>NW_026294436.1:60510226-61710226 GCF_007827085.1 Peromyscus californicus insignis | reverse complement strand
AGTTTGTGGGAGGGAGTCAGTTCTCTCCTCCTACCATGTGGATTCCAGAGACTAAATTCACATCCTCTAACTTGGCAGCAGGCACCCACTCTGCTGAGTCCATCCCCTCTATTTTATATAAGTATGTATATTTGTGTTGTACAAAGTGGGCACTGAGTGTTTGATGTTCAAACTAGCAGGAGCAGGAGCTGAGTTCACACCTGTGAGAGCCAGGCTAGAGAAGAGGAATATTCTATTTTGGATGCAGAGCTAGGTCTACTTACATGTTATGTGGGCAAAAAATTGGATTATGCGTACACACACACACACACACACACACACACACATACACACACCAGTTCTATCCTCTTTCCTTTTGATATATTTTGAACATTTGGCAGTTAATGTCAATAAACATTTTTTGTTCAGCAAGTCATTTTCTTGATACCTTATGATTCCATTGTAGAGAATTTATGTAATTAATCTTTTGATACTTGACCCTCCTTCCCCATCCCCCACACAAGGTTTCTCTGTGTAGCCCTGCCCATCATGGAACAGGCTCTGTAGAGCAGGCTGGACTCGAACTCAGAGAGTCGCCTGCCTCTGCCTCCTGGGTACTAATAATGCTTGACATTTTTATGACTAAACATTTTATTTAAAGGCTCTCAACATTCTTCTCAGAACTATAATCCTGAGGTCATAAGCAGTACAAGAGGCCAAAGTGAAGGTTGGTTATACTTCTCCCACAGAATGCCGTAGTTAGGCACCTAGCACCAAGGACAGCTCCTGTGTGCACAAGGGTACTCTAGTGACACCGCAGTGCAGGGAGGAAGTCCCTGGCTGGGTGGTGGGGGAAGGGCAGGTCAACATGAAGAGACAGATGTTAGATAACATCTTCTAGACATGACAGGGAAGAGCTGCACCCCTGAAATTGCGAAAGTATGGTCTCAGACAGACTTAGTCAACATGCCACAGAGAAAGAGGAAATCTCACAAGGCCTCACCCACTCTTAGAAGAAGAGCTACAGCCATTCAAGGGCTGAGGAAAGAGGGTGGGTCCATCTGTTCTAGGGAGGAACTCCTGTACAGATTACCTACCCTAGCTGTTCTAGGGAGGAGCTCCTGTACAGATTGCCCACCCCAGCTGTTCTAGGGAGGAGCTCCTGTATAGATTACCCATCCCAGCTGTTCTAGGGAGGAGCTCCTGTACAGATTACCCACCCCAGCTGTTCTAGGGAGGAGCTCCTGTATAGATTACCCACCCCAGCTGTTCTAGGGAGGAGCTCCTGTACAGATTACCCACCCCAGCTGTTCTAGGGAGGAGCTCCTGTACAGATTACCCACCCCAGCTGTTCTAGGGAGGAGCTCCTGTATAGATTACCCACCCCAGCTGTTCTAGGGAGGAGCTCCTGTACAGATTACCCACCCCAGCTGTTCTAGGGAGGAGCTCCTGTATAGATTACCCACCCCAGCTGTTCTGGGGAGGAGCTCCTGTATAGATTACTCACCCCAGCTGGTCAGAACTAAGCCTGGCACATAAGAGCAACACTAGTTAATCTCAGCACTTGGGAGGTAGAAGCAGGCAGATCTCTTTGAGTTTGAAGCCAGCCTGGGCTACATAGTCAGTTCCAGGACAGCCAGGGCTATGTAGAGAGACCAGTATAAAAAACAAAACAAACAAAGAGCAACACTAAATAGGCTTTGTATATTTTATGTACACACATGTATGTATAACAATATGCATATGTATGTATGTTTATGCATGCATAACAAGTATTCATGTGTGACTATAACAATTACAGTAGGAGAGGTCATGAATTTGAGGAAATGTAGGGAAGAGTTGGAAAGTAGAGAAGGAGGGATGGAAATATAGTATTCATATATGAAATTCTCAAAACCTGAAATTAAAAAAGGATATAATTTTGGATAAGTCAGAGGTCATATTTCTTCTGATAAAATACTTCATATCCATTTTTTTGTGATTAAATACTTTTTTATAAAAGCTATAAATCTGGTTTGGCATATAAATAAGATTACATGGCCAGTGTAGTGGTGCACACCTTTAACCCCAGCACTAGGGAAGCAGAGGCAGACAGATCTCTGTGAGTTTGAGGACAGCCTGGTCTACACAGTGAGTTCCAGGATAGCTACAGCTGCACAGTGAGACTCTGTCTCTAAATAAATAAATAAATAAATAAATAAATTAATTAATTAATTAATTAATTAATAAAATATATGTACATTTTAAAATAAAAATGTAGACTTACTGAAGAAAAATTTAAACTCAATGAGGCCATGACCAAAAATGGTCCTTGTTTCTTTTTTCCTTTCCTTTCTTTTTCTTTTCTTCTCTTTAGACAAAATAAGATGTAGCACAGGATGGTCTGGGATTTGTTGTTTGCAGGATTGCCCCTCCTGCATCCCCTTCTCTGACTCCCTGCTTTTCAGAGCATTCTGCAAGCTCATCTCCAGGCATCTAAGGATGTCATTAGAAATAGACCAGAGACAACATCACTTGACTCTCCCTCACACCCCATGGACTGTCAGACAATTTTACTTCCTAAGCTCTTCTCCAATCCTTCTACTTCCTCTTCCTCTTCTGATGCCAGGCCATGATCACTTCCTGTTTAACTTCCCTACCTGGATTTCTAAAGGTCATCCATCTTCATGCTGCTCCAGGGTGAGCTATCAGAGCAGACCTCTGTTTTCATGCCTTACTTCCAACCTTCTATTAGCTCCCCATTTCTGCCATGGGCCAGGGCAACCTGCTTCCTAATTCTCTCTGACTCTCTTACCTGTTTGCAGTTCTCCTCTTATGGGATATCAACTCATTTTTAAGAGTTATTTTTACTTATATGCATATTAATGTCTGCTTATGTGTATGTGCATGCATCCAACCCCCTGGAGCTGGAGTTACAGGTGCTTGGGAGCCACCTGATATGGGTGCTGGGGACAGGACTCAGGTCCTCTGGAAGAGCAGTAAGTACTCTCAGTGGGTGAGGGAGGCATCCATCCTCTCCCCCAGAGAAGACTTCCTCTCTGCTTACATGTGCCATTACAAGTCCTCTAAGATCAAACCCTGGTGTCCCTTCCTCCAAGGTGCTCCCCAGTGACGACTCCCAGTTGGGACTGTATCTCTGCTGCATACAGGTCTAGACTGGAAGCAGGGGCCAATGGGGCAGAGAAACATGCTATGATCCTTTCTCATTCAGAACAAGAATCTCCCTGAAACTCCCCGGCCATCTAATCTATCTTTTATATTTCCAATGCTTGAAGAGTTATCATGTGATAAGATTTTACTTTAAGTTGGCTTTGGCTTGGTTTTTGTTTTGTTTTTTAATTTATTTACTTTTTAAAAAAGGTTTTTGTTTTCATTTTTCATACCAATCCTGGTTCTCCCTCCCTCCCCTTTTCCTGACCCTCACTTCCCCCCAATCCCACCCCCCATTCACTCCTCAGAGAGGGTAAGGCCTCCCTTGGGGATTCAACAAAGTCTGGCATACTAAGTTGAGGCAGGACCAAGCCCTTCCTGCCCTGTGTTAAGGCTGAAAAAGGTATACCACCTTCAAAAAGCCATTTCATGCACTGGGGATAAGTCCTAGTCCCACTGCCAGGGGCTCCTCGAACAGATCTAGCCACGTAACGGTCACCCACATTCAGAGGGCTTAGTTTGGTCCCATGCATGTTCCCCAGCTGACAGGCCAGAGTCCATGAACTCCACTAGCTTGGGTCAGCTGTCTCTGGATTTTCCCATCATGATCTTGACCTCACTTGCTCCTATGATCCCTCCTCCCCCTCTTCAACTGAAGTCTAGGAGCTCAGCCCAGGGCTTGGTTGTAGATCACTGCATCTGCTTCCATCAGTTTTGGGTTTTTGTTTGAATAGCTTAAATGGGCCAGAAAAAGTCAATAAAGCCAGGTGAGGTCAAGGCCTAAAGGCCTGAAGGAAGGAACTAAGGACATGAGTGGACTTGTGCTAATCCTTACCCACGGTCTAAGGAATGGTCAACTAAGACAATGGCAGCTTCCAGTGGATTATTATCTGGAGCAATACAGTTTCCCACTCCAGGACTTTGAACATTAATAACAGATAGTTCATGCTAATCTAATGAGGAAAGACCACAGAAGACCACAGATGTACTTCCTGGGTGATGAAAATGAGATATTTACTACAGAAGCGAGAAGGAGACTGTCTACCTTGATTTGGGGACACTAGCCTTCAGTGTAAAGGTCCTCTTGGCACCTTTACCCCTGCCCAATAATGAAAATCTTGCTTCAACAAAATTCTTGAGTAAAATGTCTGGAGAGCAAGCCCAAACACATTTTCAAGCCTTTCTATGAAGTTTTTTTTCTCTCTGCATTGAACAGGAAGATCAAGAATTCCAAGATGGGAGTGGCTGAAGGGACTTGCAAGGGATGCCTTACTTGAAGTCACTCTAGATAAAAAGCCACAATGCCTATGATTCTGTGACCCAGCTGGGCCCAGCAGGAGACACCTGTGCCCAGGAACATAGGGGAGTTATTCAAATGAGAAGTAATGACTAAAACATTGGCATTGCTAGTACCACTGCAACACAGAGCACTTCCAGACACAGACAGAGGAGTTACTTTAAAGGCAAGAGACACAGACGTATGTGGGTTTGGTAAGAATAGGAAATGTGGAACCTCCTTCCAAGTGCCAGTTTTTAAAGGCTGTTCTGCATGGTCAGTTGAAAGAAGACATATTCCAATCCTCAGTTGTATGTTGTTCTTTTACATAGAAATCACTAGCATTGTGGAAAATTCCATTTTAGCTGGTTAAAAAAAAACTGTCATAATTTGCACCTCAACAATCATGTTTTAGTGTATCAGGCCATTAGGGGAAAGCAAAAGCTTGAAAAGAATATAACTCTTTCCAAATGATTGGCAAAAGATTGGTAAAGTCAAAGTCATTTACGTAACTGCTAACAACCTTAGCAAGCAGCTCCATTAAACATGACCTACAAAACCTTCCCGAATAGGGGCCAACTACAAACACAATGAGTTGCTACACGGCCTATGTAGACAGCAGGAGTCATTTCTGCTCTAATGAGATCAAATCACATTTACTAGTTGTAGTTAATACTCAGTGAGTGCTCACTGGGTGTTCATCATTATGCACACAAACTTTAGGTTTATATTAATGACAGTAATTAGAGACACATGGGCTGGGGAAGTTTCCCAAATGTGAGGTTATAATTAAACCCTTTTAACAAATGTTACACAGACATCAAGTTCTGTATTTTTCTCACTTTGGCTTTTCCATAATTTGAGGAAAACTATAAAAGAAAATTTGTAGGTGCATGTAGACAGTAGAGGCCAACCCTGAGTATCATTTATCAGGAACTGTCCATCTTAGTTTTGACACAGTCTCTCACCGGGACCTAGGACTTAATTCGCCTAGGCTGGCTAACCAGCAAGGCTTAAGAGCCATCTCCATCTCCCCAGCTCTGGGATTACCAGCACATGCCACCAGGCCTGGTTTTTATGTAGGTGCTGGGTCCTCATGCTTGTATGGCAAGCACATTACCCCCAGCCTTGAAAAGATGATTTATAGAATGTGTATGAAGGTGTTGCAGTCATTGAGTGATGTCCTTCTGAGTTTAGGTACAGTGTTATGTGCAAAAGGTACAAAAATGACTAAATTCTTAAGGAGTCCATAGTCTGCTGAATCAGACTTTTTTTTTTTTTTTTTTTTTTTTTTTTTTTTTTTTTTTTTTGAGATGATGCCTCCCAATATAGATGCCCTAGGTTGGAACTCCCAATGTAGACCTGTCTGGCCTCAAATTTGCAGGGATCCTCCTTCCTCTACCTCTAGATTGTTGAACTTACAGGCATGTGTCACCACAGCCAGCACAAGTCAGACCTTCTCAGGACAATTATGATATCCTGTACATTTGATCAAACTCTTGTTCAAACAGACTGGTGGGTAATGGAGAGTGGTGTCAGGAAAGGCTGCAGCAGGGCCTGGGAAGGTGGACCAGCAGGGAAGAGCACTTGGTATGCAGGCTAAGGACCCCAGTTCAGTTGCCGGCACTTGAGGAATAGCTGGGTGTGGGGCTGTAGCTGTGGCTGTGCTGCAAGCACCTTGGAGCCCCAATGCTGTGGATGCAGTGACTCTGTAACCAGGGCATCTCCAGGGCGTGTGTGTCTCAGCTTGGCTCTAGGACAGGTGACAGACCCTGTGTCATAGGACATATGCCAGCCTCTAGCCTCTGCCTGCACTCAGGGTTTGGCATACCTGCATAAACATGAATGTACAACACACATATGCACACTCACACACAGACACATATACAAGTTATTTCAAAAAGGAAAAAAAAGACTGTACATGGAAAAGTATATGAAGGCTCATGCTTGTAATTTTGGGACTGAGGAGACTGAAGCAACAGGGTACAAGTTCAAGGACAGCTCGGGCCTTACTGCAAACACCTGTCAGAAAAGAGAGGAAAGAAGGGAGGAATGTGGGCAGACAGGCGGGTAGGCAGGCAGGCAGGCAGGCAGGCAGGCACACTACACAGGAGATGAGACAGCTGATCTGGATCTTGACAAATAAGAACTGCAGGCGGTGAGGGAGCAGGCATTCCAGGCTGTGAGAAGCCTAGGCGGGGTTCCTGGGCTGCTGCTTCTGAGGGGCCAATCTTCAGTCTCTCCCTTTCAATACCTAAGCCCACGACTACCTCAGCTGGAACTCAGTAAATATGTGTGTGTACATAAACAGTGAATGAATGGACTGTTAAGAAACGAACGAACACCAGTCTTCCAATTCATATTTAGAAATGGTTCTAGATTTCGGGAAGGGATAACAAAACAAACAATAGTAGAGAAAGCCTTTTGAGAGCCCATGAACTATGAAGGAAAATGACTTTCACCCTCTTAACTCCTCCAGGATTTACACTGTCTAAACTCATTTGAGACTGTCCTGGTGGCCTGGATTAATCACAGCACAAGCTTCGCCTGTGGGCATTAGGCTCCCCAGAGCACACACAGTAGACAGAAACAGTAGCTAAGGCTGTGAGTAGCTCTTCAGACTAGAAAGCAAGGAGCATACACACGAGTATAAAGGAGCTAAAACCCAGCACTGGCAAGTATGTGATAAATGATTAGGAAACCTATCAGGAACCATGCCCATCACCCAAGAGCTGGGACACGTGCAAATTTAGACTGGTGACTCATTTCCAACATGTCACACTGCAGTTGATAGCTGTCTATACCCCAACCTCTGAGACTTACCTGTTGGCTTTAAATTTTTATGAATGAATTTCAGTTGTTACTCAACTATAACTAATTTAAACTTAAAGAATGATTAGTGGCTTTTAAAAGTCAAAGTTCTTAATATATGAAAGTATATTTTGATCCTCTAACAGGTGGATATTGCATATGATATTTCTCTAAACCAAAATATGCAATCTTTTTTTTTTCAGGGCCACCTTTCCAGAACTGGGTCTTGCACAAAAATGTGCCCCACACCTTCAGGTTACAGCAAGTGCAGCAAAGGAGCCAAGAGTCAGGGACACACGGCACTTTTTCCCAAGTGCAGCAGCTATGTGCTGTAGCCATCATAGTTGATACACACTAAACCTAACGAAGAAAGGAAAGTGAGCTGGATGCCGAGAGCCATCTCCAACTTAAAAAATGAAACAAAAGCAAAAGTCGAAGGACCAGCTTCACTTAGCAGCTACTCAGAGTCACACTTAGTCTGCTCTTTCAGTATTCAAGAAGGAGGTTTAACACCCTGTAGGAATTAACTTTACACTTGACACATCAGGAATCAATCTTAATCCATTGTGAGGGTGCTTGTTCCAGTGACTAAAGGTTCTTGTCACCAAGCCTGGTGACTGGCGTTAGATCCCAGGGACACAAATTGTGGAAATTGAAAATTCACTCCTACAAGCTATTCTCTGACCTCCACATGTACATACACACAGAAAAAGGAACAGATGATGTTTTTTAAAAAAAGAATGAATTTGGTTGAACATGGTGACACATGCCTTTGATCTCAGCGCTCAGAAGAGAGAGGCAGGCAGATCTCTTGAGTCTAAAGCCAATTTGAACTATTTAACCAATTCCAAGTTGGCAAGAGCTTATACTGAGACCCTACCTTAAAAAAATGGAGTAATCTAAATCCACTTATATTAGTTAGGGTTTCTATTGCTGGAAGAGACACCATGACCATGGCAATTCTTATAAAGGAAAACATATAATTGAGGTGGAGGCTTAAAGTTCTGAGGTTTAGTCCATTATCATTATGGTGGGGAGCATGGTGGCATGCAGGCAGACATGGTGCTGGAGGAGGAGCTGAGAATTCTTATATCTCCAAAAGCAACAGGAAATTAACTGAGACATTGGGCATGGCTTGAGCATATATGAGACTTCAAAGCCCACCTCCACAGTGACAAAACAAGGCCACACCTTCTATTAGTACCATTCCCTTTGGGGACCATTTTCTTTCAAACCAGCACACCATTTCAAAATCATTTATATTTTCAGCAGTATATTTTTCTAACAAAGCTATTCTCCCATGACCTTACTGAAAAATTAGTTCAGTTTCCTCTCTGTGACAGTGTGGCTGCCACCCTTACCACCTCACCCCTATGACCCAGGCCTCTACCATCTCCACCTATCATCCCCAGTGGGTATCAGGTCAGTAGAAACCAACATGAAGGATGACTCCTCAGGCTCTGGGGAGTTTGCTTGGTGTAAAAAATCTCCACTGGCCCAGCTTCTGGGCAGGATGAGGTTGTTATTCTTAACTCAGGAACAGAAAGCCGGAGATAAACAGAAAAGGGCCCCTGTTTTGTGATTCCAGGTTGGCTTTTTTATGATACAAAAGGAAACAAAGGTTGTTCATGGAGAAAGCCAACCTGTTATTATGTTGTACATTTTCACTCTGACTCCAGCAATGTCTTTCAAACTACAGGAGAAGTGCTCCAAATGCACCACGTTCCTCCAATGAAGAGAAGGACCAACAACACTCTCATTTCTGTGTCAAACACACGGACCTGTCACCGTGCGCACCCATGCTCGTCAGAGCGCTCAGCACATGGCTGCTGCTCTCTGTGCAAACGGCACTTGTGCTCACTTCTGCTCTCACCAGTCTCAGTCAGCTTTGTGTCTTCCTAAGTGTGCTGATGCCACTTACATTAACACAATTAAATATTCAGTGAACTCAGGAATATGATTGCTAAAATACTGATTATCTGAAAACAAAGAAGAATGGTTTAAAAAGATTCAAGAAAACTGGATATCCCACACACAAGGTAAGGTGTGCACAAAATAAATATAAAAGAAATGTACGTCTCCGAGGCCACCAAACTGCAGATTCCACACACATGCTGCTTACCAATGTCTGCATGATTGCAGTTGGTTTAGGAAAACGAAAGTTGAGTACAGTAAAGGACGCAGTTTGGGTGTGGTCTATCTGAAAAAAAAAAAAAACAACAAAAACAATAGCATTGTGCCTGAAACAGTTTTCCACACACAGAGAAAAATGTCTTGAAAGTCTCTGTGTGTGTGTTAAACAGACACCTGCCCATTCAATATCTTTCTCTTGCTTATTAGTATTAATTAGTCCATGTGTACTCCTCAGAGCACACAAATGAGTGAGTGAGTTCAAGAGAGAACAGGAGGCCAGAGTGAGAAAGCACATTCTTTCTTTTCAGGCCACAGTCTCTTCACCTGGAAGGTGTGGACTCTGAGAAAGGGGGTGTGGAGTGGGTGTAGAAGATGGGAGAAGAAATGGGGCTACACAATCATTCAGGCTCCTTCTGAATCTTCAAAATGTCATTCTCTGAAATTTGACTCATATAAGATAGGCAGAGCTCCTTAAAACATTTATTAGTAGTTAGGTATATAACAGATGAAAATATTTAGGAGAGAATATAAAAATTATTAATATTGAGAACAAATAAATTTGAGAAAAGTAAAATCATTTAGAAATTTTCATTACAAAGAAAAGACAAAATTAGCAACCTATATAAAATGATTAAAATGAAACTTAAGTTTCCAACATAAAATACTTATTTAATTTGAGAATGAAAAGGGACCTACTTTATATCTTAAATATCTAATAAGTGAAAACTTTTGTTTAATAATAATAAAAAAACATAAAACTAAAAAACAAAACAAAACAAACACCACTACCATCAACAACAGCAACAAAGTAAAACTCATTATCTCAATTTAAAGTTCCAAAAGAAACTGGGCTATGGTGGAGCATGCCTTTAATCCCAGCAGAAGCAGGAAGCAGGTGGATCTGTTCCAGGATGGCCAGGACAATTACACAGAGAAACCCTGTCTCAAAAGAAGAAGAAGGGAAAACAAGGCTCCAAAGGAGATCACAGACACAAAGGAAGCCACAGCCCTTGGGGGCACTGTTTGTTGAGCCTGCTGGTGGTGGAGCACATCTTTAATCCCAGCACTCAGGAGGCAGAGGCAGGAGGATCTTGAGACCAGCCTGGTCTACACAACTAGTTCCAGGATAGCCAGGGCTACACAGAGAAATCCTGTCTCAAAAAAATTAAATAAAAAAATAAATAAATAAAAAATAAATAAATAAACAAACAAATAAATAAATAAATAAACAAATAAATAAGTAAATACCCCAACCGTGTTCTGAATCATTTCTGGAGGCATTTTAACGTTACACATATAAGACAAAAATGGAAGCAAGCTACCAAAGAAACAAACTCCACCTCCGCTAAAGTCTTTAGGTCTCAAAAAGAAGGAAACTGAGGTTAAGTCCCAGGGTCATGGAGCCGAGAATGCACCCAGTGGCCAACAGTTGACCAACACTGCTTGAGGCCGGGTGCAACCCTCAGAACAGGAGACAACAACAGCAAATTCAATGCAAATGGCCCCTGAGCTGTTTGCCAGCCGTGGGGGCTTGTGAAAAATGTGTGTTTTTAGATAGAAAGAAAATTAACCATCATATTAACTTAACATTTCTTTAAGAATTGCTAACTAAAACGGTTTGTAAACTGCCCCCTATGCTGAGGTTACCCAAACTAGACCCTTTACAAGCACAACTGTCTTTCATCGAATTTCACATCTTCTTTCAACACTCTCATTTGCCACTCATGAGGAGGCAGAGTAACCCCATGCAATAGTAATTTACATGCTGCCTGGGAGTTTATATAAATTTCAAGTTTCTTTTATGATTCAGCTATTTCAAGAATCTCAAAATATTTCATTAAAAATTAATGTGTTATCCACACAAACAGCAAATATTGAAAACGAGGAATATAAATAAAAAATAATAAAAATAGTAAGTCTACTAATACTGAAGGGGAAGGAGACAGGAGGGGAGAGCACGTGAAAGGCAGGGCGATTTTAAACATCCGGTTTCTATTCTGGACCATTCATGGGAACAGACAGACACAGCAAGCGGAAGCCAAATATATTCCCGGCTCTGACAGGATTTGTTTTCTATCTTGTCATTATTTCTTACTGTATTCTTCCTAATAATATTTCTTCAGTGTTCTCAATTTTCTGACTGACACAGCAGCCTCTTATGAGCCTATGAAGGAGAACTGTGGCAGCTTGAGGCACGTTCACAGAGCCAGGCGGCTTTGCAAGGCTTCTGGCTGGGGTCTGAGGCTTTCCCTGCAGTGACTTTCCATACAAAGGCATGCACCATGGGACTTTGCCCCATGTTATACATAGTTCTCAAATTCCCTTCAATCATTTTCTTAGGATCCAACATATAAGTGGTCAAGCAATAGGCGCCTGGTCTACAGCAGCAGGCCAAGATGAGGGACTGGTTCACAAAGAACGCGCACAGCAGACATTTGCTGTCTGCTCATCTCACAAGAATCACCTCGTAGCGAGGAGCAAACAAACGCCACCTTATTCTATGTCCACCCTCTTTATTTAAATGAGAGGAAGTCACACTGCTTACCCAGCATGCAGCACGGCACGGACTTGATCCTACATTAGAATCTAACAACAGAGCTGCACTTCATCCAAGAGAATGCAGGGAGGATTTTGAAAATATCAAAGATTTGTTTAATGCCGACTATAAAACACCCCTTTGCATCAAAATAAGTGTCCCTCTTTATTGCACTCTGATTATTTTCTATAGAATTTAAATTGTACATAAAATTATAATTGTGTCTTGTTTTATGTAAATTGATTGTCTCAATTATTGGGAAAGGATTGGAATGTTAATGGACTATTTTGCTGGAGACATGCCAAGAAAATCAGCAAAAACTCTAACAGCTCTAACTAGAGGTATGCAGCCAAACATTTACATAAATTAAGAGACCAATGTGGTCTCAAGAATCAATCTTACAGTCTAAAACAAGAGTGAGCTTTTCTCCAAGAAGATTAAATTAGTGTTACTGTTCAATGTTAGAAGGTTCTGTGACTGCTGAGATTCTAACTTGGATTTATTTTTCTAAAAATAATAAAAATAAAAAGCAGAAGTCATATTTGTAGAAAAGACATCTGCAGCACCACCCTTTCTCCTCCTTGCTTCCTACAGAACAGCATAGCTATGAAAAGCAGGGCTCTAGCCTGAAGACTGAGCGATGGAAGATCCAGTGGCATTGTGACAGACTTGAACGGTGCAACACTTGACTGTCTGAGGGAAGACCACCTCGGGAAGCTGGCTGCAGCCACATGTGGTGTCTACACCTCAGCCGTTTAGTTACCAAGATGGTTACATGGTTTTTATAGTTATAGTCAGGGATATAAGTTATAGCCAGGGATGCCAGAGGTATGGTTATACATCTGCTTCAAACAGCCAGCCTTCCAAAATGGCTTCCACAAACTCTCTCCACCAGGAAACACTGCCCATGTAGGTATAAAAATCACCTCAGGCTAGAATACCACAAACCATTTCCTTCTCAGCCATATTCATAACTCAGATATAAGCATGATGGATTTACTTTAATTACTGACAATTTGAAATATTTTAGGAATTGAAAATTTAAAGTTTTAAGCATCTTAGACTTGAAAAGAGCTCTTTGGCATTATTAATATAGGCATACATACAGATGTATGTACAGAATATAACTTAAGATTTGAAGCAGGAAATAAAGATTTCTGCTGATTTGTAAGCTGTTTTGAATGGAGTTCTACAGTGGTGAAGAGTGGAGCTGAGTTTGAGACCTTTCCATACCAAGTTCAGCATCTTTGGAGCTGGTCAGTTATTCCCTGTAACATCAGAGACTGGCTTCTTCTGGCTTATATCAAACCACTTCAACACAAAGAAAGTCTAATGTCCACAGGACAGGTTTGTGGCTATACGTTTTACAGAACCCAGGGTTTTCTGACAAAAAGATGGATAATTAAAATTCCTTGTATCAAGAACTGTAGATGCAGTGTGCTTGTCCAGTATGAAAGAAACCCTGGGTTGGATCCTTCCTGGCACTACATAAACTAGATGTGAAATAAGGGCACCTAATGCCTTTGTTAGATATTTACACAAAATGTCTTTAAACACTTGCTCTTTAAACTGCTTTTTATTTACCATGGATGAGAAGGAGAAAGTGGACCTGCCAATGTTCATATACAAAAATTATTTTATAGATAGTAAGTATTTTAAACCAACAAATTTCTCAGAAACAATGGTCCAGAAAAGATTC
Organism: Peromyscus californicus insignis; assembly: GCF_007827085.1. Classification (NCBI taxonomy): domain Eukaryota; kingdom Metazoa; phylum Chordata; class Mammalia; order Rodentia; family Cricetidae; genus Peromyscus; species Peromyscus californicus. The sequence goes on along the minus strand of NW_026294436.1, from coordinate 61,696,642 downwards.
CTATGGAGCAACGAGACATCATAAAGCCAACATTCTCTTTAATCTGTAAACTCTCCATCCCCAGCAGAATGCCTGTTACACCTGGCTGAAAAGAGAAGCATGAAATCGCTCCCTAGAAGTCCACATCTTCACCTACACAAAGGCCAGCATATTTTAGAAGTTGTAAAGGCATCAGTCTCCTTGTTTAATCCTGAGATATTATTCTGTTCATCATCACCAAAGGAATACCAAAAGCAAGGCACCCAACACAGCAGCCAGTCCTCTGGCCCAGTGAGCAGACAGAGCACTGCTGTGTACAGGGTACATGCAGTTCCAAGTCCAAGCCCGCGCCTTCCACTGCAGGTGACCCCACAAGTTCCCTGGATGAGTACTGCCCATCCAAGTCAGGAGAAAAAGAGTGACCTTGTGGCAAAATCCCACAAAGGTGGCCTAAAATTAGAATTTCCTAGAAAGTAAAGCGTTTGCAACCCTATGTGTCTATCAGGGAAGCTTACTCAGCTCAAGGGTGTCCTGATGTGCTGTTTTTCTTTTCCTCTGGCTTATCTGTCACTTACTAAGTACTTACTGTTAAGTCCGAAATGGTAAAATAAAACCCCTAAGTTCCTATTTTGCTTAACAAAAGCATATATCCTCTTCCATATGCCAGGCACACACAATTCCAGGAGCTGGGGAGTTTCTTTGCTCTTCTCATAGATGAAGCAGCTGACTCGTTACTGGGAGGAAGTTACTTGACCAAGGTCAGGAGCAGGTTTAGAGGCTGGGATCAGAACCCAGGCGGAGAGCCTGCAGAACCTGCCTGTCTGTAACCACTAGGTACCATATGCTCCGTGAGGAGTTAAAGTCTTTATAAAAGCTCACTGAGTCAATTGTGTGGCCCTGAGCATGAATGTTCTTTAAAGACATTTTTCACACTCACGATCTGATTTGGCCTTTATAACTATTCTGCTTGGCATTCAGTCTCTATGGCTGAAGCACAAGGAAGTTAAAGTCCATCTGGTTTGTCCTAGACCATAGGGTCATCAGGGAGCATGGTTGGTTCCTCCCTATCCAAGGCCACTGCTTTCCTACAGCTTGCTATAATTCCAGAAAAGATGTGACAGTTCTTTCAAAATGGAGGAAATAAAATAACATGAAGGAATACAGCTTACCACTGATAGGTCCAAGATCAGAGAGAAAGGCATAAAGGTCTGATTGGGTCTTATTGGGCAGCCTGCATGGAGGGGATTCTCAGGAATGGAGTGTAGCACTCAGGTTTTCTTGGAGATGAGAAGACAATACAAAGATTCCAGAAGAACGAAACAGGAAGGAAGTACCAGACACATCTGTAGAAACGGTCATGGCTAGGGAAGGACATGGCCCTGCTTGGAAAGAACAGCAAAGGGTGGGGACATGGAGACGCATGTAGAGGAAGATCTGGATGGACTGCATTTCAAAAGGTGACCTGCTTCCCTGGACAAAGACAAGGCAATGGGGCCATTCCATCTTCAGTGGGGTGTAGGAAGGGGCTGAGAGGCACACAGGAAAGATTTTAGTGACTATCTTAGAGTGTGCCTAGAGGCTCTGAAACGCCCCACAGGAGGGCAGGAGGAGGCTGCACTCTGAGTTCTCTGTAGCCTTCCTTCTGCTAGTTTCTCACAAGAATGGGGCTTGCTTCTGGAGAATGGGCAAGGCCTTTCCAAGGACAAGGTGGAAAGCAAACTCCTGTCTGCAGGAGATATGTGGGACCTCCTCCCCCTGGTCCAAGTCATTGAGGGACAGTGGGAAGAACATCTCTCAGCCTGTGGTGTAATAGCAACTGTCAAAACATCAGCTCTTTGATGAACAGGAAGTTCTGATTCAGAGTGTCTCCAATTTCTGTGACATAAATATTTCTACCAGGGTCAATTTTAAGCTAGAAATGTAATGCAAAATGGCTCACATTTCAAAAGATTTATTACTTAGCTCCAGAACACTTCACATCTGCTACTAAGGAGGCCACATAAAGTCCCATCTCCTTCCCCATCTCCACCATAAGCCATCTGAGAATCAAATGGAAGTTCTAGAAAACAAAAACAAAGTGAAGCAAAATAAAACAAAACCCACACAGAGAGAAAAACCACAGCAGGAAAAAAGAACTTCTTTGATGGGCATATCCGAGAGTGAGGTCAGGGAGGGGACTGTAGTAGTCAGGTTACTGTTGACAAAATACATAAATCATTTAAAGGGGTGGATTACTCATTTGCACCAGGTTTCAGAATGTCCAATCCACATTCCCAGGCTCCACTGAGTCCAGGCCCATGGTGAGGCATAACGTCACAGCAGTGGGAGCGCACGGCAAGCTGCTCACCTTGTGACAGCCAGGAAGCAGAAGAAGAGACTGAGCACCAGGTATCAGGTTCAAAGGCATTCCTGTAAGTCCCCTAAGGTCCTTAAGTGGCCAGGCCCTGGCCCTGAGGACCTCCAACCACCAGGCTCTGCCCACAGGACACTCTAATGGCCATAAAGGCTGGACCCAGGCCCTCAAGATGCGGGTGGCCAAGCTCCACTCTACAGAGTAAAAAGCACAAGATCAGGCCACAAAATCCCAGCAATCCCAGGCCACCCTGGAGAGGTCTGTCCCAAAGAAGCCTACATAAATCCTGCTCCCCACTCACTTCTCTGCTGCTTCTCTCCTGAGCAGAGGCAGCCACTCTCCTGTGTTTCTCCCAATAAATCTCTTGTGTGAGATTGCTGTGTGTGTGACTTTGTGGTATTCCCTGGCTCCCAGCTGTCAAGATTCCTTTCCCATCAGAGCTGTAACACTTACACTGGGGATACCTTTTCTCTCAGAGCTGTAACACTTAAAATGCTGCCTATAAGCCGGGCGGTGGTGGCGTACGCCTTTAATCCCAGCACTCGGGAAGCAGAGCCAGTCGGATCTCTGTGAGTTCGAGGCCAGCCTGGGCTACCAAGTGAGTTCCAGGAAAGGCGCAAAGCTACACAGAGAAACCCTGTCTCGAAAAACCAAAAAAAAAAAAAAAAAAATGTTGCCTATAACCACTTCCTCCGCCAGATTCCAGCACCTTTCCAAACAGTGACACTAGCCAGGGTGAAGAATTCAACATACAGGCAGACACCTTTGGCCCCAGCACTGAGAAGGCAGAGGCAGGTGAATCGCTGTCAGTCTAAGGCCTCTTGTCTAGATATAAGTTCCAGGCCAGCCAGGGGTACATAAGAAGACTCTGACTCCAAATATCAAATCAAAACAAAACAAACAACAAACAAACAAAAAGATTCAACACAGAAACCTGTAGAGAACAACTCTTACTCAAACTACTGAAGAGAGCACTAAATTGGAAGGTGGGCCACTCAAAACTATCTATGTGGAAATATCTATAGGGATAGGGAAGAGGATAGAAGAGTGCATCCAGGAGCTGCCAGACACCATGAAGTCCAGCTGGTGTAAAAGCCTGCAAGAGGATGGGATGACAGCTCTCCTCCTGGTCTCTGCCTCGGCTGCTGCCAATCTCCTGTCACACTTAAAGGCACAGTGCTATGTCCTTGGCCGACCTGGGCAGGTTCTCCCTTTTCTCTGTTATGCACACTTTCACTTCTCTTCAGCGTTGTGTTAGCTGTTTGCTTGTTTGTTTATGTATTTTTCTCTCTCTCTACTGAATGTATTCTTTACCCGCAAGTCCAGGCAAAGCTAGTTTGGGCTCCCTAAAGGACCTTGAGTCTATTTATTTGTGCAGCAATATTCTACCTTTCCGGTCACCCTCTGTTTCCCTGACTAGACCAGAAGCTGCTTTAAGATTTCAGTCACTTTTGCTTTTGTGTGGAGTGCTAAAGGAATGCTAATTAGTGTGGTGATATATTAATAAACTAGAAGATAGAAAAGAGAGCTCAAACCACGGAATCAGATTAAGGAGCTGACATTGAACATCTAATGTTTAAAACTACAGAAAAGTATCAGGCAAAGCAGCACACCTGACTGCAGAAATGACAGATAAACCCCATTTAACTGAAAAGTGCTAAATTTAGGATAATGAAATTTCTAAGCAGAGTTTACCAACTCACCCAAAATGTAAACTAGAGAGAAAAAGCTTTCCAGAGTTGACTCTATGTGCTTGGCAAATATGGAGTTCGAGGTAGCCTGCATTCTAAAGCAAGGAAGTTTATATTAGCTAGAGGGGAGAAATTCCATTTTAAATACCAAAACACACTTTCCCCTGCAATATAAGAAGAATAGACATCACCTGCTCAGAAGCCGGGGCAAATGAGAGATGACTAGACCAAGCACAGGGAACTTACAGGCCACTGACAACACTGGGTATCAATGTATTGATAGACAGATGTCCCACAACTAAAGATGGAGCCAGAGAAATGGGCGGGTAAATAAAGGTGCTTGCCACAAAGCCTGATGACCTGAGTTTGGTCCTCAGGCTGGGAGAGAACAGACTCCTGCAAGTTAAGTTGTCTTCTGATGCCCACACCAGTCCCATGACACTCCCACCTAAATAATAAATAAGTAATGTTAATAAAATAAAATAGAGAACCGAGAGTGAAGCTAATGTGAACAATGGGGTGTGGTGGTCACGCTGATGAAGGTTTGTTAGCTGTAAGGACAGACTACTCCTGTGGGAGACGTGACAAGAAGAGAGACCATGCATGGGGAGGACAGGACGAGGGAGAATAAACTCATGCCTTTTTTTGTGAACCTAAAACTTCTCTAAAAAATAGTCTTTCAAGAAAAAAAAGAGTGCTCCTAATTTCCAACTATGCTCAAAATGTGATTTTTAAAAACAACTAGGTAAATATATCCCACTTGAAATTTGACTTGGAGCTGGTTTATGAGCTAACACTGGCTCATGCTGAAAGTCTACAAACTGAGCACACGGAATGTGCACACATATTCACATACTAACACAACATCACAGCTATATTCCAAGTTACAGTCCAAAATGTTCAAAATCAAAAGTTACATTCAAAATTCAGAAGGCATTTTCCCATAGAAATAACATTATGTAAACATGGTATTTTTGGTTCACAGACTAAATCACAAGATCCAATTTAACCCATAATATAAATAAACAATGATCTAGAACAGAAGCCTCTGCAGCTCCTGCTAATCCCCAGAACCACAGCTGAGAGGCTGGTGTACACTGGAGGTCTAATGAGTGTGTTGACTATAGGATATTGAGTAAATTCCATGCTGATCATGGTTCTACGGACTTTATTGATCATGTTAAGCAATTTTCACAACCTTACAAGGTAGCACTTTACAGAAAAAAAAAATGAGGAAGATGAAACTTGAAGAGGAAAGAGCTTGCTAGACTACAAGACTAGACAGGAAAGGGAGAGAAACCCGGAGCTCACTCTTACCTAAAACACACACCCTCTCACTGTTAGGTCTTAAGCGCCCAGCAGTCAAACCAGAAGGAGCTTATGTGACTGTACAATTCACCAGGGCAGGGAGTGCCCTTGATCAGTGCTGCATCCAAGCACATCCTAGTAATGCTTTTTTTTTTTTTTTTTTTGCTGTAGCTTTGCGCCTTTCCTGGAACTCGCTTTGGAGACCAGGCTGGCCTCGAACTCACAGAGATCTGCCTGCCTCTGCCTCCCAAGTGCTGGGATTAAAGGTGTGTGCCACCACCGCCCGTCCTAGTAATGCTTTTAGTTCAGATACAAAGTGTTGCTACTGCGCCACGTGACTAGGGTTTGGTCTCTAGGGTGGCACTATTGGGATGTGGTGGAACTTGTAGGAGGTGGGAAATCACTGGGGTGGGGTGTGTTCTTAAAGGAATTGTGGAATTCCAGGCCCTTCTCTTCCTCCCTCCTGCTTTCTGGACATGGTTGTAAGTGCATTTGCTCCGCAATGAGCAACAATTCCCAACAAGCAAGAGGCTACATCAGTCATGGATGAGAACCTCCACACCTGAGATCCAGATAACCTTTTCTTTGAATGAATGAGCTGTTTTAGGCCTTGTGTTAGGTGACAGACGGCAGGCTAACGAAACTAAGCACCCAAGAAATACCAGGCGATTAAAGGAAGAGCCGTCTTCCTCCTTCGCTGAGTTATTGCAGTCGAAAGTATAAATGATGTAATTATACCCTTGGTATTTTCCTAGGCTGCTTCTGTTGGGTTCCTTTCACATTTCATCTGCTCCCAGGTGGTCAGCTAATACAGCATCTGCCCTGTTCCGTGAATGTAACTGCACAGGTTGTTTAAAAGAATTCATTAACCCAAAATAACTCCTGAGAGGTGGAACGTCCTGCCTAGGGGAAGGCAGCAATCTTATTGGAGGTCAAACATGGCTTCTTGAACTCTTAGGCATATTTTAGCACCGCAAAGAATAATGCATTTTTGAGAGATTGCTTGTGAACCACAACTGATTTATAATTCTAGTGCAATTTTAGGAAACTGGAACTTTTTTAAGCAGTCTAATTATCACAGCTCCCTCCTTTCCTATACAACATTCTTGGCTTGTTGTTCTTAGACTCCATTGGTAAGGCAGAGATCTAACTTACACAGCCCTGTGGCCAGTGAAATCAATAATTAAGAAAAGCTGCAAAAAAAAAAAAAAAAACCTAGTAAAAAAACAATGTTTAGCATGATATGAATCACTTACCACTTTCTTCATAAAAAGAACATAGTTGTGTGTTCTAACATAAAGGTATATAAATCTAAAATAACCCAGACATCTTGAAAATTCACATTTACTAGTATGCTGTCAGTTATAAAAACAGACTTGCAAACAGCATAGCCAAGGAGGCCTTCTCTATGGAGATTGGTGGTGACAGGGTAGGAGGCAGAGGATCACACATCCATCTGCTTCAGCAGGAGATTAGATAGATGATATGCTTCTGAATTACAATTCATACAATTCATACCGATTACAATTCATACAGTGTGTGTGTGTGTGTGTGTGTGTGTGTGTGTGTGTGTGTGTGTACCTATGCAGGTACACTCACGCGTGTGAATAAGGACATGCATGTGTGGTATGTATATGGAGGTCAGAGGACAACCCTGAGTGTCAGACCTCACCTTTTACCTTGCTTGAGGCAGATTCTCTTGTGTTTGGCATTGCTCTAGATTAGCCAGCCATGAGCATCTGGTCTTCTGTCTCTGTCCGCATCTCCCCACGGCAGGACTCCTAGGATGCTCACACTGTCTGGCTTTTACATGGGTTCGAGGGTTCAAATTCAGGCTCTCACTCCTGAGTTGCATGTGCTTTCTGCCCATGTGGCCATGTCCTCAGCACTGAAACATAAGTCACTGAGAGGCCAAGTGTACATTGCTGTACTGCAATGGCTTAATAAAGCAACCCAAAGTAAACCAAATTATTATAATAAAGCTAAATCTTTAATTAAAAGCAAGAACAGAAACATGAAAACCAAAATGATCTCAGCACAACCTTGATAATGAGTGGTACCTAAATGTCCTTCCCAAGGATGACAGCAGGTCAAATGATCAGAGCATGTGCTGTAACGCAGGAGGTCTGTAGGGCAAGGGTATCACCAGTAGAATATCAAAGTAGCATTCTCAGTAAGCTGTTTTGGCTTACAAAAACCGGATTTCGGACTCTCTTGAAAGTCTTCTAGAGTGTGTAAGAACTGATGAGAAACACCTAGAGTTTGGTTCTGTCATCTGCTCATCACCACCCAGTGAGGGGCACTTGTGATGACTCCTCTAAATTAGAATGCCTAACTCAAGAAAGGATTGCAGGGATAGGGACATATTTTGAACCTTGTGCCCCAAACTTAACATTAAGACTTTTGGTTTATATAAGTCACAGACAGCAGGTTGTCCTTCCCAGGTGGCCAATGGAGGCCAGTCCCCTGGGGAACCATTTCACCTCCCCTTTATGGTTTATAGGGGCCTTGGAGCAGCTCAGAGTGGCCTAACAGGAGACAGTGAGTTGTGCCATGGCTACGCAGCATCGCGGATTCACAATGCCCCAACTCTCTATTCTGCGTGGATATGTGTTCAAAATCTCAATTCCCAGATTGGCATTCCATGAAGTGGAGTCTACTGAGAGGTCTTCAGGTCACAGGAGTCATGCCCATGAAGAAGACAGTGGCCCCCCAGTCTCCCTTTCCTTCCCATCTCCATTTCTTCATTGTTATAATTTAGATCTGAAAGGTTCTCAGATCTCATGTGTTGAAGGCTTAATGACTGGTTGGTGGCGCTATGGCAAGGTGACAGGGCCAGCAGAGCACAAACCTCATCGACAGACTGCCTGGGCGTGGGGCCTCTTTATAGGGATAGGTCACTGAGGCGTATGTCTTTGAAGGCTACATTCTGCCTCAGGCTCTGGCCTTCTCTGCTGCTCAGCCATACTCTCTCATGCTGTTTAGCTTTACCTCAGTCCTCAAAGCAATGGAACCAGCCAAAGACAGACTGAAGCCTCCAAAAACAGGAGGCAAAGCAAGCCTTTTCTCCTTTAAATTGTATTCTGAGCATCTTGTCACAATGATGAAAAGCTTACTAAAAAGACCCGCCATGGGGTAAGCAGCCTTTCTTTGTCAAGTGGTGGCCTCACCACAGGCCCGAAGCAACAGCTGATTTGGGACAGAAACCTTTAACACTTTGAGCCCAAGCCATGCCATTTCTTCCTATAAAGTGGTTATTTTAGGCATTTGTTAGAGTGACGGAGAGCTGACTAGCACCCCGCTCCAAGTACAGAAGATGACCTGTAAGCACGGTAGTGAGCACAGTAGGTCCATCACACCCATGAATCCCTTGGTGAACAAGGTACAGAATGGACACAATCCCCACTAACCACACAATAAATGGATCTGGCCTCAACCCACCACAGCAGTAAAGCCATCAGGCTGTCCTGCAGTTGCAGGGTTGGGGAGGAAGCTCCCACAGACCAAGATTAATCCCTGCTTAATGCTTGGTGTTTTGACACCTGTCTATTCTCAGAACCCTCACAACCTTGCCTCTTTTCCTACCTCAGCATCCTCAGATTTTTCTAGACTCTCAAATCCTTTTCACAGAAACACAGCTTTGAGAATTCTCCTAGGGGTTGCTAAAACATTCTCTCATTATGGCATGATACCACAAGCAGGGAACTTTCAAGTAAAAAAAAAAAAATTATTTAAAATAGTCATAAATGTGAAAATTTATAATAAAATTTCCTATTTCATAAATAATGTCACTATTTCATATATATTGCTTAATGGATTAATTATATAAGAAAAGGACATGATTGGCCAATAATATAAAATACATTTTAGCACCAAAACATACCCTAAAATGTCAAAATTGAAATTAAATTCATATTATAGAATCAAACAAATTAAAATAGCTGCATTTTTTGGAATTCTTGTTTTCTGAATATATAATCTGATACTTTTATAGCAGTCCTCTTTTGTCTGAAAATGATGGAGTACAGATTATAATTTCAGGTTTAGATTTTAAGTACTTCTTGGAAAACTGTGAATAGTCTTAATTCTACAAAATCAAACGCTGCATTATATAAAATCCAATATTGTATTTTCTATTTTTTAACAGTGGCTTTTGAACAAAGTTTCCATTAGCATAGCATAATGTGGGGGTTTCACACAGATGATCCCCTCGGTTACAGAATTACCAAGTTTAACTTCATTATTAGCTTGTAGAATCGGAAGCTTCTGAGGCTTTACGCACACTGCTCAAACAAACTGCTCACTTATCCAGAAAGAAAGCGGCACAGGATGGCCTCACAGCACAGTCAGGTCTGCAGGGGCTGGAGACAGTGTGTGGCCAGATGTGAGAGCACAGCCTTCTGCACAACCCTACTGACTGCCTAGATCCTCCTGCATACCAAGGGGCTTGCATCCTGCTTATTCTCCAGGAGGAACACGTGACTAGGTACTCATTTTAAAACAGAGAAGAAAACAGCCATTATTTTGACATGAAGTTTCAAAACTATGTTCACTCCAGAGGAAAAATCTAATTTTCTTTCTTATAAACTGAAACTTTGTTGAGCTTTACAATAACAATATTCAATGCATTTACATCTACTCCAACTTAAGACAAAAGCCTCTTTGCTCTAAAACGTGCATGCTCCCAGTACATGCCCCACTGTGAGCTGGCTGGTCTGGCTTTCTGTATTTCCTTGCATCTCATTTCATGAAAAAGTGATAAATGGCTATTTCAGATTTTCAAACTGCTCTAACTTTCAACTCACTTTAATCTCCCATCTGCACCTATTCTGCACCAACAACTGCCCTTGCAGACTTAACTGGTGATGCGCATGGTACCAAGGCTAACACGTTTTCTGGCTTACTGTGTGGCTGGCATCGGCTTGAATGCTTCCTCTACCCAAGGCAGGTTGATCAGCAGAATGAGCAGCAGTCCTTCCCACGCATTGCTCAGGTTGCTGTGTGGCAACCTCTTTTGTTGGTTTTTAACCTTATTTTTGAAAGTATGGCTGCTCTTGAGGGTCAATGGCCCTTCCTTCCTTCTTACTACTTCATCCTAAAGATACATTTATCCCTAAAGATTTCAAATATTCTCCACAAACCAAGGGATAGTTCTTCCTCCAGCCTAGACCTAGCTCCCAAGTTCGGTTTCCCTAGAAACACGCAAGCTCCACCAGAGGGAGCGAGTGCCGTCGTATCTGCTTTGCTCTTTTGTTCTCAGCACGTGATGGATACCTCGTAGCACATGACACATAGTGGTAATCAATAAGTATTTGCTGAAGAGACCAATCATTCATTTGCTCTCTGACCCCCAGTTGGCACATTTCCCTCTCCAGGCCTTAGTGTCCATCTGGAAAGAGACGACGACAACAGCAGCTCCTTTCCAGGTTTGCCTCAAGGCACATCACAGTGAACATGAGTGCAGTTTATGAATTGAAGAGCAATATGCCAGTGTAAAAGACGCACATGCGCGCGTGTGCGTACACACACACACACACACACACACACACACACACACACACACACACACACACAGCTTGTAAAGGCTAAAATATTTACTCCTTGGACCCTTATGAAAAAAACAAAAGTTTGTTGACCTCTAACATAGAAGAGTATCTGGGTTTAAGTAAATATCACATGAGTTAACGAAAGAATGGCTAATTCCTTGCAGGTCTATGTGTACTGTAACATGCTGTTAGGGGAAGGCAGTCCTCCTTCGGGCTGGTCCCCCTCTACTTAAAGCAAATCGTCAAGGTATCAACATATAGCACCACCATCTCCCCCAATGCTGTTTACCTTAAGTTTAAGAAAGTGCAATTGATACACATTTCCACTTTCCCCTAATTATATCAATGGAAAAAGAGAAGTCACAGGTCTCTGGAGGACGGAGCAGAGATGTAAGCTTGGAAGGCATGAAGACATCTCCACGAGAAAGCTGGTAGCTGTTCAGTACCCAAGTCCAAGTCTACAGAAATCTACTCACTGTTGCTACAAAATACACAGATTTTATCTTGGGGGGAATCCTATGACCAGAGTTTAGAAATGGTATATCCATAGAAGGGGTCTATATTTATTACAACAAAATAAAACGCCAACCAAATACTACACAAAAGGGAAAAGGAATTTGGAATCAACCACTCAAGAGTTAAGTTTGAACCCTACCATGTGTTCCGTATGTGACTTTGAACAAACCCGTTACTCCCTGTGAACTGAGTTTCCGTCTCCAGAAAAGAGAGTGACACCACGGGTGGTCCCAAGGAGGTGGCTAATATGAGCTAGTGACTTACTCCATCTTGTGATAAAAGCATCATCAGCAACAGCATGTGGTAAAGACACGGAAGCTCAGACATGCTGACCGACTTGCTTAGAGAAGCATTACTTAAAAGGCCTGTGTCTGCATAGTGCAGCCTCAACAAAGGCTCTACGTCAGCTACTGCATGCTTTATCTTACATATATTAGAGCCTACTAGCTAGGAGGAAAGGTCTGAATCTTGTTATGCTATGATACTGTCAATGTATACTCAAAAGGGGGGTGGTTCCTCCACTGTTCTATAGTAATTCCAGCCTATTATCTTTAGAAAATAGTGGAAGAGAATGTGTGCCTTTCTCTGCATGTAATGAGAACACCCCAAGTATCAAAAGCAAAACTATAGGAAAGTATTATGTGCTGAGCATACGGCTGGTTAGTTTAACAATCCTAATGTCCACTTATTCCACAGGAACTCTCCTGTCTGTGATGCTGCTACACTCAGTGTGCAATGTAGACGCCCATTACCTTTCCTGCATCGTCTCATGAACCCTCCCGTGTTGGATGCACTGTTCCTCCAGTTCATCATTTCTCTTCTGTAACTTCTCCAACTTGTCACACATGTATCTTTTTTCTTGACTGAGGCGAACTATTTCCGATCTAGAGGGGGTAGAAACACAGAAATAGTAGATGGTCAAGAGTCACCTTACTAGATTGTATTTTTATTGTACAAACCTTTGCGCTCTCTTAAACTCTATACTCAAGGCATAATAATGAAGGAAAAATATTTTATAAATCAAAGAAAATATTTCAGCAAATTCAAAATGCTGCGTAGAAGAGTATGTGCGTCAAAGGGACTGTGGATACAGCACTGTATAGATCTGAGCGAGCTCTAGTTACAACGGGGACTGGCCTACCCCAGAAGTCTATATTCTGAAAAGCACTGTCTCCACTCCTTCTCCACCCTGCTCCTAGACCGCACACAGTCAGGGCTGTAACAGGAGTGGAGGATGACCTGCACTCAGACCCACATCCCCAGGGGTCTCCATGGTGACAGCTGATGTCTTTCAGGACATAAACTACATCTTCAGTGTCTTAGATGACAATCCCAACTCTTAAACATTTGCAGATCAGGGAGATATCCAAGGAAAGCTGTGTCCTTTTTAAAAAACCAAATCGCCAGCATTGACACCATCTCCTCATGCCTACGGTCTCATCAGGTCGAAGCCACAGTTAAATTTCTCTACATTGTAAGTCATTTTTAAGTTAATCAAAAACACTTTTGACATGAAGTTAGTTCCCTCCCCAGAAAGGACTGCTTTATTATGCAAGGGTGCCTTTTGCTCTAGTTAGGAAGACTTTGGATTTGCTAGGGGAAATCTTACCCCACAAACTGTTCATCCCAAAGTCCACGATGCTGGCAGGGGAGGAGCAATGCCAGTTCAGCCCACCCTCCCTTTGCTGTTATCTTTGCTGCACACTGCAGGGAGCCTGCTCAGACCAGCACCTTCACTTTGCACAACTCTGCATGGCTGTGAAACCACCTCTGTTCACCCAGACATTTCCTCAGAGTTCCCTTTCTCAACTGTGTTCTATGCCTCACCGTTCTCACCGGTTTCCAGATAAGACAGAATACGGCTCAGCTCCTTTTTAAGCTCAGCTCAGGTACTCTCTCTGCATTTGCCTATCCTGCTATGAGTACACCCTCATTGATTGAACTAGTCCACATCCCCGAATAAATGACTCATGTCTATCCATTCAAAATCACACACAATACAAAAAGTAATCTAGAAGCTATAATAATATTTGAATTTAGTATTTCTTCCCAAACTAGCATCTCCTGTCATATATTGAAATAAATTCCAAAAGGAAAAAAGTCCTTAAACCAGATTAGGAAAATAATAAAATCCATGGCCCGATGGTGGTGGTGGCGGTGGTGCACGCCTTTAATCCCAGCACTCTGGGAGGCAGAGCCGGGCAGATCTCTGTGAGTTTGAGGCCAGCCTGGTCTACAAAGCAAGATCCAGGACAGGCACCAAAACTACATAGAAAAACCCTGTCTCAAAAACCAACCAAACAAAAATAAATAAATAAATTAATTAATTAAATAAAATAAAGTCCATGGAAAGGAACCCACACCTAGCCTCAGGCTGCTTCCAAGAAAAGAGGTACCATTTTCAAAGAAAAGAACAAAGAAAAATAGACAATATCAAAATATAAAATGTTCACATATAAAAAAATCATATATTTGAAAAGCCATATGTTTATGTTTATAATCATCGCAGTACTCCTTATAGAGAGAATCTTTGTCTAAAAAGAATACATGGAAATTTGATCAAGAATTCTACCAACAGGGCATTGGCTATCTTGCTTATATGATAGAAGTTATTAATTGACCTAAAATGTAATATTTTGATGAGAAAGGAGAAACATTAAAATCAGCATGCATAATGCAATTCTACTTTACAACTAAGTTATTTAGGCATGCACGAAATATTAATACTGATAATTTCTGGATGGCAGAATGTTTTCCCTTTTGTTTGTCTATATTTTTATTTTATCAAGTTTTACAATGGACTCGTATTTTAAAAGTTATTTTGAAAGCAATTTTTAACAGCAAAATGAAAGATGAACAGGAACAAGGGGGACGTTTTGAGAAGGTCAGGGCTGTTGATGAAGTCGGGACTGATGGGGTGGGGCGGGGAGGGAAGGCTCCTGGTGAGGAGCTGCACATCAGGACTGTACTTACTGCTTGACTTTACTAGTGAACCTAAACTGCCCTTAAAAAGTTTATTAATTAAAAAACAAAACAGTACAAAAATATTCATGAAAATCAGACAGATGACACATTAAAGTGCTGTAACCAACAAATTTTCTGTTCTGAAAAATAGAAGAAATATGCAAAATTTCCCTAGAAGGCAGAACATGAAATGATGTTTATAAAATGGTCAATTTTATTACCATTTGAACAAATGCATAATAATATTTGATATTACTGTCAAATATTTATTTCATCCCTACTCTGTACCAAATCCATCTTTTGATGATCTCAAATACCCTAGGAAGTAGTTGTGAATTTCCTTTCTCTGTGAGGGAAATGCAGTTGAATGAGTTGTCTAAGGCTAGCAATGGCCAGTTCTGTGTGTGGGTCTCTTATTCTACGTGTCCAGCTCTGAAGGGACAGTTCTACCCATGGTGCAATGCTCATGGTCATCCCTTTTTCTTTGAACCTTTTACTTTTTGCTGTCACATATTTATATAGGGACATATGTACTGAGAAGAATTTAATTCAACACCTAAGCAAAATAATACACATTAGCAGCCTTGAAGAGTGTGTCTGGCTTTTGAAGTAACAATTCCCTTTTAAAAGAATCATCAAAATTTGTGTACAAAGTTATAGTTCTATTATTACTACAGTAGTTAAAAGTTGGAAATGTCATAAATATCGAATGAACACAAACAAGTGATTGATTACAATCTTGTTTCTGGAGTATTCACTGACAGAGAAACGTGTTCATTAAGGAGACAGGTAGAAAGCAGGTGTAAAACTGCATAGACTGCATGAACCTATCATGATAGAAGCTGTTGTACAGGACACATTTACATACACATGAAAAATGACTGACAAGAAGCATATAAAAAATAGCAGTGATTTTCTTGAGATAGCAATGTCACAGGAAAATGTTTCCTTAATTTTTCTTTATGATTTCCTACAGTGAGATGTCTTCAGTAAGCATAGGAACATAAATGTTATTTTTAAAGTATAGACTACTGTAATATATGCTATTGCAACTATCTTTCCTGCCTTATATACTTTGGGATTTTCCCCCTTTATTTATAATGGCAACTTGCCCACCAGCTTCTGTCACACAATACAGCTTCGCTCTATGTGTACATATATCATTCTTTATTTGGGTAGTGCTGACAATATAGTAATACAACCAGTGGTCTGCAAAGTGACAAAAGCAAACAGAAAACCATATCTACCCTACTCCCATATAAAAGGAAAAACGACTCTAATTTATTTTCATAGAAATGTAGGTAATTTCTGGCTTTTCAGAAACATGAACTTCCCCTGCATTTTATGTAGCAGCTATAGCGTGTAATTGCATTTGCATGAATGGAAGACATTTTACTACTATAATTCAGATTATAATGATAATTGCTTTTAAAGGAAAAATATGACACCTTAATTTTTTTATTCTTTTGGATTCTGATTTGACTTTTGGTAACAATTAACAAAAAGAAGGTCAATGTCAATCTCCTTTTGTAGAATATAATTTTTGTAGCAGCCCAACCTCACATCATCTAAACATGCAAAGAGAAAAAATAGTTCAACCGGGTGCGTGTTCTTTTACTTCAATTAAACTCACACAGTTGGATACCTACTGCTGCCAAAACAGTAATATAATTTATACATTATAGTCCACATAGTAAAACTACACTAAAAGTCATTTAACAATATTTATAACACCATAAAATACAGTGTTAAAATATATGAACTGCAATATGTACCAAAATTATAAAATTTGTTTCTCATCATCAGTGATTAAAACCAGGATCATTACTCTAGCCTCAATACTCACAACCCTGGTGACAGATTAGAATTCAAATCTTAATGATCAATTTACAATTAACAAGATAGAAGTGAAACAAATTAAACCAACCATTATATATAACGAGACCCCATGGACTCCCATTGTTCCTCTTAATTACAAAACGCAAATCACAAATACACAATGGGCAGTGCTAGACATCAATCCACGGCCTAGCAACCCAGCAAGTGACAGCGACAGGCAACTGAGGGAGGCAAAACCACACAGACCCAGCTCTGTGCTCATTCCTATCCTCCCAGCGTGCAAGGAGAGAGAGACTGAGACCTGGACAAAGTGTGCTTCATCCCCACCATGTAAGGGCTCTGTCAGCCTGGCCACAGGCTCATCTGCAGCCAGTGCCCAGCATTTCCTAGGGCTTCCCAGACCAGGTTTTCAACCATAATGCAAACCGCACATTTTAATGTGGATTTTTTCCAAATGTCTAGGGAGAGAGAATACTTACTTCACTTTGATAAAGAAAAATAAATTGCATGAAAGATATTTAAGTCTATTTATTTACCTCCCTCAACAACCTCATAATTATGTAAGTTCTCAATGTACTAGAGGATACAGAGGGAAGGGGTCGCTAAAGTTTACACTTCAACTAAAACCAGCCAGAATGTCTGCCTAGTGTCAATTAAAAACAAAAGGGAATCAATCCTCTTGCCTCGTGATCAAAAACAAACTATAAAAGATGTAAAGTATGAACCAGGATTTCAGTCCTCATTTTAAACGGGGCGTGCCACTCACAACGCTTGCGGTCTCAGGCACCACTATATGCACTGTGTGGAGTACCACACTGCGATGGCCACGGAGGCTCCCGAGACAGATGCAGTCGTCACTGTCATAATGCGACGTACAGTTTACTCTGGGAGAAAATGCATCACAACACACACACACACACACACACACACACACACACACACACAGCAGACACACACACACACACACACACACACACACACACACACACACACGGAATTTCAGTACATTTTCTGAAAGCAGCCTT
Source organism: Peromyscus californicus insignis (assembly GCF_007827085.1). Lineage (NCBI taxonomy): Eukaryota > Metazoa > Chordata > Mammalia > Rodentia > Cricetidae > Peromyscus > Peromyscus californicus. The sequence continues at coordinate 61,679,421 of NW_026294436.1, read as the reverse complement.
GCAGGAGACTGGGCAGAGAAGCAGGATGTGTGGGCCTGGAGAGCCCAGACTGTCAGCTTCTCTAGTGATGGGCTCTAGTCAAATGCCTAGATCCATAAGTGAGAAAGTGTATTTTCGATGCTGAGTTCATTTGTTTAGAGTGGCATTCTGAATAACACAAAATGCTTACCGAAATTTTAGCAAGGAAAGGGGGAAATATTTTTTATTTATAATAAAAAAAAATCATGTTTTATTTTCATTAAAATTTTTCCTATAGTACTTTGAGAAAAACCGGAACTGAAATGACTACATGGATTAAACAATTATTCTGGAGACTGAGTTTCTATAGTGAGAGAACTTTAGAAGCTAAGAAGCCCTCACTTCAGAGGCCAGCAGAAGTTCTTTATCCAAAAGTTTGGCATAGAGCGCATAGATGCATGCCCTGAAGTGATAAGTCTTATTACATTATTATTCTTATTTCAAAAGAAACATTCTGAGTTTTTTGGGCTTTATAGCTGGTTTCACAGCAGAAGGTAATATCAAAATGGAATGTCAAATGGGGCATAAAAGAAAGGGTGAAAATGTCTTAATTCCTTGGAAATCGGGGGAGAAATCAGGTGGGGCTGACAAGAAAACACACACAACCTTAAAAACACAACTTATTTCAAATATTGTTTTGTGAAACAGAATAAAAAGTATCAAAATAGAACAATTGATTGATGGTCACCACTTGTAAGGCCTTGGCTTTGAACGAATTCACGGGTTCAGACGCAGAATCTGGTGTCAGAGCCTGCCCCACAAAGTCATGAGCTCCGGTGTTTCCGGTTTGGTTCTGTTTGGCCCACAGATATTTTCATCGCAAAACAGACTTTGGCCATTAGAAAATCTTGCTCAGATCTTGCCCAGTTATGGAGCGTGTGCTGCGAGAGCAGCCCCTGTCCCTTACTACGGGGTGGGCAGGCACCGTGCTGGGTCTTCCAGCTGCCTTCCCCAGCTGTGGGTTCTCCCGCAGCTCAGCCAACCACAGAGGGAAACGCTGGGTCCGTACTGGGCAGGCGCACAGTCCTGTGGTTATTTTGTACCCAGTACAGTTTAACAACTAATCACATAGTGTTTGCATTGTATTAGACACTATAGGTAATCTAGAGGTAATTTCAAATATATGGGAGACGGGTTAAAGTGTTGTTTTGTGCTGGACTACTGGCTTAGCATGTGTTAGGCCCTGGGTTCCATTTCTAAAACCACAAAAATAGGAAATAACATAAAAAATAAAATATGTGGGAGAATACAGGCAGGTTCCATGTACCTACCACATCGTTTTATGTTAAGAACATGAGCATCTGTCATCTGTGGATTTTGGTATGGTGTCAGTCCGGCAACCAACACCTTGTTTGTCGAGGGGTGTGACAGTACACAGTATGGGTGCTTGTCATCCTGTCATTAAATGTCCTTTTAAATCCCACAGCCACCCTGTGCCATGGCTGGAGAAGTACTTTCACAGCTGACAAAGCTGAGGTACAGGGAGACGGGGCCCCGTAGTCAAGATTACAGACAGACACAGCAGAGTGAGTGACAAGCAGGATTCAAGTCCAGTTCCTCCTGAATCGAAAGAGCTCCTTCCTGAGACTGCCTGTCACCCACAAAGGAACAGGCTGGCACCAGAATAGACCAGCATGTGGAGGGGAGCAGCACACCTGTTTTTTCTATTCACTTATCATTCATTCAATAAATATGCATTGGGTGCCATCTATGTGTCGGATATGAAGGAACATGATCAGTGCACAAAGCAGCAGTCGGGTGAGAGGTGCTGAGGTTCAGGCTCACTAGGCTTGTCCCGGGTATGACTGACTGACTTAAAGTAGGAAAACCAGAGCTCAGGGCCTAGTACGGTGAGCTCTGGCTCTCAGTTTAACTATTACATCCCAAAAATGTCGACTTGCCTCAGGGACTGAAAGGTTAATTTTTTCCTTCTTAGCCTTTCCAACAAGTAATACTGCCACTGAGCAATCCTCTCACTTCCTTCCTTCTCTTTTAAGAGGCAGACTCTTGCTATGATGCCTAGGCTGGCCTAGAACTCCTAGGCTCAAGAAATCCCCCTGCCTTAGCCTGCTGAGTTGAGACTGCAAGTCAAGTAACTATATCCAGCAAGTCTGAACTTTCTTTAATAGCATGTATAAATATCATCACAGACTTAAGACTCTAGACATTGGTAACAGGAATACATAGGCAAAAACTCCCACCCACAAGCTATTCAAACAATTATGTTTTTTTTTTCAATCTGTAAAAGAAGCTAATTACTGTCATGTGCTGTGGTGAAGTTAAGTATGTGTTATTCCAAGCACTTTGCCTCCTCAATGTCCGGAATGACTAGCATTAAAGACAGCTTCTGTGTTCCCAAAGAACTGTGGAAATAGATTAAAATGCATTACCAATATCGACATAAGATTGTAAAACTGCTTGACCTATTTGTATTCTTTATTATGGTAATGGTTATTTTGGCCTTTGTTCCTGAACTTTCATGGTTTTAAAGTCTAAACATTATAAAAGCCATGTAAGTAAGTATACATAACCATGAAAAAAAAAATCGAAGTTGGGGAGCGGGTAGAGCTAGGTGAAGAGTGCTTGGTTACTGTGCACAAGGCCCTGGAGTCCATCCTTGGGACTGAAAGGTTGTCTACATGGACAATCACAAAAATATTATATAGAAACCTGTTTTCACAGAAAACTTACATAAACAGATGACTAATTTTAAAGTTAGATTACAGTGTATAAAATGCAATTTTAAGACTAAATTTTAGCTATCAAATAAACAGTATTCTGAGAATATTCTATAATATTGCCCAATCACCTACCTGCTTTTTTGTGAGATTTTCTCCAGCTTCTTGGCTAATGTGCAGCATTCTTCCTTTAACTTTGTCAGAAATGTATTCTGGGAGGTCAGCAACGAATACTGTTCATTTTCTAGAAATAACAATAACCCCACCAATATAAGATGTTTATGGCTTTGCTCTGCAGGCTTCCAATGCACAGTGAGTGCTAAGTGCTTCAGAACACTGCGTCCTGCCTAGCGCCACCAGACCACTGCCAGGGTCCTGAGTGCAAGGACTTACCATCTGGGGGGACACTGACTCTTGTGAGGCATTTGTTTTCATAATATATTTGTATACCCGGAATAATTTTGATCATATCAGCTTGTGTAACATTTTAGCATGCTCATAAACTGTCAAATATCTCAAATGAAGTCATAAATGCTTATATCTTTGAAGTATGCAAGATATTATATTTTTATTTTGACAATTTTACTATAAACAGTGTCAAAAATTCTCACAACCAGATAATTCGAAACTCAAACCGAGGAATTCTCTGTTACACTGTAGTTGACGCTCGACAGTTCTTATCTCATATTTTACCCCTTGGAGCCTGCATATTCTCCAGTTATGAGGTGAAACTACACAATTGCCCTAAAACCAGATCATACTTAAATAGTATGTGTTTCACTAAAGCTCTGGCTAGGGACTCAAGAGAATATGACTTGTATTTATTTGCAAAATAAAAGATTTTAAAGATGATTTTAACCGTTAAAGCCTTACCCAACCCTCAGATTCTGCCCAAGACTCTTGGACCAGGACGGTTCTGCTGTGGCCAAACGACAATTTCTCCTATGAATTCCTCTTTGTGTTTTAGTAAAAAAAAAAAAAAAAAATCTATAAAATCTTGAGGATTTTCCTTTCTTCTGGCTAAATGCTGAGAAGAAACTATGTGAGGCAGCATGGTAGCTGCCTTTATAAGTAAATAAATCATTTAATAAGTAAAATAAATCATTAATGAACAGAATATCCATTTGTTACCAATAGGTGGAATCATTTTTTACCATCCCATTAAATATAATATGCATTAAATCCTGTGAAATTCATCTGTATTTTTTTCCTTTTCAACTTAAGCTAATGGTCGCGAAAAAAAGCATATAGCATACAAAGCAAAATAAATCAAGGCACTAAAATTAAGCAACATTTTTTTCTGGAAGAGACAGGATCAATTAAACTTTTGTTTTAATGGTACAATCAGCGTGGAGTATGTGGTGTGGAATTATAATGACTGACACTGTCTTGTTTTGACTAACACTGTCTGTGAACACACAACTCAAAAGCGAAAGGAACTACATAACGCTCTGACTGCACCCATCAAACTGCCTATTTTCAAAGTGCATTTTACTTTCAAATTAAAGGTAAAGAGTTACTGGCCAACTCAGTCTGCAGAACAGTGCCAATGTGATGAAAGATGGCGATTTTTAGCCAAGCTGCCAGCTGTGGTCCATGCCTTGTATTAGCGAATTTTAACAGCAGTTGTGAGAAGCTGAAGAATGCAGAGGATTAAGCATCACTCTCGACTGCATTGGGGGAGGTGGGGAAATCATACAAATGCTAAAAATGTTCGAAGCTGCAAAGATTAAATAAAGGAACATATCAATTTGGAGCTGCTGAATTACATCCAGCTGCGACAGTGAATTAAGAACCGATTAATGGCTAAAGCTTTTCTCCAGTTTGGATGCTGAGGCAAACTCATTAGGCTTTAGAGTAGCTATAATGTGTGTACTGTGGGAACTGTTCAGTGCTATTCAGGAGACTCTAACTGTAAGCTCAGAGCATTTCCCGCAGAGCTTCTGATGCTATTTTCTTTATATAACATGTGTGCCTGAAAACCCAGCCAAAAACAAGCCCTTTGTTTTTCTACTTTGTTGTGGTCTCTCTCAGCTTTACGTTTCTTGAACACAGGTAAATAAACTCATAATCCAGATGGTGCAACAGATGTGAGAGCAGCACTCTGAAATCAACAGACAGTGGGCAATACTTTCCATTTTCTCTTTTAAACGCTAACTAATATGTAATTCGGAATCTCCGGTGTAGTTAGCATCTGCTCCCTTCGGCCAGCCAAAGGTTACAGGTGTTCCTGATGTCATTTCACAGTAAGGCGTGGGCCTGGCTTGTGAGCAAGTGCCCAGGCTCTAATCTCTCCCTACCACCCACCAGTTTTGTCGTGCTGGGCCTCCATTTGCTGTATCTTCTGTGTCAGCTCCTGCTCTCTCTGCTGGGCCTGACGGGCTCGGGTCTTTGCTTCGTTGCTAAAGCTTTGCTGAATGCTATCTTTTTCCAGTCTGCAAAACAGAGAGACAGGCAGAGACGTAACCTGCAGGTGCACAGACCTCCATCGTTTCCCCACAGACCACAGACATCAGACAGGGAGTAAAGTAAAGCAGCACAGGCGAGTCTTCCTGCAGTCTCTCTCCACTCTGCTGAAGAGAGAGAATCCGAAGGACTATCCAGTGGAACACATGTGCCGGAAGTCCAGACAGACCAAAGGGTGAAGCTTTAAAAATTAAAACAAAATCATAACAGCTAAACACTTGTAGTTTGGAACCTGGTTATTTTTATTTGTGTGTGTGTGTGCAGGTGTGAAGGTCTGTGAACACCTAGTGGGAGTGGGTTCTCTGCTTTTCTCCTTTAGGCATGTGGGCCCTGCGGTCTGGACTCAGGCCCTTAGGCTTTTCCCTTCCAAGCACTTCTGCCTGCTCAGCCGTCTTGCCAGCCTTGTGCTTTGCATCTTCACAGCACACACACACTTTTCTGCTGTTGCTGTTGCTGTTGTTCTATTCTTTCTGTCTTGTACTATCATTAATCTTTCATCTTCTGAACGGTCACTATTTCCTAAGATTGTGAAATTCTAGGAAGAACATGACTTAGTTCCTAGTTTAAGCAAAATTTATTTTAAAACTAAGCCTTGTGGACTACTTCTGGTTTTCTTCCAAGATGCAAGATATAGCTTCAAATACACTGGAGGAGACCGGAGAGGAGAGGCCAGCATCACATGCCTGCTTTCATTAAGTACATCAGGCTGCACTCTGCGAATGGGACAGGAAGGTGAACGTGAACTACCTCCCTCATCACTTCATAAGAAAACATCCTTTTGGGTCGTGCTGACAGGATTAAAGGCTGAAGACAGCACCCTATCAGTGGCTCTCCTTAAAAGAGAACTTCCTTTGGTTGTTTTGTTTTGTTGAGCCTGGTCTCATGTAGGCAGGGTGGCTTCCAACTTGCTATGTAGCTGAGGAATACCTTGGATTGATGATGCTCCTGCTTCTCCCTCCTGAGTGCTGGATCATACACACGCACCATTGTTCCCGGCTTTGGGAGGTCTGGGCACTGACCCCAGGATTTGGTGCATGTTGGGTACTCTACCTCCTCAGCTGCATCCATCCAGAGAGGAACTTCCTAAACAAGTTGAGCCTGAGCAAGGGCAAGACTCTTGTCGCACCAACATTGTACGTATGTTGCAAATAACATTTGAAACCCTTGCTGGGTGGGTTCTTCAAGCTCTATGAGAAGCAACACAAGGGTTTCCTTCAATTAAGTGACTCAGTTATTTCAAACTCCTGATCTCCTTGTGGGCATTTCTCATCCATGCTGCTTTAGTTTACTAATTGAGATATTTACTGCCTAGCCTTTGCCAAACTAAAAATAAACAATTCCATAAAGCTATCACTACCAGTCTATGTACCGCTGTGGAACTTCAGTTCACTGGCTTCTAATTATACGGCAACATAAGGAAAGCCTGTACTGAGATTGGTCAATGCATGTGGTAATGTTGTAGTGTAAAGCCCCAGAATGAAAATACACCCACACCTCACTCAAATGGAATCATCAGGGGTCCATGCTAAATGTGAAATAAGGTCCCTTCTGGTACTTCTAACAACAACACCCCCCTGGATGTGGTCCAAGGTCTTGTCTCACACTCAGTTCCAAACTAGTATATCGCAACAAATGGATAGTCAGACGAGGCTACTTTTGCCTCCCCCTTCACACCACGTATTTTCTGGCTAAGGATCATTGCACATGTTTCTTCCTCTTCTTGGAATGCCCTGGTCCACCCACCCAACCCCCTCCATGATGCACACTAGCCCTCTTGCGCAAACCTCAAAATCCTGCCCTTCTTTCTCCTGTCTCTCCTAAACCAACTACTCAGCCCTGGATGCCCTTAGATGTGCTATGGCCATCCTATAGTGATATCACGCGTTTGCTGTTGATTTACACGTCTTCTCCTTTGTAATCTTTAACTTTCTTTACCCTAAGCCCAGTTCAGTGCTCAGCACATGGAAAATGGGCAGTGCATATTAAATGACTGGTTTTTCATATGCCCTGCCTAAGTTGTGGGGCTGCGGGTGGAGGAGTATTGAAGGGAAGAGGAACGCAAAAGACGGATAAGTCTTCAGGTGAAACTGGAGTCCTCTGTAAGCAGGCAAGACTTTCTTGGACTTGTCAGAACAGAGTGCTCAACTAGGTTAACCTCAGTAGTCATGCCGCTGACTTTAGAGTCTTCTGCATTCTCTCAGTAAGTAGCCATGTCCGAGTCTGAGCACTAGCTAGAATCCAAGACAGAGGCTGGGAGCATGGAAATGAGATGGCTACAAGACTCTCTGCTGGACATGTATCTGAGAAGGGAAAGGGGGCATTATTCACAATGCCAGAAACAGAACTGAGATTGTATGATGCAAACATGGACTAACGGTTCCCAACATAAACAATGGCAAACCCCAGCAGTGAGAAGCTGCCAGCCCAGCACATGACGGTCTGAACTGACTAGAGAAAGGACTACGGGCTGAGTTCTTTTCATAAAGCTGTGCAAAAGACCTCTCGCCACAACCGATACTCTCCTGAGAGGAGAGTATGCTATTTGCCATGGCATGAAGTGTGGTACACTGCTGTTTTCCTACCCCCTTCCCACTTTGCCATCCCTCTCTGCTGCCCTCTCCCTGCAGAAGTCCTTTCTGATGAGGTCAGCTTTTCATGAAATCTTGGAATGTCAGACATGAAAGGAAATCTCATTTTCTTTCATGTAACCTTCTCATTTTAAAGCCGAACAACAACATAAACACAATCCACGTTTTAAAAAACCCTGAGGGCCATAAACAATTTGAAATCCACTCATAAGTTACATAGTGAATGATTTTAATGCATAGGTAGGAATAAAACTATCTTTGCTCAAGGAAACATAGTTTATAACACTCTAGAGATAATGTAATAGTGGACCTAAAGAATTAATAAAAACCACTCAGATATCCAAGGAAAAGACTGAAGAATTCAAATGAGACACTAAGTATTTATCATTATATTTGTGGAAGACATTATAAGAGGCATTGTATTTAGTGAAAATAAACAAGGCTTAGTGGGCCTTGACTCCAGAAGGATTTCAAACTGGACGAACATGGTTGATGGCATAATAACTACTCCATGAGAAAAGGGTATAAGGAGGAAGGCTACCAAGGTGTAGAAAGCTGAGAAACCAAACTGCCGAGTGGCTTGATCACATCATGAGGACAGCTCAACCAGCAACACCCCCCGCCCCAGTAGGTTTTCTCTCGATGGTTCTCTCAGTTACACTTAACAAAGCTGGTACATATCCCCATCATGTGAAGCAGAACACAAGTAATAATGTTAAAGACTTTCTTAGTAATCATTCACACTGGCTAAAAACTGGAAACAACCAACAGGTAACAACCTATTACCTGCTATATGAATCAAGTGTGTGGGATAGCCTAGGTAGAGAGAACCTAGAGCCGCAGCAAGAATGGGAGAAGCTACGGTACACACAACACCTGGACGAACCCTAAAAGTAGTATGCTTAGAGGAACAGGACACCAAAACCACATTTATAATCTTGTGTACTTAGCAATCTAGATTAGTAACCCCAGGCAACAAAAGATCATTCATTGTTCCAGGTCCCGCTGACAGGGGACAGATATGAGCGAAATTTGGGGCTGACAGGAAAGGTTCTGTGTCACAGCTGTGACAGCTCAGACACTTTATGCACTTCTTACAACACGGTGGACTACACACCTACTGTTTGCGACTTCTGCCATTCTGTCAGCTCAAGGCTACGACTCCAGCATTGAAATGGTTGTGCCCAGTTTGGACTATGTTGTGAGTCCCTGTCTCAAGAAAATTTAACTTTTAGTGCACTTAAATTTAGTTCAAAAAAGCTAACTTTTAAAAGGAACAAATACTGTAAGAGTAGGAACATCTACCTTCGTTCTTCGAGTTACCTACAGCAGCTGTGATCTATGAGCTCACCATGCCCACACTTGCTTTCTTCTCTCTCTCTCTCTCTCTCTCTCTCTCTCTCTCTCTCTCCAGTCCCTCCCTCCCTCCCTTTCTCTTTTTTTTGTGTGTGTGATAGGGTTGCAGTACTTAGCCCCAGCTGGCCTCAAACTCTCTATGTAGACCAGGCTGATCTCAAACTCAGAGAAATGCTCCCCCCCACCCCGCCTTGCCTTCCAAGTGCTAGGATTAAAGGTGTGCACTGCCACTTCAGGATTTTTTTTTTTAATAAAAGAGAATAAAAAAGAGTGAACAGGTACTAGAAAAGATCCAAAAGTAAGCCAAGCTGCCCAATGTGCTATCGCATGCCTTTAATCCCAGCACTCAGGAGGCAGAGACAGGTTAATTTCTGTGAGTTCAAGGCCAGCCTGGTCTACATAGCGAGTTCCAGGACAGCCAGGGCTAGATAGAAAGAGCCTAGCTCAAAAAAAAAAAAAAAAAAAAAAAGACAAAACAAAACAAAACAACAAAAATACCCAAGTATACAATTATTAACTCCCTCACCTTTTCCAATTACAGTTCTGGCTGACTATATTTTCTAAAAAAGCCACAATGATATTTATAATTCTGCTTTCCATATTAGTTCCTATTTTCTTGGCATTTACATGTAACAGAACTAAATTGACCCATTAGCTCTTCATTCAATTATTACAATGCTCAAGTTCAACAATATGCCTCCAGTCCACCTATGGACTTCCCAGTGTCGCCAACACCACCTGCTGGCGGTGACTAAGGTTCCTCCCCTCCACCACATCTGTCACCTTCCCTCTGAGATCTGAAATGCCACTGTTACACACACAATACCTTGGGGGTACAAGGTGTTTATTTAAACATAGTATAGAGCACTTTGTGGTAGACACTGCTCTGGTTGAAGAAACCTCCAAGAAGCTGGGATTTAGTTTGGTGGCAGAGCACTTGCCTAGCATGTCCTGATACTATCATCACCACCATGAAAGAGCATCAGCAATAATAGAACTGCACGATCTGTGTGCTGACTAGCCAAAAACTATTCTGGAAGGAATGTGGAAAGAAGCAGAGGGCGAGAGTTTGGTGCAGGAGGTATTTTGGACACATAATACCCATTTTGTCTCAGGTTGGTAACACTAGCCTTGATCACTTGGTCTGTATCATTAACATGCTTGGAATAACTGTTCTGGGGAAGAAATCTCTCTTTTGTAGAGGTAAGCAATATCAATATCTATTATAGACATTTTCACTACAACCTGTTTTAAACTACCAGAGACACGTCACTGGCCTGATGGCTGGGAAGGAAAACACATGATTACCACATGAGCTGGTATCAAGCAGCCTCATAATGGATGGGGTTGAATGAGTTCTCTCAGGCTTCTCCGATATGAATTTAAGGCTTTCTTCTTTGGAATTAGTAGGCAATCATAAGATGCTGAGATTATTCAAATATCTCATTGTATAACAACATTTCACCAGCTAGTTCCACACCTAATGATAATGACTTTTCTATTCCATAGTTCTTTATGAATATTAGTTACTGCAAGTTAGTCATTGTCCTGGATGGAAGAATTTCCCTTTCTCCTTAATGAGTTTACTGATTTCACTTTGGACTTCTGGATTCTTCCTTTACTTAGTGTATTATAATCCATTTTGACTGTTTATTTGAAGATTCAACTCATCCTGGAGTTGGGTAGTGGAGTCCCCTTCAAACTGAGATCTGTCACTAGGGCAAGCTCATTGCTACTGTGGAGTCACTGTTTCTAAGTATCACCTGTGTAGGCAAAGACAGGGTATAAAACATACAAGTGTGTAAATATTAATACTATTAATATGGATGCAAGTATGTGTGTACATACATCATCCATATGAATATCTGAACACTTCAATTATAATCCAATAACACAGATAGAATCTTGTCTCTCTTCTTTCCATAACTGTAATTTTTGTGCTCAATAGTGAGAAACTTGGCTCCTGTTATTTTAAAAATATTCACTGATTTGTTCAAACTTGGAAGCCACAGAAAGTTTCAAAACTGCTAACAACAGAGCAGATATACCAGTTACTAGAATTAAATATTTGCTTACAGTTCTGTTATGCACATTCTTGTTACTAACTCATACATATCATGAGGAAAGCTCACAGAACTGAAGACAGAGAATGGCATCTACCTCATTATGTGTGTGGCTGTTGAAAATTAAGTGTTTCTGTAATATCAGGTTCATCATTCACAACAGGCAAAAATTGTAAAATCTCCTTAGGGACTTACCATTTAATTAGGTAGCATTTATTAATGTTTATTATAAACTAAGTTCTTTCCATGTAATCATCTTTTATATAACCCTCCTACCAAACCCATTAGATAGGTTTTTTTTTGTTGTTGTTGTTTTCATTTTACAAATAAGGAATCTTAAAGGTTACATAATTTCTCTCAGTTACCCAGTCTCAGTTAAGATTGTAGCTGTAGGCAGAATTTTCCTACCCTGGGAGCCACTTCCAAATTACCACACAGAGGCTTATATTAATGCTTATTGTAAATGCTTGGCCAATAGCTCAGGCTTATTACTAACTAGCTCTTGCATTTTAAGTTAGCCTATGTTCCTTATTTATGCTCTGCCACATGGTGGTACCTTTATTAGGATGGCATGTTCATCTCCTGCTCTCTCTGTGTCCAGCTGGCAACTTTTCTAACTCCGCCCTTCTTTATCTCATTGTTCTCAGTTTGGTTTTCCTGCCTAACTTTATCCTGTTCAGCTATTGGCCAGTCAGCTTGTTTATTAAACCAATCATAGTGACATATATTCACACAGTATAAAAAGGGATTATTCCACAGCATGTAACCTGCGATTCCAACACTCTCTGCTTCTGATGTCCAGGATTTACTATGCTTCAATCATTTATAAGATATGTAGAGAAACTATAGAGGGTTAAAAAGACTTCATGAGTCTCATTTCGGTCATCCACACATGTGAGTCTCATGTGACATATCCTGAAGGTCAAACTAAGGCTAGTTCCTCCTAATTTCCCAGCTGTCCTGTATGTGTGGGACCACTTCTTCCTAGTGTGTATATCTTGTACAAAGAAATATACCAGTCTCTGCAATAACACTGAAAGGTATCATGAACACATTTCCTGCCTCAAGCTGGTAAGACTTCTAGGAGAGACTGCATGTGAACATCTACCTGAAAAGTAAATACAGAGAAAACTGACCTTGCTTTCTCCTCAATGTATCTACAGAACCTGAAATTGTGTCTGACACAGTTGTGTAGTCAATAAACATGTAATGGATGAATAGACAGATGAATGAGTGAGTAACTGTTAGAGGAATGCTGTAAGGATCCACCCAGATGCACATATCCTTTTTACTGACTAGAAAATGTGATGAGAAAATTCCCTGTTAACTAAGAATTTAATTTTGCTTTATCATCATTATTATTCAAAGTAATAGCAACACAAACCAATCATAACCTTAACAGACGGCATGGTGTTTTCCATGTTTTGGGATGAACCAAGTGACTGTTGCCAGTGCTTGGTTACTGCCAATAGTGGCTGTATTCTTGTATTTGAGTAAACATCAAAGCTCTGGGGAGGAAGAACCAGGAAAGGCCTCAGGTCTCACAATCCTTCTTCCTCAGTGGCATCCCCCATCTTTCCTACAATAAATTACTTTGCTTTTCCTCACTCAAAACTGTATCAGAACTTGAAGTGCAGTGTTGAGATCTGAGCCTCAGATCCAAGCATGAGTCAGTTCTTGGAAAGAAAGCAGAAACCAAAAGGAGGTCAGTTTCTTTCAAAGAAATATACACAAAGGAAAGGAAATGTTCAACAGAACATCTCTGAAAATAAATCTCCCTCCAAAAACTGTTCTTACAGCATTTCCAAAACACTTGAGAACTCACCTTTAAGGCAAAGAAGGGTGCATGTATACCTAGATAGAGCCTGTTGCTATTAGACACATTCTATTGAGATTTCTCTCTCTCTCTCTCTCTCTCTCTCTCTCTCTCTCTCTCTCTCTCTCCCTCCCTGTGTGTGTGTATCTCTGTGTGTGTTTGTGTGTGTGTGTGGCCTCAAACATACTAGGCAAGAGCTCTAACTTTGAGCTACAGTTAGAACCGATCCGTAGACTCTGTGGCTTCATCCTGCACATGACTGTGCCTTCTGTTTCACAAGACACAGTCAGATGCATCAACCTGTCTTTTCTTCCAATGAATTCAGAGGTATGGAAGAGATACTCTTGTTTAACAGGAAGATCTCAAACTTAGGGCACTAAGATATTTCCTTTTTTTAAATATTTATTTGTATTTATATGTACGAGTGTATGGTGTGTGTGTGTGTGTGTGTGTGTGTGTGTGTGTGTGTGTGTGTGTGTGTGTGTGTATTGGTGGTTTTGGAGCTAAAAGAGAATATCAAATATCCTGATGCTGTAGTTACAGGTGGTTGTGAGCCAACTGACGATGTAGGTTCTGGGAACAGAACTTGAGTCTTCTACAAGAGCAATAAGCTCTCTTGTCACTGAGTCATATCCCTAGCCCCACAGGGGGATTTGCTCAAAGCCACCTGCATATCTAGTTAACTACCAGAGTTGAACTAGACCTGTCTTCTGCCTCCAAGTCCAGTGCTCCTTCCATTCCATGCTACTACTGTAGACACAGGGAGCTCATGTTTAATCAACTATTGTAATGCTCATTCAGCAAACGCTTGAGCAACTACTTTATGCCAAACACAAATGCATGGAGATGGATCAATACAAGAGACACACACCATGCTCTGAAAGAGGTTTGAGTCTAGTCAACAAAATAAACAATGTTTTTACTTTAAAGCTCAAATAATAGTATGTAGTAAATATTGAAATAGGGCTAAATTTCTGTGGTCACTCAGGTAGAATGGACAAGAGTGAAGGAGTGGCTGGTGACAGAGAGGGGTCTGTCTGGAGGCTTATACAATGAAAGCCTGACAGCCTAAGTAGAAATTCACCTTCCAAAGAATAGGAAGACTATTGTGACAAGTCAAGTGGGCAGCATGTGCAAAGACCCGGGGAAGAGGGAGAGCCAGGTGCCTTTGGAAAACTGCAATCATTGGCACAAATGGAGGTTGGAGTCTATATGTTGTGGGGTAGCAGTGAGCAGTTGGTGGAGGGGAGATTATTGAAGAGAAATGAGACTAGAGATGGAAGCAGGAGCCAGAACTGAAGCTATTTTTAAGGCCCTCATCCCGAGGGAAATAGGGAGCCAATGTAGGGTTTTAAGCAGGAGAGTGTTGTGATCACACCCGTGCTTGAGAAAGATCACTCTGGCGGCAGTGAGGGAACAGATGGGGAAGGGACAACATTAGAAGCAGGCAAAGCACTTATTACTACAGCAATAGTAAGAGCAATTTCTACAATGGCTTCTTTAGATGTGGCAGAAACCACAGGTAGATCCTTAGGCTAAACGGCCATCAAATGCCCATCTCACTGTTTTTCTGTTAACTTTCCCTGGCCCAGGGCAGGGGTGGGTGCCTGATGCAGCAAGCGACTGTTGGACAAAGTTCCTCTGAACTGCAAAGCGTTTCTATAGCCTATTTTACAGCACCATGTGCCCAAATTTCCACACTAAAAATGAATACAAATCTGCTACTACATAAATAAGTGAGATGATGATTTTGACTTTGCATCTTCACATCACCCAAAATTCCCACTTTTCATCCATAATTTGTCCATGTAAACTGATGCCTTTGGTGCATTTATGCCCCCCCCCAAATAAAGTATCAACTTATTTAGGTATTTCTCATAACCAATTCATCTGGTGAACAACTTCAAATCAGACACTAATAGGATCAATATATATTACAATGGCATTTCTATAACCAAATAAAGGATGTGTATCATTCTCAAAAAATATGGCTTACTGAAGAACTCCTGCTGCTATTAAAAATCTTATATTATTTTATATGATATGCAATTATATGGTAAAGATTTGGAATCATTTGTAGCTATTAAATTTGTTGATAAATATGGCATAACATTTAGAATTATTATTAGGTAAATTTTTATGATATCTTACTTATCAAATGTGACAGAATAATGCTTATTAGTCTGGAGGGCCAGGAAAGAGACTTTTCTCATGACACACTCTAGGTAATAGAATACTGGCCATTTGCAGTAGAAATACGTTTAAAATATATTAACTATGCCGGTACTTTCTTAAGCAAACTACACCAAATCAACAGGCTCTCATTTATAATTAAGGCTCATAAGTTGAATACAAAGTCCTCTTGAGAGTCTATCTCAGTGTCCAGCTATGTTTTAAGTAGAAGAATCAGCTAGTTTGAAGATGTGAGGAGTGAGATGTGTCTTTGCTGTAGTAAAGACAGTAGAATTCCATTATTGCTTAACTTGTAGCCCTTTTAGAGAGTGTGTCAGTCTAATTATTGCTTAACTTGAGAGCTGCTGGTCAAACACTCAGCGTGTCTGTGGATAGGACTCATCACTGGGATTTACTACTTCTAGTCTTGACTTGGTAACAGAAAGAGCAGCTCACTTCCAGTGCTGGGGTGACATTTGTGTGAACTGTCTACCAGAGCTGAGAAGGACTATGCCTCTATAGGGGCAACAGACCTGAATGTCTTCAGATTGCCACTGTCTTGTTCTTCTCAATGAGGTAAACATTTCTCTTGCCTTAGCAATTTGGGTGTCATGATTTGCCTTTCTTTCTGTTTGGCTCTGTGACACTTGCTGGTGACAATTCTTATGGACACTCTTCAGTCTCCTCTACTTCATGGTGTAGGTGCTCAGCAGTCCTCCTTGTCCTCTCACCTCTCAGTGTGACCTCATCAGCCCTCCCGCTACCTTTCCTCCATCTCCACCTTGATGACCTGCTCCTTTGCCTACCCTAAAGCTACTTTCAAACCCACTTCTATATTTCTACTTGTTACTCATGCCCCAAGAAGAGGAATGTAAGCAAGTGAAATTCCATAATAATTCTGAGAACAGATGGCCTTTGAGCTACCATCTCTTTATCCCACTACTCACAGTAGGATTGTGGCATTCCTTTGCACATACGAGGCAGAATTTAAGAAAATGGGCTCTGATGTCTACCAGGCATGGAAATATAGTCCTCTGTGTGTTATCTCTGTGCCCTAAGTGTGTCTAACATCCTAGTCAGTGAAAGAAACAATGGGGTCACTAATAGTACCTCTCCTTATAGAACTATACAGATATTGAGCATACAGTATTTTTGGTTTAATGATAACACAGTATGTACAAAAATAGTAATTATACCATCATTGCATGTATTATTATTCCTTAGTAGAGGACTATTCAAAGTGAAGCAGTAATTATAATAATCTCAAGGACAGTCAACCTTGAGGAAAAATAAAACCTTCCATCTTACAGCTAACAGCTAACAGGGAAATGGTAGTACACAGTGGATGTGCACTTGAACTCCAGGACACACACAAGCCTAGACTTCAGGCCTGGTTCCTCTCAGAACTGTGTGATGTTCAGGGGAACTTCATCTCAGTCAACATCATTGTTCTCACTCATAAAGTGAAATCAGGTTGCTGTGGGGTCTCCACATGAAGCCACCATGTTAAGGGTGGACTACCAGTTAATAGGTATCTTAACCTGAGCCCTGGACTAGTATCTAGTTACTTACTTTAGCAAAGCTACTTTCAACAACTTCTAAAGTATCAGACATGGGGTGGTAAGATCTAGAACCTTTGTACTATGATGCTGGTATAGTCTATCTGCTCCTCTATCTTATTCCTCCTCAGGTGATGGTGCATCAGAACAGAGACAATCGAAATGAGCCTTGGCTACTGCCAAGAAAAAGCTGAAATAACTCTGTTTTATTAAAAGAAATTGTAACCACAGAAGTAAGAATCCAGGTGTAAGCTCATATAACATAACCGTATCTACGTTATGTATCCAGGGTGTAAGTTCATACAATACAACTGTATCTATGTTATGTATAATGGGAAAACTTAGGGGCAAAAGTTTACAGCTAGCAGATGCTCGTATAGGAGGCTATTGAGCGTCTGAAATGGAGCTAATGCAATCGACATGTACTATGAACCAGACTCAGATGGGGAGAGGGCACGGCAGGAAGGGAGAAAGAGAGGCAAAAATGTCTTCAATGTGTTAGCCTGATCTCATGTGAAAATTGTACTGTTTCCTTACTAGTTAATTATATAAACCACACCATTAAAATGAATGTTACCAGCTTCCTTTTACTTTAAAAAAATGGGCTATTTGAAAAATTATAAGCATACATGTAACTTATTTGTAGTTTTTGCTTTCCATGTGACTCCCATGCTGCTCTATCTATGCATAACTCCTTGGTCTACCTTCCATATCAAAGCATTATTTTTAATCCAATGTTCCACAAATAAAAGTAAGTATACTGCTCAAATATACTAAATGTATATGCTTTATGAAGACATCAAAATTCAAAATTTATAAAAAAAATGCTATTAAAACAACATTTTGTTAACCCTGATAATAAGCCAGTCATTACTTAAAGGTAGAAGAAAGAATAATTCTAACGGGACAACTGAGAACAGCTAAGGCTGAAGTATGTGCCATATTATATGAGATAAATGATAAGGCTGGTAACATAGCCCAGTGGCAGACAGCATGTCTGCAATGTGTGAGGCCCTGGGTTCTATCCCCAGTATAAGTCTCCACCCTCCAAAAAGTGATGATATCTCTGTTAGTTTTTGTAAATTAAATCTGATTTTAAGTAACTCTCAAAATATAATGTCACACTTAAATTACAAACCATATTAGATAATTATTCAAAGATAGCAAGATATCTATTTCTGTACATGGATTGCAGACTGAAAAGTTGGAAAATGTTTATTATTTAATCATCTTTCCGTAATTTTTAAGTGAGAAATAACAGGTTATCTGAGAGTTTTCCTAGGGATTTCTGTGTTCAACTTCCAGCAATCATGTTCCCACCCTTGGACGCTTGTTTTTAGTAAGAAATGAACTCTTTCCAAGTTCTCCCAGAGACCACATAGTTATCAACCTGCTAGCCAGTTTAGTGAACCATCCCTGCCTGGTGAGTTAATTTTCTGCCTTTGTAGTTAATTCTCTTCTTACAGGACGTTATCTGCACCTTGAGAAATACAAATAAGCCAGTGAATGGTTTCAAACTTCCATAAAAAGCGGTGGGGTTGAATTTCTGGAAGGAATCTAATTTGAAAACCCAGAAAGAGGAGTGAGTAGAAAAGCTAGGGCAACACAGTCTAAGTCCTCTTGAGAGTCCCAATTTCAGGCATCATTATCATTTCAAGATGGTTATTTATAGAAAGCTCACTAGTAGAGTCTGCTTGAACCAAGGATAAATTATATGCGCCTCCCACTGTATCTGCAGAGTTAACACACAGTAAATGCAAAGCTCTTGAATTTGAGAGCTTGCTTACTACTCATGGGGTACTCCACTTCCGTGGAGTGAGTGCATAAATATGGAAGGGAGGATGACCCATGTGCTGAGGGATGCAGGAAAATGAACTCTATCTCAGAGTCCAATTTAGGGGTCCATCCTTGTCAGCATCAGCCAAAGACTGTCTAAAGGTTTATAGACCAAAGTATCCACACTAATAGTTTATTCCAGTAAATCTCAGAATCACATTTGAAAACTATCTAAATTCAACCAAATGGCCACTAATTATTTAAATGCCAATGTTACCTTCAAGAACACTCATAGAAGCAAGACTGCAGTAGAAGACACGGAAGCCCTTCTAGTGAGGTGGCTGGTGTGGGAGCAGTTAGCTACTCTCTGGGTGGTGGTAAAGAACCTTTGCATCTTGCACCCCATTTCAGAGGACTGGCTAAGCTTAAAGTGGATGACATCACCTTCTTTATCTTTCTGTGAGCTGCACAGCTCAGCACAAATGGACTGGTAAGGGGGAGCAGGAGGCCTGACGCGAGGACGAGGAGGAGGAGGAACAAATAATTTCATATGGCAGTTTATAGGTTCCTACCATAAATTAACTCAGTTTTTCCTAATGTGTATCTTTAAAATCTCCCTCTGGGAGATACGTAGAGACTTAAGAGAAAAGTTCCATAAGGTATTATGATGTGCTAGGGGCTTTTATATATTTACCTGACAAATCACACTGTCAATTAGTCCAAATGGTAGAACTTGTAGAATGCAGGAAGATCAGTACACTTAGTAAGGAGATGGATATTCTACTTCCTGCTGCCACTAAGGAAGTGTGGCCTTGGGCAAGCCACTTAGCTTCAGTACATTTTCATTCTCACTATTACAGCAAGTGCTGGATTAGCTAAATGCTTTTATTAACCCATTCATTTAATAATATTAAATTTATAACTGGTACATAATGTTTTCTAGATTATATGGACAAACATATCCATACATAAACTTACAAACTTTATCTGCTACTGTGTCTGATATCTGTGAAGAAGGATCGTGGCTTCTTTGTTTTAAAACATGAGTGGTGCCTGGTGCAGCTGGAATAGAAGATGTATTCAATCAAAGATGGTTAACAGCAATCAAGCTGTTACTTCTTCATTGAAAAGAACCTTGCAAGACCCCCTTAATAAAAGGCCCTAGATTCACTACGCTGGGTACAACTAACTTAACTTATTCAGGGGAAGTTACTTGTTCTATCCATGAAGGACAGGCAACTGAACCTATGGGTTACATGTCATGTCTCACACAAATTGTTGTACGACTTTACTCTGTCTTGCAGTTTGAACCCCACAGCTCATGTGCATCCTAGTTACCACTTTCTAAGTGGTACCATGCTACAGGCACTGACAGAGGAAGACAGACAGTCACTATGGTGGAAAAGGTGACATACCCAGGTCATTACAACGGAAGCAAATGGACTCCAGTCATTTTCAAGTCCAGTTTGAAATAACATTGTATTTTCCCTCCCAAACACGGTTGCATACAACCTTACCCAAACTAAAATGAGACCAGAAGTGCTCAAGTCCACAAGCCAATAGAAATAAATAAACATCTTCCTCAATTCATAATCAAAGTTTGGTCCTTCATATTTACTGACAAAGATGTATCACAGATCCTAGGTTATCTGGAAATTCAAAGCGTCCCAAACATGCAGACTTAGTCAGACACACTTGGCTTGATCCAGACTGTTCTGGGTCAGGAAGTGTGAATACTACTCAACTTCCTGTGTCCCTAGTTTCTGTGAAAGCATACAGACATATGTGAGGATAAATTACTATGTTCTGACAACTTCAAACTAATTATCCATTTTTGTTGTTGTCTCTGAGATTCCTTCCTGATAGCTCCTCCTCCACCAGCATCTTCTCGATGGCCACCGAACATAGGAAACTTCTCAAGATAACGTGAGAGGCAAAGGCTCAGGGAAGCAGCATGTGTGGTGTGACCAGACAGACTACTAGCAAGGACGGAAGAAAGTTTAATTTTAAAATGTCCAAGGAAACAAGAAAAGCCTCTTTTCCTGCCCCACTGTATGTATGTCATTCCTATGTCAAACTGCTCCTCAGTGTGCAGGGGTCTGCCTGGAGGCAGGTCACTAAAAGGCCATGGAAGCTGGGGTAACCTCAGCAGAGGAAACTGACTGGCAGTTTGTGGCCAACAAATGTGTATTTTCAGGCATTCTCCTCGCTGAAATAAGATGCTGGACTTCACAAAATGAACAGAGACTCCGAACAACAAAAACAACCCACAGCATCGAGCCTAACATTGCAAATTTCTTAGATATTACAGATGTCACCCAACACTGCATGCATTTGCTTCCCATATGTGAACAAAACTGAAGTATCACGAGATGAATCTGAATGGAATGTTAACCTTCACTTTATTTTTTTTCTTTTCTTAGCTGACGACACAATTTTAGTATTATCACAACGGAGCTTCTGGCTGGAAAAAAATAAATTAATGGATGGATTTAAAAAAGCTTGGAAACTTAAAAAAAATAAACAACTTTCAAATATCTATACTTGATGGTGCAAAGAGCCAAGATGAATGTATTTCAATTGCAACTTCCAAACTAAACTCACAAATTACTACCATTATGCTAAGTGTTAGCTACCCCACTGTGCAGTTTTGCTTTGTGAATTTTTACCTTCCTCTATGAACACTTTTAGCCACTGATCGCACAGCCTTTCAATGTTTTCTGCCTTTTCCTTTAAATAAACTGGCTGTGGCTCCTTCCATCTGGTTCCCCTTCCGTCAGCAACCCTGCACCTGTTCACACCTCCTCTCCTGTTGGATTCCACTGAACATTTCCTCCTCTGCCAGGGCTATTCTGGCACTCGCAACCTTTCTGTCATTCAATCCATCTGTCAGAAGTGAACTTTGTTTACCGCAAGCTTCTGCTTTCTTCTTCAAGAAGCGAAGCCCCTCAAGGTCATTGTCAAATGAACTGTCGGCATGGATTTAAATCCTCTACTGCCAACCAGCAGAAGATGGAGTTCTGTTGTGTAATTTACTTGTGAAAATTACTTTTGGGTTTGGGAAGACAATAATTTGGAGTCAAAGTAGTAAAGACAGGGTATTTTAATGATCATTTGTAAAAGCAGACAGCTGACATGTATTTTCTTCATGTGTGTCTGCACTTCTCATTATATTGAGTACGAACTATATGTATCAGAAGCAAAATAAAAGTTTTAAAGTGAAATCAAAATATCGCAAACAAGCTTACACTATGTAAAAATTGCTACATAGTATGTAGCATTAACTTGAGGGATAAATATTTTCACTAATGAATTAGCCAAGGGAGAAAGTATTCCAATTAAGAATTTTTACACTGAAAGGCTTAAAATGTGCAAATATGTACCATTTCAATTATAAGCTAAGGATTAACACACAGCTCCATCACTGCTTTGAAAAATTTATAATCCAGAATACACACATTAACCCGTGCACATTTTAAATCTAGCACTGAAAAATAAGGTCTGCTTAAATAATAAGAAAAGAGAGGCTGCCAAGTGAACACACAGTCTACCTACAGAAGTGTGAGCTGCCTGACAGAGGAGCCCGTGAGGAGCAGCAACCCACAGAAATGGAGTGGGAACTAGATGTTCGGTGGAAGCGACTGTCATCTACAGCTACGGTACCAGTCTCACAAGACAGACACACAGAGCCTCTTAGGTTTAATCATGTACGAGTATTTTAGATATTATGACTGTCCAGGAAAGAAAAAAAACAGCGACTCTATTCAAATTTATCAATTCAGATTTAAAAGGGGAAGCTATTCTTTAGGGATGTGACCAAAACCCTGTCACAATGGACACCTAAATATGACACGGTGCCATTCATTCAGGAGGCTGATGGATATTCTGTAGTATTACCTTGAAATTTAAACAAATCTCAGATGGTATGTTAAATCCAAAAGTCTGAAATTTTTTTTTATAAATTCATTATAAATTAAAGAATTCAACTTTTCTTTTAAAAACAGAAAGCATGTTTTAATTTATAACAAGTCAAGAAACCACAGGGAATTTAAAATTTGAACCTGAGGGTTTTGATTGGTTAAATATGTACAATTTATAAAACAGATTTTTCTCAAAGCACTTTTCTGGACATGTGAAGGAAAATCGTGTTGCTAAATACAAAGCCAGACAAAATTTATAGTTTAAAAATCTAACTGAAGGGACATATTTAGCACCAATTCCAAATATATTACTCAACTTAAATATATTATTTAAATCCTTCTTATGTAATATGCAATAATATTTAATATATGGATTTTGTACTGAAAATATGGGATCAAAGGGGAGTATTCTTTTCTTATCTCCCCGAAACAGAATTTCTAAATAGTGTATACTTTGTGTGGAGAAAATTTCGAAACTGCATCTGATGGACCCAGCAAGCTCAATACCTTTCTGGGTATTTTTTTCTCTTTAGTGTAATCTGTGTTTGATGGGAGTTTGGTCACCTGGATCCCGGCTTCTGGATGGTACTGAGAGAGTGCTGGTAATTAGATCACCTCTGTGGTGGCTATGCTTCATGAAAGGAACTAGCATTAACAGAATGCTAACCTACCAGAGGCTGCTTGCAAGAACCCTTGCTCCTCAGAAAACTGTGTTTCAGAAAGACAACGGTCGCCTTCTTTTGGAACTTGATAGATAAGAACAGAAACAAAATGAGAAAAATCAGTGAGCTTTAACCTTACTTCCAGCCACACACGGGCACCGGGATGCACACACACAAACACGCTTCCCTTCTGTAAAAGCACAAGGCACAGAAAGGGAGCAGCATCAGGCTATTCTTAAGGACTCACTTAGGATTTCAGAGAACACAAATATTTGCCTGCCTAATACTCAGTGTGCTTATTTTATCTTCGAAATGGGAAAAGTAGAAAGGAGAAAGTTTAGTTTGATAACAACACCTGAGACATAAATTTCACAAGAAAAAAAAAAAAGCACCACAGTGATGTTGCCAGGTTGCAGTAGGGAAGAGGAAAGCCGTTTCTAAGGGCACTACTAGGTGAAGACGGAGCTGATGCCGTTCACATCTTTAATGCCAGTTTTCCTAAAACAGCATATGGGTGTAGGATGGAAGGTAAAACATTTAAGCTCCTTAATAAAGAGCTGATGTTAGCTTCTCTTCATTCTGAACGTGCTGGCTGCTCAGCTTTTCTAAGAACTACGCAGGCTAGAGACGCCACTGTCTCCCTGGTTCCTCGAGTTTTGTCTGCCAGGGTTATTTTGACAACAGGAGAGAGTCACTTTTCACCCCTTTTCTCAGTTACCTTAAGGCAACTGAATTTAAGGCATAAAAATACTGCAGATCTGTAGGACAAAGACCTGAGACGTTTTCATAGACTCGATGGGGAGGGGGGGGACCAGGTTTGCAAGATTCTGTTAAGAGTTAGAAGAGACTAAATGACAACTTTAAATCTGCCACAATCATTTACTAATGTGCTGCTATATCAAATAAGTCTAATTTTTTGACAGCACCAAATTAGATTTATTGCAGAAACTGCTGCATAAATAGCATATGGCTATGTTATACCACCTATTTCAAATCCTGGTAATGTTTCCCCCTCCCCCTCCAAAATGAATAAACTGAGCCAAACTATAAACCTTCTGGAAAAAAAGGAGAAAGAAAGATACAAGTTTGAAAACAGATGTCAGAGACCTGGATATCACTGTCAAAATCATAGCATTTGCACAAATGTACTGACCTATCAAGAATGATGGCTCCTTTATGCACAATTAAATTTAACAGGTTGGGTTTTCATTTTTTTTTTTTTTGCAAAGTAATTTGATTTTTGTTTTAAGGTTTGGGCTCTAAAGTATGCTCAGATTTTGATGGTCAATCCATAATTACATGGGGCAAAAAGGGAGCGCTAGTGGCTGTGAGTCACACACAGCTTAAATTAGGTTGTGAAGAATTATTAAGGAGACATGCACATATCATCTGGTTGCTTTTAGTTTTCATTTGTGAGAGATGTGGTAGAAATCACATCAAAAAGTCTTTTCTAATTTTAACTATAGTCCTGATGCTGCAAACTGATGCATAAAATATATAAAGTGATCACTCCGTGTGCCACAACGGAGACCAGAAAGCCAGAGCCACACATGCTGCAAAAATCAAACTTCCACCGAAGCTGACACTGAAAACCCATGCGACGAATTCAGAGATGGACAGTTCCCCTTCTCAGTCTAACACTCAACCCCACCCCCAAGTTTGACATAATCCAACTCGATTCTCCTTTCTGAACAAAAGTTTCAGTTCGTCCATAGATGGGAAAGACATTGCAAGGTCTTCTCTCAGACCAATGGGCACACCACTGCAAACATCATGGCACTCAGCTACCCCGCAGGCTCCCTCTCTGTGGTCAGCCTTCCCAGCTGCCCTATCTGTTACTGTCTGATTAGTTCTGCTAAGGAGCCCCTCCCCTGCCAGCTTTCAGTGCCATCTGTTCTACACAAGATGGCTGCTGCCCAGCAACCTAACACTGCCCTCCTACCTGGCACCCGGCTACCATCCTTACCCCAAAGTGCTAACACAGGTTCTCGCTGCTGGCAGAGTCAGGATTTCATTACTACTACTTTGACAAGTGCAGGGTTGTTTGTAATTTCTCTTTTATCCTGATTTTGATTGTACAACCACCTCCCACTGATTCGGTTTGCTTCAGTTTTGTTGCTCACAGATTTCACTCTCCACATTAATCTCCCTCTGGCATGTTACTGCATCTGTTCCCTTCTTTATTATTAATTTTCAAATTCCCACCATTTTTGACAAAAAGGAGGTAATCTACACTCTGTTTCTGCCCATTTCATTTTCTTTAATTTGGAAGATAAGTATGAAAGCATGCCAAAGAAGTTAATTCTCCGTTAACAGTTTGTTTCCTGGCATCCCCAAGCCTTTGTATATGAAAACCAGATAGGGATAAATGTTGACGGAATCACAAGGACAGAGTCGAACCATTCCTGACTCTAATGAAAAGCAAACGTGAAATACCATCTAAGAAGTGTATTAGTACACGGGTTTTCTCCTGTGCCATTATCCCTCTACTTTTAACAGATAATTCTTTGTGAAAAGCAGTCTGGGTGCAGGAGCAAAATGTGGGTTCCGCTACAGTTCTGACATGGGCTTTCTTTTACTGTAGATAGATTTCATTATTCTTTAATAGGATTATCATCTCTCCTCAGCCCCAACCTTGTTGACCAATTCAACCACTAAGGACTCTGAATCCATGTCTCCTTTCAGAGACAGGGAAGGGACAGAAGCGACACCAGTACCCACAGTGGAAGTTAAGGAGCCCCTGGGTTGCAATGCTGCTTCCAGTAGCAAAGGACAGTATCAGGAAGGGACGGATGGCTTTCCCTCTCAAGACAAAGACTATGTAAGTGTAAGGTTAGAAAACAGGAAGGAACATATTTAGCAAAATATTCTTTGTAGCCTTAATCTGTTAACACTACAACCTTGTCAAGAGGGGCTAGAGTAATGGATCATGCCCTCAATTGTTGCAAGTTCTTTAGACTGAACATTGTGACAGTTAATTAGATTATTTTACACGAATTCATATTAAAGCATTGAAGTCCCTGGACATACAGATGAACAACCCTTCCAATTTACACAAGTTTTTGTTAACATGATTTTACATATCTGCACATCCTCATCAAGCCACAGTTAAGATCTGTAGAAATAAAGAGCAGTTGGGGGTTTTCCCCAAGGTGAAGGAACAAGTGAAGATCACATCAGATCAGCTTCTAGAAAGCCGGCGAGGGCCACCCACTTACAACACCTCCATGTAAACCAACAGTGACATGCATATACACCAATAGTGTCATGCTACTTTATTTTGTAGAAGTCTTTCGGTAGTGGAAGTGCATTTATATAAAATCACTCCTCTACCTTTTGGTAACTCTCTTAGTCACAAACAGGATTGGGTAAAGACAACGCAGTTTCCAAGGCCAACTTCTTACAGTGTCCTCTTTGGAGAAGCAATCCCTCCTAGACCCCAGAATCCAAGCAACCCATCTTTCCCTGTACATCCCAGGACACGGTCAAAGCGGGAGATACTCAGTTCTCTCCCAGATGATGGGATGCATGCTGGGGAGGCCACACACAGCCATGGTGGAACACAGACTTCCTTAGCTAGATGTGTGCTTGACAGGCTGTTCTCCAAGGTTGCTTTCACCCACCACTTGATACTTGCTCTGAGCTGAAGTTGTCTGTTACCCACTCCGACTTGTGTATATGGCCTAACAGTGCAGCAGTGTGCACCCCATGAGGCAGAATTTGAGTCTGGTTCCTGAGGAAACTGAAAAATCTCCAGCCTCTTAAACAATCTCAGGCTTTTTAATAAAGCTTCACTTCTTGGATTTATCAATCAATGACTCATTGTGTAATAAATGTGTGGTTATTAAATTAAAAAAAATGAGTAATGCCTAACAACTGACCTACTAAACAAATCCAGTTAGGAGGGAGGCGGTGGTTGAGAAGAAATTAAACATCATTAAGTCAACTGTTTTCTTCCTTCCTTTTTTCCTACAGTATACTGTAGGAAATACTGGGGAACAGAACTTCCTTGGAGAAATGCTCTGACTTGTGAGTACTGTACTAACTACACACTGTTGCCTTTCTCCCCTTTCTATTTTCAGTGAACGCAATGCTCGTTGTTGTGGAGTTGGGCAAGTGGTGTGGGCAATACTTTCTCGGTTTCCTCCGGGCTTCTTCAGAAAATGAGTTGGCTGCTGCTGCCACCATGCTCCAGGCTGTGGGCCTGTGTGGCAGGGGAGAAGAGAGCATCCCCAGCGTCGATTTTCATTGCACACACATTTGGGCGTTGCAGAACTGAGAGGAGTGAGCCAGGGAACGTTGAGCAGAACCTGCAGACACACATTTCCTGGCAGCCTCTGGCTCAAGCCTCTCTGCCCTGGGCCACACTGAGACCAGGGGGCCTCGCCTGTCAGACAGGTGGAGAGACCACGCACAGGCAGTGTGGTGTCCACCAGAGAAAAATGGAATGCCTCTCTTTTCCTGGCTCCTTGACAGCCTGCTTTCCTTGATACTGGGTGGGGGAGGCAACGAGGATGCATTTATAACAGTACCAAGGCCATCTATTTTGGGCCTTAAAGAGGCTGGTTGCACATATATTCATTTAAAATTATTTTTGACACGTTCTCTGCTTAATTTATTCAGGAAAGGAGTACAAGAGGGGGAAAATGAGCTTAACTTTTAAATGGAAACTTTAGGCTAAAAATTCTTGAATAAAACTCAAGAGGAAAAAAATGAAGTTAACTGTGTAACAGCAAGAAACACACTGATGCTACACTGTCTTCTCCAAATGAGCCCAGGGTTGTGACCTAAGCTAACTGATAAATGCACTTTTTCCGAATTTTTTTCTTAGTGATAAAGAGCAGAGGTAAATTTATGCTAAACACTTGATGCCAAGCTTGGTGTTGAGGGACCAAAAATAAGAGAGGTCTGGGTTCTGGCTCAAGAGCTGAGATTTTACAACCCTCAAAGACTTTGTTTTTATACATGTGTGTGTGTGTGTGTGTGTGTGTGTGTGTGTGTGTGTGTGTGTGTGTGTGACTGTGGTATCTAATGGCCTACTTCAAACCCTGCTTCCCCCCACCTTTCCTACTTGTAATTACAAGCCTTACTCTTCGAGACAGCCTCTTTATCTATTAAGGACTGCTCTCCATCTAACTCAGTGTTAGCTCTGAGACAAGGAGCATCTCAAACTGCTTGTAATTAAACAAGTAGGTTTGAATTCCTGATCCTGCAAAGTACTAGTTTTGTGGAAATGCAACACAAATGAATATTAAATAAGAAAGGCACCCATTCCCACTTTGAAAAAGCTCACTCATCACCAATTGTTGCAATTTAAATTTACAGAGGTGCTGTGGGTATGTGTAGCTCAGTGGTCACTGTGTACATAGCATACCAAGGCCCTGAATTCAACCCCTAATACAAAGTAAGAAAAGAAGTGAGGGAATGAGAGAGAAAGAAGGGGAAAAGAAACATGTCTTATACAGATAATATATTAGTTTCTATACTGACTCAATGTTTAAGTTTCTCATACCATACACTAGCAGCAAGCAGACACTGTTGTAGGGAACCAGGCAATATTGGCACATACTCAGTGCATTCCTTATGTTTTGCTTCTTGCCGTCAGAGTTCATTCTCTACAGTAAATAACCAAGTGACCTTGTGAACTGGCCACGCCTCTTCAGATATACATTGGCAATGGGCAATGCCAGGCTCAGAGCAACATGAACAGAGAAGCTTTCTTCTTTCCTCTCTTCTCTCTCCAAACTATTTCTCAGGCCAAGGAAAAAAATCAGTGATCATATTTTAAAATAAACAAGGATAACAGAGCAGACACCTGCTCTTTCCTTACCCAGGGTCCTTCACACCTTCCTCCTAGTAAAAGAACTTTCTCCCAGCAAAGTGTGACTTTCCCCTGGCTCCCTGGGGCTCTGCTGGGCTGCAGACTGTCATATCCCAAAGGCAGCCATGTGCATATAGACACAATCTGCTTCTAAGCAGGTGGTCCTGGAATTGGAGATTTTGAAAGTGGAGGTTGGGAGGTCATATACTTGAAGTCTGAAATCAAAGGCATCTCCTTTCTCTGTCTTCAGTTTCAGAAGGAAGGGTTTGCTCTGTGAGAGGGAAGAACCGGAAAGAATGAGGCATCATCAGACAAGGAGGGCTCTGCCATGGATGGTTCCAACACCACACCATGGCACAGTGGTGCTGCCGCCAGTCCCCAGTCAAAGAAACCAAGAGGCCAGCCGCACTTGCACTGTATTTCTTCCTTGGAGGATTTCTAAGAACTCAAAGAGAAAGTCTTGACTCATGCTGGTAGTTTGAGCAGTCAAACTAACTCAGGGAAGCATTTATAGCAGTTAACTGGAAGCTCTAGAAAAGAAGTCTTAATCATCTGTTGTCCCAATTAACCTGTCCATCACAATAGGATAACCTTGTGACTTCTCTGCTGTAGCTTTTCTCAATTTCAAAATGATATAAAAGCTGAAATGCAGCTTGCTAGCTATCTAGGTCAGAGGTCAGATCTTCCCATATGGGTCATAAAAGTAGGGCATAATGATCACTTATTAGTCTCTCACTTCCATGGCTGCTCTGAGAATTCTTTGAGAAACCACTTATGTAAAGGAGAAATGACCTTTCATGGTAGTCACATTGATAACAGCAGGGGTCTGCAGGTTTAATGATAGGTATGTCTCCCATTTGCACTTAAGGCAATTCAGGTCCAAGGCCTCCTACAGGAATTTCCCTCCAGGGCCAATATGAGGAAAAGGTACAGAACGTACAAGAATGCATGTCAATGAGGTACAATACTTATGAGGAAGAGTGTCACCAGGGTAAGTAGCTATTAAGTCACATAAACATTCAGGAATGGTTGCTTATGAGTTCTGTCACAAATTAACCTGACGCATGGACACAAAGAAGAGTTTTATGGAGGATTAAAATCTTATAGGTCTGAAGATGTCTGGATTTATTAATAATAAATATGTAAAGGGATTTCAACTTTTCTGTAAAAGCCTCCTTCCTCTTGATAAAAATGAAGTCCAAGAGAGTGACAGTTTCATCACAAACATTAAAGGGAATGGCCACAAGAAGACCTAACTGTCATGACAGATATGTCTATCATTACATGAAGGATCCGTGAACACTTATTTCTATTACAAATTAGCGCTACTGATTTTCTCAGTTGTCTTTTTGGGAACAATCACATTTATCCATTTCCCTACTAATTTACATAGAATTACAGCCTAATGGATAAGGGATTAGCTTGGCAGGCAAATTACTGGGGTTCAAATCTGCTTCTATAACGTATCAGCTGAGCGACCTTAGATGACTCATTTTACTTCTCTGTAAACTGGGAAAACAGGAGCCTACGTCTAATGAAGCTTCTCCAAGGACAGCACAGCTGCCTCCCGGCCAATTCCTGTGACACAAACTGGGGCTCAGGGAGTGCAGCCTCCAGTGTTAGCTTTATTCTAAAAGCTATTATGGGGAATCACGGCACCAAACTATACAAAAATTAATATATTCTTAACCTAAGAGCTTTCCCTCAAGGGGCATGGAGCAATCAAGAGAAGGAAGTTCTCTCTTCTACCAGGAGTCAGCAGGCAGGGCCGCAGCAGGAAAGTTAGGATTCAGGGAGATCCTGAAAAGAGGTTAGGATTAGGTGAGAAGAAGCCACTGCGGTGCTTCACTTGTAAAACTGGGAAGAGAGAAGTGCCAGCCATCACTACAAGGGCTGTGACACCCAGCTGCCCATGGCTGGAAATCAGCAGTGAGGGTTAGCGGGGAGGAATCGAATGGGAAGGCTGGAGTCTTCCAGAATGACCTACATGTCCACACTGAGTGATGCGGACCTCCGGGACAGCCAGTGTGGTGCAATGGAAGGCTTTGATGAGAGTAAGAGGGCACTCAAGAGGGTGGCGTGTGAATATTCCCTGTGCAAGGGTTAGCTGAAGATTGGACAGGTGTTAGGAGACTACCTCCATAACCCCCGTTGAGAGACTGTGTTACAACAAGCAGGAATGGAAAGCTGAGAGACAGTTCTGAAAAATCCCTGGGAAGTGCAAACTAAGGATGCATCTTATACAAAAGATATTTGAAGCAATCTAAGCACTCAGAAATGGGAATTAAAAAAGAATATTCTTGTGGAAGGCGGTAGTGGTGCACGCCTCTAATCCCAGCACTCAGGAGGCAGAGGCAGGCAGATCTCTGTGAGTTCGAGGCCAGCCTGGTCTACAGAGTGAGTTCCAAGACAGCCAGGGCTATTACACACAGAAACTCTGTCTTGAAAAAAAAAAGGTAATTTTGTAAGTCCTATCAGAGTCACAATAAAAAAAAAATGAATAAGTAATCTAGTCTCACCTCATTTTACAAGTAATTAGACCTAAAGAGTTGAGTAATTTGTCTAAAGATTAAAAAACAGTGCAATCCCTAAGAAGACACTATGGCCCAGGTTTTTTCTACAGCACTAAGCACCCACTGTAGCCCTGGTTGGTCTCCACAGTCCCAGTGCCCCACTATAACCAGGTTTGTCTCTGCAGTAGTAGATGCCACACATAGACCAGTCTGTCTCCAGAGTCCTAGACATCCTCTATGACTTCCCTTAGCGACCACGTGAGCCTTAATAGCACCTGATTATTTCACCAAACTGTCTCACATCATCTTTCTTTATTCTTATACATCTGAAAGCCCCATCTTACTTTTGTTGGCCAGTGGCTCTTTTCCATTGAACTTTAAAAACAGGGTCCTGGGACTAGGGTTATATTTAGTGGTAGGGTGCATGCTTAGCATGCATAAGGCCCAAGGCAAAAAAAATCTTTTTTTTCCTGAAATTGTTTCAACGCACTCCCATATTTATATATTTGTGTATACTGGTCCCTTATCATGAAGACCTATCATCTATCTATTATCTGTCTATCTATCTATCTATCTATCTATCTATTATCTATCTATCTATCTATCTATCCATCCATCCATCCATCCATCCATCCATCTATCTATAAATAACTAAATATCTCTGTGTAGCATCGTCTAGATCGAAAGCTCTAGCCAGCACTTTTTCCTCACACAGAAGCTACACGACACTCAGGTTTCCCAATACAATACATTCTTTTCTTCTGTTATTTCTTTATGTTTCCTGGTTGAAGCTAAGGATTATCGAATCAATCTAAACTAGGAATTATGGAGTCACTTTTGATTGATCCTCTCATACTTACTATCTAAAAAATGCCTATTGAACACACGATTCCCCTCTCATTTGGCTGGGACAGCCATTGGCCTCAGCCTTCATTACCATCTCCTGGACTTCTACGCTTCCTTTCTGACGGAACCTCCACAAATCTCTCTTCCTCAATCTATTTTTCAGAATACTCTTCACTCATCTTCTAAAAAGGCACATTTGAGTCTGTCCTAAGCTCCTGACACCTCACTCGCAGCACCTGAGGAATCTAAGTAAGTGGCCAGGCAGTAAATAGTTCAGCCACCAGTCATCCATCACTCACAGGATAATTGTGGCTAGGTCCCACAAAAGTTCATTTACTGATGATTAGGTATGATAAAATATTAGTTTTACTTGCTCCAATTATTAAAACACTATAAAACCATTCTCCATGCATGGACTACACAAAAACAGACAGCAGGCCAGATGTGGCCTATGAGATTTAGATGATGACATTGTCCTAACCAGGTTCTCTTCTCCGACCTCATTGTCCACGATGCTACACAGGGATCCTAATTCAGAGTGCCCATCGTCCACTGTGTTGACAGCAAGCTAAGTGTCTCAAGAACTGACGATCCCTCTCAGAATCACCTACATGGCCCACTCCACTTTCTCTGGTCTCCTCTTGAGAACCTTTCTAGTCTTAGCTCCTACCTACCAACAACCTTAGAGTAGACTTTATGTTTTCTCCTGCAATTATAACTTTGTATATACCGGTCCCTTATCTAGAATACCTATCCTATCTTTTTCCACTTTGGAACTCAACATAAACTTATTTAATCAGACTTTTACCAAACACCCTCCCTAGCCATCAGCTTTGGCTATTGTTTTGTCCTGCAGTGCAGAGCTAGCCCATTCTCCTTTCTGTGTGTTTCTGCAGTAGCCCTTCCTTCGGCACGGCATTGCGGTAACATTCTCCTGTCTTTCCATGTGAGAGCTGACTCCTCTAGCTTAGTGTCAACAACCGAACGGCAGAAACTGACTCTTATTTTCCCTCTCAATGCTTAAGGATGAGCAAATTACTTAAAACCTAGTAGGTGTTGAATAAATAATTGTGTACCAAGTAAACATTGTACTTACCAGCTGGCTCCTTCAGTGAAGGCTGAATTTCTATTTCCTAACTTTAATGCAATTTGAATTTAAATAAGGACAAATATCAAAAGTGGTAGGTGATTCTTTCAGAATGATCTACAGATTTCTACTCCTGTTTTAATTTTTTTATCTGCCTATATAGATTTGACTCATTATTTCACCATCATTTTGTAAGAAGGTTTTCATATTTACTTTTTAAAATTTGGCGAGAATACGTCACTGAAAATGTCTGAGAGTGAATGGCGAAATGCTTACTTGCAGGAGGGTTCTGTACTTCAGCTGACCTACACAAAAAAGAAAGGTGCCATTTCCCAGTCACACTCACGGGCATACTGAATGAATAAAGAACCTCGAGCAGAGCAAAAACTCTAAAAAGACATGTCAGAAATACTCAGCCCAAAAGGCATGGCTGATTTCCAGCGTGAAGGAGAAACGTGTCTGGTTCCCTGGCGTTTTAATTGTCTTTTTTAAATTTATGATTGTGGTTTTTATCAAACATGAACATAAGTGAAGCATAAAATGCTTATAAAAAGTATTACACTTAGAAATAGTCAATTAAGCTTTATTTCTATAAAGTGGGCTTACATTTTTACAGGTTTTGTATAAGTGAAGCACAGCAGACAAAAGCTATCTTGGGAACCCAGCACAACCTTTTCTCTTAAGAACAAAGGAATTAGTTACCACGCGTCCATTTCAGCAGTGACTGTATCTTAATATGCTCCACTTGCAGGAGCTGATCTTGTCAGACGGTACAAACTGATACTGTAGGGAAACTCTAACGGACTTTGACTCCAGAAATTAACTCCGAACAAGACAGAATCGCAAAGGGGTAGAAGCAGCATTAATATTTATTTACCAGAGCTCGGTCACACCAAGACATTAAAAGCTGTCCCATTTCTATAGCTTAGGAGTGTTTAACACACAAATGGTTGGTTCTCAATAGAGTCTGACAGAAAAGAAAACTAGCAACATTATCATGATGAAGCTAAGTTTAAAATTTTGAGGATTAGATAACCACAGGAACGGGGTTAATAGTGTGTTCTCAGTGCACAGTGACAATGCTCTAAATGGGCACTAAAAGAGCAGCTATTATTCTGCAGTATTAAGCATTTTTCCTCATCGAAGTGTTTCATCTGTTGGGGCTTTCCCCAGGGATCATCCATGTCTAAAGTACTTTCTTTTCTCTCCTCTCTTTTGCTCTCTCCTCTCACTGCTTAAATCAGAAGGTGTCAAGCCATTTGGAAGATTATCATAACAAAATGTTTTTAACAAAGTTTGATTTGAACAGAACTGGAGGCATCTTAGCACTAACCCAAAACTTTGGGAGGTTCACCAACCTCTAGAATATTTTTTTTCTCCAAATGCAGGCTGTTCAAGTAGTGCTTTTCTCCATCTGTTATCATACCGTGCTCAGAATTACATTGTCATATTTAATGCAAAAGGGATCATTCTCCTTTCATAGTTTAAATTCAACATCGTACTGCAATGGAAAGACCAGTGTTTTCATATGTTGTAAATTAAATCAAATATCATAAACTTACAGTGACTGTAGACAAAATTCTCTCTACAAACTGAGACCCTCTGAGAATCGAGCAAACGCACAGGATTGCTATGAAAACCGAAAGCTGTAAAGTCTGAAGTAGTGAAATGAAGTATTTACTTCCGTCTGGATTTGTCTTTTGGGGTATGTTTATGTATGTGCATATGTACACACACATGCATGCATGTTTATGTATATGCATGTGTACACACATGCACGTGCATGTGTGTGTTTCTAAATCAGCAAACTCACAATGCTTGCAACCTAGAGTCCTATTTTAATTCTGAATGAGCTACATGCTCACTTAAATGCGCCACAGTGACGAATGCACCACAACATCTTATGGGGAAAACATTGCAACAAAATACCTTGCTGCAGCAAACCTGCTTATAATAACGATCTGAATGCAAAGAGTCTCAACTTCATCTCCAAATTTTCCAGCTCCTCAGGAAACACGTCCCTTATTTTTGTATCAACTCCATTGCAATCTGCTCTTAGCGTGTTTCCTCCTTTTGTCTCTCACTACTGACAGAATCTGGTGATTTTCGTAAATACATTTCCTCATAGTCTTCATTTTAACATTTTTATTAGACATACAATTAATAGGAGAGGTGGTGGTGGGAGAAATATGTCATCTTGCTTATACTGATAAAGCATCACTTAAATATTTGAGTACTGTAGACAAACGGTTTTGTAATATATCAGTGATTCCCTGCCACACTCATCATTCACGTGTCTGGGTGTTTTGCTTGCCACATATCCACTTTCTGTAATATGCCTGAAAGCTGTGTGTGAATTGAATGACTAAGACTAACAACTGTTTGGCAGCCTGTGGCAGGAACCAGTGGGACGCACTGGGTGCTGAGTGCGGAATGGGATTAGGGCATACCTGGTGAGGCGCAGCTGGCGCTCAGACTCGCCCAGCAGCTCTGTTACTTGCAGGCACTCCTGTCTGGCCTGAGCTGCCTTCTGCTGCTCCTGTTCCACATGCTGCTTGCTCTCGCTCAGTTCTAGTCTCAATTTCTCTATTTCCTTAGGCAGACAGAGGAGAAAAAAAAAATCTATATCAAATATATACACGTGAATTCAAAATTAGTCCACTTTTATTTCTTCCATGAATCTTAATACAATAAAAGCTCATTGGAAAATTTAGACTAGCTTCAGTTCCTTGACAAAGAGAATTAGCACATCCACAAATACACATCCATGGAGTAGCTCTGGATTGTGAGACGAAGTCAATTTAAAACATGAAACAACTGAATGTGAACAGTGCAAATGATTGATAATCCACTGTCATGCAAAGGCTTGTGCCCTTTAAAGAGTAATCCTAACCTAACAGGCACTCCCTTTAAAATGTGACATTGTCTAAAAGGTCTGACCAGATGCAGACAGTGATGCTGATTGAATATGCCACTGTTTACTTCAAAAGACAGAGTTATGGTTTTACTTAGATGTCATAAAAACCAGATTCAAGGTTAAAACAATTTGTTTTTAGGAAAATGTGAAGTGTTAAAAAGGCATTGGCATGATGCTAATAGTATTTGTCAACAATGTTGGGACAGACTCAGCATGAGGACCTTCAGCCTGCCTGTGTGAACTCCTGAGCACAGCACCTGTGCTGACATGTAGGCAGAGCACTCTGACATGACTGAGCTTGGATATACACATGTAACAAACATGCACATAGCTTATTATTGGATTTGAGGAAGAAACTCCTTATCTTACTGATACTCAAATATTTCAAAGCAAAAATAACTTATATTTTGGATAGTTTGTACATTAAAGTAAAAATATTCATCACAGAATATCTATGACATTAGGCAAATCAAAGGAACTGGACATAAAAAAATAGACTATAAAAAGATGAAAAACAAAAAAGGAACAGGAATATTTTCAACTTCATACATAATAAGTAAGAAGCAAGTTTGCTACACAAAATGCAATATGTTTTCACGTCTTACCAGAGCATTTTAAACACAGCATTTACACATATTTTAAATTTTTCTTATGTCATTTCTCAATATTCTGAATGACCTCCAGCTACATTGCAAATATCAACTAAGATAAAGCAAATGATTTTTTTCTTATATTTATAATGCTATATTCAGCTCATACCATCAATATTTGCCAACAATATGATAAAGTCATTTGCTATGAGTTCTCAAATATTATTTTATTTTTTGAAAATCCATATACTTATAGGTACATTATTTTCATTCAGAGGAGGTTTCTATATCTTTCAGACTGAAATACCAAGTAAAACTGATTTATTTCTTTAAGATATTTTAAGTTATTAAAGTTATACTAACATTTTTGCAGTCTTACAATTAAATATAACTAAAGATGTAAAACATAACAGAAAAGTCAGCAAATTTTATTTGCCTAGAATTTATAAAACTAAGAGCAAGGAAGTCTAGAACTGGAGTTCTATGTTAGCATTAAAACTTGAAAACTTCATTCAATATTTTCTTTTACATCATGCTACTTATAAAAATCTGTGCTCAATACGACCAACCCAGAGAATTCCCATCTTTTCCTGATTCAGCAGGTAACTTCATTCAATATTTTCTTTTACATCATGCTACTTATAAATATCTGTTCTTAATATGACCAACTCAGAGAATTCCCATCTTTTCTTGATTCAGCAGGTAACAATTAATGTGATAGGTGAGAAACACACACACACAAAGACAATCAAAATACAACATGTATACACACACATACACACACACACACACACACACACAAAAAAAAAAAAAAAAAAAAACCCAGCAAATGAATTATAGAGAAAATCCGTGCCTCAAAAGCATGGACAGAGAAATTGGCATGGGCAAGAAAAGGTGAAGCAATGTGAAGCCACAAAAGACCCATGGGTATGAGATGGGGTCACACCATTAGAGACTATGGACTGTAGGCTGTATTTTTCTTATGAATGGTAGGAAACAATGGCTTAAATAGATATGCAATTTGAGAAGTTTAGTTTTAAAAACTGGATCAATGTGTATGATCAATTTTAGGCAGCAAGGAATGACAGATGGGAAACCCTGAACAGATAGCAGCAATATTCCAGACAGGGGTAGAGAGAGACTTAAAACAGAAATATAAAAGAAAAATGGTGATTTTATAGAAAAAATGAGATGTATCTGGCTGGGGGCGTATCTCAGTGAGTGAAGTGTTTGTGGTGCAAGGCTGAGGACCTGAGTCTGGGTCCCTAGACCCCATGGAAAAGCCAGGCTGGGTGCTGCCCTGCAACCTCAGAGCTTGGAGGACAGAGGATTCCAGAAGCTTGCTAGTCAGCTAGTCTAATGCACATGACAAGCTTCAGGTTTAGTGCAGGATTCTGTTTCAAATAGTAAGGTGGAGAGCTAGAGAGGAAAACACCTGACATTGACCTACACACACACACACACACACACAGACAGAGAGAGAGCGAGAGAGACTAAACATATGCACTAGTATATTTCATTAAAAGGATACAAAAGAGTGACAGAAAGAAAACAAAATCCAAACTTCCTTAAAAAGAATAGATTCAGTTTTTGTAAGATTATTCAACAACAACACATGTACTTTATACCATTTTAAGTTTACAGCAGCTGTTTTCATATCCTCACATAACAAAGCGGCTGCACTAACACTTAGGCAAACCTACAGGCAAAGGACACCATTTCAAGAGCCCACACGAATCAGAGCTTCGGGGCTTTGACCCCTGTGACCTTGGACAAGTCACTGGACTCTCAGACCCTCTCTTCAACCTACAATCAGAGTGATGACTGGAGCAAACTCCAGAGAATGTGGCGAAGCCCCAAAAGGATGGGATCAGGAAAGAATAACGAGCAGGCCCTAAGCATTCCTGATTGAGGGCTGAAGGTACAGCTCAGAGTGAAGCTCCTGCCTAGGACATGTGATACCCTGTGTTCTAGTCCCAGCACCACCAAGCAACAAAGTAAGTGAATCCAATAAACCTCCCCTCCTCTATAGAAGCACAATCTTGGTATAAACTGAATAAAATTGTATCTATTCTAATTTCGAAATACTAAGTTCTTTTTTGTATGACGGCCTGCTTCGGATTATGTGTGCCAACAAAGGAGCTCTCTGGGACAGATAATCAAAACCAACAAATAATCTACCAGCTGGATGGAGGGTCAACACTTAGCTTCCCGAGTCAGGAAAACCTGCCATGGCACCAACTCCAACAGTTAGAAGAGAAATCTCTTGCCAGAAATGCCATGTTCCCACTGGCAGAATAACCCTGTGCCTTACCCAACTGGGTCAGGGCTGCTTCCTGGCTGCAGATTAGTGGCTCAGGGATGAAAAACCGACAATGGTCATAGGCCAAATGTCCATTCCTCTCAAAGTACACTATTAACCTGATGTCCACAATGCAGCCTGACACAGCCATCTTTTGGCCAGCTGGGTGACAGGAGGGCTACATAGCTTTACACCTCACCAAAAGACATACCTCAAATCATAACCACATGAGCTGAAAGTGTAGCTCACCGGTAAAACACTTGCCTAGCATGTGCACAGCCTGGGATACTATCCTCAGAAACAAAAGAATAAAATAAAAACAAAAGCATGAATATAATCACCAGAATGACAAAAAAGTAGAAGCAGTTATGAATGGCTGTTTTGAACCTCAGGTTATTTAGGTCATAGGCTAAGGGGAGAATTTACCACTACTATTCTGCTAAATGGATGTAAGTAGTAAAATTACTCCTAATGATTATTGTTGCACCTAGAGATCAGAGACGTTCTCAAACCTCAATGAGGAATCTTCTTGCAGCAGATTACCACAGAGACCCACGATCAGTCAATGTGCAAAGAAGAGACTATTCAGTGCTCATTTATATTAAAATTTTTCTTATATATATATATAAAACTTTATTTTATTTATTTATTTGTTTATTTAGGTTTTTTGAGACAGGGTTTCTCTGTGTAGTTTTGGCGCCTGTCCTGGATCTTGCTCTGTAGACCAGGCTGGCTTTGAATTCACAGAGATCTGCCTGGCTCTGCCTCCCGAGTGCTGAGATTAAAGGCTTGCACCACTACCGCCCAGCAAAACTTTATTTTTACTATTGATTACATTTTCTCATCAAAATGACCACCTAATCTAAGTCAAACAGTACTCAATCTTTCATTATCTTCAATGGCATATTGTCAACTCTTCTAATATTTATCTTCATCTTAAAAAAACGATTTATTTTTAGTGTATGAGCATTTTGTGTGCACATATGTATAGATACCATGTGAGTGCCTGATGCTTGCAGAGGTCAGAAGAGGACATTTGATTCCCTAGAACTGGAGTTGCATATGGTGCTGGGAACTGAACGTGGGTCCTCTGCAGGAGCAGCAAGTGCTCTTAACCACCGAGTCATCTCTATACTGCCTATATTTGTATTTTAAATGACATATTACTATTTCTTGGTTTGTAATATAAGACATTAGCTATCATCTCCTTTGCTAGGGCACATGGAGATATGTATCTACAGTTCAAGTTTCTTAGAAAGCTGAGGCAGGAGGACTACTGTAGTGTAAGACTTCTATGACATCCTACACAACACTCTAAAGATTCAACTCATGCCCTCACATAAGGTTTAGTTACTAGTCAGTGGTTCACTTACATTATAATGGAAAGTTTTCTCTCTACTGAGACAAACATTTTTTTGAGTTAATTTTCTTCAACAATGTTTTATTATTTGGGAGATTAATGGCCTAGTATTGGTGTATGAGAGGCATTGTTTGCTCACTTCTAAGCTGGGGTCTTGCCGTGTTTCAGAGGCTGGCCTCAAACTCCTGGATGCAAATGATCCTCACTATCGCGATTGTATAAATAGCAGGTGTGTGTATTCATTCTGATTGCCCATTTAAAATAATTACCTTTCTAAATAACTGACATTTCTCCACAATTATTTAAAAATAATTGCCAAGTAGTCACACTTTTAAATACTGAAATATCAAAGTATATGCCAACTCTTTATGCCTTCCCTAATGTACCTTAAGAGTTCCTTGTTGGTCAAGCACAGTAGTATTTGTGTTTAATGTGAGCACTCTTATGCAGAGGCAGGCAGATGTCTCTAAATTCAAGACCAGCCTGGAATCTATTGCTAGTTCAAGGCCAGCCAGGGCTACCTAGTAAGACCCTGTTCCCCTCTCCCAAATAAAGAGTTCCTACTTTTCTGGATCCCAAGTCACTATGTGTCAAAGGAGTTTTCATAAGAAAGGAAGCCTCGGCCGGGCGGTGGTGGCGCACGCCTTTAATCCCAGCACTCAGGAGGCAAAGCCAGGTGGATCTCTGTGAGTTCGAGGCCAGCCTGGACTACCAAGTGAGTTCCAGGAAAGGCGCAAAGCTACACAGAGAAACCCTGTCTCGAAAAACCAAAAAAAAAGAAAGGAAGCCTCAAAGCACAAGTGTGTGTGTGTGTGTGTGTGTGTGTGTGTGTGTGTGTGTGTGTGTGTGTGTTTGTGTGTGTGTGTGTGTATGTGTGTACATATGCTTTAAAAAACATTATTTTATAGATAAACTCAAGACTTTGTCTGGATATGAAATCCTACTTTCAGATTATTACTGGCCCCACGCCATTGTCTTCAGGATCATGTTACCATTGGAGAGCCCCTTTACCTTCTAATAATTACTCTGTAATTGGTTTTTTCTCTTCCCGGAAACATTTACAATACTCTCTTTCCCATTCATTTTGCAATTTTATGAGTGTGATCTCAGAATAGATTTTCATACTTTGTGTCCTTGTTTTCAGTGGCCTCTTTCAATCGGGAGGCTTATCTAGGGTTTGGTTTTTAGTTTTGAGACACTGCCTTGAATGGCTATTTTAATTTCTCTCTCTCTCTCTCTCTCTCTCTCTCTCTCTCTCTCTCTCTCTCTCTCTCTCTTTCTCTCCCTACCTCCCTTCCCCCTCTTCTCTTTCTTTTCTTTTTCCCCCCAGAGACAGGGTTACTCTTCTCTGGCTGTCCTGGAACTTGTTTTGTAGACCAGGCTGGCCTCAAACTCACAGAAATCTGCCTCCTGAATGCTGAGATTAAAGGCATGTACCAGCATGCCCAGCTATGTTTTTAAATATTTTAATGCCAGACGTTTTGTATTTTCTAGATTGCCCAGGCACTGATCTCTGGCCCTATCAGACTGGTTATCAAAATTATTTATATTTTCTAACCAGAGTCTAACATCTGGAATTACTTTTCTTTCCAAGCTCTCTATTAAATTTAAGAATATAATATATTTTTCACATCCATCAATTATTTCCTGCATTCCCTTATCCTTGTACATAAAATTCATTTTTATTTTTTCAGGTGAAATATCTCATTAGGACATACAATATTTCAAAAGTTCTCCAGTTTATCATGTACATCCCCTCAGTTTCATCCAGGTTTGTTAAAGGGTGCTTTTGCTCACATGATTTAACCGAGTGGGAAATCTAGAACAGAAAAGAGGTTCATCTGGGGTCATGGGTGCAGAGGATGGGAATTCACACTGGCAGCTGTGTGGACGGGGAAGTGCAGGCACACAGAGAACACGAAGGGCAGGCAGCTGGCCTTTGTACAACTTCTCTCCTGCATAACAAGTCTAGTGCATGACAGCAGGAGCTCATGTGCAAAGACACGAACCCTATCACGGGGCAAAGTCTCCAGACCCAAAAACCTCCCAACACTGCCACATAGACAATTAAGACTTCACAACAAAAGCTCTTAGGGGACATATTTAAAACACAGCCAGCTTCCTTTGGGTTTTTTTTTCTATTTGTCCATTTTAGATCCTCTGTCATATTATAGGCAGTGAATCAAAGTACAGATGTAATGAGTTTTAGGTAACATATATTTTTATCATGTATTGTTCAGCAAATATTCACTCCTAACTCCCCCTCCCCTGACAGAAGGATGTACTAGTTTCCCCAACGTCTCTGGACTTAGCTATGTGATTTCATTTAGCTAATGGTATCATACTGCAAGCAGAAATGATTTGGTTTTACCTTCATGCTGTGGTGATTCTCCATGAGGAAAACATCATCTGGTGGTGCTGCTGCTGCCCTGTCAGTCTGAACCACAGAAAGAGTATACAAGGAGAGGGATAAAAACCAAACTGTGGCTAGACAGACCCTGACCTCTGTTCTGAAGCAGACGCCCAATGCTGTCCTGGTTAGCCAAACCTCTGCAGCCAGGCACTTAGGACCATGAGCACATGAGATCACTGCTGCAAGCCACTGAGCTTTAAATCCCCACTTTAAAGGAATAAAGACTGTTACATTATATGTTATTTTGGAATTTCATTTGAACTTTGAAATTACTACATGAAACACATAAGGCAGGAATCCTTGTTCAGAGAAGAAACTGAGGATCAAAAATATGGTGTGAGCGTCAAGAAGTACGCCAAGGCTCTCAACCAGCCGTTCTCAACCTTCCTAATGCTGCGAACTTTACTAGAGTTCCTCATGCTGTGCTGACCAACAACCATACCATTATTTTCATTGCTACTTTAGAACTCTAATTTGCTACTGTTCTAGATTGTAATGTAACTATCTGATATGCAGGATCTCTGATATGCGACCCCTGTGATGGGGTCATTAGACCCCAAGATGGGGCGAGATACACAGGGTGAGATCTGCTGCTTTAAGCCAAATGTGACTCATTTCCTCCATATACCATAACACAAACTCTGCAGTCGCTTTCAAAACATTTCTACCAAGATCAATAAAAATCAATTTGGTATCCATTTATAAACACACACACAGCATTTTACAAACATGTATAGTGTAACAGTTATCTCATCAAGGAGGCTCAATCGTCACAATGTGAGATGTATGTTCATATTTTCTATTTCTTTTCTTTTCTTTCTTTCTTTTTTTTTTTTTGATTTTTCAAGACACGGTTTCTCTGTGTAGCTTTGCGCCTTTCCTGGCTCTCGTTCTGTAGACCAGGCTGGCCTCGAACTCACAAAGATCCGCCTGTCTCTGCCTCCTGAGTGTTGGGATTAAAGGCGTGCGCCACTACCGCCCTGCCATATATGCTATTTCTTATTCTTATCCTCTTTAAAGAATTTCTGTTGTCAATTTATAAAATTAGCTTCACAGTTCTGTAACTTGAAAATGATGATGTACTATCTGTACATTTTAAATTACATAGATTAATAACCAAACAGAGAGTTTTATTCAGAGCATTTCTGTTGTATACTTCTCCCAAATTTCTAAGAAAAAAATACAAAGAAATGAATGCAAAAACTGAAAAATTGTGCATCACCTTTAACCCAAAGGATACCTTTTGCCTGGATAGAAAATGAAGTGCACAGGAGTTAAAATATCTACCAGAACTTATTTAACCCTGCTACCAAATATTATTGACTTAAAAATTATTTCACCGCCAGGTGTGCTAGCATTTAGGAGGCTGAGAAGGGAGGATATTGATAAGTCAGGGGCCTAACATGTTTATAGAATGGATTCAAGGCCAGCCAGGATTACAAGACCTTGACTAAAAAAATTAATAAGTTGTTTTGCCATCTTTAATATAGGGTGACTGGTTTGTATTAGAAAAGGTGAGAATGGGGATTAAAAAACAAACAAAAAACCAAAGTGTAGGAGAGTAGGAAGACTAGAATTTAGAAGGAAGAGCCTGTGGTTTTGAAGCTGACATAATTTGATAATGTTAAATTGTCATTCAGAAACCAGTGGTCAAATTAATACAACACATTTTAAAAGTAAAGCAGTGTATGATAATGAACTTTAAAGTGGACAATCTGTCACAGAAATGGTTTCTATTCAGCTCTGCGTGGACAAGGACCTACTCACTAGACACTCAGTACCCTGTTGGGACTGATTTTATCAACCTGGAAGCCAATGTCTAGAGGGCATCTAAAGCTCTGCTGGCGAAAACGCAGGACGCACGCGATGATCCCTTGTGTGCAGTAACCACGTTGTAGGTCTGCAGGGGTCACAGCTACCAGTCTAGATGGAGAGGCACAGAGTGTCTTCACTGTCACAGAAGGTTCTAGCGCCAGCACCAGAGTCAAGCAGAGACCTCCCGAGGAAGCAGGAGTCTATGTGAATAAC
The DNA here is from genome assembly GCF_007827085.1 of Peromyscus californicus insignis. Lineage (NCBI taxonomy): Eukaryota > Metazoa > Chordata > Mammalia > Rodentia > Cricetidae > Peromyscus > Peromyscus californicus. The sequence continues at coordinate 61,634,470 of NW_026294436.1, read as the reverse complement.
AGGGTAAGTGATCCCTGAATCATTTTAGAAAGGACTCCTAACGGTGCCTTTCACTGCAGCAGCTCCAGAAGGTTTGCGGAGGCAATTCTAAGGGTCCTCTTAGAGCTACTGTTGGTGGTGGCATGTAACACTGGTTCATATGTTTTTATTGTGGGTCTGAGAACAACACTGATACCATATGTTCCAGGCACTGGCTTAGCATTCTGTATTTTAAAATCTCGTTTTGTGTTCATGACAACCTTGTAAAAAAATAAAGCATTCTATTACTGTTTCACAAGTGAGAAGGCTGAAGCTCACAGATGTCAATAACTTATAGAAGACTACACAGTGCAAAGCTAGGATGAAAACTGGGTTAGGCTGATTTCAAATCTCAATCTTTCTATCATACCATACTGTCTCTCTACACATGCCTAGACATGGCATAAAATAAAAATCTCACAGTCCATAATTTGGCACAGGTAGAAGATACAAACAACAGGGTCGCTGGAGAAGAGAAAACTCAGATGGCCTGAATGAGATACCACGATTACCATTCGTCATACTAACAAAGCCATGGCCACAGTTCCCTCTGAAGAAGTATTTTCCTGCCAGTATGAGCCAGTGTACACTGACATCTTATTAGCCTCCAGATCAAACACACGTATTTCTGGGAAACATCTGTTTTTCTAGTTACTTCTAAACAGTTTCTATAGTAAGCAAATATTCCTTAAATAATTATTTTTAAAAATTTCCTTCTCTCTATATATATACCGTTAGGAGAAAAAGCAACTAATGAATTCAAAAGCACTTCCTGAGGGCCAATGTAGCTCTCAGGCAAAACCTGTGCACAAAACAGATGAACTGGGGCTAAGATAGACATTTGAGATGAAACGGATTCAACCGCACTATAACAATGCAGCAGCAGATTTTTGGTTAAGCCAGACTTATACCCACTGTTCTGTCATGCTAGTAGACTCAGGGCAGAAATAAGAATGCCTGCAGCCCTTCAGTCCCTCTGCATGAGAGCTGAGATGATAGCTGAGCCTTCTGGACTGGTTAATAAAGGCTTTACACATGCTGTAAGGACAGGGAGGGGCTGCTTTCCAGCTTCAGGAATGCAAGTCTGGTTCATTGTAGACAAAATATCAGGTCTTTCATAAGCTCTACATTTTTTCTTTAAAATGCATTGTGTTTTTGTCCCTAATTCTATCACACCCTTTTATTGTCCTAACAGAGTTCAAATATAACAGTCTTCAGGTATGGTATACTTACAGATTCACATTGCAACCACCATGGATGGAGAAATGTTGAATACACCCATTGTTAGAAATATAAAGGAACATTAAGATAACCTAAATGAAGTAAATTATCAAATAAGATGTGATTATTGAAAAGTTAGAAAAGAAAAACGAAGAAATATTTTTTTCAATGATGCATGGCAAAGAGTAGTTAAGGTATCATGAAAATGACTAAAACCAACCAGTATCACAAGTAGATATAAAGATGACCCAAAGTACAGACTAAAAGAGGTAGCATTACATAAGATAATTCTGAGGGGTAAAGAGATGATTCAACTGTGAAAAGTTAAGTCTCCCAACTGAAAGCACAGGACAATGGTGAAGCCAGTGGAAAATTCACAAATAACGACAGAATCAAGATTATTTATCTCCTGATTGTTGAGGACACCATTTGTCGTGCGGAGTTTTGCTTACTTTTACAGTATCAGGCATGAGTTCTCTTCCTACTGTGGGAAGTTCATTCAGATAGCTGTTGGTTGTACATCTCTTGCCAGAACAGTCATTACTGTAGTTTACAAGACTGGCAGCTAGGTAAGGTCATTGATAAAATGTGCTTAGCACCTTCAAACAGTGTGAGAGTTAGCTACCAGGGAAGAGGCATCCAGGTCAACTCTAGCTTGATTTCTCCTTGTCCTGTGACAGAAGTATGGAGAGTGTTTGGCAAAGTGCCTTAATCTCAAGTTCCAGCAAGCAACCAAGAGCAACACAACACCTTGCTATTGGTTTGGGTGTCTCTTAGAAAGCCCTGGCCAACAACTCTAAAGTAGCTATCCTACAATTGGCACCGGGCTTTGTGGTGGTCTATGGATTTGGGGGACAGTGTGCCCCATGTGAGAGGTCATGGTCTCTAGAGAACCTACTAGTACTACCATTTTGCTAACTTGATTGGTACCTAATTGCCATTTAAACACATCCTTATTTACAGAGACCAGTCCATCTCTCGTCCTCATCAAAGAGGCTTCTTTTTGCAGTAGATGGAGGCCATCACAGACAGTCATAAATGGTCAAAGTACAGAGAATAAGTGATTATGGAATGTTCAGCCTCAAATGAGACATGTGTAAAACAACTCCAATACTCAAGTCTTATGGAGCATCCAGGAAGAAGCAGCAGAAAGGATGTGAGAGCCAGAGGACTGGGTGGACTGCTGTGAAAAAGTGTCTTCTGGACACGCAAGGATACTGAACTCATGAAGTCTCAACAGCTATGGTTTCTAAACAAGACCTGCCCAAGACCCTACTGGTCAACATCCCAGAGTGGATGGGAGAAGGGCTCACAAGGCCCCAACCCTAGCTGAGAGCTGAGGAAAGGGGAATCAGTTTTGTTCAGGGATGAGCTCCTTAATAGGTTGCGCATGCCTAAGTGATCAGCCCTATTATATTCATGTACACATAGGAAACACTAACAGGGCTTGGTAGAATTTTTATGTAATAATAATCACTATGTTATTATAATACTATTATAGAAGAAGAGGAAATGAATTTATACAGGAATATGGGGAGCACTGGAGGAGTTGGAGGGGAGGAGAGGTGAATATGATCAAAATGAAACATACTTGTGTATGAAAAAATGTGGAGATTTAAAATTCTTAGAATCAGTTTTTCATTGTTTGAATATCAGAAAGTGCTTTGAAAGATGAATTATAAAAAGATAGCCACCACTCACAATGATGGTAGGAACCTACCACTTCAGAAGAACGCCTGTCTACAACCTTCCCAGGCTATATCATTCATTTTCTGTGTGGAGAATCCCCAGTGTCTGCCCTGGAGTTTAGTGTCAATGCCTTGTAATGATGCAACCTCATATAATATGATCATTTCATTCTTAAAGTCATTCATTTTGTTCAGACGCTCAAAGAATTTGTAACATTGAAACCATCTATTTGCATTTCAATGAGCTACAGCAAGAGAGAATGAAAGAAGCATGCTTCACTGTGACCACAACTTAGTGTTATGAGTGAGGACTACTGTAGACACGCGTCTGCTGAGTCTGTAGGTCCACAGCACATGCACATTCCCATTCTACGAGCATCCCACAATACTCAGTGTGATGTCATCCAAAAAAAGGTCCAATTGTCACATGAAAGCATCTCCATTCACAAACTGACCTGCTTATCTCTGTCTGAATAAAGAGCAATCTATCCTGAAAATGGTAGAAAAATTATATAAATTTTTGAGAAATAGTAAGTGTGCTGGATAGTTTTGGGGGGAAGGGGAGAGGGGAGGTTGGGGCAACTAACTTGACACATACTGAAGACAGCTGTAAAGAAAGAACCTCATTTAAGAAAATACCCCCCAAAGACTTGCATACAGGCCAATTTAATTAATGATTGATGTAGGAAGGCCCGCCCACTGTGGGTGATGCTACCCCTGGGCAGGTGGTCCTTGGATGTGTAAGAAACCAGTGGAGCAAGCAAGGCATGGGGAGTGAGCCAGAATGGATACCCATTCCTCCAGGGTATCCACTTCAAGTCCTCCCGCCAGATTCTTGCCTTGAGTTTCTACCCTGACTTCCCCTCATAATGAACTAGAAGCTATAAACTGAAATAAACCCTTTCCTCTCCAAGCTGCTTTTGGTCATGATGTTTTATTACAGCAGTAGAAAGCAAACTTAGCCAGTATGAATGTTTGCAGTTTAAGACAAAAATGTGGCACCAGACACAAAAATAAATATGTGCAAATCTATCTAGACTACTAAATAAGGAGCAACTTAGGAGATTTTTCAAGAGTAAGTTTGAGCAATAAGATATCCCCTTCCTGAAATGACACTTCACTGTAATGAAACACATTGAGTTGATTTTAGCACAAGGCTCTATTTCAATAGCCCATCTTGGCAGGTTGGAAGGTTCAGTAATACCTGACTACATCAAATGGGAAGAAATTTTTCCTCCTGTCATTTGTGAAGATCTTGGAATTTACCACCACAAATACCCAGGGTCTGTTGGAAGTGCCAAGATAACAGTTTCCTGAACTCGCCAGCCCAGCTGAGTCCTCAGTGACACCTGACACTTTAACAACTACTAAGTTTAATATTTCAGCAATAAAAATGCTGTAGGCTGTGGCCATGCCACCCAGGGCAGTATTTCTGTTTTGTTTTGTTCATGGCTATATCACAAGATCTCTGTTCATGAAGTTAATAAACTCAAAACACTCTGGGTCTTTGGCAGTTCCTTATTTTACATAGTGTTCTAGCTCACATACTATACTGTACTGAGACATTGGCTATCACAGTCTTACAGAGTTGTCTGTGAACAAATATAGCTAAGAAGAGTAATGCATGTTTTCATTTGTTTGCTTTGTGCTTCTAAAGAGAATCTCCATGTTAGAACACTTAAAACAAGAGGGCTCAAAACAGGAAATAGATGGGCTCCTCATTTTCTAGAAAGAATCTGTTACCAATATATTCAACATTCCAATTTAATAGAAAGAGAAATCATTTCCATTTAAAGTGCTAACATTTAAAATTAAATTTATATGCATGTTTTACATATAATATCTAAATATAGACATATATTTAAAATATATGTATGTTATAAATTACAATACATTACATATGCATGTATATAATACATTCAAATTTACTTTATGCTTTTTAATGAAATAACACCTGAAATGTTAGTGGGTTTTTTTTTGTGGCTGGGCTTTTTTTTTCTTTTCTCTCTTTTTTTTTTTTTGAGACAGGATTTCATGAGTTTAAAAAAGATCCAAAAAGAAAGCCTGGCATGGTGGTTTATACTTGTAGTCTGGGAGGTAGAGGCGGGAGCCAGGCCAGGCTATGTAGTAAGTTCAAGGCCAACCTGGGCTACATGAAATCTTATTGTAAGAACTGAAAAACAAAATTTAAAAAAAAAAGAAAAAGAAGAACTAAGAAGATGTTGTGACTCATTTTGTTCTTCTATGAGAATAGGGTCATAATCCCTGGGCAGAAAAGCAAGAATGGCTGAGAGTAGCCAATGCAAAGGAGTCATGGACTTGTGTTTTTACACAAATTAACACAATTTTTAGGTGGCTGACAGGATGGCTAGGTGAACCAAGTTAAAACATAGAACCCATATAAAAAGGTAGGAGAAACCTGACTCCACAATGTTGCCCTCTGACTTCCAAACGCACACATGCCCAAATATTCACACCATGCACACACACACACACACACACACAGAGAGAGAGAGAGAGAGAGAGAGAGAGAGAGAGAGAGAGAGAGAGAGAGAGAGCGCAGTAACAATCGGTGCATAAATAATAAAACAGCCACTTTAAGTTGACTGCATATTATTTTAAAAAGTCACACTAAACTGACCTAGTCCTTTCTGAAAGCATTTCAAAAGCATTCTGGATCTATAATAACTATGGTGGAGGAGAAGAAAATAAGTCTCAGGTTGTTTCTTTGAAAATTATCTGGAATAAAAAAGGAAGTTTTAACAGAGACGTAACTTGCAGAGAAGTTCTCAGTCCTAATGGGTCATACACATCACTCTCCTCTTGCCAAGTCTCTGGGAGCTACATGGAAGAGGAGGTGGAAAGATTGTAAGAGCCAGAGGTGGTCCATAACATTACGGAAACAGTAGTTTCCAGACACAACAGGGCACACGCACATTGATCTCACAGTGATTATGATAGCATATACAAAACCTTTACATGCTCAAGCTAGACAAAATCCCAGCACAGAGTGGGGGAAGAGGGAAACAAAACCTACTACCAGCTGAGGAGCTATAGGCATTTAATAGCTCCTGGGAAAGAAAGAGAATTTTTATTAATGATGTGACCACACACCAGAATGGGTCCCATTCCCAAGACTAGCTGGGCAACATAAATTGGACTTGATGGGAAAATAAGAAGAAATCTTACAGTTGGGCGAGGATGGGTACAAGGGCAAAGATGGTAGTAATGGGAGAAGTTGAAGGTAGTGACTGTGTTCCAAGTATGTTGGGTGAGAATCTCAGAGAATTAACACATATGCTGTTCCAAAACTGGGGATTTCTCTTTTCTGGAGAGACAACCCATACAGAAGAATGGGCTTTCCATAGGTCAAGACATTGTTATACATGACTTCCACTTTATTAATTAAAAACAATCTACTAAGTACAAATGCTATAAAGAAAACACATGACTAGTGAAAAACCACCTACAACTGTGGCTAGAACACTTGCTTTGTATGTGCACGGCCCTGGGTCTTGCAAAGCAGAAAGTAGAATGAAAGAGAAAAGCAGAGAAGAGCAGAGGAGGAAAGAGGATGGATGCGAGGAAGAAAGGCAATCTAAACAGGAAAGCACACCACAGCGTGAGAAGGAGAGCTTCTGTTTCAACTGCTGACTTGAATCAGCATTTGAAAATATTTATCACCAATTGAGAAAAATCATACAAAACAAAGATAAAATACAAAAATTTTAGCTTGAGAAAGCAAACTATGAATTTATTTCTTTAGATAATTCCTTCCTTTAAAGAAAAAAAATTCGCCGGGCAGTGGTGGCGCACGCCTTTAATCCCAGCACTCGGGAGGCAGAGGCCGGCGGATCTCTGTGAGTTCGAGGCCAGCCTGGGCTACCAAGTGAGTTCCAGGAAAGGCGCAAAGCTACACAGAGAAACCCTGTCTCGAAAAACCAAAAAAAAAAAAAAAAAAAGAAAAAAAATTCATGGTTCTGGAGACATGGGTCAGCAGTTTTTTGAGTGCATACTGCTCGTACAGAGGATCAGAGTTCAGTTCCCAGCACCCATGTCTAGAGGCTCACAACCACCCATAACTTCAGCTCCAGAGCATCTGATGCCTTCTTCTGGCCTCCACAGGTCCCTACACTCATGGGGCAGACATACAGACAGACATGCAAATAAATGAAATAAATCTTTAAAAAATTCCTTAATTTTTCAGTTCAGTATAGCAAATGTTTATGAAAATATAGTATATGTGTCTACTATGGCTCACACTATATACATACTTATGTATATTTTAGATATCAGATATCCAATTATATAACTATGCACACATGCATATGCACTATCCATGTAAAACATGCAGTGTATCTCAGTCTTCTGTCCTTTATAATTACTGAAACAAATTATTTATCATTTTGATGAAAAGGCAAATTCACTGATACATATAATTTATATAATTTCTCCTTCAAATTTATAACCACTAAGCTACAGTAAATAAGAGAAATTATTACAATATTCTTGTTTAGTTCTTAGAAAATTTATAGGAAGAAATGTCTCATAAATAATAAAATTAAAGCCACAGGATTCATGATACATTAAATCCAACCATCAATTTCATACTATCTCACTCTACTTTGGATTACTTTATGCCTCTGTCAACACTATTAGTACTTTCCAACAGAGTAGTTCAGTTGACAATATGTTGAAATTGAACATTAAAATAATTTGCTTTATATTGCCCACTACTAACTAGTGCTACTGCTACAGCATTCACACGAATAGGAATCTGACTAAATACAGAAAATAAGGTAAATACAAAAGCCACACTGAAGCAGTGTTCAGAGACACAAGTGTGATAGTGTTTCCAGGTAACACTAAGATGCTCTTACTGCCTATTAAAATAATAAATTTCAGCTGAAAATATTCTGCCCATAAAGTTGTATCTGATTTTGTTATAGGAAAACTTGCTCTGCAAATTTAAACATATAAAATGATTATTTTTTCCAGTTTTGAAAATAGCTTTATTATGAGCTATATTTTCAATGCTTTCAGATTTTTTTACTATAGCATTAAAAATAATTGAGAGATACTACACATAATTATAAATCAAATAGTTTGTTTAAAAGTTTGTTCAAAATTTGTAACACTTTAAATGGCTATCTGCCTAATGGTCATTCAGTAGTGGAATTTTAATATTTAAATGTAGTATTTTCATAATCATAGGTATTGAAAAAAAATACATTTTTAAATACCAAACAAACTTGGTGTAGGTATAAAATCTGTAAGTATTAAAACAACAATTTCCAAAAAAACTGTACAATTAGTTAAGTATGACATCAGTTATTAAAAATTACTCTTTAAAGAATTATTTCCTTTATATGTAAGCAGAAAAACAGACCATCTGGCAAAACTATGTCTCCTAACAATGCAATTTTCATTATTTTCTACTACCATAAATTAATTCTTATATGCGATGTTACTTTTGCAGTCGTCTGGAAAACAGTCCGTGAAATATTCCGATTCCTAAAGTGTATATACAGAAAATCTCTTGAGTTACTTGATACCCTATGCATATTTTTAAGGTCATCTGACTGAAATACTGTGCTGGTGACATGTTTTGGAAAGTGTGCTCCTACCCTGCAGGTTTCATTTGCTTGTTTAATAAAGACGCAAATATTTAGAAACAAATTCTAGGACTGCAAACAGAACCAGAAAGGCGGAGGGAGAGGGGGCACAGATACCTAAGGATGGCATTCTTCAGTCATCACCTGAACCCATCCCGTCACTTCACAGCTCGAAACCTACTCAGTCCAGTCCATTCCAATGGACAGAAATGCAGGCTTCCAATTCTGCGATTACGTGCTTCCTACAAATGTGGACTAATGCCAAATCATAATGCTAGCTAGTCTCACACACACACACACACACACACACACACACACACACACACACACACACAAGCTTCAACAGGCAATAATTAATTTTGAAAAGTAACAAAAACCACATCATTTGTTTTTCAACAAGAACTTTTTCTTCTGTTTATGCTCTTAGCTAAATTTATCTGACTTAATGTACAACTCTGACTCGTTTAGCTTCTAAACAACCTTTGCCAGACAATGAGCAGTATATCTTCATTTAAAAATACATTTTCTTGGGCTTAGATTTTATCAAATTCACTATTTAGTGCAAGTATGAAACCATTCTCCCCCAAAAAAGAAACCTTCAGCAATTTACCCACTCAAGATCTCTTAGCCTCTGACTTCAAAAGGATGATTTATTTTATAGAAAATAATATTTTAACTTTTGCTCTAATCAACTTCAGCAAGGACAAATGGAAACGCTCTCCATGTAGTCTGGGTGACAGGAGCACAGTGTGCAGCCTCCTCACTATAACACCGCTCTCTCAAATGTCACCCCCCAGTTGCCTTTGGTTTTGGGTGCCCTGGTTACAGGAACATCAGTCTCAACCATGGCTCCAAGCCTTGAAGAGAGCAGAGGAGGAGACAAGCCTTGAGTCGCACTGAGGCAACAAAGCCCACAGGCTGCCACCTGAATGCTTCTGGAAGGTTCGAAAACCCTGACCACCTCGATAGCAGACCTGTGTCCAACTTACCTCGTAGCCGCAGTCTGCTGTGCACCAAACCACATGGGCCTTCCTTCACTGGAAAACTGGGCAATTTCATCTTATTTTGTTGGAAGGTTTTCACCAAAACTAATGAGATGTTCTTACGTGACGAGGAAACAGCAAAATTTTAACAACAAACAGTTTATTTATAGAGACACAAATGATTGGAGAAAAAAAAAATCCTTCTGTACTGAGACATGGTGTACGTGATCTCACCTTATGGGGAGTTTTTAGAAAAATTGACTTTAGCTGTGGGTTATAAAAATATTTCTGTAAAATTCCATTTGGAGAACTTACGAATTTACTGTACTTGGCTTTAACCGGAAAAAAAAAAAGTAACCCATTTTTTCTAGCTAATTTTAACCAGCAGCCCTAAATGTGAAGTATATGATTTTATTAATAAGTATTCTGAGTGCAGTTCTTTTACGTTCAGCCAAGTATACAGGAGTGAATGTATCTAGTCAGTTTGGGGACCATGCTTCCAGTCACAAGTCCTAGATACACATGCGGCTCTTCATGGCTAGAAAACACTTTCATTTACATGACTGAGCTAGAAAACCAACACTGTTTCCTTTATTTCATACTAATAAGGAAAAATAAAATAGGCATAGAACAGAGAGCCTGAGGTAGTGATTGGGGTGGAGTGCTTTTTCATGAAGAGAGGCTAAACAGAATGAACAGACCTCCCAGAGAACGCCCTCATCTAATCTGAACTTCCAGTTTAGCCCATGCATCTATATACTATTTATAGGAAAAATCAGAATGTCACACAAGTCTACTTCAACTTTCTTCCTCCTCTGGTAAATTCTCAACACATATTTATATCTTCCCAGTTCTAGAACAATTCGTATTTTTTAATTACATGTGTGTATTTGGATATGTGCAGGTGAGTGTAGGTGCCTGTGGGAACCAGAGAAGGCATCAGATATCCGATGCTGGAGTTACAGGAGGTGTGAGGCATTCAACGTGGGTGCTGGGAACCAAGCTCAGGTCTTCTGTATAAGCAGTACTTGCTCTCAGTAGCGGAACCATCTCTCCAGTCCCACAATTCATACTTATCAAGGCACTTCCTTAGGCATCTCTGCCCAATTTCTTCATTATTTGCCATCAACAAAAACTATTTGACAGATCAATGGTACCTGAGCATACTACATAATGGGCAGAAAAAGAAAAGAAAAAATGCAGAGACGATTTTTTTCTTATATCCATTTTTATGTTTGTCTGAGATCAGGCAGCCGTCAGCACCATGCAGCTTTTGTTACTATGGCTCTGTAGTAGAGCTTGAGACCCTAGATTGCAATACCCCAGCACTGTTCTTCCTGCTCAGACTGTTTTAGTTATTTGGGGTCTTTAGGGTCCAGTATGTAAATTCCAGGATTTTTTCTATTAATAATTCTGTTAAAAGTGTAGAATTCTAATGAGGATTTAATTGAATCTGCCAATCACTTTAGGTAATATAGTCATCTTCACACAATATTAATTCTGCCAATCTTTTTAAAAATACTTTATTTTCAATCATGTGTATGTGTGTCTATGTGAGTGTATGTCATGCATGTTTGGATGCACAAGTAGGCCAGAGGCATGAGATCTTCTGGAGCCGGAGTTACAGGTGGTTGTGAGCCTCCCAGTCTGTGGGTGTTAGGAATTGAACTCAGGTTCTCTGGAAGAGCAATATGTACTCTTAACTGCTGAGGCAGCCCCTACGAGGGCTTGAGTATGGAAGGATTCTCCATTCTCTAGCGTTTTCTTCAACAGCTTAAATTTTGTAAAATATTTTTATTGTAGAGATCTTCTACTTATTTGATCATTCTTATTCATATACATATACAGTACATATGTATATATGCATATATATACAGTATATATATACTTTATATACAAATAAATACACACACATATATAAATACTATAATTGAGAATTTCTTTTCTACTGGTTTCTTTCTTGGCAAGCTCATTATGGGTATAAAAAAGCTTCCGATTTTTCAATATTGGTTTTGCATTCTGTTACCATGCTTAAAGTATTTAGCATGTCTAAAATTTTCTGATGGACTCTTTAGATAAGACCATGTTGTCACAAATAAGGATGCTTTGACTTCTTCCTTTCCTACTTTTATCCCTTTTGCTTCTCTCTTCTATTGCTCTGGCTAAGACTTTGAACATCATATTGAGTAAGAGTGAACAGAGAGTGGGCATCGTTGTCTTATTCATCATTTTAGAAGAAATGCTCTCAGTTTTTTCCTCATTTAGAATAGTGTAGGTGTATACATTTGTCATGCATAGCCTTTATTATGTTGAAGTATATTTTTTCTACACCTCGTTTCTTCAGGACTTTTATCATGAACACGAGTTGAACTCTGTTAAAGACATTTCCTGAATCTAGTGATACGATCATATGATATCTGTCCTTAAGTCTATGTTGGGGTCTCTTTAACAAATGGTGCTGGGAAAACTGGATATCCACATGTAAATGAATGAAGCTAGATCCATATATCTCACACAGTATAAAGATAAGTTCAAAATAGATAAAAGAGCATAATGCAAGGTGTGAAACTCTGAAATGGCTAGAAGAAAACACAGGTGATATATTTTAAGACAGGAAGGACATTCTAAAAAGGACTCTAATAGCACATAAAATAATACTAGGAATTGACAAGGGCATTGCATAAAACTGAAAGGCTTCTAAACAGCAAAGGAAACCATCAGCTGGGTGAAGAGGGAGGCTCCGGAGTGAGAGAAAATCCTTGCCAACTATACACCTGGCAGCAGATTGATATTTAGAATTTATAAAGAACTCTAAAGATAAAATGTAACCCCTCAAATGACCTAATCAATAAATGGGCCAATGAAACAAAGAGATAGAAGTACAGCTGACCAATAAGCATGTGCAAACATGCTCAACATCTTCAGCTATCTGTCAACTGAATGATGAATGTCCATCTGTCAAATGAAATCTGCTTTGGAATTGTAGCTCATCACAGTTAGAATGGCTCTCATCATGAAAACAAATACCACAGATGCTGGTGAGGATGTGTGTAAAGAGGAACGCATACGTGCCAGTGGGAATGTAAACTCACAGAGCCATTATGGAAAGCAGTTCAGACATCCTCGAAAATCTAAAGGTAGAACTACCAAGTGACCCAGCTATTATCATTCCTGGGTATACCTCTCATGTTTTAAGTCATCAAAAGATTTCATGTTGGTATCACACAAAGATATTTGTACATTTATATATCTATTCACAGCAGTTAAGCTAGATGGCTATCAACAGATAAATTGTATGAGAAACACATATATAATGGACTTTTATTTACTTGCAAAGAAAAATGAAATTATGGCATTTTCAGGAAAATTAATGGAATTGAAGACCATCAAATGACAATAATCCAGAATCAAAAAGACAAATTTTGCCTTGTTTCCTCTTATATACAGAAAGTAGATCTGTCTCTGTGTCTCTCTTTCTCTTTCTCTCTGTCTCTCTCTGTCTCTCTCTCTCTGTGTGTGTGTGTGTGTGTGTGTGTGTGTGTGTGTATAGAACATACATTAGATGATAGGTAGATGGATGGGAAGAAACACAAGAAAAAAAGACGGGCTATGAGAGGGAATGAAGAGACCCTTTGAAAGGGATAAGGGGACAAGAGAGGATAATAGAACATGAAGCTCATATAAGCAAAAGGGGAGAAAAACTATTTGGGAGAGAGGAGGAGCAGTAGCAAAATTAAGAGGGGAGGGGAGGGCAGTGGGGATTGGTGAACAAAGAGAAAGTATAATATATATGAAAATATCACAGTGAAATCCATTTCTTTAACCTCCAAAAAACATTTTTAAAAGATAAACTGAAAAAAAAAAGAGGATTTTTTGGCTTAACTAAAATTATGTTGAAGGTAAATGGTCTGGTTAAATGCAAAAATACACATGGTTTTTGTTTTTAAACACCAGTTAAAAATCACATGGACAAAAAGTCCATATGAAGACATTAGGGGCCTCCAGTACTGGTCACAGGACTCTGCCCTGCTGCTCTCCATGCTGTACTGTCGAAACCTTTGAGGGGGACACCACTAGGATGCTGATGACAATGTGCATGTGTTATCAACCTGAGAGGGATAATTTGTCATGATGTCAAAAACTGGATCTCAGAGGCCTGAGAGAACAAGGACCCAACAAAAATGAGCAAGTTTCTGAGAGGCAAATACAATTTACTGCCCAATTCTAGGGCAGCAGATACGTGCCATTAGGAATCTTAATTGTAATTTTCTTCAACAAGATCTCACAATGCAATGATTGGTAAACATATAATCCAAATGATAACTGGCTCTGAAAGCTAGACTAATGGATGACAACCCATTACATGTGCTGGTCAAGTCATGTCATGTTCCCTTATGACCATGACTCTAGAAAGGAATGAAAAATGGAACATAGGAGAGTGATGAGGGCAGACGATATGAACAAAAACATAACATTAGTAAGCACAGTAAATGACTAATATTTATTGAGCAACTGTATGGCATGCATTTATCTGCGTGGGTCAACAGGGATTGCCTCTAACTTTACATAACTATGAAGAGCAGGAGTTGTATCTATTCTCATTTTATAGAGAACTAAACTGAGGACTGCCTAGGCTCACCAGGTAGCACACAGTAAATGAGAATTTCACATCAGGCAGACTGCTTTGGGGGCCTGAATTCTTGGCTCTGATCCTTCATCTAACCCTTCCCTGAGTCTGCATGCTAGGCACTGGACCCCAGGAATGTAACAGTGATGGGGATCTGCAAGGGCCTCTGTCCTCAATGTACATTCCAGTGGAGGAGACAGATCTTTAAAATAAATAACTAACACCAAGATTTATGAATGCAAAGAAGGAAGGAAACAGGGCACTGGGAGAGAACAGAGACTGCTGAGTAGAAACCAGAGCGGGAGGAAAAGCAGAAGAGACAAAGCAGAGAGGAAAGGAAAAGCATGCAGGGAAGCTGATGCCTGGCCACCGAGGCTCTGCGTAGAGGAAGACCTTGTCTCAAATAAACAACAACACAAAAAAGCCACCACCTGCTGCCCTTCCTTATATACACGTGAGAATGGGTAGATCAAAACATCAAACATTTCAAGCAAATACAATTATGTAAAAGCTCTTTTAACTTTTTACGTGACACAGCTAGAACTGTGGGGGATTATTTAAAGGTCATTCTTTAGCTCATTTCTGCTATCACCCGTGCATCCTTTCAAACAAGGGATAACTAGGCTGAGTACTACAGAACAAGGGAGAGCAACACAGAGGCGGCCTTGAAGCGCATCACAGCCAGTTCTCACAGGGGTTCACTGTTCTGAGGCTGACTTCTGCCCTCTGGCTACACCCCCCTTTGCCATCCAGACAGTAGTTCATGGTACCTTTGCCTCGTATCTTTTGTGGACTGGCCTTCGCTACCCACTCATTTTCCCTCCAAACTAGACTAACCTATGACTTTTATGGTAAAATAATTTTCTAAAATAACAACTTAATACAGTACTTAGACTCCACCCATTTAAAGTTTACAAATTGTTTTTAGTATATGCAATTAGGCAACCATCCCAACAATACATTCAGAACATGTTATCTTGAAATATTTCCTAGTCATTAATGTGTTACCATCATGATGCCAAAGCACCACGTGTCACAGGCATGGACCCCAGCCTACCATTACCTGAAAGTGCTGGGACTTTAAACAGGTGGGGCCCCGTGGGAGATCTTCAGGTCATGGGGACATGGCCCTGAAGGGGCTGGGAGGCCTCAGTATCTCCCCCTTCTCCTTTACTCCTTCCCAACACAGGGTGGGCTGTTTTTCTGTCACACACTCCCACCACAGTGCAGGCCTCACTACAAACCTATACAAGAAGAGGGTCAACTGGTAGTAGACCGAAATCTCAAAAGTATAAGCCAAGCAAAACTCTGTGTCTATACGCTGATTATTACAGATGTTATAGTCAAGGGGAGCTGACTGACATAGTGGAGTGTTCCTGTCGGATGAAATATTCTGACTCTTATCCTACAGACCCTTAATGGTTTGAATCACTACATACCTTCAACAGCCCTAAATTGCAATAAACCCCGGGAAGGTGAGAGAAATATTCAGAGGACCTGAAATATGTTTTGTTTCCATTTTGATCATTCAAACATACTTAACATGCTTATATTCTAGGTCACCTGTTTCCAGTACAGCCATCCTTCATCCTGTGGACACATTTTGAAGGTGCCAAAAAGAAGGTCATCAGCTGTAAACAGGCGTCTGCAGATACATCCCCTTATCATGAGCTCACACCCCTGGGAAACTCTGGCTGAGGAGGTTGAATCTCCTGTTTTGCGGAAGCTGCCAGAGCCCCAAGTTCCACCTTTATAGTCTGCTGGTGCTTAGGTGTAGCCTTAACTAATGTTGGGAGTTTAATACTTACAGAGAATTAAGTGATGGCTGCTTTGTAACTAAATTCAACTGTGAAAAGGCTAGACCTTTGTTTCCTTATTAATCACAATAAAAAGAATCTGATCTAAGGAGGCTGAGAATAAAACTTCATCCTTATAATCTCAACACAAGTGTCATTTTCATAAAATGAGAGTGAATGACTGGAAAAGGTGGACTGATAATTGAGACTCCATATAGCTTCTATTTATTTTATTAATACTTAATTCAAAATTAAAAGGGGGAGAGGATATGTTCTGTAAATATAGAAATTTTGAACTAGAGAGAAAAATTTGCTTTATTTATCCAAGTGTCTCAATTCATATGGACAAAAACAATCCCGTATCACTGGGATGTTTGCCCCTTGCCAAAGCCAGGAGTTTTGAGGCAACTATGCGGCTCAGTGGTATAATAACATGCATGAGGCTTCAACACCCAGCACCAGAAAAAAATGTTGTCTTTGGATTCATGGTACACGGGTAAACCCTGCTTAACCTGTGCTTCATCCTTCATCATAAGTCACTGGTAATTCTCCACATATCAGGATAACCCAATTATTAATTTCTAGGAAACTAATTGGAATGTTGGAAATTTTAAATTTTCTGGTAGACATGGTAGAAAACGCCTGTAGTCTGCATTACTCTGGAGGCCGTGGGAGGAGGATCACTTAAGCCTAGGAGTTTGAGACCAGCCCCAGTGACACAGTGAGAATCAGTCTCTAAGAAGGGGAGAGGCTGGTCGATGGAGTTCAGTGAGAGAGCACTTGTCTAGCATGGATGAAGTCCTGTGTTCCTTCTCCATACCACTGTAGAATGCGGTATGGCAGAAAATTATACAAAAGAAACTCAAAATGACTACAAACAAACACTTCCACGATGTAACACTCTACCAGGACTTGACTATAGGGCGCTCAGTGTAAGCAGACAGTTAAGCTGAGATCAGCACGCTGCAGATGTCCAGCTCCACAGGCAGACAGCTATAAGACGGTGCTGGGGATATGTCAAACAATGAGAGGAGTCAGGAGACATATATCTTCTTTGACTGTGTCTCCTTTCGCACTCCTTTGCTCAAGCTGCCATGTTGGGCCTTCTAGCCAAATGCCTTTGTCTCCCATCTGTGCTGGGCAACATCCTGACCACCTTGCAAGGATGCCATCATCCCCTCTTCCAAATCCCCAGGTCCTTTTGTCGATTGCTGTTACTGACATAAGAAATGTATTTGCATAGCTACCTTACCTTCTCCCTTTTGACAGAAATTCATTATAGGCCAACACAATGCACAAAACATATGGCTGTTGGATTAGGGCAGCAAGTGAAGTCTAAGGCAACGGGGTTGTAAATCTGTCAATGTTTTGTTTTCTTCAAGATCTAACCTATCATCTTCCTTTAAAAATTCATGTAAATGTCCATATTAAGGAGATTAGTGTAAAAAATAAGAAGTGACACCAAAAAATGCTTAAGATATGTTAACTGGAAAGAGAGAAAACAAGATTATACCCAGGCTGTGTTTTCAACACACAATATCATAGCTGTATATGAAAAAAAAAGCAGAAGGTTAAAACAAAAAACCAATTTGCTCCATTATATGATAGAGCCACTGGATTCCATCAATGTGCCTGGGTTTGTACAGTAAATACTGTTTTAAATGTATACACAGGTATTAATTAGTAACACTCATGCTGGATATTGGTGCTAATATTTCTGAGCCATTAAAGCATGGTGTAGCTGTCCTATGTCTAATGCCTGTCAGCTTGCTGGCCTGCAGGGACACATTGAAATAACTGCTGCCACCTGATAGCAAGCAGACTCGCAGGCTTGGCAGGTACGTAGACACTGTGAGAGCCCAGCAGGCTAGCCTGGTAAGTCAACACTTCAAGTTACAGTAAGTGTGCAGAATTCAGTTTACAGTCTTAAATTCCCATCCAGAAGAAGAAGTTCACTGACAAACACTTCATAAGGTGAATTACTTCTCAATGGTCATGTTTTGTTCTCTATTTATGCTTTTATCTCTTAGATAGCCTTAGAGCAATACTTTCAATTGATACCAATACTGTTTCTATTTATCACACGTTCTTTAAAAATAACTATGGTAAAGAGAATGATCACCTTTTCTGGAAAGTTAAATAACAAGTAAAACCCAATCATATGAGCATACATATGAATATATATGTATGCTTCTGTGTTTAGTCTGAGGTACACATATCCTGTCTCCCAGAACAACTGGGAAAGCATTAGCACTCAGCTAAGCACTGCAGACCAGAGGGCCTTGACCCACTATTCCCCACACTGACTCGTGAAGACAAAGCAAAAGCAGATTTCCTTTTTTAAGACTAATTTTGTGATTTTACCAACACAATGCTGCCTTAAACGGAAAGCTTATTTGGCATAGTGCTTTAGAAAAATAAGCTCAATAAATTGAGACCTTTATTAAGTGGAGACATGTTAAATTATCTGCATAATCCAGTGAATTCTATTTTCCACTGGAGTATCACCCAAGATAAGAACAAAAGACGGTGCTTTATTAGACAGACGCTAGGTTGAAGAATTTTCTCAGAAATCTCAGTTAGGCTGTGATAGGAGCACAAATTTCTCTAAGTATGCTGAACAACGCTTGAGGGCATACTTAGGGAAGCTTTATTACATCGCACACGTGGAACCAGATTCTCCCTCGTGGGCTGCAGCCAGCGTGAAGTTCACACTACATTAATTTGCACTTGTCGATATGGTGCTTTGCAAGTATTCTTACGGCATGTTCAAATGTGTATTCTGACTCCTCGGCTAGAATATAAACTCCCCAAGGGCAGGATCTGGGCTTGCAGTAATTTCCCTCTAGTGTCTAGTAAGCTGGTCTGGGTGAGCCATGCCCCCAGGAGCTGTTGTGTGACAGAGGAGAAGGGATGGGCATGTAGAAGACCGCAGCATTGAGAGAGCGTGAAGAAGACAGGCAAGCAGCGCTGTCATCACCAAGACCGCGTGACTGCACGCGCCGAAGCCATGCCCATGTGGCCCCCTCCCAGGCACTGTGGAGAGGGAAGTGCGATGGCAGGTGGTAGCTGACTAAGTCTCTGAAGTCTAGCTCTCAGACTTCACCCATTATCTCAGGCTGCTGAAGAGAGTGTATAGCTTCAGAGAGATCAGAGCTGCATGAGATTTACTCTAATCTGTAGGTGCTAAAGTCACAAGTGGAAAAGACTAACACTGCTGTTACCCACTTCCAACAGATACGATGGTCTATTGCTAGGATGTTCCCAGAATTAGACAGTGGACTCCAGAGCCGATAATCTAGGTCTTGAGGTACATTATACTGTTACTATAAAAAAGAAAATAAAACTATTTCGGGGAGGCTCGTTCCATGGCCCGTTCTAACAGTCTACTCCATTCTTAGTGTCAGGAAAGTCTTACTTCAACTGTGGTCCCGACTTTCCACATTAAACATTGAGATCAGATCGTCAGAAAGAATCAGTCCAAACCCTGAAGATGCTGACTCGGGATTTCGGGCTCTTCTCCACAATAAGGTGCAGTTCTCCGACCAACCTTTCAGAGCTGCAGGGTTGCCCTGGTCTCTTTGCAAAGCTGTACCAAACAGACAGATTTCCTCCAAACACCTAATAAACTGATTTTAAAAACTAATTCCTGTGTTGACACACCCCATGCATTGTTTCAGTTCTAAAATGCTGACTCATACTGGGACAGACATGAGCAACTTTTAAAGCCTCCCCCCCCCCCCCGCCCCCGCTCTAATTTTTCCAAGCAAAATTTTCTGTTTTTATTTTGTGTATGTGACTATACTCTTCAGTATTTTCTTTAATTACTACACAAAGGTACTTGCAACATTAAATGCTTCCTACTTAGTGGTAAATATCACTCCCAAGTTCTACCACATGTAGTACAGCTAAGAAAAGCTATATCTGCTTTCTTATTTCTGAAAAATAAAATGTATACTAACCTATAAATTAAACTGTAAAGAAATAATAACGCTGTATTTATACTTTCATCTAAGCCACATGCCCTTATTAAGCTATGTGTCACTAATGTGGACTAAAATGTGGACACGGACAGCCATGTTCTCACCTGGTAATGCTATTTATTGGATGATTGAGAGAGCAGACAGATGGCATACGCATTGTCCTGTAAAATAGTCTAAAACCAGTAAGTTATAATCCAAGGCTAACATTCTCCGGTAAGGCATTCTAGTAATGCAGAAGAACCCTCCCCCCAGAGGAGGGCTAGCAAACTCTTCCTATAAAGGTTAGATAATAATTATATTTGGGTTTTGTGGGCTATAAGGTCTCTGCCACACCCTCTCAGCTCTGCCTTTTTTTCCCCCAAAAGATTTATTTTTATTATTTTTAACTATGTAACTGTAGGTTCCAGTAGAGGTCAGGGGTGTTGAACACCCTAAGCTGGAGTTATAGGAGGTTGTGAGCTGCCACTTGGGTGCTGGGAAATTAACACAGGTCTCTGCAGGAGCAGCACAGGATCTTAACACTGAGCCCCACTCAGCTCTGCTCTTGTATCAGGGAAGAAGCAAAAGCAATCCATGAGTAATGTTCCTGTGTTTTCATAAAATGTCGCTAGTAAAAACAGGCAGTGAGCAGACCTAGCAGGAGTCTCAGTTGGCTAACTCCTTTCTGATACAAGGAGTACAGGTGGCATCAGGTGAACAAGAGTCATACACCATCACTGCAAACCCCTACTCTGCAGAGGTGTGGCAGTTCGTGGCATGTTCTCAATGCAGTCTCACAGCACTGTTTAAAAAGTCCTTGCAGCTGGGTGAGATCTGGAGTTGAGAACAGCCTGGACTACGTAACATAGCAAATTCCAGACTAGCCTGGGCTACATGGTAAGACATTGTCTCACAAAACTAAAAACAAAAAAGGAGGGCCTGGCACTTGCAACTTATGGCCCCACGATCAATGTTTTGCAATTTTGAATGACTTTTATTTGACGATTTGCAGTATGTCCACAGTCTGATGGACCAATGGCACACCAGTTCACCCATGTGGTCTTTCCCCTGTCCCTGCAGCCCTGGAAGAGTTCTCTGAAAGGTGTTCCCCTCCAGTTTCTGTCTTGTCCCAACCTAACTACTGCTGGGATCCCCCCAGGGTGGAACCAGGTCCTCTAAGTGGCAGACGCTTGTGGTCTGTAGCTGCCTCTGTCCCTAGCAGGAGCCTAGATGTGAACTTGGGCTGCTGGGATGTGTATATACACATGCACATATCAGGAAGGACATAGAAGTGGCCATCTATGCCCTAGGCTTCAGTGTAGATAGAGCCTTTTGCTCCTGGATCAGGAGCAAGGACAGGTATCCCAGGTCTAAGTGGAGGCTATAGTCCTTGTGGGCCACCTACCTGCCCCCTTTAGAATAAAGGAGACTGACTCCAGGCACAGTGCTTGGGAAAATAAACAAACCTGAGATGCTCAGGGAGATGGGTCAGTGAGGAAAGCACTCACCATGTATGAGGGGACCTGAACTGAATACTCAGAACCCAGAAAAAGGCCAGGCTTGATGAGCATTTGTTTTGTTTTAAAGTTTAAAATTCCTTAATTTTTTATTCCTAGTACCACTACAGCAATTTGCAAGGCAATATGCTTGATGTAACAAGGAAAAAAAAAAAAAGACAAAGCTACAACAGATAAAAGACCTCAGGAATGCATATCTAATTGACACTACACTGCATTAATAAACAACTGCATGTTTTGCAAACTGTGTTATGATAGTCCCGAGCAAGAAGGGGTTCCTGTTTAAGCTGCAATGACGTTTCCGATCACAGAGCACCGTCGTTCCTTCGGTAGCTGATTTTTACAGCTCCTCTAATACACTGGGACGACCGGCACAGAGTAACCTGTTGCTCCCCTGACAACTTCTTCTTTCTCTAAGAACTGGAGCCCTTTTCTGCTGTTTGCTAAACCTTCTGCTACCAGATCCACCACTTCCTCCACCAGATCCACAGCCTGATATCACCATAGGGATTGCCTGAGTGGCCTCTACCAACACTGCCCACCTTCACGGATCCCTAATTTGATTGCTGTTGTTCACTATAATTTTCAAAACCTTTGTACTTCCTGCCATCACAGTTATCTCCACCATGATTTCCTCCTTCATCATAGTAGCCATCATATCCTCCTCCTCCACTACTGCATCCACCACCTTGGTTTCCATATCCTGGTCTGCCATCACCATAATCTCCTCTATTACTATAACCAGGACCACTACCATAGCTGTCACCATCACCTCTAAATGCATTAAATCAACCTCGGTAACTACCTCTGCCACCATAGCCTCCCCTTCCACCAAAACCAATATTGCCTCTACCACATCTCAACTGTCCTCCATAAAGCTGTCATCCCACCTCCCTGACCTGAGGTCAGTGGACTGCATCTTTTGTTTAGAAACAGCCTTTTTCATGTCACAATTATGCCCATCGACAGTTGGTAGCTCATGATCACCAAAATTTACCAAAGCTAATCCCCTTTTTCCCACTCTGCTTGACTCCCGGAACTTGGATGGTTTCAATCGCCCATACTTTTCAAAGTAGTCTCTCGGATTGTATTCTTCTGTATTTTCTTTAATACTACCAACAAAAATGTCTTCTTTATTAAATGGGCACCAGGCTTTACAGACTCCTCTCTAGAAATGGCTCTCTCTAGTTCCACCACATGCCCATCAACCTTGTGTAGTCTAGGATACAATTGCTTCTCCAACTTCTTCAATACAAGAGCCAGTCATAAAACCAAAGCCAACTGACTGTTCTATTGAGGGTCTCACATCACCACAGAGTCCGAAAAAGTGTCCCATTTCTCAAAGGTTCTCTGAAGCTATTGTCTGTGGTTTCAAAGCTCAGGTTACCAATAAACAGTTTCCTCAACTGCTCTGGTTTCTTGGACCATCTCCCCATCTGGACTAAAGCTTCAGCAACAATGGTCAGAGTCAACTGGGATGACTGGGCCACAGTTTACCTCTATTCTGAGATGGGACTCATGTCTTTCTACTGGAGTTCTATATGGGAGGAAGAGGAGGACATGGAAGGCATTTGTAATCCCCCCACTAGTGACCAGAGACAGGATGAGCCCGAGAGCTTGCTGGAGAGCCAATCTAGCACTCACTGGTGAACTTCAGACCAGTGACCCTGTCTCAAAGGAGGTTGATGGCATTCCCAAGGATGACATCTGAGGTTATACTCTGGCTTTCACATGAATGTGCATACACATGAAGAAACACACACACACACACACACACACACACACACACACACACACACACACTTACATGCACACACATATAAACAAAGAAAATTTGGAAGTTGATGGAGTATATATGCACCCTCAGTTATCAGGTACATATGAGGACCTACACCCACTCTGTTAATTCTTATGCTAAATATAGTTCCAAATTAAATAACAAATTTAAAATACCATGATGGGGAGCAGGAAGCAGAGGAGAAAGAGGAGGAGGAGGTGTGCAAGAGACTGAAGAATAAAGAGAAAAGAAAAAAGAAAAGAAAGCTTCTTACTGTAGTACCTTTAACATCATGCTTCTCTCTTCTGAACAAAAAGCCCTGTATTCTTACTTGCACTGGCCCTGATAAAGGTTAGGAGCTATACAGGCACATCTTTGAGACTCAACTATTAAATTCAAAATTGACAAAGAAAATTCCCAAATGTATCTTTCATTTCCGATCAGCTAACCTAACAATGCCAGGGTCTCCTGAAAATTCCTAAATCTTAAATACAGGACTCTGAAATGATGTAGCTTGCATTTCAGAGTCTCTGGCCTCCTTCTTGAATGCGATGAAAATCAGTGCCGCATGGTGGTTACGTGCTCCAATAGTGTGGCAGAGGATGAAGGCGTAGCTCTGTAGAGGGCAACCAGATGTTTTAGAAGTATGGAGCACAAGCAAAGCCTTCCATGGGAAATTTAACAGATAATAAAGACAGTTGAGTTTCTTACTAAATGTTCCTTTCACCTCCGATTCATGAGGGAAGGACCTTAGCATTTGAATAAACAAAGACACATCTGCCTTGCATTTGGAACAAACCAACTACAAGACATTTTTGAGATAAGGAAATGTGAACCTTGCCTGAGTGACACTTGCTACTAATTATTGTTAATATTGCTCAGTGTGATAATATAATAATATGAAATTTTCCTTCATGGAAATACAATAAAGTATTTGTAGGTAAAATAATAAATATAATGTCTGATATCTGTTTTAAGTATTTCTGCAAAAGGAGATGAGGTAGAGGAAGACAATGAGAAAGAGGAAATTGATATTGGTAAGATGAAAAAACACGACAACGAGGGTGAAGTTAAGAGAAAAATTGTGAACTCTATGGAACAGCAGTGACACAATGATGAACGTAAGGACTAGAAGGGCACAGATTGCTTATAATATGCCCTTTGTTTCACAGGCTTTTAAAGTCTCATGATGCTGTGTGTGTGTATCTGATATTTACAAAAAAAAAAAAAAATTAAGGCACAAACCCCCAATCTCCACACCGAATGCCTTTTGTTTTTCTTGTGCAGAAGCATCCCACGAGACTGACAGCAGTTCTCTAAGCTGGAGCGATACAAAGGAGTTGATGGGAAGGATAATTCACCCATGGGTCCTAACACAATATAAAAAGAAAGAAGAAAGTGGGCGGAAGAGACGGCCATTGTTCCTCTTCTAACCTTTCTTTCTAATTACGCCAGAGTCAAGGCTCAGGTCACGAGGAAAATCATTTTGGTGGTCAACCATTTGCCCTGTTTTGTATACATCAAAGAGGCTCTTGTTCTCACCACATTCCAATCTCACAGTTTCCCACCTACTTTCAAAACCCATCAAGTGGCCAGATTAGCTAAAATATGAATAAAATGACTATATTATGGGGAACACCTGTTTGCAGACCAAGAGACAGACAGGCTTCTGGTTCCGATGACTGTGTGATATATCAGGCTTTAAAACTAAATATGCTTTATATCATTGTAGGTATTTCAGATAGATGCTCTCCATGGCCAGCTTTTCAAAGCTAAATGTAAATTTCTCTCCTGGGTGCAGATGGTGGCCAAGCTAAATAGCTCTCCGGTCTTAGAGACAGAAGGTCAGGTCATGGCTGAAAGACCAAAGAACAATCGCTGCTCTGCTGCTCCAAATCACCCAGGGAATGAGAAGCTACCGCTTTCGGAAACTGTTACAGAGAGTACCTACACGATCTCCTCACAGTCTGTCCCGGGAAAAAACGGTACCAAGTACAGGTCTCCTGCCCCTCCACAGGCTTACTCCCAACGACTGTGCCCTCCCCAAAGGCACATCTCCATCTACACTGCATCACTAAGGATCATCAGGGAAACTTAATATTTCAGACATCAGGAAACAGTGAAAAAGGAAAATCATTCCTTACAACTTTGGCCTTTGTACATTTAAAAGAAGTTAGTGAGCTAAAAAAAAAAAAAAAAAACGAAAAAAAACAAGACAATACAAATGCTTTTAAACTAGGTTACTCATTTCCAAGTGATATCCTCCTCTTGTTAGCATAGGGTTTTTTTTTAAATCACTAAAACATGATAATATAATTTTAAATCATTCCAAAACTCTTTGCTTCTGTGTTCTATTAGTCAAAAACACCTAGAGTTTTTTTCTAGAGTTCTGTATAATAGTTCAAAAGATACTGACTAATGTTACAGGGTATGCCATCATAACTGTAAAAGCCTGTAGGACATCAGAAAGGAAAGTCCCAGGCTTTCATTCCTTGATGGAAAGAACTTTCCATTCCACTATCAGGTACGCCCCCAACTGGATGAATGAAGAATGTACACATTAACATTAGACCTAAGATGTAGAACACATCATAACGTCTGCATCTAGTGGTATAAAAACTACTTTATTCTAGTTGTCTGAGTTTCAATTTAGTCCTAAGGGCTCCAGGCACGGTGTGACTTTTTTTTTGCACAAACTTCATGCTCACTTTCTTATTTAATACTTTCCCAGTTGCCTTTGTGTCCTTTGTCATCACAGCTGACGGGGTGAAAAGGAAAATATGTCGAAAATATGATAGAAAGCCTTGATTAGAAATATGTTGTAAAATTATCTGGAGCAACTTACTTCTAAATTGTAAGGCTATCTCTAATTATTGATACTGATACCTCAGTCTTATTATTTTAATAGAATACACTGCCTTTCTTGGCTATAAGGAATGCAAACCTTCAGTGACCTGTAACATAAAAATAGAGCGTCAGGGGTCAATCTGCCATAACTTTCTCTTTAGAAGCCTTCTTCACAGTCAATTAAAACTCCAGTATCTATACACTCTCAACAGAGTTCTAACAGAAAACATCTGCTCAAAATTGAAATTGAAGCAAGTAGCATTTTCCCTAACATTTCTAATTTCGCTGTATTTAGGCTTCCTGAGCAAACGTATTCATGGCTATCTTAGTTAAAACTGGTTCCATTCTGCCAACAATCAATTTGATTGACATATTTACATATCAACTCATCTCATCTTACAAATTTTAAAGTTTTTCATTTAAAATTGGATGCAAGTTGGCATCTTTCAAGAACTTTATGTACGTATATTTTAGGTTCAAACTGTGCATTAGAACATTTTTTAAACTTTTCTAAGTAATAGATACATATCCAAATGTATATTTATGAACTGTCAAATTGGAATTTCATATGCAAGCAGTTGTATTCTCACCACTTCATGTCAGGCAACTATAAATGAAATTCTTTTAATAGTATGAACTGGGTCCTTACATTAGTTAGAAACAATACCAGAGAAACACATAGCTTAGGGATAAAACCACACTAACTTCAGAAAACATGTTACTAATATCTTAATAGCTGTGCTTATGTCTTTTCTTACCTGATCTTTAATTTCAAGATCCTTTTGAGATTTTGCTTTGTATTCTCTGTGCTCCTTTTCTGCTTCATCCTTCTCCATTTTCGTTTTATTCAACTGAAAGCGCATTTCTCCACACACCTGTTAGCGTAAAAACAGATCAATAGCCTCTGGAATCAGCAGAGCAATGCCGACAATTAGATCTTTTGGTGCCCCCTAGAGGACACACAGATAAAGTACAGCAAGACTTCTTTAAGAGTATTGAATACAGTTTAAGACTTGAACGCAATACAAGGAATTACTAAGGTTAACATTCCCAATTGCAACAAGAAAATGTTAAGTCAGAAGGACCAGCAGGTAATGATGCTTGATTACCGCAGCCCAATCCCAGGATGCCATGTGGAAGGAGAGAGCCTGCTCCTTCCCTTCAAATTGTCTTCTGACTTCCGAGTGCCATAGTGAGGGCACACGTGAACACACACACACACACAGAGTTCTCTTTCTCAAACAATCAAAACCAATAAAATAATGAAATGCATAACTAAGAAATTGAAGTAAATTTTCAAGATTATTTCATATAAAATAGTTTCAAATAGTTGGGCATGACAGCGCACACCTTTAATCCCAGCACTTGGGAGGCAGAGGCAGGTGGATCTCTGTTTGAGGCCAGCCTGGTCTCAGGACAGCCAGAGCTGTTACACAAAGAAACCCAGTCTTGAAAAACAAACAAACAAACAAATAAACAAAAAACCAAAAAGTTTTAAATAAATACCAGCAAAAGGCACTACCATCTAAAATTATACTAAAATTAGTAATTAGAACAGTTAAAGTATGTTATTATTCACACATATGGTCAAACATTCTCTCTATATTATAAAATGTAGCCCTGGCTGTCCTGAAACTTGCTCTGTAGACAAAGCTGGTCTTGAACTCAGAGATCCACCTGCCTCTGCTTTCTGAGTGCTGGGATTAAAGGCAAATGCCACCACTGCCTCTAGCTATGAAATATTTCTTTAAAGACTTCATCAGTTAAGTTTTTAAGGAAAATTATAAAGATTTTTCTTTGCTAATAAGCTATATTATTGATATTTAGGTGTACAATACCAGAATTTACTGTAAACATTACAGACAGCATCAATTATACACAATATGACTTAAACACTGCAAAATAACTTCTGATAAAAGTCATATATTGGCTTTAAGCATGCTCTATAATTATAACTGTGGCCTTCTATATAAGAAAAACATACATTCAAATGAAGTAACTATGATATATTATTAGATAATTAATACATATAACATCTTTAAAATGTTGCAAAACATCATGTATGCAATTTTTTTCTTTTTTCTTTCTCTAATCCAGGTCACTGCACATAGAGAAACATATTTGAGAAACAGAATTATCAGAAAAGTCTAGGTAAAGAACTAATAAGCCTTTGCTGTAACTGAGAACCTATGGAAAGTGGAGTCAAATTACAACTCTTTCTGATATTCCAATGCAGTCTTAACAGTCGCACGCTATCTAATGGTTATTCTTGCCTGCAACTTTTCAATTTGCCATTTCTTCAAAAATGATGGCTTTAGAAGTTTCAAAAATTAGTTCCATCATTTTTGAGATATTAAAATACAGTAAAGTATGAAATCTATATGCCTTCCTTTGCTCAAATTAAAAGCTCTTTAGAAACAATAGGCACTGCAGCAAGACAGATGTGTAGTCAACAGTGAGAAAGCAGAACAAGAAAGAATGACACACGCATACATACACACACCCATACCCATGCATGCACACATGCATGCACGCACACACGCACATACACATCAATCTTCAATGCATGAGAGTTGATTCTTCCATTCAAAAAGTTATAAACTGAGCTGGGTAGTGGTAACGCACACCTTTAATCCCAGCACTCGGAAGCAGAGGCAGGAGGATCTCTGTGAGTTTAAGCCCAACCTGGTCTACAAAGCAAGTTCCAGGACAGCCAGGGCTGTTACACAGACAAACCCTGTCTTGACACCCTCTCCCTGAAAAATGAATGAAAAAGAAAAAAATTCTAAACTGAAAATACTAAATAAAAATGAAGAGTTACAGAAAAATCTCTCATTCCAAACTGTTTGGCTTAGGTAGGTCTACGAATTAAGTGAAAAACTCTCAAATTTCTAACATTAGAAAATAACAGTTCTCAACTGTGATTAGCAATGACATCTATTTACGTGTACTGTATAACGAATGTCTGAGTCTAGTCTTCTAAACGATCATTTGATTCTATAATTTTAACTCTCACTTTCTTGGTCCTTTCAGCTCATTGCTTACTGTATTCATCCACAACACTGCGACTTCTTCTAAAACAAGTCAAGACATTATACTGAGCCAGAATTATTCTCTCAGGGTTGGAGACTATTTCAAAGTCACTTAGTCTAATTTGTCACTCTCCGATGTTTGAGTCCCTTTGGAGAGTTGTAGGGCCAAGAACTCATTCATTACATCATGATACTTCATAAAAAGGTGTATCCTGTAATGAACCGCAAAGCAGTACCATGGATTTCACCTGCAAACCTGCACGTCCATTCTTTGATTCCTTGGCATATCTTATTTCCACCTCATCTCCAGACAGACACAGAGGTATGCTAGCAAACAGGAGCTTCTTAGATCTCCATCATCAAGCATGAATGTTAGGAAGTGGAGAATTAGAAAGTGAAAAGGGAAATAGCTCTTTTTGTAAGTTGTACGTATAAATTAATGTATAAGCTAAAATAATTCTGATTATTTAATTATAAAGCAGCAATGGAATAAAATGTAACAGTATAGGTTATCATGTTATAAAATTATCTGTAAATTTAGTGATAAAGAATGAATTGACTTCATTTATATATTATGTATTCCAATATTCAGTTTCTTACTAGTTAAGTGATTTACTTGAAATCCAGATAACTAGCATTCTAAAGTTAGTTAAAACCATTAAATGTTTTAGTTCTCACTTCACTGGCTAGTGAGGCCCGGAGCACAAATGCTGTAGTATGTAAATGTGTAACTTAAGTATCAATAAAATAGGAATTTATGCTAAACTTAATATTTAACTAAGAATTTAATCTAAACCATTGGTTTTAGAAGCAGATCTAAAATAGAAGTGAGAGATAGAAACGTTTTATATTAAACATCCCTTTCAGAATGTCTTAAACTGTTACTGGGATGGCCAACCTCACACTGTCTGAGGAAAAACAATCACTCCTAGTTAGCTAAGTCAGAAAGGTAAGTTTTGTTAAGGATTCAACAGTTAACGCAATGTAATTCCCATTCACAAGTCTGTCTTTGTCAATTATTTGGTACAAGTTATCTTTGGATGTACAGTACCACGGAGGTGGATAGACTCATTAAGTTGACCTTTATTATTCTTGAAATAACAAAACTTTTTTTATTCCAAACTTCTTCCTGACCATACCAGGAGCTTTGGATATTAATAAAAATGGTTTCAAAGTGGACGAGATGGCTCAGACATCTAAAAACCAGAGGGAGAGCCCACAGTGGAGAGAAAATTAACTCTGACCTCCACAGGAGCACCATGGCATGTGTGTGCCTACACACACACACACACACACACACACACACACACACACATACACACACACTCATACATTCAGACACACAGATAAAAATAATAAATTTAAACAAAACTATTTTCAAAGAAAATACGTACTTAAGCAATTATTAAACTGAAAAGTTCAGACCTTTGTGACATCCACTTCCTGAGAAGCAAGCTGGTTCTGAATTTCCTCTAGTTGACTGACAGCTGAAATCTTCTCCCTTGTAATCGTTTCTACCTGGGCCTCCAGCTTGGCAATATTCTGAGACAGGATCAACATCTATAGAGGAAACAAAAAATTCAGCAGTGGTATTTGAAAATATGAAGATTAAAAAGTCACTTCAACAGTTCGGTGTCTGCACAGCTACTGGGCTCTGCATTATCTCTCTGGGGGCTGGGTATGTCCACTTCTCTACATCCTCAACTCACCTCATCCCCTGAAATACCTCCATCACTCCTATTCACTCCCTGGACTCTAACTTACTGTGAAAAGCTGTAAGATGATGAAGTGTAAATGTTGGTTGGAACCCTGAGACAGCAAAGATGATAAGGTACAGAACAGACTGAAACGGAGACATTTCAAAGTGGGTGGGGGAACTGCCAACTCTGAGGTCCTTTTCCACATGGACATTAAACATTAGAAAGGATAATTTAAAGAGAGGAAATGGAGATAGAGAGAGAGAGAGGAGCTTCCCTTCCCCAAATCAACACAGGGGCTCTCTGCAGTTTCTCTCCTGACAAGTCCCACTTATCCTCCCATTATTTACAGCTCCTCAGTCCTGTCAAGAACCGGATGTGCAATCATCCCCTGTCTTCCAGGAAGCCCTCCTTGACTTCCAGTTCCCAGCAGAGAACACCCCAGGGCTGCGAATCAGCTGCTGCGCCTGGGAACACTTCCGCCTGCTCTCTGTACCTGCTTCCATTCTCACTGTCTGCCCATGCCATCCTGCTTGTTTAATACTCTGAGAGTAACTCTGGCATGTAATCCTACAGCACCTTCAGAGTGGACACCTCACCACATTCTGCCTCTGTGTACCACTGGCATGGTACTTAATTATACCATTTCATGGTTTCTAGCTGTGGGTTTGGTTTGGTTTGGTTTGTTACTTGAAGTTCCTCAAGGGCATGTTCATTAAAAGGTACCAAATGTTCCATGAGTGCATGGATGAATAATTAGGATGTCTGCAGGTAGCATCGGGTCTTACTCCTCTCTCCTCAGGACTGAAAATGCTTCCTAGTCCTTAGACTTCATGGTTGTGCTGTTTCAGTGATTCAAACTTTGCTGTGCTAACTTCTTAGTTGAACCGACACATTTAAAATGAAGGAATGTTACCCTAACCCAGAACAAAGTGTATGGGGATATCTACTTTATCTGCTAAAGAAACAACGATGCTTCAATTCTACCACAGTCCCTGATATGTGTTACAATGTTCTATAATTGAACAAACAACTAAAATTTTGTCATACAAATAAGCCTATTAGAGGCGGAAGAGATGGCTCAGTGGTCAAGAGCACTGGCTGCTCTTCCAGAGGACCTGGGTTCAATTCCTAGCACCCACATGGAAGTTCACGTCTGTCTGCCACTCCAGTTCCTGGGCTTCTGACACCCTCACACAAACATACATGCAGGCAAAACACCAATGAGCATAAAGTAAAATAAGGAAACTCAACCAAACAAAACCAAGTAAGTCTAATTAAACTCATTGGTTCATACATGCAAAAAACAAACAAAAGGCCAGGGGAACAAGAGACAATAATGGGGATGGGAAGATGAATACGATCAAACTATATTATATGCATGCATGAAAACATCCTGATGAAACCCATTATTGTATATAATTAATATATGGTAATAAAAACTCTCTTAAGTTGTCAATATTGAACAAACGTGAAGAGTAAGTGAAGGGCTTTACAGCAATAAAATGATGTCAGGTGCCTGCATTTGATTATAGAAATAGCATAGTCAACACACATGCAGACAGTGAGTCCTATAGATACGTTGTAATTTAGAATGATCAACTAATTGACCTTTCTGATATTTGACTTACAGTTATTTACATGTCCTGAACATTAAAAGATTGTCCAAAAACTTAATTTGCACATAGCTTTGCTAATACCAAACTACAAAGTATCTTTATGCATATTACAATCTGCACCAATAATTAAGGGTCAAAGGAAAATACAGAGCAAATCAAGTATCAATTTAATTTCCTTAGTTTAAGAACTCCAATTCATGATTATCCATATCATCAACCTGTAATTATAGTTCTCCTGGACCCACATAACAGCAGTAAATTTTAGTGACAAGCTATTAAAACTAATATATTACATATTTATGTGGAGATAAATCTGTTAAACATATTGAGAATGCTGTGTTTCAAGTAAATGTGCAGATATCTATTTTGCTAGCTGTAAATTCTGTGTCAGTTTCTATCACAAGGCATACACCAAGTCCCTCCCTTCCTGGGACTCCCTCCCTCCAGCACCCATCACTTAGTTCCTCTGCCCATCCCGGTCTGCTCCCTCCTGTTGTCTCTGTCTTCTCCCCCACGCCCACCATCTGGAAGTCAGCGTCAGCCTGCAGGAGCTTCTCCATCCACATCTGCTGCAGAGCCAGAGGTAACACAGACAGCTGCAGCACTGCTGGATGTCCAAGGCACTGACATCAGGTAAGTCCTTTAAACTCTGACAGTAGCAAGGAAGAGACAAGGACACCGAGGCTGGGAAAGCTTGATAGACATTTCTGCAAAGCCGTTTCCAGGACATTGCATATTGCATGAAGTGGTAGAAAAGACACAAGAAAGTAAGGATTCTGGCAATGGGCTACTGTCAAGGGAACCAACTAAGAAAACGTGTGCACTGTGGGGGGATCAAATAAGCATCTGATGAATGATGGACTGAGCTAACAGACCAGAGCAGCTCAGAGCAAACCAGGACCACTGCTGAAAGCAAGAGACAAACTCACAGCAGGTAATCTTCATGGGGGATGATTCAAACATGGGCGGGTAGGCAGAGACACCTGTTCTCCTAGAGCTTCCCGCACAAATGGAGGTGGGGGAGAAGGCTGATGACTAAGTCTCTTGAGTGGCCCTACTGTTAGGAAACCAAGAGCACCTGTTTCTTTACCAACCTAATACTCGCAGGGTAATGAGTAATTTGTCACTGTCCCTATTAGACTGTATTCCAAAGCTTGGCAGTGTGTGTGTGTGTGTGTGTGTGTGTGTGTGTGTGTGTGTGTGTGTGTGTGTGTGTGTGCCTGCCTGTGTCTGTGTGCACGCGCGTGTGCGCACACATATGCACACATGTGCATGTGGGTATGGAAATACATGTGTGCACATTCATGCTGAGGTCAGAGGTCAGTCCCCGGTGTCTCCTTCATTCACTGTGTACCTTATTTTTTGAGGCAGAGTCTCTCACTGAACCCAGACTCACAGACTCAGCTCCACTGGCCACCGAGCCCCAGGGATCCTTTGGTCTCCAGCTCCCCAGCACTGAGATTGCGGGCACACACAGCCACGGCTAGCTTTACCATGTGGGTGCTGGGGTTCGAACTCATGCTCCTGCAGCAAGCACTTTACCAACTAAGCCATTTCCCTGCCCCAGAAAGCAGCTTTGAAAGCGAAATTTTTTCTTTCTGATTCCACAGCTACAGTCGGATCAACTGACAATCCCTCCTTTCTGTGTATCTATGCACACACTTTTATACACATGGATTATACTATTTAAAAATATAATGAGGAAACTCCCTTCTCATTTTGTTTCAATAAATACCTCACTCGATACTTTGTGTTGGTGAGTTTTTATCCTGGGCATGTACTTCAAATCTGCTTGTGAAACTGTAAAGGACTGAGAACAAGAGGAACACTGCAAAGTCTCCTGCAGGAGAGGGTGTGGTGGTATTGTGTTCCCCAAAATACTGTGCACCCTAATAAACTTATCTGGGGTCAGAGAACAGAACAGCCATTAGATACAGAGGCTAGAAAATGGTGGCACTCACGCCTTTAATCCTAGCATTCCAGAGGCAGAAATTCATCTGGATCTCTGTGAGTTCAAGGCCACATTGGAAACAGCCAGGCATGGTGACACATGCCTTTAATCCCAAGAAGTGAGCCTTTATTCCCAGGGAGTGATGGCAGAAAGCAGAAAGGTATATAAGGCATGAGGACCAGGAACTAGGCTGGTTAAGCTTTTAGGCTTTCAAGAAGCAGTTCAGCTGAGATCCATTCTGGATGAGGACTCAGAGGCTTCCAGTCTGAGGAAACAGGATCAGCTGAGGAATTGGTGAGGCGAGGTGGCTGTGGCTTGTTCTGCTTCTCTGATCTTCCAGCGCTCACCCCAATAACTGGCCTCAGGTTTGATTTTATTAATAAGAACCTTTAAGATTCATGCTAAAAGAGGGGAGGAGATGGAGAGGAGGAGGCAAGGACACGGCCAGGAGGGACAGAGAGGCATGCTTGCTAGCTCGTAGCGCATGTGTACACTCAGAGTAGGATCCTGGTACCCGTGTCTGAGGCATCTCCATTACAGCTCCCAAAGCCGATCATGCAGAAACTTCAGCGATATGACACGGGAAACTAGGCACTTTCCTAGTGTTGCACATGTGTGTGCATTTTAGTCCCTTTAGAGAAAGAAACGCATCAGATTTGGAATAATGGAAATTGGATTACTTGAATTAATTTTTCAGGTCCCCTGAAATGAGATTAAGAAAACTAAGCTACTTGCCCAAGTTCATTCACAATAATACATAAAAGGTACAGCTGGAGTTTGCATTCAAGCCTATCTGTCTATACTGACACACAGGTACAAGAAAGCTGTCCAGGAGCATACTCTCACACTGCTCATTCCCTAAAATAAAAATGATAATAGGTACAGACTCAATTTTACCCAATGCCCACCATAAGACAGGAATTACAACATTTTCAAAGTGTCATCACATTTGATCCTGTCGAGTGCTTGAAGCATTCGTCACCCCGAAGATTAGACAAAGTCCCAGAGGGCCTTTGGGCAAACTGGAGTTACTCCCACATCTTATTTCTCTGAAGCAGTTCTCCCTCACGAGAACACCCGGGTGCTAGGATGGGCTGCCCCTTACTCTCACATCTGTGCTTGTCCTCACGAGAACACCCGGGTGCTAGGATGGGCTGCCCCTTACTCTCACATCTGTACTTGTACTAATGAGAACACCCGGGTGCTAGGATGGGCTGCCCCTTACTCTCACATCTGTACTTGTCCTCACGAGAACACCCGGGTGCTAGGATGGGCTGCCCCTTACTCTCACATCTGTACTTGTCCTCACGAGAACACCCGGGTGCTAGGATGGGCTGCCCCTCACTCTCACATCTGTACTTGTACTAATGAGAACACCCGGGTGCTAGGATGGGCTGCCCCTTACTCTCACATCTGTGCTTGTCCTCACGAGAACACCCGGGTGCTAGGATGGGCTGCCCCTTACTCTCACATCTGTACTTGTCCTCACGAGAACACCCGGGTGCTAGGATGGGCTGCCCCTTACTCTCACATCTGTACTTGTACTAATGAGAACACCCGGGTGCTAGGATGGGCTGCCCCTTACTCTCACATCTGTACTTGTCCTCACGAGAACACCCGGGTGCTAGGATGGGCTGCCCCTTACTCTCACATCTGTACTTGTCCTCACGAGAACACCCGGGTGCTAGGATGGGCTGCCCCTTACTCTCACATCTGTACTTGTCCTCACGAGAACACCCGGGTGCTAGGATGGGCTGCCCCTTATTCTCACATCTGTACTTGTTCTCAGGACCAGACCTGAGCTCACACATCTGCCAGAGCTCACTCCACTGGTGACAGCGGGCTGCGTCACCTGACACCTTTCCTCAGGAAGTGCCCACCAGGGGAGAGTCTTGTATAAAAGCACCTCCCATACCGCCAAGCACAATTCATTGCTCTTTTTTCCTTCCTTTTCAAAATTCTCATCCAAGTGTTTCCTATTGTGAAGCTACTGAGTCAAATGGTTTCCATTAAACAACCCCCTTCCCAAATAAAAACACCCTAGGTGTGAGCAATAGCTGTTTGTGTGTGTGATTGATTCTATTTTCTCACACACACACAATAGCCAATTCAAAACTACACCTCCCTCCATGCCTTCCTCAGGCTGAACAGAGGCCACTTCCTTCCTCAGCTGCTAGGATTCCAAATCCTACCTATTCTTTGGAACTCAGCTAACCAGCACCTTTCCCACACGGCCTGCCAGGATCCCTTGCAGGGAGGGATTGGCTCAGGCCCTCGACCTTAGCCCTGCCTTCCCAGTGCCTGGGGTCTTCTCTCCCTTCCTCGTACGTTGTTTGTACTTCATTCATAAATATCTATTTGCGCATGTGCTAACATGCCGAGCAATGAGGATGCTCGTTCGTACATGCAGAGACTCACAGAAAGTCACAGAAGGCAACGATCCCATAAGAGTTTGCAATCAACTGAATTAGGGGACCCCACAGAGCAGAAGCTGGGTTTGCCTTGGAAGGCTCTGATGGAGCCCCGCTTCAAGAACTCTGAGAGACCAATGAGAACAAAGAAAGACTCCTCTGGCTAAGAGGGTGAAGCCCACTCAAAATCTTAAATAAAACCAGCCAGGAGGTGGTGGCACACGAACTTGGGAGGCAGGTGGATCTCTGAGTCTGGTCTACAGAGTGAGTTCCAGAACAGCCAAGGCTACACAGAGAAACCCTGTCTTGAAAAACAAAAACAAACAAACAAACAAAACCCCAAAGCAACCAAACCTAAAAAACAGGGTAGACTGGTCTGACTGAACGACTGGAGAAGGGCAGGGAGGTCAGTGTGGAAGGAACACAAGGAAGAAAAGAAGGGGATGAGACTGAAGAGCCGGAGAGGAAAAATGAAGGCGACTCTCTGTTCTGCTAAAGGATCCTGGTTTATCTGAGGCTGCAGGGAGACGAGGAAGGCTTTTCAAGCAAGAGACTGGCCCACTGGGATGTTCACCACAGAAAGACCGTGCCAGCTGTGGTGTAAGGAACAAGTGAGTTGAGGTAAAGACACCACAGGGGCTGCAAGTGCCATCAGGGTGAGACAAGGAGGCTAAGGAAAGGAGAGGTGAAGACCAGAGGAGCCTAGACAATGACGGGGAGGGGCTCCGGGAGGTGGGGGAAGGGTAAAGAAGGGAGACAGCACGGGAGGCCAAAAGTTTAACTGGTTGTCACCTACTGGCTTCAATTCTCTTACTAAGTTTCTCTGCTGAGAGTAAGGGAACTTGGGGAGAATAAGCACGACCTGAAATGGTTCTGAAAAGCTGGGACCATGATGCTCTCACTGACCGGTTGCCATAACTAACTCCCAGTGATCCTGGGACCATGATGCTATCACTGCCCCTGGTTGCCATAACGAACTCCCAGTGATCCTGGGACCATGATGCTATCACTGCCCCTGGTTGCCATAACGAACTCCCAGTGATCCTGGGACCATGATGCTATCACTGCCCCTGGTTACCATAACGAACTCCCAGTGATCCTGGGACCATGATGCTATCACTGCCCCTGGTTGCCATAACGAACTCCCAGTGATCCTGGGACCATGATGCGATCACTGATCGGTTACCATAACGAACTCCCAGTGATCTCCTGGATCCAAGATGCCAAACCTAACCCCAACCCGATCTCCTGGCACACACTCTAGTTCTACTCCAATTTATTAACAAGGTGATTTTCCTCAAATATTCCTATCATTACAACACTGTCCAACGTAAAGCCATTCAGTGGTTTAATGTCACATTTGGATGAAATGTCTAATACTCAGGTAGATTTTAAGAGCATGGGTGATTTATTCCCTATATACTTCTCCACACTTCACCCTCTACCGTTCTTCCGAAGTCCCTCGGCTCCGCTGCCTGGCGGCTCCAAACCCCGACCATGCACGGAGCTTCAGCTCCTGCAGGTGTATGTTCTTCCTGGACGTGACACTTTCTTCCTCTGAACTCCATTCTTCCCCTGACCGTCCCTCTACCTTTCCAGGCCTCACTTCAAAATCCTCCTGACAAAAGTCTCGCGTGACTGTCTAGGCTTGAGAGACTTTCACTTATGGACACATCTGCTTAGCAGTCACCTTTCCCTAAAGCCTGTCCTTTATGAGACAGCAGCATTGGCTCCGTGACTACATCCCAAGAGCCTCCAACTCCACTGCTGAAGCTGCAAAAAGGTAGAAGAGATGCACAGGAGGACTGCAGAAGGCTCTAGGAGAGCTGGCGTGAGACTCAGGTGTGCATTCCCCCACTGCAAGGGGCTCTACACTGCCTTCCCCTTGACTGACACTGTGAGCCAAAGCCAGCCTTCCTCGCAAGGACAGACTGACACTGTGAGCCAAAGCCAGCCCTTCCCCTCAGATGCGTCCCCACGGCCATGGGAAAGTGTTTGCACAGTACCTTCGACTCTGCATCCTCCCTCTCCTTGGCTACTTCTTTCTTTATCATCTCCTTCTCCAGAGCCCGTTTCTCTTGCTGAGAGGCAAGTTCCTTTTCCAGTCTTTCTGTCTGCCTCTCCAGCTCACTCTTCAGCTGCTCACACTGGATCAAAGCCTGCCAGACAAGAGCATGAGAAGGACCTCAGGAGTGAGAAAACGCACCAGGGAGAGATCAGACAGTCACACTGGAGTGCTTTTATTTAAGACAGTTAAACCCTCTCTGCAGCCCCCTCGGATGACTGTTTGCCCACACCACTGACTGCCATGGCAGCACGCCACCCCGTCACACTCACTCACAGGTTTCCATTTCACAGCTGAGGCTACAAGACTACTTCTTTGTCATTAAAAGAATTTCTTTTAATAACAAATAGAAAAATTTAAAGCAGATGTTGAATACTGTATATATCTATTAATACTCTATTAATAAAGCTTCCTTAATACAACTATGATTTAGTTCACTCCCTTAAACACAAGCTTACTATCTGCTGTCATCAGGATGGATATCTTGCAACAGCAGTAAAAGTTCATAATTGAAAAAAAATCACATTTTTCATTTGATCACAATCACCCACTATGTTTCCAGAAATAAAAAACTCTCTCCCTTCCTTTGGCCATTATTTATAATGTCCAAAAATGAAATGGAACTTCAAATTACAATAAAAATACCTCAAACTAATTAAGTTGCTATGGTATCTCATTCTTATGATAGCACTAGCCCAACCCAAGTCTCACAAAGCTCACAAGCTATATGACTATAGGTTGGACAGTCACATTGGTTGATAATGGAGATGCAAATTGCTGTAGAATAATCCTCTTGTACACTGTAAAGATTTGTCACTTGAATTGGTTTAATAAAATGCTGATAGGCTGGTAGCTGGGCAGTAAGTTAAGCAGGAAAGCCAAACTGAGGATGATGGGAAGGAGGGTGGAGTTAAGGAGTCTCCAGCCTGATGCAGAGGAAGCAAGATGAAAATGCCATACTAAGAAAAAGTATCAAGCCATGTGGCTAAACATAGGTAAGAATTATGGGTTAATTTAAGTGTAAGAGCTAGTTAGTAATAAGCCTGAGCTACTGGCCAAGCATTTATAATTAATACAAGCCTCTGAGTGATAATTTGGGAAGTGACTGCTGAACGGGGTGGGGCAGAGAAAAGCCTGTGATTACAGGAAATAGTCTCCATGCACACTGTTAGACTTTATGCACAGTTATACTGTTCTTTGCTAAAAAC
Organism: Peromyscus californicus insignis; assembly: GCF_007827085.1. NCBI lineage: Eukaryota > Metazoa > Chordata > Mammalia > Rodentia > Cricetidae > Peromyscus > Peromyscus californicus. Next base: position 61,594,436 of record NW_026294436.1, on the reverse strand, counting down.
TAACTATAGACTGAAAATATCTAGGATCTGTGAACTCTCCTTCCTCCATTTAGAAGACATTCACCTGTAGTTCCCAATTTTGGAAAGTATCTGCCATCCTAAAGTATGACAGCCAATTTCAAATGTGTCTGGTTAGCCAAAACAAATAATAATTCTGATTTTAAAAAGTTCTCCAACAGAGTTAATCACAAGTTAAATCCTAGCAGAATGCCTCACAAAGGAAATTTAAAACAAGATTGTAAAAGAAATGAAGAAGTATATTTTTTCATAACTGAATCCCTTGGAGCCTGAAATACTGAATTCTGTGCTTCAAAATACAGTTGTGTTAGTAAAAATTACTTTCCATTAATCAATCTAGTAAAAACAAACAAACAAACCTATAACTTTTACTATTATTATGAATATCACTGGTATGAGTAAATAAAAATCAATATATCCAAAAAATTCCCAACTGAACAACATAGGCAGCAACATCATTAAGTATAAGATGAGCAAGAACACCTGAGAGACCAGCACAACCCAAACAGCAGGCGTGGGGGGATCCAGTCAGCAGAACAGGAGGAAATGGTCCTCAGGGCGGAAAGGCCAAGCCATAGGCTGTTCAGTGGAAAGCACAAAGTGGAGCTGTAAGTCACATAAGCAACCGTGCTGACCACGACTGTGTGGACAGCCTTCTGCCTCCTGCCAGCCCGTCAGCAAGAGGAGCGCTGAGGAAAACCTTAGGTGACAAACTGGTTATGACACCACCAGGCATGTAACCAATGGTCACACATTTAAATAGCTCTCATTGGATTTACCTTTCATACTTTTTTGACATTGATACCTGGTTACAATGAAAAAAGCACTAAGATTTAGTAACACTTGGAAATAAAAAATGTAGTCGTGTGTACATGCGTGTAGTGAACATACACATGTATGTTGCATATGGAAGCCAGAGTCCTCCTCAACCACTTCTCTACCTTAAATCTTGAGACAGGGTCTCCCACTGAAGCTGGAGCTCACCAACCAGACTGATGGGCTCTCATGCCCCAGCTCTCATGGCCCAGAGATCCCTGTCTGCCCCACCCCACCCCCACACTGAGAGTACAAATGCACGCTGCCTCATCTGGTTTTTGATCGGGTGTTGGGATCCAAACTCAGGTCTTAATGCTTGGGCAGCAATCATTTTTACCCTCTGGACCTAAATCAGGAGCTTGGAACCCCTGAGATCTAAAACTGTCTCTCTCACACTGGACCTCACCTGAAGCTGAGGGGTTCCTAACCCCAATACTTACAAACTATTGCAGGATGCTACTCCTTGTAATTCAAGGGCTCTCATTTATTAATTTTGAAGAACCCCAGCTGACATGAGGAAACTCAATTCTCAGAGGCTAAGTCACAACAAAGATGATCAGGTCTGTGGGTCCTGACTCCATTTTTCCTGGGGGATCTGGTGTGGTGGCTTCTCCTTTTTCTTACTTGGTGGCAGTGGCTGCCAGCTTGAGGATTTGAGGAATTATGCTTTTCTAAGCCAGTAAATTCAACCCAAGATTCTTCCTCTGCAGTCATTTCATGCTGTCCCTATCAACATTTATTTTGAAACATAATTTATTGGACTTAGTATTTATAATTGTAGTTTTATTAAGCCAAAGGTAAATATTACCATTATAAAGGAGTCAAACATTTTCCACAACAAAACTGACATCTGTCAACTAAATTTTAAAACAGGAAAACTATTTAATGACATCTCTAATTTCCCTTCCCAACTGTTATGGATAGTTTCCTAGAAATCCCAGGGAAAAACTCATGAATAATAAATTAAGATATTATGAGGATTTACTGTTTACTGCTATTGAACATAAATTTTGAAACTTATGAATATGAATTTATTTTTATGAAACAAGCCCATTAAATAAAAATGATTATCAACATACTTAAGCTTCTTACTTATGAATAAAACAAGGTATTGCTTTTAATTTATAAATACTTGCTTATCAGAAATGTGTCAATAAGTCTACACTGAGACTATTTGCACAAGCATGCATCAGCGACCATGTTCTGAGAAATGCATCATTATGTAATTTCACACTTACATAAGCCTAAATGTTCCATGTCATGTGACTATCCCTGAAGCAATAAAGAAACACTCTGAATATGAAGTGGATGAGGCTACTGCTGGTGTACTACTACACACTGCTTCACAGTGATGTGTGTGTGTGTGTGTGTGTGTGTGTGTGTGTGTGTGTGTGTAGAAGGGATACATTCTAAAATAATGGCAAACAATAGAACAAACATGGAAGCCAATAACACATTGCTTTTTATTCCTGGGGCTTACATACAATATATAACTGTATATGTCACATTTTGATGCATCGGTAAGTGCGAGCATCCCAGTACCACCACAAACAAACCTGTTAATACTACTATTTCAGTAGGTGATAGGAATCCCGTCACCTCTCTTATGATCTTCTGGGGCCACTGTCCTGTATGTGGTCTGTCTTTGTCAAAGGCATTGCTGCTTGCTTTTGCTTTGCAGCAGACAATGAGCTGCAAGGAACATTACCTCCGTGCCCACGACTGGAGTCCAGTGCTCAATGCTTTTCTGATTATTTTTTTTTCACATTCCAAGTGCACCAGGCTTTTTCTTTTGGGCCACCAACCAGCTCCTTTGAATGCTCAGTCTAGCTTAGGCACATTTCTGGCTAGCTCTTTTAACTTAAATTAGCCTACTTTTCTTTACCTACCTTTTGCCTTGGGGCTTATTACCTTCCTTACTTTCTGTCTGTATGTCTCACTTTCCTGCTGTCTCTATGTCTGACTGGCTGGCAGCTGCCTGGCTTCTTGCCCTGGGTGTCTCCCTCATTCTCTCTCCCCCTCCTTCCCTCTCGAGCCTAGATTTCTCTCCTATTTATTCTCTCTGCCTGACAGCCCTGCCTATCCCTCTCCTGCCTAGCTATTGGCTGTTCAGCTTTTTATTAGACCAATTAGGTGCCTTAGGCAGGCAAGGTGAAACAAATGTAACACATCTGTACATAATTAAACAAATACAGGATAACAAAATTAACACATCTTTATACAGTTAAATACAGTTAAAGTAATACTCCGTAGCAGAAACAAATGTCACACATCTTTGCCTGGTTGAACAAATATTCCACAACAATCAAGTTTCTTAGTCCTGCTTTTTTGGTTCTACCACAATCCAAGACACAGAATAATGGAGTTTTTTTTAATAAAACAAACACTTATTTAACCTCCCTAGCCAGTTTTAAAGAAAAGCTTCCTTGGAGTGTTCTCTCACTTCCAGTGTGCTCGTCTGATCTCCTGCCTGAGCCTCCACACCTCACCAGCCACCGTCCTCCTCGGACAGTAGGCAGGGGGGAGCGATGAACCTTTGCCAGCTGTTTCTTGGAGTTTCATCAACACAGTACCACAAACCCCCTGCCGTTCTTTTTTCTCTCTAAAAATTATCTCCAGGTGTAATAACTTACACTCCAAGTACAACCTTTCACTGAGCACTTGCTATACACTAAAAGTTTTCTAAGTGGCTAGCATAGAATCATTTCATTAACCCCATTAAGAAAATTTAAATGGTTCTTATCACTTAGGTGAAAAAAACCAGGGCTTTCAAACATGAAATTATTTGCTCAAATCACAGATCTAGAAAGTGGAACAGTAGAGATTGATAGACAGTAGTTTCACACCATTACCTGAAAATGACATTGTGGTCTTCTCATATCGGGTATTTGTTTTCTTATAAACATGGTAGGTATTTCAGTCACTACAAATAGTACAATAAAGCAATGCCTTTTACCTGCCATGCAATACAAACAATGCCCACTAGATGGCAACAAACACCAAGAAACTAAGATGCTAAACATCCCTCCCAGCTTGTATTAAAAAGCAGTTACAAATTGAAAATATCCATATTCACTATCTTTTAATACTCCCCAAAAGAAAAATTCATATGTCTTATCAGAACTATAGGCAAAACCTCCTAGACTTTCATCACATCAAGTCAACCACGTGACAACCAGTTATTTCCTTGATTCAGTGAAAATGCCAGATTCACAGCATGCAATGCCTCTCCCTCCCTCCCTCCCTGCCTCCCTGCCTCCCTCCTTCCCTCCCTGCTTCCTATTTATTCTTCTCTCACCATGTTCACCTGACCATAGTTCCCCTCCCTCCACTCTTCCCAGTTCTCACCACCCACACCCCTCTCCTGCAGATTCACTCTGTTTCCCTTCAGAAAGGAGCGGGCCTTCTAGAGATATCCACCAAATGGAGCATAACAAGTTATAATAAGACTAGGCACAAACCCTCATATCAAGGCTGGGTGAGGCAACCCAGTAGGAGGGAAAAGGTCCCAAGAGCAGGCGAGAGTCAGAGACATCCCCACTCCCGCTGTAGGAGTTCCACAAAAACACCAAGCTACACAACCATGACATACACACAGAGGACCTAGAGCAAAACCACGATGGCTCCGTAATTGTTGCTTCAGTCTCTGTGAGTCCTTATGAGCCCTGCTTAGCTGATTCTGTGGGCCACGTTCTCCTGGTGTCCTCCATTCCTCTGGCTGCTACAGTTTTTCCTCCCTTCTTCCACGGGGTTCCCCTAGCTCCAAGGGTAGGGACCTGATGAAGATCTTCAATTTGGGCTCTCTCCCTGGGTCATGTTAGGCTGTGGGTCTCTGCATCTGCCTCCATTAGCTGCCACAGGCAGCCTCTCTGATGACAATTGGGCTAGGCACCGATCTTGCTCATTCTTAATCATTCAATTTCCAAAGTCATTAATTATATGAGATCACATTTATATTTAAAACTCCTGACTAATTTCACTTCAACAAACACTAGTTGTGCAATGAATATGCAAATAACACGAGAGAAAACACAGTGTTGGACACAACAGTCTTTCCAACAGCTACAGAAAGTCTCCTGGACTTGGTAACAACAGGGGGTGTTCAGAGGAATCAGAGGTGAATTAAACAAGAAGCAGGGGAGTTTCTACAAAGACTGCCACCTGAACTGAGCCTCCTCTAACAAACATGTATGTCACAGATGAGTACCAAGCCATTGGTGCTGGCTCAATGAACTCATGAAAACACTGTTATAATTCAGGTTCTTCAACTGTCTGGGTGAGGTGAAAGATGACTGAGGAAAGCTGGAGAAGGGCCAGACTGAAAGATCTGCAAGGCCAGCCTGGAGAATTAGCACACTTCCATAGGGGAGTTCCCTAAGTGGGGTATTTACAATTCAGAAGGCCTAAGGCAATGCAAAGGACACACTGGATGGGGGAGGAACCAGAGAAAGCAGCCAGGAGGCTGCTGCCACACTCTGCACAACATGGATGGCTAAGAGCACAGCAGAGGTGGAGGAGGGGAAGGTGGGCAGAGGGCACCGTGAACAGGGAACTCTGCAGAGAAACAGCATGGGGATGAGAGAGTCACGGGCAGGTGTGGGGAAAGCTGAAGATGTTTGAAGGCTGTAATCTAGAGTGGCTGGTAAGATGAGACGGCATTACTGAGCAATCTGAAAGGACTAGTAGGTGGAAAGCATGGCTGTGTGGAAGATGCCAGCAGAGTATCATTCATACAAGGTCTAGGAGCAGCAGGAAATGCAGCTCAAGCAAACAGTGCCAGGGAAAAGTCTCATGAGGTGAAGGAAGGAGGAATGAAGCCCAAGAGATCAGGCGGTGTAGCGGGCAGGACCAGGAAGTCACTCTGAAAAAGGCCTAGTAAACCAGACCCAAAAGGAGTTCACAGGGCCACTGAGAGAAGACCCACAGGAGGAGGATGTCAGCTAAAGCAGGGGCAGAAGCCTGATCATGAAGTCTGGACAGCTAACGCGTCCCAAGCTACAGGGTGGGTGTGAGCCTGATCGTCAAGACTGGACAGCTAACGCGTCCCAAGCTACAGAGTGGGTGTGACGGATAAAGACCACAGGAAGGTCTCTGAACTGGTAATCAGGAAGTGAACAATTCAATAACATGAATTCAATCTAGAATTTGCTGAAGGCCTGACTGCTCTGTGACCAGAAATGATGGGGGAGTGACATGGACAGACGACTCTTGAAAAGGCTGCCACCAAAGGATGGGAAAATGAAGGCTGGGTGAGGGGGATGCTAAGGTCCAGACAGCTGGAACAACACTAAGGTGCAGGTTTCTTAATTTCACAGAGGTTTGAAAAATTGTAACTTTGAAGTCCTGTTTTATTATTGGATGCTAGAGATAATGGTAGCGACAGGGTTTTTATTTCTGGAAACATAGTGGGCGATTTTGATCAAATGAAACTGTGATTTTTTTCAACTATGAACTTTTACTGCTGTTGCGAGATGTCCATCCTGAGAACAGGACACGGTTTTCTGTTCAATGGGAGTGAACCAAATTTTAGTTATATTAAGGAAACTTTCCTAATTTAGTATTCATAGATATAATATATAGTATAAAATACAGTATTCAACATCTGCTTTAATTTTTCTATTTGTCATTTAAAGAATTAAAATACTTTTAATGGCAGAAGAGAGATAGGAGTGTATTTTCCATGAAGTGCTAACACCACATAACTAAACATACCAAGGCACTTGGCTTTTCTGAGCTAATTTTTCAAATTCTGAGTGCTCTCTGGTCACCATGAAGGCCACCAGAACTCTCCAGCTGACTAGCCTTGTAGCCTCAGCTGTGAAATGGAAACCTGTGCGCAAGTGTGACAGGGGTGGCGTGCTGCCATGGCAGTCAGTGGAATTTATGATCTTAGTTTGGGAGAGTTGCAGAGAGAAAAGGATCAGGAGTTATGGGGACCAGCGTGGGCTGCTGTCGCATATATTAAATGGATCTTGAAACCTTTGGAGACAAGTGGAGATGCTACAGCTCCTCAGTGTCCAGAAACATCTTCTAGATTCAGTTTCCACTGAGTAAGGTTGGAGAAACTTCCAAAAGAGAGGGTCCCGAAAAGCAGGTGCCAAAACAAAGGTCTGGACACGATGAGTGTAGTAAATGCTAAATCCTCCATCAGAGTCACCGGGGACAAGTGAATGGCAGGAGGGTCCTCAACCGGAGAGCTGGAAACTCATGATGTCAGGAGACAGGGGAATTTAGAAGAAAAGGAACATGTGAGGAGTTGGGTCATTAGTGGACCTTTTGAAAATGAGATCAGTAGAGAGTGAGAGTCAACCAGCCTGAGAATATTACAAAAGAACTGGAGAGGGAAATGGATAGGCAATGACTGTGACTGCCCTGAATACTGAATTGATCAGCTCTGATATTTTAATAAAACACTGATAGAACTACATATTGAGTGCCCCTTTATCCAAAATATCTGGTCAGAGATCTTTCAAGTTTTGTATTCTTCATACTTTACAGTATATGGTAGTTTGAATGAAATTGGCCCCCAAAATCTCATAGAGAGTGGCACTATTAGGAGGTGTGGCTTTGTTAGGTGGGTGTGTCCTTGTTGGAGGAAGTGTGTCACTGTCGGGGAGGGATTTGAGATTTCCTATGCTCTATCCTATGCAGGAACTGCCCAGTGTCTCAATCAACTTCCTGCTGCCTGCAAGACGTAGGACTCTCAGTTACTCCTCCAGCAGCATGTCTGTCTGCACGCCGCCATGCTCCCTGCCATCATGATAATGGACTGAACCTCTGAAACTATAAGTGAGCCACCCCAACTAAATGTTTTCATTTAAAAGAGTTGTGGGTTCATGATGTCTCTTCACAGCAATAAAACCCTAAGACACAGTACTTGTGTAGAATTTACTAGATGAGCGCCCATATGCCAAAACCACAAATCTAAAATTTCAAAACTTTTTGAGCATCATATTAGCACTCTAAAACTTTAAGTTTGGGGTGTACATCGGATTAGGGCTATTCAATGTACACATGGGTTAGACACATGTTGTCTACTATAGCCTCCAGTGATGATGACTTGTTCTACATCTGCTCTACCACTGGGGTCATTTCTGGCTACCTGTGCCTATTAAACACTTGAAATATGGCCAGCAACACATCAAAGGAAAATACAGAACAACTTTAATTGATTAAAGTGTGTTCCTCAAACACAGCAATCAATCAATAGCAACCTCCAATTTATTCAAAGTGTCTAGAGCACTGATCACTTAGTGTGAACTATTTTATTAGTATTGTCAGGTACATCTAATTTAGCTCACAATGGATCTAAATTCACATCTAAAGATGCTACTTACTAGACACACATTGGCTTATTTAAATGTGCTAAAAGTTGCTCCGTACAGAGGAGAAACATTTGCCTGTAGCTATACAGGATCATAGATAGACAAGTAAGTCACTGCTGAGATTTCCACAGCACTGAAAACTCTCAGTCAACAAGATTAAGCACTTTCCCATATCTTTCTACAATCTCTGAATAGTGATGGGACAGAGATATTTGCAGAGGAATAATAATTCTCCAAATAGCAAGTTTGTTTAATTCAGCGACATCAACATTAGTGGACTGGCATCTGTTTTGTGTATTTGGAATTAGTTTAGTTATGAAAACAATCAAAGAAATACACAGGGAAAAACAGTGGCTGTGAATTACATCCACTTCCATCGTTAGACTTGCCTTGGTCTTTTCAAAGTTGGCTTCTTCGGTCATCTGCACAGCATGCTTTACCTGTTTATAGGCACTTGTCTCTCTCTGCTGCACTTCGGCCAAGCTGCTCCGCACAGAAACTAGCGCAGACATTAAGTCATCCCTTTCTCTGTCAGCACAAAAAGAACACCCCAAATGAGAAGTGACCATGTGATCGTGTACTCAGAAGTCAGAAGAAAAGCATTTGTGTGTGTTAGAAGGATGGCTATGGAGGGCCTGGCCAGCATGTACTAAAGCACAACCCAGAGAATGGCCCTCTGTCCTCCCTCAGCGAGTGGCAGGCAGAGCGGCCTGAAAGACTGCAGCCTTCATGGCAGGACCACATCTGCATGTGACAATGCCCTTCTGTGGAAAGGGCTGGCACACACAGGACCACAGCATAAAGCCTCAGCAAGAGCAAACGACTTAGGGAAAGGAAGTGGACGAGCTGGGAAAAGCAGCCCATTCAGAAGACGGTGCTGCACAGCAAAGGCAGCTTTGTGAACAAGGAGCGAGTGTGAAAGACGTACAACATCTGAAGAGAAACTGGGGTCTCCCTCCTTAGTGGCGGGATGCAGAGGAGATGCTATGACATCTGCTCTCCTTGCTTGGACTCAATAAGCCCTCCCTTTTGCATCCTTCTCACGGGCCTCTTTTTCTTCCTTCTCTCCCGATTAAATTCTCTCTGCTGGTTCTGAACAAAACCTGCAGTCTGTTCACTTGTTCTTTTTATTTCAGTGAGGAGTATTATGGGACCCGCAAGCCCTCTAGTCACACATTTGACACTCAAGTTTAACAAAATCTTGGCCACTGGTTTTGATCCTAAGGAAGCTTCACCCACTCCCAAACAAGTCTCAGATGTCCACTAAGCTGATTATTGGGGGTAGCATTAAACAGAATACTAATTTTGAGACATGTAAAATAGTAAGGATCAATTTCACGGGTTAAATAAACTCCAGATCAAATCCTCAGGATGGTTTGGAACTTGTCACTATATAAAAAGCTCCAGCAGGGGGGCTGGAGAGACAGCTGAGGTAAGAGAATTTGCTCTTCTTGAGGACCTGGGTCCAGTGCCCTCATTAAGTGGCTCACAGGCAGCTGTAAGCTCAGTTCTCAGGATCCGATGCCTTCTTCTATCTGCCACAGACACGTGCGCGCATGTGGTGGACATGTGGACAAGCTGGCACACATATATGCGAAATAAAAATAAAATGTAAAACATAACATATCCAATGGCCAAAGAGAAAGATGAGGCGGTAACTCTCCACATACAAGGCCAAACGCAAAGCCTGCTGGCCTGTACACATGCCATCGTGTGCACATCGTCACGAGGACCAGCTTTCCAATACAGCACCAAAAGCGCTGAAATAACCACGCACCGTTTGCACTGCCAGACTCCAAACTGTCAGAGAAGAAACAACTGGGATTAAAAAGGAAACCAACCATGAAAGAGCTGTTTAGAAGATTACAAACACTGAGTTTGAATACCCTTCCAAACTAACCAATGACTCCTTTTCACAAATCTCCTGAAGACAGGAATTTAAACTATTTGTGGTATTTGGAAAACAGCCATATTTTAAGAAACATGTAATGCTGAACACATTCATAAAAGCTCTTTTGTTAAAAAAATTGTTACAAATAGCATAAATTCGTGGAATTATGATGAGCTTCCTGATTTGTTTTAAATTGATGAAAATTACTCAATTTTTATTCTAAATGAAATAAAAAACAGCTAATTGTTCTGATTGAATATTATGAAGCACAATAATTATGTGGAAAAGTGGAAGACTCAAAAGCAGATTAAATTATTCTAAAGTAAAAGATAAATTGAATGCAAGCAAAATAGAATTTGTATTTATTTGAGTTGCAAAAAAAAAAAAAAGAGTCTAACATAAAAAGGGGACTAGCTTCATAGGATACACAGTCCAAAAGGACCTATGATTCTAGAAGAAAGTCATCCTTTAATGACCAGTCAATCTGAGAATCATAGGGTCACCTCCCTTAAGTTCCTGAGAGTTTCTGAATAGCAAAAGTTATAACTTAATGACATCTTTCATTCCTTGATTCTACAGTGTCGAAAAAAATAGCTCCCCAGCTCCAAAGAGAATGGCAAGCATCTCAGTGTGTGGAAAAGAGTTAGCAGATACCAAAAGGCCAAGGTCTAACAGATCTGCTTCTCACGGGAGACAACTTTAGTCCACTTAGTTCTGTTTGGGGGAATCCCCTTATCAAGAGTAGTATTTGTCCCCTAGCAGATGCTCAACAATATAAAGGACAAAATGACAAATGTATAGCACCTACAAAGTGGCTCCCTGGGGCAAAACACTGCGGTCAAGGCTGACAAGCTGAGTTTGATCCCAAGGACCTACATGGCAGAAGGAGAGAACCAACTCCTGAAAGATGTTCTCTTACCTTCCCATGTGTGCCATGGTATGCATGTGTGCTCACACAAACATATGCACACATGCAATCAGTGTAAAATTAAAAACTTAAAATTTAAAAACTTCAGAATAGTTTAATCTGCTTTTGAGTCTACTATTTTTCCATATTTAAAAAAAATAAAAAGCTCAAGTGTATGAATATGGAAATCCCAGCAGGAAGACTTCCAAAGTCACACTGAAAGAAAGTTCCCTCTCCGTCATGTTGTGAGATTTAAATGGAAAAGGTCAATATTACTTAAAGAGCAAAGTAAAAGTTAGTTCATCTAGTTCAAGATGTTTTAGAATGTAAATTCATCCCCTCTTAAGCCACGGAAAATCATTAAAGATGATTTCCAAACACAGATGTTTCATTAGATCATCTTTCAGGAGATGGTAACAGGAGTAACTGAACATCTGCACAGACTGGACTGACCCACTCCAGCTTCCTACCACGACCCACGGGGAGGTAATGGAGAGCCATCTAGGCAGCTCAGGATGCTACACTTAGCACTGCATCTCGCCTTTGGCTGTGTTCCAGCTCTGCTCTGTCATTTACCCAACAGCGGATACTCAGGAAACAAAGAGCTCTGGGTGGCATCCAGGCCTGTCGGTGGGAAGCCTTGCTTCCTTCCACCCCGACCTTCATCTGCCTGTCACTTTCTTAGCTGATCCCCTGTTTTTCACCCCACACTTGCCTCTTGTGTCTAATGAGACCACTGGTTATCTGTTCTTCAGAATTATGAAGCCACCATGGCAGGCGGCCAGGTGGACTAGTGGGCAGTTGCACTCCTGCTCCTGAAGCTGTGTCCAGAGGGCAGATCTAGTGCTAGGCCTGAGGATGTTCTCACAAAGGGACAGACACGGGTGACATCACCTTCCAAGGCAAAGTTCTGCAAGCACTTAAAAACAGCACACGGTGGCTTCAGGAACTCGGGCCAGGGAGTGTCCTGAGGAAAGGGGCTGGCCCCACAATGGTAGGCTCATACTATTCCACAGTCTGGTGCAAACAGTTAGGGCAGAAAGACACCATGCAGAGCACAACTGGAAGTCCCAGCTGGAAAGGCCTGTGCTGGCACTCACTAGTGACTGTAGCACATTAGGAGCTTACTGCAACACTCAGCGCAGGGAAAACCCAGGTAAAGACCCGAATACCTTTAACCATGGGCATAAGTACACAAAGGAGCGGGTTGCTTTAAGAGATCTGTGTCAACTTTATCTTGAAATACGGAGTAACTAGGAAATGTCATTGTCAATTTTAAGCATTTTATAATAGGCATCGTTTTCATACGCATTATTACTACCGTCTTTAAGGGAAAGTCCAGAGGCTGATGAAACATTTCTTTGTTCCCCAGTTCTGGAAAGCTCCCTGCTGCAGTCTTGCAAAGCCAACTAGACAGCAGCCTGCCAAGGATCACAAAATGGACCAAAATCCCAGAACGGCACTATGCGAAACAGTTCTCAAAAAAAAAAAAAAGAAAAGAAAAAAAGTAACCAGGATTTCTCTGATAATTCTGAAGTACCACCATGATAACCTTTAAATTTTGATTATTAAGAAAAAAGAAGGAAAGAAGTTAATATTACTTTGGCTTACTTTATAACACAAAGCAGCACGAGTGGAAGGCACTTCAGATCAATTTAAATCAATTTAAAAACACAACCACTATCAACAAATATTAAGTTACTCACTACAAATCCCTATACGCCCAATATAAAACACACAAATATCTGGGTGGTCTGGTCCGCATGTTAGGCCTCATCCCGTCCTTGTCTATCACACAAGTCACTCCTGAATCACACATCCAAACAGTCCTCGCTGGAGGTGGAATGAGTCAGCCGACAGCCAGTTTCACAAGGCATATTGCAAAAAGGCTCCAGCAAACATTTAAGGTCCAATTTTCAAATTCTGCCTAGAACCATGTAGCATGAACTGCCTTTAAATACACAAAGCTAGAAATCCAAACCTGAGACATGCTGGATGCTTTTTCAAAGTCAGCATGACACTCAGTAGGCAACACTGTGCATTAATAAGTCAGAAAGGTCTAAATACCAGATCAGACTAAGGGAGCCATACAACCCAAAACTCCTAAAAATAATCAAGGAGAGACTTTCATCCTACTCCGTCACTGAAACGGAACACAAAGCACACTGCTGATGAAGCAGAGACAGGAACTAAGCAGGCTAGCACTTCCTTTCTGAGCCTGAGGTCAAAGTGAAGATAGGGACAACAGAATTCATAACTGACAAGAACATAATGTCTAAATGAAAGCCAGACGCTCAATGAATGGAAACACGGTAGGCCTGTTTGACCCTCTGTTCCCAACCTAGAAGGCTAATGTAATAGAGGGTACACCCTCATTTTATTTGCTGGGTGATTTTACTAGACTACTAGTTACTTCATTTGAAAATCACTTAATATAAAATACATTTATTTTTTATAATATTTCCCTGTAAAATTAGTTACTCAATAGGATTAAAGACTATTTGAAACAAATCTTGAATTCTAATGGCCTTTTTATACTTTAACCTTTGTTGAATATTTGGTGTCTATTCTTTCAAATCTTTTCCTATGAATCTAGAGAAAATATGTAATATTGAAGTTGACCTAGAAAATCAAATGGCTTTGTGGTGGTGTTATCTTTAGTAGTTTTACTCACTTTGGAGTTAGTCTTACATTAGTTCACGTGTGTCCTCTCCACTTCTTTATGTGTGTGAATGTGCATGTGCAAGTTTGTGTGAACTATGTGTGTGGGCGTGCATACAATTCTTACTTTTTCATATTTATTTACTCTGTGTGTGTGTGTGTGTGTGTGTGTGTGTGTTTTACACGTGCATGTGCCACAGCACACCTGTGGAGGTCAGAGGACAACCTGCAGGAGTTGGCTCTCTCCTTCCATTATGTGGGGCCAGAGACTGAACTTAGATCATCAAGCTTGGCACCAAGCAGCTTTGCTGGCTGAGCTATCTCTCCAGCACCCCATCCCTGGCAATTCTTTTTTTTTATACTGTCCATAAATCATCACAGTTGACATAAACCACAGTTTAGTTATTCCTCTGAAGGATACTCAGGCTCTCACACCATTACAAATAACGCTACAGAAGCTTTCTTTATGCATGCTCTACTGTGAGCACAGAGGAGCGTTTCTTCACAGGAAACCATAATGCATTATTTCAATATTAACGGAGAGAGCTACATTGCCCTGTGAAGTGGCTATGCTCATTTCATAGTGCCACCAGCAGGGCACGAAAAACGCTTGCTTAACCTCGGCCTCACTGCCATCACCGTGGATCACTAATCTCCACCAGTCTGATGGATTGTTTTTTCTTGACTTGAATTTCCTTAAGTACAAATTGAGTGAATATCTTTTTATATCCTGACAGCTTCCTCTCCCACACATTGCTTTCTTTACTCACAGAGCAGCTAGTCAGGGTGCCACTTCTTACTTCAAAACTGTTTGTATACTCTACTATTTGTTATACATGGCAAGTGTTTTCCCAGTCTTTTACTATAATTTCCAATATTTTTTTAAATAAATTAAATTAATCAACTGAAATTATTTTACAGTGCTGGGAGCTAAACCTTGGGCATGCTGGATCAGTACCACACCTCCTAGCTACATATCCAACCTTATGTTCTGTGAGACAGGATCTTCTACATAGTTTAGGCTGGCTTACACCTCTCAGTTCCTCTGCTTTAGTCTACCAAGTATTGTCATTATAGGTGTGGGCTACGATGTCCAGTGTCCATGAATTAATTTTTTAATGGATCAAGGGAATAATTGTTTTTCTGTTTATGACTTTCTCTTTGCATGCCATGCTGAGGATACAAGTTCAAGGATTTCAGTTTACCTCTAATACTTTCATGGCCTGAATTACATTTGACTCTTTATACATAATTAATTTTTGTAAAGTATTGTAGGATATTTAATTGCATATGACCCTCTGAGACTATTAAGAAGGTTAACCTTGAATCGGGGGTGGAGCCAGAGATCAGCTGACTGGAACTAGCCTTAGAGAAACTGGGAATTTGGATAGAGAAGAGGAGTGCCCACCCGAGCCAGATACTCTGATAGAACCCAGAGCGGAAGTATCAGTGCTGCTTTTGTGTGTACATGATGTATTCTAAAACTACAGAGGAAATCATGAAGTCAGTAGAGAACCAAGTGAGCAGAGTTTAGTGAGGGAGTAACTCTGAAATAGATGCTGCTTGGGCTTTTGGATTGAGCAGAGCAGAGAGGGGACAAGAGTTATCAGCATAGGAAAACACAGACTGCAAGCCAGCACTGGATGCTTTAATAAACAATAATTTTCAATTTCGACTGAATGAAATTTTACAGAAAAAAAAAGACTTCTTCCAAAGGAAACTAGAACACGAGATGCACACGGAATACTGTAGTGTTTCAGCTGGGTCAGTAGTTGGAAAAATGCTCCTCCATAATTGCTCCCTCGTCAGCCTTCATCTGCTAAAACTGACAGCTGCATCCTTCTTGCACTAAATCAGAATATACCTTGCAATAGGCACACGAAGAAGATGTGTTGAGAGTCCGTTCTGCCTAAACCACACTGGTAAACCCAAGATACGGTGAAATCTAAGGAATTCCCATCCTACTCAGTCTTGTAAAGCATAGTGTTAAGGGTAGGGTCACTGAACTGGGTGACCTGTGAAGATTATCTATTTCAGTTCTCTTACTTCAAATGAGATTTGAACTAAGAGGTAAAATGATCTGTTCAGTGATAACAGTTACCCACAGCTGGCAGACCAGAGCCTAAACATTCGTTCTTCAAGAAAGCCATAATAAAGGAACCATCTAAAATCTGGTTTATTTGGAGCTTAACCACATGTGACTTAGCATGGGATCAAAGGACACCAGGCCCTTAGAGACATAATACCCTCCACTGGCGAAGACTCCGGACACGATGCATACTTACTTAGTCAGTGTCTCAATGGTCTGGATGTGCACGTTGCTATGGGTCTGGGAAAGAACAGCCTCATGCTGAGCACATTTCAAACAGAGGCCACCCACACGGCTGGACGCACTAGCAGCCAGAAGAGACTCTTTATGCTTCAATCTTTCCTTGAGGTCCTCACAGTTTTTCTGATATTCAACTAAGTCTTTCCTAAAAGAAAGTGGAAAATTTCTAAGCAATGTCCAGGGAAAAGTACTTTCAAATGCAGCCTTAGAGAGAATTTTTACCGCCATGTGTCGTGTTGACATATGTATGATATGTTACTAATTCTTAGCACAATCTTGAAGCACAGAGTGACTGCTTTACTGTTCTACTACATATAAAATGCTATCAAGTAACACTAATTTTTATAAATACCGGTAGCTCGTCAAACATTAAAGTCTATCTTAAGAACCCCATCCTTTTGCTCTGTCTGTAAATGGATAACCTCACTTTACCTCAGAAGCATCAGCTGAGACTCCAGAAGATCACTCTTCGCTTCATATGTGAGTTTCAGCCTCTCCTGTGAAACAGGGCAGGAAAGCACATTTTGACCATGTCTTGGTTTCATAGGAAAATTTAAATTCTAAATATTAACTCGAGTTTTTCTCTCTTACCCACAGGAGGAACAATGCTGTAGGGACATTTTCAATAGTTCACTCTAACTCTGCTGTTCTAATTATTAGATGAATGTCAATAAAAAAAAAAAAAAAAACCACTGGCTCCCTAAATGGTATCTGCCTACAATTTTGATTTTCTTTCAAAACTGCACATAGCAGGTCTTACCCTTAAAAGTGTGACTCTGCAGGAAATTGATAGGTTCATGAGGGTAAAGCCCAAACCTCAACAGAATCCCCCACTATACACAAGCATGTTTGGCATGCAATATATACATATAACGAATTTAGGAGGCTAAAAGTTTCATGCCTACCACGATAAGCCAAATGGCCACCCTGTCTGTCAGTCAGCTCCGTTATGCAATTTACCATTTAACAAGTACTTTTTCGGTGTCTACACAAAGCTGCCTCAAACCTCAGCAAGAGCTTACACTCTACAAAGAACAGAAAGGCACATGAATCTCTGTGAGATAAATGGGAGGGAAACAGAATCCAGCTAAAAGAAGTCCATCAGGCTTCCCAGAGCAGGTGTTAAGACTTGAAGGATGGTTTCCCAGACATCGGAGGCTATGGAATCTAAAGACACCACACCATATCTTTGGGTTTCCTGACCCTAGCATCAGAAGGTAAAATGGTAAGAGAAAGAGTGGCTGGAATTGGGAGAAACAGGAAAGCTTGGGACACAGGAAGAATATAAATGTTGAGAAATTTCTTTATCCAACCCAAGTAGCTGAGGCACTGGACATACATGGAAAACTTTTTATCAGATTGAATTACATACACATCAGAATAAAGGGGAAAGAATACTTACAAAGAAGTAACTGCAAATCCATAGTAAGAGGCCAAACTGTGAGCAATAAGCACCAAAAGGCAAGTTTTTAATATAAAGAAGCATTCAAGAGTCAGGTTGGGCAACTTTTATAATTGGTTAGATATAAGATGGGCAAAGACCCTAAAACGAATCCAAGGTTTCTGAATTGAGCAATGAAGTGACTGCTAGTGCTAACTATTATTTCAGATCAATTATGGAGAGAAAAGGAACTCACAAAAATAATTCAAACAATGACAAAAAGGGGAGTACACAATAGTACAACAAAAAGAACTCCAAAAGCAAGGTGGTTATGTTGAGTGCAAACCAACTGGAAGAATAATCCCGTTAATTAACAAGGGCACAGGTACCATATCATAAAACTAACAGCGGAGTGGCCGAAAGCTAAAGCCCAGCTATGTGCTTCTCGGGAAAACTCCCCTGAGATACAAACATACAGTCAGGTTAAAATAAAGGACAGGAAAGGAGAAATACCATTTTTCTAAAGCCCGTTCTTAAAAAGCATGACTTAGTAAAATAGCAAAATCTGTAAGATTTTTATTATGTGGGGAGTTAGGAAATGAAATATGAAAATAAGTGTCATTTATGATAGCATCCAAACCAAGTTAGGATGAGTGCTAATGAGAGATATTTACATCCTTTACTCAGAGAAACTAAAAACAGTCAAGCATGGTAGGATGTTCCATATCTCCTGCACTCCAGAGGCACAGGCAGGAAGATCATGAGTTCTAGACCATCCTGGGAGAGAGCATGCCCCAGGGCATCCTGGGCTAAACTGCAAGACCCCGTTTCAAGAAATCCAAGGGCCAGGGATACAACTGAGCAACACAGTGCTTTGTCTAGCTGTGCATGGCCCATGCTTTGGTTCTTAGCACCTCAAAGGAAAAAATAATGAAAACTAAGGGTGACTTAAATAAATGGAGTTGTATGTAGTTCACAAGGATGGATGAAATGGTATTAGAAGGATATTAATTCCCAAATGACACATACTCTAAAGGCAATTTAAATCAAACTCAACAATGTATGTGGAAGTGCAAGAGGCCAAAATAGTAAAGGTACTCCTTTGTACAAAGAATAATGACGTAGGAGACATGGTCTACCAGATTCAGGCTGCCACAGCCAAGACAGCAAAGTATGAGCTCAATGAAACAGATACTGAAGCAGAGCCACTCTTAACCTGTGGAAAGGGTGTGTGATACAGGGAAGGCTTCACAAGAGTATGCTCACCTTACATGTGCAAGGTCTTGGGTTGAACCCTCAACACCACAAAAACAAAATGCAGAAAGTAAACCATGAAGGCAAAAGATGACCTTTTCAATAAATAGAACTCTGATATATTGATAAATGCATGAGTGAAAAACAAAATGTGATCTGTGTGCTTCACATCACCCACCAAGATGAATTTTGGGCAGATTGTATATGTAAACATAAAAGACACAGCTATACTCTCTGGAAAACACTTTAGGAAAATATCCTCATGTCTGGGTAGGAAGGGGCTTTTTAAAGAAGATATAGAAAGTACTATACAATGAACAAAACAATGAAATCTTTGTAACAAAAGCAAGCAATTAGTTACCAGAAGGACTAAAAAGTAAACCACTTACTAAAAAGTGAGACTACAAACTTACTTTACTATACACAATAAAATGTGTGTGTGTGTGTGTGTGTGTGTGTGTGTGTGTGTGTGTGTGTTGTGTGCGAAAAGCCTTATACCTGAATATACAAAGAACTCCCCCAAATCAACATATCGGATAAATGTAATAAAATAAGGAGCAGAAGCACTCCAAGGTAGGAGGTTTGCAATAAACTCAAGGACAGCCTGGGGTACATAGTGAGTGCTAGATCAGCCTGGGCTACATAAAGAGACTTTATATGAAACAAACAAACATATAAAAAACAAATAAACACAAAACTCTCAAGCAAATGCACACAAATTCATCAGACAAAACTGTCAGCAGCATGTAAAGAAGGGTGTGGGATGTCAGGATCACTCCTGTGTAGTTGACAGGGTATAAACTGGTAAAGAACTGCTTGGAAGATGACTATGTTCAATCCATGTTTAATTCACACTGAACACTGACAGCCTAAGCCCAAGAGGTCCCATCCTCAGGGACATACACATACAGATGTGTGAGGTGCACTCCCACATGCATAATGAATGTCCTCTGCAGCAATACACCAGTATCCAGCAACACTAGACAAGTCAACTGTGGTATATTCATCCGGTGGCCCCTCAATGAAAACAGACAGGCACTTCTACCACACGCAGTAACATGAATAGAAAGACAATGGTGGGACACATGCAATCTCAGCACTTGGGAAGCAGAGGCAGGAGGGTTG
Organism: Peromyscus californicus insignis; assembly: GCF_007827085.1. NCBI lineage: Eukaryota > Metazoa > Chordata > Mammalia > Rodentia > Cricetidae > Peromyscus > Peromyscus californicus. Next base: position 61,574,729 of record NW_026294436.1, on the reverse strand, counting down.
AGTTCAAAGCTAGATTTGGTACCATGGTGAGCTCAGGGCCATCCTGAGCTATATGAGACCCTGTCTTTAAAAGTCAAACTAAATTTAGAAGAAGAAAGGGAGGGCAGATAGGGAGGATGGGGGAAGAGAACAGATACAAAAGAATATACACCATTGTAAGATTCTATCTTATATACATTTTTTTAATTGGCAAGATTCAAGTACAATGCTCAGTAATGCGTTCTTGGCAAATGCTCATGAAAGTTATGGGAATGGAGAGACAGTAAATTGCAGACAGCACAAAGTCTGTAGAGCCCAAGAGTGGGAAAAAACAATCTTAACCCAGAGGATAATTACACGAGTGTTCTTTCAGAGATAAAACACTGGGCCCTAAAACTTTGTTTTGAGTATCTTAAGTTGTGCCACTATTATAAATGCTGAGGAAGAGCCTGCTGAACTGTTAGGGGGTAAAGCTCACTTGCAACCTTAGAGAAGCAGGCTGGACGCACTGTCAGGTGTCAAAGTGAAAATGGACAGTAAGGAACGCAGATACAAATACACTCAACTGTCTGGGAAAGTTTGGGAATAAAGGAGATAAAAATGTAGGGTCATGAACAAGATAAATAGAAAAACAATCTTTGAGAAACCACAGACATCAGACTTCCTAAAGAAATGGCTTTAAGCAACTGCCTTGAATGTAACCAAAGAGCAATGAGACGCATAGCAGAAGAACTAGAGAAAGCAGGGATGTTACAGAAAGGAGCAAAGAAGAACTCTAGAACAGAAAAATACAGAAACCGGCGAGACAAATCCACTGGAGGGTTCAGGAGTGAATGTGAGCAGGCAGAGCAACCCTGGGTGAGCCGCAGGGTGACTGAAGTGGTCAGCTGAGGAGCAAAGGGGAAAGGTGAAGAGTGACCATATGATCCAACAAGTCCACTTCCAGGTCTAAACTCAAGAGGCTGAAAGGAATGCATAAAAACAAACCCCCACACTCACCAGCTCTAGCTTCCACTTTTCAGCATCGCCAGTGGATGTGGCTTTGCCGGTTTCAGCATCACCGTGAGAAAATGGTCTGTTTGCAGCTTCATCCACCCTAGAATCTTCTCCTGTCTTCATCCAAGAATCCTGAATGTTTCCCTAAAATAAAATGCACCATTAGTTGCAGCTGGCATTCAACATTAAATAAATATGCAGACTATAAATGGACTCATGATTCCCACCCATGAGGAAAATGCACATGCTGAAGTCCTAAGTCACACATCACTTGGCATGGTCGTGTTATAGGGCTATGCTGGAAACGGGTATTACAGGGTCAAGTGCCCACATGTGCAGAGAGTAATCCAAATATCCACAGAGGAGCCTGGATGCCTATGCACTCACCATTCTCCGCAGAAGACAGACATTCTGGAAACTGATAGCTCAGTCTCAAGTTTGTCTTTCATTTTCATATTCCATGGAGGCTAATGCAAGGCCTGAATGCCATTTTCAGTATCAAAAGAGAGAAAAATAGAGCACATGTGGCAGTAAACAGAGACATGGATCACACGTCAGGGACTGAAAAAGGAGTGGTAGGGAACAGGACTCATAGCTAAAATGTGTCACAAGCAAACAGAAATAGCCACTACTGTGTGGAGACAGGAATCCACGTCACCATAAAATTCAAGGTAAGGCAGGTTATTGTTCTTTGCTTAAAACACTACTAAATTCTGGCTCACAGTTGATCAACTTTGATGAACCTATAACCAATTTATAATCTCTGCTTTCAATATTCAAGGAGATAAGCAACGTAAGGATCTGGTAAATGTACGTGGGTGGTAAGGACTACCATACTTCTATTAATTTAGAGCAACCAATAATCCCTGAGCCTTGGCTAAGTGCCAGAGGATGCAACAGTCATAAGCAAGGAGAGGCCCCCAAACACTGAGTTATATATGGAAGTGTCATAGCGACCGGCAATGTCGTTGACTGCATTCTAGAGCAGTGCTGATAATCTCCTCCACATTCTCTTGCAAGCTCAGTTTAATGCAAGCATGTATACAGCACCTGTTGTGTTGTTCAGACGTGTGTGTAGCACTTTCTGTGGTCAAATGTGTATAGCACTTACTGTTTTCAGACATGTGTATAGAACCTATTGTGTGCATACAACTGTATACCATGAATTATGTTAAAAAAAAACTGTGCTAATAACTTGGAATACAAAAATAAAAATGGCAAAGCTTAGCTCCAAGGGGTTTACAGTCTAATGAAGGAAGACATACACCAAAGCAGATAATTAAGAGTTAAAAAGGGCTCCTTTCCTTCTGTGCAGCTTGGGCACCGTAGCCATCATGAATGACACAGTAACGATCCGGACCAGGAAGCTCATGACTAACCGTCTGCTTCAGAGGAAACAGATGGTTATTGATGTCCTTCACCCTGGGAAGGCAACAGTACCAAAGACTGAAATTCGGGAGAAGCTAGCCAAAATGTACAAAACCACACCAGATGTCATCCTTGTGTTCGGGTTCAGGACCCACTTTGGTGGCGGCAAAACAGCTGGCTTGGGCGTGATCTGTGATTCTCTAGATTATGCTAAGAAGAATGAGCCCAAACACAGACTGGCAAGACACGGCCTCGATGAGGAGAGGAAGACCTCCCGGGAACAGCAGAAGGAGCGTGAGAACAGAATGAAGAAGGTCAGGGGCACCGCAAAGGCCAACGTTGGTGCTGGCAAAAAGTGCGTGGAGATTAGATACAGCCAAAGGAGTAGATCTGTGGTGATTTGATCTGTGGTGGTGTGCCGACAATTTCGTAGAGAACAAATAAACTGAAAGCTTATGTGTCTGGGGGAAAAAAAAGTTAAAAAGATAAGTTCTGGGCTAAAGGTGTGCCTGGAGAACCTAGTAAGATCAATTAGACTTCCATCTCAGCTCCCGCCCTATACCTCACCCCAGCTTCTGCAGTAAGTTCCTTAGAAAGCCCCAGACCAAAAGTTTGATGGTTTGATGATGATGAGTTCTCTCTCTCTCTCTCTCTCTCTCTCTCTCTCTCTCTCTCTCTCTCTCTCTCTCTTTTCCAATCTCACCTCTCTCTCCTCCCCTCCATCCCATCTATGAACCTATAATAAACTTTTCTGTAAAACTGACCCTCTGTGATCTGTGTTACTCAATTTCTCTAATTTGCTAGATCAGGACTTGAAAGCCATTGAGTTTTCCAGGATCGTAGCTCTTCAAGGCAAGAAAAGCTCAGTTGTTCACAAAGACTCTGCAATACCCCACATGAGGACTGAGACAGAATAGAGGGGGGATGTTGAGAGGATTCAGAAATTCAAATTAGTTTTCTGGAAAAGTTTTGGTCCTGGTGTGTCATTTAAATTGGAAAACCTTCCAGAAAGAGGCCGCCTCCCAAGAAAACTCGGCGTGGGAATGCATGGTAACCGCAAGGCTGTTCATGGAACGTTGGCCATCACTATTACAGAGGTAAAGGAGAAGGTGGTGAGAGGAGGAAGCTGGACAGTCAGAGGGGTCCCAGGCTACAAGTTTGCAACCTATCGTGTAAGCAGGGCTGGCTCTCGCAAGATCTGCTTGTATTCAGAGTTGCTCTGGAATCAATGAAGGATCACAGTACTAATCTCTTCTAGAGAACTTGGCTAAAACACATAGACTACAGATGCTGACTCATGATATAAAATATTATTATTCTTGCCTTCTGCAGATAGTTTTAAAAAGCTTGAATAGTATTTAACCAATTTTTTAAATCCTTAAAATCATTGAAAACATCTTATTTACTTATTGTCAGAAACATTAATAAAGAAAATGACTCAGAAATTTTCTACTTAAAAAATCCTATCCTAGATTTTTAAGTGCCAAAATTTCTAATAAGTAACATATTTTAATATTATTATACTTTTTAAGTACAGAGAAAACTTTCCTGGAAGGGGGATTTCATGAGAATTAAAAAATGATTTTAAAAGATGAATGATGTATATTTTAAATAGTTTTACAGTTTTCTTAAAAAATAATTTACTTTTATTTTACGTACATTGGGTTTTTGCCTTTATCTATATCTATGTAAACATCTCAGATCCTCTGGAATTAGAGTTACAGACAGTTGTAAGCTGCCATGTGGGTTCTGGGAATTGAACCTGGGTCCTCTGGAAGAGCAGCCAGTGCTCTTAACTGCTGAGCCATCTCTCCAGCCCTGCATAGTTTTAGTTAAAAAATATCATCACCATTCTTCTATAATATCTAGGACATCAACTAGGCCAAAAGTTCCAAGGCTTGTTGGATGGCCTCTAAGTGCAGAGATATAATGGAGAACAGAGACGATTTCTTCTCTGGGAGGAACCTTGCATCAATACAGTCTCATTCAGTATGAGCATCTCTCACTACTTTATGCAGACAGGCAGCATAATATGAGGCTAGGTAAATGAGTTCAGGATCCAGACAGTCCTGGGCTCTAGTCCTTGCTTTACCATTTTACAGCTCTGTGACAGTATACCAGTTACTTAGGTTACTTAACTACTATGTATTTTAACTTTCTCCTTGGAAAAATACAAATAATAACACCTGCCTTATATGGTTATTGTGAAACTGAACTAACACAAGATAAATAATAGGCTTGATACAGTGACTGACAAACCTGTGCAGTCACGACAAATGATAGTTATTACTACATCAATGTTTCAGTTATTCAAAAAGAGGACATCACACAACACCAGGAAATCTAAGTTCAAATTAACCAATAGCATTGCTGAGACTTGGTATGAACATTTGAGTCACTAAAAAAAGCCCACTCTTCCTTAGAAAAATTATCCATCACCTACTGACACTTAAGATCTCCTACAAAGTTTTATTCATCTTAACTGGAATACGGTATGCATACAGTGACACCTGTTTACCTACCCAAGGAAAAAGCAGGGGCAACTGTTCTGTAAGAGTGGGCACCACAGAAGGCTATGTGGGTCAGCTGGCATACCTACACAAGTCATTTCAATCTTTTCATCACTTTTCCTTCCATGTGAAGGAGGAAGATCGACAATGTAACCTCTCTGGAACCTTGTTTATTCTAATATTATGACTAGTCTTCTTTTGGCAAATACTCCTTGCTCAGACTGCAAGGCAGATGTGTGTGCCCATCACTTCCCTCCCCAGGCATTGCTCACTTCTCCTGGCTTCTTAGTCACTTGTCTGCCTGATTTCCTCTCTCACTTCACTTCCTCTTCTCCCACTTCTTTGCCACTGTATAAATATTGAAGACCATGAATAATTGACTCACAGCTAAGTGATTATATAGTTATAAGAAAGCACAAGACTATTTTTTAAATGGGCTATTCCTTTTTATAGGTTGCTATCCTTTTCAATTTGACATTCAAATTATAAGCACTAAGATGGAATTTTTAACCACCAATTTTTAACTATATAAAGCTTCAAAATAATTACGTATCAATGGGTAAGTAACTTGTCACAAATGTAAATGGAAACAAATGGAAACACTAATCATCAGTCCACTGGTGAGTTTTCAAAGTTAACACAATCAGCTGCTGATCTCAACAGTAAATTCTTACACACACGACTCAAGGATCAGAAATGAAATGCTGGGTCAGACTGGAGCAAGAAAGCTTCAAATCAAAAATCAGAGAATATATAAGTACATCATCAAGACTCTCACATATTCTTCTTAATAGAACTGATTCACTAATGACACCTAAAGAAAAGAAAAAGAAACCCACCAAAGTCCATGACAAAGTAAGCTGCAACCATCAAGCATTGAAACTTTCCCACGGAAGGCAGAATTTGTCTCACAAAGAACAGGCTATGATCAGCTGTGTCCCATGGTAAAAGCATGGTAAAACACTTCTAATACAAAAGTATCTGTGATAAGTAATAATAAGATATTAAATTTAAACACAATTTAAATGTAATTCCAAGAGCTTTGTGTCAAAGAATTCTAAAGATAACTTCACCCACTCTTCTTCAAAGTTCAGCCACTGATACTAGAATCATGTAGGCAACTTGAAATTGATGTTCCTAGGACCCAAGCAGACCAGGAAAATCAGACTCTTGGGAAATGGAACCCAACATCTCCTACTGTAGTCCCTGATGTAGGTAAAGCTTCTCATATTACCTATAGAAAAGCTATTTATCCTCGAAGTTAAGCCATACAAGGCTTATTAAACTACCTACTAAATACTATGAGAAACTCAAACTTATGGACCACAGAAGAACAATCTCGAATCTCAGGTTCACAGAACTTTGTTCTTTCACTACATAATGCTGCTCATCATACTAAGATCTTAGAGCTCAAGAAAAGCTTAAGAAGGTCAACAGAGCCGGGTTTCTAGTTTTAGCACAGTTCCTACTACATAACACATTCCATGGTTGCAGGTCCCTCTCTCCATATGGAAAAGGTACAAGAGCACGCTCAGAGGAGAAACTGGAGGGACCTCCAGGCACCTGCTCTGTCACTTGCAGATCCACTCCACCACAGCTGATTCTAACTTTTGTGGCACCACACAAATGCGAGCATGGCTCTCTCACCAAACTACAAAGAGATGGACCCAGTAATTCCAACCTGTGCAGAATAGCTATGGATGTAATCCAACACAAAATCAACCATACGTTTTTGTCTTGTCTTTTTCTTTGTAACTCAGCTTCACAGTTTTCGAGTATGGACTTTGTAGAGGACAATATTATATCAAAAGGTTGGACAAAGTTGAAAAACTGAAATAAAGGGAAGGAAGAATCATTCAAAATAGAAGACTACGGTAATAAACAGCACTCACAGATGCGGCCAGGAGTGTTTGCTCCCTCAGTGTCTCCTCCTGCCTTTGAGATTTCAGTTCTTGCTGGAGCCTTTCATTCTCGAGCACAACCACTTGCACCCTATTTTTCATTCCAGATAATTCATCCTATAAAAGGCAGAAATCAAAATGCGTTAAAGCATTTTAAGCAATATTTATATTTATTAATTACTATGGAATCCAGCATGAAATAAACTATGGAAGACCTATCCTATCAGTTTCCTGACATACAACTATTTATTAAGGCAAAAAAGAAACCCAACATTAGGGAATATTATCAAGTATTTGGGTTACTTGATGGACAGTTGAAGGCCTGCTGATGGCCATTTCACAAATGTATTCTTTTTCTGGAAGTTTGTTTCTTCAAGAAATCGAGGCCAGAGAAAAGTCTTATTTAAAATGGTTATCTAAGAGATTTTTTTTTAAATGAGGCAGACTGCTGAAAAGTAAGTAAATGACTATCAGTCATTTGCCAATAACGTCTGAGGACTCAATGGAAGGAAAGACAAAGACATAGAAAAGTGCAGTGTCTATGAACCAGTGCCCAGAGGAACCACAAATGAAGCAGGCTGCTCTAAAGTTTGAGCATTCTTATCTTAAGTACATCACTGGCCTAGCAGTGTGTAATATGAGGAATTAGGGAAGTCACAACTTGAATAGCTACTAAGTGGCACCTCACTTTCTGAAAACAAAGATCTCAAATATATGAATGCTTAACCTAATATTCATTACTACTATCATCAAAAGCTATTATGCGATATGCAGATTTCTTTTACCTTCTTTAGGGGGGAAAAGCAAACCTGCAATTAAATGTTGTAATTTGAACAATAGTTTCAAAAGTCCAGTTTTCAGTCTGACATGTAATTGAGCTTGAAGGATATCAACTCAATCTCTCTAATAAAAAAGTTGAGCAATCTGAAAATCAATTCTTAAGTCACAGAGAGAGCTGTTCCTCCAAATTGGAGAAAACATGCTTAGAATTGCAATACCTGAACAGAAACCCCTAAGAAACCTCTGCAGAAGCCAGTACTTATGAAGGAAAATCCAAATTATAATTGATTAATGGTTCAAAGCTCAGTGTGGATCAGTTTAAGATTTAAAAACACTAGAGATATCAAGGACCCCCTCAGAGTTTTAATTCCATGACTACCAAGTTCTCAAAGTAAAGACTAGAAATAAATCCACATGCCAGGAAGGGGCAAAGCAGCATTTCTAAACTATGCCCAGGAGCCTGTGTTCTCTGTATCAAGGCCTGTCTCAGGCGAGAACACTTTCAAGGACATATAGACATTGGTTTTTTTTTTTTTGGTTTTTCGAGACAGGGTTTCTCTGTGTAGCTTTGCGCCTTTCCTGGGACTCACTTGGTAGTCCAGGCTGGCCTCGAACTCACAGAGATCCGCCTGGCTCTGCCTCCCGAGTGCTGGGATTAAAGGCGTGCGCCACCACCGCCCGGCGGCATTGGTTTTATTAAAGCCTAAAGGGAGTGGGATAATAAACACACACATAACCCTAGTCCCCTCTACTGCCCCCCTCCAGGTCACTCATTCAGTGAAACATGAAAGGGACTCAAGGATTAGACAGCACCTTGCCCCCTCCATGCTTTACCATGGCAATGGGGCTCCCACACCACAGTGGAGAAATTCAACCTACAGAACTTAAGGATTCTCTAGGGAAACGTGAAGACAGCTGAGGAGACAATTCCAAGACCACAGAAGAAATTTTAGCCTGATGTTTATAATAAAAGCAAACTGTAAAAACAGCCTAACTTCTAGTCATAAAAACAAGGCCTCCCAGTAAAGGCTTATTGTTTAGTTAGGCCTCCGCTGTGTGGGAAATATCAGAAGCAACTTGTAGGAGGAAAGGGTTTATTTAGCTTACATGTCCTGATTATATCCATCAGTGAAGGAACTCCAGGCAGGAACTTGGAAGCAGGAGCTAGAGCAGAGCCACAGAGGACTCACTTACTGGCTTGCTCTCCATAATTCACATGGTTTGCTTTCTTAAACAACCCAGGACCACCTGCTCAGGGATAGCACCACCCACAATGGGCTGGACCCTCCCACCCCAAACATTAATAAGAAAATGCCCCACAGACATATTCACAGGTCAATTTGATGAGGGCAATTCCTTACTAGGGTTCCGTCTTCCTAGAGGACTCTATTTGTGTGAAGTTGACAAAGCTAACCAGCACAGCTACTCAACTTAGTTACTATTACTTACTATACCATGTACAGCACTCAACAGAGAAATAGCAAGGACTGCTGGGAGTTAAAGAATCAGAAATGGCATGATGGAGAGAACCACATAAGAACAGTCATTTTTCAGTGGATTGCACTAAACATGAAAACTAAGAATAGCAAACTTCAATATAAGGTATAATTGACATTGAAGTCCTAATGAGTAACTTACCTTGCAGAATTTAACTTCCGCTTCTAAATGATGAATGTACTGAGACTGGTCATTAATGATAGGAACGAGGTTGTGCACAGTAGGCATGCTATTGTCCTCACATTCTGGCCACTGAGGGAAAAAGGACAAATTAAGCAGCCTCACATTTAGCAGAGAATCATCTGGTTATCCTCTCTACAAGCAATTTAGTGCTGGTGAGACATAAGTAAAGACTAGATCACAGTGTACTAGATCACAGAATACACAGACTATTTATGTCTTTATTCTATAAATTCCACAAGTATAAGGATATGAATATTATTTTTGAAAGATAGAGAGCAAACAGTTATTAAAAGCACATGACACATGGAGTTTCTTTTTCAGAGCAGGGCACTATAACCGGCTTGGAATGGCTACCTGCTTAGCTCCCTAACAATGTGACAGCCCATTCAGGAATGCTGAGACATAAGGGACAGTCCTCTTCCAAACACTGCTGGAAGAGGAGTGCCATCAGCAGCTGCACATCAGCTCACCAAGTGAGAGCTTCAGACATGGACGTCAAACGCATGCCAGTGACGCAAATCTGCTTCAAAGGGCGCACTGAAAAGCGAGAGCTTGGGGTTTCACTTTGTTGTTGCTGAGTGGATTTTTTAGGCTTGTGCAGTGTGTGCGAGGTGTGTGTGTGCATGCATGCACGCACGCATGCACGCACGCCACTAGTCTAGCAACAATTCAAAACTATGCATTCTTGGGCACAGATCCTCTAAGGCTAAGCAGTAAAAGAGACACAAGCTGCCCTAAGGAGCCCACAAAGACATTTCAGAAAAAGTTCTACTGCTGTTGGTATTTTAAGGAAGAAGAAATCAGGAAAAGGGAAGTAAGAATCAGCAGTCAGCCTGACAGGAAGGCCTGCAAAGAGAACATTTCTGTTTCTCACTCACTTTCTATGGCTTTAACAGAGCATTTTTCCTGACTGAAGTGTTTTCTGTCCTAAGAATAGGGCTGCGTATAAAAGAACAAGCTCTGAACTAGGCCAAAATCATAATCTAGGCCTTAAGTCCACCCGGTGCGTGTCACAGACTTGCTAAAAGGACACTGTGCCTAAGTCCTGGAATTTTCGTAATCACAGGGAAGATGATATATTTAGAACTCTTTAGAAACCCATGAAGTTGGACATAAATATTAACAAGCACAGCAGCAGTGGCCACCTTACGATTCCAGTATGTGTGACAACTGAACGCAAAGCCTGCATGGTGCACTCTAGAAACATGTGGCTTGCCTTGACTCACAGGAAGAGTGTCATAATGGCTCCCTCCCAGGAGCACTGCATTCTTCTCAACACATACTTTTATGCTTAATTCTTACTTCATAGAAATACACTTCATTCACATATTCAATATTTATAGCTATTGATTACAATTTTAATAAGGTATTTTATCACTCAGTGCATTTACTACTGCTGGACTTTGGTTTCTAGAATGCTCTTAAAAGCACAAGGTGAATGGAGTGCTTTCCAATCAATTAGAGGAAGTTGCTAGAGCTGTTGCATGTTCAGATACACTCATTAGCTTTGAAGACAAAGCTGAGCACTAGCATTATGGAGCTTACTAAATCAGGGTGGGTAGAAAGGTATGCACCAGGAGAATTTATTTACCATTGCTTTACAAATGCACAGGTCCCTTTACAGGAGCATATATAAAAGAGTGGTAAGCTACACTGTGTATTTATATGTACTAACTATAAGGCACGCTAATTAGAAGTCCCTTTCAGACTGCACCATGAAATACCCTCTCATAGCCAGTACTATAAGCCAGTAGAGCATGTCAGAAGAACAAGGCTCTCCTGAGAGTGAAACTCAGACATTGGTGGGATGGGAAGTAGATCTAGTATTTTCTTAAGTTCAATATATGGATATCCAAACTAAAACAAACTCCTCAAAGAATATACAAATTCAAAGAAATGCTGGATAATTTCTCACTAATGGTACCACTAAAAAAAAAAAGAGCATTCAAAAGAAGGGGTCTAACATTACAATTAGTAACCTACAGATGACTAAATATAGACATGAACTTCTAAAAAATATTATTAAAACATTATGCCTTTGCATTGACTGTCATTTTTATCTATTCACTAACAGTTGCAAAAAACATTTCTGAAACCATTCTCTTGACTACACTTTTGAATCTAAAAAATAAATAAAAAATATCAAGATTCTCTCAGTTCAAACTATCAGAGGTGAAGGAATTAAAATTCCTATGACTATATTCTGGAATGTGTGCAACATGCTCAAAATGACATAGGAAAATAAAGCAAAGCTAGGAACCCCATGCTTTTGTCAGGCTTCAAAGGGTGACACTTACCACAGGGGACATCTTTCGTCTTTGCGGTGGAGACATCTCATTGTCCTTACTTGCTTGTTGGCGCAACAAAGCTTTGAGTTGATTGACTATAGAGCAAAAGCAATGAATTTATTGACCTTGCTAGAGACCCATGGGTTATGCATAGTTTAGGTTATAAATGTCCCCTAAAGACCATGCATCAAACAAAATGCCCCTCATTTAACATTAATGGGAGATAAACACAATTAGAAGAGGTGGGACCTAGTGAAGAGGTGGGGATTTGATTATTAAATCAAATTATTAAATGTGGGAAGTCTTCAAGTTACTAGGAAAGTTGGGATCTGCCTCTTCTTCCTCTTTTTCCCTTCCTGGAATGAGGTAGGTACCTGGAGGAACTGCCCTACCACATGGCCAAAGATGGGCTAAAACATGTAAAAAATATTAAGCAAAACAAACCATTAAGGTATGTTGGCACACTCCTGTAATATCATCACTTGGGAGACACAGGCAGGGGGATGACCACAAGTTCAAGCCCGACTGGTCTACACAGAGAGTTCCTGGCCATCCAGGCATTCATAGGAAGACCTTGTTTCATAAAGAAAAAGTATATTCTGCTGTGGATATCACTCTGTATGTTGTGCATGTGTTGCTCTGATTGGTTAATAAATAAAATGCTGATTAGTCAGTAGCCATGCAGGAAGTATAGGTGGGACAAGCAGAGAAGAGAATTCTGGCAAGAGTCAGGAGTCACTAGCCAGACACAGGAAGCAAGATTTGAAGGCAGAACTGAGAAAAGGTACCAAGCCATGTGGCTAAACATAGATAATTAGCCATGTGGCTAAACACAGAGAATCATGGGTTAATTTAAGTGTAAGAGCTAGTCAATAGTTTAGCCTGAGCTAATGGCCAAGCAGTTTTAATTAATATAAGCCTCTGTGTGTTTACTTGGGTCCAAGCAGCCGCAAGGTCGCTGGAGCCGGCAGAACCAGGAAAACTTCAGCTACAATATTCTTTATAAGTTTGTTTATCTAAGATGTTGTTATAGTGATGGAAAGTAGACTAACATTTTATTACCAAACATCAATCCAGCAAATATTGCTTAAACTAATATTAGGCAATAAGAACTTTGTATTGGCTAAGGACACAAAGAAAAGAATGAAAATTTTAAAAACTAGTTTTTAAGTAAGAATTTAATAAGCAAAATAGTTAGAGCAGTAGATATAAGGTTTTAATGTAAACCTAGAGTGTGCACAAAGCTTCCTGGATAGGGAGCACAACATTATGCACTTGCTTTCACATAGGCACTAACAGCAGTAGTGAAGAGGACTTCAGCACGAGGGAAAGAATGGAGAGGTGTCAGAAATTACAGTCAGGAGGAACTGCGGTATAAAGCTATGGATGCACAGTCAGGGGTTGCTAAGAGATGGCTGCTTTCTAAGACAGATGGTTCAGATGAGGCCCGTGAAAAGGTGGTTAAGAGGACAGCATGGAAAAACCTGACTGGAGAAGTAGGTTAGGAAAATGTTGTTATTTCGTCCCAACGATTTTGGACTTAAGTCTGTAGGATTTGGGAAGTCAAAGGAAAAAAGGTAAGTGAAGGAATTATATCACTCTTTTGTCACACAGCGAAAGAAACTTAGCAGTAGAGTGGCCAACTGAACTCTGTGGAGCTGGGAGAATCCACGATGTGCCACTCATGCTCAGAGTGACAGTCACACTCACCAGCATGGCTGTGCTGCAGCTCGTGCCAGGCCACCCCGGTGTCCTCATTTTCTATGTTGACGCTGGGGGAAGGATCCAGAGCATCTTCTTCCACATTGACATCAGCTTCTCTCAGGGCACATTTCAGTTGGTGAAGGCTTCTATTGGCACGTTCTGCAACAAAAGCCTGATGAAAGTCAGGGCCAATAAAATGGTGGCAATCACAGGCAGTATCCTCAAAATGAGTATCAGTTTCAGGGGGACCTTATGAGAAAAAGTAGAATGCTAGCTCCAGCTAGCTAAGGGCTATAACAGAGGAGGTAAGAAAAGACGAAGTTCACAGAAATTAAACTTGAGAATCGCTACAGTTACTGCTCACACTATTATGGACATTCTGTGAATATGACTACCTAGTTAGGGTTTCTATTGCTGCAACAAAACACCACGACCAAAAATCAAGTTGGGGAGGAAAGGGTTTTTCTGGCTTACACTTCCACATCATAGTCTATCACTGGAGGATAAGAACTCAAGCAGGGCTGGAACCTGGAGGCAGGAGCTGATTGATATAGAGGCTATAGAGTTCTGCTTAGTGGCTTGCTCCTCTGGCTTGCTCAGCCTGCTTTCTTATAGAACCCAGGACCACCAGCCCAAAGATGGCACCACCCACCATGGGCTGGGCTCTCCTCCACTGATCACTAATTGAGAAAATGCCCTACAGCCAGATCTCATGGAGGCATTTCCTCCGCTGAGGCTCCTTCCTCTCTGATGACTCTAGCTTGTGTCAAGCTGACACACAAAACCAGCAAGTACAGTGATACAACCAGAAAGAAGGACTGAAGCTCCCTTTATGGTAAAAGAGTCACCAGCCTGGGAAGGTTTCTTCCTTTCCCTCAGTGCTTGAGACTTGCCTATCCCACCCAAAGATAGGAGGTGAGTGGACAGAACCATTCTGGCCCAGGGAAGCCTCACTTTCTCTGAAGACCTAACATCCCTGCCTCACCAAAAGAATTCAAACTGCCTGACCTCGTTCTGATGACAAGGTGGACAGCTGGGTGCTCACAGTGGCAACCACTACCACACAGTCCTGGCTCACTACATCTTACCCACAGACAGTAGGTTAGTATGTATGACCATCCCAAGTCGAAAGTGAAACTAACCAGCGTCTAAGTGACATAAACTGTCTATGATGGAATCCTTTAAGGTATACTGTTATGATAGCTCATCTCTAAAAATAGCCTCAGGGTCACATTGCACTTCCTCACAGGCCTCAATTTGCATTGACAGGCTACAGTGACAGTTACATCTCACCTTTAAGAAGGGTCAGCAAGGTTTGCTTTCTCTGCCTCAAACTGTTTATTTAACAGCTGGCCACACACTACTGGAGAGAAATATAAAGAAGCTAGTGGTTGGGGACAGACCCTGAGACTATAAGAAGCTCCTCTACTCTACCCATCTTCCGCCTAAGTGCTCAGTGTAGCCTCTAAAAGATTCCAGAGACCATTTAATTGTAATGGCATGAAAATGAAGCTAGGGAGAAAACTCAATTGGTAGAGTGCCTGCTCGAAAACATGGGGATCTGAGTTCAGATCCCCAGAACCTTTATAAAAAGCTGCATATGGCAGAGCACACATGTAAGCCCATTGCTGATGTAGGACAGAAGAGGTGGATCACTGAGGGTCATTGGTCAGCCAGTCTAGTTGAATCCATGAGTTTCCATCTAAGTCTCAAAAGATAAAGGTAGAGAGCAATTGAGAAAAGACATTCACGGTCATCCTCTCACCTCCATAAGCACACACACACACACACACACACACACACACACACTTCTAAAAGGCTTAATTCATTATCAGTCATCCATGAAAACACATTTATAAACATACATTCTGCATTGTTTCCAATGTCATTAACTTCTAAGTTTAGAACCAAATATAATAACCTTATTACTTAACAGGAAAAAAAATACCCCATGTTACAAAATATGTAATACAATTTCTTTACTTAGAGAAACTCACCCTCTACATAGATAACACTAAAAAGAAGCAGCCTTTCCTGTCTGAGACGAATGGTGAAATCCTATTGTCTTCATGGTGAATTTATCACTACTGTTTTCTCCATAGCAACCCGATTTGCCCACAGACCTTCCTCCGAACACACACCCGGTGCTGACTGATAGCCAGGTCTGGTCTCTTCTTACTCACTCTGGGTTTCACAAAGTCCAGATTAGATACAGTCCTGGTTTTAGCAATACAAGGAGCAACAGCAGTTTTCTAAAACTCAGTATTTTCTGAAAAGACTTGTCAATGGAAAAAGAAAATCAAAGTGGTCTATGATACACAATATAGTTTAGACATTTAGATTTATGCCCTTAAATCTATAACTAAAGCACTTGCCTTTAGAGCATCCATTAGAAAGGAAACAGAGGGTTTGACTAACGTTAAAGTATGTTCCACAGAGCTATCAAATGACTTCATTTCTAAGACAAAGAATATTTATTTTATTAGGGTAGGTACTCTAATGAAGATCTAAGAAGTTATATTAGGAAAAGGGGAAACCTTACATGAGGAAAAATGCACAGTGGGAAGTCCCTATAGGTCGAGCTCTTTCAGGAGACTACAACAATGGTAGGTTCTGCTTTATATATTGATTTATTTTGTGGTCCTAGAGATTGGACACTGGGCCTAAGGGAATGCTGGGCAACATCCTCATACTGAACGTCAACTTGCAGTAACCCTTTTAATCTTGTTTCTAATATTCTTATTCAGTCTTTCAGAACCACACTAACATTACATGCTAAAATGCATCAAAAATATTACATGAAATTACAAGACACTGAGATCAACAATTCACCTCCTTCAAAAGGTGAATTTTGGTCTATTTGCTTTGTCTTTGCAACTAGTCACTCAGTTGTGAGGTTCAGAGAAGGAATTTTTGCAAGAACTACATCCTAAAACCAAGATCAAGGAGGTAAATGACATTTTAAAATCATTTTATGTAACATTTCAAAGCATACTAAGTGTTTGCAATTCCCGACAGCAGCATGCTTGTGATTTGACAAACTGACTTAATCCTGAGGGATAAATTCAGACAATTCGAGACAGATGAACTGCCATAACTCTTCAGCTGAAGCCATTGCAACGGAACCTCCCATAATCCACCACTCAGCAGATGCAGCTCACTGCTCCTCACACTTAAGGAAACTAGATTAGACGGGAGGGTCCCGCTATCATTTCCTACCTGCTGCTCATGGCCACAGTTTTATCTAACCAAGAGCCAGAAAGACTCTCCACTTCCTCTGCTCTCAGAGGACAGTCGCCTATTTCAGAATACATTCTGATTTCTTCTCTCCAGCACTAACCACAGGCTGTCGATAAACTTAATTATGAAGATAAATGCAAATAGAACCTCTGCATCCTACAGATCACATGAAAATCATTGAAGCGAACATTACTTCTGCAGTCCATTATCTGAACATCAATCTATACGATGAGCAGGTTCTTAAAGCGAAAGACTGAGATCAAGGCGTGTCTCACTCATTTCTCAGTCCAATTTCTCTTCCTCCTAAGTTTTAACTCCTGGCTCACCATTGAGCTTTTTTTTTTTTTTTTTTTAATCAATGTTAACTTCTTAAAAGATAGTTTTAAACTTCGACAGTTATGTGCATGCATATGTTTTCTGATCATATTCAACATCCATTATTCTCCCTCACCCCTCCCACTCCCTCTAGACCCCTTCCTCCTCCCGGAAAAGTCCTCTCTATTCAAATGTGGTCTATTTTGTTGTTGTTTTAGGAACCCCTGGGTTTAATTAGGATTGCCTGCGAGAGTATGGGTGTGAAGCTACTTAGGAACATGGCAGCTTACCAGTTGCTACACCACTGAAGAAGAATGACCCCTCCCCCAGTCACAGGACCGGCCAACAGCTCCCAGCTAGGAGTGGCGTTGACATGCTTTTGAACAAAACACACAAGTACCACTCAGTGTAAGACCAGCAAGTACATTCATCTAATCAATTATTAATTTCTACATTTTCCATCTGCCTAGGTGATGTGAAAGAGAATTGTCCTGGTGTCAGGGGTGAGGACTCATCCTGTAAAGTACCCAGCTGTCTCTAAGAAACATGCAATCAACCATTTCCTAGCCTGAGATATGAGACGCCCTGCAGTTCCCGACACAGGCTTAGGCTAGGCAGACAAGCAGAAAAATGAAACCACAGGAAGACAAGAAAAACGTGCCTGTTCATACTTGACTGGAACACAGCTCAGTTTAGAGGACAGCTGTCATGGTTTACTAGAGAACCAACAGGTAGCAAAACCATGAGAGAAACAGCCTCCTCCAAAGTCAGACAAAGCCAAGTCTTGTAAGCAGCCAGCACAACAGTGAAAGCGAATAAAAGATACAGAAATAAAAAAGTCTCAACAAATTGGTGATCCTAACTCTAATGGCTGAAAACGTGCTGAAGCAGATGGCACCAGTAGGGAAAGACAGCCTCAACAACAGTGTAATCTTTGTAAGAAAGCAGGGCCTGCAAGATTACCAGTGACAGATGTGAGGTGGCCACTCTGAGACTGTTGTGTCCATCCTGTGGTACGCACCGGGCACCTCCTTGGCACCAGCAGGGTGGACTAATGCACCTGGGCCTTTCACCAATAGTGAATTAATTCTACCTGGGCTGGCAGAAGACTGGGGGTAGAATCACCAGACAATACAGTCTGCATTCATAATTGTAAGTACTCTTTCTTGAGTCTCTTGCAATGGCTACAACATTGTTTCTGAACACAGTGCTATCAGTGTTTCAGACCTGATAACTTTGTCACAGGAATCATACTATGCATCTTTGCCCCGTCCCTGGCTTCTATTCATGGGATGCCAGCAATACTCCCCTCCACCCCCAGTCGTGAAGATCAACAATGTCTGTAGACATTACTAAATGGTTGCTTGCCAGACAAATGGACCCTGGTTGAGAATTACTGGTTGAGATCAACGAATCAAGATTGCTCCTGCTCAGCCTTGAGAAGCTAGTCCCACTGTCAGTGTCCCACCCACCACATCCACCACACTGTTATATTGCAAAAGCAACAGCCTTTTGACGGACTGGGCAGCTCAGCACACTGTTCTTAGCACTATAGAGCAGGGTATAACCAAAGGCCACCACCGTCAATGTAGGAGTCTTTCATATTTCTATCGTAATAAAGAGATCAAATTTTGTATTTAGCCCACTTTATTGCAAGGCTAGGGCCTGATGCAGTGTCTGCTCTAGGCCCACTCCTCCAAACTTTCCAGTGGGATTAATTAACTCCATCATGGTCCAGGTTGCCGAGATGTGTGCAGAGTGCACTGCAGGGTACTGTCGTTACCTCTGGACTCACAGGAAAACTTGGCCATGGGCTGGTAATGTCACTGAAGTACAAATCTTTAAAGATTTATTTGTTTCTTTGTTTTCAACTACCCAGGGTAGCCTTAAACTAGAACTCCTCAGCCTCCTCAGCACTGGAATGACAGGTGTATTTCACCATGCCTTGCTTACTGATTTTTGTTCTAGTAAAAAAACAAAACAGACAAACAAACGAAAAACAAAGGAGCCACTAAAAACAAAGTGAGTATATAAACAAAAACACTCATAATTATTTTTACATCCCCCCAAGGTGTATGAGTACGTGTGGTGTATGTGTGTACCTACAGACATATAAATACAAATAACACATGGCAAAGAATAAAAAAATCAGGAAAATATTTATGGAAATAGAAAAGAAGAAATGTACGTTTTATGAGTAAATCTGAGAAAAAGAGAAACTTTCCCTGCAGATAAACATGTGTTCTTAAGTGAGCCAAAGGTCCTGATGACATCACTGCTAGCTGGCACACATGCAAACCTCTCAATTAGCAGTGCTGTTACACAACCCTCCTGCAGATGTGAATTCTTCCCTACATCCAAGTAAAACACCCCATCAACATCCTCTCCAGTTTTCTCCACCTACATCAAAGACGAAGAAAGGGACCGTCCTCAAGATTCCTGTTCCTGCCATAGCCCCTCTCACTTCCAATGCATTTCTTCAACTCCTTCCTTCCAGTTTCATAAGACATGAGCACAGTCTTCATCCTTCAGAGCAGGGAAAAGGTCACCAGCACTCCAGGTGACAGAGGGCACACTAGGCTCTTAGACGTGCTTATGCTCGGCTTCCTTCTTAGAGAAAGAGCAGAAGGGAGACATGGGGGAGAAGGAAGCCAGGAAGAAAATGAAAAACACAAAGCACAGAGTCTGACCACACGCCGACCCTTCCCTAGTATGTGTCCTCGACACCCTTTGTCGTCTTGGCTCCTACAGGCAACAGTCCTCACATCTAGTTCAAGCTTCTAACTTACAGACAAGGAAACAGAAATCCAAATCCAACTTATGAACTTGTCCAAGGTCACACAAATGCTAATCAGCAAAGTGACAGGAAGTTCAGTGATCTGGCTCCTAGTCACACATTCTCTCCTGCCTCTGTCATAGTCTTCCTCCGAGTGCATCTGGAGGCTGAAATACCAGTGTTCTGAAGGGAAAGGGGAGAACTGCATACAGAATGTATATAAAAGAGAAAGTATGTGTTCCTGTCAAAGACAAGCTTGTTTGAACAGTATGCCCACTCAGCCAAATTTGGGTGGCTAGGAATCATCTGCTCAGGTGAAAATGATGCCGCCACTAAACTGCATCCACACCCCACTGTGTACCGGGAATGCAGCATGGCTCTGTTGGTAGGGACAGACACATTACCTTGCAGTCTCAGTCCTCTAATACTGGAACAGCATGTGCAAATGTGTAACACCAAAAACATCCAGGGTTGACTGTAATTCTGAAGTCCTTCCACTTTCTTGGCTATAAACTACTTGATTTCATCTCATGTCCTCATTCCATTATGCACTGAAATTGTTTCCTCATTTATTTCAATGGTGGGAGTTAAACTGACCCTTGACTCACTAGGCTCTACTGCAGGGCTACCCCTAAGCAATGCACAAAACGTAAATGAAGGATATATTGGTTACTTTTCTCGTTACTGGGACTGAACATCTCATGGAAGCAACCTGAGAAGGAGTTTTGACTCGCAAAGGTCCCTATGTATCCTGGCCGGTGTGGCACAGAGTTGCCTCTCACTTTCTGGTGGTAGGAACTCTCAGCTTGCTCACACTGCAGCCAAGTGAGAAGCAAAGAGCTCAGCCTCCTGCTTCAACCTCTCAAGTAACAGGATTCCAGGTGTGTGCCACACAGAATCCTCCCCAGTTTCTCACCGAGGGCACAGGCAACCCAAAGTAAGGAATAACTGGGGAACATAATCTATTGGATAAAATAGAGTGATGCTAGGACTCTCCCAAACATTCTGCAGCTTCCCAAAACAGGGCCACCAACTCCAGACCGAGTGTTCAAACATATCATTTTGTGGCAGCTATAACAGAGGAAGCAGATGCCCTAGTTACAAATAAGTCTCCCAGCCACTGTGTACTTTGACTGATGTCTACCTAAAGTAAATGGACACCTAACCACACTACCAAGAAGCCTTCAAAATCCTTCTAGTCCTAGATTGAGCTCTGTGGCTCCAGGACACCAACGATATGCTCACTTTGACTACGCTGGAAACTTGAATGTTCATATGACTATTTCATAAGAATGAAGAGATACTACCAATTAGTGAATGTACACTTGTTCTAAAGTCTCAGGAATAAATAGGAATAAAAGACCATTACTTTACTAGTGTTCCAGTATGCATGAACTAGGGAAGACATTTTATACCACAACTCTTAAATATTGAGCACTCTTGAAATAACAAATGACGCCATATTCACCACAGTTTGACTATTCAGAAACAAAAGTTTACTTGAAAGGGAATTATTCTCTCTGAAAGTGGTAACTGATATTTGACTCTACTCAAGTTCAGGGTTACTCCTGTTTTGTTTCCTTCTAAATATTATTGTATATGCTAATACAAGTAAGGAGTCATTAAATCAATAAACAGTACATCCTGAAAACCAGGAGAAAAATCAAGTTCCACTTCTGGAATCATTGCTAAAATTATGGCTTAATTGTTTTTAAATGTTCATCTTTTTTTCTATACCTCACATTTGCCATTGGGGAAATGTTTTCACCTTAAGTGGCTGTCACACTAATTATAAATTTTAAATTTATTTTAATTAGAACTTCATGTTATAATTACTGGAAGCAATAGCAGTACTACTACACTATTACTACAAGATTTATTTTTTTATGGTTCTGGGGATTGAACTCAGGACCTTGTCCAGGCTAGGAAGGTGCTACTCCATCAAGCTAAGTACCCAATTCTATAAAATTAGTTTGAAATTAGCCCCTTAACTATGTTAAAATGCTTAATATTAAATCATCCCTCAAAGCGTGGGGAGCAGATGAAATCCTGAGTGACTGTGTACTTTAGACATGAGGACAGGCATGTCAAAGATTCCAATGTCTCAGATACATCGGAATGACAAGGCCTTCCCCAGGTCAGGCTCTGGAGAATGGGCAGTCTTCCTCTGGTCCAAGTATGGATACAGCTGACCTTTAGCTAAAACCAGTGCACACAGGAAGTACAGACCACAGCTTCCTCATCCCAGATGACTACAATCCCATACTGCTCCCCTATAGAAACCCCCTATTCCTGCTGAGTTTCCAGACCATGGTTGCTGTTTCTCTATCTGAGCTCATGGCCCATTCCATCCCAGCTGGATGTTACTTGCATCTGTCATTTCTTCATTCTCTTTTGTCCCAGTCAGATCAACCACATGACTACATCAAAATGATTAATATTAAATAGTCCCCCAGTGGTTAAATAAAGGCCTAAAATTATGTCGCAGAAGTACTAAATGAAACAACAAAAAAATTGGAAAAATTTATCAATCTAAAAAAATTACAACCATTTATAGTATCTTTCTTGATTCCAAATAAAAAGTTAGAAGCAGTTACTTGGGTATCCAACAACTCTTGAAATATCAATAGGCCAAGGACCACATTTAATTCCTTCATCCAATAGTTTGAACACTGAGGATGCTGACAATCTTTAACACCATCAATTGATACAGAAGATAAACAATAGGCCTACAAAGGCAAGAGTCACGAGGAAACCAACTTTCCAGTCTTCTCAAAAGAATTTTAAATCTTGAAGGAAGCAAATGTCAGTGGCTAACACTTAGTAAGTTTTTATGTGTCAAACATTAATTGTCACTCTCATTTGAAAACACAGCAACCTGCAACTGTGTTGTTTATTGTCTTTCTCACTGGCTCAAAGACTCCACAGCGATAGGGACTCACTGCAAATCCATGACCTAGTATGAGCAACCCAACTCAGGCATTCAATTATTATTTGCTGATTAAATCAGGTTATCAATGATTCAAATATTTTAACTGTTGGCCATAACCTATGGGGTTATGAAGATGCAGACTAGGAAAAGGTGTGTCACAACCAATAGAATCAAGTCTTAAGTGAATTTTTTACTTTATATGTCCTATATTTACGACATGCTCATCTCTTCTCTCTTCCTTTCCACATGCCAGACAAGTATTCTAATACTGAATCACATTCCCAGCCCCTAACACACATTTCTTGCTATGGATGAACACTTTTTTTAAGGTCTAAAACAAAAAAATCACCGTGGTATGTTCATAATTTATTTTGTTCATTGGTTCCCCCAATAATCATGGTGTAATTAACACTACAACTTCTATATAGCAAAGTCTCAAGTTTCCAGAGGTTATATCTGTTTTCAAGATGACAGAGCTAAATATAAGTATAGACACCACCTGGCCAAATAATCATTCCTCTGGTATTTTGCTCAGAAAACGTGACTGAACTAAATAGGGCTTCAATTATAGTAATTATGACTTGATTAATAAGAAAGACATAGGTTTTGAAGGTGGATAGGTCTGAATTCAATACCTGCCTTTGCCACTAAGCAACTGTGTGGATTTGGGCCTACAACTCAATGTCTCTGGGCTTTGATTTCTTGACATGTAAAATTGGGAACATTAGTAAGATAAAGTTTTAAATGTTTTGCTATATGAAAATAATGTAGATCAACAAGTATCGTATTATTTCAAATAACTATTAGTGTTATGTTTCTGGTCTCATAAGTAAGATTCAGTATACGAAACCAGAATTTGAATGTGTAAAAAATTATGAATGAGAAATTTATGGGATTAAACAGCAAAGTATGGCAACAGGGTAAAAGTGGCATAGAGATGTCCACAAGTTTGTCATGGTACTAGTTGACACACACCTAAATCAAGATGTAGGTACCCTGTTGGGTCAGGTTATCATAAGAACAGAGGTAACAACACTGCTTAACCCTACAACCAAAACCAAACTATTTCATCCTTAACATCAGACCAACATCCGTCTTCTTCCTCCACGGCCTGGCTGGTGCTCAATGAAAGTGTTAGGAAAACCACCCACTGCTGCCCAGGGTACCCTGGAGCTAGGCACTGAGATTCGGAGCAACTCACCCCGGAGACTCCGTTGGTATTGCCCCAGACTGTCCTCCAGGGTAGAGTTCCCTGGGGACTTCGCCATGGGGTCAGAGATGGGAGTTATGCGGGAAAGTGTCCAGTGCACCCCTCCAGGAACAGGCCTAGCGCTGGGGGTTGGGGAATGCCTGCCTGCTTCCTGTCGCTGCTGTCACTAGGGAGCCAGGAACCCCGGACCGAGCTCCTGGGGGCTTTTCCTACCGCCTGGCCCTCATGATGATCGTCGGGAGTTGTAGTTCGCAGGCTCAAAGCCTGCACCCTCGAGAGTCCTATGAGCCTTCCAGCTACACTACGATTCCCAGAGGGCTATGCGCTCGGGGCGCCACTCCGGCAGTTTAGCGGCCTGAGCCCGTTGCCAAGAGACGGGCTGGCAGGCCGTGCCCTTTCCCTTCTGCCCAGTTTGGGTTAGTCCTGCTATCCTGCCATCCTCCAGCCACCTGGATCGACCCGCTGACAGAAGGGGCCCGGTGAAGGCCGAGGCTCTGCAAAATGGGTCGTTGTGGAGTTAATCCCTGAGCCCTCTCAAGGATTGACTGTAAACTCTGTTTGAGTTAGGATTTCTGTCAAAATTGTTTTTCCCTAGAAAATGAAGCTGTAAATCTTCCCATCCGCCGGACGGTGAGGGCGGCGGACACTACAACTCCTAGCATGCCCAGCGCCCCGCCCTCCGCGTGGAGTTGGCGCGCTGCCCGCTGGGAATCGTAGTCCTGGTTGGTTGCGGTCCTACTCCAGCCAGGCAGCTCTTCATTGTTCCAGCGGGTCTTGAGGGCACGCCTGCGCAGTGGGCGGCTGAGCGAGCGTGTGGGTGAGACCCTCCTCAAAGCCCCCTTTCATTGTCTGGGTCTGGCGCCTGCGCAGTGAGGCATCGCTGGGCCCCGGCAAGAGGAGGGAGAGGACCTGGCTGGTTGCCCTTTGCGGGGCGCCTGCGCACTGAGCTGCCGCTCACTGCCGTTCCCGCTATGTGTGGGGCGTGTGTGGAATAACGTTATTGCCCAGCGGAACCGAGGGGGCCCGAGCTCCACGGCGGCGGCGGCGGCGACGAAGACGACGACGACGACGACAACGGCGACGGGGTGGGGGGGAGGACAGCGTGGCAGAGACTGACGGGACGCGCCGCGCCCCGCCTCCCGGTCCGGTCCCTCTCCGCGGTGAGGGGTAAGTGATGCGCTCGGGGTCGGCGCGGCCCGGGGAGTCTGCACATCCTCGTCCTCCTCGGTTCCTGCGGCCGGGGTCGGGGCGCGGCCCGCGGCGGGGTTGGAAGTGCGAGCCTGGAGGCCGAGGGGCGCTGCCCGGACGCCCCGCGCGGCGGCCGCCGCCCTCCCCTCCCCTCCCCCACGGACTGCGGCCGGCCGCCCCGGGCCGGCTTCCCTCCCGTGCTCCCCGGTCCTCTCCAGCTGCCTCCCGGCTTTGTGCAGCAGCCGCTGCGGGCGGAGCGTCGAGGGAATGGCTGCTCGGCCGCCGCTGGGGACCCGAGTTTTGCAGGGCGCCCATCCCTTTTGTAGGGTTGGTGTCGGGGTGTGTGGGGCGGGTGGCGGGGGGGGGGGGGGGAGGTCGGACGACGAGCCTTCGGGTGGTGTCGGGAGGGCGTGGAAGACGTGCTGTCACGCAGCCTGCCCCGCGCGCGACTGGCACCCCACGTCGCCTCGGGCTGGGTAGTAAACCCCGCGGGAGGAGCGAGTGGCTTCCTGTCGGCTTCATTGTCCCAAGATTCGGTTGTAGGGTTTGGATCTGTTCCCCCTTCCATTTTACTCAAGGGGGAGAAGTAGCAGCTGCGTTGACACACGGAAGGGAAGACAAGGAAATGTGTCCTAAGTCATATGATCTCTGTTTTCTGGTCTTGAGTAGTTTTTACTGGTTTTTGTTGTTCTTTTTGCCCAAAATATGAAGAAGACGAGCTGTACCTGCTAGAGCCCAAGCCTGCCAAGGTGATCAATATAAATTACTAGGTGACAATGAAGACTGGGCTAGGTAGGCCTAACGGCGAAGCTGTTGTTGAGCGGGGAAATGAACCAGCAGAATTATTTTTTCCACTGGGTGGGTAATGCGTTCATGTTCCTAAGGGAATACATTAGGTAGGATACGTTTAAAGCAAACAAAACAAGAAATAGGCCGGGTGTATTGCAGATTCTGAAATTGATTGGATTTTTTTCTGTTGATGAAATTTCAACCGTTGGAGAGGAATTCGTTGATGTAGACAATACATTTAGTTGAAAATGCATCCTTTAAAATGATTTGAATCTTTAGCGTACGGTATTTGCAGTGCTATGCCAACCTTTCTGCTTAAAACAAGCAGACGGTAGGATGAAGCAGGCTGAGGGACAGGTGGAGGGATAATGGGAGTTACATTATAAAGACAGAACCTGAGTCTTTATGGATATAGTCCTATGTACTTGGCCTTCAGAGACCGAGGAATTCAGCACTGAGAAATAGCAAGGTTTTTTTTTTCCCCCCACAGTTTTAAAACAATAAAACCAGGGATGCTTTTAGTTCTTCCTTTTGTAAGTACTACAAAACTTTGGTGTCCTAAAACGGGAGTCTTAAGTGGGCCTGACAGAAACTAAGAAGATACTAACACTGGCAAAGTGGGCTGCCTTGTCTGCCTACCCAAAGCAATGGAAGGCAGAGCTGAACAAAACCAGGATCTCTACTGCAGTGTGCTCTCTTCTGTGTGCCCTAGTCCCCTGCCCTGCACAAATATATAGAACATTTCCTACATGCTCCTAAGTGCTCTTTTTTCTTTTTTAAACGCAATTCTCAACAATTGTATTAATTGTGTTGTGTTATAAATTATTAATTATACTGAAGTGGAGCTTGAGCTTTATAGACTAAGGGAAAATGTCTTAACATGTGCTTTTTGTAAAAACAGACTGGCTTCCCTACTTAATAACCAAAATGTAATATGTCCTGACTTTCAGTAATACTGTATAGTGTGGTCAACTCTATAACTCTATAACCTGTGTAAAAATAAAAAGTACACACAAGAACTTAATGATGTTTGTTTTTCTTTAATTAGTGAATTATGTTCTTCTCAACTTACACTAGAACTTACCTTTTGATAACATATTTTGAGAGGCTTATTTTGCTCTAAAATGGAGATTTTATTAAAATACAACTTCTGTTCTTTCATTCTGCTCAATCTTAATGTTATTTTTAGAATGTATAAGATTTCAGCCAATTTTTTGTTTGTTTTGGGTGGTGGGCTCAAGACAGGGTTTCTCTGTGTAGCCATGGCTGTCCAGAAACTCACTCTGTGTGTAGTTCAGGCTGGCCTAGAACTCAGAGATCCACCTGCCTCTGCCTCCCCAAGTGCTAGGATCAAAGGTGTGTGCCACCACCACCCAGCTTTGTTAGTTGGTTTTTTAGAGACGAGGTTTCTCTGTGTAGCTCTGGCTGTTCTAGAACTTGCTGGGTAGATAGACTGGCTTCAGACTCAGAGATCTACCTGCCTCTGCCTCCTGAGTGCTGGGATAAAAGGTGTTCGACAATGTGTCGGGCTTAGGTTTCAGCCAGTTTTAAAAAATTGATAATTAGATTTCATGTGTGAATTTTATTCAGTAAAATTTTAAATATATTTTACTAATAAATTTCATGGTATCCTAAAATTATTTTGTGTGGAATACATGTGTAAAATCTTCATGTTTCTTATTTTAGCATTAGAATAATGAAATCTACATTGTGAACATTAGTATCACTTCTGCATGCTAATGCAGGTATCAGGTGGTTTTTAAAATTCTGTACTTAGTAACTTGTTTCACTTTCTCATTTCTTTTTATTTACTGCTGGTGGGGATCAAAACTCAAAGTGTATTACTGCATCTGCTAGTAAGCAGATATTGCTCCTCTGGTGATAAAAGCTCTATATTTGAGCTTCTTATTTGTATGGGTTTACATTCTGTGTGTGTGTGTGTGTGTGTGTGTGTGTGTGTGTGTGTGTGTGTTTGCATGTATGCATGTATGTTTACATGTGTCAGGGCATGCATGTGTCTGTGCACATAGAGACCTGAGGTTAAAATCTTCTTTGATTGCTTTTCTACATTGTTCAGTTTGAGGCAGGGTATCTCTGTTGAACCCAGAG
Source organism: Peromyscus californicus insignis (assembly GCF_007827085.1). NCBI lineage: Eukaryota > Metazoa > Chordata > Mammalia > Rodentia > Cricetidae > Peromyscus > Peromyscus californicus. The sequence goes on along the minus strand of NW_026294436.1, from coordinate 61,546,964 downwards.
CTTGTGGATATGTCACTAGCCAGCTTGTTCCAGAGATCCCCCATCATTACCTTTTGAGACTAACGTACCTTCCTACACAGGTCTCCGTGCCCAGTCAGCATTTACATAGGTTCTGGTGATCTGAACCCTGTCTGGTCTTCTTGCTTGCCCAGCAAGTCCTTTAACCAGACCCTGTATGGTTTATTTACTCAACAAAATTCTGTTCCTCATAAATATTTTTACTACGTAATGCATAATGACTTTTTTCTTCTGTCTTAAACATCAGGTTGTTAAGCAGTGTACTAGTCTAGTTAGAATATGATAGGTGATGGTAAGTTGTAAAATAACTATAGCTGTAAGTTATTCTGAATTAGCTATATACCACCAATGTTTGATGAGTAGCTAATGATTAAAGCATTAAACACTGATCTCTTTCACACATAAAATAGGGTCATGTTTAGTGGAGTAAATGCCTCAGACCATTTTTTTCTCATTTACTTTTCCTTAACAATGAAGATTTCTAGTAATTACCCATGGCAAAGTGAGCTTTGATTTATTTGCTCTAATGTTTTATGAGGGATGTGTTCAGTAATGAGTTCACTTTTTTTGTGTTATAAAAAGAATAGGAAAACATCTGTGATTGATTAAACTGGATATATTAACTGCTTTGGTTGAAATGATTGTGCAACAGGGTATGTACTGTTTTAAGGCAAAGTAACATAGCCAAAACGTATGAAACCCTTTTACATGTGAAACAAAAGCATAAAAGAAACTAACAGGAGGAGTGCCAATGTCGTCTAAATTGCTTACATACAATACAAATGGCAACTGAATAGAAGTAGGAAAGAATCCCCAGCATCGCATAGAACTGAAAACCAAGTGAGACATGGCAGAGAACAAGGAGCCATTTTAGTGCGCTAATAATTAATAAGTGCTGCTGTAGAAAACATTTCTCTTTGGGGGCATGGTATTATTGAGAAAGTGAATAATACCTCCACTGCATGGAACACCTACTAAATGGCAGTTTTTGCAACATTTTTCTTTATCAGAGTATCATGTGACACATTTAAAGTTGAAAAACTAAGGGTTGGAGAAATGGCTCAGCAGTTAGGATCACTAGCTGCTCTTGTAGAAGACCCAGGTTTAGTTCCCAACATGCATGTGGTGGCTCACAATGGCCTGTAACTCCAGTTCTAGGGAGTCAGGCACCCTCTTCTGGACTTGACACCAGGAACACACATGGTCAATATCTGTACATGCAGATAAAACACATAAAAATTTTAATAAGCTCTTTTACAAATTTGATAAAACTTGAAGCACAGAATTAGTTAATAATTTTCTATGACACACATTACAAAGTCTTTAACCAAACCTTTGTCTTTTTGACCAAAGCCAAAATTCTTTTGACGCATCTTTCTTTGTAAGTTTAATGATGATACCTATTCCCTTACTGTCATTCATAAAATGCTAGAGTTAGAAGCGTTTTACAAGTCTTCTGTACAGTGTGCCCACACATTGCTAATATTCTTGAGATCCAGCTTCTCCATAAACTCTTCCCTGGACTTGAAAGGAAGCCCAGTTAACTTTCAGAAAGTTTAATGAAAGATTGTTACCAGAGTCCTAGGCCAGAAGAGGTCCCAACTAACCCAGATTGAGCCATCTGCTGCATGGGGAGTAGAGAGGAGTGAGGTAAAACCAGAAAGGAATTTTTTCAGTGTGGCTACACTAGCAAGGAACAAGAGAATCAGCATACCAATCCCTGTCTTCTGGATGAAGACTAAAGTAGCTCTGGAATTATATAAGATAAAGACGAAGTGGGGAGCCAGGGACATCATAATCAAACAGTATTAGCCAGACTGATCTGATAGATTCTGCTGTGTCCTGTTGGCACCAAGAAATCATTGTTGCTTGAAGGGACAGCTCAGTTCCTTTTAGGAGATGATTGCTCCTTCTTAGGAGAGCAGCCTAGGATCTTTTCAGAAAGTGTAAGACAACAGGGCTCAGTGTTCCTACAATTCAAGATATTGTGGAAAAGGGACTCTGGAGAGAATATGCTGGAGGGGCAAAATGAGATCAATTGGGACAGTAACTGTCTTTCTTCCGGGAGAGCAAAAGATAAATTCAAATGAGCCCTATTATAATTTTTACTGTTTTTATATAAGTGTATTTATTAATTATAATAATGGCTTTTGTTATGACATTTTCATACAAGTACATAATATATTATGTTTTTGTCTCTCTGGTCTCTCTCTCTCTCTCTCTCTCTCTCTCACACACACACACACACACACACACACACACACACACACACACACAGAACCTAGGGCACTAGAAAGGAGCCCATGAGAGGAAAACACGATTCTTTAGGGGACAGGGAAGGTAGTAGAACACATGTGGGTTTTTAAGGGTTGGAATACTGGAGATGGAGAGTAGGCAGTGAGGACAAAGGGATGGGGGAGAAATTGAATGGAGGTGATAGTCAACCATACCAAAGTATAAAAAAGCCCAAAATCTAGTGCTGGTTTTCCTATCTGACTACTTCCTGTTAGTTGTAGCTCTGTCTTAAGAACAGTAACAGTAAGACTTTTCTCAATAAAATTTTTTCAAAATTACCATTCGCAACTTCATATTACACGGCTTCCTCCATCTTTCTTGTCTCTACCAACTGATGTGAGACAGTTGAGTCTGTGCTTGTTTTCCAGTCTAATTTCCATATTTCATTCTGCAGTTATGGTCTGGCTGCGCAGTCTAGTGACCGATGGCTTATTTAAAGCCATGTACTTTTGTTTCCAGTCTGAGTTGTGTCATATCTTTAGCAACTGTAATGTTTTTCTAATTTCTGAGAGATGGGGAGGAAGGGGCATCATATGGTTCTTAAAAGTTACCATCTTGTAATTCAGAGTGAAATTCTGTACTTCTGCTTTTCTAATATTAAAGATCTTTCTTAGGAACTGAGATTGTTAATATTGTTTTCTTTGATATTGGTTGTGGGCTTTGTTTTGTTCTAGTGTTTTTAACCATTAGAAAATCAGGAGCCTTAGGGTTCTTAGTTTGTTTTTTGAAATGTTTTAAAATAACTGATGGAGTCTATATAAACATCCTTAGATTTACCCAGGTCTCACATATTCCATTTATAACATAGGTGATATTTCTGAAGCAATGATTTACCCTTACCTGCTACTAAATTTTATCTGTCTTAATGCGACTATAGTTAAAAATCTGTTGAGATTTTCTTGAATCTTGATTCTGTCTTGTCATCTAAGGGATTAGCTTCCCTTCCTGGCTTTCGGGCATTTATAAATTTAATAAGCCATATCTCTATTGTCATAATCCTTCCTGTCCATGTTCTTGTCATAGCCAAGGATAAAGCCATCCAGATTTATAAATAGAATCAATGCCACATAAAATATGCTGGGGGTGGAGAAGTGATACAGAGGTAATGAAAATTATTTGCATAGTTTTGGTTTGTTTTCTTATTTCCCTGAGTAACAGAGGAACTAGATGAAGCTAGGAGTTTGGAGGCTGTAGATAATAGTATATGATAATAAAGCTGAGTAAGGAAAGATATTATGAATTAGAGTTTACCAGAACCAAGAAAGGTATTGCTATTGTTAAGAATGTGACAGAACTTGAGACTGCTTGGCTGGAAATGAGGACAACAGTTATACAACTGCATTTAGACTGTAGCTGCACAATTAAGCATGGAAACTAGATCAGAATAAAAAAATAGCATTGACAGAACATACCGCCATTTGACAGAAAGGAAAGGCAAAGGATTCTGAATAAAATTATCAAAATTAAAGAAAGTGAGTGGTGGTCGACTTTCCTTTTTCAATTTTCAAGGTGTCTACATACAAATGGTTAATTTTTTAATTCATGGTTTGTAAATTCCTTCTTACCCCTGTTTTGTAAATAATTACCACTTACTAAGATGCAATTAAGTAACTTCATTATATTTTATGTACCCCTCAATTCAAACAAATACAAATAATCTGAACCCTCCTTCCATCTTTGACAGGAAAGAAAGCCTCACTACACACTGTATTTTGAATGCTGTCATTTCTAGTGTTTGAGAAGTCAGTCTTCAGAAACAGTGCCCATCACCCACCCTACCCCAGGTATTTACCATTGCAGCTTAGGTAGGCGAAAAAAGGTCCGTAGGTTTCTGGGTAGAGAATACTCTCACATGCAGTGTGGTTCTCAAGGAATGGGGTAGGTGACTTTGAGAACAAAGAGACCACTGTGCCTGAGGTGAGTGAGAGGAGGGAGGAGTAGGAGGAATTAAGATTGGAGCGTGCTTTTATTGGTTGATGTTATTGAAGTGCCGTGGGAATTTATTGAGGGCTTTGAAAGGATTGTCCTGTTTTATAGAGAGTAGCTAGAGGGGAGCAAGTATGGGAATAAGATGGACTAAGAAATAATTGGAGTGATCTAGACTAACTTTGTTTAGAGTAACTGTGATGGTAGTAATGAAAGTTGTCCGTGTCTGGCTTTACAGAATCAAGAGTTGGGCATGTAAAGTTATGAATCTTTATTGAACATTACAGTGAGCATGTCAAGTAGGTAATGGGATATATAAGACACAGATTCTGAGGAGAGGACTAAAGATGTATAATTTAACTACCACGAGTATACTGGAAGAGATCACTTAGGTAGGAAGTTAATTAAGATGCCAAGAGGCCCAACATGCTGGGACCCTTCATGCTCCTACATTGGAACATTAGCATCAGGAAAGATTGAAATGCTGTCAGAGATATGAGAAGATTACAAGTGTGTGATGCCCCAGAAGCCAAGGGAAGAAAGGAAGTTTAAAGGTAAGAGTGTTTGGTCATTGTGTCACGCTTAATCACTTGAATACAGCTTAAGAAATAAAGTACCCTCTCACTAGTGGTCTCTGAACAAATAACTTTATTTTTTTTTTTTTTTGTTTTTCGAGACAGGGTTTCTCTGTGTAGCTTTGCGCCTTTCCTGGAACTCACTTGGTAGCCCAGGTTGGCCTCGAACTCACAGAGATCCGCCTGGCTCTGCCTCCCGAGTGCTGGGATTAAAGGCGTGCGCCACCACCGCCCGGCTACAAATAACTTTAATAGACCTCTCTCCATTCTCATTTGTTAATTAGAACGCTGGCAATCCTTCTTCCTGTAAATTAGCTGCCTGTATCCTTGAACAGAATTTGTTCACAAATAGGGCACTGCCGATTTTAGGGGGATTGGCAGTGGTGTTCTGTTAGGTGAGGATTGATCAGGTGGTGCCGAAGTGTTACTAGTTGTGTGATATTGAGTCTATTACTTTATCTCAGAAGGTCAGTTTCATCGGGTATGTTGAGTTAGTAGTGATAGGCTACTTTCTCAGAGGCTTATTATAAAAAAAAATCCCGAATATTAATAAGGATCAGTCTTAATAACTTCTTCCCAGGGGCCCAGAAGAGAAGCTACATACGAATGGCGAGAATTATTTTCAGGAAAAGAATCTAAGTACACCGAGCTCTTTGTCCATCTACTTTATTCCTCTGGGATAAAATTCTGTCTACACAGCTTCAGTTCTTCTCCCATGTCTAGCTCCTTTCTTGCCTGATTTTTCTCTACCTTTATCTGCTGTCCCCTCTAAGTTCTAAATTCTCTCATCTTAGTTCTTCCCCATCTGGCTCTTCCTCATCTTCCATCTCATTCTTCTAGTTCTCCATCTAGTTCTCCAGTCAAAATCCTCAAAAAATCCCCTTAAGTCTCTGAGGTTTACAGTTATATACCCATGTAATAGCAGTGCTCTAGCTAAAGCAAGGTCACCAGGCTTGAATTCTTTCAGGGTCATAAAGGCAGACAAGAGTTTTCCTCAGGCAGTGACCGTCAGGCTTTCTTTTACAACCCAAAAGGGGAGTGGTAAAGGAGGAGGTCAACTAAGAGCTAAAATTGGTTAATATATCTGAAAAAGATCATTTATGTGCTCAGACTACGGTCCTAGAGGTGGTTAGGTAAATGTTAGGAGTCTATAATGTTAGTATAAATATCACTAAGGCTGTATGAGAAAAGAGGGTCTGAGCTATTTTACCTTAATTCAAGAGAGCATTTGGCCTTGCATGCATGATAGGTATTTCAGATAAAATACACTGTTAGGAGTTCTTGGAAGCATATATAGCATACAAGGAAATCAGTGCAGGAATCGGCTAATATATATACAAAAGCTAAAATATCACCAAGACTTCTTAAACCATGGCTTTTCTGAGTAGTAGCTTTTGTAACAGTAGCTGAATTCCATTATGTTTTCCTGCTGCTTGCAGCGAAAATAAATAAATAAATAAAATAAATAAATAAATGTTTAATCACAGATATCTCTTTCCTTATAGCCTCAAGTAGGATACCACCTCATTATTGTTGGATGTGAGGAAACACAGAGGTTGAAGTAAAAAAATACTTTTCATTGATTCTGTAGAAGTACTATTCATCTCTTGTGGGTTCTGTCTCATTGAGCAGTTTGGCATACCATTTTATAGCATTCTTGTGGTGTAGAGAAAGGGGCATGATGCCAGGGAGAAGAAGAAAAGAACAAGCAAGCTTTGAGCTAACGCTTTCTCCAACCCTCAACTAATCCCCTCCAAACTAACCTTATTCTGTTATCAACTTATCCATATTGCTACTATAGATAAAAAATACTTAACTGAAGCCCTCATTCATATAAATAAGCGTGTGATTTCTGTTTGTGAAGCTGAGTAGCTATAGTAGCCACTAACCACCTGTTTAACAAATGTTACATGGTTCTAAAAAAAAAAAAAAAAAACAACTTTGTTTTTCATAAACTAGCACAGAAATCTTGGAAAGAACTTTTAATACCTCGGTCATGCAAAGGTGTAGCATTTTTCTAGCAGGACATTGAGGATTTAATAAAAGTGATTTTAGGAAGGAAGTTTATTAAGTTGCTAGCTTTTCTTATCAAATTGACGTTTTCTTTTGAAAATATATAGTGAAGTTAGATACATCATAAGGCTCAGTACTTGGAATGCCATCATAATTTTTATTGGGAAGTAGGACCTTTTAACATTAATGCTATTTCAAATGTACGTTGTAGATTACATTTGTTCTTGGTCTATAGTTATTTTAATTTCTTTTAAAGAAGAATCCTTGATTTACTTGGCAGATAATAAAGGTAAAATTTGGAGCATTTATTCCAAAATCATCATGAATATGAAAGCAATTTTTTTGCAAAAACTATTCTTACTGCTGAGTTTTTCACATGAGTGTGGAGTCAGTATCTTGGTAGGAATCCAAAAACAGCACAGCTGCAGATTTATTTTTTGTGAGGGACTGTACAAATGAGGGTGGAGTTTAAAGTAAATGAAGTTTTCCCAAGAGTATTTTTCATTATCTGTCCCAGCTCAAGTTAATTATACAGCAGAGTTGAAATTTTCAATGTTGTACGTCTATGTTACTTCCCAGAGCTAAGTCATCCTCTGACTGTCCAGCCAAAAGAGTACCACCCTAAACTGCTACGTCATCCTTTTCTCTTTGGGTTGTTTTCTTTCTTTCCTCATCTTCTGTCAGGGAAACTGCTTTAGTTTAGTTAGCTATTTGTTTATCTTTGCTTCTATAAGATTAGGTATTTTTTCTGTCTTGGTTCTCCACTTTTGGAAATGAAGAAAAATGTATTAATTTTTTCAAATATCTGTAATGCTGAAGTATTCTTGGGAATTGGTCTATAATATTTGCGTTCATTTTCAAGAAAACCAGGATTTTGTTAAGACAATATATTTATACTAATATGTGTTCATTTCTTACATATAAAATTCCTAGAAAAATGTCCAGTACATGGTAAATGGTTAATCAGTGCTATTCTCTTATATTACAGGGTCACAGAAAATTGTGTCTATTTGTTCTTGAAACCTGGGTGGCATTTTGCTTGATCCTTAGTCCATATGTGAAATCCAGCTATAGCTGTTTCTTCCATTTTCAAGTACATGACATCAAAATCAAAGAGTTTAATTTCAAATGTATTTTCTGTTAGAGCCTGAGCTCAGGGCCAGAAGTGTGTGCCTTTAGTTAAAGTTTTTCATGTTTCTTTGAAATGTTTGACATGATAGGGGAGAGTGACATAATACAAGTTATAAGGTCTTATGAGCTAGTTCATGCAGTACTTACTACATTTATTTAATTATGAGTTTTACTGGTGGTCGAAGGACAAATTTGGAAGGTGAAATTTATCACTTTTTCCTCTTTAAATTTTCATTTGTTTTATTAGGGAAAAAAGCATATATACTCTGCAAACAGGGAATCAGTGGTCCTTAGAAGTCATTGTGTCTCCTACCTTCTAATAACTGAAAAAAAGTTGTCACATGATAAATGATAATATTTTATTAAAATAAAAAGGTTAGAGAACAGCCCTTTCCGCTCTGAAGACTGATAGCCAGCTATTTATTTCTCTGCAAGAGCAGAAATTGCAGGGTAAGATGAACATTATTCTGTGTAAAGCCATCTGGTGATGAATCAGCCAGCTGATTTCCAGAGCATAAGGATGGACTATCCTTAACATGTGACTTAGTTCAAGTAATTGCATGCATTAATTATACACTAGGTATGTATTGTAAAGAAGTCAGTGTTTTGGCATGGATTGCACAATACACTATTTCCTAGTTTTGTGGCAATGCTGTTGTCCATCTCAAAACTCCATTATAATAATTTACTTCACTCAGACCCCTCTTGACATCAGTTCTCAATTTGAATTACATGTAACTATAAGCAGCATTTAAAATTTTTTTTAATAACAATATGGTAATGGGTTTCCTTCTGGCATTTTCATATATACTTTCTTTCATTGATCTTCCTTTATTCCCCTCCCCAACCCCCGCACTTTCTCTTTCTCTGCCTCCTAGATCCCATTCCACGTTTTTAACATACACTTTAATAACCTGTTTTTCCTCCTACCCCAAACTTCTCTCCCCTTCATAGTCCTTCTCTTAGTCTCATGAGCCACATGGACTCTAACAAAATTAAAATCTAGAATCCACATATGACAGCAAATACGGTGGTTTTCTTTCTGAGTCTGGGTTACTTTCTCTCTTTTTAAATTTTTATTTTATTTTATTATATTTTTGGGGGGCTTTTCGAGACAGGGTTTCTCTGTGTAGTTTTGATGCCTGTCCTAGATCTCGCTCTGTAGACCAGGCTGGCCTCGAACTCGCAGATACCCGCCTGGCTCTGCCTCCCAAGTGCTGGGATTAAAGGTGTGTGCCACCAGCGCCTGGCTTACTTTCTCTTTAATATACTAATTTCCAGCTGTATTCATTTTCTTGTGAATGACATGGCTTCATTTTTTATGGAGAACAAAATTGCATTGTATTCATGTACCACATCTGTTAGTGGAGACCTAGGCTGCCTTCACGTCCTAGTTGATTGTAATAGTGCAGCAGTAAAAATGAATGCACAAGTTTCTCTGCGGTAAAACTTGAAAGTCCTTTGAGTATGTACCTAGGAGTGATGTAGCTGAGCCATATGGTATTTTTATTTTTATTTTTCTAGAAAACCACACTGATTTTAGTGGCTATATTAGTTTATACTGTCATCATCACTAAGTAAGGTTTTGGCTTTCCTCATATTCTTGAGAGCATTTATTAGTGTTCTTGATCAGTCTTTCTGACTAGAGTGAGATAGAATCTGAAAAGTCATTTTAATTTGCTTTTCTCTGATGACTAAACTGACAGCTGAACATTTAAAAAATGTTTATTGGCCATTTTTCTTTCTACAACGTTCTGTTCAGTTCATTATTCATTTCCTGATAGGAAGATTTGTTCTTTCGGTGTTTAATTTTTTGCAGTTCTTTGTATTTTCTAGATATTACTCTTCTGCTCCGAGTATAACTGGCAAAGGTTTTCTTTTGTTCCTGGACTTATGTCTTCACCCTGCTAATAGTTTCCTGTGTTGATCCATTTGTCAGTTCTTGGTATTGCAGCCTGTGCTATAGTCTTTTCGGAAAAGTTCAGCATAGGAAGGGGATGTAGCTCTTTGAGTTGAGTGCTTTCCTAGCATGTAGGAGGTCCTGGGCTTAGTCCCAGTGTGGTGGTACATGCCTGATATCTTAGCACTTGAAAGGGCAAGGTGGAAGTTTCAGAACTCTGTTCAAAATCGCTCTCAATGTGTGATGATTTAACTTGGCCAACTCATGTGTGTTTAGGATTTTATCTATTTCTTCCGGTTTTCCTGAGTATTTCAGATGTACATTTTATAAATACCTAATGATTCTCTTAAATCCATTGGAGCCTGTTGTAACAACTTTTTTATTTGAAATTTTATTTTTGATCTCTCTTTTTTTTTGTTAGTTTGACTAGAATGTTGTCATGCTTGTTCAGTTTTTCAAAGAACCAACTCTACTTGATTTATTGATGTATTCTTTTAGTCTGTATATATTTTCTGCCCCAATCTTGAGAGAGAGTGTGTTCTACTGAAATTGAGTTTAGATTATTTTATTTTTAAAGTATGGATTCTTTTTATCATTTATTTTACTTTTATTAATTTTTGAGATTAGAATGATTACATTTCTCCCTTTCCTTCCTCCTTCCAAACCCTCCCATATACCTCTCCCTACTCTCCTTCAAATTCATGGCCTCTTCTTTCATTAATTGTATATGCATTTATATTCCTAAATATAACCTCCTCAGTTCCTGTAGTGTTACTTGTATGTTTTCAGGGCTGTTTGGCACTGCACACCTAATCAGTGTGCTCCTCGCTAAGGAAAACCACCTCTCCCACTTCCAACTTTCCTCAGTTGCCTAGAGTTCTTTGTGTAGAGTTGAGGCCTCAAGGGCTTTTCCTCCATCCACTTTGTCGTTTTCTAAAGCCTTGCTTGTGTGTTATTTTGGTTGGTTGTTCTTGAGGGAGAGGATAACTGCATAGAGCAGGCTGGCCTAAACTCGGAGATCTGCCTGCCTCTGCCTCTGCTTCTGGAGTTTTGGTATTAAAGGCATGTCACCACTCCTGGCTCATCTAACACACACAAAATAATAATGATAAAAATAATAAACTTTGTTCTTAGAACTGCTTTAGCTGCCTCCTAGATTGCCAGATGTTATGATAGGTTGCACTATCATTTCATTTGATTCTAAGAACAATGAACGTTTTTAACATAAAATTAAGATATAAATTATTGGAATGTACAGTGCAGTGAAGCTGTGTGTTCTGCTTGACAATTGCAGAGAGATTTTGATTGATCTCTTTTTAGGTTTCAGAGTTTAAGTATTAAAATGCTAGTCCATTGGATCCTAAGATGAACTGATCCCACAGGAAAATCCAATTTTAAAACTTACTATAGTTCTAGGAAGGTGAAAGTGTAACTGTGATGCTAGGTAGTGTTTACATCTACTTGAATGTTAAACCTTTGCCATCTAGTTGCTGAAAAGCCAAGTCCTATGTGGCAAGATAAACTTGAAAGATTGCTTGCTAAAGAGGAACATAACTAGAAAGTAAGGACGAGATTTACTTAGTAACAGAAGTTAGGTGACCCTAAAGAGTTCCAGGTTTCCTGCTCATCAAGACTTCTGGTAGAGTCATCACTGCTCCTTCATTCATTAAAAGTAGAACCTGCTGTAGATTAGATTTGATCTCTTACAGAGAGAAGGGGTCGGGGGAGATGCAGGTGGAGAATGGTGGAGAGAAGGGAAGAAGGTTGTCACACAGTTAGAAAGGTTGTTCTCGGAGCTAGAGACGAAGAAACTCTTGTTTTGGCCTTCTGCTGACACAGGTGAGATCATCTCATGTCCTCATTCCAGTTTAGAATAAGGACAGCTTCCTGTTTCCATCTAACTGCACAGCATTCTCTCCGGGACTTAGTTCCCTGAAGCAAGATTCTTTTGTTTGTTTGCCCTAGCAACCCTGGATTTGGTAGGCTTCTCAATAGGTGTGTTGTATATATTTAAGTATATCTTATGTTTTAATACATAGATACTTGGTATAGCATTTAAATGAGTTGAACTTGTCTCCTCAACATTGATTTTTTTTTTCTTCTAGTGTTTTGGAATTTATATTATCTATAGTCACTTTATGCAATAGCATATCAGAGCTTCTTGCTTCCATTGAACTATAAATTAGATGGTAATTGATCAACCACCTTCTCCTCGTCTCCCCTCTTCTGGCCATTCTTAGATTCTGATATCCACCATTATATCTTCTACTTCTATGAGAGCAATGTTTTCAGATTGTACATACCAGTGAGATTTTATAGTACTTCCTTTTGTGTACCTAGCTTATTTCGCTTAACTCAAGAGCCTCTATTTCCACCAATGCTCTATCGAATGCCAGGATTTTGTGCTTTATTATAGTTGAACTATATTGCCTTCATGAGTGTGTGGACATTTGGGTTGTATTGTTTCTTGGCTGTTGGGGTTAGTGCTGCAGTACACTTGGGAATGCAAATGCTCCTCCCATCTATCTCACTTCCTTTGTATATAAATATACCTGTAAATGGGGCTGCAGCACCATGCAGTAGCTCTATTTGAAAAAATTTAAGAACCTGCATAATGCTTTTCATAATAGCTATGCTAATTTACATTCCCATCTGCAGTTCCTACCAGCACTTGTTATCTTTTGGGGGTTTTGACAGTACCTATTTAATGGATTCAGGTGGTAGTTCATTCTGGTTTTGACTTCCATTTCCCGGCATTTACTGTTGGCCATTTACATGTCTTCTTTTGAGAAATGTCTGTTTATGTCTCTTGCCCTTTTTGAAATTGCTTGAGAACCCACATGGATGACCTACCTATAATCCCAGCACTTAGGAGGTACATGCCTGGGATCCCTGGTGCAGTCTGGCTAGCTCAACCAGCTGGAAAGTTCCAGGTTCAGTGAGAGAACCTGCCTCACTAAATACTGATCAAGAAAGATAACCAGCATCAACCTCTGATCTCTACATTTTCTCTTGCCATATAACCTGTCAACACAAATGTACCACATATACATATACACATGAAAAAAAAGACATGAGTACTTGGGGGAATGATAGTAAATCTATCTTAGAGATACTTAGAGAAAAACAGAGAATGTAGTCTTATGTTATATTTCTCAGAAGAAAAGATACTTAGCGAATAAAGGTCATTGCCTTAGCCCACAAAAGAATATAATATCCTGTGTATTGAATATATTATTATTTCATTTTAGAACATGTGTATTCTCTAAGCTTCACAGAAAGACAAATAAGATTTATAAAAAGCCATTTAAACTACATTATTTTATGTAATTGTAATAATTGCATAAATACAACTGTCATATATTACATAGTTATAATAATGTGTCGTGCTATAGAAATGTTTAAAGACTGTCTTATAGCAGATGAGAGTTAAAAGCTGTTTTATAACCTAAGAATGGTGCTTGTTTAAACTGATTTTTCTATATTAAGAAGTTGTTCTTTTTGTCCATGTTTGGTCCTTGTGGTTTAGATTGCTGTTTAAGCTGAGTTGATTTCTTTTGAATATGTTGTACTGTAGTTTTCATTTTTGTTCCCTTTAAAAAGTATGTAACTATTGACCTACTTACTATTCAGTGTTTTAAAATTGTTCTTTGTTGTAAATGGAGTATATAAATTATGTAATGTATTTCCAGAAAAGATTTTCCTTTAGTTAAGTTCTGGTTCTCTGTTGACGTGGCCATGGAGACTGTATTCTGAAGTAGTAAAAGAAATGCTAAACACCAATTTGACAGAAAGAATGTGTAAGACTAAGATCATCTGCATTGAATAGTTGGGGACTGGGAGACTTAAACCACTTAAGTCAGCCAAACTGATTAAATAAGCTGAGAAAGTATTAAGACTTGATTGTTTTAACTTATACAAAGTTATTTGCTTATTTTGGTAAGCATTGTGTGCATCATATATGTGTACATGACTGTGGTGGTTAGTTTGTCTGTCAACTTTACACAAACTAAGGTCACCTAGGAAGAGGCACCTCAATTGAGAACTTGTAGGCAAGCCTGTGCAGCATTTTCGTGATTGGTGACTGATGTCAGAGGGCCTGTCCCACTGTGGACCACCCCTGGGAAAGTGGTCCTGGATTGTGTAAGAAAGCAGGCTGACCAAGCCAGTATGGCATATGGCTTCTGCTTCAGTTCCTGACTCCAGTTCTTTCTTTGAGTTCCTGTCTTGGCTTCCTCCATGATGCACTGCAGCCTATGAGCCAAATAAACATTTTCCAGATTGCTTGTCTTATATTTTATCACAGTAACAAAATACAAACTAAGACAGTGACTTTTAACATATAATAAACAAAATTTTCCCCAGAACATTGTACAGTGTTTGCTTTAATGTATGCCTATATTTTACTGTAGAATGCTTCCTTCCATTACAGTTTATTTCCTATTCAAATGTACCATAGTATACATCTTAGGAAAAATTGAAACTATTCTTTGGATTCCCAAGACAAAACTTGAGTAGGTGGTATCATGACTCTTAAGTATAGGAGAGGAAATGAAGGAGCATGACACCTACCTTGCCTAGGGCTATGCAGAGTAAAAGTAGTAGAATAGGATTCAGACTTACCCACTGATCTGTTTGACTCCAGAGTTTGAGTTTGTTCCTGACACTGCTACATTCCATAGGACAGTAATTGTTAACATTTCAGTCTACAGGTCCCTGGGGGATTCCTGAAAGAAATCCTTTCAGTGCTCCGTGGGACCAGATGTTTAATGATATCAAAGGACTTTCTGAAAGGAATCCTTTCAGTGGTCCGTGGGACCAGATGTTTAATGATATGAAAGGACTTTCTGCCTTTCTTGTTGCATTTCAGTTAGCACACATGACACAGAAACAGCTGTGGTAAACTTAAGCTCAGTAGCACAGATTAAGGAACTGGACCAGACTGGATCAGAGGTAGCTGAAGTCAGCATTGTTGTACAACTGCAGTTAAAAAGTTTTAAAAATCCACCAGCTTTACTAAGATTACCTCACAAAATAGTAACAGTGGGCGACTATCTTAAATCTTGACCTTGAATTCATACCTTTGTAGTGTTCTCAGAACTAGAGGAAAGTACATAGAGAGAGCAGTTACACTCTGTGCTAGACTATTGTGGTTGTCTCCAAGAAGTAAGTTGTGTCACTGTGTGAGTTGTAAACTGAACTAGGCCCATGCTTTCATAAAACATCACTTTTATGTCAATGATTGGCAGATTGCTAAAGTAGAGCTCAGTATTTGTCAAAATGAACCCAAGAAAAAGTGACAGGATTTTCTTTTCAGTGATAAAATTTTAGGTGTCAAGGACATAATTTGAGATAATGAATTCTTCCTGTGAGGTTAGTAGCAACCTACTATTAAACATTTTTCTGTTGAGATGAGTGGTAATATTTAATGAATGAGTTTTAAAGTAGTGTAAATGAAAGAGTCAAACATTTTGAAGATCTACATAATTCTGAAAACCATATTTTTTTAAAAGACCAGTGAGTGTATGATGTTACAAAAGCCCATCTGAGTGGAAGATGAATTTGTGTATAATTCATGCAGAGTTCCCATATTGCATATAATCAAGAAACTTTGGCTTTGTATAGTTATTATTAGTATCTTTAAAAACTCCCTACAAATTTTTTAAAAAGACTTAAAATAAAACCCTTTTTTACCACTCCAAAAACAGCTTTCCTTCACATATTTTTAGTTCAAAATTATGGTGGTAGAATAAATCCAAGAAGATAGGAAAATGTCTCTATTAATCCAATTGTTTAAAAGATAACCCATATTTTAAGTAGTGCTATTTTTCTCTTTGGAGAGGGGGTTAGGAAATGAAGCTTTCTACAAATATTAGTAATTTTAAGTGAGATTTCCTTGTTATTCTTTTAAGTGAAACAAATACTAACTTTTCAGGTATACCATAACCCATGTAAAGAAGTACTCCTGGGGGCCTATTTTTGTACTAGAGAGTCCTAAGAACCAAAAGTTCTAAGAATTGCTACTCTAGGAAAAATGTATTGAAACAAATAAAGTAGTGGCTCACCCCTGTAATCCCAGCACTAAGGAGGCAGCAGCAAGAGGAATGGTCTGATCTCAGGCTACCCTGATCTATTTAGCAAGGTCCAGGGAGAAGGGAGTGGAGGGGAGGGAGGACGAAGGAATTGGAGTTTTATATTGTAGAAATCGTATTCAGTGTGTCTACACTTGATAGATAAGCAATGTCTTTGAATTCCAGAGTTATTCTAGTTAGATATCAGATTTACTTTCTCAATTTCATTCTTTCTCAGACGTTTTCTGTAAGACATGTATTTGTACAACACAGCTGCTTTTTATGTTATTATACTACTAGATGTATTTATTTACTTGGAAATTACAGATTGAGTCTAGAAGCTTTTTAGAAATTCAATAAAAATTTATTAACTGACCACCTACTTATATGCCTTAGTTCTTTCTTTTTTAACTGGACTCTTTAGTGGAGTTTCTAGATTACAATACTGATGAGAATATGGTTTATATTGGGTGTAGATGTTGATGAAGGCAGTTCTGTTTTAGGCCTACTTACAGGGATGCTGACTAGATACTGAAGAAGGAGTTTCTAATGTGCTTTTCTTCATCTGCAGGATGATGTAGCTTTGCTAAGGATTCAGAAGCTAAGCAGAAATGAGCTTAACATCCTGGTTTTTGGTGAGCAGTGGAGGCACTCGCCACAGGCTGCCACGAGAGATGATTTTTGTTGGAAGAGATGACTGTGAGCTCATGCTGCAGGTAACGTGTCAGCCTTCTCTGTGTGCAAGCTCTAAGCTTCAACTGGGCATCAAGAGCTGTCTTCCCCTTTACAGAGTTACAGTATTCAGTCAGATAGCAGATACACTTTGTAAAAATCAGACTTTAATTTTCTGGTTCACCTAACTCGTGTCAGTTTAATTAATTTTCACCCTTGTATTATCTGTAAATAATTTCTATGTTTTGAGGATTATATTTTGAAAAATGAAAGGTTAAAATAGAGAAATGTGTGTGCTTGTGGGATGAACATGTATATATAGGTACACTTAGCCATATAGAGAAATTCGTTTCTAAAAATTCCAGTTTTAGAATTTACATTTGAAGTGAAAATAAATTTGCTTAGAGAATGCCTCATTTTGTCCCTTTTTATCATCTAAGTCTTTGGGTTTCATATGCAGTTTGTGTTATATTCAGTATTAAAGGAAGAAATCATGCAAGATAACATTTTCTTAACAATAAGATAGGTAAAATATAAAAGAATTTATTGGATTTCTGTGTAACAATTTCACAATTTTTAAACTATGTAGTTTGATACATCCAACAAAATCAGTTAATTTAAATTCAGATTTAAAATGTGGATTTATTGGAAGGAGTATTTTGGAAATTTAGTTACTTTATGTTTTTAGGGAATGATAACAAATTTATGTTGTATCGTAACACAGATTTCATTTAATCTACTTTTTTGATCTATCCCTATATTTATTAACTGTCCTATTAATATTGTATATAAAGGTAAAAATCTTTTTTGTTACTTATTTTAGTATTTTTTTTGTAGTTATTATTTTAAAATTTTTCCTTTTAGTCCCGTAGTGTGGATAAGCAGCATGCAGTAATCAATTATGATGCATCTATGGATGAACATTTGGTGAAAGATTTAGGCAGCCTTAACGGGGTAAGTTAACTGTGTAGTTTTTACTTTGGTTGAATACTTGTTTAATGTTAATAAAGTTGTATTCCTTCTTTGTTATATTACCCCTTTCTTTGTTTATCTTTCCCTTTTAAATACTTAAATGGTGCATTGTACATTGAAGCCATAGGTAGAAGAAGCTAAGGAATAAATAGAGGAATTAAGAAAGAAATTCAACATGATGTATGATAAAGATTTCTTAAGGTAGATGAGACCAAAGTTTGAGCTCACTATGTGACTGCAATTCATGTGTGGGGGAAACAGAAAAAGGTTCTGGTGGTAAGAATGTGTAAAACACTTTTGGGCACAAGAGATACAGTCTCACTTTTAGAAAATAAAACTGTGATGGCACATGCCTTTAATCCCAGCACTCAGGAGGCAGAGCCAGGCGGATCTTTGTGAGTTGAGTCCAGCTTGGTCTACAGAGTGAATTCCAGAACTGTCAGGGCTACACAGAGAAACCCTGTCTCAAAAGCTGGAAAAAAAAGAAAGAAAAAAAAAAAAAAGAATGGAAAGGTAGATTTGATGCTACATACTGGATGACCTCCTGTAGTCTAGGGCTGGAGTCAAAACAAGGGATCTAAACATTTACTATAACACACACATACATTATCAGAATAGTAGGATTTGCATTTGCTGCTTTTTCTTTGTCTTTTTAGATATCTTTGTGTAACTGTGGTAGTTTTTTCTTATTTCAATATGATCTCTCTACATTTTGCAGAATATTTTATAGTCACAGGACATGCAAGACTATTGATGTATTGGTTTATTTCAATGTCTTAATTTTCTTGTAGCTCTTCTAACAAGCAAATTTTTTTTTTTGTTTGTTTTGTTTTTGTTTTTTTTTTTGTTTTTCGAGACAGGGTTTCTCTGTGTAGCTTTGCGCCTTTCCTGGTACTCGCTTTGGAGACCAGGCTGGCCTTGAACTCACAGAGATCCGCCTGCCTCTGCCTCCCGAGTGCTGGGATTAAAGGCGTGCGCCACCACCGCCCGGCTAACAAGCAAATATTTTATCTTTGATATTATATCCTCCTGAAATTTAATGAACCGCTTGTATTTTGAGTGTTTCAAATTGCTGCCATGAAAAATACACACTAAACACATGAAAAGCATATGCATGAATAAAACTTCTTTCAGTTTTTAACTTGCCTGCTACTAAAAGACTTTTATATTGATTATTTGAAGTTTTTTGGTTAGCTATTCTGTTGATTCTAGTACATGTAATTCAAGTTTGCATTCTTCAAACTTGTACTGAAATTCTTCCCATGTGACTTGAACCATTATATAGACTGCCACCTTTCCCCTTGGCATACCTCCAGAACTGCTTGCAGAGTCTTCCTGCTGTTCTGCTCCTCTCCAGGCAGGAGTCCAAATGGGTTAGACTTTCTTTGGCCTAATCGTCTTGCCATTCTCTTTGCCATTCTCTATTCTTTTTAAAGAGTAAAACTTCTTTAAGGGATCAAAGAGAAGGCCCTTGCATTTAGGAACATAAACTGGTTAATGTTAACATGCTGAAAGAATTAAAACAAACAAAAACAAAGTAGGCAGCACATGCTATAGAGTAAAGGATGTATGTTAATAGTGTGGATTCACAACTCTGTTGGCTAACTTTTTTTTTTCTTTTCTTTTTGTACACCGAAAACCTGTGTTTTAATATCTGTTTTGTGCTCGATTATAAATTCCTGGGTGATTTGTATGATTTTAGCTTTTATAATTATAATCACAGTACCCAGACCTTCACACAGTTCATGAATCCCTTGTGTGTGTGTGTGTGTGTTTGAATTATATATATGGTAATTATATATAATAATGTATGATATATATGATTGTATATATGTAATTGAATTAACTTTCAATCCAAAGGACCTTGTAGAAGAAAATTTTAGTATTTTCTATATGTGGAATAGTTAAATAATATTCAAGTTCAGAAAGTTTCCTCTCAACCACAGTGCTATTCTTATATGTCTTGATATAATTGTTTAGATAAATAATTAGATCAGTGTATTAATCTTTCAAAAGAACGATCAAATAGAATTATTTGTTATCTTTTAATATTGTTATTTGTTATATTTAATTTTCAGTTGAAATATGAACTTCTAGGCTTATCTTTTTATCAGTTGATTATATGCAATAATTTTATGAAAGATAGTAACTTATGAAGAGGAACATCCCCAGTTTGAACTTCAGATCAGCCCGTGAATGTGAATTTCATAGTTAGACTTTATTAACAGAATAACTTGTAGCAAAACATTTTATTTCATAAAAATTTAGTTTCTTCATATAGATTGGTATTATCTCCTATATTGCATAAAATGTGATGCATTTAGGTTCATTAAAATAAAGATACCATTTAAAATATATTGTCCTTCAACTATAAAATATTGGAGATAATTGCTTTTCTCTAGTATTGTAAGGATCTTAAGTGTGACTGTATATGGGACTATGTGTTCATTAGAGAACTCTAACATATTTTAGGAGTGATGAATGTGTCACCTGAGTGACAGCCCAAACATTCCGTAAAGGACTCTATGGCAAATACTATAAGAATTCTATGAACTACTATCATGTATTATTCAGGAGAGTACTTGATCCACAGTCCGTGTACTTTGGGGGTGGGGATTTTGTTTTTATGTGTAAGAGTGCTTGCTTGAATGTATGTCTGTGCACAGTTTGCATACACAGTGCCTAGAGTCCAGAAAAGGGCATTAGATCCCCTGGGACTGATGTTACAAATGATTGTGAGACACCACATGAGTGCTGAGAATAGAACTTGCCTCTTCTACAAGAGCATCCTGTGCTTCTAACCAGTAAACTATCTCTCTAGTCCAGTGTACTTTTAATACTATTATAATTCCAGAATTTTCAACATCAAAGTAAAGGTGGTAATGCCAGAAGTAGGCTGGAAACAGTGAAGTGCTTTTTGCGAGCCTAGTTTTAATTTTAACTAGTGGTGTAACTTAGGAAAAATTACATAGTATCTCTGTTCCTTGGTTTTAAAAATAATAATAAAATAAGCTAAAATACAGTAAGCATTCAAAAAGTGTTAATTTATTGCTATTATGATTTAGTTGTTTTAAAGATAGCTAAGACAATTTTAATATTCAGAAACCTATATACTTTTCAATGAATCCATTATTGTACATATATTGTTTTTTAAATGTTTTATTTTTTAATTATGTGCATATATATGTGGACATGTGACTATGAGGATACCCATGGAGGACAGAAAAAAGCTTTGGATCCCTTAGAGCTGAAGTTACAGGCCATCATGAGTTGCTGGATGTGTTGCTGGGATCTGAACTCTGGTCCTCTACAAGAGCAGCAAACATTCTTACCCTCTGAGCGACCTTATCTTGCCTTCATTATTTTACTTTTAAGAAAAGCATTTACTCTCTAAACTCACCTTGGAAATATCACTTCCACTCTTATTCCTTTTACCTTGTCACAAAACGTATTTCCAAGGGATCTGAATATGTGTTTTTACCACCAGAAATGATTATTAAAATAAGGCATCGAGAGTTGAAACTGATTTTGTTGCTGTGCTTTGGTGGCCCACATTTCTGTGAGCCTGTTGAAGTGTCTCTGTGAGAGCCTTGTTTATCTTCAACCTCCTTCCACTAGGGCACTTGCCTCTGTCCCCTACCATGCGATCACATCCTGTCTTTTGTTACTGTGCTACTACACAGCAGCCTAGGTTCCAGCCTAGGCCTGTTTCCCTTTCTTCAGACTGGAGTTCCATGAGGACATGAGTTCAATCCCCAGCACACACATAAAAGGTTGAGTGTGATTACCTGCACGTTTGTAATCCTAGCACTGGAGAGCAGAGACAGGTGATTCCCAGCACTTGCTGGCTAGCACAACTAGCTTAATTGGCAAGTCCTGGTTCCCAGTGAGACACTTTGCCTCAAAAACAAAATAGATGGATTCTGAAGAGCAATGTCTGCAGTTGACCTCTGTCCTCTGCAAACAGGAGCACTGATGAGCACATACACACACACACACACACACACACACACACACACACACACACACACACACACACAGAGAGAGAGAGAGAGAGAGAGAGAGAGAGGAGGAGGGGGGGTAAATAAAACATTAAAATTTAAAAATATAAATTATTCAGGTTCTTGTTGGGAAATACTGCATGGTCCTTATTAAATGACTAACAGGGTGAAATTGTCTTGTTTTCTTTTTGTTCTTAGAAGTACTCTTTTCTCTTCTTGTTGATTCTGGATGAAAGAAAAGTGAGCTAGAATTATCTTCATTTCCTGAAGATACACAGTGTGATAATCTTGTCTGTGCTATGATCATATCATCATTGTCATAATCTACAGTGCTCTTGTCTATTCATTGTGTAATTGAGTTATTTTTTTTTCTTTATTTACCTCCCTTTGCTTCAGTGGACATTTAAACTGAGTGTTTCAGCTGTCCTCTTTAATAGCATTTAAAAAAAAATAGGAAAGAAAGAAAGAAAAAAAAACTATAAAGTAGCATCTCCAGATGTCTTCATGAAAAGCTAATGCATGTCAGGCATTGCAGTAAGAAACTGAAGGATGACAGAATGATGATTTATGTCTCTGTTGCCTTATTCTTCTGTCTGGGCTTTTCACTATCCTAGCCATTAGCGACCATTGAATACTTGAGATGTGACTGACTAGTCTAAATTCCAATGACTTACACATATCTGTAAAATACCTTACTAATTTTACTTCTTGAGCTAGTATGTTTTTAATACACTAGATTACATTTACAATGTATTATCAAAACTAATTTTAATTCTTGTTACAAGTCTACAAGAAAATACAACAAGTAGTGTATGCTGTTTGTTTGGGAAATTGTGACATACTGGATAGTGCCTTTCTATGTAATTCTGCTATTTGTCTTGTTATTTTGTTAATTTTCAGTATTGTTAGAAATAATTGAGTAAAAATAAAATACCATGGTGAAGATAAAGCAGAATTTCAACATAAAGAAAAAATCTATTTACTAAGATCCCATAATGTATTTTAGATTCATAGAAAGATCCAAAGGACCCACATGGCAGTTGTAAAGCAACCACAAGATGCCTCAGCAGTTAAAAATGCTTGTGGCTAAGGCTGATGAACTGAGTTTAATTCCCAAAACCCACATGGTGGAAAGCGAACTAATTCCAGCAAGATGTCCTGACTTCCACATGCACAGAATTGCACATGTGTACACATACACACACAATAAATAAACAAATGTAATAAAATGCTTTAAGTGGAATGTTTCTGAAAATGATGTGATAAAATGTTAATCCTTGCAAATAAAATTTCTAAAAATCCCGAAGCTGTTTAGTTTTGTATTTTATTCTGTACAAGTTTCCAGCTTCAGATTAAGAGCATTCCTGACTTCATTTTTAGGAAAATTCCAGGAGTCAAAATTCCTCCTGGTCTCACTCTGCTTTTTATTTCCAGTAGTATTGACAAAGGTTTTAGTATAAAATAATTATGCTGTAGGTTGCTTGGTACATGTTAGGATGCACTTCACAATAAGTACTTTTGAGTAATAGGTTGATGAATTTGAAAATTAATACTTCATATGCAATATAACCTTTTTCTTTCTTCCTTGTAGACTTTCGTGAATGATGTAAGGATACCAGAGCAGACTTATATCACTTTGAAACTTGAAGATAAGCTGAGATTTGGATATGATATCCTTTTATAATTTTGTGCATTTATTAAATGAATTAAAAGTATGTACTACGCTACAAGTTAATATCTTGTGATATAAGAATTCACAATACTAGAAGTTTATGCTTATTTAATGCTTTCTGCTTCTTTTTTGGTTACTGGTTCCTAAGAATGATCCTGGAAACCTTGATGAGACTCGGCTGTTTCCCATCTTTCTGTGGTACTGCTATGCATATAATTGAGGTGTTAAAGAACGGAGCTGGGGGGGCGGGCAGTGAAAGTCTTGGTGCTGTCTACCTAGGGTTCTTGCCAGGTGAATTATGAGGGCCCAAGTCAGTCTCTTAGGAGGATGTAAAACATTAACCTGCCTTCCCTCCCATGCTATACTGCTGCTTTAATTCAGACTCACATATCCTATGTTTTCTGACACCAAGTTTAATTGACATGCACGTTGTCATTTAGTGTGTATTTGAAGTTTTGTTTAAAAATCAGAGTCTAATAATTGGACAGTTATATGATTTTACTGTGGTATAAAGAATAGTATAAAGGAACCTAGTAAAATGAAGAAATAGACTAAGCAATAATAAAAACATTTCTGTTTATATTTAATAAAAATAAAAGTATTTCTCATTATGATGAAAATTTCTTTTGAGATTTATTTAGTTTTTCAACATTTACCAAAACCCAAATAATAATTTAAAAAGCTAAACATTAGTAATCTGGTAGACCTAGATCACTTTATCGGAGATATTGCCTTAGGTAACTCTAGTTGATACTTAATGACTAACATAAATAACAAAAGATAGAATTTTTAAAGTGTAAAATTTAAAGTTAGCATAGTTTTGAAGCACATATTACATTTATATTTGAAAAACTGAAAAAAACATAAATACTTATTTGTTATATATTCTAAATTTTTTTAAAAATATGTATGTTGAGCCTTTGAGATGGCTCAGCAGGTAAAGTTACTTGCTTCCAAGACTGGCAACCTGAGATCAATCCTCATGACCCACAAGGTAGAAGAAGAGAACAGACTCCTACAATATATTGTATGACCACTGCATACGTATCTTGGTGTACATGCATGCATACACACACCAAATAAATACATGTAAATGTTTTTAATTACATATAGTTAAAAATTGTTTTCAACCAACTTAAGTTTTATCAGAACTTATGTGCAAGTGCCTCCTATAAATAATTTACTATTAGCCATCTTAAAACATGGGAAAATTCTAAGGAATTCAGATTTTAATAACATTTTTTTAAAAGTTATTTTTGAGTATTAATTCCAGAAGAAACTAGCAAATGCAGTAGAGTATACTTCGCATCCTTGCTTCTCAAGAGGCTGGATCAGGAAGATGGCTTGAGCATAGTGTGAGAACACTCTCAAGAAGAGTAGGAGGAAGAGTAGGGTGAATAAGGCATGAAAGAGGAAGCATAAGAAATAACCCGTGCTTTTGCAGATTGTTATATATTAATAGCAAGCTAACTTTTTTTTCCTAACATGTAACTCACAATACATCTAAAATTGGATAGGGCTTTTAATTTTTTGTCCCTAAGGACTTCCTCCAAATTGTACAGTCAGTATTGAGCTACCCCTGTTATTCAAATGTCTAGTTAATGCTCATTTAGTTGTTTTCATTTAGCGTTTCATGCTGAATGTAATTCTAATACTTTTATATAAAGCACTGGTTCTCAATCTGTGGGTTATGACCCCTTTGAGAATCGTGTATCAAATATCCTGAATATCAGTTATTTACATTACAATTCATAACAATAGCAAAATTACAGTTATGAGGTGGCAATGAAAATAAGTTTATGGTTGGGATTCACAATCTGAGGAACTGTATTAAAGGGTCAGTCACAGCATTAAGGTTGAGAACCGTTGATATAATGAACAATGGGCTGTTAATTGGCAGAAATTTTATACCATGGGACAGAATTTTTAAACCATTTTATGTGATATATTTGTTTATGTATTAGTGATAGTAAACTAGGGAAATTGTCATGATTTATTCATATATAAAATTAAGTTAATAGTCACTCTATATAGACTGTGCCCTAGAGTGGAAAGCTCTGATTAACAACATGTCACCTTAATGGAGAGACAACATTAGAATGGCTTAAGATTTGAACTAGAGAACATAATGTATATGCAATGTCTGTTTTCTAACTAGAGAAATTTTTTGAAAAGCATGAACTCAGTGACATATTCCTGTTTTCAAAATGACCATAAACTCAAGACAAATGACCACAAATGTGTCAGGTAAGGAGACCTAATAAGTTCATTCATTTCATATTTGTTAGATGCTTCCTATTACACAGGTGTAGTTTTGTTGGTCGGGGATATACTAAATGATTTTTACACAATATTATGTTACTCTTTGAAGATGTCATGCAATGTATTTTGCACTTACTTTCTCTCTCCCAGCTCCTTTGATAACCACCTCCCTTCCCTTCCCACCCAACTTTGAGTTGTCTTTTTTTAGTACCCCCTGCCCCGCCACCTCCCTACCTGAGTTTGTGTGGCCTAGCTAGCTAGCCTTGGGAGTGGGCCTGACCTGGAGTGTGGTTAAACTACTAGGGGTTGCATCTTTAAAGAAACTGACTCTTGTAGCTAGAGTTTTCCTGCCTGGCCCACAGTCAGGACAAATCTCTCACACCCGCCAGTCCCACAGCCGCTCAGACCCAACCAAGTAAACACAGAGACTGATATTGCTTACAAACTGTATGGCTGTGGCAGGCTTCTTGCTAACTGTTCTTATAACTTAAATTAATCCATTTCCACAAATCTATACCTTGCCACGTGGCTCGTGGCTTACCGGCATCTTCACATGCTGCTTGTCTTGGCGGGGATGGCAGTGACTCCCTCACTCAGCCTTCCACTTCCCAGAATTCTCCTTTCTCCTTGTCCCTCCTATATTTCCTGCCTGGCAACTGGCCAATCAGTATTTTATTTATACAGAACGATATCCACAGCAGACTCTAGTCCAGTCATTGGCTTCAGACTCATAATCCTTTTGCCCCAGCTCCCTGAGTGCTAAGATTATAGGCATATGCCACCATATCTGACTGTATTTTTCTTTTTAATTGCCATACTAAGTACTGCGTTTTAAATATAGTTTGCTTTTGTTGTTCTCTTTACAGTTCTACATTCCCAGTGACCTCTTTTCCTGCTTTCATGTTTTTTGTTTTTTTGTGTGTGGGGAGGTGGGGGGGTGGTTTTTTTGAGACAGGGTTTCTCTTTGAAATAGTTCTGGCTGTCCTTGAACTCACTCTGTAGACCAGGCTGGCATCAAGCTCATCTAAATCCACCTGCCTCTGCCTCCAGAGTGCTGGGATTAAAGGCGTGCGCCACCACTGCCTGGCCCTGCTTTCATGTCATCTATGTTCTATTACCATCCTCTTCAGTACTACTTTTTCCTACTCCCTTGATCTTTCTAGTTTCATGACCTATACCCTTACCCCACACACATATATACATACATATGCACATTAAGATCCCAAGTCCACATACAAAATAGAAAATGTGGTATTTGTCTTTCTGAGTTTTAAGTACCTTGCTTAATTACAGATCCATCCACATTCATGCATACTTTAGAATTGTTTTTGCTTTATAGCTAAGTAAAATTCCATCATGTGTGTACACTATATCTTCATTAAACATTGAACTGTTGACAGACATCTGGGCTGGCTCCATTTCCTTGCTTCTGTGAATAAAGAATAGCAAATACAGATGTTCAGGTACCTCTTTGGTGGAATGTAGAGTACTTTGGGTATATGCCCAGATGTGGTGGATGGATAGCAGGATCATATAACTGTCTTTTTGTTTTCTGAGACACCTTGGTACAGATGCCTATAATTTTTCTATCAGTTTACACTCCCATCAACAATGAATAAATGTTTCTCCTACCCCATATCTTCAACCAGCATTTATTGTACTTTATTTTGCGAATAATAGTTGTTCTGATGTGGTGAGGTAGAATTCAAAGTACTTTTGATTTTTATTTTCCTGATGGATGGTCAATATCCTTTGTGTGTGTGTGTGTGTATTTGTTTGTCTTCAGAACTTTTTTAATTAATGATTTGCAGTTTATCCTTTGGTGGTCAATTTTTGAAATTCATTATATGTTCTAGATATTAACCCCATTCTAAGTGTACTGACATGCGTTTTCTCCCATTCTGTGGGCTATCTGTTCACTCTGCTGGTAGTTTACTTAACTGTGAAGACGTTTTCATAATTCCACACAATCCCACCTTTGGCTGTTTGCTGTGCTATCGAATCCTGTTCAGAAAGTTTTAGATCATGCCTTGAAACGTTTTACCCTAGCATTATCAGCAATTCAGGTTCTAAATTAAGACCTTTCATCCACTTTGAGTTGATTTTTGTGCCAGATTTGGATCTAATTTCATTCTTCTGAAAGTGGATATCCAGTTTTGCCTGCAGCACTGATTTTTAATAGACTGTCTTCGTTGCAGCATGTGTTGGGGACAACCTTGTCATATTAGCTGTCCAAAGCTATGTTCTATTGGCCAGTCTCTATGCCAGAGCCATGCTGTCTCTGTCGCTATTGGTCTGAGGTATACTTTGGAGATCAGGTGTTGTGGTATATCTAGCAGTGTTCTTGTTACTTAGACTCATAGCCTTTTGTGTTTCTGTATTTATTTCTAGATTATTTTTTCTAGTTGTATGAAGAAAGACATTGGGATTTTGATTAAGATTGCATTAAGTCTGTAAATTACTTTGGGTAACAGCTATTTTCAAGACACAATTCTGCCAGTTTAGGAGCATTTCTATGGTCAGCTATTTTTCCAGTGTCTTAAATCTTCATTGAAAAGGTCTACTTCCTTGATTAGGTGTATCCCTAGGTACTATTTTTTGACAGATGAATGAAATGTTTTCTCATAATTTTTTTCTCAGCAGATTTGTTATTTGAGTATTAAAATACTACTGGCTTGTCTTGTTTTAAAAATAGTTTTATGCCTTTCAACATTTCTGAAAGTGTTTACGATCTGATGGAGTCTGTGGAGTCTTGCAGGCATAGAATCGTCACATGTGCAAATGAGGATAATTTGACTCCTTCCTTTTGTATTTTATATCTTTCTCTTAATTTCTGAGGCAAAAAGTGCTAGACCAGTGGTTTTCAACCTTCCTAATGCTGTGACCCTTGTGACCCCCAACCATAAAATTATTTCGTTGCTGTATACTGTAATTTTGTTACTGTTATGAATTGTAATATAAATATATGATATTCAGGATATCTAATATGCCACCTCTGTGGGAGTTGTGACCCACAGGTTGAGAACTGCTTGCTAGATGATTTCCACTAAATGTTTACTTACATGTATATTTTTATGTGTATCAGCAAATATGTATGTGACACGAAAGGGAAAAGTTTTAATAGTGCAAAACAGTAGGAAGCCACTTTGTTGACAAGAAAGCTCAAGACAGAATTCTCTATGTAAATTCTTTGGGGGTGGAGGGTTCTGTTCACTAAGTTATTTATTGGATAAGAACCGAGATTAGTCTGGCCATCCCTTCCCTCACATTTAGTATCCACTTATGAGTGAGTACATACTATGTTTGTCCTTCTGAGTCTGGGTTAACTCACTCAAGATGATATTTTCTAGTTCCATCCATTTGCCTGCAAATTTCATGATATCATTGTTTTTTACTGCTGTGTATATGTGCCACATTTTCTTAATCCATTCTTCAGTTGACAGGCATCTAGGTTGTTTCCAGATTCTTGCTATTACGAATAATGCTGATATGAACATAGTTGAGCATGTGGCCTTGTGGTAAGATTGAGCATTCCTTGGGTATATGCCCAAGAGTGGTATAACTGGGTCTTGAGGAAGACTTATTCCCAATTTTCTGAGAAACTGCCATACTGGTTTCCAAAGTGGCTGTACAAGTTTACACTCCCACCAACAGTGGAGGAGTGTTCCCCTTGCTCCACATCCTCTCCAACATAAACTGTCTTCAGTGTTTTTGATCTTAGCCATTCTGACAGGTGTAAGATGGTATCTCAGAGTTGTTTTGATTTGTATTTCCTAGCTAACAGGGAAAGACCCTAGGAGGGACACATGGATGACCCTGTGAAGAAGTGGATGACATCTACATGAGCGGACTGGGTGTGAGGGGATGGCAGATGACGAGGAATGGGGGATGAGAACATAGGGGAATGGGAGGGTCGAGCTGGAACAGGGACAGAGTGGGAGGGCAGGAAGGAATATACCATGATATATGAGGACATCATAGGAATAGGAAGAGGCAGGGTTCTGGGAAGGCTCTCAGGAATCTACAAGGTTGACCCCACCTTGGTCTGCTGGCAGTGGTCCAGAGGGTGCCTGGACTGGTCTACTCTGGTGACCGGCCTAGCAAATACCCTAGCTGTCATCATAGAGCCTTTGTTCAGTGACTGATGGAGGCAGATGCAGAGATCCACAGCCAGGCACCAGGTTGAGCTCTGGGAATCCAATTGATGAGAGAGGAGAGATTCTGCAGGCGAAGGACGTCGAGATCATGATGGGAAGATGTGCAGAGATGACTGACCATACTAGTAGAAGCCCACGAACTGTGGATTGGTGGCTGTGGAGCCCCCATGGGACTGGACTAGGCCCTCTGGATACAGAAGACGGTTGTTTGGCTCAAACTGTTTGGGGAACACCCAGGCAGGGGGATCGGGATCCGTCCCTGGTGCTTGGGCAGGCTTTTGAGAATCCAGTGCCTGTGGTGTGGCACCTTGCACAGCCTTGGTGCAATGGGAAGGGGCTTGGATCTGCCTCGGCTCAGTGAGCTGGGCTCTGCTGACTCCCCATAGGAGACCTTAATTTGGGGGATGTGGGGATGCGGGGTGGCTTGAGAAAGAAGGCTGAGGGGAAGAAGGAGGGAGGATCTGTGGATAGTATGTGGAGTGAGTAGAAAATTTCTTAATAAAGAAAAATGAAAAAAAAGGAACAAAGATTAATGGATTGAACAGAGTATTCTCCAAGGTTGTTTATAGCTCTAAGAAGTTCTGTTAATAAGTTTACTGCTTCAATTACATTTGGACCCCTCTCTTTCTCTCTCTCTCTGTCCTCTCTCTCTCCTCTCCTCTCTCCTCTCCCTCTCCCCCCCCCTCTCTCACACACACACACACACACACACACACACACACACACACACACACACACGTAACGGTAATTACAGTTTTCTACCCTTGAAGTAATTGATAAATGCTTTAAATTAGTAAAGTAGGGTAGAATTTAGTACGTGATTATAAAATTTCTTTCATTGTAAGGTTAAATAATGGTAGGAAATAAGACCTCTAGTGAATTGATCTTTAGTAAGAAGCCTTGTTGTTTTGGCATAATAATGAAAGCATTCATTATATCTAGCACTTGTTCTCATTTGTATAGAATCATTGTTTTATTATGTAATATGACCTTATTGCAGTACATGGAGGGAAGGGGGTGGTATGGTTGCATATGAACCCTAATTATAGCATTCATTTTTTTGTACTTAGAAAATGAACCTCATTTTTATCAAAGTCTGTGGCAACCTGAGTAATCAGTTCCTTCAGGATTTGCTGTTGGGTATTGATTCATGAGACATTTTTACACTTTCTATAAGTTTCTTCATTTTGATCGTGTCATATTCTTGTTTGTGAAAATTAAAAATGTTTAGGCTCTAATTGAAGACTAGTATTGCTTGAGATTACAAATACTAGACTTTTAAGGTTGTTAATATTTTTAAATGACGAATTATATATTTTAAGTACTTTTTAATATTAAAGGGAGTACTATAGGCAAATGCTACATTCCAGGTACTCTGTGAGCTGCCAGAAGAATCTCAATTTTGAGAACAGCCTTGTCTATAAAAAAAATTTTTTTTTTTAAACCTGAGGATGTGGTTCAGCGGTAGAGTACTTGTTTAACATATGCAAGTTCCTGGGTTTAATCCCCAGTACCTGTACAAATAGATGATAAATAAAAATAATACTACATTTATTCTTGAAAAAGAACAGTTTCCAAAGTGTATCTGATGACCATTTTCAAGCACAGTGACCAAAATTTTTGAGTTCTATTCTTCCTTAGCTCTATTTACATACAAATCTCTTCACTGTAGTTCGAGGAGAAATGAGGGTACCTGAAGAAGCTCTTAAGGTAAGAGTTTATCTTTGTTGTTAGCCTATTACTCACTACAGTTGACTTCTTTCATGGAAGCTTCCTTTTGATTTGAAATGTTTTGTAGCATGAGAAGTTTACCATTCAGCTTCAGTTGTCCCAGAAGTCTTCAGAATCAGAATTACCAAAATCGGCAAGTGCTAAAGGCACAGATTCAAAAGTGGATACTACTCCAGAAGTGCAGCACAGAGCTACAGAAGCTTTGAAATCGGAGGAGAAATCCATGGGTAAGTGGTCTGTATGATCTGGAGAATGATCTACAATAGCCATAGCTATCTATCTGTTAAGGGGGAGGGAAGGAAGAGGGGAAGCTATGGTGATACTTTATTTGTACTAAAATGTTATTTGTATGTTAATAAGTTAAGTTGCCCATGTGTCAGAGCTATTAGCAAGCCATTGGAAAGCTGGGCATTGGTGGCGCACGCCTTTAATCCCAGCACTTGGTAGGCAGAGCTAGGTAGATCTCTGTGTGTTCAAGGATACAGCCAGCATTGGAGACACATGCCTTTAATCTCAATACCAACCATAGAAGACCTGGAGGTCTGTTCAGACAGGCAGTGACTAGGAGGTCATGTGGTTGGGTTTACAACCAATGAGAAGGCAGAACAGAAACTCTCCAAAAAAAGCAGACACAGGAAGTAGGTCTCTTTCGGAGAGGCAGGACCACCGTGAGAGGAAAGGTAAGGTTTTTAGCTCTTAGCTCTGACCTCTTGGCTTTCTTCTTTGCACTGGTTCTATGTTTCTTATTTAATTAGACGGTTTGATTACATCTACATTTGGCGCCCAACGTGGGGCTCGAACCCACGACCCTGAGATTAAGAGTCTGAAGGAAAAGATCATCAAGTTGGGTACTCAGAGAAACCAACTGTGGAAGCAGCTTTAAAGCAGCCAACTAGAGTTCCCAGTACAAGTCCCAGGCAGAATAGACTGTCCCTTGGGGTGAGGCTTCGAAGTAACAACAGCTAAAATATAGAAAGATAGCATCATCTAGTAGGTTGCTCACAGTATCCAGCAGAAACTAACTGGGGAAACTGAGGCAGTCAGCTGCAGTTCTCAATTGAGCTGTCTCAGTGGCTCAGCTTTCCAGAGTTCTGCTTCCAGCTTCTCTCTTCGTCTTCAGACACTTCCATATTACAAGATAAACAATAATAACCTCTCTTGGGAATAGTTTACTTTTTAGCTGTCCTCAAGGACACATGTTTTACTTTGGGGCTCTTTTGTTTTTCTCTCCCTCCCTGTCAAGAGTTAGGGGGACTAGCCCATCCCTAGACCTTAAAGGACACTTTGAGACAAACCCACTTGGGGTCTAAAGTGGGGGTTGGTGTCTTCCCTACTTCCAGAGCTAGCTTCTCAATGACCTGAAAGAATACATGATAAACAGTTTGTCAGTAATAATGTACATTACAGTAATAGCACATGCTCATTGTCAATATAATTTACATTACAATAAGCTAACTCCTTTGGAAATTGTGAATTTATACTTGGTTTTGAAGATAATACATTCTTTGTTCTCATTCGTGTCTATACCTGTATAAAAATAATGTATACTAGTGATTGATCCCAGAGTGCATTTTTATATAGCCAGTTTTCCCTAGAAATATCCCTTAAATATAGTAAATATTTAAGGAAAGTGATTTCAATATTTGAAGGAAATAATAGTTTATTATTTCATATTATCTATATTTCTCTGAATTATAATTGAAATAAAAGGGGAAAATGTAATAATACTACACCATCCTCATATCATATAATGCTTATGGTTTTAATTTGTAAATTAAATATTAAATTTAATAACTACAAAGATGCTTTATGTAGATAATTCCTTCACATAACAAATGTATTAAATTGATAAACCATACTACAGCTACTGAAACTAAAGGTCTGTTAGTATTGAGTTACAAATGTAGTTATTGTATGATACCCTTATGTTGTTGCTCATGCCGATATTTGCTTTAGTTTCATCTTTTATATATTTAGATTTAATGACATTTCTGATCAGACTGGTTTCATTATTCCTTTGGTAATTCTAACAAAATTCTTTTACCTAAGACACTTCTGTTTAAATACTCAAAGATCATTTGTTACCTAGGTTCATTTACATATCAGAGAGCCCCTAACACTTAACAAAAAGCTTTTAGATTTTTATATATATAGCAAGTTGTATTTCTTAGTCATTGCTGATCTTCATTTACTTTGTTATGTCTAGTGCTGTTTAAGGTCATGTTCAAATGTTACATTAATGGAAGTAGAGTACTTTGAGTCAACTAAGTAAATCTAGAGTCATGCAAAATATATTTTCTTACTTTATTTGTTTTTGAGAGATTTTTCCCATTTCTTTTAGATGTTTCTGCTATGCCCCGTGGCACTCCATTATATGGGCAGCCATCATGGTGGGGAGATGATGAGGTGGATGAACAAAGAGCTCTCAGGTCTAATGGCAAGCCCGAAGAGAAGCATCACGACACTGGGGCTTCAGGTAAGATCTCATTGGCTATGATATCAAGTTCATATTGGGCAAGTGTTTATATTCCAAACAAAAGTCAATCTACTCTGAAAAATGATCTCTACCAAACTTGATTTTTTTTTTTTTTTTTTTTTTTTCTTTTTCGAGACAGGGTTTCTCTGTGTAGCTTTGCGCCTTTCCTGGAACTCGCTTTGGAGACCAGACTGGCCTTGAACTCACAGAGATCCGCCTGGCTCTGCCTCCCGAGTGCTGGGATTAAAGGCGTGCGCCACCACCGCCCGGCGCAAACTTGATTTTTTAAGGGTGATGATGGCTTTGCTCTTGTAATACATTATGAATCTAACATAAAATACTACATACAGTATCTTTATAAAATCATGTTATATTTTTCCACCTTATGAAATTGTAAAAACTGTAACAGATTAATGCCATAACTGGACATTTTAAATATTTTAAAATATTTCAATGAATTGATAAAATAGTAGAGACATGTGGGTTACATGTTTTTTCTCGATTCATACTCATATACTCACTGTAAAGTAAAAAACATTCTGTTATGTTCAGAAATATAATATGAAATTGTAAGTTCTTTAAAGTCCCTGCATGCTTACTTTATTGAGGTAAGATAGCAATATGATTCAGAGTTCAGCAGCCAAAGTGCAGACTTAGAGCCTCACATTAGCAATTAAGGAACATGGTTCTTTTGTTGGTGGTATGGTTAAGTGGTGACCAGTGTCCAGAAAATTCAGGATTTCCAAGAAAAATGGAGATACCGATTGTCACATAAAGTTGTTGAAAGACATCAGAACTGAAGTCTTTATTAACCAGTTTCTTTATTAACAGCAGATAAGGATCCAAAACTGGAGGAATTAAGTACAGACACCAAGGATCAGTTTGGAGACATAGTGTGACTCTGAGGCAAGGACAAACCCCATCAGAACTCTTTCAAGATTTCTTTTTTTTACTTCATTTATACAAAGTAAGCAGGGCAGTTTTCTTAGCTGGAGAATTATGAACATTCTGTCTTTTGATCTAGTCTAATTAGACCAGAGTACAGGTCTTTAAAAAGCTGTCATGATCATGTAGGTCTTAAGACGCCAAACTTTAAAATGACTTTCCATCGCAGCTTTGTTTCTTCACCAGTGCTTTTTCTTGATATCATTTAATATAATTTAACATGCCTTCAGATGTAAGGGAAAGAACTGCTGTCTTTACTGATACTAGGTAGGGCAGGAATCTATTGGCTCCCATCCTGATTTCTCTCAGGGTTGTTTAGTGCAGTAGACAGTGTTGTTAGCTAGTTTTGCCGTCTCTGTCTTGCTATCCACAGTACTTACATATTGATGGAGTTACCCTCATAATCAAAGCTGCTGCCATCAGCATTTAAAGTTATACAATTTTTGGTCATACCCTGCAATAAGGAACAAAAGTTGTGTTACAGAAGATCTCCTGGGATTTGGAAGAAGACATTTCCCCAAATCTTCAACACATCTCTCATTAGCTTTTCACAGATTCAGAAGGTCACCTGCTGTTCTAACCAGTCTCTGACAGACTATGCGAGATGTCATTATCTTGTTCACCTTGAAGCCTGGTGTGGAGTTATTTGTCCCTAAGGCATATGAGCAATGTCAGAAGAGTGGTACTGGAAAGTATTGAAATTCTTTTAAGAAAAAGTTCCTTTAGGAAGGAAATTGGATGTCAATCAAGAATGTCTATTTTTTTTTTCTTTTTGGTCTTCTCTCTCTCTAATATATTATCTACTTTTGTTGTCTTTGTTTTCACTGCTGAGTCATTACTAAACTTTGACCTTAAGTTTCAACCTCATTGCAGTAAACTTTGCATAGCAAGTATGAACCGATCTTTAGTTCTAAGAAGAGTGACTTTGTTGTACCTGACAAGTAGATTTGGAACTTTTTGTTCCCTCGTGCACTTTGTATCTGATTATTATTGTTTTAGGGTTCTCTTCCAACATACCCCCACATAATTGTGCTAATTCCTACCTCCTCTTCTCCCACAATATGTGTAATGTAAAGTACAAAATGATACTATACTGCTAGTGTACAGTACTGCTTCATTTACTATTTTTGGGTAAATCTTCATGACTGAACTCTAAATTCCTTACCTCAAGTACCATATACTCTAACCTCATTTTGCACTAGAGCTAACTGTCTGTTATAGGTTAGGGGGAATAGAACCAATTGGATGGGTTAGAAAAGAGATGAATTTAACTGTTGCAAAATTTGGAAAATAATTGCATGATAGTGAAAATTAAGGAGCCATAAAAAAATGTAGCCTTTGCTTCCTCACACAACTTTGAAATTCTGCCATACATAACTTGTAAACTACAGTGACACATGCATATGACTGTGGTAAAGAGTAGAACCATGACAAATAATGGCAAGCATTCAGTTGCACTTACTTTGTCCACTTCTTCCAAATGATTTGTATGCATCTCCTTATCATGGTGATATCTAAAGGTAGTAGTTACTGTTATTTTGCCCATTTTATAGAGAAAAGAATTGAGACACAGAGTGATGTTAATTTACTTATTGAAGAGAGCACTGTTCATGAGATTCCAACAAAAGACACACCAAGCTCCCATACAGCAGGTGCAGGGCATGCTTCATGTACCATTGAATTTGATGACAGGACACCAGGAAAAGTAACTATTAGAGACCATGTGACAAAATTCACTTCAGATCAGCGCCACCAGTTGAAGGCCTCTACAGATTGAGACCCTGTCTCAAATATAAAGAAAGAAAGAAAGAAAGAAAGAAAGAAAGAAAGAAAGAAAGAAAGAAAGAAAGAAAGAAAGAAAGAAAGAAACCTAGACTATATAAGACCTATCTCAAAATAAACATATATATGTATGTGTGCATATATATATTTATATATATATTTATATATATATGCACACATACACACACTTAGCTGTTAATATTGTCTAGTTTAGGCATACAAATTCAATTCTAGCTTAGTTACTAAATTACTTTTAAAATTCTTAGTAATTGAGATTAATTATAAAATATTAGTATAACAAATACTACCCCAGGTAGTTTAATTTGGATTAATAGAAATAATGAGATTCATAAACTCCAGACTGTGATCTATCAATGTTGTAAGAGAAGAAAGCTGTTTAATTTTTCCAGCATGATCGTAAAACTCCTTAGCAATTTCTCTAATATGTATTTCTAGTCAGACTACAGTTCTAAAAGGACTACCCCTTTCATGATTTTGTCTCCAGAGAAATTAATCTCTGTTCACATACTAAATTTTCCAGATGATTGAACTTTAATTTTACAAGTGAGTTATTGAACAGTTAAACATTTGTCATAAATCATGATGAAATGTAATATCTACATCACCACCTTCTTAGAGAAAACTGAACAATTTAAGTTTTTCCTTTATTACTGAGAATCATCATTGTGTAAGTTATTGAACAACAAAACCTTACAGTAATGTCCTCCAGAGCCCAAGCCTCTAAGGCTCTTGATACAGAGTAGCCCTGGGATATTGTTTTCAAGGTCAATCTGCTCTTGATTTTTATCTTACCTCTCTTCCTTTCTATAATAATTTCTCTGAAATACTTGGACTTTTCTTTGTTAAACCAAATGGAGTAAATTTTGAAAAGAATAATTTTTACTTTGAAAGTTTCTATTCTTAAATAGTATCTGCCTTTTGTGTCATTTTTTGACAGATGACCATGGCTGTTGTGATCATTATTATTTTAGTAGTTGAGCCTGATACCTTCTATATCATATCCCACATATTTAATGACAAGAATATTACTCTGTAACATAAAAGATGGTTTTGTTATCATTTTGTATTCAGTGTACTATAAAGAAAGCAATATAGCACCTAATGAATTGTAAGAAGATATAATATTTGAAAAGATATTTCAGAAGACTAAATACTGCATGTAATTAAAAAATGATTGGAAACAGCCTCATATGCCTGTATTGCCTTTTTTCCTAGTAAATTGTAATTGATTTACTATGAAATCTGCTTAAAATAAGGTTGATATTTGAGCCTTAGGGAAATTTATTTCATATTAATTCTTCTGTGATAGTAGGCTGTCTTGGTAATAGATACTGTATTTTATTTTCTCAACCAAAGGGCAGCTTAATATTCCCTTTTTTTCTTGTACATTGTGCTACCAACGACACCTCTCTTCACGTCTTTATGCAGTCAATGGCTTAAGCATTGGAGAGATTGTCACAGTGTTCCATGTTTGCCTGCTTTCCTTGACACTCACTGCTTATTACTCAGCTTTCACCCATGGCCTTTGGGCAGGTGTGTACATTCTGCTCTACAGAGGTCTAGACTAAGTTCTTCCAGACTTCCTGGCTGACTACAGAATTCCTAGTTTTGCGTTATTTCTTTCATACTACTGC
Organism: Peromyscus californicus insignis; assembly: GCF_007827085.1. NCBI lineage: Eukaryota > Metazoa > Chordata > Mammalia > Rodentia > Cricetidae > Peromyscus > Peromyscus californicus. The sequence goes on along the minus strand of NW_026294436.1, from coordinate 61,508,710 downwards.
TTGAATTGCCATGTTGCAAGCAAGCCACAAGCAACATGTTTTATCACTAACCACTCTTACTTTATAACATGTGTGTCATCTCTCAAGAGTCCATATTATCAATTTTGTCTTAAAGTAGTGTCTCTGAATATGATAGAGACTGGTAAGTGGAGTTGTTACTTCCAAAGCATTGTTTATATATTTACTTTCTATCTCCATCCTCACTTGATTGCCTCTTCACTCTTAGAACCCTACATTTGTTCTCAAGTGTTTCAAATAGCTCATTCTGGTAAGTGGATTAGGTAATTCATGCTTTTTCTGTTATACTATGTGTGTGTATATTTACACACATGTGTTTGTATGGAACATCTCCATCTATACGTTAATTCTTTCTCACCTTGATGATTTCTAGATTTTCTAGTTGAAAAACGTATGGGCCTGTCCATGCAGGGTCTATCTTTTCCTACTTTGATTTTTCCCCCCCACTGCTGCTGTTTATCTTGCATCTCCTGTTGGTAATTGGATCCTAGTCAAGATCGTTTCATCTCTGTGACTTTTTTCTGTCATATAAATGCTGTTGTTTTTCATCCACATTATCATCTGCCTTCCGATTCTCAGAATAATGCAGATGGACCAATGACTCTCATACTACAGGCTCCCAAATATTTTGAATTCTCTCTCATTTTTCTCATTAGGGTGCAGCATAGATGCCAAGCAAGTGGAGGAACAGTCTGCAGCTGCAAGTGAAGAAGCACTTTTTCCTTTCTGTAGGGAACCAAGTTATTTTGAAATTCCTACAAAAGAATTCCAACAGCCATCACAAATAGCAGAGAGCACTATTCATGAGATTCCAACAAAAGACACACCAAGCTCCCATACAGCAGGTGCAGGGCATGCTTCATTTACCATTGAATTTGATGACAGTACACCAGGAAAAGTAACTATTAGAGACCATGTGACAAAATTCACTTCTGACCAGCGCCACAAGTCAAAGAAGGCCTCTTCTGGAACTCAAGACTTGCCAGGAATTCAGACAGGAATGATGGCGCCAGAAAACAAAGTAGCTGATTGGCTAGCACAAAACAACCCTCCTCAAATGGTGTGGGAGAGAACAGAAGAGGATTCCAAGAGCATTAAAAGTGATGTTCCTGTGTACTTGAAAAGGTTGAAAGGTAAAGTGACTTTCAGAGATTCCTATTGTATCATAAGGAAAAGTTGGTCATCAAAGTTACCAGACTGCTATTACTTAATTATACAGTGGAAAATATCTGCTTTTTCAAATTTTAATTTTGAAGCTCAAAAGCAAACAACACTGTTATGTTCAAATTACTCATTCAAAATAGCCTTTCTTCATTTTCTTCCCAATGTGGTTACATTGGTTTTGGGGGGAGGTGTTTATTTATGTCATTCATTATCTTTATTTTTTCCTACAGAAATACAAAATCTATTAATTATACAAAATACAGTTTCCTAGAAGATAATCCCCATCATTTTCTTGATTTAAAGAAAGGATACGTACAGTTCTTTTCTCTGTATCATGCTTCCAATAAAGTATCATACCTAGGTTTTGAAAACAAAATTAAGCTACTTGGTGTGGGCTGAAAGTTCTGTTTAGATCAGATAGTCACGGGGTGCTTCAAACTGTAAGCTGTTTGCAGAGGCTGCTCACAAAACATACAGTTTAGATGTATTTACAAGGTATCTATTATTCTGATGTAAAATTTGTGCTATCAAGAATTGTAATTTAAATGTCTATTTGTAGACATTAATTATATATTACTATATAGTAACATTAGCTATTGTATATACTGTATTCAACACTTGATCACAATCATTAAAAACTTGATACATGTACATTGATTGTAGCAAATAATTAGCTTCATTTCCACTGGTTTTGTGAATTGAATTTATTTTGAAATTTGTGTTATTCTGTCTTGTTTTTAAGTATGCTATCAATACAGGAATGGTTTTGAACAAATGACGATTGTATGTGAATCTAACCATTCTATGGCTTTTATTAGGAACTTATTAATTCTATTTTTTTAAAAAATGCTTTTTGCAGCCAGGCGGTGGTGGCGCACGCCTTTAATCCCAGCACTCGGGAGGCAGAGCCAGGCGGATCTCTGTGAGTTCGAGGCCAGCCTGGTCTACAAAGCGAGTTCCAGGAAAGGCGCAAAGCTACACAGAGAAACCCTGTCTCGAAATTTAAAAAAAAAAAAAAAAAAAAAAATGCTTTTTGCAGTAGGGATCCCATGTAGCCTACTCTGTCCCTTAATACTTCTTCTGGACTTCAGCATATGGTTTTATCTAGTGACTTCATTGTTAATGACAGAATTGACTGACTTAATCCATATCGTATACCCTGGAATTCTGGTCAAGTAATGAAGAAATCGGAATTTATATGTAGTTCCATTGGTTTCTAAGACATTTCAGGATAGTGAGATCATATGATTACCTAATTCTTCATTGTCACCTATTACAGTATTTAGTCATAGTCATCAGTAGTCACCTGGCATAAAGGCTTTTGAGTTCTAATGTGATATATTTACTCCTATTAGGTGATATTTATACATAATTGAAAAATATGCATGCACAGGTTAAAGGTAACATTTGTAAACTGACCATTAGTGTAAATTTGAAGCATAATATTAATAAGCTATTATGATATCAGAGGTAGTACATACCTTGAAAATGAGTTGTCTTAAAAATCATACTTTTACTAAATATATGAAGGTTGAATTGAAAAGATCCTTTAGGAAGGTACCATTTAAAAACCTTTGTTAAGAGGCTGGAGAGGTAGCTCAGCAGTTAGGACCCAGGTTCAGTTTCTAGCACCCAGATGGTATCTCCACACCATCCATAAAGGAGGAGTCCAGGGCCCTCTTCTGACTTCTTCAGGAAGGAGGCACTCACAGCTTGAACATAGATACATGCAGGCAAAACAATCATAGACATAAAATAAGATAAATATTTAGGAAAAAGAATTTTTAAATCCTTTCATAGCAGTGCCATTGTTCTTGTTTCCTGTATTAACAATTATTTTAAGCCATCATTTTAGTATATTCTCTGCTCTTCACCAAGACCGTTTTTGCCTAATTAATAGTAGAATCATTAATATCCATATGAACACTATCTCTATACTGATCAGTATATATTTTAAATTTTTGCCAAAAATTGGTCTAATCACTATCAATTTCGAATTTGATTTACAGGTAAGCATTTTGCAGTGTGTTACCATTGCTGGGAACTCTTCTTTCAGATTTACTATGATCCTGTTTTTAAAGCCTTTCAAAAAAATCCTTTCACAGCAATAACTCACTTTGTATCTCAAATAGACCTATGTTATTTCTTCATACTTATTCACAAATGATGTTTGACTTCCTTCAGAAATCAGAGCTGCTATCAATAGATAACAAGTTTCCCACTGTTTAGGTTATGAAAGGGATACATTCAGATTGTGAATAACTGAAGGAAGACAGTAGTTAATAACAATTTCTTAAACTTTGGACTTTTTAGCAAGTATAAAAATCAGTTAAACAGTTGATACAAGATAGATAGATAGGTAGACAGACTGACAGACAGAGACAGACAGAGACAGACAGACAGATGCCTTGCTCCTACAAGAGTAAAGTGCACGCGCTTTGGGACAGTGAGGAAAATAATGTTCACAAAGCCCATACACTTTCACCCTTTAGGAGAGTTGCAGCTTCTTTAGCCATAGCTTCTTGCGGAGTACAGCTAAGCTAACTTGAGAGATAGTAAATGAACTTCTAGATTTAGGCATAATTAGTGGTGGACAGATGCCTTAAGAAGTATGTCAAGCATTTCCTGGTGGTCTTTTTGCTAAGTAGAAACAGAAGATTACAGCTCTGATCTGATGACTCACCTTCTCACCTTGTGTAATATACAGAAGCACTAGAAGGAATAGTAATTTTATAAGAAACAAAATGACTAATCTCCAACAGATTAGTAACAGGAAAGATATGAAACTGGTTTTTATTAAAAATTCTGGTTGTATGTTTATTTGGTCTTGCTGTACAGGAAATATTATAGTTCGTTTCTTTGGACCTTAGCAAACTGAATTCCTGTTCACTGTATCCAACCCAATATGTTTTAAACAGTGCTATGGTAAAAATTGTATTTGAACTAGTAGTTATATATGTATTTGCTTTCCACATGTTACCCGTGATTCCTAGATTAATTATCAGTGGCAGAGATTCTGCTTATTAAACACATTTTTTTTTCAGATTACATTTTGGATAGTAAATAATTTGAAGAGTTTTACATTTGTCACATTTGTTTTTATATTAATATTTCACTTCAAATGTGCCCAACCCCCATTATTTTTACCTTAATAGTGCTTTGGTGAGGAGACTGGTGTTTCAAAATTCACGTATGTTTTAATGTGACTGTGTTTTTTGGATATGACATCTGCCTATATGTGTACCCTGTAGTTTAGTAGATGGAAGCATGTCACAGATTTGTCTTTGTTAGTGTTCTCAGCATCCTTTAACTCTTTCAAGCCACTAGAGTTTAGAAATCTCTGCTAAGAAAGCATTTGTAAAAATGTCATTATTAATAGAAGCTATAAATTTCAATCTTTTTATTGAAAGGTATGCTGAACTTTTAAAAGTATTAAATATCACAATTTAGATATACTCCATCTTTCTGACATTTGTGTTCTATTTAATAATAAGTTGTTTCAGTTACACCAGTCTTTTAAAAAATTACTGTTATCTTTTGAGATTATAATGACTTCATTTCCCCATTTCCTTTCCTCCCTCCAGACTCCCATACACCCCTTCTCAGCTCAGTCTCTTTCAAATTATTGCCCTGTTTTTCATGAATTTTTGTTACAAACATAATTCCTAATACATAAACATAACCTGCTCAGTCTACAGTCTTGCTTGTGTGTGTTTTCAGTCAGGGCTGACCATTAGTATTGGATAACCGATTGGTGTGTTCTTTTTTGGGAAATACTGTTTTTCCCACTCTCGGCGTTCATTAGTTGCCTATAGTTCTTTATGTGGGGTTGAAGCTTTGCTTATTCTTAATGTTAAGAGTCAGTTTTGTTTGTGTTTTTTTTTGTTGTTGTTGTTTTTTGTTAACACAGGGTTACGATTCAGAGGCAGAGCTAATGTGTTTTGCTGTCATAAGTATAAACTATGACAGATGATGGAACATTGCTTATCTTTTAAGTCTTTTAATAAAGTTAGGATTTAGAGAAAGAAAAGCAATACATCCAATTGTTTATGAAAGTCCTCTTTGTTGTTTGATTAAATATAATTGTGACCATTGCATTTGAGGACAGTGTGCAGAACCTGTTACAGAAAAGAACATATGATTTTATATTAGGAATGGGAAGGGTGTCAAAACAAATAGCACTTTTGTATGTGCTTCTGATTTTCTCCATGGGATTTTTTTCTTTTCTACTATATCATTTCTTTCTTGTGTCCAGGAAACAAACACGATGATGGCACACAGAGTGATTCAGAGAATGCTGGGGCACACAGACGCTGTAGCAAGCGTGCAACCCTTGAGGAACATTTACGACGCCATCACTCAGAACAGAAAAAAAAGGTCCAGTCTACTGAAAAGCATCAAGACCAGGCCGTTGTAAGTCAAACTGCTTTTATGATTGCATTCTTTGATGAAGATCATTCCAGAAAGAGAAGGTCATATTCTTTTACTCAAAGTTCAGGAATCCTATGTCAGGAAACTACTTTCTCAACACCACATACAAAACTTAAAAAAGCAAACTCTCCACCAGCAGATGCCAAAGTGGTTTCTTTGTCTTTACAGACTAGCTCTACGCATCACAGAGGGGGGCATGGTGTTCCACATGGGAAATTGTTAAAACAGAAATCAGAGGAGCCATCGGTGTCAATACCCTTCCTACAAACTGCATTGTTAAGAAGTTCAGGGAGTCTTGGGCACAGACCAAGCCAGGAGATGGATAAAGTGTTAAAAAATCAAGCTACTTCTGCTACTTCAGAAAAGGATAATGATGATGACCAAAGTGACAAGGGTACTTATACCATTGAGTTAGAGAATCCCAACAGTGAGGAGGTGGAAGCAAGAAAAATGATTGACAAGGTAAATAATTGAAATTTGAGTATGATGTTAGTTTTGTGGGGCTTTTGACTGTTGGACCTTATTGGAGAGTTGATGTGAAATGTTCTCATGCAGTTGGTGGTATTGGAACTTTAGGGTTTTATTAGGGACCTAGAAGACTACAGCAAGAACAAATTATTTTCTACTTTCATTTTGCTTATATTCTGAATTTTCCTGAGTTTTCTATGTAAGGTCCTCTACAATTAAACTGCCTGGGCCTCTTTAAGGTATATAAATTTGATTGGCCTTAAAAGTAATGTCATTCATATCAAAACTGAACAAAGAAATAGATTGCTATAATTATTAAATGAATATAAATATTAACAGGTTTTCAACCTAATTTCATTTTGGAAGCATATAAAAAACACATGTTGTGATTATCTTTGATTCTTTGTTTCTCTTTACTACTACTATCTTTGATGAAATCAGAACAAAATCATTTTAGTCGGATTTATACCCAGTCCTAATCATTATCTATATTTCAGATATTTCTTTTATGTTATTGGTTTATTTATATGTTGATGTATAGTTTAAAAAGTACTTCCCAATTTTGTTGTTGATAGTGAATAGGTGACCTTAGAATGAGCTATTTATTTTACCTCCTTGAAAATAGCAACCTAAGTTTGGCTATAAACATTAATCTCTCATTTAAATTCTTGTTACCCAAAATGTACTTATGAGTATACAACATTGATATCACTTAGGAGGCCCATACAGATATAGTGAATCAGAATATGTGATTAAAAGTAAGATAACCATGTGGTTCATATGAACATTAACATTTAAATATGCTAGTTTAGGTGATGAGTTTTCATAATGGCCTGTCAGAGAAGTGGGCAAGATCCAGCCCTCTGGGATGCAAGAAAAAAATAGTAGGATTCTGTTCACTCTTAATTCTTAGTATATTATTTCTATTTTAGTCTGTATTCTTTAGTATTTGTGATGCCTTCACTGGTATACATGTATAATTTGTAGACATAAACTTATTGAGAAGTCTAATTATTCTACTGTTAGAGTAGCATTAATGCCAGACTTTGAGACCCGTTAGTCTTGGAAATAATTGTTATATGTAAGCAGTCCTTTTACTGTTCTTAAAAAAAGAAGTATAGATTTTAGCCGGACGGTAGTGGTGCACACCTTTAATCCCAGCACTCAGGAGGCAGAGTCAGGTGGATCTCTTGTGAGTTCGAGGCCAGCCTGGTCTATAGAGTGAGATTGAGATCTAGGACAGGCACCAAAGCTACACAGAGAAACCCTGTCTCAAAAAAACAAAACAAAACAAAATAACAAAAAAAGTATACGTTTTAAAAAGCCATAGATATTTTACTTGACAGTGATTAATATTTTTCCATTAAAATATTATTTTATGGTTATATATTACAGAGGTTAAGGACATGGCTATTTGCAAGCATCTGGAATTAAGTGTGTAAACTTTACATGTACTATGCTCTTGGGGTAAAGCAACCACTTTATGCTTAAGTGTCATTTCTGAGATGAAAAAATTTTTTAAGTTTAATAGGAATTAAAAAATACATAGTATGCTTATCATGATGTCTCTCATGAGAGCTATATGAAAATTATCTCTGATTATTACTTTTTATATTATTCATTTCTACATATGACTCTCTACCCAAAGGACTGGCAAATCCTGGAAAGTTCTTTCAACACTAAAAGGGTTAAACGTGAAGCCAAAGTGCAAGTTACAGAGCAGGGACCAACCTGGCCTGGGCCAGCCAGCAAGAAAGAAGGCACTGCTGCAAGTGGGCCTCTTTAAAAACTGATAGGCAGGGAGGAGTTTGCAGAATGGTTCTGAATTATTGTCTAAAAGTATCCTATGTATCCTTTTGCTTTCTCAGGGAGCCCTGTATTTGACAAAAGTAATACATCATTCAGAATGGAGAAACCAAAGATTTTAGAGCAAGATCCATTAAAAAATAATGATATTGTGTGACTGGATAGCTAATTTAGCCATTCTTCATTTGTATAAACCAGAAAACTAAAACCAAGACTGCTTCAAGGAAAACAAGAGTCACCCCATTATCATGTAACTGCCAAAGTAACATAGCTGAGAGTCCAGTAGGTCTGCTGAAAGCTGGAAACCAGAGTCAGGCCAGCTTAAAGTTAGCTTTGTAGGAGCAAACATGGAGATGTGGATTCAGATATCTGAAGAAGACCAAGTAACCTGTAGATCAGAGAAAATGAAGGGCAAGAATAGCCATACTGAGGCATAAGCACTACTTTGGAAGGACCAGAGTAGTAAACAGACATGCTCAGTCATCTACATTCCCCTTTTGAGGTTTGAGTATGTGTGATCAAAGTTGGAGCAGCTGTTGTCCAACTGTCTTTGTTTGGTACCCAAAACTTTATATAGCATCTTTCCTTTCTTACTCCATCATTTAAGGAGTAATTATTTCATTGACAGTGTGCCAGACTTTGTATGAAGAAAGGATTATTAAAATTTGAAAGACTGTATTCTTTGTTTCAAGAAATAAGTATAGTGGAATATAATTATAAATAAATTTGAAGTAGTATGTTGAATGTTTTGAGAAGTGTAACATGTTGAAGGAAATGTTACAGTAGCTTCCAGGATGAGGTCTCAGGTTAAACATCTCTTCATCCGAGAATTAGCCATCTAATAGCTAAAGCTGTCTAATCTAAAAAGGCTCCCATAAACACTCATTTTGTTGAATTTTAACCCTAAGCATTATCATTACTAGTTCTGTGGTTTTTGTCCTTATTCATCTGAGGAGGAAAGAGAATTATAAACTCCATGGTTATTAGGAACTGTCCTCAGTTAATTCTAGGTTTAACTGCCAGATGACTTATTTTTCAACATACATAATTAATGCCGTTATAGGGATAACAGTTAAAAAAAAAAAGTGCAGACTAGTCTTATTCAGAAAATGAAGGACAAGCGTAGCCAGATTGGGGCATTATCAGTAAAGGAGAAAGTAAGTCTTGTTCAGAGGACCATAGTTACTTTTAGAGAGCGAGAATCGAAGTCCCTTGTATCTGACACTGAGAACTTAATTTTTATACTGAAGTCAGTGGAGATTCATTGAAAACTTTTCAATGTTTACTTATTTGGGAGGGAGGAGTAAAAGTATGAACTTCATACCTTCAAAGAACAATTTGGAAGAGTTGGTTCTTCTCCCACTACGTTAGTCCTGGAGCTGGAACTCAGGTGATCAGGCCTGGCAGCAAGTGCTCCTACCCTCTAAGCCATCTCTCCAGTCTATGACATGGTCAGATCACTGTCAGAAGTATGAAGTATGGCTTGAAGTTGGGAAGGCCAAAACAAAGAAAGCAATTTTAAAAACAGCTACTATAGTCATGAGTTAACCTGATTATGTATACCTGGATCTTAAATAAGAGATTTAGGCTAAAAATAGAGAGCAAAGGGCTGAGAGGTGAGGTAACTGGAAAACATACAGGATAAAAGGAGACAGAATAAGAAAGTCTTAGCAACACCAACATTGGTGGACAAAAGCGCATGAACCAACCAGAAGAGTAAAGAAAACCAGACAATACGACATCACGTAGGAATGAGTCAAAAGCTTTGTCCAGATGTGTAAGTAATAGTATCTTGGTACAATGATGATGAGTGTGATAAGCACAAAGGCCCTTTTGTTTTCCCCAAAGTACACTGCATCCTGAAAATACAAATCAATCTGTGTTTACATTTCTACTTAGTTTGGTACAGTTAAAATAAGATGTCTTTCAAGAGATGACTAAGCCAAAATGACGCTTTGCTTGCTTTTCTGTGTTCAGTTAAAAAGTACTGAGATATACCCTCTTCTCTACTGCTTAAATTAGGCAATTACTACAATTTTGTTTGTGTTTTGTTCTGACTTCAATAAATAATTTTGTAAGTGTCTCCAAATTCACCTTTTATAATCTTAACACATCCTGGTGGGTTTTATATCTAAGCTTGTGGAGAAATGTGCTGTTTATTTCTTGACTAAAAGTCAGTCATCTTCCAGTGTAATAATGGTCTCCCTGTCCCTCCCCAAGTTGACTCTGTATAGTTCACTTTCCAAAGAACCAGTCAGGGGGCAGTTTGCCCTCCCACCACGCCACCTTACCCAGTACACTGCATCCTAGCCTTCCTAGCTAACTGGGAAAACCTGCTGTGAGAGTAGCAGATAGACATCAAACGAACGAGAGAAATAGAGATTGTTTTAGAGAGCGTTTGAAAGTAGTATTTCTCCTCTTGAATTTCATCCCATACATCAACTCTGCAAGATGGGATCTATATCAGAGCGAGGGAAGACATGATATAAACCAGAATCAGAAACTTGGAGGGCTGGGAAGGCCACTGTCAGTAAAGTGCTTATTGGACAAGCATGAGGACTTGAGCTTGGATCTTCAGCAATCATGTAAAGCCAGGAGTGGCAATACATGTCTGTAAGCACAGAGCTAGAGGTGTATTGAGACAGTCTCCTGTGTTAGAGCTCATTGGCCAATCAGTCTAGCTTAATAAACTCCAAGTTTAGTAAGAGGTCCTGTCTCAGAAACTAAGGTAGAAGGGAATCATGGAAGATACTCAGTATTGACCTCTGACTTCCACACATGCATGTGCACCTGAATGCATACATACACATGCCTACATGAGCACTTATTTGCACACACAAACACACCACAGAGAATTTGCATTGACAGAGCCAGATAGATGCAGAGACTGAAATATACGTAAAAGTCTAGATGTATATGGAAACCAATGGAGTAATTCAGAGAGCCTCAGATGTTCTTAAAGTACCTTCATATAGATTTCACATTTTGAGTTTTGATGGTAACGCTTTTTTCTCCATTACTGTTTTTTGTTTGTTTTATTTTTGGGAAAAAAAAAATCCTTCTAATTCTCAAACCTTTTTAACCATTTCAGTTTCCTTATGGCTATAAGAAACTATCCTATGCTAATCCTCAGAGCTGCCTGAGGGAACTCTGATTTGTCTGTTAGAAGCCTAACATTTAATAGATTACCATGTTTCCTTTTGTTTGTTGTTTTATGGAGTCGATTTATTCTTCTGCGTGAAGTTTTTCTCTTATTGTTCAGTCTTATATGCCTATTTCTTCATAATTCATCTTATTCTTTGAATATTGTTTTGTAGTAAAATATATAAACATAAAGTTTATCATTTTAGTCATTCTAATTTTATAGTATAGTGTTTTTAACATTGTACAACTTTGACTACCATCCATTTCAGTAACAATTACTACATGTGTCTGAGGGGTGGGGGTGGGGTTTGTGTATGTGCTTGTGTGTGTGTGTGTGTGTGTGTGTGAGAGAGAGAGAGAGAGAGAGAGAGAGAGAGAGAGAGAGAGAGAGAGAGAGAGAGAGAATGGATGTAGAAGTCAGAGGTCAGACAAGCTGGAGGGGATTCAATTCTCAACCTTTTGAGGTCATGGGATTAAACTCAGGTTGTGAGGCATGAAAGCAAGTGCCTTTACCTGCTTAGCCATCCCACCAGCCCCCTCCCATAACTCATTTTTGTCTTTCTAAAACAGGAACTCCATTCTTGTAATTCACTTTTTTATTATTATTAAGAAATTTTCTATTCATTTTACATACCAACCACAGATCCCCCCCTTCCCGTCCCTCAGTCTTCCCCCCAGCCCACCCCCCATTCCCACCTCCTCCAAGTCAAGGTCTCCCATTGGGGAGTCAGCAGAGCCTGGTACATTCAGCTGAGGCAGGTCCTAGCCCCTCCCCCCTGAACCAAGGCTGCACAAGGTGTCACACCTTAGGCACTGGGCTCCAAAAAGCCCGCTCATGCACCAGGGACGGCTCCTGATCCCGTGATCCCATAATTCACTTTTAAAAGGCTTTATCTGACTCCCCTAGAGTAACCACTAGCATTCCACCTTTCTATTGGTGTCTGTCATGTGCTTTTTCTCTATAGAAGTAACCTCTGTCAGATTTAATTGTCTGCCCTCTCTAGAATGATCTTTCTTGTTTTGTAGTAGAGCAAAACTATCTTTTGAAACCATGAATGTGAAAGTTTGATGTGCTTTTTCATTTAATATGTTTATATGAACTTTGATATATTAGCTAATGTATTCCAGTAAATTTATAGATTAGTTAAACCCAACATGATAACCCCCAATTTTTTCTTTTCTTCTTTTAGTGTTTTGAGACAGGGTTTCTCTGTGTAACCACTCTAGCTGTGCTGGAACTTGCTCTGTAGACCAGGCTGGCATCGAATTCATAGAGATCCACCTGTCTCTGCCTCCCAAGTACTGGGACTATAGATGTGAGCCACCACCGCACAGCAATTTTTTTTCTGTATTTTTATGCCTTAATCTAGTTTTTAATGTCTTGATCTCAAAATAACTTGTCTATGTTGCAAGCTTAGCTTTGTTAATAGTTTTGAAAGCTGCAAATGAATAGAGATTGGGTCAGAAGAAAAGAAAATATATTAATTTCAGTACAAGTACCTGTGTAGTGGAAGACTAAAGGGCTTGCTGAGCTCTGGCAATAGCTAATACCTCCAGCTTAAAGTCTGTTTGGCACAAAGATAGAGAATGTGGTCATTGATAAACAGCCAGATTTTGTGAAGAGGAATATGAAAAAGTAGAGAAATTAGAAATTTTAACTATACCAGTAAGATGAAATATATCAATAATTTAAACTTATCCAATAAGCTAATGGAGCGTTGTAGGAAATTATGGAGTCAATAGAGAAAGATATGGGAAGTGATGGAAAGCCAGGGGGTTGAAGGAAAGAAAGAAAACAAAGAAGTGAAACTGGTTTTATTCAGAAAGAAGCACCAAGGAAAAGATAGAGTTACGTAGTACCTTATTTTAAAAATGGCAGTAAAAATTTTAAATTTTACACATCACATAAAATGGGTATTTCAGTATTGACAGTGTGCAGTTCAGTTAGGTGTTATAATATGCATCTATAATTCTAGGACTTAGTAAACTGAGGCAGAATGATGATTAGTTGAAAGTCAGCTCTCAGAAGTAAAATGTAAGTGTACAGTCTAGAAGCTGTGGTAATTCATACTGTTGTGTGATGATTGTATTGTCCAACTCCAGAATGTGTTCATCACTCTAATGAGAAATTGCACTCAAGTAGTCTTTTCCCATTGTTTCGACTCCTTGGCAACTAACTATTTGCTTTCTGTCTCTGTACATTTACTTAGTCTGAATATGTCATATAAACAGTCATTCTATATGTGGCCTTTAATGACTGGCTAGTTTTACTTTGAATATTGTCTTCAAGGTTCCTCTGTGTTGTGATATGCATTGCTACTCATTCTTTTTTATCATGAATCATTCTGTGATAGAACCTTTTATCTATTCATCTATTGACAGATGTTGAGTTTGAGTCTATCTTTGATTAAATAATGATGCTGTGAACAAGAATGCATGTTTATATCACAATAAATGGTAAATGGTCTCTCCTAACCCCATTCAGAACTCTTGTAACAATTTTATATTTGAAAAGGTAGTTACAAATATCAGAATCACAGTGTTAAATAATTTCAATACATTTATTCCAATGAATTTAAGGCATTTTTCTTTTTAAAAGTTGTTATATTTTCCTGGAAAGATACTATAAATTTAGATACAAAACTTTTTTTAAAATCATCTTGAGTTCTTTGACACTATGTGCTTGGAGTTCAGCATAGTTCTTAATGGGTTATTTCTCAAATGTTTTTTGTAAGGTGTCAGACCCTATACTAATGATTTAACTTAAAAAGGGAGACCTCACTCGTCTTACCCAGTAGGACCTTGCTCCTTGGGGAAAGAAATTTTCTGGTTTAAAACTCGACTATGATTTTATTTTTGACACCTTGTTAGAATTAAAATCTTAGTGCTTCACCATCCTTTGATTAATGTAAGCCTACAAAAGCTCGTTGTTTACTGTTAGCTTTCTCATTTCTATGAGAAGACAGATTCTAAATTTTAATTGATTAGGACCTTTTTTTTAGTGCTGGGCCTCATTCATGTTAAATATGCACTCTGCCACTAATCTATACCTACAGTCCTACTTTTAATTTAATAAATGAAGTATTATGCAATGAAATTTTCATTTTGTCCACATTTGTGTTGTTATAATTATGACATAGTTTTCTCCTCCCGTTCCTTTGTTCACACTGGGCTCTGTTTCCTGTTACAATGAGCAAATCTCCTATATCTGATATTACTATGTGTAATTTTGACCTGTGCACCTGTTTAGTAGGTGGGATATAAGTATCCATAAAATATCCGAAAAATATCAGCTCTTTAAATAGAGTACCACTAATCCCCAGCCACACTATTACCATTTTGAATTGAAAGGTGTGAAACTGTGCTCTGTAGTTTGGACTTTTAAATAATGACAATAATAACCTGGTAATGGAAAAACCAAAATCATGGGCTTTGCTTGTGTTGTATATAGCACAGTCCATTATTATCTGGAGGTTTTTTTTTTTTTTTTTTTTTTTAATCTATAGTAATCTAAATTGAGACAGGAATCTGAAAGTCTGGTATTCACAGGAGTTTGGTTTAATAATAAGAGTGCCTCTGCATGGTTCTTTTAGATTTGTGTGTGTGTGTGTGTGTGTGTGTGTGTGTTAGATCCTCGCAAATTTTTAAATCTCCTGTAGTGCCTACCCTAATTGCCTACAATTCGTAAGTGCCATGCCTCAGTAGCCAATTGTTTTTTTTTTTTTTTTTTTTTTTTTTTTTTGTTTTTTTTTTTTGGTTTTTCGAGACAGGGTTTCTCTGTGTAGCTTTGCGCCTTTCCTGGAACTCGCTTTGGAGACCAGGCTGGCCTCGAACTCACAGAGATCCGCCTGGCTCTGCCTCCCGAGTGCTGGGATTAAAGGCGTGCGCCACCACCGCCCGGCCGCCAATTGTTTTAATTGCTTAGAGTAGCCACTGAGCTATGGGTGGGAAATTCTATAGTGAAAATGATATGTACATATTGTGAGGTAAAGATTGAGAATATGTTCATTGAAACGTGCAGTGAAAGGTGCTCTCCTCTTTCCCCAACACTAGAACATGTTGGAGGGATCAGTTACAGGTGTCCCAGATAGATATCTACCTGGGTCAAGGAAATAGCTGTAGGTAGCATATGAATGTCATTCTTCTCCTCTAAGATACATGAGTCATCTCAATACTATGTCAGACCCCAAAGAGCTCCTTTTGTGTATGCCCTGGGAGAATTAGAAATGTAACAAGCCTCTGGGAAGATTCTAGTAAGGAAGGATACAGATTAGACAGGACATCTAGCCTAAAGAACTCCTGGCTGAAGGACAGAGGCAGATTTTGTTCGGAACAAGTTTGAAATTGTGGTTGACACCAAGTCAGAGTAGGGCAGAGAGCAAATAATGAGCTTAAGGCTAACAAACTGCATTTGAAGTATCTTGAGCTGTCCATGATGACAGGTAAGCCACTTTCTATACAGTTGGTAAATCAAATAATGATACACATAGGGATGAGATCTCCTAGTGACAGAGTCTGGAATGAAAGATGGAAAATCTTGTAAACTTGGTCTTCGTGTTTGAGGCACTCTCGAGTTCTAGACTAATATATCATATGTCAGAATGTGTGTATTTTAGAAATGCAAAAAAACATACATGCCTTGGAGTACATAGATAATATAACTGACTATGCACTGTGTTTTTACATGCAAGATGTCACAAGCTAATGTCGGTGTACCTTCACACAGACATAAATGCATACTAGTTTAAGCTGGACTAGCCATGGCTGTCTTACTCGTTTTTTCAATATGTTTTAAACGCTGGCTATGGTGGCTTATTCATGCCTGTAATGACAACACGTGAGACGCTGAGGCAAAAGAGGAATGTGGTGAGTTTTAGGCCTCAATTATTAGTAAATTAATTAGACTAAATCATAACTGTGAAATCTCAAAATTGGAATTTTTCCTGCCCTGCCACCTGTATGTAAAGAAATTGGCAATTCTCTAACAGATAGATGAGTAGGTATGTCTCTGATACTTTAAAGGGAATGTGTAGAAAGTCACTGGGAGTACTATCTGTTGCCTTCAGCTCCCATTAGAGCACAGTTCTGGATATAATTTGTTACCTTTTCAAAATACTAGTCTATTAACAATGCAGTAGCCAAGTCATTTTTATTAGAAGTGTTTTGAAGAAGTTTACCATATTCTTTATTGGAAACCACTAATGATTGTATTTTAAGAAGTCAAATTTATGACTGATGCAGTTAACTATCACCAAATCAGAAAATATAAATTGACATGCCATAGTGATACAAAATGTAAGGAATCATATGTGGTTATTTTTGTTCTTCCAAATTTGAGTTACTATTTTTTCTGGTAATATAAATATAACAAAATGAATCAGTAAATTTGGAGTGAACTATTTTGTAAAAAACTATTTCTACCAGACACTTCAGCTCTAATGTTTTCCTTACAAATCAAGGTAAAGTCACAAGACAAAGGTATACATACCCTCTTTGCTTCACTGTCTTAGTTGCCTAATTCACTCTGATGTTTAGCAGGATGAAGCAGAGAAACTATTTTTATTTATTCCCATCGATACCTTGGTTTCCATGTACTATTAAAGGTCTCATTTAACTTAAAGTTAATAATGTGTAACTTGTTTTTAAAGCAATGATAATTCTAACCAAATTCTTCAAAAACTATTTAAATTAAGTTAAGCAATAAAGCCATTTAGTGGTAAATTGTCCATATTTCACTGAATTTAGAGATGTGGTCTCTGTTTTTACTAAATGCACATTTCAGAATTCATCAGATTATTATATGACCATCAGTTTCTTTTTCTGTATGTTGGTATAGCAAGCATTTCCATCCTACAACCTGTGGGCTACATATGTCCCAGTAGAGAGATGTAGATGAGAAGGTCATGCATCAGCGTGAAAAGAGTATGCACCACTGAAAGTGGTTTTTCCTTATAGGAAGCGAAGGTTCCAAAGCTTATTTCTACAGATTGCTAGTTCAAGGACATATTTTTCTGTAATGATCAATGCCCCATACAGTAAGTGTATTGAGTAAGTCTGAGGGACATTCATCCATTCAGCTGAACAAAGTTTAAACTGAATAAAACATTAAATGTAATTCACTATAGCTTTTTTCCAGTTTGTTTGCAAGGTGGTATATTCAGGAACCTTTATGTGCCAGAAAATGACTAACTCTGGAGTCTTGCTTGTTGGGAAAATACGATTACATGACTATTGGTCTCTGTGTTGACCATTGACAGTCATTTACTTATTGATAAAGTTGATCTATGTAAGTAGGCCAAGAACCTACTGTAACTAGGTAATTACAACCTACAATTACAAGACAAATTGCTGTACTTTGTGAAAATCATACAATAAAATCTTGTTTGGCACCTTAGGAAATTATATGTATAAATGTAAGTTATATATGTGCACAAAAGTAAAAAAGTAAATAAAGAAAAGGCATATTTTTTTTAAAAAAATGTGCTTTTCTAAAATAGAAACAAGACACAAGCTGAGAACGTGCTGAAGTACTTTCCTGACTTCTCTCAGGATTGTAATGTTTATATCATTAAGTCAGTCAATAAATCTAATGTATTCTGGGTATTTCATTTTATCAACCAGAATATTTGCTAACTATTAAAGAGGATAGCTACATCTGCAGCTGTTGGCTTCTTGCCCAGTCCAGCTGCGGGGGAATCACCCTGTTGTTTAATAAGTTTCCCTGTTTCTGAAATTGCTAGGTGAGGTTAATTTAGAATATTTTTATTTGCTTCTGATGCTGTTGATGATATTCACATACTAATCTGGTACCCACACTTTCATTTTCTTTATGAAACAAAATTTTCCTCCTAGGTATTTGGAGTAGATGACAATCAGGATTATAATAGGCCTATTATCAATGAAAAGCATAAAGGTCTGATAAAAGATTGGGCTCTCAACTCTGCTGCAGTAGTAATGGAAGAAAGAAAGCCATTCAGCACACCTGGGTTTCATAACTCAGAGGTATGCAATTTTTTTATATGCATAGAATGTAAGTTTTCATCATTTGGAAGTTATTTTAAGTGTTGATAGATATCCCCTTGTGAAATAGTTCAAAAACTAAATGTTGACTAATTTTTTGTTTTGAATGAATGAAAACATAAAGCAGTTTTGGTCTAGTTCTTAGTTTTCATTGTTCTTTCAAAGTTAGTGAGGAGAATAATTACAATTCAGCAAACAAGTAATAAACTGCATATCCCTTTTTGTAAGTAGCACAATGAGACAAAACAAGAAATATACACTGCTTATACTTCCTAGGAGGTTGTGTTTGGAATTAGAGGACCAAGTTCAGCAGGAAACATGTGAAAGGTGTAACTTATACACTGTAGTAAGTGCCAGTGTGGTACCAGCCAGGATGTAATGAGGACAAAATGACATCAAAATTCCACTCAATTTTATGTAGCAAAACCTTGCCTTGGAGGAGGTGGAAATGGGGTGTGGGTTGCGGGGGAAGACTGGGGGGTGGGAGGAGGGAGGACAGGGGAATCTGTGGTTGATATGTAAAATGAATAGAAAAATTTTAAAACAGTGAAAAAAAAGAAAATATAAAATATTTGTAACAAAGTTGGATGTGTTATTTAGATATTAAGCAGCAACTTTCAGTGGAAGGAACCCTTCAAACTGTTTTACAAATAAGGAAAATGCAGTGCATAGAAATTAACTTGGCTGGAGTCTTGATTGTGTCATTTGTGGAGCCAGAATTTGCACCTTTGGTTATTTATTTATTTTTTTTAAATTTGGGGAGAGATGTGTGTGTGTGTGTGTGTGTGTGTGTGTGTGTGTGTGTGTGTGTGTGTGTGTGTGTGTTTTGCACATGCATGTGGGAGCCAGAGAAACACACAAATGTCTTCCTCTATTACCTCTCTGCCTTATTCCTTTAGGACAGGGACTTTCACAGACACACACAGCCATGCCCAGCTTTTTATGTGGGTGCTGGGAATTTGAACTCCGGTTGTCAGACTTGTACAGCCAATCCTCGTACTCACTGAGCCATCTCCCCAGCCTGACCTTGCTTTCTTAGTTCATTATCTTACTCATTAGGTTATGTTTCTCAAAGGAAAAGAGTTAGTTATAATAGTGAATGATGGATAAATGTAAAATGTAAATAAAAGAAAATCAAGTTATGTAGCTTTACTGTTTCATTTATATTCCTACAAATATAAATGGCTTTAGAGACAGATAAATATGTCCATCGAATAGTTAAAGCTATTCCTCTGTGATTTGCCATTTCCTGAAAATTGTCCAAGCATTTACAGCTTTTTAGTGCCCTGTATTTTCACTTTAGAGAGTTTTCTAGTTTCTTTTTGATTTACTCCTTGAGAAAAGGTGATAATAGTAATGATATCAGGCAGTGTGTTGATATTTTGATAAATCCAGGGAAAGGTTTTTGTGAATTACTTTAGATTCCTCCTTCTTTCTTCCTCAATCCCTGCCAAGTAAAATTCATGTAGCTCCAATAAGTTCCTGCCTTTGCAGCCATCGCCCAACAGGCCATTAGAACAAAGAATGGCATGTTGTAAGTATGTAGTGGTGAAACCGCTGTGTTGTGGATTTTCTCAGCATAGTACAGGATGATCGGACACTGCTTTTAGTGCTCAGAGTTGTGGGCAGGTACTGCACGACTTGGAAGGGAGTTCAAGACGTCAGATAGCTTTGGTGTCCCTTTTTTTATCTACCTACATTATTTTCTATACTTGACTATTTTAATCTATTCTTGAAACCATACAATGTATTATCCACATGAAATCATTATTTTATCAGTATCTAACTTTAGCCTGTTCATAATTAACAAAATAACTTGGGTTTTTTGTTTTGTTTTTTTTTTTAATAAGGTATGTTTTCAATAGCTCAAAATAAACTTTCTGTTACAGTTTTCCGTTTCCTACTTGGCATTTCAGTTTTGGTGTGAATGCCTGAGTTAAGTTTTGGGTGAGAGGTGTCATTTTATTGTTGTACTACTAGGGATTGAACCTGGCCTCAGGGTGAGGGGGGTGCTGAGCAAGTGCTCTACCACAGAATTATATATCCTCAGCACCACCACCACCACTTTTTTTTTAAACTTCACCACGTTTCCCAGGCTGCTCTTACCCCTGATTATGGCTTGAGAGATACAATTTTTGTATTATCCCTGGCTTAAGAAATGCAGCAGTGTGTTCATGAGTTAAGGGACCTCTACACTTCACTAGAAGGGTTCAAAAAACATTTGTCTTAAATACAAATCTAAACATAAATGGGTCTGGATATAGAAAAATTCATAGAGTGAGTTATTTTCAGCTTAAATATCATAAAAATCTCAGGCTTTGGGTTCTTGAAATCTGTTAAGACATGATCTAGCATATTTGATAGTTCCTGAGACCTGGAGTCAGCCTGAGTTTCTAGAAAGTAGAGGACTAGCAGGTTACTTTAATAACTCTTTAAAATCTGTTCCTTTTAATGGAATCAAACTGACTCTACTATGCTAGCTGCAGAGCTGTGATGTATAGTAAACTGTAAGCTTCTGGAGTGGACCTGGTACTCTCATTGTCTAAGAAGCACAGGAAATGGTATACTAAATTCAGTAATGATAAAATCTACTTGAAAGGGGCAGCTAGAGAATCTTCCTCTTAGACATGAAGAAATTTAATGAAGCATGACAAGCTGAGCTTCAAATACGGCTTGGGTGTCACATGATGTGACTGCATGAAGTTCTCTTTCATGAGACTCAGCATTGGCAGGACTGCTGCATCGTCTCATTCTGTCTTCCTCCTTTAGGAAGGGATATCTTCATCTGGAAGCAAACGTTGGGTTTCACAGTGGGCTAGTTTGGCTGCTAATCATACAAGGCATGATCCAGAAGAAAGGTTAATGGAATTGTCTGCAACTGTAGAAAATGGTAATTTCTTTTTTCTCATCCTACTTCATTTTTTACCTTTTCTGTCTTCTTTTTTTGTAATAGATCATGTGTGTTTTAAAAACAAAACAAGCTAAACTTAATATAGTAAGAAGTAAATTAAACTTAGCTGAACATATTCACATATTCCCATGTTTGAACAGTATGTTGAATTCAAGTAAAATGCTAGGTTTTAATTAACATTTTGTATTTTGGGGACTTATAAGCAGTAAAGTAAATAATAAAGTCTTTCTTTTTCTGCAGTGTTGGAATTAAACTGAGGAGTTCATTCTATATGTTATACACGATGCTATGTTATGCTACCTACACCCAAGGCCTTTTCCCTTAAAAACTTTGGTGTGGTTCATAAGTTGAACCTTCCAAAGACAAAAGGATACTTACTAAGATTTAGCAGTTCATTTTCAGACACTCTGGTTTTAGTTTTTTATTGTAAATTCTTGCTATTCAAGTATAACCTTAAAGCTTCATGTTTTTGCTTTTCAGTTAAAAAAAAAAAGCCATTCTTGATGTGCCAGTCTATTAGAAAATATGCAACTATCATTACAGTATAATCATAAACTAAAGATAAGGTGATAATATGTAGATGAGCCATATATGTGTGAATTTACATTATGAATTAAGTTGTCAAAATACTGATTTAGGTTTTTTTTCATTATGTTCATAAGTAATAATGTCACCCTGTACCCCATAAATACGTAGAATTCTAAGTTTTCAGTTTATACTTGAACTTTCCACACTTAGTTTTACACAAGGAAAGACTCTCCTGTAGATCTCCCAAAAGTTTTTAATAGGAGCAAATTTGTTTTGCCTCTGCAGTGTTGCTTCAAAGCATTTACTTTTGCGGTGGATCTGCTAAGTTGAGAAAAAGACAGTAGTCATTTACTTTCATAAGCTGCCCAAATATACCAGAAAATTATAGTTTGAAAGTCACTTGGTATATAAAAAGTTGAGAAAAAGACAGTAGTCATTTACTTTTGTAAGCTGCCCTAATATACCAGAAAATTATAGTTTGAAAGTCACTTGGTATATAAAATTATGACATATTTTGTCACTTTTTTACTATTTTCACATTTTTTTTGATTGATAGTTTTCTATTAATGTGGTGCTGGGGGCTAAGTTGTTTGCCTACCATATCCCCGAGGAAGTACAAATTTCCCATAATGATGGCATTCATTTTATACTGAGGTTATTTTTAAACTTATATTTCAAACTCTAGTATAATTTAACATTCCTTTTATTTGTGTCCTTTTGCACTAATGACCTCCTGCTTTGGTGCTTTTGTTTTATAGAGACAGATACTGGTGAAATTGGTGTTTCACTGAGAAGTACTAGCTCTGCAGCTTCCCTGGCAAGTCAGGGAGAGAGAAAGAGGCGAACTCTTCCTCAGCTCCCAAATGAAGAGAAGCCTCTGGAGGGCTCCAGAGCAAAAGTAGTAACACAGAGGTCCGAGATAGGAGAGAAGCAAGACACGGAACTTCAGGAAAAAGAAGCAGCTGCCCAGGTACGCCAGAACGAGAAGCATGATGCAGACAGAAGCCTGAGTCAGCTGAACAGGGCAGTCAACGGTGAGATTCCTAAAACTGGTGGCGACAATAAAGCCCTCCTTCACTCAGGTAGCTCTTCTAGCAAAGAGAAGAGTGAAGCTGATAAAGAAACTTCCTTGGTAAAACAAACATTAGCTAAAATCCAGCAACAACAGGAACAGAAGGATCAGGCCCCGTGGACTCCTACTAAATTGTCTTCAAAAAGTGTTTCAGGCCACATAGATAAATATAGGGAGGAGTCTTCTAAGCAAGAGATCCAAGTTGCAGAAAAAATTTCAGGACATTCTACAAGCAGAGGAGAAAGAGTAATACAAAATGAAAGCAAGAGAAGAAAAGCTGAGGAAATTCCGAAAAGTCAGACTTCAAAAGGAGACAAAAAAGAGTCCTCCAAGTCCTTAGTGCGTCAAGGGAGTTTCACCATAGAAAAACCCAGTTCAAACGTACCCATAGAACTTATTCCCCATATCAATAAGCAGAATTCATCTGCTCCCACTTCCTTAGCATTGGCGTCTGCAAGTAGACTTCGAGAAAGGAGTGACTCTTTGGATACTGATTCTAGCATGGACACAACCTTGATTCTAAAAGACACGGAAGCAGTGATGGCTTTTCTAGAAGCTAAACTGCGTGAAGATAATAATAAAACTGATGAAGGCCCAGATACTCCTAGTTACAATAGAGACAATTCTATTTCACCAGAATCTGATGTAGACACAGCCAGTACAATTAGTCTGGTTACTGGAGAGACAGAAAGAAAGTCTACCCAAAAGCGGAAGAGCTTCACTAGTCTCTATAAAGACAGGTGTTCCACAAGTTCCCCTTCCAAAGATGCTACAAAGTCAGGCACTAGGGAGAAAATTGAAAAGAAGGCAAAAAGCCGCTCTACAGATATAGGTGCAAGAGCAGATGGTCGAAAATTTGTACAGTCCAGTGGAAGAATCCGGCAGCCTTCCGTAGACTTAACAGATGATGACCAGACCTCTAGTGTACCTCATTCTGCTATCTCTGACATTATGTCATCTGACCAGGAAACATACTCCTGTAAATCTCATGGAAGGACTCCACTTACCTCAGCTGACGAGCACAACATACATTCCAAACTGGAAGGAGGCAAAGGAACAAAGTCGAAGACTTCGCCTGTTGCCTCTGGTTCATCAAGTAAATCGACCACTCTCCCAAGGCCACGGCCCACCAGGACTTCCCTCCTGCGTCGAGCCCGGCTAGGTGAAGCTTCCGACAGTGAACTTGCTGATGCTGACAAAGCATCTGTTGCTTCTGAAGTCTCCACCACAAGTTCCACATCAAAACCACCCACAGGAAGGCGAACCATCTCTCGGATTGATTTATTGGCTCAGCCTCGAAGAACAAGACTTGGCTCATTATCTGCCCGTAGTGACTCTGAAGCAACAATATCAAGAAGTAGTGCCTCTTCACGCACTGCAGAAGCCATCATTAGGAGTGGAGCCAGATTAGTGCCATCAGATAAATTTTCTCCCAGAACTAGAGCTAACAGTATCTCACGGCTGTCGGACTCCAAGGTCAAAAGTGTGACCTCCACTCATGGCTCTCCTTCAGGTAATTGGATCCAGATTTCTAATAACATTAGCATGTTCTCTGTGTGTGCTCTTTATTTACAAAATTTCTAGTTGTCTTAGCAAAATAATTCAGGAACAAGGTTAAAATTAGAGGGTTAATGCCCCCTCCTCCATTAAAATGTAAAGTTCAGAAGTCAGTGTACTTCCAACTGAAGTCTTAGACAAAGTAGTGATTTCAAAATAAGAAATTAACTGAACAGACTTAGGAGTTTTAAATTTTTTATTTGATAATGATTGGATTTGCTTGTCAGAATTATATTAGGAATTACTGTCTATTCTAAAAATAATGTTATGCCTCTAGAATCAGGTATTTCAAATTTCTTATGAACCCAAAGAGAAGCAATAAACCTTTTTTCAGTCCTTTTGGAAATAAATAGCTGATTTTTTTTTTTTTTTTTTGGAGCTGAGGATCGAACCCAGGGCCTTGTGCTTGCTAGGCAAGTGCTCTACCACTGAGCTAAATCCCCAACCCCTACATAGCTGATTTTAAAAAAAAAATACGTTTCATATACTTACACATTTGTGGTTGGAGCTCTTGAAAATTAACTCTTCACTTATTTCAATGGAAAAAAGCAGATTCATGGGGCAATCACTAAGTATATGAGCTAAACTAAATTGGAAAGTGAATTAATTGTGAGCATTATCTCACGAAGTCCTGTCGTAGCATTTAACTGTAGTAATTACCTAACTGAATATGATTGCAATCACCACTTAAGGTCTACCAGGATTGAAATGCTATTGGCTTAGTTGTGTGTGTTTCAGCTGAAGCCACTGAGCGTGTGTGACTGCAGCAGTGAGACAGCTAGCTATTTGTGTGTGTCCTCGTGTAATAAGCATGTTCTTATTACCTCACAATCAGCTGCATAGGTGGGTATGGTGGAGAAGGCCAGGAAGGGTCGGCCAGTTGTTTGAAGACTTGAAAGTTTATGATTATTTACCAACAAGCTAAGTGAACCTGACTCTTGAGTTTTTAGTGGAGGAACATTGGTATTTAATCTTCCTTTATTTTTGCTTATTTATAATACATCTTCCATGACTGAAAACCAGTAGTACTTTGTAAATGTTATTTTGGTTTGTTGTTTTTGTTTTTCTCACTTTTGGTTCCTCCTTTTCACTGCTGCTTTCATCCACTCTAGTTTCTTTCCATCTCCAGTGGTCAATGGCTTTGGTAATGACAGTCATAGACTGTGGTAGGACTGGATGTAGACAGAAACTAGAGAATATACAGTCGTGCTTCTTGAAGGATAAATGATATTTTCTTTGTTTTTCTGGTCTGTTTCTGCATGCCCGTCTTGATTGTTAATGAATTGGTTGCTAGATATTGTTATTCATTGTTTCTTACGGTCTCCCTTCTGAGTTCATTCTCCTTGTGCTTCACACGCTGGTGTGTACACTGATTTCCTCTGAAACACTGCTTGTTTTACCACCTCACCTCCATTTAAGCACATTCGCATATTTACATTTCCTTCCATCCTAACATGAGCAGTGATGTAAGTTGTGTGTTACAATGGACCATGAAGTAACTTCTCTGCTGGTTGACTAGCTCTTACCACATGGATAATCTAGCTTTATTCCTTATTCTTTAGCATGAGGAGCTTATTTAAGGTGTGGTCTTAAGTAGAACCACTTGGCAAGTCTGAAAAACAAATATAAGATTTCATATTATATATAGACAGACTAATTTTGATTTCTGCTTTGAATACAGATCTTGATACTCACTTTTCTTTATCTAAAACAAATCAAAAAGCTTGGAATTCCTTAATGAAATTCCCAAGGGAAATTTATTACTTTCATTCTTTTTACTTAGCAGTCGGATATTATATAATTACAGTCATGGAATTTAAGAGCTAGCTAGGGATCTGGGGCCAGAAGATGAAATAACCTCCCTGGCCAATATCTGGGCAGAATGAGAATTCAAGGCCTTTATTACTAGCTGTTGCTACTTTACTGTTAAGAAATGGAACTATATGCTAGCTTCCAG
The DNA here is from genome assembly GCF_007827085.1 of Peromyscus californicus insignis. NCBI lineage: Eukaryota > Metazoa > Chordata > Mammalia > Rodentia > Cricetidae > Peromyscus > Peromyscus californicus. The sequence continues at coordinate 61,482,634 of NW_026294436.1, read as the reverse complement.
AAGACAGCTAGTATCTTATTACTAGAAGAATATACAAGGTGAATATGAAATATAATAGTTTGGGTGTTGTTCACTTAATCATTGAAATCCTACTATATTATCCAGTCCATGTCAGTGAAGAACATACTAGTTGTTGCATGGAATGATTACTAAAAGATTTATGTTTGGTTCTAACAGTTGAATGTCTTTGATGCTATAACATTTCTATTTAAGATAATTGTATTATCTTGAGTGGGAAAAGAGAAGAAAATAAGGCTTAAAAGAACATGGAATCATACTGGTCAATGTTTCTATTCTCCATGTGAACTTTAAAGATCTACCACCTGTGATACTATCCATACTGACATATGTAAAAATGATTTTGATTCAGTATTTTGGACTAAGTTGTTAGCAGGTTTTTCTTTCGTTTAATATGGTAAGCATTGATGATTGGAAATGTCTAGCAACATTGGTAGCAATTCTTTTATGTGTCTCTGGTATATTTGCTTCCAAGGATTTAATGACTTGCCTTTCTCCAATATTCTCTTGGTGACAATGGAAATACCCAGGTTTATTTTGTTTGAGAGTTTGGTGTTTAAAAGTAAGGGCTATAAGTGATCAAAATAAGCTGACCAGCTGCTGTGGTGAACACCCATAATCCCAGGACTTCAGTAAAGTCTAGGCCAGCCTGGGCTATTTAATGTGTTCCAGACTTGGACTGTAGAGCAGGACCCTGTCACTGAAAGCTGTATACTGCTGTGAAGAGCTGCACCACCACCACTAAGAAAGTAGCTGGTGCTCATTATTTTGAGTGTACAGTTTTGAAAGTGATGTTAGTATTTTAAATTTTTTCTTTAATATTTTCCTTTTTATTCTAAATCTCAAAATTAAAATAGTATAAATTAAACAGGCATATATGGCTTTTGTTAATTCTTCCTTCAAGTGAAGAACAAAAATACAAAGTATTCTCAGAAAATTTTTTTCTCCCCAAATAATCTTACCACTAAATGCTTGTAAATATATACAACAAAATTTGTTCATGCTTTAATTCCCCTCTAAAATACTCTGATGTATAATGAAAATAAAATGTGTTTTCTGACCTTTTTAAAAAATCTGTAGTTTGCATTTTAAGATCAATATAGCTTTGGTTAAATTAAAAAGGAGCATTCACAGCTATGTAATAATAAACCCTTTTTTATTCCAGACGTCATGGATAATAGTAATTTTGTAGTAAACATCATAGTTTACACCTTCAGCAAGAAAAAAATGTTGTCAAATTAAAGCTGAATAAATAATTTCATCTCAAAGGAATATATAAATACATATATGATATGCACCTTCGAGACACATTCTGTTTGCTATATTAAAATAAATTTAATAATGTTATAAATAAATCAGTTTCTTGCGACTTCCAAGTTTAAAATGATCTTGAAACTTGCTCTCATTTTAATACGTATAATAAACTAGTACTTCACCAACCAACAAATTAGAAATTGATATTTCAAACATTCTCATTGTAGATATTCAATTTAGTGATCTATTAAGTGCCTTTGTAAGATCAGTCTGTCACATGAACCTAATTATATAAATCAAATGTATTTCTGTAAACAGACAATTCAAAAGAATGAAAGTATTTTTTATTTAATCTGAATGGGTAAACGTCAGAAAACCTTTTATATTCTATTTCCCCTGTCATCCCACTTTCTCCTCTTTTTTTTCTCCCATATGGGACTCCAGCCCATGAGTTTAGAGTCGGTCTTCCATGCTCAGTCAGACCTTTCTAGAAACATGCTCAGAAACACCCGAGAGTTGTGTTTCCATAATAATTGGAAATCCTGTGAAATTAACAATGAAATATTAACTATCACATCCCCCTTCAGGAAAAACAGACAACTATTCTTATATACTTTTTATGGTGACCCCTGAACTTTCTCTACATTGGCTTGTTCTCTTGTACCCATCAATCTAGATCCTAGCCCAGGAGCTGCAAATAGGGATATTAATGAGTACACGTGAGTGGGCTCTGATTTATTACATATTCTTCCTGTAGATTTCTCTGCTTTAATCCATCTCTGGTGGGTGATAGTGATACCAGTTTATCTACAATCAGCTGACTTCAAGGAAAATACAATTTTGTGAAGAGATATCAGGAAAAGTACAAAATTCTAGTGGAGCATGAGGAAATTCTGGACTTCACTTACCATATTGTATGGAGTAGGTCAAGTTCAGGATTGAGGAGAAAGGAGAGAAATTCATATAATATTAGTGGCAGTTGGAAATTGCAGCAGTTTCTGAATATTTTTTGTCACTTTGAATACCAAAGGCATCTCATGATTCTAGATTTTGTAAATGTCAACGATGTCTATCCAGGAATGTATTCATTATTCAAAACTGTTAGCACTTGCTAGCCAGATACTTGACCCAAGTGCTAGGTATATATTAGTTGTTAATTAAATATTTCCTACCCTTGTGAAGTTTACCATGAATTAGACATTATCTTCTCTATTCTTCACTTGTTCCTACTTTACAAATTTCTTGTATTAGTAAAATGTCTACATTAATTAGTCTTCTGATTTTCAGTGTGTCAGCAATAACATTTTTAAATGTCTTTACTAACTGTAAATGAGAAAGTAATTGCCACTTTCTTTAATGTTACTATCTAAATGATCTCTTGTGCCTTAAATGTCCGTGGTTGTGAGAGTAGCTTTTGTAGTTTTATGCTTTGTAGACTTTACACCATTGTCTATTTTGACCGTGTGTTTTCGGTGTTAAAGCAGCAAAGAGTTGTATTGAAGATGCTTTGTTGTGTTTTTTACCATGTAAAAAGATTTTTTCCAACCATAGCGTAACAGGATGTTGAATGACAGAGGTAATGTTTTTTTTTTCTGCCATAAAGACATAATTTCTATCACAGGAATTATGCACATTTGTGTGTTGGGAAAAGAGGGTTTTCATCATCTCCGTGTTAAAAGTCCATGTGGCATGAGGAAATCTTTTCCCTTTTTATTTTTGTTGTGTTAGTGTTGTTGCTGTCATTTAAAAAGCATCCATATCTCTACTCAAGAAATATTTGCAACTGAAAAACACCCACATTAAGCATTTATGACTAGAGCTTGCTTAGTTGTTTATCATTAGTGAACTTTTTCATCTGAATGTTTATTCACTACACTATAAAAAAACAGTCTCTCAATTGTTTTTGATTATTCATTGTTTTTAATTTACCAGAGTATAATGTTTCTATCTTAAGGAGTAGTAGACTACAATTTTTTGTGAGGTGTGTATATGTCAGTTACTGAAAATTGTGCTGTGTGTGAGCTCTCATGGTGATTTTGAAATCATGATTTTTATTTTATCTTTTTAAAGTGATAACATAATAATTCTTTTTTCAATAATTAAACTAATTTAGTAAATTCAAGATGGAGGCGCTTTCCTACTGATTATGCTTCCACCTCAGAAGATGAATTTGGATCAAACCGTAATTCCCCTAAACATACTCGTCTACGTACTTCTCCAGCCCTGAAAACCACTCGCATGCAGAGCACTGGATCAGCAATGCCTGCTAGTTCTTCATTCAAGCACCGAATTAAAGAACAGGAAGACTATATCCGAGACTGGACTGCTCATCGAGAAGAGATAGCCAGGTTGGTTTTCAGTCTTGTATCAGCATTGCAGGTTGTTGGGGGCTAGAGACCTGGCTAAGGGCTAGTGGTTACAGGCTAAGTGGATGACCTGGGTTTGGTTCCCAGCACACACATATCAGCTCATGGCTGTCTGTAATTCCTGAGGTTCTGATGTGTCTCCTGACCTCCACAGGCTCCTGCTTTATGTGATGCACAGATATACACTCAGAAACACATATATACATAAAAAAAGAATTAAAAAAATAAAAACATTGCAGATTGATAACAAAAGTTCCCTTATTTGTTCTAATTATCTAAGAAATGAAATCTTCTGGTCCTTAAAATGTTTTATCAAAAGAATTACCCTCCATCAGACTTTCCCTTTTGTTTTCATTTTAGATTATTTAATGTTCATGCTGTTGATATAGGGCAGAACACATCATATACCCATTTATTTTGGTCCCCTTCCCACTTTTTAAGATTTCTAATAAAGATGCTGGCAAGGATAACTTTGAAAGATGGTCTAAATCCACATAGTTAGCATTAGTTTAGGCAGTGTACAGATTGCTTTCCCTTTAATCCAATCTAAATGAACAGTCTGTTTCAGATAGGCTACTAATGTTACTGGGCAACTTTGAATAGGTATGTTTTTACCCTTTTCATTGTTGTTTGGTTTTCGAGGTAGTTTTGCTATAAAATCTAAGCTAAGTTGGTCATGAATTTGGGATCCTCCTTGTAGGCCTCAAATGTTGGGATTACAGGTATGCTCTACCTTGCCTGGTTTTGCTTATATTTTTATAAATTTATTAAATATAGTTAGTTCAACTCGTTAGTCAAAACATGATTATTTTGAATATAAATGGCTGCTTCTTATAACCTTTAAATATGTACAGAAAGTAAAACTCACATTGCACATATAGTTAGTAACACTTCAATTAAACATTTTAGACTCAACAGAGGCCATAGTAGCTAAAATCTAAGGATTTTCTTTTTCCAGATCAAAGGTTTTTAAATTTTACTGGAGTATGCTTTTGTTGCCTAAACATTTTTTATTATGTTATATGCTAATTATGTTTGCTTTTCCATTAAGATATTAAATGTTATACTTGTCAGTATTTTCAGACAATGTATGTACAATGGTCCATAATGTTTTCAGAGCAGCAGCAGCAGTAGTAGCTTTTACTGTAATTTGATGTTTTTTTTCTTTGTTGACTTTTGTGATCAGGTTTTTAAAATTACTTTCTCTAATTAGAGAAAAGGAATCTGTGAATCGTGGGCCCACATATACTTGTAGTCAAAGAATCCTGACATACGCTCTGTTCTGATCACAGCTGCCGGCAAGTCATGCTTTGATCTTTGATTGTCCCCTCTGGCTCTACAAGGTCAAGTGGGGTACAGAAGGGAACTCGAGCATGTCTGTCTCCTCATACTCTCTCTGCCATAATTAGAAAGATCAAATCCTTTTACTTTTGGGGGTCAGACCTTTCATTGATCCAAACAGAGAAGAATGAGCATAAAAGAAGAAGGAAGACAGTGGTTCCAAACACTGTTTTCCCTAGGTTTTAATGTTGTGTCTGTTGGGACTGCTGTTGTCTCTGTATATTCTCGAAGAGGATTCCAAGTTTACATTCTAACAATTTTCCTTACTGGTTACCTCTGTTTTGTCGGTAGAACTGTCCTAATAGTATCTAGCCTTTGAGATTCTAAGTTTTAAAAGAATATAAGCCAGAGAACTGTTTTTCTTTTTTTCCCATGAAAAATAGAGGAAGGACGAACAAAACTATTGGTGGGGAAGGGGGAGTTTGATGTGTAGTGTTCTAATAGAGTAATGATAAGTTAGAGTAATGTGAGAAAAATATTTTCAAAGGCCTTAAGCTAAATAAGAGAAATAATTGTCTTTTTATGGAATAGTGCTGTCAACTAAACAAAACTCAGTAAGCATTGAAGAATACTTGAGATTCTTGTAATAGAGAAACGTAATTTTAAACTTTATTACAGAAAATGGTTTATGCTCTGGTAGATTGATCTCTCTCTTTTTTCAAATGTAGACCTGTTTAATTCGTTTTTTACCTGTATTTAAATAAAAACAAGGTTAATCCAGAAGAGAAAATATATAAGCAAAATACAGCATAGTTGGTCTTTCAGTTTGTAAGGGAAGATTTTCTTCCAGATATTCTTGATCCATGTGCCTAAGTACAGCATAAGATAAGTTTCCTTCCAGTAGAAATTTGCTAGATTTTAGTGGTTTTATAAATACTAAGGTAAACAAAGCTAGAGTTTTACTTTTACAAATGACTAAATACTTTTAACAGGAAAGGTTATACTGGAAGATGATATAATTCACGTTTGAATCACAAGGAACTTAGCATTATTGTATTTTAAATTCATTATTACATACGCATTGTATCATTTAATTACACTTTGAGAATTCTGGTTGACAGTGTATTAAGAGAAAACAACCATAAAACCAATATAATATTTTATCTCAGCTTTGTAATTTGCAGATATTATTTTCTTTTTATATACACCTCTAGAATGATATTTTGCATCTTACTTATATATACTTGAGGTTTTTTTATATGTGTTCTATATATTAATTCAAGATTCCCATGAGGATAACGTCATTTTTTAGTGCTGGAACGGAAGAAGCCAGTCAGAGCTAGAATCAGTTGTAGAAGTCACTCACAAAGAAAATTGTTAAAAGCCATGGTACTAAATGGTATCACAAGAGATTGTGAGCAGACTGAATACTGCTGGTTCTAGGCAGTAACTTAAATTATAGATCTGAAGTGGACTGTAGGATCAGACCTGGATTCATATCCTTTTCTACCATAAAATTTGTGTAAGTCCGTGGTAGGCATAATACCAGTAGAGCATTAGTAATAATGTTACTTATAAATGTTACATTTTAAAAATGACAGAGAAAATAGTGATAGTTGAGTTTCATTAGGACTTTAGCTTTCTGTTTATCCCATAAACTTTATGAGAATCTACTTATAGTTGGAGTTTAAGGCCAACATTGTTTTTAACAGTTTATAAAATTTTTTGCTGAACTGTTATAACCAAGAATCCCAACCAAGGAAGGTTCATATCTTCAGTCCAAACTCAATTGTATAATTTTATATTGCTCGCATAATAAAAATACTTTATAAGTTGTCTATGGTTTCTTAGTACTAAAAATAGAATTCTTAAAATATTTTCTTAAACTTCCAATATACCTGTAAGTCTATAATAATGTATTTTACAGGATACACTCTAAAGAAAACAAACCTCCAATGTATTAAATAGGGAAAGTGTTGTCACTAAGCACATGTATGAAAATCACAAATGTTCTGACCCAAAGTACATGGTTCAGTTCACTTCCTTCTACAGAAGACATGCTTTGATGGCTGCTTTGTGCTTTGGTGTAGAAGAACTAGCAGTGTTCTTGATCTTTACACTTGGTTTATATTTTTCATCTTCGGGACTCTTTTCTCTTAAAATTTTGTAGTAAAGAAAATGGAGGGGTTGGGGATTTAGCTCAGTGATAGAGTGCTTGCCTAGCAAGCGCAAGGCCCTGGGTTCGGTCCTCAGCTCCGAATTTAAAAAAAAAAAAAAAAGAAAGAAAGAAAGAAAGAAAAAGAAAATGGAGTAAATGTAGAATTGTATATTAGGTTTTAAAATTGGCAAGTTTAATTTTTGATATTTGCTAAGGAAACATTATGTTATATAGCTCCAAATAGAATGTTTTTACTATTTTGGGATTTCTTCTAGCAGATTTGAAGGAGATGGAAAATGAGAGGAAGACCAGAGACTGTAGGCTGAGAGTTTAAAAGTAGACACAGCACTACATGTAAAGACACACGTGGCTATAATCCAGTATATGCAGTCGAGCAACTTTCTGAGGTTAAGTTGAAAGCTCGTTTGGTAACTGCATGACTTAGACCCGTTATCTAGATTTAACAGGGGCTTTATTTCTGTTTGGAGTATTTCCATAAGTCTTTTCTAGTATTTTTATTTTCCTCTCAAATTTTCTTGTAGTGATTTTGTAGTAAATGCCAAGGGCTTGCTTGTGTCTTTGTGTTTGAGACAAGGTCCTTGTAGTCCAGGCTGGCCTCAAGCCTAAGATGAGGATTGAATTCCTGATTTTCTTGCTTTCACTTCTCAAGTGTTTATGTTACAGACATGTGCCACCACACCTGACCAGCTACTTACATTTTTAGTAATAGGTTGTTATCATTGAGTCAAGTTTAAGACAGGAATTACCTTTCTAAGATACAGCAAGCGTGTGCAGAAGATGCAACACATAGAAAAAATACTGCCAGGGAAGTTGTTGTTTGAACATTATGTGGTGCATATACATGAGAATCTCTTGTTTTTACAGTTTTTCCTTCTAACACATGAGGATAACTTACTTTCTTCTTAACCTTACCACTTTCAATAAATAACATGTTTCATTATATAAGTATCTACAAAGGAAAAGTAGATTTCTTAAAGGTAAGCTAATGCTTATGGTTTTTTGTTTGGTTGGTTGGTTTTTTTTTTTTTTTTTGGTTTTTCGAGACAGGGTTTCTCTGTGTAGCTTTGTGCCTTTCCTGGAACTAGCTCTATAGACCAGGCTGGCCTTGAACTCACAGAGGTCCACCTGGCTCTGCCTCCCAAGTGCTGGGATTAAAGGTGTGCGCCACCACCACCCAGCAATGTTTTTAAAATCATAATAAATCTTGTTATTCTGTTTCTCAGTGTAGTTCATTTATTTCAGGAAAGAATTTATAACCCAGATTGGGCATCTTATCTAAAGTACTTGAAACTAGAAGTGTTTGTTGTTTGAGTTTTTGGGTTTTTAGAATATTTTTATATACATGATGAGGTATCTTCGGAAGGGAACGCAGTCCTAGGCACAAAATTTATTTCATGTGCTTTATACACCTAGCTTGAAGATAATCTTATCCAATATTTTTAATATGCCTGAGTTTGACTGAAACTTAGGACATAGCAGGTATAGAATTTTCCATTTGTGCTGTGATGCTGATACTTAAAAACTTTGTGTTTTCAAGCATTTTAGATCCAATAATTTCAGTTTAGGGATATTAAATCTATCTCACATAACAAACACCCCAGCTTATTCTCAATAACATCAGCAGTTAAGTTTGAAAAATTGCATGATAGGGTGGTATAATAGAGTGGTATAAGGTCTAGTGATGTTCTTCCTTCTTGTGTCCATGGCATACAAAGTTCACATTGACTTCTAAATGCCACACTTGGAAGGTATTTGTGAGGAGTAGATGAGATGGTTAATATGAAAGGTTCTTATAATGGTACTCTATTTATTCTAAGCTCCAGAAGAGCAGAGGACCCTGGTACTTCTTCAGTGCTGTCCCCTCAGAATGCAGAGTGGTACCTGGCAAATAGAAAGTGATCAGTAAATACTTGTTGGTGTTTTACCTATCTTTTTGTACTGGCAGAAAAAAAGAAAAGCTGCAGTTTCTTACAAGGAGTACACACACACACACACACACACACACACACACACACACACACACACACACTAAATCACCTTGCATGTCTGTCGACCCATAAACTTCAACACAGCTTCATTTTAAATTTGATCAAATTTTTACACAATTGCCGTACTCCTTGAATATCTTTTAAACCCACATTTTGAGACTGGAGAGAAATCCTCAGAGGTTAAAAGCATTTGTTGCTCTCACAGAGGACCAAGATTTGTTTCCTTGCACCCACATGGTGGCTCACAACCTTCCATCAACACTCTCTTCTGACCTCTGTGGGCACCAACTTGTATATGGTCTGTGTACACACATGCATGTACATACATGTACATTTGTGTATGCATACATACATACATACATACATACATACAGAGGCATACAGGCAAACACTCATACATACAAATCTAAAAGAAATTTTTAAGAAAAATTTAAGCCCAAATTCTGTATAACTTTTTTAAATGTTTTTTTGTACTTTGGAAGTTATTTAAGCTTTCACATGTGTTTTTAAGTGCATTCTATCGTTCTAGAACCTTCTGTATGGAAGAAGCCCGATTTTTATTTTATGTCCAACAAATATATATTGTGGAAAAATTCTAAGAATTGAAATCTTTTTTGAGATGTATGGGTATATCAGCGACAGAATTCTGTTATTTCTCTTTCTTAAAGAATTTCTTTAAATGCTAAGAGAAAACTGTTTTCAGTTTTAATTGTCACTAATAACCCGAACTGAGCTGGAGGTGTGACTGGTAGAGGTCTTGCCTGGCATGCTGGTAAGCCAGATGTTGTCGTGCTCATGTGTCATCCCAGTACTCAGGAGGCAGAGGCAGGATGGTTGATGAAAGTTTCAGTCTTGAGGCTAGCCAAGTACTGTCTCTCAAAAAACAAAGAAACATCGAGCAAACACACAAACACAGTTATTTCATGAGCCCATGTGAGCGAACACAGAGCTCCATAGACTTGAGTGATAAACTAAGATCTGATCCTTCCAAGTTGTACAGTCATATGCAGGTCTCTCAGCTAAACTTTTCTTATAATGTGTTTATTAACAAATTTAGCTAAGTCCTATTTCAGAAGAACATTATGGTCCTCAGATGTCATGATAGAGAGTAGGAAATGCTGTTATAGTATAAAACAGTGCTTCAGAGCTCTTGACTTCTCAGTCCTCTTGGGTGAAGCTTAGGAATCCATCTTAGCATTTCCAGTTGCATGATTTCAATTGCATAAATACTTAGAATTACAAAAAATTTCAATAATGCTGAAATACATTTAACAAAATATTTAACAAGATAATAGCGAATGGCTCTTTATTAACACATTTAGTAAATGTCACTAGTTTGAAAAAGTAATCACTATAAATGATGTTTTGAGGTGCCTATAAACAACTATCAGATGATTTCTGTTGGTGACAAAAATCCCTAGTGTTGTGAACTCCATTGTAGTCTGTTGTTTGTATTTATAGTTAAATGATACGTATCACTTAGGTTACTGAAAATAATGTCCTTGTTTCTTGTTATTCATGTTCAGATACTTCCTGAATTCTGTCATTTCCAAATTTAAGATTTCTGTGACATGTTAATGCCAAATCATTTATATTAACTGTATTTTAGAGTATTCAAAATGCTATTTTCAAGATAGATTGTTTGGAACTTAATTCATTAATGTTAGTATTTGAAGTAAAAGGTAGGGGTGTGTGTGTGTGGTGTGTGTGTGTGTGTGTGTGTGTGTGTGTGTGTGTGTGTGTGTGTGTGTGGTGTGTGGTGTGTACACCAAAATAGTAAAGAACATTTCCAAAGAATCTTAATTTTAGGATATAAATCTGTAATTAGATATACAAATTATGTGACTGTCAAAACTGATTGTTGCTAAAGCTGTTATTTAAAGGGAATGGAATTTCTTTTCTAATATTCTTTCCAGGATCAGCCAAGATCTTGCTCTCATTGCTCGGGAGATCAACGATGTAGCAGGAGAAATAGATTCAGTGACTTCCTCAGGCACTGCCCCTAGTACCACAGTAAGCACTGCTGCCACCACCCCTGGCTCTGCCATAGACACTAGAGAAGAGGTAGGAGATCTTCATGGAGAAATGCATAAGGTTCTTTCTTTTCCTCATTTCTTTTGCTTTTAGCTTTTTGCTTAGTTTATTTTAGTTATGTCCACCCTCCCTGTCTGCATGCAGCTCTGCATTTTCCAATGTTGCTTTGACAAATTTATTTTTTGTAACAATTAGTGAAGACTAAAAGGCTAATATTTGGTCTACTATTAACATAAATATGGAAAATTATTTAACTATAAGCACTTTGCCTGTTGATTCCTGATCATGACATTACTTGAAATGTGAATGTAAATATTATTTAGAAAGCAAACTGAAGTTCACCAAATGACTATATAAGGTGTCAATGAAGTTTGACATGAAAATACTCCAATTAAAAGAAATGGTCATTATGAGTTAATAGCAAAGAAAGAGAAAAATTCAACAGCTCTTAAAATAGTAATTCTGTTGACAGATATACACAGTATTGTTTTTAAAAACTGAAATGTATGTTATACAGACACTATTTCTCTCACTTATACACATAAATACTCCAAATATTCTTACAAACTCTGGAATATACATTAGAATTTCTACTGTTGGCCATCCTAAACCATGGCCTCCACCAGTACAGCTACAGGAGATACCACTTGCATAACATTGTTCCACAGAGTACCTTTCACTTAAAATTGATGATACAGTGCCCTCTTATCCTCTGTAGCTATGGAGATTTGATTCCAAGGCACACATCAAAACCTGAGAATACCCTAGTCTCTTAGATAAAATGGTACAGAGTTTAAATGTAGGCTACAGGCATCCTTCCTCTTTATACTCATCCAGGGATTATTTATAAAACCTACTATAGAACAAAAGTAGTTAGGCTGTATTGTTTAGAGAACAATGAGTGACAAGAAAGAGGTCCATGTAGCCCTAGTAAACACACAGCATTTAAAAAATTACTTTCAATACTCAGTTGAATCCCCAGATAAGGAAGGTTGACTATACTCTCTAGCCATGTTTACTATATTTATCCTGAGCCAAAGAGTAAGCCAAAGGTTAGCCTTTAAAGGAATGAGTTTGTCTTTATATGGCCTAAAAGCTAGAGATACGTTTTTGTTTTTAAATGATTGAAAATATGAAAAGAATAGTGATTTATAACATGAAGATCATTTTAAATTCACATTTCAGTACCCATAAATTAAGTTGTATTACAGTGTAGCCATCTCGCTTGCCTAACTGTTGTCTGGCTGTTTCTGTGTTGCAGTGCAAAACTGATTTTTCAGACAGACTGTGTGGTTGCAAAGTCAAGACCATTTACTATCTGCCACTTTACAGAACAGTGCTGCCAACCCCTCATACTGATAACTCCACTTCTTTATCTTATTAAATGTTCTAAATAGTAACCAAAAATGCCTAGCCTTTTGGACATTTAATCCTGGTAAACTGTGCTGATAATCTTTTCTTCAGTTGCTTTTTGTCACATTTTTTTTCTTATAAAGCTACTTAATAGTCACTTATTTATTTTTTGTTTGTATGTTTTCTAATTTAATAAATGATATTTCATTAATCTGTGTAGAGTTTTGTTACCACACTGATCAATTGTAAATGTATATAAAATCATCTTTGTTGGTTTAAAAAAACAAAAACAAGAGGATCTTCATGGTGGCAAGACATACACATGTCTCTGGTACATTTAAATAATATTATTTTCTCAGCTTTCTAACTCAGTTTTACCTAACATGGTTATTCATTCCCTGAGACCCAGTAGAGTTACTGAAGTATTTCATGGAATAGATTTCCATCCCCTTTGTTTTATTTCAGAGTGTTATGCTGGTTGTTCTCTTGTCGGTAAACCCGTTACTTGGTGTTTCATGTCCATAGCCTTCACTGTAGGTGACAGGACATCATTTTTACTGTAGGAATGTGTATGACGTTTATCACTGTTAAAAGTTGGACTAAGGCCAGAATACTTACTATGTGGATTAATTTTTGTTTCCTTTCGTAAACTTAATTGAAATTTGCCATTTATGTATCTTGTGAAGAAATTTGGCACCTGGATTTGGGGAGGAAAAAAGAAAAAAACAAGATAAAAAACTAAAAAACATTGTTTTATACTGGTAAGGCAATGTGAGTAAAGTGAACTCATTGTCCACCTACATGGCTCAGAGTCTTTTCTCTTTAGCATCTGTTTTTCCTTTGAAGAACATCTTAATCATCAGAGTTGAATTTAGCATAGTTAAATATTTTCAATTCTGAACATCAAATCAGTATACGTGAACATCTACTTTATGGAAGAAGCCTGTTTGGCGTGCTTATTTTAAAAGTAATTGGTTCATTGAAGATACCATGCTTCTGTTACTACTTGGAAATGAAATAACTTCTCTCTAATATAAAAAGTATAATGCCAGTATCTCTACCCTTGCTGCTATTCTGTTCTCATAAGGGTTTGCTTTTGTTCTACTAGTTGGTTGACCGTGTTTTTGATGAAAGCCTCAACTTCCGAAAGATACCTCCAATTGTTCCTTCTAAAACACCAGAAGGAAATAATGGTCGATCTGGTGATTCAAGACCTCATCCAGCAGAGCCTCCTGATCACTTAACAATTACAAGACGGAGAACCTGGAGTAGGGATGAAGTAAGCAAACTGCAGACTTTTAACATATGGTGAAGAGGCATCCCTACTGTGCCATTAGGTCCCAGTTACTTTAGGGGTATCAAGTTCATTAATACATTATTAAAGAGAGTTATCCAAGCTAAACTAATAATGTATACAAGAGTCAAGATTAATTCTAACTTAACCTAAAAGCTACTATTTATAAAAACTATTAAATCTTTTTTAAAAAATTAATATGGAACTAGAAAGATGGCTCAGCAGTTAAGAGCTCTCGCTGCTATTGTACAGGACCCAGACTTGGTGCCTAGCGCTCACATAGTGGCTCACAACCATGTCCAGTTTCAGAGAATCTGACTCCTGATCTCATTGGGCACCAAGCATGCATGTGGTGTACATACGTAAAGGCAGACAAAAGAACACTCATACACATAAAAATAAACCTGTTGTTGTTAATGAATATGCTAGCAGGTGCAGTGGGATACACCTGTGTACAGTTCTTTGAATGACTTGAGCTCTGGAGTTTGAGAGCAGGCTCGGTAACATGGAAAGACCTGTGAACGCCAGTGAACGCCAGTGAAAAACCAAAAGGAGAAAGGTTTATGCCAATGGAAAAATCGATGAAAGGGCTTAGGGAAAATCAGGAATATAGAGGGGGCTTTTACACACATGCGAGCACACACACACAGGTTATTTGAAATAGCACCATGCAGAGGGTTAATTGAGAACAGTGTATATATACATGGTAGTAGAGGAAGTCTATATCAGTAAGCCATTCACAAAAAGAAACTAATCACAGGTCTGTACTTTTGGATCCCTGGATTCAAGGACCTGAATATTAGTGTGTAGGAATGTTTGTGGTGCCAGGTGTGGTGGTACACACCTTTAATCCTAACATTTGGAATGCAGAGGCAGGCAGAATTCTGAATTCAAGGCCAATCTGGTCTACATAGTAAGTTTCAGGACAACCAGGGCTACACAGAGAAAACATGTCTCGAAAAAACAAATGGGGAAAACATGCTTTGTGTTTTATTTATTTGCTTATTTCTTTATTCATTTTATAGGTTCTGGAGACAGGGTCTCATGTAGCCCAGGCTGGCCTCAAGTGCCATGTAGCTATGGTTAGTCTTCAGCTACTGTCCTCCTGCCTCTACCTCACAAATACTGTCTTGTAGATGTACTCCACTGTGGTCAGTACTCAGTGTTTTTAATAATACTGAACAAAAGATTTACCAAATGAGAAAGCTACAGAGTTGCAGTGCCAGTCATGAGAGACAACATAATTTTTCTGTTGTGCCCTGATAGTGGTTAATTTGTTTTTGGTATAAATAAAATGATCCATTCTCTTAATTTTACCCATATTTATTGTATATCCTCAGGTATGAGGTGACAAATTCCTCTAAATGTAGTAAAATTTTGAGGAAGAAGTTTGTATTTTCAGTGAAGTCATCTCAAGGTGTTATCAGAAGTTTAATACATTGTAACACTGATCTATACTTTGTGGAGTAGAAATGAGAGAAACCTTGTTCTGTGTAGTAATCTTTCCATAGAATGCTGTACCCTTTCTTCTTCTTAATATGTATTTCCCACTTTTACTTCACCGTTTCCTCAAGGCCCATAAATTCCATGATTCCTACTTCTCTCCCTGTCTTCTTGTGGCTTTCTATTTTTACTCACTCAACCTTCTGTCCTCATTGAATCCAGACCTGTGTCATTGTGAGCACTTCTATTCCTGTCACACTCATTGAACTTCCTTCAGAGTTCTTACACTACCTGCTTTCTTACACAATATTTAATAGCATCCCCCTGTGGTATATTGTTATACCACATTATGTTGCTTTTTTAAAAGCATTTTGCTGTTCAAAGTCATGGCTTATCCTTCTGGGTCCCTTTTAGAGAATCTGCATTTAGTTGTACCAGTATAGGGCTATTTTGGAAGCCACATCTAGAATCAAATTGAGTCCTCCTTCTCCTCCCCTACACTAGCTCTGTCTTTTGTGATTTAGGCCTAACTCAGCCTGCCACCTGTCTTTAACACAGCCTTCATGCTCCCTGGCCTCATGCTGTCTGTGGCTGTCTTCTCTCTGCAGCAGAACTGAGTTGTGCCAGAGATCATGTGGCCCTCAGAGCCTAAAATCTCTCTGTGCATTGACAGAAGTTTGCTGACCCCTGGTTCTCAACTGTGGCAATACCAACCCCCATCATGAAAATTGACTACTTTGAGTCAATTCTTTAAAATTTATCTCCCTCACTAGTCTTAATAAGTAAATAATATAGTACTTTACTTACATTTTCCATTTTATGATATTGTGAATTATAAATATGAGAAGCAGGATCATGATAGTAATTAAAAAGGATAAAATGGGTTATTTTTGAAATGGGATGACCAAAGTAGGGAACTTTGACAAGTTATTTAACAAAGGAACTTTTTGTTGATGTTTCTTCTGTTTTCTCAACTTAATTACTGATTACATCATTCATTTCTTTTAAATTAAAATTGGCATATATGCATTTGTATAGTGAATTGCAGCTAGTATCTTAAGTTATTCAGTAAGTATATATTAATATGCTTTTTTCTGTTTCAGGTCATGGGAGATAATCTGCTGCTGTCGTCCGTCTTTCAGTTCTCTAGGAAGATAAGGCAGTCTATTGATAAAACAGCTGGGAAAATTAGGTACTTGTATTTTTCTAATCACTGCTTTGTTTCCTGTTCCATTTTCTTCAGACCTGTTGCCACAGCTGTGAGGAGCTAGTGAAGTCGCTAATGTGGATTCTTACTGCTGTTATCACCAGTTACTTTTGAGCTATAAGGAGTAGTCTTGGCTAAACAAATGTCCCTGGTCATGAACCCATTTGTAATTGAGAATTAACACTTTCAGTTATCAGTAACCAAAGCCATTTTCCTTCTTCACAAAATATTAGTAAATATTTTGAAATTAACAGACTTTTGAGGTTTCTCTTACTCAGACTGGACTCCAGTATTTTCTGCAGTCTGAGCTCTTCAGACTCGGGAAATCTGTGGTGCAGCAACCTTATTGATTGAAATCTAAGTACACTATTCAGCTCTAGGTTCACATTCTTAATTTTAAAAAAAAAAGTGACTGAGACGCTAGCGGTGGTGTACACCTTTAACCCCAGCACTCTGGAGACAAAGGCAGGTGGATCTCTGTGAGTTTGAGGCCGGCCTGGTCTACAGGAGGAGTTCTAGGACAGCCTGGACAGAAAAACCTTGTCTCAAAAAAGAAAAAAAAAGTAAGTAGAGCTGGTGACAGAGCCCACAGCCCATGATGGTAGGGTGCTTACCTGTCATTTGTGAGACTTTGGATTTGATTCCTAGCACTGAACATAAGTAAGTAAACAAACAAATAAATGTAGCAAAAAATCCTCATTTAAAAAAATAATGCAGTACTTAGTCTTACTGCAACTTGGCATGCCATGTTTTAGTGATACTCATGAGAGACCTGCCCTTTCCTGGATGGAGAAAGAAGAGGAGGGTTCTAGGGAGGTGGGAGCAGGGGAGCTATGGGGGGAGGGGCTGCGGCCAGGATATAAAATAAATAGATGAATAAAAAAATAAAAATAAAACAAAAAAGTGTAATCTGCACTGTCCATTTTCCTCTTTATTTTTAGTAGTTTTTGGTTTAAAAATACAAATACTTTAGATATTTTTATTTTATACATAAGATAGCTATCATGTGTACATGCATTTTCCCCTTTAAGCTCAGCTCTCAAGAGTCTCCTACACATGGAATCATCATCACTTGCTCTTTGCATCTTGGGCTTTTCTTAACTTAATACTTTTAGTTTTTCAAAAGTATCAGTTAAACATATTGATAGATCCTTAGTATTTGATTGGAATATAAGGCAGAGTGCCTTCAGGAATTGAATATTTGACTTTTCTTAATGAGTACCTGTAAACAGGTTTTTTTTTAAATTATTTTAATGACTACCTTTATGTAATATGCATTTTTTTAAGAAAATTTTTCATTAATTCTCATACACACCTGAGAATAGGATTATTCCACAGAATCATAATTTCATATTCATTAACAAGTAGTTATAGAGAACACAGATATATTAGACTTCATCAGACAAAGGCACACATGGCAGCTTGTTTACTTGAGTGAGTCAGCCTGGCTTAAGCTCTTTCTGCACACTCAGAAGACTTTTTTTTGTCTTTGTTTCATTTGCTTCATTTGAATATTAACTGTACTTTACTATTCACAATTTCTATTCCCTCAAAAACTAAGTTGGTCCCCTTTTTGTTATTGAAATTACTAATTAGATAAAGGAGATGAAAATTACAAATTGTGCTAATTTCGGTGAATTAAATTGAAACTGAGTTGAATTTTAAAAGTTACAGTTCATTCTTGATTTTAGAGAAATTAATTGCATGCTACTTATAAAATATTGCATAAGTCTGATCTTACATATTAATCTATTGTTTTATTCACATTTGAAAATTATGAAATTAGCATTCTGAAACTGTCTTACATGAGGTTTATTTTCCCTATGATGATATCAGACCTAAGTTTGTTGATCTCATTTTCTTTCACAAGCAAGAGCTCTCCTCACAAGTCATCCCATCCACATCTGATACCCTCGAGTCAATTTGTACCCACAGGCAGGTGTACCCTGTGGTAGAGCCCATTTAAAATTAGTAGGAAAAAGTAAGCCTAACTAATTAGTTATTACACATAAATTAACAAATCTCTAGGCCTTGGTTTAACAAATCGCATGCCTTGCTAATGAATCACTAGAGAAGTCATGCCTCAAGCTTGACTCCAATACTCAGTTCAATTGATGGTGATAAAATTGCTGCTCTGGTGATTTTAATTCCACTAAAATTATACTCTAAAATTGAACATAGAGGTATTAACCAAAGGACTATATAAATGAAATAAATGTTGACTAAGACAGTCTTATATAGGAATTGAAATTGTACAAATTGATGTACAAGGCCCTGGGTTTGATTGCCAGATTATCACCAAGGGGTGGAGTGCTATTAAAGTCTCCAAATATATTCATTCATTGATTTGTGACTGTATGTTATTTCCAGCATTCTTTTTGACCCCTTCACAATTAAGTACAGAAGGCAGATATGAAAATGTAAGATTATAGTTCCGAGTGACAATGTATTGGGAAGGAAATACAGGATAAGATCATATGGAAACCCATACCAAAGGCCTTTGGGGAAATTCATAGAAGAGGAGTGAATTGAAGAGAGACAAGGAAGGGCAAGGGGCATGGCGACAGCTGATACTGTATAAAGGCAAGGAAGGGTCAGCTTGAGCAGAGTTTATTACTGTGTTTGTACTGCACCCTAAAATGTCATGGGAAGGTAATAAATGAGTGTTCTCTTTATACACTGTTGTCTATAAAAATGTCACAGGAGTCACATTGTATGGTCATATGTGACTTGCTGGTGGGAAGGCTTGAATATATCATACAATTTTATCCCTACCTTACTGAATTAAAAATCCCCTCCCCTAATAGCTAGATCCTTATCCAGGTAGTCACTCATAGAACATAGTATCCTAGACTGCCTGCCTTGTGTCTTGCTGTTGTTGACTCTTAGATATAGCATCTGGCTCAGTCTGCACTGAACTCATTCCCAGACTTCCTCACAGGAAAATACTGTGGATTTCACATTTAATTAAATGAGCCCAGGTACTACATAGATTAATTAAATTGATTAATTGATTTTACTAATTTTGAAATTTGATGGTTGGGGAAAACTTTAAAGATCTCTATAAATGCCTTAATGACATAAATAGCAAATGTTACATCTGTTTAAATTGCCTTCCATGTGAGCTTTGAGTTTTTGGTATGTGTAAAGCTTATGGCAGACTTTATAAAAGATAATAATGGTGATAAAATGTCTTGATTATTTTTTTGAAATTTATCACTGAATGCCAAGCTTGAGGCACAGATACGATGAACCAGTGTATAGAATCATATGTGATGGATTTATGTCTAGTTAAGAATAAAAGGAAATGGAAGATTGTAGCCAGATTTTTCTTTGTGCTGCCAGCTCACAAGAATCAACACAGAGACTTAGCATTAATTATGAAAGCGCAGTGTTAGGTTAGGCTTGTTTCTAACTAGTTCTTATAACTTAAATTAACCCATACTTTTAAATCTACATTCTTTTATGTGGCTCAGTTACCTTTACACTGCCCATCATGCTTCCTCTGCATCTGGCTGGTGACTTCGCCTTTATTCTCCCCAGAGTTCTCTCTCTGCCAGGAAGTCCTGCTATTGACCATTCAGCTTTTTATTACACCAATCACAGCAGCACATCTTCATACAGTGTACCAATATTCTACAACAGAAGGTTTACTTTCACCTCAGCTATTTGGAAGGGGAGGTAGTGGGAAAAGTATTAAAAAGTGTATGTGATTTCTGATAACCAAATCTAAAGGATACAGATTGGCCTTCTGCATGCGAATTGCCATGGTGGTTTGGGGAATGACCACAGCTTAGAAACAAACTCAGATGCTAGTGAACATCTAAGTGTATGTATACTTAAATTATTTGACTATTCCTGCTATCCAGCATTCTTGCCACTTTCCAGCCCTGCAACAATTGGCCTCAGGTGGTAAACTACTGTTTGCATCCCAGACTACTTGTATTAAGGACTTATATGTTTTTCTCCCAATGCCAACAGCTTCATTGGAAAGAATTTTTAGTTTACTAATTTTAAATGAAATAAACTTTGAAATTTGCTGTTTTCTTGGTGGAGCTTACCCCAGCTACTCTTGAATGTAATTACAATGTGATAGCCATTGTTCAACGACCATTTTAAGTAAAAAAAACTTTTGACCAGTATAGCTTTGTCTAAAATAACGTGCTGATGTGATTTTCTGCTTCCTTGGCATCCACATAAGTGATTAGAGTTAATTTCCTAAAGCCAGAGTGATAGGTTTGACATCTTATGTTTTTAAAAATAAGCTTATTCTTCTAATAGGACATTGTTTTCAGTGAATCAGGAGCCTTGAATAGCTGTCCTATGTTCTTTTCACCAACAAGGAAATTTTTAGGAGTTCTAGAAGCCATGTGTATTATACTCATTCATTATCTTCTGGAAAAATTCACTGACTTTTTAGCACTTCAGTATCTCTAAACACATACTTCTTTATACAGGATCATTGTAGTTTTCACTTCACCTACGGAGTCCTCATTATTTTCTTACTTTCCATAAGCCTTGTTGCTAAAAAGACCATTTAAAAAGGCACAATGCATTTCTTAGTGCTTGATATCATAGTCATTAGATGAAGCTCTTAGGTGCCAGCATTAAGATTCAGTCTTTTCAATTTGGAAAATTTCAGAGCTCAGAAGAATTTTATTCTGCAGGCTTTTCACCCTTCTTAACCTGGTTATGAAAAATTGCAGATGTTCACAACTTGATTTTGATTATGTGCTTTTAAATAACATTTGAGGAAATACCATTAAGACCGTTAATGTGAGGGCTGGAGAGATGGCTCAGAAGTTAAGAGCACTGGCTGCTCTTCCAGAGGTTCTGAGTTCAATTCCCAGCAACCACATGGTGGCTCACAACCATCTTGAATGAGATCTGGTGCCCTCTTCTGGCATGCAGGCAGAACACTGTATACATAATAAATAAATAAATCTTTAAAAATTAAAAGAAAAAAAGACTATTAATGTACAGGATTTAGTTAAAGTAGATTTCCAGACTAGATTTATTGGAGAACTTAAACAGAAAGGTGTTTAAATCTTTCTCAAACTGCTGACTTGTGTCTCAGAGATTTTAATGTATTGGAAAGAGAATTCTGCATTTGGCTGACAAAAAGTTGTAAAACTAAGAAATTTGAGTTTAGTTTCTCATATAGAATAGTTATCAGTTCTTTTTTTTAGAAATATATAAAACTTTACACTCTCTTAACTCCTAAGTTATGTACACTAACATGAATTAAGAATTTGAATAGCAGTACAGTAAGTAGTCCAATTTTCCATCTTTAAGGTAATGTTCAGAATTTGATCCATCAACAAGGTTGATGGTTCCTGTGTAAAGAGGTTTTAACCAACAGTTACATACCTAATTAAGCATATTTTATTAATTTTGCTGTACTTATACTTTGCATTTCTATCACAATAAAGTTAAGCTTTCTTAAGTAGTGGGTATATCATTAGTTACAAATAATAACAACACTTCTATTCAATCTTCAGCTAAAAATAAGATGAACATTAAAGAGTTTTAGGCATTTATTAGTACCCAGTTAGTTATGTTTTTAATGGGTTTTCACATGCATGAATTGATAGTATTAACTAATTATTCTGAGTTCATTCAATAATTGTTTTATTTTTCTTTATGTAGTTTTGAAATGATGTCTTGATTTTGATATTATCATCAAAACCCTGAAAGGTTAAAATGCTTGTGTTTTGATCTGTAGAATATTATTTAAAGACAAAGATCGGAATTGGGATGACATAGAGAGCAAGTTAAGAGCTGAAAGTGAAGTTCCTATTGTGAAGACCTCAAGTATGGTATGGTGGTTTTTCAGAAGTAAACATTTCAGTGGCATGGCTTCATTTGTAGGGAAAGAAATAGTTTTGAATATTTGTTAGTTTACATTCTAAAAGACTGTGTGAATGAATAGATTCAGTACATTTCAACCAGTGCTGTTCAAAATATCAGTTGTTTCAAGGTTGCAGAGAACACTAAGGAACTGGGTCTTCTGTGTTTCTCACTGTGATGCATCTTGTTCACATGATAATTATACATTATAAAGAAGTAGCTTTGAATTTAGAACTTAAATTTTAAGTTGACATATTATTTCTA
Source organism: Peromyscus californicus insignis (assembly GCF_007827085.1). Lineage (NCBI taxonomy): Eukaryota > Metazoa > Chordata > Mammalia > Rodentia > Cricetidae > Peromyscus > Peromyscus californicus. Next base: position 61,460,103 of record NW_026294436.1, on the reverse strand, counting down.
TTTACTTAATACAGTATTTGTCTTTTAAAAAGCATGGATTTATCATATTGTTCTCCTATGTTGATGTTTTACTTTATATATTTTTCCAAAGAAAACTCATAGGCACGTTGTTAAAATGTTGCAAAACTGATTGAAACAGATGTTTGAAAACCTTTTTTTATAGTAGTAGATTGCCTTGAACTTCTATTAGTATTATTGAAAAAAAATTACTCAATTTCATTATTAAAAATTCTAATTTGGATCTTGTTTGCTGGGTGTCCTTTGATATAGCTATTAACGCAGTACTGTAGAGATAATGAGATGCATTGCTTGTAATCTGAGAATGTTTTAGTAAGCTAATTTGGAGTATTGCTTTCCCTGCAGGAGATTTCTTCTATTTTACAAGAGTTGAAAAGAGTTGAAAAACAGTTGCAAGGTAAATTTACTAGTAAATGAATTAATTATGCTTCTGGATGTGGTAGTGTGGGGTGTTCTAATGGATGTCTATAATCCCAGCATTCAGGAGGCAGAGGCAGGAGGATTGAGTTTGAAACCAGCTCAGTGTATTCTATTTCTGAAAATGTATTTCTTATTATATTCTTAATTATTGAGACAGTATTTGACTAAATGTACCAGCCAGTACATATAAAAGTATAGAGCTGAATATATCCAAATTATTCATAAAAGGGAAGTTTTACAACTCTGTATAAAGGACTGGAGATATGCCTTAGTCCTAGAGTTCCTGCCTCACGTGTGCAGGCCCTACCTTCTATCCCAGCTGCATGGAGTGAATGAATGTAGTGCAGCTAGGGAGGCCGGCTCCCAGAACTGCTCCAGGCTTGTGAGCAGAAGACCTCAGAGTAGCGGGACTTTAGGAAACTTTTTATCTGAAGGCCTTTAGAACTAAGTTTCTGTCTATCTGAGGAGAATAATAAGGAAACACACATACTTTCTGATGGTAACTTTCTCTTTGACTTAATCTTAAATAATCCCCTCTGAGAATCTGTCTCCACACTGCTACAGTTTTTACATATAGCTATATATCTCTCTCTACATACATAACATCCATCTTTCTCTTCCGTGGCCATACATCTCTATACACAGTTACATCTGTTTTCACACAGCTACACGTCTTTCTTTTACATACATTTCTCTTCTACATCTCTTTTCTATACAGCTTCATCTTCCTTGTCTCCAAATTGCCATAGCCACAAATCTTCACACAGCCACAGCTGTACATCTCATTTACATAGCGCTCTCACCATACAGCACTGTACACAGTTCCTTCACACACCCTCACACAGCTCTTTATACAGTTCCTTTTACATAGCTCCTCTACATAGCAGCAGGTCTTTCACATAGCTCGCTCTCTGTCTCTGTCTCTGCTCTCTCTCTCTCTCTCTCTCTCTCTCTCTCTCTCTCTCACACACACACACACACACACACACTTCTTCATTGACTCACTCTCACACATTTCTCTCATGCTTTTTCTTCATCTTTCACATATCTCTCTCTGCCCATTCAACTACATCCTTTACTTAATTCTCTCTCTCTCTCTCTCTCTCTCTCTCTCTCTCTCTCTCTCTCTCTCTCTCTCTCTCTCCCCTCTCCCTTCCTCTCTCTTCCTCTCCCCTCTCCCCTCTCCCCTCTCCTCTCCTCTCTCCCTCTCCCCTCTCTCCCCTCTCCTCTCTCCTCTCCCCTCTCTCCTCTCTCTCTCCCCTCTCTCCTCTCCCCTCTCTCCTCTCTCTCTCCCCTCTCTCCTCTCTCCTCTCTCCTCTCTCCTCTCTCCTCTCCCCTCTCCCCTCTCTCCTCTCCCCTCTCTCCTCTCCTCTCTCCTCTCCCCTCTCCCCTCTCCCCTCTCTCCTCTCTCTCCTCTCTCTCTCTCTCCTCTCTCCTCTCTCTCCTCTCTCCTCTCCTCTCTCTCTGCACAGCTCTTACATAACTTTACACTGGCACCTCTCTCTAGCAGCAGCTCCTCTCACAGCCAAGCTCTGGACAACTATATGTTACATTTTCAGTGCCTGACCCATTCTCATAGCACAAGGTAAGTCACATAGTTTCTCTTAGGCTAGGGATGTCATATTAATTGGCCGGTGAGTAATGTTTAGCCATCCACGTAGCTTTAAGTTGGTGAGGGTTCTCAGACAGAAAGTAAACAGTTGGCTGAACCTTGAGCCTGTAACATAAACTGAGGCTGGGACTACGTGCAAAAAGTCAGTTACTGTAGAGGGTTATATCTACCAAAGTTGCCTCACATCTGACCTTGATTCAGCAACAAACAACACCTAGGAATTCACCCTTGGATATTCATCTCCAGGGGCAATCAGTTTGCTTTGAATATGTTCTGAAGTTTAAAATTAGCTGTCTTTGTGACTGAGAATATCATTACTTTGTGTGAATTATAAAAAAATACTCTAATATTATTAGAACTATTCAGGTTAACCAGCAGTCATCTTCTGGACCATCCCCAGCAGTGTGTGTGCCCAGAGATGGAATAGTTTTAGGATCTAAACATATAAGCGGTGGGGAAATACTCAGAGCTGTTATTAGGGAAGAAATGAAGTGGCACATGAGAAAAATTACAGACAGAAACCACCAGTCAGTTACAGTCAGTGACTCCATGGCTTTGCCAGGTGGGGCTCCCCATCAGGCGGGTCTGGTGGGTTGACCTGGTCAGTACTAGTTGTCACCTGTTGTATACTCCCACAGCCTCCTGCACATATTGATAGCTCCCAATATAAAAACTAAAATATTATAAAATTAGATTTTAAAAAAATCTTTCTGTTTTGCTCTTGATGCAAATTGGTCTTGACTACTCTCTGTAGCTGGGGATGACCTAGAACTCTTGATCCTCCTCCCTCCCTCTGGTGCCCCCACACCTGGCATAATTATAGTGAGATCATGAACATATTTGACAAACTCTGTGTGTTAAAAATAGAACCAGGATTTTCAGTGCTCTTCTCTGAAGGTAAGAGGAAGTTTCCGAAAGCTCTTGGCTTTTCCCCTTTTAAGCGCAGTCTGTTCAATCTCCTAAAGTGTCTGTTGGGACCATATTGGATACCTAGGAAATGCATTCAGGTCTGTGTAATCTACAATGTAGATTAACCACAGAATTATTAAATCAGATCAAGTACAATAGTAGAGGACTAGCTGAAGTCTGTCTTAATGATAAACAATGCTCATATCCACCTCTTACTGAAAATAGAATTACATCTTTTTATTTTTTATTTCCTTCAGTGATCAACGCCATGATTGACCCAGATGGGACCTTGGAGGCTCTTAACAACATGGGATTTCCCAATGCTATCCTGCCATCTCCACCTAAACAGAAGTCCAGTCCTGTTAATAACCACAGCAGCCCTGGTCAGACACCAGCACTTTGCCCCCCAGAAACCAGGGCTCTGCACCCTGCAGCAGCTGCAGCCTCAGCTGAGTTTGAGAATGCTGAAACTGAGGCTGATTTCAGTATCCATTTCAATAGGTTCAACCCTGATGGGGAAGAGGAAGATGTTACAGTACATGAGTGACGTTCCCTTGGGTGTTAGAGACATTACCTGTGGAGTGACTAGGGTTATTGGAAGCAGCATGATGTTGACATACAAAACAAGAGAGCTTGGTCAGCAACAATCTTGTTATCTTTGTCTTCTTCATTTATTTATTTATTTTTACCTCTAATGGGTCATAGCAGTCTTTTCAAACCACTCAGACAACTGCTTGAAGCACACTTAGCAAAAGGCAGCTTGTTCGGCTTTGCCTTCTGTGGTTTCATGATTTTCAAATTGAGTCATATCATTGCATCCTTGCCCTTCGTAGATCTTTGTGTTTGTTTGTTTGTTTGAAACTATGTTGTGACCTACAAACAAACTAAAATCTCCAACGTTTCTGAGCCCCCGTGTCTCCTGTGCCAAGCTCCTCCCTGAGATGAACTTCTCATCAGCTGTACAGATTGTTTAACCATTGAGTTTGCTTCTTAATAGTAGGGTTTATATATTACTCACTGTCATTGGACACCGTGACACCGTGCTCTGTAGAGTAAAGCAGACCCTCCACAGCAGTCATCCTGTGTCCTAAGATTTTTTCCAACATAGTGGGATTTATATAACTGTTGCTAAGTAACTTGTCTTGGGGTTTACGGAAATTAACTATTATGTTTGCACTAAGATTTACTGGGAGTGATAGATGGACATACCTATATATCATTAAGGACTGACTTGTCTTTCTGTACATAGGAAGTTGACAATACTGTATTTGTTTTAACCCCACAGTGTTTGACTCCACTTTTCAAAAAGATCATTTGGCACTTTTTTTCCTTCCCTCCCTCTCTTCCTTCTTTGCTTCCTTCCTTTCTATTTTAAGGAAATAAGATTTTTGTCTCTCCTTCTAGATGAAATGACAACTAGAAAGGTTAAACTTGACAGATAGTTTAGGTGGAGTATATTTTTAAAATTAAGAACATGTATATTTATCCTGTGTTACCAAGTTTTTATGTGGCAGTTGGGGAGGGAGATCCCTCTGAAATGATCATGAGGTTAATTTTTCTTCATTAGGAGATGTGGAGACGCAGTAATTGTGAGAGTAGTTGATAGTTTCGCTCCCAGTCCTTGAATTGCTTCTGTGTGTCCCTGTAGGTCCATAGTAACCCTGTGTCAGTCTCACACATTTGTGAGGACCCAGCAAGACGGCAACGCGACAAAGGCTTTGGCTAATAGCGACTATAGAGAAAGCCTGTGAAAAAATGCCTTCTTTGTTTTTGTTACTGTTCTGTTTTCTTTCCAGGAAGCTCACATTTCAGTAAGTTTTTAAATAAAGGAATTATTTTTGTGTTTCCAGAACACTATAATTTGGGTGAATCTTAATTCTTTTAAATATTAATAGGCCTGGATTTGCTTCAATGGCCCCGTTAGTCTATAAAGAATAAACTGCAACTTTTATGATATGGTCTTTGATATATTAGCAATAACCTGTGCTACATTTGTTTTATGGGAAGGTTAACTGTATACTTCAAGATTTTTTGGGATTTAAGTAATCCTGTGCTTTTGGATCAGTTAATAAAAATGCAAAATCTTTTTGTAAAGATGTAAAAGCAAAAGTCTGCTGTATAATGGGTCTTGTATTTTTCTTTAAATTAAAAAAAAAGGAACTGTTTTCCTTGTAAAGCTAAATTCACAGTTCTCATGAAGTAAGGCTTCAAAGGGGTTTCAAAGACTGTAAGGGGAGTGAGATGCTTTGAAGAAACAAAACATAGAAACAGGGTCAGTCCATTTGAAGAAAAAGTTATGCAAAATAATCACCATTGTTCCCTCCTTTAGTTAATGTCTGGTACTGAGTCTGTCCACATGGAAGTACATGATAAGGAGTCTAAGGAAGTATTAAAATATATACTTACATTATTGTTTGTTTACACAGTTTTGTTCAATTATAAACATTTGACCTTTTACTATGTTATTTTTATTTTGTATGAATACATTCTCCTTATTTATTTTTGTTACATTTATTACGTTATTTTGTTATGCATTTACAACTCCATTTTTAAATAAAGTGTTTCTGGAACTTTATATGGTGACTATAGATTTCATATCTTCTACCATCTGATAGACCTACATTTATCAGTTTACCAAACAACTGTTTACAGAGCATTTTCTAGTGCTCTAGTAAAAGAGCCTTCCAGTGTTAATGAATATATGATCATCCAAAGAAAATATTCTTAGAGAATTACAATAAATGTAATACAGTAGCTCAATACTTCAGTGTGACACACACATATGTGTCATTTGCAGTCAGCCTAGGCTCATCCAAAAGCTTTGTGACAGTAGTGTATTGGGGAAACAAAGGAAAAGTGAGGACTATCAATTTAGACTTTTTTCTTCATTCTCAGTAGAGTCTTGAATGTCACCCTGTTACTAATCAACATCACAAATTTCCCAGCTTGACTTTCCATATTCTAACCCTGTTCACATTTCTGTGTATCCAATATAATTTCCACCGGCTCTTACAGGACTCTGGACCATCCTGGGCATTTCATCCCTCTGTCTGCTTGTTCTTTTTCCCCTTCACTGCTCACCCACAGCCCCTCCCATCCTCAGTTTCCACCTACATCTTCATAAAGTGTCTCTCTGATACCACAGCAAGGTGTTTTGCATACTTTCATTTCCCCTCCCCATAAGACACATGCATATGTACTTCTCTTTAAGTCTCTCAAATTGTCTCCTGGGTAGACCCCATACTTCTGTGCCGTTTAACTTCCTTTGTGTCCTTGGACTTGCTTTTCCTGGGTAGACATGCCCTTTCCAGCTTCTGTACCATTTAGCTTCCTTCATGTCCTTAGACTTGCTTGCTATGTCTCTGGCATGAGTAACTCTTGGAGGATTTTGGATTTAATATTTTGAGATCCAGGCCTGTTCCTGTGGATGTTGGTCCTTCAACTCTGTTCTACAAAATGAGGGCATCATACTTACCCAAAGCTCTTGTAGCTCAAGGGGCTATGAAATATGCTCCTTCAAAAACACTGCAGGATTCCTGTATAAACTCTTCTCATTGAATTCTCCTAGCCAATCAGGTTCAGTTTTGCTCAGACAGATCTGATCCCTTCTATAGTTACTGTCTTAACTATACTAATACTAAGCAGTATTCTCATCACTGAGGCTCCTGGCAGTGAACAGACACGGATTGTCCTCGATTCTACAGTGAGAGGGAGACACTCAGAGTTAAGTGAGTAAGCAACATCAGGCGAAAAACATTTTTCTTCTAGTGCCATGAATTATTCACCGGCTGTCCCTTGGCTGATCTTGAAGGGAGTACATACTACTTTCTGTGTGCAGATTCCTTTTAGTTCGTAAGAACGTTCCTTGTTCTGCCTTGCAGTCCTTCTCTTCCTCTTTGCTTCCCTGTGTGCTCTTAATTCACCTGACGCTCACTGTGCCACACAGTCCAATTAGTAGGTCTTAAACGGGGTTGGAGAGGCTTCCCAGTTCACCTCTGAGGTACTCTGCTGTGTAGTTGAGCTGGACCTGTAGCTGCATGTAACTTGCAAATCTCCAAGAAACAATCCACAGCCTGTCTAGATTTGAGGAACTTTTATGGTATGTGAATATGGAAGTGTCCAGTACAACAGGAATCCAGCAGTAATATCTGTGACCTGTGGCTCTGGATTCGAAGCTTTGTTTAAGCTCCCTGAGCTGACCTAAGTCAATTCTTCTTACTTACCTCCAAATGCAGTTTCCTGAATCATAAAGCTAGCCCCTCTCTGACCCATGTATCTAGCCAACTTCAACACCTGGAGCCATTGCTTATTGGAATGTTTGCTCTTGTGCATACTGCAGTATACTGTAAACATTTGGTCATTGACATCTTTTCCTTATTTTCACTACAGCTATTCAAGCTATTGCAATGTCTGGTTTTTAACTGGATGAAATTCTTGTAGTAGTGAGGTATGCAGTGTTAGATCTAGATAAAATTGGCAGACATTTGCTACATAGTTTAACTACATATTTGAGGTAGTCGAGGTATAAATAAGAGTATGGGCCTTGTTGGACAGTGTACCAAGTGTGTTAGCTGTATTATCTCAGTTCACACAACTCTAAATGGTTTATCACCTTTTAGCAATCAAGGAACCGCAGTCTGAGAATAAGGAGTTTACTCAGTAGTCCAATTGGGATTCGAATCAAGATCTCCTTGACTTAGGTGTTCAGATTATTCATAGTCACCACCACTAGTTTTCAGCTTATAAACAGCTGGTAGAGCTTGGGCAAGCCAGTGACCCCTACCCACCCACCCTTGTGTCAGTGACGACAGCCCCAGAAAAGGTCATCAGATCCTACTGTGGAAGAGCAGCAGGGAATCCTGCTTTTATAATAAACTGGTGGAAGTGTGAACCATCTACAGAGCTGGATGTTGAGTGCTTCAAGGGGAAAACCATGTCAGCAGAGGAACTGTCTCATTTTAAAGATGAAAACCCAGGGTTACAGTAGGAAACTGGTGGCCCTGCATCCAGGCTGCCACCCAAAACGTGCTTCCAGCACTTCCCACATATCTCTGAGTAAGGCAAATTAAAACAAGAGGAACTGTGCCTTGGGGCTAGGTGAAACGCAGCTGGAACTGCTGCGGGAGGAGGAGGAGGAGGAATAATGCCAGCATGGAGTGCGCCACTTGCAGATGCAATAGCATAGGGGTTCCAATGTCACGTTACAATACTCAGGGTAGTGGCAATGGATTTCTGTTGAAAGTTTTGAGAAAAATACACCCATACACCTTTGCGGTGTTTACTTTTCAGCTTTTATGCTCTACCCCCAGAGCTCTCACTCTTCCTACTTCCTCCTTGATTTTCCAGTAAAGCCACCTTAGTAACCAAAAGAAATCTCATGACTGCCAATCCAGTTTCCCAGATTTTAGTCCAGCACAGGGTGGGTGGATGAACTACCATATCTGCTTTCCATTGCCAGTTCATGATAGTATCCCCAGTCTCCAAAAGAAGACACCAATTGACGTTGAAATTTTAAATTATTCTATAAAACTTCATAATGTGTAACAGCAGTTTTGTTTTTAAGACAGGAAAATGGTAGCATGGTTTCAGAAAATGGTGTATAAATTTCTTTTAAAATTGTCCATCCTGCAATCCAGCCATTTACTTTCCAAGAGAAATGAAATCTCATGTCCATGAAAAAGCATACACAATGCCTTTGTATTTATAATAGCCCAAAACCTAGAAACATAACCAATGTTCACCAACAAGTAAGTAAGCAATTACACATCCGTAAAACGGAGTTCTGTTCAGCAGTGGGAAGTAGCAAGCCAGCTACAGGCATAAGTGGTAACATCAGTTTAAGAACACACAGAAAGAAGGTGTCATGGCAGATTACATACATTAGGACTTAGTTCTTAAAATTGTAGGAAAGGCAAAGCCAGTAGCCACTGAGCACAGATAGGAGATTGGAAGGGTGGGAAAGAGGGAAGTGGCCGAAAAGGGTGAGTGAAGTAAGGAGGGTAAGCACATTGGATGAAATTCACCAGAATGCACATGTAAAAACGTGCTTACCATGTAAATTATTCCTCAAAAAAAGATATTCAAAAGACATAGATGTTTCCTTTCACCTATGATATATAAGATTCTTCAAAGTCCTTGGGGGTTGGGGGGAGGATCTTCTCTTCTTGCTTCCCAGGCTGATTAGTAGCTGCTAATGAGTCTTTTAAATGGGAAGGAACCATTATCCTTTCTCCAAGTCTGCTGTCTCCCACTCTAACCCTAATTTTCAGAGAAGTCAAACTTTCAAAAGGCATAAACCAAGCAATGGTCATTGCAAAAGTTCCATGGAACTGAAGGCTTTGCCTTTGGCTCCTGCAGGTATAATAAAGATGCCATTTAGATTATAGCAAAAATGCCAATCTCCTAGATTATATATTTTTTTAAAAATCCACTTAACTTTTTTTTTTCTGAGATGGAGTCTCATGTAGACTAGGCTAACCTCCAATTCACTTTATAGTTCAGGCTGGCCTTGAACTCCTCCTGATCCTCCTGCCTTCACTCCCAAGTGCAAAGATTACAGGTGTGCACACCACATTGAGTCTAGCTGTCCTTTACTCATACAAGAGACAGCACTGGACAACTGCATGTCCTGTTTCCATCATCATGCAGGGAACGAGTTGTCAATCCCAGTTAGCAATCCTAGCCTTCTAGCTCAGGGTGCTGTTTTTCATTCCTACCCAAAAATGTAGGAAATAGACCATGCATGGTGGTCAGAGACCAGCCTCTGAATCCTCGGTCACTGGGACAATATGCTTTCCACTGTAAGCCATTAGTGGTGTTTCTTAAAGTAATAAGGAAAAGGGGACTCATCCTTTCAAATGATACAAGGATTTAAATGCAGCAATGACTTAGACATTCATTAGCGTGATGTATTGCTCAAGCTGTATTATTTAAATTCGTTTTCAACTTTGAACTCTAAGTAGTTGTGTTAAGCAGCCTGCCATTTCTATCACAAACATCTGAAACAATCGGACAGGTTTATTTTTGGTTCACAATTTGAGAGGACTCTCTGGTACCCAGGATCAGTTGATTTGGCTCCGAGTCTGAGGCCGCGCCTCCTGGCACGAGTATGTGGTAAAGTAAGTCACTCTCTTCCAGGCCAGGAAGCAAAAGAAAAGGAGGATTCCCGTGGTCTCCTTTGAAGGCACTTGCCCAGTGTCCTAGGAAGCTCCCACTTGGCCTTTCCTCCCAGTCTGCACCACCTCCCAGTAGCGCTGCCCTGGGGACACAACATTTAGAGTACTAAATACTAAATCCTAACTACTGAAGTAGCCAAGGTTCACTCTAGTTGAATTTGGAGAATGCAAAAAGTAGAAAATGTTTTTCCTCTTAGACCCCAAGATTCCAATGCTGAACTTATAGTTAAAGCTGTCTCATAAACGGCAGAGATAACCCACCAAAGACCTCTATTCACAGGCTGTGCCAACACGAGCCTATTTGTTACAGTGGTGGGCTGCCCACTGGAAAGAATGGGAAGAGATTCCAGGCAGCTCACTGTCCCAAAGAGAAATTACCCGAGGCTGGCCTTTGTCTTCCCACAGAACAAACTGGCAGAATTACCACATGCTGCTCAGGAGACTTTGGGGTGGCTTAAGTTTCCCCAAGAGGATACATGGGCTTCAGAGACTGAAAGGACCAAGCAGACACCGTAACAGGCTCTTCAGTCTTCTCTCAGAGATTAGGCCTCAATTTCAGTTTCTTGAGACTTGCTTAAGCAAGCAGTTTCTGGGAGGGCTATGACATAGTTCTTGCAGTAGCTCCCTTTCTGCACATACTCTGACTGTTCAAGGTTCAGCCAGTTGTTTACTGTCTGGGACCCCTCATCAACATAGAGCTACTTGCATGAGTCAATGTGAATGCGCGAGGCCAGCCAGCCTCCATGGCAGCTCAAGGACAGAGCCTGGGCCACTGAGTCAGCCCCCACAGTCAGTACATGTAAGGCCAGCCAGCCCCCATTGCCCCTCAAGGACAGAGCCTGGGACTTGTCTAGGCCTGCCCCCAAAAAATGATAACTGTAACCCCCAACCAGTAAATTCAAAGGTTGCACACCCTCACCCAATCATATGATGCTGAGGTTTGTACCTGCTTGTGGTTTTTCCCTTTAAAAACTCCCCACCTTGAGAGCTCAGGGCCATCCTCCTCCACTTGCTGTGTCAGATGTTGGACCCAGACCAAGCCTGGGCTTACTTATTATCAATAACACCCTGTGTGTTTTGCATCAGATATCGGCTCTATGGTGGTCTTATTTGGGGGTCGGGGGGGTGTCTTGCGATGGGGCCACAAGACATGTTTAATTGCTTGAAGAAGGAATTCAGATTGTCCATGGCCACTGGAGTCATAATAATTTTGTAAGAGAAATGAAGATCCCTTGGAGCCTGTGGTGACTGACACTGAGTTAGCAGTATGATGCTCCCACAAAACACTTCCGTGACCTCAAATTCAGAGAGTGTTGCCATATCTGGGGTGAGCCTGGAGAAAAGAAGAAAAATGTACACCAGCCCTGTTCCAGGCACCTGATCTCCCAGGGTTTCACCAAGGTTCCCCCTCAATAATGACCAATATGGTCATCAACAGAGGTGGAATGAAATCTAATGAAGCTGAGCCACTTGCCCAGGCCTGAGCTACAGCTGAGTCTGTGGACTTGCACCTGTAAGCTGGATTTGATCTGTGTTTTGCTGCTTTCCAAACATCCAGAAGGGAGCAGGGATATGGTTAGGCCCTGAGGGTCTACAATCCAACCCCAGCATCCAGAGGGCATGGGACAGTTTCCAGGCAAGAACCACAAACAGAAAGTAATTTCTGATTTTCTTTGAGTTATCGAAAATTTTCATATTACTTAAGGAATTCTATAGGGATGTCTATAAAGCAAAAATCAGCCTGTCAACAGAAAAATATTCAATATGTATAGTGCTCCAAAATACCTGGGCTCTTGGGACTCGGGTGTGTGTTGTGATCCATTTTGTAGTGTACCCCATCCCGAAGTAGTCATCTGGCTTCTTGTTTGGTTTTGAGACAGGGTCTTAACTTGGTAGCCCAAGCTTAAAACCATCCTACCCCTGCCCCCAAAGTGCTAGAACTGTGGATGTGGTCTGTCATGCCCAGCCAATTGGCCCTTTGGGGACAATCACAATGACTACAACAGTGGCAGTAGGCCCCTTTCTTCCCTGTGTTCTAGTGGCATTTTCACTGTGCAGTGTAATGAACACACTATAAACCACTCCAAGGTCAAAGAGCATCTCAGTGCTAAGGACCCCATGGCCAACCTCGATCTGCTAACCACAGCTTCAGTGGATACTCTGTGGTCCCTGAGAACTGAGGCCTGCTTATTCCAGTCATACTGGGACTCTGCCTGTATGTCATAGAGACTTTTCAAAATGAGTAGGATCATACAAACACCTGACACCAAACTTGCTCTACCCACAGCTCCCCCACCTTATACTCAGGCATGCATTTACTTTTTTTCTTGACTGGAATGTGAACCTCACCAGGACAGAAATTATGAATGATTTACGGATTGTCCCATTACAGGTGCTCCTAATGTATCCAAAAGGGATGGATTGTGTTGATATGGCTATCTAAAATGTAAAATTAAAGACAGCCATCCTAATTCTCTTGTTTCTGCATTCTCCAGAAGGTTTTAAAATAATGCGGTCCTGATCTAGCTCTGGATTGGCTGTGTGTGCATTTCCTTGATTCTCCCTCTGTTCTACAAAGTATGCACTCTTTCTCTGACAATGCATGGGATAAATGTTAGCTGTCCAACAAAATTCAGGGTAATGTCACTTAGACAATCCCCCAAGAGAACCTGTTATTCTTAAACACAGTTAAACCCTTTCAAAGGCTGATGCATGTTTTCATTTAGCATTTCTTGGTACCAAAGACAGGCATATGTACCTTAGCTTATGTTTTAAACAATATAAATTGTACCCTCAAGACATTCATCCATTTAACAAACACGAGTGCAAGCTAACCTCAGGGCATGAGATAGGTGCAGAGAGAATTCAATTGTCAGGAATGCCTGCACTATTCAGAGATATGATCAAGCTACCTACAAACATTTGAGCAAATGCAAAATTATCATGCATCTGACAAAGTGTTCTGTGTATCCATATTTACTTAGTGTCTAGCACAATGTATACTCATCACACACACTGTAGGAGAATTTTCAGTTTTACAAAAGTATTTGTCATAGGAATCCTCTAAATATCATCCTTCCTTTTTAAATTAAAACTATCATTTGATCTACCATAATTGATGTTTTATAAAAGTTGTTCTAGTTAACTTTCTGTCACCAAAACAAATAAATACCCAAGACAATAGAGTTAAAAAGAGGAAAGGTGTGCAGAGCCAAGTGGATCTCTGTGAGTTCGAGGCCAGCCTGGGCTACAGAATGAGTTCCAGGAAAGAAAAAAGATAGAGTCTTGCAGCCTTTGAGGGCACATTCCCAGTGATCAAACAACCCCTCACTAGGACATGCCACAATCTTCCAACAGTGCCGTCCGTGCTGGGGACCAACCTTTAAGACCAGTCTTTTTTGGGAAAATTCAAAACCCAAACTGTAGGCTTGTGTTTACTTAGAAGGGTGTCACTTTGTAACCCCCATTTGTTTGTCCTCTAATTATACTGAGTTGAAGTGATAGTTAGTGTTAAGTACCCTCTAGAAAAGGCAAAATCCCAGAGGTGGCAATGACAAAATAGAGAATTCAATTTGCAAAGCTAAGGACGGCTACGTCCTCTTCCACACCTGGAAGCAGTTTCTAAGCATGCAGGTCAGACTTTAACCTCATTCTCTTTTCAAAATAAGTTTTTTCAAAATATTCTTTTGTGCTCCTGAGATGCTATGAAATCCTTTAAAGATGGGCAAGAAAAAAAATGTAAGTGCATCAGGTAGCTAGCTGGCTTCTGATCAGCATGTGAACACCGAGTTCTGAGTGGCAGTGCAGTTGAAATCCACCATGTGCCAGAATATTTTATCGATCTCCACAGCAGCCAGTAGCTCTGTGTTCTGGGAATGCAATTCCATCATTCTAATTGGTTTTTATGTGCATTGTCAGCCTGCTTGTTGCACCGTGACTGTTGACATTTCAGAGATGGCATTTGGTTCTGCTTTACCCAGGTCTATACACAGGCAGCTAGTCATTCATTACTGACAATTGGAAGCCAGGTCTCAGTTCCTCCTCCCTTCCTCCTTAAGATGGGTTGAGGTGGTGAAGGTTTGCTCCATCAAAATGATAGCAAAGAAACTGGCCTGGGGTCTGACCTCCCATTGGCTATATATCTCAATGAATGGAAAGTCATTTCCATTAGTTAGTGGACCAGATAGACAAGTGAGGTGGTTATGTGTAGAGGAGGATTCAAAGTCCAGATGTAAAGACAGATGACTTGCATAATCCTGAGTACTCTGTGGGTCAGAGGGGTCAGTGCACCAGAGAACTGGGTAGGGTCTGGACCTCGGCAGTGGCAAGCTGATCAGTTACTTCAAAATTCACTCACTGATCACCTATGAAGTGCAGAAAAATATCCAGATATTCAGGGAGGTCAGGACAAGAGGTTGTGAAATGGAGCAAGGTAGCCTGCAGAGCTTAAGAACTAGTTAAACAGCTCTTCCCAGAAGACTCCATAGATGAGATTCATGGAAATTTATACCAAATTAAATATGTTAAAGGACCCTAAGAAAAGCTTGACTATTTTTCATTTGAGACAGAGTCTCACTATGCTGCCCAGGTTTGTTTTTAATTGATGGGCTCAAGTGATTATCTGACTTCATCTTCCAAGTTGCTAGAACTTTAGACCTGCCCTAGTGTGTATACCAAGTTTGCTGTTTAACAGGGCTTCTCAACTTGATCTATAGATTTTTTAATGTCATAATTTTGTGGGCCAAAAGTGGAAGAGCCTGGACATGAACAATTCAGATACATACAGTATCCTAGACAAAGAGAATGAAAATATTCACTTGCATGGAGATTCACAGGCAGGTCTTCCAGAACCTTGTGTTTCAAGGGATCTTGTAATGACTTTGGTTTTTTGGAGAAAAAGCATTCTTTGAAAATTGGGATGCCAAAACTTAAGGGTGGTACAGAGATTGTGGGAATGGCCAACCAATGACTGGTCCAGCCTGAGATCATGCCACAAGAATGAGACTACCCCTGACACTGCCTGGAGTGCCAGGCCCCAGAGGCTGGTTGGCCCAGAGACCTAGGATAGAACCAAACATGACTGGAGAAAAAAAATTGCCAATGTAATGATGCCTAATGATATTCTGCTATACTCATAGATGGGCAGCTACCCCAATTGTCATCAGAGAGCCTTCATCCAGTAACTGGTGGAAACAGATGCAGAGACCCACCATCAAACAACTTGGGGAATCCTGTTGAAGAGAGGGAGGAAGGATTGTAGAAGCCAGAGGAGTCAAAGTCATCACAAAACAACAAACAAACAAACAAACCCCACAGGATCAGTTAACCTGAGCTCATAGGAGCTCAGAGAGTCTGAACCAACAACCAGGGAGCCTGCATGGGACCAACCTATTCTATCTATCTCTATCTCTATCTATCTATCTATCTATCTATCTATCTATCTATCTATCTATCTATCTATCTATCATCTATCTATCTATCTATCTATTTATCTATCTGTCTATCAATATAGATATAGATATATGCGACAGTTGTGTAACTTGGTCTACTTGCTGGACTCCTAACAGTGGGAGCAGGGCCTGTCCCTAATGCTTTGACTGGCTTTTGGGAACATATTCCTCATACTGGGTTGCCTTGCCTGGCCTTAATACAAGGGGAGGTGTAGCAGGCTTTCTTTTTTGGGACACCAACCAACTCCCAAAACATGACATGGAGACTTATTATTAGTTATGAATGCTTAGGTTTAGCTTAGGCTCGTTTCTTGCTAGCTCTTATAACTTAACCTGTTTCTGTTTCTCTTTCTCTATGTCTTGCCCCAGGACTTTTTACCTTTCTTTCCTTCTGTATATCTTATTTTCACTGCTCCTTGTATCTGACTGGTGGCTGCTTGACTTCGGGCCCCAGGCATGTCCTCTTTCTTCCTCCTTTTCTTCTCCTTCTTCTCTCTCAACCTAGATTTCTCCTCCTACTTATTCTCTCTGCCCACCAGCCACACCTATCCCTCTTCTGCCTAGCTATTGGCCATTCAAATTTTTATTAGCCTTAGGCAAGCAAGGTGAAACAGCAACACATCTTTACATAATTAAACAAATGCAACACATATTTACATCACTAACAAAGGCAGCAGAAACAAATGTAACACACCTTCACATAGTTAAAGTAATATTCTGCAACATAATCAAATGTAACATACCTTTACATAGTTAAATATTCCACAACAAGGAGGTGCTTAGTTCTAGCACAACTTGATATGCCATGCTGCCTCCATGGGAGGCAGGCCCCTTTCTGAACAGAAACAGAGGACTTGGGGGAGGGGGTAGCAGTAGAGGAAGGGAGGGAACGAGAGGAGAGGAGGGATGGGAAACTGGTGTCGGGATGTAACATAAATTTAATTAATAATAATAGCAATAAGAATTCCTATAACATTTTCTTAGCTTTCTTGATTGGCCTAGTGACAGCCACCAATTAGGAGACTGCTATGGAAACTGTGACCTACGAAAATGATATTAGAGCAGGAGTCTGGGAGCTTGGAACTGTGCACCCTTCTCCCAGGGAATATCTCATTGTGAGGAGACCAAATGTTCATCTGGGTGAGGCGAGACCATCAGGAGATAAGACTCTACTTGGCACATCCATGTAAGCCCTGCTACTAATCCATTTCTGGAGTATCACAGAGACTCAATAAATGATTGGCTTTGTTTAGCTGCTTAACAAACAGCTTCAAACAATTGACTTGCTTGGGAGCTGAAGTTAGCTGATCTCAGCTCAGCACTGCTTGACTGGGAGCTGGAGGCAGGCCATCAGTTCTCTGTAAGTCCTTTGTCTTCCTTGCACTAACAGGCCAGCTGAGTCACGTTCTACTCCCAGCAATGGCAGAAGCCCAAATGGAAAAGGGAAATACATGGACCTTCTTAAAATTCGCTTGCAGAACCAACCCAAACTCTCGCCTTTGCCCCTATCCGATCCGTACAGGCAGTTCCATAGCCAAATCCAAAGCTAAGAATTAGGGAGGTTTACAAGTGTAGTGGGAAGAACTGCAGATGTGTATTCTAATCTGGATAGCCTGGGGGGAGGGATGAAAACTTATGTCCCATAACTCAGTTTCCTGAAATCACTGATCTCTGGAAAAGCACATTTTTGTATTTGCTTGGGTGCAGAATTAGCAAAAACAAGGAAGTTAGCTGCAATGAGGCAGGGAATAGCTTGCATCACAGATTCATAAGGAGCCCGACGTATAGAAACCTATTTATGCACTTAATGACTGCTACTGAAAATTCATAGCATCTGACATTCTTCCACAAGCCAAATAGTATCAATGGCCATTCATAATTTTAAGCAGGGGATATGTGGAGAAAAACACTTTTCTATTTTTTTTTTTTTAATTTCTGTGTGTGCGGATGTGTGCAGATGCAAGGGTATGCGTAGGAACATGTGAATGGAGGCTAGAGGCCAACCTTGAGTGTCGTTCTTCAGGAGCTGTCCACTTCATTTTTGAGACAGGGTCGATCTCAGGGACCTGAGGCTCCTGAATTTGAGTAGGCTTGCTGGCCAGCAGGTCCCAGGGATTCTCTCATCTCTTTTTTCCATACTGGGATTGTAAGCACAAGCTATCAGGCCAGTGTTTTTGTTTTGTTTTGTTTTGTTTGTTTGGTTGTTTGGTTTTTTTGTTTGTTTGTTTGTTAACATGGCTCTTGGGAATTGAACTCAGATCCTCATGCTTGCATAGCAAGCAAGCACTTTCCTTTCCCCAACTCCCAAAGCACGGTCTCAATCCTACATATGACAACTCTCTACGATTTGTCTTAGAAAAGAAAAAGCGTTTCCCCGGAGAACAACAGCAAAATCCAAGCACCAGTGTCGCTCGCTCGTGCCTAAAAATTAATCATTTGTTGTTTAACACTTCATGAGTAGCACTAAAACCTCATTCATCTTCAGTTAGCCACAGACAGGCACCTCACACCTTGCCACAGTTTTCGTATCCCGAGAAGCCATTAGTCATTTCTGGGCAAAGGCCGTTATGTCACCAGGTAGAAAGCTCCCTGCACACCATTAAGTGCAGGTCCATAATTATTCTAAAGAGGTGGGTGGGCAACATTGATTGATGTTGGTTGATGACCTGGGCCTGTTCCACCATGCCTGGATCCTCAGCATGTCCCCATCCCTTCGTTGCTTTCTACCAGCTTGATCCTTCCCATAATGCCACTCACTGTTTACTTTAGAACAGTGCTTCAAGGATGGAGAGAGTATGTTCTGTGATTTTTACAGACTGCGGGAAGCTGGCACTGAAATCTGAGTTTCTGAGACACCTGTAATAAGTTGAAAATGCATATACATTAAGAATTAAGAATGTAGACATGGAACTACACAATGGAAAGAGGTCCCCATGCCCACCCCCAGCCCTCTGCTTCTGCTGCCAGCTGTCTTTACCACATCCATCTGGTGCACTTTGACCAAGAATGGCTTCAAAGTTGCACTCACTGGACACTAGTTGAGTTTGTCAGCCTCTCCCACATGGATCCCTTTGCCACAAAGTCTCTGGCCGCCACCACCCTTACCCAGTGTTAACACCAAAGAAATGCTCTAAGGTCCCAAGTCATCGGGGTTTCAGATCTCCCTGGGAAAATGATACTTAAATTACAACCAAGGAATTGTAATTGCTTTGGTAAATCACATTTTGTCACCAGTAAGAAACTCTTCCCCATCCAGCTAAACTAGCCTTGAGTTCCTCCTTGTAAATCACGTTTTTGAGACAGCTGCCATTCAGGTTCATGCACCTGCCTAATTGTATTCTGGCTCATTCTGTAGTTGGCCTGACAATGGATGCTCCCCTAGCCTTGTATAATAGAGATAGAAGTTCTCTACAGGTGGATATTGAGTCACTTCCTTCTCTTGGCATTATATTCACATTCAGATTTATTTGCTCTGTGATAATTTCATAGGTGTATGCAGTATATCTTGATCAAATCCAACTCCAAATGCTTCTTCCAGTTTCTCTAACAACCCCGTCCCACATTCATATCCTTAAAAAAAAGGAATTTCTTTGTAACCAAGTCCCATTAGTGCAGAGAGCTGACAGTACTATATCCATGTCCAAAGAAGTGGCAGCACTCCTCTCTCTTCTCCGACCCTGGCAGCCTTTCTGTCTTCTCTCCTAAGATGCCCCCTGAGCCTTGGGGTGTGGGAGGTTGAAACGGACACCTCATCAACTTTGACCAGTTTGGAGTCTCTACATCCACTGCTGCCCAGGCAGACATAGACTTCTTTAGACAAGGTTGAGAGCAGGACTTTTCTGTGGCTCTAAGCATAAATATTTAGAAGGCAGTTTGACAGCATGTCCATCAAAAACCAACAGTAGCAGGGTCATATTCCTGCCCCCCTCCCAATGCCAGTGCCTACGACCTCCTGAGGCACAGGCTTTTGACCAGGTTTACAGAACTGCTTTTTTTTTTTTTTTTTAAATCCCATATGTTGTCTCATCAGTAAAAGGCAGCTTGGGCCACTTGTACATGGTGAATTCATGGCAGTATTCAGGCAGACATTCTAAATACAGAGAAAGGTGATTACAAAGCAATTCATTATGTGACAAGCTTGGATAGACTTTCCCACAGATACCTGTTTGATTGTTAATGCTAATTGGAACCAGAAAGAGCATGGGTAATTGAAATTCTCTGTTACCCCCAAATGCTACTCTAGTTGCTGTGGTTTTGTTTTGTTTTCTTTTTTTCTTTTCTTTTCTTTTTTTTCTCAAGACAGGGTTTCTCTGTGTAGCTTTGCGCCTTTCCTGGAACTCACTCTGTAGCCCAGGCTGGCCTCGAACTCACAGAGATCCGCCTGGCTCTGCCTCCCGAGTGCTGGGATTAAAGGCGTGCGCCACCACTGCCCGGCTGTTGCTGTGGTTTTGTTGTTGTTACTGTTAATGTGTCAGTTTAGCTTGGCTGAATTTAGCTTGACTTACATTTCGCTAGATTCCTTTTCTTATTGGCTGGGTCTCTGGTAAGAATGGACCCCAGCATAGAATTTTCTGGGAACTTTGTGAGGGAGCAAGTCCAATAGTACTCATTTTACAGGTCACACTTCACTTCACTTACCTGCTGACTCGATTGGTTGACACGAGACAGGGCCCTTCCTATGGAGCCCCCTGCAACTTCTTCTTTTTCTGCCTTTATGTTCAGCTCTATGGTGCATTGGCTTTGACAGGAGACCTACACCATCAAGATGAGTGCAGCAAGGATGTGGACTTCAGTCCATTGCTGTGGACTCCAACTTGAGCTTGGGTGTTTCAGCTGGATTTCACTGTCTCCATTGGACATCTCTCTCTCCTCCCAACTCTGAGCTCCAGGGCCTGGAGGCTCTAGCATCAGACAGCAGCAGCCTTCCAGAGATCATTTAACCACCAATTAACCTACAATTGTACAAGGTAAAATCCTCTGTTAAAATCCTGGTCTCTTCTCTATCCCTGTCATCATTATCTGTCTGTAACCCGTGTCTTTGTGTCTACACCTCAACATCTGTCTCTGCCATCTCTACTGCTGTCATCTGTGTCTCTGTCACCTCTGTCTCTGTCTTTATCTCTTCTGCCTCTGTCCCACCTCTGTCTCTGTCACACCTGTATCTATTTCTTCCATTTCTTTCCATCTCTGTCTGTATCTCTATCATTTGCATCTGTATCTCTGTCTTCTCTAAAATCTTCTGGTGTTTCTGGTCCGCTGGCAGACGTGGACTGCTGTGGTTGCTCTGGTCAAATGCTTCCCAATGGAATGACAGAATGACAGACAGAAGTGAGGGTCACATTCTGGAGCCCCTGGATAACAGCAAGAGGCCTGATAGTTAGAGAAAGGCTGGCTGATCTCTTCTGGGTTAGGGAAGGACTTGCTTCAATTTCCCAATTCACAGACTACTTTTAGTATCAGACAATTGATTCTAAGCAGTTTGGTTATGATGTACCTTGATGTAGCTTCCTTCCTGTTTCTGCTGTTTGGAGATTTAGAACTTATATCTACGAGCTGATAATTTGTGTCAACTTTTGAACACTTTTGAGTGTGGCTTCTTCAAATACTTTTCCCCCCTTATTCCTACTCACCTTTCATTCCAGGAGTACAAGTAAATGGATCTTAACCTCCTTAACTTTGCCCTGAGGCTATATTCATTTTTAAGAGTTTTCCTTTTATACTTCTTTTTAAAGATAGTTTCTATCATAGCCTTTAGGTTGACTAATCTTTCCCTCTCAAGTGCCTCTCTATCATTAATCTCTCTAATATCTCTTTCATCTTAGATTTTACAGTTTTGATCTTCAGTAGTTTGATCAATGTCTTTTTAAAAATATCTTTTTATGGACTGGCGAGATTGCTCAGTGTGTAAAGGCATCTGCCCTAAGCCTGACGACTTGAGTTTGACCCTTGTGACCCACAGGGTGGGAGAAAATCAAATACCACTCATTGCCCTCTGACCATGAGTGTGCTTCCTATAGATAAATATGGAAAAAAAACTTTTAATATCTTTCATGACTCCTTAATATGCTCCATTTTTTTTCTTTCTTGAGTAAATGGGCCATAGTATTTATAGCTGTTCTGATGTCCATCCTCTACCAGTTCTACTCTCTGCCATTTCAAGGTCTATTTCTATTGATTGGTTTTTCTGTTTACTGTGGGTGACACTTTACTGCTTCTTGACATGTCTAATAATTTTGACTAAATACCAAATATTTTTTCATCCAGTGTAATGAATAACTATGTATTTCTAAGACATTCTTGAGAATTATTCTTAGACAACTCTTTTTAGACTAACATTCATTAGATGGGGTCACAGCAGTTTTTCAGTTTCAAGTTGTTTTGCCTCTACTGATATTACTGATGTACACAATTCATGAATTATGAGGGTTTTTGTTTTGTTTTGTTTTTTTACCCTAGCTGGAAGCATTATATTTTAGATTCTGAATATACCCCAAAGACCCATGGTGGATACACGGTGACACTATTGGGAGGTGGTAAAACCAATGGTAGGAGGCCTTAGTAGAAGGAAGCTGGGTCCCTGAGGTGGTGTCCTTGAAGGAGATGTTGAGACCCTGGTGTGTCCTCTACAGGTTGCGTGCATTTGCTCTATGCCGCAGTCTTTTCCACGATGCTGCCTTACTTCAGGCCTGAAACAGCAAAGCCAACCAACCATGTACTAAAACCCCTGAAACCAAGGGACAAAATAATTTCTTTAAGAGACAAAAAAATATTTTTTTTTTCTTTCGAGACAGCTCAGCCGTTAAAGGCTAGGCTCGCAACCAAAAATATTCTTTTTTAAGTTGATTGTATCAGGTATTTTGCCACAGTAAAAAGTGGATTAACACCATTGGGAAAAAACAAAACAACAACAACCAAAAAATAAAAATAAAAATAAACCCACCCCTATTTCTCTTATTTCTAGACAATGAGTCCTAGAGTCCTTTCTTTAGAAATGTGTCTCAGTACTGGCTCAAATTTAGGGGAATTCTCTCCAGGCATCTCCAACTAACTCTCTCTCCCTCTCTCTCTCTCTCTCTCTCTCTCTCTCTCTCTCTCTCTCTGCTGAGCTCTCTCTTCCCTGAATACTTTGTGAACATTAGCTGCCTGGATCTGAAGTTCCAATTCTGCTAGGCCTTAAAAGAGACCTCCCCTCTGCGCCAAAGCCTGGAAACTCCTTCTGGAAATAAATGAGAACATTTAACTCCAGAACACAACTTGCATGAGCCCTCTCAGGCCAGGCATCACTTTCTTGTGATTTCTATGTACACATGAAAGCTATTGCTTCATATGCTGTGTCTGCTGTTCTTCTGATATTTGGGAATGATAAATCTGGTTCATGTTACTGCATCTTGGTAGAAATAGAAATTGTAAGCAAATTACTTGAAGGATGAAGGTTTTCATGATAAATCTGCTTAATCTGAAAATACCTTTAGTGCAAGTCAACTACTAAAATAAAATGCACCAAAAGCCTGGATACCAAATCAAGTCACTTACACATATGAGCTACAACCTTTTGATACTTTTCACACAAAAAATAAAAAACACAAAAAAAACCAATGGTATCCCCGTTTGAAAAATTTGTGGTTTTTTAGTTATTTTCATTAATTATTGTGACTATAAACCAATGTCAGAAAGAATATAATGACAAGATCCTGTTTTGAATTCCTATAACTGAAGAGTGTTATATTTTGCTCTAAGAATCCCTTTAAAAACACACTCTGATGCTTAAAGAAAAATTTGAAGTAACTGTTTTAAGTTTTTTTGTTTTTTTTTTAAATAGAATCTGTCTTTTAGGGGTTGCCACAAATGATAACAGGGTGAGATGGTTGAGGGCTAAGTGCTGAAGTATGACTAATGATCCAAGTGGACATCATCTTCAAAGTAACGCACAGCCTTAATTTCTAATGCTGTGTCCTAGAATAGGTTCATGTCCAAAGTGGCTCTGTGGGGATGGGGAGGTGGCTCAGTGGTTAAAATCACTTGCTTCTCTTCCAGAGGACCTGACTTTGGTTCCCAGTACCCAAGGCAGCTCACAAACACCTGCAGCTCCAGCTTGAGGGGCATCTTCTGCCCTTTTCTGGACTCTGATGGCACTACACTCAAATGCACATACACATACACATATAAATAAAAATAAGTCTTTAAAAAAGAGTAGTACTACATAGGTTCTAGATTTAAATCTCATTGTGTCCTTTATCGCATACTGACATTTCCCAAACTGTGTTTCAGGAGGTCTCCTGAACACATTTTGAGGAAATGCTAATATGGACTTTGTGGATAAAAGAATCTTAGGGAATAAATAAGTTCAGTGCAAATTCTGAAAAGACGTGCATACAGTGGTCTATTTTCAGATATGTATAATGCACGGTCATGTTAAATATGTGACAGGCCCTGTTTTGGTTTGTTTAAACCAACATTTTATTAAATTCCACACATCTTGAGGGAAATGAGTTATTTGAGAAATCAATTTGGCCAATTCTGGTCCAGGTATATAATTACAATATGATGGCATGACTTTTGTGATTATTAGAACCATGCCATGGGCTGGACTCTGCATATTAGATATTTCTATTTGGTGGTTATTTTAATGCTCTGCCAAGTAAAATGTAGCCACGAGCCAGGTGCAGCTATTTAAATTTCAATTAAGATAAAAAAACTTAGTCCAATTCTTCAATTACACAAGCTATATTTTTAAGTGTTTCATGCAAGTCTTCTAGATTTGTATTTCTGCTTGGTCCATACTAAATATCTCAATAATGCAAGTTTTCATATATTTCTAAAGCACACAATAGCAACACTCTTCTAGAGTTCCCAGTCATCACTGAAAACATTAATTTATTAATCTTCATAAAAACGTTGTGAAGTAGAAAGATAATGCCTTCCTGCAGGGAAGCCCACAGGTGTTTCCATTTAAGGGAAACTTGAGTTGTTGGCTTTAATGGAATTGTTCCATTAGCAGTTCTCTGAAGTCCCCTGTGGTCATCTGTATGTGCTACAAGCAGATGTTATGGGCATTCAAAGCTGCGGCCTGAAGCCTCACCATTTCATGATAGGAAGTGAGCGAGCCACACAGACACAGGTATACACACTCTGTGACATGTGCCCCTGATCTCAGGTGCAGCTCAAGAGGGAACAAGCCTTCTCCTCTTCTCCGTCTGTTGTGTTTTTCCACACCAAACATCCATTTCAGCCAGCTTAGCAGGAACCAAACTCACACTAAGGGCTGGAGAGATGGCTCAGTGGGTGATAGTTCATACTGTGCAGACATGAGGACCTGAGTTTAAATCCCCAGCAACCACACAAAACAATAGGCATAACTGTGTGTATCTGTAATCACATATACGGGGAGTGGAGACAGGTGGTGGACTTTGGGTTCAGTGAGAGATTCTATCTTTAAAGGAATAAGGTGACAGTGACAGAAGACACCTGACATCCTCTTCTGGCCTCTGTGTGCTTGCATGCATGTGGACATGCACACTGGCATATTCAGGGACATTATATACTTCCCGCACACATTTTAAATGTATGTTTAAAATGCATGTGTAGATGTCAAAGGGGAAACACTGCTCCTCACGTCTTTATAACAAACTCAGTCTAACATAGGAGCCCCCATTGCAGGAAGGCATGGGAACAATAACCCTAAGCTTGCTACAAACAGTGACACAAGTCTCTTCCCTTCTAGATGACTTGTTATACAAATTGCTAATTGGTCTTTTAATAAAAAACCTGGAGCGAGATATTGGGGTAAATGCTGAAAGATCAGAGAGACAAAAGAACAAGCCACTGCCACATCTTACCTCTAGGACTCCTCAGCCTGAAAAAGCTTCTAGTTCCTGTCTCCTCATGCCTTATATACCTTTCTCCACCCAGCCTTATCTCTTCCTGCATCAACCTCTCTAGTGCTGAGATTAAAGGCATACATACTTCCCAAGCAAAGGCATGAGATCTCAAGTGCTGGAATTAAAGGCGTGTGACTCCCAAGTATTGGGATTAAAGGTGTGTGCCACCACTACCTGGCTCTGTTTCTCTCCTAGACTGAGTCAATCTCATATAATCCAGGGTGGCTTTGAACTCACAGACATCCAGATGGATCTCTACCTCCCGAGTGCTAGGATTAAAGGTGTGTGCCACCACTGCCTGGCATCTATGTTTAATCTAGTGGCTTGTTCTGTTCTCTGATCTTCAGGCCAGTTTTATTAGGGTACACAATATATCGCCACAGTGACTCAGTTTGGCTAACACTGCCTTCTGTATTCCTCAGTAGTTCCTCTCCAGAACAGTGCTGGGAGACAACATGGAGGCAACAGAAGGCTGCTTCAGGTTCTACCCTGAGGAGAGTCTCTGTAGGTTATTGGATTGAGTGGGCAGCACTACAGGACGTTTGCTTACATTTGAATTTCAGACTAGGGACAACTTTTATCCTAAGGCTGGGCATCGACTTTGCCTGCTTTGCTATAGCTTTTCCTTTTCTTCTTCCCACCTCTTTTCTCAGGATGCTTTCCTTAACACTTTGGCTTCCCCTCCCCCCACACGCTGGGCTTCCTCACTCTTTCTCCAGGCCTCCTCCCCACCATGTGTCTGTTTGTTAGCCGTGTGTCTAACCTCCATGACTACTGAAATGGCATGGCTTTTTCCCTTCTCTCCCCCAGGGCAGCTGCTGAAGTTTACAGTTTGATGACCCTGGAGCTTTGCTTTTAAAATCTAATAAAAGAAATGGGGTTGGGATTTGGATCCCTTCCTCTCTCAGCCATCATCAGAAAACCTTTTGCTTTTTCAGTCGGTGGGAATTAGCACAGAAACCCACAACTGGACAGTATGAAGAGAGTGGGAATCATTGGAGTGCTCAGTCCTAAATAGGATGTCTTCACCAAACCCTCCCCTCGGGGCTCAGGGAACTGTGTGGAAGAAGGAGCAGAAAGATTGCAGAGCTGCTAGGTGACCCCAAGGGAACAGTGCCCTCCAGACACAATAGGACTGTTGTAAGCATGAACTCGCAGAGACTGGTAACTTGAACACAGACTGCACAGGTTCGAGCCAGACAGCTCCCAGCACTGAGACTGGGGAAGTGGACAAGGTTCCCACTTCTAGTCAAGAAGCTATCTGCAATTGATACCTACTTGTAAAGGAAAAATTAGTCTTCTCCAGTGAGGTTCACTGGGTATATTAACCACTTCAGAGCAGGCCTCATGCCCAAGAGTAGATGGCCAACATAAAATGAGCTCAACGGTGTTTTTGTAGACTTTTGTCTAGTATAGCTTTGTTTGAGCATTTTTTTTTTGTCTTACTGGGTTTTGCTTACATATTTTGGTTTCTGATTTTGTGATTCTGTGGGGTGTGTGAGTTTCTTATTTTATTTCTCAGAGAGAAAAAGAAAGGGTGTGGAGTTGGGTGGGTAGGGAGGTAGGGAGGATCTGGGAGGAGCTGGGAAAAGGGAAAAGTGTGCTCAGAATATACTGTATGAAAACAATTTTTTCACTTAGAAACTTTAGTAACATTGTTCTTGAGCTTTCAGTTGGGTTCATTCTTAAATTCTTTTATTAATGATACTAAGAACCTCCAAAAGGAGACATCTAGTCTCCCTATATCATGACCTCAGCTAAAGATTCCAATCTGACTTTGTGGGTGAATGATTGATTTTTCCTCAGGAAGTCTTTGGTACTGAAATTGTGAAACTATCATGAATTTTAAAATCAAGTATGTTTGGGCTTGGATCGTGGCTTTTCTTGTAAAGCCATGTGGTTTTGGCCAAGTTGTGTGATTTCCTATCCTTACCGAACTTAATAAATCTGTTGGCTGAAATGATTAAGCAGGCATGATCATTACTATTGCTAACTTGACATGGTCTAAAATCATCTAAGATACAAGTTGCTTAGCATGCCCATGAGGTCGCACATCGATTAGACTAATGGAGGTAGAAGAACCCACCTTGAATGTGGGTGGCACTATTCCCTGGGCTGGGGTCCCAGACTGAATCAGAAGGAGACAGGGAGCTGGATGATCGCATGTACTCATTGCTCTCTGCTTCTTGGCTGCAGATATAATGTGATTTACTCACCATGATAGGTCACACACTCAAACTGGAAGCTAAATCTGTCCTTCTTTAAGGTGCTGTGATTAGTGTGGGGGACCCAAAACAGTTTGACCACAGAGCTGCCATGACAGGCTTACTGGTAGACAACACCCGGATCCAGAAAAGCCATAAACTGACACCATCCAGGGATCCACCCAGGGATGGGCCAGCATCTAAGGGGAAGTATGTGACATCCCAAACATTTCAACCATTAGATAAGATTAGATAAGATCTGCCAGATGTCCCTGAGCCTAGCACACACCCGTTTCCCCTTTTTACAGATACCCCTAGACAAATGTCAGCAAATCAGCGTCCTGAACCCTGGAAATCCCCTCACCCCAACCTCTGCTATGATAAAAATCCTACCCTGTCTGGGATCAGGGCTCTCTGCTATTACTGCTGCATTGAAAAGCCTGAAATAAAGGCTCTTTGCTTTTACATACAGGATTCAGTCTCCATGATGGTCTTTTTTTTCCCCTCTCTCTGTGTGTAGCTTTGCGCCTTTCCTGGAACTCAACTCTGTAGACCAGGCTGGCCTCGAACTCACAGAGATCCGCCTGACTCTGCCTCCCGAGTGCTGGGATTAAAGGTGTGCGCCACCACCGCCCAGCTTCCATGATTGTCTTTTGGGGATCCCTGTGATCTGGGCATAACAATTAGAACATTTTATTTCAGCAATAAGAAAAGCAACTAACAGAGTGGAGTGATGTTATAATGTTGCCAGCACCTACCTGGAATGAATGACCTAAAAGGTCACTGGACTGCACTGCAGAAGAAATTTGCTTTGTGTGTTTGGTTCACCTTGGTTCTGACTCATGTTTTTGGCCTATGGACTGCAGAACCTTGGGAGGCTCTGATGTGCAGTCCCTATGTGTCATTGACTGGTTTATTTCTACCCAAGGCCAGAAACACAGAGGGCTTAGGGGTTTAGCCACATAAGGTCGATCCCCTCACTTTGTAAGAATCCCAGGCCTTGCTCTCCAAATTGTCCAGGTCACTCAGATGGCATAAAGAAGCCTGACACAGAGAAAAGGCTTGGGTGCAGATCCTAAGCTGGGTTCAGCTGGATGAACTCACAGTGCAATGAGGCAGCTTGGTACAGGTCCACTGGTGACTGTCATTGCCTAAGCTGGTTGCTCCTGTGTCATGACCTTCTCGGGCAGCTTTCCTTATTCTTGGACTTGTATTTTCCAAGTCTCAGTCTCCAGACTTCCTGTCAATCCCGTGAGCTACTAAATATTCTCTTAATAAATTCTTTGTACCTACTATTTGTATTAGAAAGCACCCATATTTTAATATCAAGTGGAACCCATATTTTAAAGAGGTCAATTAGGCTGGTGAGATAATTCAACATTTGACGCCAAGACTGACGAGCTCTATCCTTAGGACTCAAATGGGGAGAGAGAGAAAGGACTCCTGTAAATTGTCCCCTGACTTCCACACATGTGTGATGATACATGAACACTCACACACAAATACATATACCCCTACAGAGTACATATACACATACTTCTAGAGAAGTTCAACTATTTTAATTAGTTTTATTTGCTAGCTCTAGAGTTTCTTTGAACTAAAATGGTCTTCCTAGGCAACTGTATACTCTTTCATGAAAACATGAAACTGTCAAAAGAGCAGTGGGTTTAACTGAAATAAATTGTCATCTCCCAGGAAATTCTGAGGCCAGTGCAGAGCGGGCAGACATTTTTCATGGGCTAGCATTACCTCTCTGCAAAGCTTAACCTAATATCTCTCCAAATTAATGTTCTGAGAAAGACCAGCCTTCCCAGCCTACTTGGTTAATCCAATTCCTCTCCCACTCTCTCTGCCTCCTGGTCAGTTGAAGATGCTCTGACTATTTCTCATTTGCCAATTACTGAGGGGACCCACATTCTCTTTGAAAGGTGGAACTCTGCCCTCTTTGGGTGTTCCTGACATTCTGGGAGCCTCACAGGTTTCTATCCTGTCCCCAGGCTCATACTATGCCCACTGGTGGCCTGTTGGAGCCTGCACTTGAGCTCAATGTCCTCATGTTCTGTCACACTGTACTGTGGGGTCTGCTACTTTCTGCCCATCAACCATATTGACAGCTGGTCTAAGAAATAGTTTTTCTTGGGACTTGAGTCCAGAGTATGGGCTTTTTTTATCCTCTCCTCCAGGACTCTATTTAATAGAAAATACATAAAATTGGGGAGGATGGAGGGAAGAGGAGAGGACCTCATAAGCTCCCTATTTTCACAAAGTGTTGGAGTTCTAACCATGCCTGTATGATCATAGACAACACTGCCATTTATTTAGTAATTGCTCTGGGCCACACATTCACTGAGGTGCTAAGCAAGGGTTATGTAATATGCTTTAATTCTCTTACTGACTCAATGAAATAAATATTACCATTTTACAGAGGAGGGACCAGAAGCACAGAGCAGTGAAAAAAAACAGCCCAGTTCATAAAAGGTGAAAGCGGTCTTCTGAGATTGCTACTCTCAAGCATCCTCATGCTGATCCCAAAGCTACTGGATCATATCACAAGTACTATAACTGGGTTGACCCAAAGGACCTTTGGAATATTGAAAATATCTTCTCTCAAATATACCTAATTCCCGGAGGTTAATAGACAGAGTCACAACTGGCCAAAGTGTAAAGAATAAGTACCTGTGGAGTACTCAGCTGTAAATGAGACATGTCTCCTTCCTTCAACGCTTAGGAAACATTGAGCAAGAGGGGGAAGGAAGACTGTAAGATTGACAGTTTGGTGAGGGTTGAGGCAAAACAGTGTCTTCTAGCTATGCTAGGGCCACTTCACTCACAAACTCACAGCAGATGGTGTTCGTCTACATAAGACGTGCACAAGATCAAGCCAGTCAACCTTCCAACATAAATGAGGGAGTGGAATACAAGCCCCCACCCATACTTAAGGAGCTATTGAGAGTTAATGGGTACAATAGAAGAGAAAGTCAATTTTCTTTAGGAGTGAAGTTCCTGATAGATTGGCCATGCCCCAAGCCCATGTACATATAGGCAGCACAGATTTTGGACTCAGTGGATCATAAAAAATATTAAAAATCCCACTTAGTTGGTAGGATGAGGGGGTGGGTTCCAGGGAGTTAGGCGCAGGGTGAATATGATTTAAATACATTATATTCATGTATGAAATTCTCGAGAAAGTCAATAAAATATATTAAAAGTAGACTGCCTGCTTTCTCATCTCCGGATCAACATGCTAGATTATGTAGAGAATGAGTACTGAGGTTGTGGACGGAACTAGGTTTGCCGATCTGCAGTTTTTAAAATGGGGAGGTTGTCTTGGGTTTTCTAGATGAACAGAAAACAACCACAATGGTCCCTTTAGCAGTTCAGACACAGATGTGAAGATGCTACCTGGCTGGCTTTGAAGGTAAAGGAAGGGAGGCACAACCAAGGGGTGCAGGCAGCCCCTGTGAGCTGAGAATGGCAGGAAACAGATTGGCCCCTACAGTCTTCCAATAGAACACAGCCTGATAGAATGTGATTTTAGCCAAGCAACTCAACATGGACTTGTGACTTGCACAAGGGTACTCATGTGTATCTATACATATATCTGTTTGTCTATCTATCTGTCTACCTGCCTGCCTATCTTTCTGTCTATCTATCTGTCTACCTGTCCGCCTATCTTTCTATCTGTCTGTCTGTCTGTCTTCATATAGCCCAGGATAACCTTAAGCTCCCTATATAAGCAAAGATGAATGTGATGACTGTGAATGGCTGGTCTTTCTGTATTCACTTCTCAAGTGTTGAGACTAAAGGCATGTGCCACCATCCCCAGGTATTCGTATTGTTTTAAATCACAAAATTTCTACACATTTGTTATAGTGATGGGAGAAATCTAGCACAAGATCCATGTCCTGAGAGATATTCAAAGGATGGGAGTTAGAGAGAGGAGGAAGGAAGGACAGAAGCTACCTAGGCTGGGTCTGGATGGGATGGATGGGGTTCCACTGGGAACAAGCTGGAAATGGGTCTCCTCAGCTTTGCTAAACACATTTTGCCTGGAAATAATAATCTAAATGATGACAATTAAATTTTATTAGGGCTTTGTCTTAGTTAGGATTCCTATTTTTGTGGTGAAACACCATGACCAAAGCAACTTGGGGAGGAAAGGGTTTATTTGACTTACACTTCCACAACACTGTTCATCATCAAGGAAGTCAGATGGGAACCCAAACAGGGCAGGAACCTGGAGGCAGGAGGTGATGCAGAGGCCATGGAGGGGTGCTGTTTACTGGCTTGCTCCTCATGGCTTGCTCAGCCTGCTTTCTTATAGAACCCAGGACCACCAGTCCAGAAATGACACCACCCATAATGGACTGGACCCTCCTCCGTCGATCACTAGTTAAGAAAATGCTCTACAGGCTTGCTTGTGGAGAGATTTCCTCAGTTAAGGTTCCCTACTTTCAGATGACTCTAGCTTGTGTCAAGATGGCATAAAACAAGCTAGAACACACTCTATTATACATTAACTATTTATGTACATTTTAATGTTTATTGTACTTATTTAAGGTATACAAAATGCTATTTTGGTGCACATGGAAACAACAAAATTATTAGTGTGGTTGGGAAAACTGACATATCCATCTCCCTCTATACTTTGTGTGTATATGTGTGTGTGTGGTGTCCACACGCATGTATGCATGTACATATGAGAGCCTCTGAAATCTCTTCTTTCAGCAAATGTTCAGTATGCAGTGCAACATTTTTATCTGCAGTCCTGCTAGGGTAAATTAAAATGTAGACAGAGCCTGAAGAATCCTTGAACACACAAAGCCTCACAAATGACCTTAACCTTGTGTGATTTACAAACATAAGTGAAAGTGAACTTGGGCTACTTCTTATATATGCTTCTCTTAAAGAAAAATGAAACTCCTGACTAATCAATCAAAACCCACTAACTTACAGTAGAGACACTTCCCACAGGCCTGACCCAAATAAGGCAACTGTACCACCACACCCTTGTGATGGTTGATGAGGCTCCAGCCTGAAAGGAAGAGAGAAGATCAACAGATAAAAGAGAACTTCTCCAGTTGAGCCAGAAGGCAGAGGAGCTACCAGGCTGGAGTCCTGGTAATGCCTGTGTGGTGAAGGAGACTTCTGGAAATCCCCCACACAATTTCTGCTTATTTGATTTAGTCAGAGCTATTTATATGACTTCATCTGACTGCAGGGGAAATTAGTCATTTATTTTATTGTCAAAATTCTCAACTGCAACCACAATCGATCTGCTAGTAAGAAACAGGGGAGACTGGTTATTGAATGGTGTAGTCATCGAAAGAGGACATTTAGCCCTGGAGGGAAGTTCTCTTATTGACCTCTATACTTACCCAAGGCTCCTTGTTATGCAGATGTTCATTTAATTACCTTAAAATCACAACCAAGGTGGGCATGGTAGCTCATGCCAAATTGCAGCACTCAGGACACTGAGGCAATATTGTTGAGTTTCAGGCCAGCCTGGACTACAGTGTAAGAGCCTGTCTCAAAACATCTACAGACAGCCAGGCATTCAAGTGACTTTCTTAAATGGTATAAATCAGATCAATAACCAATACTGGAACACAATGTCTATTATAGAAACACCACTTTTTGGTTTGGTGTGGAACACAGTGAATGGAGTCCAGGGCCTCACACATGCTAGACAAATGCTCTACCATTGAGTCACACCACTCCTAGCCTGTGGCATTTTTTTATGGGTCTCAAAGTTATGTACAACAATGAACAGTCCTGTCAAATTATTCAAAATTAGTTTGCTTATTATATTTTTTAAGGTTTGTTCCTAAGGTATGTTTCCATGGATACATGGAAACATGTTCCTCATTTTCCTCAATCCAGAACTGATACAAAATGATTATAACCTAGAATTATTTTAAGAGTTAAACAAAGTATTTTAAGAATTAAACACATCATGTAACATGCGCTTGACACAGAAGACATTGGTACAAAGCCACAATTGTCAGTTTTCTAACAACAATAATCTTATTTTATAAATTGGAAAATGAAAATAGCAGAGTGTTCTGATGTACAATGTGATATTGTGACATACATATACATTGGGGAATGGCCACATTTAGCAATTATCTCGTGTGTGTGTGTGAACATACACATTTACTTTTTGTGTATGTGAGAATATTTATAATCCACTCTTTCAGTGGGTTTTGTGACTACTCTAGTCATGGCAAATTACAGCAAATCTTTTGAACTTACTTTCCTTGCCTGCCTGAGATTTTGTGACCTTTGATCCATGTATCCCCAAACCTACCACCCTCCTGATGCACTGAGTAATCACCATATTGATCTGCTTCTAGGATGGTGATGATTTTTTGAAGGAACGTCTATGTAGGAATATAATGGTATTAAAAGGTGAATTCTCTGAAATTCTTTACTTTTGTGAATACTTTGTGGTATCATTTGTTCAGTGATTGACTACTCTGATAAAAAAAAAGTCATACAATGGAACTGTACTGATGTCTCAAAATAAACTAAAAGAAGAGGTAGAATCAGAGATCTGGGACTCCAAGTGTGACTGTGCCAGTTAGCTTCAACTGTCAAGATGGCATAGCCTAGAGACACCTGAGAAGGGAGTCTCAGTTGAGAGATTACTCCTATCAGATTGATCCATGAGCATGCCTTTGGGGGATTGTCTTGTTTGATGATTGATGTAGAAGGTCCACTCTGGGAAGTACCACTCCTTGGGTGTCGCTAGGTCTAATGGCTCCCTCGGGGGAGGGGGTGAGAAGGCACAGTGTCAATGACACAGACACTGGGAGTCAAATGAAAGAACAGCAGACTCATTTATTCAATAATGGTGAAGGCCTTATATACCCTCCTCCCAGCACCCAGGCTGTGTCCTGATCTGGTGACATTGCATGGTTGTCCCTCATTAGCTGTGTGTGATCAGGAACTCTGACAGCAATCTGGTGATATTGTGTGGTTGCCCCTCATTAGCTAGGCATGATCAGGAACTCTGACAGTGCCTGTTTCTAGGCCCTCAGGCAGACTCCAGGTTGGCTCATAAGGAAGTACATTATGTACATGTCTTGGCAACTGGTTTGAGCCAATTTCCTCAACCCTATAGGTCTGACCTACTACACTTGGGCAGTTCATTGAGTAGCATAAAATGAGTTAAGCATGAGCCTGAGAGACAGCCAGTGCATTCCTCCATGGTTTCTGCCTGAAGTTCCTGTGTGAGTTCCTGCCTTGACTTCCTGCAATGATGGAGCGGGACCTGTAAGCTGAACCTCATCCTTTCTTCCCCAATGTTGCTTTGGTCAGAGTGTTTCACGGCAGCAGCAGAGATGAAACTAGAACAGTGACTCAGTGTCCCTAAGAGCTTCCTTTCATGTCTAGCAACACAATGGCAACTCTGTTCCATCATCCATAAGTAAGAAAGTGCTTTATGTATTTGTTTTCAAAATGAGTCACAGTTGGGTGCAACTGGACTCAAGTTCCAGGTTTTCCAAAGTCTTGGTGGACCCCACAGCTGTGTGTGTCATCTTGGAATTTTGGAATTGGTGTGAAGCTACCAAAGTCTTTCCATATCTCCATGCCATTGCTGTTAACATGAGATCAAGACTGCAGAAGTAGAACAATAGGAACATAACAATAGAGTTGTTACTCTCCGTATTCCCCCTGCACTTGGGATTTAACCTTGCTGGAAAAGAACTTCACAGCTGAAAATACCACTTGAATGAAAATGGAGAACAAACATTTGTGAATATACTTCAAGCTCTGTGCAGTGTTTGTGTATATTAACCTCACAACCTCAGAGATGTAACAGAAAAATGCTTAGCCTTGCAGTGTCAAGGCTATTATACATACAATTCTAATAGCATGATGGCACAAAAAGGCTTTGATGTTGGCAAAATAATACACAGTACATGCAAAATGAAATTGTTTGAAGTGTTTGTGGGTGATCACTTCTTAGCACTGGCAAAAACTTTATGTAAATAAAGGAGGCAAGGAGGAAGAAAACTTAATTTTTCAAAGAGGAGGAAATTTAGGGGACTTTTAAATGAGGAAAAAGAAAAATGAGTCCAAAATCCAATTAAGGTGAAATATACAAACGAAAGAACCTACATTGTTCTGTTAAGATCAGTTTTGTGCCAGGGTCTTGGGTCTCATGAAAGGAATACAGATTCCACCCCCAGGAAACAAGCAGATGGTGTAGGAAGAAGAGGAGAACTGTTAAGAAAAGGAGGCAAATGAAGAAGAGTGAAAGGAATAGGAATTCCCAACACCATAAAAGTTTATTTTCTCCAAGACTGGAGAACTTTGTCCTCTTCCCATCATGGACTTCTCCACCAGGGTGTTTATGGGGCCCTGTGCTGAGTAACAGAGTGGCAGGTGGCATTGTTGATTTAAAGTGATTTGTAAAAAGTAGATGCACCTTTTCTTAGTTGTACTATTTTCAGTTTTGTAATGTTGAGGATGTAACGCTCTCCTATTTTAAACACTAACAGCTAACTGTAATTATAATAATTTGATTACCAGAACTAAAGTGACTTGTTTTTCTAGATTCTTCTATCCTTCATTGCCCCCTAGTAAATAGCCAGCCAAAGAAGATATTTACTGATCATCTTATATTATATATTCTTAGAGAAAACTGAGTCTTCCCCTCCGAGAACCTGAGAATTGTCAGTAGCTTCTCATCTGGGGGTGGAACTCCATACCCAACTCCCTCCCTGTACTGGAGTTTGTTCTGGATTGAGTTTGCATAGGTCTTGTGACACTACCGTGAGTTCATATGTACAGATGCCCTCCTGTGTCCAGAAGACTCCACCCCCTTCTAATCATCCACTGCCTCTAGATTTTACACTCTTTCTGCCCCTTCTTCCTCAATGACCCATAAATCTTCAGGGAGTAGTGGTGGTAGTGTATATGTTCCGTTGAGGACTGAACATTCTCCAGTATCATATTCTCTTCACTTTGGCCAGTTGTGGATTTCTGTATGAATCATCATCTACTGTAAACAGAGCTTCTCTGATGGGGACTTGAAAATGCCTTAATCTATGGGTATAATGATATGTTATTAATACTATGTCTATTCAGCAGAATAATAGCTGTAAGTTCTATCCAAGGGTTTATAATCTATCTAGCCATCTGTTCATAACCTGATAATAGTGATGGATATTGGTTTTGTTTTGTGGAGAAGACCTTAAATT
This sequence comes from Peromyscus californicus insignis, assembly GCF_007827085.1. Lineage (NCBI taxonomy): Eukaryota > Metazoa > Chordata > Mammalia > Rodentia > Cricetidae > Peromyscus > Peromyscus californicus. Next base: position 61,423,225 of record NW_026294436.1, on the reverse strand, counting down.
AAGCAGAAAGTGGTTGATTCCTCCCACACCGTACATGCCACTGTTGCACTAGCAAGCAATGTCTTGCCAGGCCAGTGATTACTGTAGCTCACCGAGTTCACAGTTGAGTAAGACTGATGATTACTCTTCTCCTTCAGTAACACACATAGCACCTTCCTGTCCTATGAAATCTAGCCAGTAGGAATATTAGCTTTGAATATTTAGATATGTTTCATCTGCATAGAGGCCAGGATATTACTAAGGGGCATTTGTGGTACTACAAATAAAATGCACTAGTCTAAATGGGACTTTTGGAACAGAAAGGGACAAATCTGGGTGAGGGAGGGGAGGGTAGAGGAAGGAAACTGAGAGAATCAAATAATACTAGCCTTGACAAAGAGGGCATATAGAAACCTATGGCTGTTGAAGCTTCCTAAACTATATCTATGTACATACATAAAAAGAATAAAATGCAGTTACCTTATAACATTGATCCTGACCTCCACATGTACATGCACCCCATATACATACCACATGCACATGGACATACAACACACACACACACACACACACACACACACACACACACACACACACACACAAATGCACCAGAAAAGGCTTAATTTTGTTAAAAAGTTGTGGTTTTGTTAAAAAAAAAGAAAGAAAGAAAAGAAAAGATATAGTAGGTCAAAGAAGACAATAGAAGGGAACTTCCTTCCCCTAGTTAAAGGCAACTGGGATTTCTGTAGTTATAGATATTTCCTCTGTCTCCGCAAACTGTACACAGAGCACCCAGCCCGGTTTCAGGAACTCTGTCCCTAGATAAATGAACAGCTGTCTAGCTTATCAATATAATCCTTTTTTTCTTGAAAATCATTAGGATTTAGCCTTTGATTTTTAATCTGGGGACACAGGTCATTGTCCTGACCATGGAAAAAAAATGGCCCCACCCATAACTATTGCTGAGGTTCAACATGAGGCCTAAAGTTGAATGAAGAACTCTTTCATTTGGAGTCATATTATGTCATTTTGAGAGGATTTAGAAACACGATGAACTTTGGGATATTTGACCGAAACAATTTACCTTGCTGACAAGTGGTAATAGCCATACAAAGGTTCTTGACTGGTTGTTAGTCATCTTTCCAATGACTGCAATAATCAACTCCCGGGAGGAGAGTTATTTATTTTATTATTATTATACATATGTGGTGATGGTGGTGGTAGTGGGGTGTGTATGTGTGTGTGCTTGCACATGTGTCATGGCATGCACGTGAAGGTGAAAGAAGAGCACTCAGGAGTTGGCACTCTCCTCCCATCTCGGGTGCTCAGGCATGATTCTGCAGCAAGCATCCACTGGGCCATCTTACTGATTCAAACAAATTATTTTAAAGTCACAGTCTAAAGATTTTCATCCCATGGTTCCTTATTCCTGGTGCTTTGGGTCTATGGCAGAAGCACAGGGAAAAAGATGTTCATCTTATGGTGCCTATGGAGCCAAGAGGAGGGGAAGGGCTGAAATATCAATGTCCATTACAAACGATCACTCTCCAAAGACCTCACTTCCTCTCCCTATGCCCCTCCTCTCAAAGGCTCTACTACCTTTGAGCACCACAGAATAGGGACTGAACCTTGAATACAGCCTTTGGGGGATATTTAAGATTGAGACAACAGCATAGGATGGTTAATAGTTTAATGCTCATGTGGCCATAAGAGATAAAATAAATTAGGAGATACAGACTTTGGGGTCCTACTTTCATGGGCCGACAAGTTGGTTAGTCATCTAAGTGGGTCTTAGTTTGGTTCTGGCATAGGGATGCTGGGTCAGAGTTTTAGAGCTCTTAGGAAAGTCCAGTCCTCTGCTTTCTAGCCTAACGTTCTGCCCAATTCAGGCATTTCTACTGCAGCAGCCCCAGCAGCAGATGGCAGTCTTGCCCATGACTGAATTTTCAAGGTGCCAGGAGATCAGTTTTTCCACCTCGTTCCAGGCCACTGATAGATTATTTGAGAAATAAGGATCTTATTAATCATGTTGAAATGAATTCTTCTCCCCAGAAATTCTCTTGCGTACTTCGTGTCTGCTTCCTGGACCACTTCAATTTAGTCTTCATACTTTCTTACTGACATTAAGCTCATTAGCTTTTACGGTGGTTGGCAGATCAGCTGGCTCTTTCCATCAGCCTAAATTTCCTTCCCTGTGAGGCACATGGACTGAACATGACATCCAAGCATGCTCTGCTTTGTGGAGAGCCTCCACAGGACTGTGATTCCTGACAAATGTGATGCAGAGCACAGGACTGGGGATGCCGCTCTGTGGGAGAGCACCGACCCGACATTCGCAGAGCCCTGGGTTCTATCCCAAGGGCTAAAGTAGAGTATACATGAATAGTACATGAACAGCTCCTGAGACTGAGTTAGGATTCGGGTTTTCTGTTGGGGTGCTTTTTCCTCTAATGGATTCTCTACCTTTTGTCCTCTGTGCAGGATACTGAAGGAGGCTAATCTTGGCTAGTATTCCACTCAGTTATCCCTGTTGTTTTGATCCTGGTTGATGTGAGCCAATGAGAAATGTCTATAGAAATAGATAGATAGATAGATAGATAGATAGATAGATAGATAGATAGATAGAGAGCGAACAACAGACTGACTGACAGACAGACCAAGACACACACAGTGAAAGACAAAGGCACAGAGAGAGACAAAGACACACACACACACACACACACACACACACACACACACAGAGACAGAGACAGAGACAGAGAGACAGAGAGAGACAGAGACAGAGACAGAGAGACAGAGAGAGACCAAGGAGATCCCCCACAAAGCTTGTCTCTAGTACCCATTCCTTATGAGTTCCCCAGCTCTGTAATAGACTTTTACTCAAATCCTCCTAGTTAACTCTTGGAGAATGCAACCCCTTTTTCTGGCACCCTGATGGGCACTGGAAGCACACAGACATAAGCATGTTGAAGCACTTGAGCTGCACAAGAGCAGGTCTCCTTGAGTCTGCATGTGTAAACCAATTTGTCTTAAGCTCCCATATGATTTTTGAGCATGGCCCCCAGGGAGGTATTTAAGTTGGTGTTGAGGACTTGTGACTCTTGTTTTTATAGTTACCTTACCCTGTCTTCTCAATGACTTGCCAGCAGTGTGCAGGTTTTATGATCCTGTGATCTCTATTTCTATCCATGGAGAGGCAGTATAGCATCGTGAGGAATGCTGAACTTTTGGAGCAGGGAATTCAGTTAGAATCATAAGCCATGCAATCCTGAAAAGGGAACCTAAACTCTATGAGCTTCGACTTCTTTTTAATACAGGGAGTATCTGAAAGATTTGGTGTGCACTTAGCAAATATGCCTGCCCATCTCTTATACTCTGTTTGGCTCACAGTAGGGAATTCAATAAGTGGTGATTTCATACATAGAAGGGGAATGATCACTATTCAAAAAAAAAAAAACCATAATGAGAATAAGGATCCCCCCTGAGCTGTGTCACCTGAGAATGGGAGAAGCATGAACAATGTGTGAATGGTGTGTGTGTGTGTGTGGGGGGGGGGGGCAGACAGTAGATAGGAAATTGTTTGCATGGATTTCCAGAAAGGAGAAAATAATCTTACTGGCAACTGCAAACATTTGAAAAGGTGTGAATGGGACCTTTCTTTGGACTGTTTATTTTTTTATTTGCTTCTTTATTTCTCCCACTGACCTTGTTCACTGAACTTTTTCTGGTTCTCTTCTCTACACCCAACACACACACACACACACACACACACACACACACACACACACACACAGAGAGAGAGAGAGAGAGAGAGAGACAGAGAGACAGAGAGACAGAGAGACAGAGAGACAGAGACAGACAGAGACAGACAGACAGACACACACACAGAGACACTCAGACACACAGACATACAGAGACACATAGAGAGAAACAGAGACAGAGATGGAGAGAAACAGAGAGAGACAAAGACAGGGAGAAAGGCAGAGCTCATTTGGAGTGAGCACTGTCTCTCTGAATTTGCCAAGGTATTCCCCTCCTCTTTGCCAAGGTATAGCTTTTGATATGGGTTAGCCTTATTTGTTTCCTAATTCATTAGTTCCTGTTTCCATATGCACCACTACACTAGTGCCGCTTTCCTCACAGTAGTTAATCTTTCATTGGTATTGTTCAAAACAATCATTTATTTTCATTCTGCTGTAGTTTTTTTCAGAAGAAGTCTTTTGTATTGTCCTGTTCTCTAAACAGTCTGAAAATTTTGTTTAGATTTTTCTTTTGATACGATGATTATTTAGGAGGGAGCTTTAAAATGGTTGTGGTGTAATTTCTAACTGCATTGCAATCAGAGAATATCATCAGCACACATTCTTTTGTTGTTGTTGTTTAAGCTTAGTATGGGGTCCAGGGAGGCCTAGAACTCTCTACTTTGCCTAGGGTGGCCTCCAACTTCAAATCACCTAGCTTGCAAGTATGCACCACCGCACAAAAATATAGGGAACATTTTATGTATTTGAATTTGTTTAATAATTCATTGTTTTCCTTTTCTGGTTGCAGGCACTGCTACATAATTATGTGTCAATGCGCTGAGGGCTCCCATACAGTTTGGTTACCTTATTGCTATGCCACAAAATTAGAGGGCAAATTGAATCTTATTTCATCACAGTTTTTCTTCATGTAGCTCCTTGCATTCCAATGTGTCACCCTCATGAAATGTTTTATAAATAACCGTGAACATATTGTTCATGAATGGTATCAAGGTTTTACCTTTTGTAGAGAACTTTCATCTCCTCATTGAGCCTTATCTGTCCTGGTGTTAAACGCGAGTTTTAAAATACCAGGGAGAGATTTGATTAGGATTCTAACGGATCTCAAGGTCGAGAATAGTAGTTCAGGACCACGGACAGCTCCCACGCTGCAGAAGGATTGTCCCAACTTTCATGTTTAGCCCTAGGGCCCAAAATTAGAACAGAGACATGGAGAATCACCTACAAAAAGGAGAATTGGCTTCTGGTTTTATGCAAGCCTTAATCAACAGTTATTGGACCTTCCAAGATACTGTAATTCAAATATGAACTGTCCCACATAGACTCACCTGTTTAAAGACTTGGTTTCCAGCTGACGGCTGTTTGGGAAGATTGCAGAACATTTAAGATGTGGAGTTTTGTTGGATGAAGTGAGTTACTGGGAGTGAGCCTTGAGATTATATACCCTGGCCACACTTGTTATCCCCTCTCTGCTTCCTGAGAGTGGTTACAGTGTTACCATCCAGCTGCTGAGGAGTGGTCAAGTCCACACTGCATTGTTATCTTTGCCATGGTAGACTGTATCCCTCTGGAACCTTCAACTAAAGTAAGTCGGTTATGGGATAGTTGATTTGTCAGTATATCTTGCCACAGCAAAAAGAAAATAACCAAGACACAAAGCCAGGAATTGTCCAACATAGAGGGTTCATTACATGTCTTCAATGTTACTGGTCTGCTGGGCAAGGTAATCTCACGACAAGGGGTACCTCATGCTATTTTGGCTGAGGTACATTCTTATCAATGTATCCAATTAGGATGTAAGGACAATGTGGCTGCAACATTTGTTACCACATTGATCCCTGTGTTGATTCAGTTGATCAAGTTGGCTAGGCAGGCCTCCCTTTCCTCTCTCCGTGTACATCCCTCCTGAAGCTGTTTGACCAGTAGAAGAAGATGAACTTCCTTTCCTGATAGGAGGCCTGGTCTTAGATGAAGGGCATGTATAGCTGCACTCCCCTGCTGGAACCTCCACACAAGCCTCCAATTTGTTCAATTAACTTCTCTCATTGTGGGTCCTCATTCACCCGACATGATTCTGATTATAAATCAGCATTCCATAAAAGTCTGTCTGTGTGGAGAGGATGTGTGTGCAAGGCATGGCACCATTAGACAGTTCAGTTCCTTCCTGTGACTACAGAAAGGCCCAGTACAACTTGGTAACTCATTAACCTTGTTATATACAATTAGTGTGACCATGACTTCATCTCCAGAAACCCCCATCCTTTCTCAGTGTCAATAAAATTAGTCTGCTCTCTGTTAGGTTGAAAATTAGAGCTTAAAACGTCACAGCTTTGCTCAGATACTGCCCGAGTGGCCATCGCCATCTTCCAATGGGCTGCATTCTGAGCGCTCTAATGTCCTGCTGTCCTCCCCATAAAAGCCTGACAAGACAGCTAGTGTGCCCTGTGATGCTCCACCCAAATCCCTTCTCTTAGTTCACAAGTTCCCACAGACTGATTAGCCAACTCACAGCCATGACACAGTGTAACTGTTCCTGGGTGTCTGGCAAGATGGAAGACTGGTACATTCAAGCAGCAAGGTAGGTATTCAAACATCTGCTTAATTCCTGGGAGAAAAGTTTTGGTTAAAGGAAACTATCTGTTAACAAATGTTTGCATATCACTAAAGAAAAGAGAGCAAACACTTAATCTATAAATATGGTGATTTGTCCTCTCAATTGATAACAGCCTAGCTGAGTACTCATTGTTATCATTCAGATTCAGCACAGAATAAGTCTTGGGCTAAATGACAGTGGGCATCCTAGGATGGCTACAAAACAACCAGAAGGCCACCAAAACTCTCAACAGTGGCTCTTGTTTTTCTCTTAAAAGCTTGAGAACATGTTTTCCAATGATAATAGCATAATAAACTCTCTGTCTCTCTCTGTCTCTCTGTCTCTCTCTGTCTCTGTCTCTGTCTCTCTCTCTCTCACACACACACACACACAAAAAAAAAACCTTTATATTTACCAGTTAAAATGCAGCCACTAGAAAGGCACATCAGTGCTTTTCTTCTGATACTGATCGAGGCAACTCAGCTTTCTTTAGGTAATTCCTTATATATTTATTCATTGACCCCTAAAAGCCATCCCTAATTTTTGTGAAGACCCTTTCTTTATGAAGTAAAGTGTCCTCGGTAGTTAATTAGTTAACCAATTAGTTTAAAAACCCATACAGCAGAAGTGAACACAGACAAAAGTCACATCTTATGAAGCCCTTCATTGAGTACTAATGGCAGAATAGCCTGCCATTTCCTACTAATTATTGTGTTCTTTGCTTTGCTTGGTCTCCAGACAGTAGTTGGGGGAATTCAGGTATCCATATAGTCTTCAGAAAGTGCCTGTGGATCTTTTCAGAAGTGAGGTTTCTATGTAGAGATGACTTAAAAAGAAAAAAAAAGGCCATAAAATGAGTCAGCAGCAATAGCAGAAGAGTGAGGTCTCTGTAAGATGCTCTCTGGCACACGGAGTTCTGAGGGAAATCCCTGCCTTCAGAAGCATAGAGTTTGCCTTGGTTCCAATAGAATGGGACAGTAGAGGACTGGAAACCCCAGAGGATAGAATTTATATTATTTCTTACCTAGAATCCTGAGGACTATCTGTACACACACACACACACACACACACACACACACACACACACACACACACACAGAGAGAGAGAGAGAGAGAGAGAGAGAGAGAGAGAGAGAGAGAGATCATAGGGCTATGCACCTCACGGATGTGTTCATTCATTCATGGGTTAACTAGTTATGTCAACAATATCTCTATCAGGAAAGTCAGTTGGGTGCTGTTTCTTAGCTGTGTACATACCTCTTGCCATGTTAGGTTCTGTGCCATCTCGGGACATGGTGGAATCCCCACCAGCAAGAAGACCTTTACCAGATGGCACTCCTGAAAATAAACCTATCCAGTATTCAAACACAACAACAGAAGATGGACTAAGATGCTGAAATGGAGTTTACTCCAAAGATGGCACTGGGGTTTTTATATAGCTTGTCCTGTTAGGTGGAAGGCCCTGGGATGGGCATTTTTATTCTTTATAAGCCCCCCCATACACACACACACACACACACACACACACACACACACACACACACACACACTCACTCACTCACACACACAGCACAATCCATACAACTTAAATTGTACTTGTAAGCAGGTTTGCTTCTACTAGGGATTAGCCTACCCATCTGTTTTCTCATTAAAGAAACAAAATGAAAAATGAAACAAAACCAATTTCCACCCACTTATCCTCCCAGAACCTACACCTGTTACAATAATGTTAAGAACAATAAAAAAGAACATATGAGTTTGTTTCCTTCTCAAGTCTATAATTTGTGGCTCATCTCTCTTTTTTTTTTAGAAAACAATTTTATTTTCATTGTGTGCATGTGAGTGTTGCTTCTGTGTACACAAGTGCAGGCACCTGCCTCACGTCCTGATGGTCTCAGTGTGAACGTGAGTGGGAAGCTTCTGCAAGAGCTGACTCCTTCCATGTTTTCTTTTTTTTTTTATTGTTTTTTCCTTCCATGTTTTCAACACTGCGTTAGTCCCAAGGGAATTCCAATGTCCAGTCATTTGACAATTCCACCCTTTCACCCCACTGTCGTGATATTGGAAAGTGAACCTGGGCCTCATGCATGCTAGGCTAGGGCTCTCCCACTGAGTGTCCTCAGCCCCTTATACTTGTTTTTTTTTCCTATAGTTCGGGGTAGGCTTGAACTGCTTCAATCTCTGGAGTTGTACCACCAGGCCCAGCTCAACACTTCATAGGTCAACATTCATCTCCTTATCAGCAACTTCTATTTTCCCAGCGTCTATAACTCATGGCTTTTTGGAAACTTTCTTGTTGATGTTGTCTTCTTTGTGAAGCTATTTGCCCCATACCTAAGACAGAGTGGGTCCATACAGTAGCTGAGAGGTGTGGCTGAATACCAACTCTTTCCAGTCATCAGGCACCAGGGCTCTCCAGCTGTGGCAGATGAGACCCAGCAGTGGCTGTGTGGTCCTCCCTATGCTCCTTCCAGCCTTTCTGAGCAGCACAGGGAGCTGGTGACAAGTGTGCAGTGACTTCCTTGAAGTCATTGGTTAATTGTCCTTGCATGGGTCTGCCCTCTCCCTGTCCAGTGTGACGTGGGCAGCCTGATGGCTTATCTCCATGTGAGAGCTGTCCTGACTTAAAGCAGATTCTGCAGGCAAAGGACCTCTTGGGGAGACTGGAGATGCAGATGTTACGTGTGGGGATTTCAGGAAGCTGAAGCCTCCGATGAATGTGTCTTTGCTAAGTAGCTCCCGGCTGTGGGTTTGTTGGAGACATTTTTTTTTTCCTTTCTCAGATTCTTTCATATTTTCTGCAATGGACATGTATCAATAATACATGTGATGCTGTTCAGAAACTGTTGTCTCCTGCTGCTTTTATAGATGTGGTGTTTCTGATTAATCGAAATCCAGGTCTGACATTGCAAGCAATGGAAATGGCATTTACTCTGAAAAGCATTTTGACTTTTTAGTTCTTGGGAATTCTGAACATGTTTAAATCATGTATTCCATGTGATTAAATGAAGAGGCTCAGAGACTGGATGAATATTCTGATCACTTCCTTTGTCCTCCTCCTGGTAGTGCCTCGGCTTATTACACTTTGAAAATGGAGATGATGTAGTCATGGGGGCTGGGGATATGGCTCTGGAGGTAAGAGCACTTACTGTGGGAGAACAAAGACCTGAGTTCAAATCCCTAGCACCCATGTAAAAGGCTGGGCATGGCTGCATTTGCCTGCAATATAACCCCAGTGATGGGAGGTAGAGGTAGGTGGACTGTGAGAGCTCATGGCCAACCAGGCTAGCTGATTCAGTGAACTTCTGGTTCACTAGACCTTGTATCAAGATGATGAGGTAGAGAAGGATAGCGGAAGATGCCTGATGGCCTCTGGCTTCTGTGTGCAAACACAGCTGCACACTCATGCACATGCATACACACAACAAACATCAATTAATTAATTAATTAATTTAAAAAAGCTATGATGCTTTCTTTTAAGAATATCCAGGTTCTCTTTGCCTCTCTTTGCCTCAGGTTAGCCATAGTTCTAGGCTTCCTAGATTTGTATCACAGTCAAATGAGTGGCTAGAGTTCCTTTTGTCTCTACGCTTTTAGGAAAACATCTACTTTATGTCCACATTACAGATTGCTAAATACAGGCCTATGACCTCAGGGGCAGGCATATACAACATTGCCTGTTCTCCTATGGGAAAAGAAACTTATTCACCTGGAATTTAGATAAGGCTTGAAATTAACACGTGTGCACACAGACACACAGACGCGGGGGAAGCAATGTTAGGGAACTTTCAAGACTGAATCATGAAAAGCCTTGGAGCATCTGCTTCTCCTGTCTTCAGATACAGCCTGAGATGGCTGCATGTCTAACCTGCTGGAGGAGGAAAGGTCAGTGGAGAGAACTGGGGCTTCTAGCCAACAGACAGATCTGTGCATGGAGCTTACTGTCCTTCTTTGCTTTCTGTTGCTGTGATAAACACCATGACCAAAGGCAACCTAAGGAGGTGTGAGCTCACTTCATTTATAGGTTATACAGTCTATCCAAGGAAGGAGCTCGAAGCAGAAACCACAGAAAAATCCTGCTTACTGGCTTCCCCAGATACCCTTGTTATACAGCTCAGACCTGCATGCTTAGGGATGGTACCACTCACAGTGGACTGGCCCCCTCTATACCAATTAGCAATTAAGAAAATGCCTCCTAGTCATGGCCACAGGTCAACCTGGTCAAGGCAATTCTTCAGTTGAGGTTCCCTCTTCCCAGATAATTTGTGTCAAGTTAATATGAAGATATGACACTCACCATGGATGAAGATGTCTTTTCACACAATACAGCTGAATGACATAGGGGTGTCGTGTGTTATGTGGTATGTCTGTGTGTATATGTGTGTGTGTGTGTGTGTGTGTGTGTGTGTGTGTGTGTGTGTGTGTGTGTGTGTAGGCCAGAAGGAGATGCTGAGTGTCCTGCTCATCACTCCCTGCCTTGCACCTTTGAGACAGGGTCTTTCACTGAAAGTGGAGCTAGGCTAATGGCCAGGAACCCTCAGTGATCCTCTTTTCCTTATGCCTTGGGGTTACAGGTACATGTAAGTGTGCTGGGATCCAAACCAAGGTCTTCACGCTTACACAGCAGATGTACTTTTATAGGTGGAGCCTTCTTTCCAGCTGCCAAATTTAGGTTTTTTTAAACAATGTTGTTTCTGAATGCATTTGGATGGAGAAAGCTCATGGGCAGATCCATATAGAAGACCACATCTAAAGAGAACAGGAGTGAGCAGATACTAACATGGGGGATGAACAATGTCAAACAAATGAAAAAACTGTATTTTCCTTTTAGTTGCAGGCAATATACCTGTGGTCAGAAAGCTGGTGTTTCATTTTTTTTTTTCTGGGCAAAAATTATTGCAGAGTCTATAGAACGGAATGCACCACTGATCTTTAAAATGAATCCTAAAGTTCAAATGAGAACAAGGAAGACTGTGTTTCATAATTTACGATGGGGAGCATTTCAGAGTTGATTTCATAAGAGAATTCATTAAGCCAGTAGCATGCCATGCCATTTTAACTGTAGTGTTTAAGTATCTTTAGTTCTGATTTTTTAATTAGCAGAAGCAAATAAAGAGAGTTTCTTTTCACCTGTGGGGACTCCTGCTTCTGTATGTCAGGTGACTTCAGATTTGTCCTGATGCAGCCATTCTGATAATCACAGTGATTACCAGCATATTGTTAATTTCCTGAGACATCCGCCCATCGCCTCAGTGTTGGCTCCTATGTGATCAAATGGGACCAAGGGCATAAAACCTCATAATAAGTATTGATTACTTCTGGGAAAGCTAGGCATGGGAAGTGTCAGACAAAATGTGACGAAAAGAATTCTTTTGGTGCCAGAAGAGGCTTTATCAATTGTTTGTCTACCTGCTTCTTTCTCTGTAACACACGTGCATGTGCACATATTCCCACAACCTGGGTCTTAAATATCAATCAAAGGTCAGTGTGCTGAAGGCATCAGCCCTGGGGTTTGGGAATGGTGCCTTGCAGAGGACAAGGTCTAGGGAGGGAGACATTTTAGAAAACTGGAGGCACCTCCTTCAAGGGGGTAGTAGTCCCCCCCCTCCTCTGTGTTTCACTTCTGTACCGCCAGTAGGATTAGCTGTGCCCCGCCATGTGTTCCTGATGTGAAGGACTGTGTCACCTCAGATCAGAATCCAAAAGGCCAAGCCATGGACTAAATCTATAACTAAGTTGATTGTCTCGGATATTTTGTTACAGTAGTGGACGCTGACTAACATGGATACACACACACACACACACACACACACACACACACACACACACACGACACATAGGACATTAGTAGAGATTATATCTGTGCCTTTTATGTCTCAGGTTCAGCTTCTAAATGTTTTATATGTATTAGCTCAGTTGGCCCTGAACACAATCCTGCAGACTAAATCACTATGTATCACTTTGTTTATTTATAAGACAGAATTTCCCTTAGCCAAGGCTGGCCTTGACTTAGCTATGTAGCTGAGGGTGATCTTGAACTTCTGATCCATTTGCCTTTGCCTCCCCAGTGCTGGGATTATAGGTTTGCATTGCCATGCCCAGCAGCCACCCCTTCTTACTGTAGCTGGGGAACCCAGAAAAGTGCAGACCAAGGCCACACAGGAGTCAGAAGGTCTCATGGAACGCTGCCTGAGCACTGACTCCCACTGGGAGATGCTTCCTGCCCTCCTGCCTTATCCCAAGCCCATGAATAGAGGCCTGGGTAGCTCTCTGCACAGAGCTTCCCTCTATCTGTAGCCCCAGCTCTTTCTTGGCTGGTGGCAGGCCTGGAGGGTGGTGCAGAGCCAGGCCTTGGCTGGCTGCAGGTGCAGAGCTCAGAGGCCTTGTAGGTGACCTCCAGATGGCTTTTGTTTGCTGCTCATCTTACCTTATTCGGGTTCTGTGCCCGAACAAGTAACCTTTTCCCAAAGAATCACCAGGAGTATCCTGCAGTCATCCACCCTCTTACTCATCCTGGGTTTTCCTTCAAAGTGTTTGGGATTACCAAGTAATAAGTAATGCATAATGGTTTTCTATTAATTCTCCTCTAACTTAAAAGGTAGTTATGAGAGGGCAGGGACTTTCCTGGTTGCATGCACTTGCTATACCTACAGTGGTGCCCAGCATATGGTAGGCACTCATTTGTATGTGTGGTACTACTGTGTTAGTTAGCGTCCCATCACTGTACCAAAGTACCTGAGGTAATCAACTTATGAAAAGAAAAGGTATATTTTGGATCACAGTTCTTGGAGTTCCAGGCCATGGTACAATGTGCCCTCTGCTACAGGTCAGTGATGAGTAGTCCATGACAGCAAAACTGCTCATCTTAAGGCTGGAGTCCTGTAAATCCCCAGTGACCTGAAGATCTCCCACTAGGCCCTTCCCTTCAAAGGTTGGACAGCTTCTCATAGCTCTGCCCAAGGTTACAAGTCTTTGACACACAGGCTTTTGGAGACTGTTTAAGATATGAGCTATAAAAAATACTTTCTGGGCATTTGGATTTGGTTTCCCTGAGATCAGAAGAACTGGAATGGAGTCTTTAACCAAGTTGCAGAAAGAAAAAAAAAATCGGTAGCTCTAAGTATAAAATAAGCCATATGCCTCTCAGGGTATATGGCCAGCGCTGGTTGGAGCCATTCTGTACACTTGCTTGAGTTTGCTGATTCGCTCCGCACCCCGAGCCGCTGGCTTCTCATTGGGAAGGAGAAGAGCTTGGATCTTGACGCTGTGGTTTGACTAAGAAGGGAAATCAGTGAGAAGACTGTGCATCACCCAGGCTCAGCTCTACCCAAGTGCAGGGACCAAGTCTGACCTGAGTTCTCCAAGCTGCCCTGGGGAGAGATCTGATGGGGCTCTGGAGAACGCGGGGTCCCTAACACAGGCAAGCCTCCTCCCACAGGCACAGGACAGCAGCAGCTCCGAGGGCCTGAGCTTCTGGCTTAGACTCCAAAGTTCGGCTCTGTCTCTCCTTAGGAAGGTGGCCTGGGGAAAGTCCCCGACCTCCTGTCTTTGTTACCATCCTATTGTTACAATAAGACATCATGACCAAGGCACCTTATAGAAGGAAGAGTTGCTTTGGGGCTTACAGTTTCAGAGGGTTAGAGTTCATGATTATTGGGTAAGGAAGCATGGCAGCTAGCAGGCAGGCATGGTGCTGGAGTAGTAGCTGATACAATCACAAGGCAGAGAGAGAGAGTGGACACAGTGTAGACTTTTGAAATCTCAAAGCCCACCCCCAGTGACACACTTCTTCCAACTAGGCCACAACTCTTAATCCTAATTCCAAACCCAAACAGTTCTACCACCCAGGCACTAAGTATTCAAACATTTGAGCTTACAGATGGCATTTTCATTCCAATCACTACCTCCCACTCCCGCCCCCACCATGTCTTTTTTTTTTTTTTTTGGTTTTTTGAGACAGGGTTTCTCTGTGTAGCTTTGCTCCTTTCCTGGAACTCACTTGGTAGCCCAGGCTGGCCTCAAACTCACAGAGATCCGCCTGGCTCTGCCTCCCGAGTGCTAGGATTAAAGACATGGTGCGCCCGGCTCGCCATGTGTTTAATGAAGAGAATTGCACTCATCTGTCAGGTAGCTACTGGAATTTAACGATACAACATCTCCTCCCACTCTTACCTTGTATTACAGTGGGCATTTCAGCCTGTTTCTGGGACTGTTTGGTGTGATTTTGAAAATGGGATTAGTGTATGCAATGCTCTGTGTTCCACGATTGTAGAGAATGATGTTCCCCAGAGTGTTATCCGCAGAACATTAATTTCTACACGGTCTATAATGAACCAAGCAGCAATTGGGAATATTGAAGGGAGGGCTCTAATACTTAGCATTTTCCAAATTTGTTCATTGGCAGAATTTTCTTTTAACTATATGCTGGATACAATATAAGTTCTTTTTATACTATAAAACTTTTAATTTATTTTTCCTTTTTGCTGCTTTTTGAAATTAACACCCTTTTGACAGTTTCCTATGTAGAGACTGTATTGCGATCGCATTTGCACCCATTACCCTGTCTCTTCCTCTCACTCCTACTGACTTGCCTCATGCTCCCAACTAGTTTTTCTCCTACTTCTGTGCCTTTTCTTTTGACCCACTGAGTCTAATTAGCATTGATGAGTGAGCAGGGGTAAGGTGTTATTTACTGGCACACAGGCAACTTACCAATGGTTACACCACCGAAGAAAATGACACCACCAACCCTGCCCCAACACCAGCCACCAGTAACTGCCAGCAGCTCCTTAGCAGCTAGCTGGTGAAGCCCCATGAGCTCTCCCCTCCCCTGGCCATGATGGAATGTGGAAGGGCCCAATGTTTGTGCAGGTATTATATTGGTCTCTGCCACTGCTGGCTGAACTTAGGGTCTATAGAAAATATTTTGAGAAATATTGCTTTGGACAACAACACTCAGTCCTGACATATTATACTGAAATGTCAGGCCTGGGGGTTTGGGTGGGGGGGCTGAGGGATTAGTTCAGTTTTAAAGTGCTGCCGAGCAAGCTTGAAGACCTGAGTTTGAGCCCTGGGTAAAGCTAGATGTGGGCCATGGTGTTCACCTTCAATGGCATTCACCTTCAATCTTAGCACTGGAGGGGAGGGTGCAGAGGCCAGAGGCAGGCGAATGTCTGTGAGTTCAAGGTTAGCCTGGTCTACATAGCAAGTTCCAGGCCAGTTGGACATAGAAATGTATAGCGTGACCTTGTCTCAAACAACAACAACAAACAAACAAACAAAAAGCTAGCTGTGTTGGTGGCCTGCTCTTAGAATCCCAGCACTGGGGAGGAAGGCAGAGACAGGAGGATATCCTGGGCTCTCTGGCCAGTCAGCCTAACTGGTGAGCTCCAGCCCAAGGAAACAAAACAAGGTGGGCAGCTCCTGAGAATTACACCCGAGATTGGTCTCTCTACACACCTGTGCGTACACACAGGTGTACCCACAGGTGTGTGAACACACACTCACCAAATCTGGCCCAAGACGGCAGTCTCATGTTTCATAGTGTTAGCTTGGGTAGTGGGGCCGAAGGCTGGGTAAGCATCTTGAATGATCCCCTTGTAAGCCAGCGTGACAGCGTGACAGCTCAGAGCCTGGTCTGAAGGGATTGAAAGGAAGGCAATGAGATTCTTAAGTACATTTCTCTTGCTAAGAAACCCTGGGATGGATTTGTAAAGTCGATTCTGAATAGTGACTACATTATAAATTCAATAGTCTCCCTTGTCATTTTGGTACCCATTAGCATTTGGGCCACAGGGAAACTTTAGGGAGAATCAGTTTCACACCTAAGTCACTCTGACTCCAAGTGAAACATCTCACTCCATGGTTGAAATCACACTGCTGTCACTAGCCAGCAGGTGCGGCCGAATACTCGTTGCTTTTCTCAAGCTGGTATTTTCTGATGATTTTTGGTATTGGGATCAAGTCTCAAGCATGCTTGAGCGTATGCTCCACAACTAACCTACACCCAAACCCTCTGCCCGCACACACACATATATACACACACACATGCACGTGTGCAACCACACACACGTGCATACATACTGCAATTCCTTCTCTCTTTCATACACACACGCACACACACACACACACACACACACACACAGAGGGAGAAAAAAATTAAAAAAATATTACTTCTATTTTCTTAGTGAAATCAAAGCCAGCGATTGGTATTTGTAGTTTGTAAGGTAGGTGCTAGGCCCCGGGGGAGGGGAACCTGAGAGGGGAAGTGGGAGGAAGTACAAAGTGAAGGGCACGGGAATGGGGGAGTCTGACCAGCCTTTCAGGGGAGCTTTCATCTCTTGAGGAAGTATCAGAAAGTCATGACTCCGTCAATTCCTTCCTCAGCAACAGATGGCATTTTAGGATAAGAACTGATTGTTGGAATTGATGAGGGGAGACGGCCAGTCCCTGAGATTTCTCACTCAGAGTTCTGCTCAAAGGAGTCTGGTAGCCCCTTGTGGGGTCTGGTGTATAGGCAATGCCCACAGGCCTGCGGAGAAGCCTGACTCTGTGTTGGGGGTCAATTTCCCCTGCTAGGCCTAATCTCAGAGAGCTACTGCAGGGCCCAGGCCCAAGGGCCAAGGTTTCTTTTGTGTGGAGGAGCCCTGTTTGTCCTATCTGTCTAGATTCCGACCTGAGACATTGACTCTTCAGGGTACCAAGACAGAAGCTGGGAAGAGAAGATGAATGAGACACCATCTCTATCCCCCAGAGGCTCTTGGTTTCCACACATGCGCAACACACACACCTCACACATCTCAAGACTACAGTGATGGCAAACACAGGTGTATTGCATTCTGTGTCAACCTAATATCCTTCCCTCAAACCAATGGAACTGAGACAAGGGTAGCCTGGAAGTAGCCCTTTCTGTGGCATTCTCCTCAGGAATGTGTGGTTGTTCTCCTCTGGAACTGACCACAGTGCTTTCTGTCAGGAGCCTTGCAGCCTAGTCGAAGATCAGCATATGACTACCTGTCCAACAGGTTTCCTCAGGGCAAGGCACCTGTGAAAATGGTCTCTCACCTGGTAAGGACCAGTAGTCCATGGGACAGCATAGGAACTTGCAAAATTCGTGTAGCTTGCAGGCTCTTCTCTCTCATTATATGGGTGATTCTTTGGGTGATTTTTAGTTTTACTTTGTCAGTCACACATGCTGTATTTCTTTCCTGGAAATTCTGTTCTTTCTCAAATATTTTCCCCAAGGTTCAACAGGGGGCTAATGCTTCTCAAAGCTCTTATCTGATTACTAACTACAACTCATAATCCTGGGAACTTTTCTGACTCAATAGAGACAGTTAGACACATATGAGAAAACAACACTTGGAACATTAACCATATCTCACAGTTCTAGAAAGGAGTGTAAGGCATACACACCCAGAACAGAGAAAAGCCTCAGGAACACACATAGCGCCAGTTGTTGAGGGTAAATTCCCTGGACACCAAGCATAGAATCATTGGTAGGATCTGGTATGCTCTGAGAGGAAAAAATACAGTGCAAAATGTGGGATGGATAGATCCATCTTTACCATACGTAGGAGCTTATATTGGTGGAAGAAGTACGGTATAGTGAGATGGGAAAAGAGTACTTTGTCGATGTCTGCCTTTTACAGAGAGATTGAGACATGGGACCCGCTGGGGGGAAAAAAAAAGAACTGTATACAAGCATATCTTGGGAACATTAAAGAATTGTCTGTGTTTGAGTATTGTTGTCCTTAAAGCATTGTGCCCATGTCTATTACTTTTTAACTTTGTAACCACAAGTCGCTGCCAGTTGACATAAGTGCTGCGAGAGCAGGATGTGTGTGGCTCCATATTTAGTTAAGCCTGCAAAAATGCTGAACTCTGTGTCTAGAAGAAGGTTATGCAGGCGGTAGGAAGGTGTATTTGGGGAAGCATAAAGGGCTTTCATAATGATATGATGTATTTTCTAAATTGTGACGTAGTTCTTAAGGTCAAAAATAGAAGCCAATAATAAAGCTGTTCATGTAACCCTGATAAGAAAAATGTTGTACGATATTATTTTAAGGTGTGTTACTTTTGTTTATGTTGCATTTGTTTAACTCTGTGAAGCTGTGTTACGGTGCCTGTCTAAAACACCTGATGGTCTAATAAAGAACTGAATGGTCAATAGCAAGGCGGGAGAAAGGATAGGCGGGGCTTGCAGGCAGAGAGAATATATAGAAGGAGAAATTCTAGGAGGAAAAGATAAACAAAGAGGTAGCCAGTGAGGGAGAAGGACATAGGGGCCAGACACCCAGCTACACAGCAAGCCACAGAGTAAGAGAGTAAGATTTACATAAGAGAATGGGAAAAGCCCAGAGGCAAAAGGTAGATGGGATAATTTAAGTTAAGAAAAGCTGGCAAGAAACAAGCCAAGCCAAGGTCGGGCATTCATAATTAAGAATAAGCCTAGCCAGGCAGCGGTGGTACGCACCTTTAATCCCAGCACTTGGGAGGCAGATCCAGTCGGATCTCTGTGAGTTCAAGGCCAGCCTGGTCTATAGAGCGACATCCAGGACAGCCACCAAAACTACACAGAGAAACCCTGTCTCGGAGGAAAAAAAAAAAAAAAAGAATAAGCCTCCATGTGTGAATTTATTTGGGAGCTGGGTGGTGGGCCCCCCAAAGAGTCAGAAAACAAGAACAGAAAAACTCAGTTTAAATATAAATAAAGACGGCCTGAGCTTTTTGGGGCCACTTGAGTGCAATCCACTTGGTGGTCAGAAGTTTTCCTTGCGCTGGCTTCCCTTTCCGTCTCAGGACCTGAACCCGAGCTGAGGCTGGACCCTGGCAGCCGACCTTATGCACTGATGGCCTCCTACCCAGTCTCTTGTCTGCTTCAGACAGAATCATTTCATCTCATTGCATCCTCGTGGTAACACTTCCACAGAGGTGTTGTTTTAATTAAATTGTTATTGTTATTTCACAAAGAAGGAAAGGCGAGCCTCAACACAGAGTAGGGATTTGCCTCACACAGCTAGTCCGTGGCAAAATCTCAGAGTGTGTCTCGTTCCTAATCTTCAATCTTTCCCCAGTTTACTTCCCTCCCTGTTGATGTCCCATAAGTCCATAGCTGAGCAAGGAGGTGTTGGAGGAGAACAGCCATCTACTTCGTATGAATCCAAAATCAGAACTGGTCAGAGTCGGTGAAAAACCAGTTCCACAGATTAAACAGCGCCCATCTGAACTCTGAAGGACTTCCTTTTGGTCTGAGATTTTATTATTATTATTATTATTATTATTATTATTTTGGTTTTTTGAGACAGGGTTTCTCTGTGTAGTTTTGGTGCCTGTCCTGGATCTCACTCTGTAGACCAGGATGGCCTTGAACTCACAGAGATCCGCCTGGCTCTGCCTCCTGGGTGCTGGGATTAAAGGCGTGCACTACCGCCACCTGGCTTTTTATTATTAGTTTTTTATTTTACATACCACCCACTGTTCCCCCTCCCCCTTCTCCCATTTCCCCCCTCCCCCACCCCACCCCCTATTCACTCCTCATAGGGGTAAGGCATCCCTTGGGTAGTCAACACCAGCTGGCATTTGGTCTGAGATTTTTGGTGGCTCCAAGGACTTGGTCTGCTGGTAGCAGAGCTTCTGAGGCGGTGCAGTTTTTCTCTGATGCTCAGCTGATGGTTGTCTCAAGAGCCAGAGTCACTACCCGGCCTCACCTCACAGCGTTGCCATTTCTTCCTATTCAGAGGATGAAATTAGGGCTGGCGAGATGGTTCAGCATGTAAAGGTTCCTGCTGCAGACTCTGACCACCTGGATTTGAGCACTGGGACCCACAAAGAGGAAAGGAGAGAACCGGATTCTCCAAGTTGTCCTCTGACCTCCACAATACAAAATACATAGAATAAGAATTTAAAAAAAGATAAAAATATTGCTCCCTACCCTCTCCAGGAACCATGGACTCAAGGTGAGGTGATGACATGTATTCTAAGTCCTAGGTGGGATCTGGGCACAGTGCTGAGAGCTCTCTGTCTGCACTAGAGAGTCTCCCTTCTCTCTATGAAGCTGTTAGAAACTGTCACTGTGTGTGATGTGTTGGTTGGGGACACCGGTAACAATGCTAATGCTATAATTACACTTTGCACTTCTCATCTCCTCCTGAAATCACAAAAGGATTTATACATCCTCACTCTGAATAGATCCATTAGTTAGGCTAAGATAAAAAGGCTACAGATAAGGCACCTGCCATTGGAGCCCAGTGGGGAGACAGCCAAGTGGAATTAGAGAGCCTTGTTCACTGATCTCTTCCCCTGAAAATGCCATTTACTGCAACTTTCTAAATGGCCATTTTGGCTTGAGGTCTACGCTAGGTTGTGGAGGTCACTGAGGAGGTGATCTTCCCTACATGGGTTCACTCTTTCAGGAGGACAGGATGGATTCCAACCTGCCTCTGTGGCTACTGATGGATGTTGCCCTGGGATTTCTGTCAATCAGCTCATGCTGCCCTCTACTGGGACAACATGGAAGGAGACGAGGTCTTAACTAGGGTGCTCTAGGTTCCTCTTATAGACTCTTCTCTGTCCCAGGGCGATTCCCCTTCTTGTAAAGTGACATTGTAATCTACAAACTGAATGTCCTCAAAGACCCACATACCAGAGATTTGGTTCTGTGTTTACACTGTTTGGGAGGTGGTGAAAACTTCCAGGGTAGGACCTAGAGGAAGGTCTTTAGGTCTTTAGGTCACTGAGACATAAGTCATTGAGGGGGCATAAAGGGACCCTTACTGTTTCTCCTTTGTTACACCAAGCATACCCACTGTGATGTGCAGGCTCAACTCCAGCCCCAGAGGAGCAAGGCCACCTGAAACCTCCAGAGCTATAAGGTGTTGGGAAATACTATTTTAAGGTGTGTTACTTTTGTTTATGTTGCAATTGTTTGACTCTGTGAAGCTGTGTTACTGTGCCTGTCTAAAACACTTAATGGTCTAATAAAGTGCCAAATGACAATTGGGAGGCAGGAGAGAGAAATAGGTTGGGGTGACAGGCAGAGAGACTATATAAGAGAGATCTAGGAGCAAGAGAAGGAGGAGGACATCAGGGTCAGCCACCCAGCTACACCACCAGCAACAGAGTAAGAAAGAAAGGTATACAAAAATAGAGAAAGGTAAAAGCCCAGAGGCAAAAGACAGATGGGCTAATTTTAAGTTAAGAAAAGCTGGCAAGAAACAAGCCAAACTAAGGCCAGACATTCACAATTAAGAATAAGCCTCCATGCGAGATTTATTTGGGAGCTGGGTGGCAGGCCCCCCAAAAGAGCAAAAACAAACAATAACAATAAGGAAAACTTAACCCTTCTGCTTTATAAGTCAATCACCTCAGGTATTTGATACATCAATGGTTCACTAATTAACACAGAAGTTACAGAGAGGGAACAGCCCTGTATACTTGGTAAGTATCTCTGGATGCAGCTGACCAGGCCAGGGATAAAGTCCTAAACTATCTGAACAGGTGCTTTCTTCAGATAATTGAGAATTAGCAGGAAATACCTGGCCTCTAGAGCACAACATTACTTTCAAATACTGTTTGATTCCCCCATCCACTGGGCTTTGGGGAACTAACTCTATGATGGAAAGTAAAGGTAGAGGACAGTTCAATGTTTAGGCCCGGGGATGTAGCTCAGTGGGTAGAGTGCTTGCCTAGCAGAGACAAAGCTCTACGCCCAGCTTTATGTAAAACAGACAGGGTAGCATGTGCCTGAAGTCCCAGCACTAAGGAGGTGGAGAGTGAGGAGGGTCAGAGGTTCAAGCTCATCCTCAGCTACTTAATAAGTCGGAGGCCAATCTGGAGTACAGGAGAATATTTTCAAACCACATGTGTTCCCAATGCCATTCCAGAACATTCTGAAATGTTGCCTACCAGCCCCCAAGACATCTAATTCTCTCGGGAAATAGTCTTTGTTTGACTTACTATTTGCTATCGATTACGGTCCAGACTCTATGAGGTTACATGGTAATTTTTTGTCTGGCAAAGATGCTAATGGCTTTCTTCTTGCAAAAAGATTTTATTGCCTCCTAGCACATTAACCAGTGTGGTCTGCAAATTAGCATACGTTTTCAGCTGTTCCTGATGGCCCATTGAAATCTTTGCCCTTCAAACTGTTCTTGAAATAGTGTTACCCTCTTGTGGTTCTCTCTCTTATGAAGTCAATAAATCTCCACAATGCTCAGAGGAGGATTGCTTTCACTTTTTGAAAGTTATGCTTTGACAATTTAACTAAAGGCCCCAGGGGAAATTCTAAGCATTGTTGGGTCTTGGTCGGAAGTGAGGTGGGAAGGGGGAGGCTATGCTGGCGTGAGGTTCATTCTCAGGTATTGAGAGTCCTGGGCTAGGATCCTCTATGGAGGTGATGTGAGTTAGTGTGTATCATAAAAAACAATGGGACTCTAGTAAAGAGAACCAAACTAGGGAAGATGGGAGGGAAGAGAAAAGAGTAACACACACAATTCAGCAGACAGATTGTTGTTATCACTGGGTAGGGACCATGGGGACATGGCCTGCAATTTGGTGAACATCCTCAGTTAGGATGCACCTGAGTCATGAATACTCATGTCTTAGGTCTAGAACATCACATGGTAGCATTAGTAGAAATAGTGTGAAGAGTTAAATGAATTTCTACGTTTTAGTTGCCCAGAAGAGCTAGGAGCCTTCTTCCTGTGATGACAACCTCTGCCATTGATGTTACGAGGAAGAGACTCCAGGAAAATAATTAACTCATCCCTTGTTTGTCTTTTGACAGAGGGTCTAACCATATAGTCCTGGCTGGCTCAGAACTCACTCTGTAGACCAGGCTGACCTTGAACTCAAAGAGATCTGCCTGCCTCTGCCTCCATACTGCTGGGATTAAAGGTGTGTGCCACCAAAATCTGGCATAAAAAAGAATTTAAACCAAGGATTTTTGGTTTCTTCTTTAAAAAAAAAACCTCAATAGTTTATGTGACTCCCTCTCTCCCTTCCTCTGCTTTCTCCCTCTCTTCATTCACTCTCTCCCTGTGGTGATATATTGTGTACCTTAATAAACTTTACCTGAAGATCAGAGAACAGAACAAGCCACTAGATTAAACGTAGAGGCCAGGCAGTGGTGGCACACACCTTTAATCCTAGCACTCGGGAGGCAGAGATCTGTCTGGATCTTTGTGAGTTCAAAGCCACCCTGGATTATATGAGATTGACTCAGTCTAGGAGGGAAACAAAGCCAGGCAGTGGTGGTACACACCTTTAATCCTAGTACTTGGGAAGCACACATGTCTTTAATGGCTGGGTGGAGAAAGGTATATAAGGTGTGAGGAGACAGGAACTAAAGCCTTTTTGGCTGAGGAAGCTCCTTTGACTAGAGGCCTATTGACAGAGGCTCTTTCAGGCTGAGGTGTAGCTAGAGTTTTCCTGCCTGGCCCACAGTCAGGATAAATCTCTCTCACCTGCCAGTCCCACAGCCGCTCAGACCCGACCAAGTAAACACAGAGACTAATATTGATTACAAACTGTATGGCCATGGCAGGCTTCTTGCTAATTGTTCTTATAGCTTAAATTAATCCATTTCCATAAATCTATACCTTGCCATGTGGCTCGTGGCTTACTGACATCTTCACATGCTGCTTGTCCTGGTGGCAGCTGGCAGTGACTCCTTCTGCCTTCCTGTTCTTTCTTATCTCCTCTTTGTTAGTCCCGCCTATACTTCCTGCCTAGCCACTGGCCAATCAGTGTTTTATTTATTGACCAATCAGAGCAACACATTTGTCATATAGAACATCCCACAGCACTCCCCCCCCCCTTTTTTTTCCAAAAAGGAAGGTTTTAACTTTAGCAAAGTAAAATTACATATAATTTGGGAATTTGTGCGTAGCTTCTCTTACTACTTCCTGCTGGAGGGGGAGCTACAAATGGCGCCCAACATGTTGGCAAGAGTTTCCACCTAAAACCTGAGAAAAGATTCTAAAACAGAGCTAAAAACAGCTTCCTAATTGTCTCTCTCAAATGAGCGGCAGTCTGCAGGTTTGAGCTACTGGTGGGTTCCTAGAGTGTGTGCTTGGCCTGCCGCCGTATGGCGGGAATGAGGCCTCTGCAAGTGGCACATTAAGCTGTGTGGTGGATTTAGACTTTGCTAGTACAAAACAAAAAAAAGAGGTTTCTGAGCTACACGCTGCTTGGCTAAAAGCATAGACCCATGATAGCTCCCAGAGCTGGTGGAAAACGTAACACTGCCATGTTGGGAAACTGAGGTGGGCGGAGCCAGCAGCCACAGCTGCTGCAGTTTAAAGCAATAGCTTCACAATAAGACAGATTCAGATGTAATAGTTTACAATGTGTGTAAAATATACGTAGGCTTGAAAGAGACAAAAAAGGTGATATATACAGTTATAGAAACAAATACATAGTTTTAAAAAATAAAGTCTTTAAAGAGACAGTAAAATTAATATAAAAAATAAGCCACATGAAGATGAATATTACACAGAGAATCTGGATTGTGTTCTCTTTGGGATTTTTAACTGTAGAAAAACATTTGATCATAAAAGATGTTGAGTTAAACCAATATGTATATTTTAAAGATACCTTGACTTCAAAATTTGGATGTAAGGATGTGTTGCCTTGGAAAGGAGGCTCTGCTTTTGTTCCCACAGAAAGCCAGAGGCTATGGATTTGTTCCAGATTAAGATACATCAGGTTTGACCAGCCAAGATCCCCTTCAAAGGTCTCTGATGACACCATGGCCCAGATGATCCAACATCCAGAATGGTTTGAAGGCAACTGGCTCAGATAATACAGCCTCATGGACTATTCCATAATCCTAAAATTTTCTTTGTGTCTCCATAAGATACAGCGCCCCCCTCCAGCAGGAAGTAGTAAGAGAAGCTACGCACAAATTCCCAAATTATATATAATTTTACTTTGCTAAAGTTAAAACCTTCCTTTTTGGAAAAAAAAAGGGGGGGGGAGTGCTGTGGGATGTTCTATATGACAAATGTGTTGCTCTGATTGGTCAATAAATAAAACACTGATTGGCCAGTGCCTAGGCAGGAAGTATAGGCGGGACTAACAGAGAGGAGAAAAGAAAGAACAGGAAGGCAGAAGGAGTCACTGCCAGCTGCCACCAGGACAAGCAGCATGTGAAGATGCCGGTAAGCCATGAGTCACGTGGCAAGATATAGATTTATAGAAATAGATTAAAATAAGCTATAAGAACAATTAGCAAGAAGCCTGCCATGGCCATACAGTTTGTAAGCAATATCAGTCTCTGTGTTTACTTGGTCGGGTCTGAGCGGCTGTGGGACTGGCAGGTGAGAGAGATTTATCCTGATTGTGGGCCAGGCAGGAAAACTCTAACTACACTGAGGAGCTGGTGAGGTAAGAGGTGGTGGCTGTGGCTTGCGCTGCTTCTCTGATCTTTCAGCTTTCACCCCAATATCAGGCTCTGGGGTTTTTTAATGACAAGGCCTTTAGAAATTTGTATTATACCTCCCTCCTGTCTTTCTCCCTCCCTCCCTTCCCTCCATCTTTTCTCTTTAATTTCTCAAACATGTCTTTAAGGCACTGTGTAGGCTCCTAGGTTACAACAATAAACAAAGTTCTTGCTCTCCTGAGAGTTTACATTCCTGGGAGAAGGACACACACACACACACACACACACACACACACACACACACACACACACAAAGATATGAAGAAAGGAAAATTCTCCCAGGACAATAAAACGATATGGAAATTACAGTCTTCATATTTATTGCCGTGTGACACCACCACCACCAAACGTGTCCCTCTGGCCTGGAGAAGGCGGCAGAGACACATCTGCAGTTCTCTCCTTCCAAGGCCTTTGGCACGGGCACTCCAGCTTGGAGCAGACAGCGCCGCTGGAGGCAGCCGAGCTGCTGGCAGCCGAAGAAGCCTCAGCACTGGTTTATCACAAAGACTGCGATTGCTGTCGGCGACCGGGAGGCATGAGATAAACGGTGTGCACTCAAAGTAGCAGCAGCCCTTTGCGAAGTTACTATGTAGATTTGATGACATAAGTCCTTGCTGAGAAAACGTGGGTGGTATCTATGAAGTGCTAGGGATACTCCCCCTCATCAGCAAAGCAGGGGGCGGGGCTGGAGGTGTGGCTCAGGAACAGGGCTCCTGCCCAGCTAGCGCTGGACAAACACACACAGCTACTTGCTTGCCTCAGCTGATCGCAGGGGTTCTGAAGAGGCAGAAGCAGGAGGACCGGGAGATCAAGGCCGGTTGAGCTTCATGATGAGACCCTGATTCAAAGAAACAAATGAACAAGTACGCAGGCAGGGGTCATGAAGGCTGAGAAGGAGAGGAGGTAGGGCATGGGATGAACTAGCTGTATCACCAAAGGACTAGGGGACGTGTTTGCTTTTTCCAGAGAGGCAGGGAGAAGCTCCTCGGGTGCTAGCCTTTGGCCCTGTTTGTGGGCCTTGGTGTTCTGCAGCAGTGAGTGGGGGTGGCATCGGATAGGCGGGAACAGCAGTGGGTTGCACCTGTTAGTAGCATCCTTGTGGAGGCCTGAGCCCTACAAGTGTCATAACTCCTGTGTCTGCATAGGAAGTTAAGGTTCCTCAGGCCTTGGCTGGGTGGCCTAGATATTGGGGTTCCCCAGCCTTTGGCAGAAGTCAAGGTTATCTCCTGGGTGGGCCTAGGAAAGTACAATTGCCCAGCCCTTAACATTGGCCATATGACAGCTCTTACCACTGAGACCTGTGGCCCTTAACATGTGACATTCCCTGGAACTCTTACTTGGCTCCTCTTAGCCTTCTTCAGCCTTAGCCCTTTACCCTTCGTTAACATCTCTCTATTCCTCCACCCTTTCTCCTCCCAAGGCTGTTCTCAAGCTGTGCGGCTACTTTTCCCTTCAACTGCGAAGCAGCCAACCTTCTGGCCACGTTCACAGTTTGGCCTGCCAGCTGCTCGGCTGTCACCGCCAACTGCGGCTCCTGTGACTCTGCAGTCACCTCTACACGGCTGTCTCTGCCGCTTCTTTCTCTGTGTTACCAGTTGAGCCCACACCACGGAAAGAAGCCGAGAGAAGACCACTCGAGCACGCCCTGTGGGGCTTCACGTTTTGACACTCAGAGAGGCAGCCCAAGCGTGTGTCTCCTAGGTATGAGTAGGAGTGTCAGACAAGAGAAGTTCGGTCCCATCACAGCCTTGCCTCTGAACACCAAACACAGCTTGTCTCAGCAGTGCCCCTGCTGGGCACCAGGGGAAGCGCTCCTCCTCCAGCAAGGTGGAAATCGTCATCTAGAGTTCCCAGAGGCTTGTGATAATGGCAAGACGCCTGCAATCGCTTAGAGCTGCCCTGGAGCTGGGACAGTTTGCTTCGATTGTTGTGTAGTTTTTAAAACGGGTCTGCTGAAAGACCCAGTCACTGGCGCTTGTACAAAGATTGGCTGGCTGGCCCCAAAAGTGACAGTCTTTTTTACTTAAGGCATCCAGGAGATGCCTGGGAAAAGTTCAACAGCTATTAATTAGGGGATCAGATTACTGTATTCTCACCTATATTTGCTTATTTACAAGAAAATGGACATCAGAAGTTTTTACAGTACAAATTTAAAGAACTTATCCTTAACACTAACTGATTTGAGTAATGCTTAACGCTTGTCTGGGGGTCCCAAGGAAAAGTGGATCCTTCTCTGTCTCAGCCAGAGTGGGGGTGTATCCCCGTGGGTTGTTGGGGGGCAAGAAGTGGCTGGCACAGAAATTCAGGTAATATAGATAAATCAAGAACAGATCAGGGATAGTGTGTGTGGGAGGCAGAGAGAGCACATACCCCTTTGCCTGTCAATAAAGCCGTATATACATGTGATAAAGAGCCCATGTAGCTATGCAGAGGTGCATCACCATGTTCTCTGATCAGCCTTCCTGGGTCTGCCTCTGGGAAAGCCACCTCAGTGTGAATCTTCAGAGGCTTTCTATAGCATAGAATGACAGAATCATGTCCGGACCCTGGGTTGTAGATTCAACCCTTTGCACAATTCCACCTGCCTCTACCTTTCTGGAACTCTCTCTCACCAGCCTGCTACCTACCCTGGTCTTCAGCTACTTTGTTATAATCACTGTGGCCTGAACATTCCCCGAGGTGCCGTCTCTGTTCTGACTGGTTCCCCACAGACAGCTCCATTCTCAGTCCTGTGGGTGCTGATGCCATGGCCTCTCCATGACTCAGTTCACCGTCCTCCTGTTTGTCAATGGCCCTTTGACAGCCTCTGGTTCCACTGGAGTCTCCTCCTTGGATTGACAAAGCAGAGCAAGCCCAACATTGCTTATTTGTCTGTACCTGCAAGTCTGCCCAGCTCCTGATGTCACAGAAGGCAGGACAGAAACACGAAGTGCAAAGCTTTCATCCCTTCCAAGAGTAAGCTTAACAATGTCCTAGAAAGCACTCAGCTATGTCCAGCTCATTCATTTCTCCTTGTGCACGACTAACTACCATAAACATGCCAGTTTGAAGGCCATGCTGCCTTATGATTCTGATGCTTTTATAACTCAGAAGTTTGGGTGCTACATGGCTGAATGCTCTGCTTGGGAATCTCACAGGGCTGAAATCGGGTAGAAACCACTGTTGTTCTCATCTGGAGCCTCAAGTCTTCCTTCAAGCTCACTGCTTTTGGGGATTCAGTTCCTGAGATTGTAAGAACGAAGTTCCGGTCTTCTTGCTATCTGTGGGGGTGCACGCATCTTCCTCCCTCCCTCCCCACCGTGTGTGTGTGTGTGTGTGTGTGTGTGTGTGTGCACTCAGCTCCTACACTGTGGGGAGGAACAAGAGTATCCTGTATAGATGGGAATTCATGACATGAACGTGGCCATGTCAAGGATGCCAATGCCTTGGACTCATGGGAGTGGCAAGGCCTACCCCAGGTCAGGCTCAGGTGAATGGCAAGGACTTCTAGTTCAAGCATAGATACTGATACATGTTTGACCTTTAGCTAAAAGGAGTGCATGCAAAAAGTACAGAAAGCGGCTTCTTTGTCAGGGATGATTGCATGACCACACTTCCTGGAGGCTTCTCCCCTACTGATACCTCTTACTGGAACCTCCTACCAAGATGTATATAATATGCTGTATATAATAAACTCGATGAGTATCCAGGCTGCTGGTGTATCTCCATGCTAGTGCACGGCCCACCTGATCTGTCTTGCCTTCCTTCTTTCCTTCTTTTCTTCCTTCCTTCCTTCTTTCCTTCCTTTCTTTCCTTTCCTGTTCGAGACAGGGTTTCTTTGTGTAATAGCCCTAGCTGTCCTGTAACTCAATTTGTAGATCAGGCTGGCCTCAAACTCACAGAGATCTGCCTGCCTCTGCCTCCCATGTGCTGAGATTAAAGGCATGTGCTACCATGCCCAGCACGTGTTTGTACCGTAATCTCCCATCCCTCACAGTCAAGTCTCCAGGACCCAGTCACATGGGCTGTAGTACTGACCTGGGTACTTGGCAAAGGGTCCCACCCATGTTTGAAGCCTACAAATGGGTCTCTGCATGGAATCTTCTTGCTCTGTGTTTCTAACTCTCCCAGTCTCTGACCCCTGGATCCAGAATTGAAGGGTGTACTGGCTGGTTTTGTGTGTCAACTTGATATAAGCTAGAGTCATCAGAGAGGAAGGAGCCTCAATTGAGGAAATGCCTCCATGAGATCCAGCTAAGGCATTTTCTCAATTAGTGAACAATGGGGGAGGACCCAGCCTACTGTGGGTGGGAACATCCCTGGGCTGGTGGTCCTGGGTTCTATAAGAAAGCAGGCTGAGAAAGCCATGGGAAGCAAACCAGTAAGCAGTACTCCTCCATGGCCTCTGCATCAGCTCCTGCCTCCAGGTTCCTGCTCTGTTTGAGTTCCTGTTCTGACTTTCTCCAGTGATGAACAGAAATGTAGGACTATAAGCCAAATAAACCCTTTCCTCCCCAACTTGCTTTTTGGTCCTGGTCATTACAGCAATAGAAACCCTAACTAAGACAAATTGGTACCAGCATAGTGAGGTATTGCTGGGACAGACCTGACCATGTTTTGAGGAGGATTGTGGAAGGACTTTGGAACTTTGGGCTAGAAGAGCCATCGAGTGCACAGAGCTCTGTGGGAGCTTGGAAGATAAGAATTTGGAGAGCAGTGCAGAGGATGGAGGCCTGGCTTGTAAAGTTTCAGAGGAAAGTTTAAAGATCCTATCAGGGCCATTTGTTATTTTGAATTAAGATTCTGTGGTTCTGGTTAGCTGGGGCTGAAAAATCAGCTGTGATTAACAAGATACCAGAACTACTAAATCGAAACTTTGCTGGAATACTTGATGTTTGTCAGCTGGAGCTAAGAAATTAGTGGTGATTAAGAAGAGACCTGCATCACTGGGGTGAAATCTTCTGAGAAGTGTTTCCTGAGAAAACAGAGAAGCTATGCTCCAGAGGAGGCCAAGGTTGTACCTCATGTTGGCAGCTGGATTTGGTAATGTGTAAGTCACCCAGGTGGTACTGGTTTTGAAGGCATGAAGGGGTCATGGAAAGCAGCTGAGGCTTGGCACTGTGAGAGGCCAAGAGAAGTCATTGGTAAAGGTGCAGCCTCAGTGACAGTTGAAGTCTTAAGACTGAAGGGGCCATGCAAAGAAGTTGAAGCTTGACACCATGAAGAGGGCCTATGAGAGGCTATTGGTGAAAGTTACAGCAGCCCAGTTACAGCAAAAGACCCCAGCGTTTTGGA
The DNA here is from genome assembly GCF_007827085.1 of Peromyscus californicus insignis. Taxonomy (NCBI): domain Eukaryota; kingdom Metazoa; phylum Chordata; class Mammalia; order Rodentia; family Cricetidae; genus Peromyscus; species Peromyscus californicus. Next base: position 61,392,174 of record NW_026294436.1, on the reverse strand, counting down.
GATGGCACAACCATGGGATGACCACCAAGAACAGCAGCAGCAGTGGAGTGGAGCCAGCTGGAGCCTGTGGAAGACAAGCTGTGTGTGCTGCAGAGGGTGGAGCTAGGGAAGTGACCCAAGCCCTTTGGAGGAGTCCAGGAGATGGTGAGTGAATTCCAGACACTGGGTGGTTGGAATTTGGTTTTGCTTTAATTTGATTGTGACTATGACCTGATTTTCCCCTCTTGAAGTAAGAAAGTATTTTACTGGAGCCCACAGTTGAGAGACTGAATTTTAAAAGACGTTGGATTTTAAGAGATTGGCTATTTTAAAGTGCCTGAAATATTAATGTGTTTGAATTTGTAAAGACTGCCCGACTTTTAAAGTTATTTATGTTTTTAATGTGAGATCTTGGGGATGAGTAAGAAAGGAAGGGTTGTGGCTTAATAGTGATGTGTTTGTGTGTCAAGTGGACACACTAGGGCATTTCTCTTTTGCTGTGTGCTCTGCCATAATTTCATCCTGGGATTCATTCAGGGTTCCACCCACACTCAGAGGTGTTCGGTATAAATATGAGAGAGGCCAGGGTCATCTTTGAATCATGATTACTCCATGTATTTATCAAAGTGCACTTGGTGGCTGTAGGCCATTTTGATTCTGTTCCTTCTTAAATTGTATTTGTAATTTCTTGAGCTCATATGTGAGCCCCATTTTCTGAGACACTGACCTATCATTTTCATCAGCTTCTTTTAAGGGCTGTGAGATTGTTCACCTACCACAGAAATCCACACCTAGAGAATTAAGTAGGAGCTCTGGTGAACTGGACAGACTGTGGGAAAACCCGCCTTGGTAGAAGGAGCATGGGCTTGGGAAATACGTGACCTTGGCCTTTTATCTCATTCCCAGTGTCTTCTTCGTCATGAGACTTTAGATGACTCACCTTCTCTGGGCTTCATTTGCAAATGGAGGCAGTGATAGCAGATCTTATCTCTCATCACTAGAAGGTTGAAACGTGTGCCAAGGTGCTTTTCAAACTGCGATGTGCTAGTGCCAGCGTTTGCCAATTGAAGAGACATTAAGAAGTTGGTGGGTGTTATGGTTGCATGGAAAATGTTCTTCACAAGCTGCTGAGCTTGAACGTTTGGTTTCCAGTGGGTGGTCCTGTTTTTTGAGGTTTTTGTATGATTAGGTGATGAGACCTAGATGAAAGAATGAGTCTGTTTCACGATCCTTAGAGATGTATGGCGTCCACTCTACCATGCTTTCCACTCCACAGTGGACTGTGCCCTCTCAGACTGTGAGCCAAAACAAACCCTTCCTTAAGTGACATCTTGTCAGGTGATAAGAAAGCAACTTATACATTGTAACAGAGCTTTGGTATTGAAAGGGGAGCTAAGACTACTTTGATCAGAAGTAAATATCAGATACTAGGGACTTTGCCAAGTCTGTTGCTCATGCAGACCAGGGACAATCTGCAACCTTCATGGAGGGTTCAAATATTTATATCAGGACTTTAAAATCATCTAAGCCATTTGGACAGGAGAGATCATTTTTAGAAATGTCCCTTAGGGATAGAACTAAGGATACATACAAAAATTGTAGGAGAACAAAATTGGAAGTAATTAAATATTTAACAATAGATATTATTTAGTGATACTGGAAATATTATTTAAATATTAACATTCCATTGCTCTTAAATATTTAACATGGAAAGATGCTAATAATACATAGTTAAGCGTAAAAATAATATATAGTCTGTTCATTCTTCAAAAACATCTAGAAGAATTTACACAAAAAAAATTGAAAATGGTTGACCTCTTGTGATGAAATTTGGGGAAAGGTGCATTTATATATTGATTTTAAATATATTTTTTTCATTTAAAAATGATCTTCAGATAATCACTGAGTCCTAGTTTCATATCAGTTAACTATCAAGTGACAGAATGTGGCCTGCGGGGAGAGGTCCCTGGAAGTCACTCTTGGTCTCAGTTCTAAGCTGTGTTTCGGTGAAGATATTAAATGACCTACCCTTAGTACTGTCACCTCTCAGGACCTGTAGAGAATTCATGCATGAACTCTTTCTTCTTCTAGTCTTCCTTATGAGATCTCTCACCTCCTTCCCTTAACAGTCAGTTGGGGAGTCCTCCTCTAGAAACTTTCTAAAACCTTGTGGTTGGACTGTGTGCATCTCCCACTGCTACTGTACTTACTACTTAGCTGTGAAAACTGTACTTTTCATGCCACCACATCAGCATTCTCTTCAAATGCAAGAGCTATCATTTCATCTAAGAATTCAATGACCTGGCACAGTGGCTATCACAGGTCTGGCACTCTGCTCCACAAAATATATTGTTCCAAAGTGATTTAACACACAGAAGGGGTACCAGGATTTTGAGGATCAGGGTGATGTCCTATCCTGCTGTGGCGTGATGCTTTATCTCTAAGCTTACTGCTTGTGAGCTGCAGGCTCTCTGAGTATCTAAGTCACTCTCTGAACTTCCACTTCCAGGCTTGGCCCCGAAGCCTTTCCCACCCCACTTCTGGAACTAAAAGTCTATCCTTTAACTATCAGCTCTCAGTATAGAATGGGGCCTCCCAAAGTGAACTCCCTGTATCAACTGTTCCAAATTGTTGGATACTGGCTGAAAATCAGATCCTTTGTTCCTACTCTACATTCAAGGATGAAGACTGGCTGTGGGAATGTGTGGGGATTTGTGCTGTTGACACATTTTCTGTGTGACTCTTTTGTTCCTAAAGCTCGAAGATCAGCAGTCCAGTAGGGATTTGGGTACTGGTCCTTCCTACTTCTGGTCTCTAATACCTGTCCTGTAATCTCTTGAATCATTGACATCCTTTTACTTATGAGTAAAAGATCAATCTAAAATGATTTCAACAAAACCAGTGCTTGCTGTAAAACTTCACAAGTCACCACCTTCAGGCCTGGCTTGATCTAGGGACACATATTCTGTCACCAGGAGTTGGTTTCTTTCTCCTCCTTAACTGTACCCTGCTCCTTGTTGGCTCCATTTCTGATAGGATTGAGTCTGTTTCACAGAATTACTGAAAAGGCTGTAGATCGATCCTTTTAAGTTTCATTATTATATTTTATTTTGTGTGTGTTATGTCTGTGTACATGTTTGAGGTATGTGTGCATGTGTGCACTTGTAAGTGGAGGCCAGAGGTCAATGCCAGATGGCTCTCCATTTTACTCTTTTGAGATGGGATCTCTCACCAAACCTGGAGCTTAGTAATTCAGCTTGGTTGATTGGCCAGTGAGCACTAGGTATATGCCTGCCTCCATCTCTGGAGTACAGGGATTTCCAGTGTACAACTTCACATTTGGCTTTTTTTGTGCTGGAGATTTGAACTCAGATCTTCGTTACTTATTTAAGAGCCTAGTTCTTAAGCACTTACCCAGCTTCAGGGAGAACAGGTACTGTATGTAAACAATGGGCTCTGCACAGACCATCATGACACAGGCAGTGAGCGCTCTGTCTTCCAATCCAACCTTTTGTGTCAGTTCCTGTGTCTGAGATGGGTGGGGCGGGGGAGGGGGACTGCCTCTGTGTAGCCCAGGGCTTTCCGTACTCTGTTCTGTTTGCAGTCATACCAGCCACGTGCCACCCATCTCAAGAGGCCCTGGTTCCTAAGTACCACCCACCAGCAGCCAGGTCCCACACCCAGGAGTAAAACGGAAATTTCCTTGGACAGCCAGCGGGGGAGAGGATCAACTGAACTGAAGTAGGACCAAGCCTGTGAAAACCTCTCTTGTAGAAGTTCTTTGCCACTCACTGTCAGAGGATTTCGGTCCAACTCTTAAAAGCACTGGCTAAGCCGGGCGGTGGTGGCGCACGCCTTTAATCCCAGCACTCGGGAGGCAGAGCCAGGAGGATCTCTGTGAGTTCGAGGCCAGCCTGGGCTACCAAGTGAGTTCCAGGACAGGCGCAAAGCTACACAGAGAAACCCTGTCTCGAAAAAACCAAAAAAAAAAAAAAAAAAAAAAAGCACTGGCTAATTCGCCCCCTACAGGTTGTGCAGCCAGTTGGGCTCAGGGCCCCATGCAGAGAGTGGATTGGAGATAAGAGGCTGGGCTTTGTTCCTGCAGGAAAAAACTTTCTCCTCAGGGCTGGGGCGAGCTGACAGCTCCTGCTGGAGCTGGAGATAATGAAACCGGAGGCTAGGTGAGAGCCAGCCTGGGTCAGGGACCAGCCTTTGTTGATTGGACCACAAGCCAGAATGGGGGCTTTGAGGGGCTCCCAGGGTGTCTGGCTTTTTTGTGTGAGGTATAGACTGCCTGTGTCCTTCTCTTACCTGCTTTTGAGCTGAGCCGAATCTTCATAGATAACATGCCTACCTGGATGGGGAACGTTTCGCTAAGAACAAACGCAATGAGAGAAAAGCAGACCTTTGAAACCCTGATAAGGGGGCAGCTCCAGACAGGCACACAGAATGTGCACACGCCTCAACATCTCGGGCATGCACCCCAACAGCCTGGTCATGCACCTCAACAACAGCCCAGGCATGGGGGAGAGGAAGCATGGGGCTTGTCTTGCCACCCTTCCTTGTCAGGTGCACAAGCCGCTGAAGGTATATAGACTTCTCACTCAGCTCTCCACCCTTCCATCAGCAGCCAGGGAGCGCTCACTCTGTAGTTTGTTTATGTTTTCTGAGTCTCCAGGGCAGAGATCTGACAGTGCTTGAGATGGGTGTTACTTCAAGGAATTGATGCAGGATGCCAGTTAAGAAAGCACAATATGAGTGCTCCCTCCCCAAACTGTAGAGCCTAAGGGAGGTTGTCACCAACCACAGGTTTTCTAAGCCTCGGCCCCACAGCTGGGGATGTGGGCTACTCAGCTATTAGGAGATTTGACACAATGCAACACTGGGGCCGCAGACACAATAACACACTTCTTTGCTTTGCATTCTGGGACTTTCCACCATACCGCTGGGGGTGGGAGTTTCCAGTCCCACTGAAGGTACATTCAACATGGGTCTGAGATGACTCAGGCAGCTGGGTAGGGGCCAGTTCTTCAGATGAGCTTGCCTCACTCTTGCAGTGGGATTGGTCTCTTATAGAGTCAAGAAACCTGCAAGAAGTGGCCTTTTGGAGCCACTAAGATTCCATGTTCAGGGCCCCAGTTCTGTTTCCAAATCACATCTTTCCATCTGCTAAAGCTTGGAATATCAATAAGGGCTCTGGTAAAGCTGCCTCTGGTCCTCTTGCCAAAGAAGCAACGTTGGTTATGAACAATGAGGACACATCTGGTGTAGGGGGGAATATGAATTGTTAACTAGTACTTTGTGGAATATCTTAGGACCTTAGAGAACTGGACACATTTAGAGGGTCTTCAGAGGATATCAGATGAAGGCATGGGAGTGTCTGAGTTTGTGAAAAGCATCCAGGTAGGAGAGGAGGATGTCTGAGAGCTCGGGCCCCTTGCTGCAGGCCATGGGCCATCAAAAATACTAAGTTGGTTTGTATGTGTGTGGCGTATGCATGTGTTCATGAGTGTGCACATGCCTGGGCAGGTATATGGAGACCGGAGGTCAACATCACATGTCTTTGTCTGTTGCTCTTCATCTTTTCCCCCTCAAGACAGTCTCTTCCTGAACCTGGAGCTCACCAATTGGCTAGGCCAGCAAGTCCCAGAGGCCCTCCTGTCTCTACCTTCCCCAGGGCTGGGCTTACAAGTGCATACTGCTATACCCACAGGTCCTGAGTCTTGCACAGCAAGCACTCTACCTACTAAGCTAATTCCCTGGCCATTTTGGACTGTTTTTGTTGTTGTTCACCTCCTGCTTCTAGCCCTGATCTAATGTAGCCATCAGGGACATCTGTTTTATTATAACCATCATAGGACTTCTCTCATTTCCAATTAGTGGAGTCCAGTGGACTTTGTAAAACCAGTTGAAAAACAAACAAACAAACAAACAAAACCAAACCCAAAAAGATTCAATTGGACAGGCTACAAGGCAGTTTTCATAATTGTCACACCATTGCTTTTCTGTCCCCTCAACTAAGTTCAGGTTACCATAGGGCTCTTCTCTACTTGTAAAGTTTTACTTAGAGATTTTGACTTAAATGTAACTGTCTTGGGTTTTGTATTCATAGCACCCAAAACCAATGGATCAATGTCAAGAAATTAGGTCAGCTATCAAGATGTTTAGTTAGTTGTTCCACGCAAAACAATCATCTCCACTAAGTCTTTAGAAAATTAACTGATGGGGCTGGAGAGATATCTTAGTACTTAAGAGCATGGACTGCTCTTGAAAAGGACCCAAGTTCAGTTCCCAACACCTTGGTCAGAATGCACATAACTATCTGACACTCCATCTCCAGAGTATCTAACACTCTCTATTGGCTTCTGTGGGAACCTTCACTCATGTGTGCATACCCACATACAGACATATATACATAATCAAATATAAAACAAATCTTAAAAAGAAAGAATTGAGTTGTTTGATATTATTTATGTCAGTGCAACTTTTATTGAGTCTTTCTATTGTACATTAGAGAATTAAAGGGCCCCTGGGTGTTGTAGAATATTATTTTAAGGTATGTTACTTTTGTTTATGTTGCATTTGTTTAACTCTGTGAAGCTGTGCTACTTTGCTTGTCTAAAACACCTGATAGCCTAATAAAGAGCTGAACAGCCAATAGCAAGGGAGGAGAAAGGATAAGTGAGCTGACAGGCAGAGAGAATAAATAGGAGAAATCTGGGAGGAAGAAGAAAGGGCAAGAGAACAAGGAGAGAAGGACTCTAGGGGCCAGCGAGTCACACAGCCAGTCACTGAGTAAGAGTGAAAGTAAGATTACAGAAGTAAGAAAAGGAAAAGCCCAGAGGCAAAAGGTAAATGGGATAATTTAAAATTAATAAAAGCTAGCAAGAAAAAAAGCCAAGCTAAGGCCACCATTTATAATTAAGAATAAGCCTCCCTGTGTGATTTATTTGGGAGCTGGGTGGAGCCCCCGCCCCAAGAGCAAAAGCAAAACAACATTTTAGCACCCAACATAGAAACTTGAATTTCCATAGTGCCTGAAAAAGCTTACAAAAAAAAAAAAAGGACATAGCTCCTTTAAGAGGTGCTGCTGTTCAACCTGCAGTGCTAAATAAAAACAGCAAGCGAAGTAAACACCACAGGGGCCAGCTTCCTACAGCTAGGAAGGTTGAATGCAGTTCCTGGTCAAATGCACTAGATTGCTAGGTTTAGGCTTGGCTCTCCCTGGTCAGGCACCTCTGACCAGGCCACAAGCTTTAGGCTTAGTTTTCTCAACTGGAGAGCAAGGGAGCTAGCTGAGAGCTGCTCAGAGGATCAAGGTGTAGCTTAGCAGTCTAAAGTTTGCTCATGTGGTCAAAAAGGCTAGACAGTACTCAGTGAAAGAGGTCAAGATGGATAAAAACCTCTAAATAGGTTCTAGTGTGTTTTACAATGTGTGTAGGCTTAAGAAAGAAAGAAAAAGGATATGGACAGTTATAGAAAGAAAGAAATAGCCGGGCGGTGGTGGTGCACGCCTTTAATCCCAGCACTCAGGAGGCAGAGGCAGGAGGCAGAGGCAGGAGGCAGAGGCAGGCGGATCTCTGTGAGTTTGAGGCCAGCCTGGTCTACAAAGCGAGTTCTAGGAAAGGCGCAAAGCTACATAGAGAAACCCTGTCTCGGAAAAACTGAAAAAAAAAAAAAAAGAAAAGATAAGAAATAAATAGCTTAGAGATAATAAAGTCTTTAAAGAAAGAGTAAAAGTAATATATAAAAAAAGTCATATAAGATGGGAAATATACAAAGAGTCTGGATCCTGTATGGTATTGTATTGATTTTGAATTTTTTTTGATTGTTAATCAAACAGCTGCTAAGAGACAAGGGATTGAAAGAGGGACTGATGAAATAAACCAGCCTATATACTTTAGGAATAACTTATCTTTAAAAAAGTAAAAAAATGTATTTGTTAAATGGAAGGAAAAAAAGGCTTTGGAGAAGAGGTTTTGCTTTTGTTCCCACAGGAGACAAGAGGTTATAGATTCCTTCAGGATAATATTGATCAGATTTGATCAAGGAAGACCTCCTGAAACTTGACAGGTGATATCTATCAACAAAGATTATAGATGGTCTCCCCATTATCTAAAATTTTCTCTCTGGGACCCTAAAGATGCTTTGTCCACAGACAACAGAAAGCAGTTTGGAGAATACTACACCCATATTTCCAAGAGATAGGGGCAGGTGGCCTTTGGTTATTTGTTGGGTTATGGATGTTTGTTATCATTTAGAGAAATACAGTATATTGATACAAATTTAAAGTTATTTTTGCTACACTGTATATATGTTTCTACTCTTGTTTAAGGTATTGTACCTATGCAGTTCATTTAAAATGTAAGGTAAAGCCGGGCGGTGGTGGCACATGCCTTTAATTCCAGCACTTGGGAGGCAGAGCCAGGCGGATCTCTATGAGTTCGAGGCCAGCCTGGGCTACCGAGTGAGTTCCAGGAAAGGCGCAAAGCTACACAGAGAAACCCTGTCTCGAAAAACCAAAAAAAAAAAAAAAAAAAAAAAAAAGTAAGGTAAAATTCTAGTTTTTGAAAGCTATTATTATAAACTATTTAGGATAATCAAGAAACACAAGTTAGTAGTTAGTCATTTATAACAATCAAATTTGTAAATATGTTAGGTATGTTTTCCAGATCATATAGAGATGTATTTTAGATAGGTAAATGGTGTCCAAACCTTTAAAAAAAGACCTACAGAATATGGCATTTAAAATGTTCTGTTAACTTAAGTTTTTTCATGACAATGAGACACATCTGTCCCTGACAGTACCAATTTACTTCAGAGATGATGGGCACTGAAGAAACTCCTTATTTTCTTTTGCTTTCATTTTGGCAAGGTTAGTCACTGGGCAAAGAAACTGCTCTTGCTTTTGACTATTGACAATGTTCTGTGCAGACTGGACATGCAGGACACACAGAAAAAGACTGTTGAACTTTGACAAAACAAGGCAGGACAGTCCTTCAAATTTCCTGCTTCATTGAAAAGTCTGCTAGACACTATGGGCCTATAGGCTGAAGATGGATGCACCAATGTTGCAGAGGAACTTTGGGTTGGTGACTGTTCAGGCAGTCAGATGTCTCTGTCATTTCTAGAGTTTTTGGAAGATGTTTGCAATGCATTTTTTGTTTACTTAAAGAATATATCCTTCTGGGGTCTTTGATGGAGTTAAAGACTAGATAGTTATAGTTACAATTTTCCTTAGATATGATAGAAAATAAATTAGGTATAAAATTTTGGACTTACTAAGATAGGATAGATTATGAATTATTTTCTTTAAATTTACCAGACACAAGTGAATTGGAACTCAGTACACTGTGAATGTAATCTTTACTTGATAATTGTTCTTATTGTATAAAGTCTTACTATGTTAAAGTTAAAACATTTCATTTTTGTTTAGACAAAAAGAGGGAAATGTTGTAGAATATTATTTTAAGATGTGTTACTTTTGTTTATGTTGCATTTGTTTAATTTTGTGAAGCTGTGCTACTTTGCCTGTCTAAAATACCTGATAGTCTAATAAAGAGCTGAACAGCCAATAGCAAGGCAGGAGAAAGGATAGGTGGGCTGGCAGGCAGAGAGAATAAAAAGAAAAAGAAATCTGGGAGGAGGAAGAAGAAAGAGCAAGAGGACAAGGAGAGGAAGACTCTAGAGGCCAGCCACCCAGCCACCTAGGCAGCCACAGAGTAAGAGTGAAAATAACATTACAGAAGTAAGAAAAGGAAAAAGCCCAGAGGCAAAAGGTAGATAGGACAATTTAAAGTTAAGAAAAACTGGCAAGAAAAAAGCCAAGCTAAGGCCAGACATTTATAATTAAGAATAAGCCCCCCCTGTGTGATTTATCTGGGAGTTGGGTGATGGATCCCCCAAAGAGCAAAACCAAACACCACCACCTGACTTTGCTTTCTGTAACTGTAATATTGTCTCTGAGACAATGAACTTAAAAAGAGGAAAATTTTATTTTGGCTCGGAGTTTTGAAAGTTTGATGCTGAGGTCAGTTGAGCATGTTGCTTTGGGCCTGCCCATTTCAGAAGCACAGGAGGTGGCAAAGCAACTTATTTCATAGCTCACGATAGAAGAGTAAGATGAACTTCTTTCTCTTTGAGATTATACCCCCAGTGCTCTAAGAAACACCTCAGGACTCACTTCTGAAAGCTTCTCCCCAAAGCACCAGAGCCTAGAGACTAAGCCTTCGACACATGGACCTTTAGAGGACACTTACCCAGATCACAGCCACTCTTATTTTGAAATATCGGCTGGCATTGTACTTGATTGTACTCTCTGAAGAATTAGGGTGTGGTCCAAGAGAGAAGTCCTTCTCTCAGGAAAAGATAACTCTGTCCCACATACAAAGCAAGGGTGGGGGGGGGAGAAAACATTTTTCTTTATTTTCTTTTGGGGAATAAACAAGCATCATTTGACACTATCTCTGAGAAATTGCTATCATCTAAATCTACACAAGAATATGAAGCAAGCCATGTCTTTCCATTGTGATTTCATGTCTGTTTCCCAGAATTCTGCTTCCACTAATACCCGTGAATAATGCCTGACACTGCTTCCTGTGATGTCTCTGTCAACATGACAGAGAGCCCAAAGGCAGGTTTATAAATCTTTTCCTAGGCACATCAGGGCTCTTGAAGACTCAAGAACAATTTTGTGAATTGTTCTATCTGAAAATTTCCCTTTTTGTGATTTCAGTTATTTACAGTCAACTGTGGTCTAAAAATACTTAATGAAAAATTCTTGGAGCAAACAATTAAGGAGTTTTAAATCATGTGTTTCTGAGTAGCGTGGTGAAATCCTATTCCCACAGAAGCATGAAACAACCTCCTCCAGTGTACCTACCCTGTATGCAGTACCCTCCTGTTATCTCAGTTATCAGAGAAACTGTTGCAGTAGCATCGTGTTTTGGTTGGAGTAATTCTTGTTTACTTAATCAACAGCCTCAAAACGCAACAATAGTGATGTTGGAAACTATTACAGAGTATTGTCCTTATGGTCCCACTGTGTTAACCACAGCTGTTCTTGTACTGTGCCTCATTTATTGTGAATGCATAAAGTGGGCTCATATGCATACATCAAAAACCCAGTGTTTTTCCATTCAGTTTAGTTTTTAAATTTGCATAAAATTTTAGGTTTCATTATATCTTCATACATGCACACATTGCGGGCAAGAAATCTGAGGCACAGAAAAATTAGATGATTTTTCCTAGGACACCCCACTAGCCAAGGGCAAGATGAACACAGAACTTCAGAGCATCCAATTTCCAGTTCAGTAGTTTTTCCTTTCTTAAGTTTGCCTGAACTTGCTTAAGATTTAACTCCTGTCATTTTTCATTAAGAGTCCAACTTTCTCTCTCATATGGTTCCCTAGTAATATTAATATATTATATATAATATGTGTAATATACAATGAAATAATATTTACACACACAAACACACACATATTCGAAAACTTGAGTGTTGAAGTGAGAGCTCACATTGTCTATTACAGAACTATCCTCAAGACAAGGACTCTTGGACTCTTGGCATTCACAGATGCCCCATTGAGAGGTCACAGAACCAGAAGGGCAGCTTGCTATGATAGTCACTGGGGAGTGTTGCTGGGCTCTGCTGCTGCTTACCTTTCCTTTTCTTGTCCTGTTAATGAGTAGTCCCAGCACACAGTTGCACTGGCTCACCCAGTCTTGTAACATTCTTTTTGTAACACCAAACTAGATCCCTACTCTTTGCACACACTGTCATATCCAGACACGAGGACATGCTCTGTGCTCTATCGACCAGCGAAATGAATGATCTATAAGCAATGATAACTGGTATAACAGCAAACTGATGTAGAAGAGGAAGCAAGAGGGAAGGGGTTAAATTTGTCTTGGGCTGGCCATACAGGAAGGCATGCAAGTAGGTCTAGAAAGGGAGGTGATCAAGGAGGCGAGCTATGGTCATGCAGCTGAAAAGGTGTCATCACTGTGGCAAAGACTGGCTGATCATTTAGGATTCTGTCCTAGGCTTCCTGAGAAATTCTCTCTGTGGTCTGGAGCCACAGGGACCAAGTAACCAATAAAATCTGCTAGAAATGATGCATGCTACTTCAAAGCCTGGCCTGTAGACTTTCTCACATGCAGTTCTTCATGTGTATTGCAGACAGTATAGCATCTGTAAACCATATGTAGAAGATGGTTACTATGGCTTGGATCTAGAATGCTCTCTAAAGGTCCATGTGTTAAATGCTTGGTCCTCAGCTTAGGCCCATTAGAAGGTGGACACTGTTAAGAGGTAGGACCTAATGGGATGCCATTAGGTCCTGATGTCTGTGGGTAATAAACTTCTATGATGTATGTGCGCACACATGTGGTGTGTATGTCAGGGAGTGGGCATGGGTGTGGAGGTCAGAAAATAACTTTGCAGAGTCAATTCTCTCCTTCAGTTTTCACATGGATCTGGGGATCAAATTCAGGAGAACAGTTTTTTGTTATCAAGTGCCTTTACCCACTGAACCCTCTTGCTGGCCCATTTTATAATGTTTTGAGCTATTCTGAATTTAAGGGGGGGATTTCTTTTATTGAAGCAGTATCATTTCTTTTTTTTAAAAAACTATTTTATGGATAACAATAAAGTTTGCACAGCAAATAGTGCTGTTACAGACTGATTTGATATGGCTTAAACAAGAAAAAAAAAAGAAAACTTTCAGCTTACAACCCCTCCAACAACAAATTAAGTATCACATTTTCTAAGTGGGTCAATATGATGAATGTATTCAGTGACTTGCCATGCATGGTAACTAGTCATGTTTAATCCCTATGGCATGACTGGTCAATGGAATTGTAAAGAAACCACTGCCTCAAAGGACTAACATGTTAGATTCTTTGGGGATTCAAAAATTGTTCTCACAATTTCAATATCCAGAAAGTGGAATTTACATATCCACCACGAAAAAAAGAAAAACAAACTCCAAAGACCAAAAAAAAAAAAAAAACCAAAAAACCCCCCCAAAACCCAAAAAACCCAAAAATGTATGATGGAATTGAAACTAGGGAGAAAAAAAACATTATATCCTTTATACCCAGGGTATTTCTAAAGCTGCAATTTGCTAAACCCAGATTTCTGGATTTAATTAAACTATACCCAAACAAATCAAACTAGTGAAGCTGGTTTAAAAAGATACAATCAATAATCCCGGCTTCTTAGTTACCTGGCCAATGAGTTGACAGGGGAGCTGGATGCAACATGCACTGCTTTCTCGGAAAATTCCATTCGAGATATATTTGGTGCTTTATCCGTAGAGAAATCACTTCAGCCCTGATTGGAACATTGCTGTTTCTGCCAGATAACATGGCCTGCTCCTCAGCCCGTGGTTGCTGCAGCAAGCCCCGTTTGCCTTTTAGTGCTCAAGCAAAAAGGAAGGCTGAGGGTAGGGTGGGGTGGGATGGGGGCGTGGTGGGGGCATGGGGGGGGGGAAAGCAAGCCTTTTCCCTATAAAGAGAGGACTGGCAGTTGACAAGGAGCCAGGAAAAACAGAGAAGGAAGAGTGCTGTGTGTCTCGATGGTGTCTCTGGGCCTGCCTATCAGTGGCCTAGGGTTCCATGCTCTAACCAGGTCACATCACATTTACTTCTATTGTTCTTTCCAGGTCAGAGAGTTGTGACACAAAATAACCCATTGACTTTTATGTTTCCTGATACATTAAAACAATGGAATACGTTAGAGAATTTTAAAGAAAAAAAAGATGTCTAGGCATGGACAGTCCTTTGGCAGCTTGCCGTCACTCATGTAGGCATCTGTGTTGGTTATTTACTACACAACAAGTGAGTCTCTGGCTTCTGCTGGCTATGCCAAGCATTCCTTTGCTGGTGAGGTTTTTGAGGGCAGGGAAGTGAGAATGGAGAGGATGGGTGTCCTGACTCAGGGCCTCTTATGAGGCAGTGAGCCGGATGATGTCTGGGATGTGGCTGTGTGAGGGCTGGACTAGGTTTGAGGGTCTGCTCCAGGAAGGTTCACTCAATATGGCTCTAGGCTGGGTTATGCTGCAGGGCTGCACACAGTACGGCAGCTTTCTTCACACACAGTGAGAGGTTCATGAGAGGATGAAGAAAACTGAATGTTTCAGGGGAGAACTGTCATGAACTATGACTATAACTATATGTTATGAACTATGTTATAATTATTACATAGTTAATAACAACTAGGCTATAGTTGGGCTTGGAGATATTTTCCCAACTTTCCCTTCCCCACTGATACTGTAGGCTTACAAAAAGGCTATAGTAGCAGTCATGCAGACAGACAATTATCTTTGAACTGACTGAGTGTCCTCAATATCCCAGAAAAAGCAAAAAAGTCAAAGTCCCAGATGAAGTGTCTAGTTGAGGACATCCTGGGTTTATGGCTTCCCATCTGATAGCATGCATAATGGGCTACTCTTCATATTGTGCATTTATCAGCATCAAATAGACCTTCATGCCACTAAATGTTGGCATTGATTTCCTTGGAAATTTTGTTTTCTGGCCAGTATGCTTGTTGATAAATTGCACGGGCCATAAAAAGTAGAACACGAAGAAAGTGCTGTGAGTCACACGTGATTTGTAGTATTAGTGACACAGTGTAAATTACCTACTCACAGTGGGATTGACTTACTCAGGAGCTCCCTTAAACTGCTCCCTTTGATTAACAGAGAACTGAAGGCAACTTTAGGTAACCTTGGGTGCTTTGATGTGTGTTGACTTTGACTGACATCAGGGAAGCATTAGTTCTAAGAGCTGACTCTGTAGTATACCACAGTTCTGAACAGAAGACACTGGCTTCAGCATCAGCTCCTAGAGAGGCAAGGTCAGAGTGGAAGGGCCCTTGGTCATGAACAATCGTACAATTGTCCCATTTTTACATCATAGAGGCCGAGGCTCACAGAAGGGGAGGGACTCACTCTGCATTTCCCAGTGGTTGGTGGCAGAGGTGAGATGGCCAATCAGATCTCCTGGTTCCTGTCCTGACTTTTTTTCTCTGGAGTCCATGTCTTCTCTTGCAACAGCTGCCACGAGCCTACTGAGCGGGAGCCTACTGGTTGTCATTAGATTTTTCAGCACTCTTTTCTTTGCAGATTGTTCTTCAAACATTTGTAGAAGGTAAGAATGTGATGATAGACAATTTATGTGTACACACATGTGGGTGTGTGTGTGCACACGTGCGTGCAAAGGACAACTAAGAGCTCCATCTACTAAATCTGTTTTTCTAGATGTGGTCTTTCAGTGGTCTGGAACTTGTCAGGTAGGCTAGGATATCTGGACAGTGAGCACTAAGGACTTACCTGTCTCTGCCTCTCCAACACTGGAATCACCTCCATGTGACACCATGCTTGGCTTTTTTAAAAATGTAGTTTCTGGGGAGTCTAACTAAAAGCCTTGTCCTTTCAAGGCAAGCATTTTGCTGACTAAATTCTCTGTTTAGGCCGAGAGACAAGATTTTTGTAGACTTACTATTTCCAGGAATTGTTCCCAGACTCATTTAATACCCCCAAACCCTATGAGGTTGGTATTACAACCACTCTCCTCTGATGGCTGAGGCAGTCACTCAAGGTTGCATGGGTAGTAAGTGTTAGCCATGACCTTGAAATCCTGGCAGGTTAGCTCTGGCACTCATGACCTTTGGCAGTAGGCTATAACTGATTGTGATGTTTACCAACAAAGCTTTTCCACTGAGCTGAGGCTATTTGAGCACATTTCACTTGTGCAGTGCATAGAATCCTCCTATGGATTCCTATTTAGGCTTAAGGATCCACCATAGTCCAACCCCTGTAAGGACATCTTCCAGGATTGCCTCTAAGATGGAAGGCCATTATTTTGCAGCCAGATTCTGGGATGACATCTCATTGATCACTTTCCTATTCCACAGTGTGGTAGCTGTTTTTTTTTTTTTAGCCAGCCCAAGGCAACGGCACTCAGTGGGCTAGAAAGGGAAGCTCTGGGTCTTTGTCCCAGGGTGGCAGCTGGTTCTGCTACCAGTCATCAAACCATCCGAGCTTTGAGTCTGTAGAAAGAAATGTCAGCCATCCCGTAATCCTTGGTGAAAGTGCTGATCCAGGCAAGACTTGTTAATGTATGCTGCAGCCCAGCGTCAGATGTTGGGGGAGTAGCTGGTCACTCCCAGATTGCTTAGGGCATACAGGCAAAGCTTACTTTTCTACCTTAGAGACCCAAAGTTAGATGGTTTGCCCAGAAGCCAAATGGAACTCCATGCACCAATTACACCACTGGAACCCACAGGCCTCATGGTGAGTTACAAAGCAAAGCACTGCACTGTTCCTGGGGATTTTCCTTCCATTTTTTTCAGCAGCTAGATCACGCCTTCATTCACACACCATGCAATTCTCTGATTTGAAGCATGCAATTTGATGTTGTTTTACAGCCACAAAGCTGTGCAGGCACCGCCGCAAGATAATTTTAGGATATTTCATCACCCTTCCTCCTAAATCCATACCCCTTAACAGTCCCTCCCACACCCTGCTCTCCTCCCCAGAGCCACAGAAACCAGACCCTTTTGCCATTGTCATGAGTCTACTTTGTCTATAGCCCTGTTGGTTTGGGACAGTTCATCCCTGCAGAATCATCACAGCTGCCATCTTTCACCTGGTGAGTTTTTGATGTTCACCCAGATACTAGAGCTAAATTTCTTTTTATCACAGGGCACTGGGTGGCTGTGCTAATTTTCACTTGCCCATCAGTGACTAGACACCTGGACTGTTTTCAAAGTGTTCTGTATTACATGCATATGCCCCACTGTATTTCTCTGTCAGGTTTTAGGCGCCCCAGTTGTTCCCCACTTGGGCTTCTATTAGCAACGTTGCTATGGACGCTTATGAACACATTTCTGTTTGGACCCTTGTTTTCATTTTTCCTGGGTGTACACCTTAGAATGGAGTTGCTGGCTCCTGTGGTGAGTCTGTGTTTCTGCTTGGGGGCTCTGAGACTGGTTTCCGAAAGCCACCGTGTGTTCTTACCAGCAATGGCAAGAAGCATTGAGTCTTCTTGTCAAGCATGTTTAATCTGCTTAATGAGGACTGGGGTTTAACTTCCAGTGTCTAGAACACATTGGGAGGGAAAACAGTTAATGGACTCGCTGAAGAAGCAATCAGAAAGTTCAGAGGCTGGCTGTGCAGACCTGGCCTGCTCTCCCCACAAAGTCAGTGTGCAGCAGCCTGGACTAGGAGGGTTGGTCATGACTTTCAGTTTGAGAAATGTCAAATAATCTGATGTGTACATCTTAATTAGGTTCTGGTTAGAACAAAGCATTCTAAAATAATTCTTTTTTTTTTTTTATCAAATTGGGGCATTTAAATATAATGGAACTAGAAATTTATAGTTTTCTTAGATATGATATTTGAATTGTAGTTACGTGGGATAAAGTTCTTTTTTTAAATTCTTATTCTTTTTTTAAGAGTTATGGTTGAGTTAGGGGGCCTATGTGTTATACATACAGCTTACTTTTGAGTAGTTTAGTAACCCTGTCTCTCTCTGTTTTAGCCCACCCCTCTTGTGTATACAAAACAAAAGGCAGCAACGGTTAGGGGTCTCAGTGAATAGAAGGGTGTTCAGCCCATACTTCGAAAGCTTTTCTCACTGTTGACAGATTTTCATAATAACAGTTAGACATGAAAGAGATTATTTACTCCATGATTTACAGTCTTAGCTGTGTCATCCCGGGAAATGAATCTGAAATCATTTCAAGGGCAAGGGCCCCACTTTGTATGACTGTAGCCTTAGTACCAGGGACAGACAGTGTTTGGGGCCTTCCAGGTGTCTATCGCTAATGTCTCCATATAGATGCCTGTCATTAACCAGGGCAATAGAGAAATTCACACTGATGACTAATTCTAAAAGGGTTACTGGAGTAGAAGGCGGCCTGACATCCCTCACTCTTTATAGCCATAGCTTGGGAAATGAGAGGCTGGTAATTGCAGTCATGTTCCCGATGCCTGCCAGCAAAACAAACTTTTCTAGCTTTGCTCCCAGAGCAGTTGATGAAAAAGAAAATAGAAATCGGCCAGTCTCCCAATTAGCATCACTCAAGTTCACTGCTGTTTCTGCCCAAGCTCAAGCAAATCTAAGAAGAAAAATCCTGAAGCAGTAAAAAAAATGAAACAATCCTGAACCCCCCGGGGTACTGAGCGCTTACTATTGTCCTAAGCAGGGGGTTCAGAAAGCTTCTTGGTAGACGAGCTTCATTCCGTTACTCACGGGTCACTTCAAAGACTGGCCTTGGTGGAAGGTGACTTTCTGGGGGCTTGCAGTAATATCAAAGATATCCAAGCTAAGGAAAAGCAATGTTAACCTAGTACTGTTTTCAGAATTCCATTCACCCCTTGACTGCCACTGCCAGGAAATGGGAAAGAATTGTCTTCTATCACAACACAGAGTTTTCATTTTGAAATAAGGACTTTGTCATTTCTTCTCTGTGGTATTAGTTTTAGGACAGTAGAGTAAATGCTAGAATTGTAACATGTGCCCTGGGAGATACTGAAGAGGCAGTGTGGACAGGAGGGATGTCTGCGAGACCACTCCTCATCAAAGAAAGTGCATCTCGATCCACTTGAAGATGTCTAATTTCAAACATTTGCCTTGTTACTTCTACAAACAAATGAAAATCTTAGACAATCCTTTATTTTTGTATACAAGTCTGTATTTCTCAGCTCTCTTATTTCCCACCTGTGATACAAAAATCGTTTGTTTCTGCTGGACAGTGGTGGCACACGCCTTAATCCCAGGACTCCAGGAGGCAGAGGCAGGTGGATCTCTGTGAGTTCAAAGCTAGCCTGGTCTACAGATTGAGTTCCAGGACCAGCTCCAAAGCTACGTAGAGAAATCCTGTCTCAAAAAACAAAACAAAGCACAATCTCTGTTCCCCGCCCCCCCTTATGTAGTAGATTTGACCAGGTTTTGAAAAACAATTCACAACAGTTGTTATACTGCAAGAATAGGCTGTTTTCCTGAAGGAGAGCAGTCTGGTTTCTTTTTCAGAAAAGTCTGACCAGAGGCTCTGCATTGTAAGAACAAGGTTGGTTTTAGTACTCCATGCTTTTGATAAGTCATGTATTCCAACCATGTATCTGCCTATTACATACTAAACTTTTCTCTCCCAGAATGTGGACCCACCAATAGTTGCCACTAGATCTGTAACCAGACTTCAGGATAAGCAGGCTCCTAGAGGGGAGATAGAAAGTGTAGTCCGTGAGAAGGTGGGCTATACCACTAAAAAGCTTAATGAGTTTGCAAATTCATCCAAGCGGAAATCTGGGGACTATGTGTGGGGATGAATTTTAAGAGTGTGGGATGATGATGGAAGAATATAAAATTAGATCAGGTTTATCCATACGGGTCAACTGAGTGGAAATTCTAAATTGAATATGGAAGCTCACACAGTTTTAAAAGGCATCAAAAATTTGTTTGATTGGTTGTCTGAAGCATTTGTCAAAAGATGGCCTACCGAGAAGGAGCTGGGATTCCTGATCTCACTTGGATTAACGATGATGGAGGGATCTTAAGGCTCAGGGAAACATGCTAACTCTATAACTACTGTCCTGAAAATACCAAGTGGTTAATGGCATTTAGCCTTTATAGGAATGGAACTGGTCCCCAGTAAGATGTCTAGGACAAACCAGGCTTGGTGACTGATAGCCTAGGCATCCAGGAAGCACAGGCTAGATTATAGAGTCAAGATCATCTGGGCTATAGAATGACTTCAAGGCCAGCCTGGGTGAGTTAGCAAGAACTTTCTTAATAAGTAAGTAAATAAATATTAAAAATATTTTTTTAAAGATTGAAGATATAGCCGTATTTATTTAGCATGTAGGAAGCCATAAGTTTAATCTTTAGTATCGCTATCAAGAACAAAACCCAAAATCTCAGCGCATATGTATGTGTGTGTGTGTGTGTGTGTGTGTGTGTGTGTGTGTGCGCGTGCGTGCGCACTAGGACAGGGCCAACCCCACTGGAGTTCATGCAAGGAGAAGAACACGAAGACAAAAATTAAATAGTTCCTCAGATCTACTCTAGGAGAAAACACCCCCCAACCCCTGCAACAATCCAATCAATAAGTAGGCAAATGAATTGAACAGAAACTTCTCAAAAGAACAGGATGAGTGTTGTGGTGCACACCTGTAGCCTGAGCACTTGGGAGTTGGAAGTGGGATGATCAGGAGTTCAAGGCCCATTTTGCTACATAAAGAATTTAAGGCCGGCCTGGGCTACATAAGCCACTATAAGAAACAAATACACAAAAAGCACAAATGGACAGAAATTACATGTAATCATGCCTACTGTCTTTAGCCACCAAAGTAATGCAAATCAAAACTCCAGTGAAAGTCTACCTCAGGCCATTCAGGGTGACTATCATCAAGAAAATAAATAATAACTAATGACAGCCAGTGAAGTATGTCAAAAAAGAGGCAGTCTTCTTACACACCGCTGATGGGTATATGAATTAGTGCAATTGCTATGGAAATCAGAATGAGGGTGCCTCAAAGCATTGAAAATGTAACTACCGTAGAATCCACCTATTCCATTCTGGGTATATACCTGGAATATTCCACCTCAGCAATACCTGCACACCTCTACTATCCATGGGAAAATATTTTGAAAAATGATGACTTAATAATTACCATAAAGAAAAATATCATGTTCACAAAATATTAGGAGGCAATCACTTGAATGCTGGTTGCATTTGGTTGAGTAAATGATTATTAATTTTTAAAGCTTAACAGTGAGGTTCTGGCTCTCCTTTCCTTCTTTTTCTGACTGTCACATGCAGAAATATTTACAAATGAAACCACTTAATATATGAGCTCTACTTTAAAACAATCCAGAACAACATAGCTTGGAGTATGTTACCACAATACCCAAGATGGAACATTGTGTGGTTCCTACTCAAAGGGTATGCTTTCTTTTTTAAAGGACAGGTTCCTGTTTCAAAATTTCTTTTCTAATGGTAGAGACCTGAGGGCTATTTTGATGATAGGAACACACTTAGGGAAATATCTCCACTTAACTTCGAATCCAGAGTTAGAGTGAGACAGCTGACCCCAGAAGGTCCTATGTCCTCAAAAGATGAACACGTGCCAGCACCAGCTCAGGGCTTCCCCCATACTGCCAGCACTTGCTTGCTGGCACACTGACACAGTAGAAGAGCTGACGTGTCTCACTCATGCACGCACCTCATGTCCCTGGATGACACTTGCCGGGATGCCGGCATCGCAAGCCAGCTGTCTCAAGATCTTGTTTAACAAGTTATGACAAGGAGTTGCAGGGCTTCTCTGCAGCGCTGTGAGCTCCAGGGACTTAGAGGCTCAATGGAGCAGAGGACCAGGATCTGGAGCTTGACTCAAGGATTAACCTATGACTCATCACTGTGTGGTTGGTGAGGTTTGAACAAGCTACTTTGGTTCTTCCTTCTTCCTTCCTTTTTTGATTTTCTTTTTCTGTTTCCTCATCTATTAAATTAGAAGAATAGCAGTAATGATACCCCCCAAAGCAGTTATGACTATTAAATGAGATACTGTAATGTCCTTAGGGACTGTTTAATAACTATCGTTACCTTCAGCCGATCTTTCTGGCTGTTTGCTTGCAGGCATGGTTCCCTTTCTGAGTAGCTCAAATTCAAGTCCTTTGACTGCTTACTTTCCAACAAAGACAGGGAAAAAGATTAGAAATGAATGGAAATCTATAGTTTTCAGGCCATCATAACATACCTTTTCCCCAAGAAATCAAGCACCTTAAAATTCCCCTAATATTACGAGCTTTTCAGAACACTGGGCAATTTCCTCCATTTTAGGACTCAGGGCATATGATTTAATGTCCTCTTAGATTGAGGGATCACAGTTAATTTGTATTAAATGTGTTAAATCAAGGGAAATTACACTTGGATTGAAACTCAAAAGAATACTGTTCTTTTGGTCACAAATTAGAGAAATCAGATTTCTCAGAAGAACCTCAAAGAAAATGTGTTGCCTGATACACATGGGGAATGTCTGGGTTGATTTGCTTCAGGAATTTCATTTAGTATTGGATATATAAATTTTTTCATATCACTGGAATCAAATTATTAATTCATTAAAAGTACTTTGATAGCTGTTAGAAAATATATCTTCCTTTTTTGAAAAAAAAAACTTGGTTCAAATGAGAAGGGCAAATGATACTACCTCAATTTAGTTTATTTAAAGAGGCATTGGGTTTATTTATGTGTCTCTGTGTGTAGGTGTCTCATGGGTGGGGTGCCTTTGGAGACCAGCAAAGGGCACTGGACTCCTGGAGCTGGAGTTACAGATGATTGTGAGCTGCCTGGCTTGGGTGCTGGCAGGTGAACCCATGTCCTCTGAAAGACCAGCAAACATTCCTAACTGTTGAGCCATCTATCCAGCCCCAACATTTAAAATATATATTAACATGTATACTGACTTATATACATCACCTCCGAAAAAAGAAAAACAGAGACAGAGAGACTCTGCAGTGAAGAGCCCAAGCTCCAAAATATTCCTTTCAAGTTTATTTTCATGGAATTTCAGTTTCTCTCTCACAAGTCCTTTAAGAACTCAATCAGCCAGGTGATTGGAGAGGCTTAGGAGAAAGAATGAATATATTTCAAAATATATTCATATACTTTCAATCCATGTTATTGTCACTACAACTTCTTTGACTTGAAAGAAAATCTACCACATATATTCAGAAAAATTAAACAGTGTAAGAATATCCTGATTTCATCCTGTGAATAGCTATGGAAAAAGAGTGTGGTCTGGGCTGAAGGTTCTGTGGACTAGTTTGTATTGGGAATATTATTTAACTTTATGAAGTTTTGGTTTTGTTGTTGGTAAGCGTTTACTGTGAAAATGTCGGAGTGAAACACGTTTCTTTGTATGCTAACTAAAACAAAACAAACGTTGATCTGCAGTAGCAGATTCAAGAATTGACAGGTACAGAATTTGGAAATGTTAGCATAGCACACACTAAGCATTAGCTGTTACTGTTATTCTTAGTCAATGAACAGTTGTCAGGTGACTAATGGAGTTTTAAAAAGTGGTTCTGCCTGGTAGGACATTTGGAAATGGAGATTAAATCCTCCAAATTTCCTTCTTCCTCTGAGAGTCAACCCTCTTCTGCTCTGACAGCCAGATATGAAGCAGTTCTGTGTCCTCTCTCTTTGGAATATGATGATTTTAATTCCTTAGGTTGTTTTATAACCTCAGCTCTCTGAGGGCCTGAAAAGGTGCTTCTTTTGTAGCCTCTACTACTTCCTGTGGCTGCCGGTATGGGAGTGGCATTCCTCTTGGGATTTAGTTCTTAACAGCAAGAGGAGTCACCTCTTCTCCCTTTGACTTTCTTGAAAGTGGCTCCCTTAACCACTGCTGATGGACACAGACCTTGGACTGTTAAACTGGACAGTTGGCTCCCTTAACCATGGCCCAGAGACAGACAAAAACCTTGGACAGCTAAACTGGACACTGCCTAGCTGTGTAAATCGCCCTGAGAAATGAGCATCTTTAAAGCAATGCTTCTTATAGGTTCCTTTGCAGCTTCTTCACTGTTCACTGTAAGACTTTTGGCCAGAAACCAGATTGATGGACATGTTTCCTAATGCGTCTGAAATCTGGGAGTGCCAAATAGTGTGAAAATGGACATAGCCAGGAAAAAGATGCCTGCCTTATGCGCTGTCTGTAGAAGGACAGTGTATTTTCTTTCCTTCTTATCCTCCTGTTCTATTCTTTTGTGATTAAACAAACAAACAAATCAGGAAGCTTTCATGGGCGTTAAAATGACAAACGTACATAGACTGGCTTTCTCAGTTTTACCCAGTGTGAATAGTGAGTAGACACAGTTAATTTTCTCACTGTATAAGCAAGTGGTCCCATGTTGGAATGAAAGGTGAATGAATGTACATACCCACAGCCTCTTGATGGATGACATAGTTACTGTCTCTAAGGAAATTTTCTAATCAGTTTAGCACTTAAGATTGCTAGTGGTTCCTCTTGATGTTAAATGTCAGGGAGTTTATTACACTGTTTTATTACTCTGTTAGAATGATATTGTATAATCATAGCCACGTACATTCTCTTTATCCCTTTGACCCCCCTTATTCTCCTGAGTAGAACATTTAGATTAGAAATAAATATACTTAACTGGTAAATATGCCACCACTTGTCATTAATCCTCCATTGCAGGCCCGAAAAGAGGAGTGCTGTATATTCCTGTAATTTACTATTGAGAATGAGGTTATACAGAGAATAAGCAGAGGTTCAAAGTGACTTGTGTCTGATGGTGTTTTATTGTCAGAACTTGTCTCAAGGTAAGGTGAGAGCTGATAATCCTGGCTTATCTCAAGGATGTAATTCTTTCCACAGATGAGGAAAAAACTGACACTCATTCGAACAGATCAAGTAGAAGTTGAAAGTATTTAGGGTCATAGAGAAAGGCACCTCTTACAGAGACCACAGTGGGGTCTAATGATAAATGAATGTCAGCTGTATTCATTTTCTTCCAAGCTATTCTAGAAACCCATTCCCTTCTGGTCCATTGAATATCAAAAATATAAAGAGATCTTAGCCAATGACATGAGAAAGAGCAGCATTTTGGGTGTTTACTTTTAATAGTCTAAAGTCATTGACTTAAGGCTAGAGGGTTTTTTTGTGTGTTTGTTTTGTTTTGGCTAGCCACATAATTAAAGAGGCTTCTATACAACAACAGCAATATTGCAAGGACAGGGAAAGAGACTTAGACAGTTCTATAGTAGAAGCAGCTAGAAGAATAGGACTCTACTTCATGTGCATCTCAAGGACTGAGATATAAGCCGAAGGCCAAAATAAGAGGGAGAGAAAACCCTTTTTGTTTTACAGCAAGGCATTCCCTCACTGTGGGTCCTCACTGGCCTGAATAACAAGTGTCAACCTGTGATACAACATGCATTCACCCAACTCACCAACCAGAAGGTCTGAAAAGAGCGGTAACTGAGTGTTTTATCATTGCATGCTACCTGTGTGATATCTTTAAGGATCTGGAATGCCTTAGTGTTACTGCTGTTGGCATGGTGACGTATAACCTGCCAGCCACTGGGTAAGGAGCAATGAGAGCTAAACCTGGCACAGAATGAGAAACCCATCAGGGAAATAAAGCTTGGCTAAGTCCTGGGCTAGAGCTATTAGTCTCAGGCCAGTGGTCCAGGCCTATTGGTCACTCTTCCCTGAGTTGGAATTGGATCCACAGATGCTGGATAACATTGAAAAACATATCCCAGAAGAGCTTCTCAAGCTATAACCATCATTTACATGGTTTGCTATGTTGAGATACATAGGCACCTTATTTTCCTAGTGGCTCAAACTCAGCCTTGGTGTGTGATTAGAGTGGGCAGAGGATTAATGCCCTTTTGAACAACACCAGTCAGCCACATAAGGCCAAGAGATAATTTCTTTTTAAAGTGTGCTATCAATCTGAGTGTGATGTGTGGCTGGCTTTCCAGTTGGAGTATAAGCCTCAGGAAAAACTCTCCACCCAGCCCCCTTACAGAGGATTTTGCAGTGAGTTCTGATCAAAGAACAACCAGAAGCCAAAGAATCCCAGTGCCTCCTCTCAGGCTATGAGACTTGATGTGAAGAAGCACATAAGGGCAGGACCAACGGTGGGACTGGTTATGCCTGCTACTGTAGCTCGAGTTTTCCTGCCTGGCCCACAGTCAGGACAAATCTCTCTCACCTGCCAGTCCTACAGCCATCAGACCCAACCAAGTAAACACAGAGACTTATATTGGTTACAAACTGTATGGCCAAGGCAGGCTTCTTGTTCTTACAGCTTAAATTAATCCATTTCCATTAATCTATACCTTGCCACATGGCTCGTGGCTTACCGGCATCTTCACATGCGGCTTGTCATCATGGCGGCTGGCAGTGTCTCTCTGTCTCAGTCTTCCACTTCCCAGCTCTATTCTTTTCCTTGTCCCGCCTATACTTCCTGCCTGGCCACGGGCCAATCAGTGATTTATTTATTGACCAATCAGCAACACATTTGACATACAGACCATCCCACAGCATGCTACTCTGGCACTCAAGGTCCACCCTACATGCTGACAGTCCTCTCCTTCAATCAATGAAGCCATGGTTATCAGGGATAATTGAATCAACAAGTATACATATTTAAAGAATCAATTTTAAGAGCATTGATAAGCTTGTTAGTAAATCTCTACCCAAATAATTCTATTATTTATAACACTTGTCTTCAGAGTTTTCCTGAGAATGTTAAGAGAACAATTAGTGAAAAAGAGGAGTCATATGGGAAGGCTTTTTTTTTTAAATCAGAGAATCAGTCTTTAGTTTTGCTAAAATGTCAAAGGCAGTAGTTCTCAAGTCTAACTAGTCCCTAAAAAAATCTGGAGAAAAAAATTTAAGCAGATTCTTTATACCACTTAGATATTTCTAATTCATTGGTTTGAGGTACTTCCTAGACATCCCCATTTTAGTTAATTCCATAGTAAGATGTTCTGTTGTTGAGTTTTGGGACCAACTGGCCCAATGGTAATTGAAAACGGACCGTTGATGTTAAAGTTAAAATTAAGTCTATTTAGTCATCATATACCTTTGACATACTAGCAGACGTTAGACCGTGGATATGCACTGTTTTGTAAACAAATGTAGCTATCGTCTGTGATAAATGCAATTGGAGTGAGTAGACACAAGATATGATGAGGGAAAGCAGTTCGGACACAGCTATGGATTGTGATAAATGCTACTGGAGTGAGTGTGCATGAGATGTGATGTGGGTAAGCTAACAGGAACACTCTATTTAGAACCAAAACTTGGAGAAGAAAGTTTGAAAAGTTGGCAATAAACTAGGACCTGATGGGTGAGCTGTCACTGGCCAGAGGAGAGAAGGTGGAAGAATGTACCACTGAAAGTCATGGCCAACGTGCAGACCACGAAGTAAGAGTCTCACATCTAAGCACAAGAAGGAGGCAGTCAGCATGGCCAGGGAATGAGTTGAGCAAGGGTGGTAGGCAGTGGGACGTCCAACATTAGACATTCATTAACATTTGGGGGTTCTTCCTTCTAATTTCTTCTCTTCCTTCTTCGAGGATGTGGCTTCTGGTCTACCTATCCTCTCTGGGTCTCTCCCCTGCCTAGCTCATGCCTGCTTTGAGCTCAGATGGGACAGTCCTTTAAGACCTGAGAACTAGTCAACACATCTTTATGTGGCTAATCCTACATTTCTTCAGTCTATTCTTTCTTTTCATGTAGCCTTCTGTCATAGAAGATGGGAGTCTCAGCTGCAAACAGCACATTTACAACCATAGGAAACCAACCTTTGGTTTGTGTCACACCTTATTTCTACCTTTGTTAATTCCATGGCCTAACTGAACTTAATCAGGAACTCATTTTCTACTTAAAACGTTATGCCTATGTCTTCACTCCCGTTCTTGACCATAAGCTCCTGGGGCTAGAACCAGATTGTTTCATAACCAGCACAACAAGCCCAACCTGAGGCTGGGCTGGAATCTGTTTTGTTTTTTCCTTGCTTTTACCACCTGCTTGGTTCAAAGGTACCATCTGCACAGAGTGAATGTAGGCAAATGCTGGAACTAATGTAAATGAAACAAATGCACAAAGCCATGAGGAGTGTGGACTTTGTCTGAGCTGAGGTTTTTACTTGTATTTTCTGCCTTATGGAAGCTACTGAATGGCTTGTGTCATTTGAGTCTTGCTTTTGGTTAAAAAGAAACAGATCAATTAAGGTAGCAATATGATACCTGGTTTAGACATCAGCAGAGACACTGAATCTTAATGGGACATTGTTGATTATGTCATTGTGTCTTACATATGTCTTTGTGACAGTGTCTGGTGTCTTGTGACAGTGATTGCTCTGGTTTATGGTTTGCTTTGGTTCATTCAGAACTAGACCATATTTGACAGAGTTTATATCTTATTTCAGTCACCACCATATTTTTACTCATTTTAAGGCAAAAGTTATATCCTTAAAGAAATCACAACATCTCTCCCTTCACTTTCTTGCTTCTCAACCCTCCTATATACCTCTCGGCTCCCCTTCAAATTCATGACCTCTTTTTTCACTAATTGTTATTACATGCATATATGTATGCACATATATATCCCTAAATCTAACCTGTTTAGTCCATATAATTTCACTTGCATGTGTGTTTTCTGGGCTGGCTGACTGGCACCGGACAACCAATTAGTGTGTTTTCCCTTAGGAAAGACCACCTCTTCCACCCCTAGCCTTCCTTGGTTCCTGTTGTTCTTTGTATAGGGTTTGGACCTTGTGGGCCTTTCCCCCTTCTGTTTGGTACATCCATCGGTGCCATTCTTGTTCAACTCATGTTTGGGCAGTCATGTTGGTGAGACTTTACTGGTGTAGCTTCAGAAGACACTAGAAGACACAATCTCACAGCAAGGCTGTGGATCCTCTGGCTCTCACAATATTTCTGCGCCCTCTTCCACTATGTTTCTTGAGTCTTTGGTGTGGGAGTGGTTTGTAGATGTATCTACTGGGGCTGGGCTCCATACATTTGCATTCCGAGTGGTTGTGGATCTTCTGTAGTGGTCTCCATTTGTAGCAAAGAGAAGTCTTTCTCGATGAAAGGGAAAGACTCCATTTACCTCTGGGTTTATCTATGGGTATAAGAACAAATGTTACTAGATCATTGTTAGGATTGTTCTGGTTTAGTAGACTAGAGGTTGTTGATTCTCCTTAAATAACAATGACATCACTAGCATTGAGTGGTTAGCTAGGTTTCCAGTACCAGGCATGATTTCCTTCTTTAAGCAGATCTTAAATCCAATTAGAGAGCTGTTGGTGGCTGCCCCCAAGTCTGCATGCCACTGCTGTACCTGTATGGCTATCCTGCTATGTTAGCTACTGACGTGCTTCATCAACATCATAACTGGGTAGGACTTCTGGCTTCTTCCCTCCTTGGGAGCTTGCGTGATATCTTCTGGTATGAAAGCTAGTCCTCAGGGAAGGGACATTAATGTCAGTTACAGCTCAGCAGTCTCTGGACTCTTTTTTTTTTAAGTGCATGGTGTCTTCTGCAATTGGGACTTACCTTTTACTTCTGGGCAGCAACCAAGGGCAACAGCAGTAGGCTATATGTTTCGGGAGTCTCTTGGACAGCCTTGGCCAACAGCTCAAAGAGAGGGCTTCTCATGTCTGGTTTTGGGGTTTTGGTTAGGTTGTCTTTGGCTCTTGGAGGGGGCACCATCAGCTCAGAAGAGGAAAGTTCACTAAAACTATATATGTACATTTACTAACAGAAATATGTGTATTATAGGTTTTGTTTTGTAAATAGTTAATAATCTGATTTTTTTGGCAGAAGATATGTCATATACAACATAGTATTCCAATACTGAGCACAGAGAATGGCTTATGAATATTAATATACTTTATTCTTTAATTTTTTAACTGTTTAAGATTTATTTTTTATTATTTTAGATTATGTGTATTGGCTCAATGACATAATCGTGAGACAAAAAGCAGTCTACTCATAGTTCCGCATGTTTCCTTGGAGTCATAATTTAAAGCTTCCATCATCATTTGGGCACTGTGAGTATTTTGGCTTAGGTCATTAAACCCACCAGTCAAAGTGGATTGATAGGGCCGTGTTATCCTCCTCATTTGGGCGTGTAGCTTGAAAGTTTCCTTCCCACTGCAGTGATCTTGGGCAGTCTTGGCCAACCCCACCCAGAATCAGAGATTCTACATCATGCTTCAGCATGCTCCGAACACAACAAATTTCTAGAACTCCTGGGAGATTTCTAAAGCAAAGCCAGAAAAGTCTTGTCTATAGTGGGACCTGTCAAGATGTTTTTAGAGCGATAAAACCCTTGATACTCCCCATTCACCCAAGTGCCTCCCCACATGAGGGATCCCACAGTTCTCAGTACCTCTTGCAGACAGCAAAGACCAAGGAAGGGAACCTAGAGAGAGTGGCACATTTGCTGGTAAACACTGGCAGGTGTTAGTTCTGGTTATGTATGGCAGATCCTGGGTGCTAAAATCCTGCACTTGACTGAGAGAGTGGATAACAACAGTAGACACCAGCAGGGTCATGATTAGAGGGCAGAACTTAAGAACTGGAGAGGAGAGAGTGAGAGAAAAGAAGAGAGAGAAGAAGAATACGAGTGTGTTGTGTGTGGAGAGCAGTCATTTTAATGTTAAGCAGTTAGTGAAACCCATAGGGACCAGAATATTAAATTTATATATGCCTTTATCCCATGCTTTTTGTTGTTGTTGTTAAGTCTTAATGTGAGGAAAGGCAGAAACACATAAAATATTTGAGCTTCAGTTATCTCAACAGCCCTCCCAAATTAGAAAGATATCAGGGTACCCTTTTGAGGGTAGGGACTTCTTTGCTTCTGTCACTCTAGTGTGTGAGATAGTGCCTGGTGTCTAGTAAGTCTTGCATAAATGCTTATGAATAAAAATCAGAACACTTCTCTATCAAACATTTTAAGATGAATTAATATCAACTATTCACAAACTGTCCTAAAAATACAGAATAGCAAATAACATTTCCAAACCCATTCTCTGAGGTCAGTATCTCTGTGATGCCAAACCACAAACATCAAAAGAAAATGAAATTGCAGATAACTTTGAATATAGACATAAGAATTCTCAATACAATGCTAGAAAACCAGCACACACAAAGCATTATGCATACAGTGAAAGGGCTTATCCTAGGGAGGTAGATTTGGTTTAACATTTGCAATCAACTTAGTGCAATTCACTACATCAATAGAAGAATAAAAAAAACCCTTGCCATCTCCATAGAGAAAGCATTTGACAAAACTCGGCATCCTTTCACGATTGAAAATAAAACAATGAAAAGGGTGGAGAAAATTTTCTCAACTCAGTAAAAGACAATTACAAAATCTCACTGCTATGTGGAGGAGATGGAGCAGCAGGAAACAAAATCAAAGCCACCCAGATGAGGGAGGAAGAGGTAAAACTCTTTATTCATGGGTGAACTGATCATGCATGTGGAAAATTCTTAAGAAATTCACTAAAAATCATTAGAACTTATCAATGACTTTATCAAATTTTCAGAATCTAAGCCAATAAGTAAAGATTAAATGTATTTTCAGATACTTATAATAAACAATATAAAAATGAAATTGGGAAAATAAATTATACAATGGCGTCAAAGAGAATAACGTATGTAGGAATAAATTTAACAAAAGAAGTGCAAAGCTTATACTATAAAAACTACAAAACACGATTGAAGTAAATTAAAGAGTAGTTCAAGAAATTAAATGATATTTCACTTATAGGCACTGGGATATTGCCAAGAAGGCAGGACTCCTCAAATTGACCTCCAATTTAACATGATTTCTGTTCAAGTCCCAATTGGTGTCCTTAAAGAAATTATCCACTTGATTCTACAGCTCATAGTAGCTTTACAAGGGACATTGGAGCAACATTATTGACAGTACCCCAAACAGGCAGAATCTGGAGCCAAATCAAATGTCCATCAGTTGATGAATAAATAAACAAATGTGATATACCCATACAAAGAGATAGGTGACCAAAAGCATACATAAAAATTACTCACAAATTAAAGCATGAATGATCCTTGGAAATAGTATGCTAATGAAGGACAATTATGAAGGACCACACATTATCGTTCTACGTGAAATGTCCAGAATGCATCAATCTAGGCAGACAGAACGTAGACTAGCGGTTGCCTACGGACGAGAACAGTGTGGGGAGATACAGTTGGAGGGTGACAGCCAGAGTTCGCTTTACTTTTTGGGGTTATGAAAATCTTCTAATTGATTGTGGGGATGGCTGTACAACTTTGTGAATACATTAAAGACCCTTTAATCTCTTTGTGAACTTTGTTTTAAATGGGTGAAAGGCACGGTATGTGAATTGTATCTTAAGCAATTGCCCAAAACTGAAACAAAAGGATGTTAATGAGTTCACTTAAAGATTTTAATGTAGTCTATTTATTCTAGAGGCAACAATTTCATCTGCATTAGAAAATAATCCAAGCAGGGTGTGATGGTGTATACCAGTAATCCAACAATCTGGAGACTGAAACAGGAGAATCCTAAGTTAAGTAGGTCCTATCAAAGCAGGGAAAAACCATTTTATTACAGTTGGATTGGATTTATTCTGAAACCCTGTCCAGTTTCCACATTCTGTGGGATGAAGTTCTCACATGGAACTTCTTATTGCCCTGTGTTAAGGCAGTAAACTAACTGACATTGTGTGTTTAAACACATCTCCAACTGCTAGTAGGATTTGGGTGAAACTGTGGCAATCAATTCACACAAAGCTGAGCTCCCTGGTGGCCCCTGCTTAGCACATATGACATTGTGACATTTAGTGACAATATCTGAAAAGCCATTTTGATGCTATGAATATTTCCCTGGATCATTCTTAACACAAAGGGAGCTTATTAAAACCTCTCTCCCCTTTGCCTCTCTCTCTCTCTCTCTCTCTCTCTCTCTCTCTCTCTCTCTCTCTCTCTCTCTCTCTTTCTCTCTCCCTCTTTCGGCATCTTATGAACATGATGACATGATGGTTACCCCGGGACAGCTCCCCCTGCCCTTGTCTGTACTCCTTCTTCCTTCTGCCCCTCAACTTGTCAGCGCCATGCTGATGGCAGCTGACATTTCTACATCACGTCATTCTCTATGTCCTCATTCTACTCATCAGCCCCAACTTATGTCATTTCCGGCGGAAACCAACTCAGCTCCACTTTTAACTTTCTGTCACTTCTTATCCTGTTTTGGGGCAGCAAAGAAGGATCATACACAGAGTTCACATCAACAGATAAAGGGAGGGAAGGAGCTGTGTGGTGTTGTCACTGGTCACAATGTCCAACATGCTTAAAAACCAGAAGTGACAAGTTAGGACTGGAGGTGGTATTGGAACTTGTGGAAGAGAACGTGGATTTCATTCTGTGCATTCTGGAATCTTCTACCTACTGTGGCAGTCTGAACGTCATTTGGTTGTTGGTCTTCATCATTCACCTGGTTTGAAGCAGAATCTCTGGTTGAGTGTTGAGTGCACCAGCCTAGCTGGCCTGTGAGCGAGCCCCTGAGGATTCTCCTGCCTCAGTTTCCCATCTCACACAGGCATGCATATGTGCTGTTACATGTGCCTTTAATCTTTAGGTAGCTTCTAGGGGGGCTGAACACTGGTCCTCCTGTTTGCACACAAGCACTTAATCCTCTGTGCCTCCTCCCCATCCTCAGAGAATTGTTGGGAAGCTAAGTTATTTCTGTACTTGATGACTGGCATTGTTTTAAACCTCAGAAGCTATGACTCCTCCATTTCCAGTAGTTGCCTCTGATGTATTGACCCTCAAATCCCAAGGTCAATAGAACACAAAGGACTGTAAAGATCTAAAAGAATCCTAAATGAGTCTAGTCTTTAACACAAAAACCTCAAGAACAATTCTTTAAATACCAACCCTAAACCAGGCTGAAAGGGGTTAAGACATCATCAATGCCACCAGCATTCTGATTGCTTTTCAAGTTATTTGCCAGTCAATAGTATTTATTGAGTGATTGTCCTCTGTGTATTAGGTACCAAATAAGCTTGCAAATTGCATGTTCTGCAAAGAGAACTCTCTCACCCCTTGGCCAAGGCAAGTATATCTTTCTCTGCAAATGAACTCCTTCTGGGAGTTTTGTGGCTTTCTAGATGCCTCTGTTCAAGAGTTGAAGAGATCGGTACTCTAATCTCATATAAATAGAAAAGGCAGGCGGATCTTACCCCACCCCCACCCCCATTCATTCTCTTCTAGGTTGAAAGCTGAAGTACAGTTTTGAAATGCACACTGGGACAGCCTAAGCAGAGTTTGGCAGTTTCTTTTGGTGGGCGACGACTCCCTTCTCTGCCATATACCTCTTCTGCCGTCTAAGGGCGGTCTTTCTACCTTGGAGCATTTCTCTGAGAAAGGTTGACCCTAGGAGTCTTGCACAGGTGTATGGGAACCCCTGTTGGGAATGATAGTTGAGTTCTATAAGGAGAAATGCCAGATAAGGTTTCATCAACCAATGAATCAAAATCATTTGGCCCAAACACTCATTGAGAAAATAACTTTTTTTTTTTTTTTTTTGGTTTTTCGAGACAGGGTTTCTCTGTGTAGCTTTGCGCCTGTCCTGGAACTCACTTGGTAGCCCAGGCTGGCCTCGAACTCACAGAGATCCGCCTGGCTCTGCCTCCCGAGTGCTGGGATTAAAGGCGTGTGCCACCACCGCCCGGCGAGAAAATAACTTTTTAAAAAGAGGCAAAGAATCAATGCTTTCCATTTGAATTCTTTTCACCCTCTCTCTTTTTTTTTTCTCTCAAAACAAATTTTGGGCTATTTTTGAATCCAGTAAAAAAAAACAAAAACCCAAAAAAACAAACAGTTGAGGGTGAGGAAAAGAACAGGTACTCCTGCTTAGTCATATGCAGGTAAGATGCTCTGGGAGAATGATTCAAACAAATGGCAATGCTTTAGAAAGTTTGACTTCCACACTATAGTTAGATGGGTAATGAAGGGCAGGGACATGTAGCAAGATGGATTTTACAAAAATATGTATGTGAGTGTTTTGCCTGCATGTATTTCTGTGCATCACATGTGTGCATGGTGCCTTTGAAGGCTGGAAGAGGGCAACAAGTCCCCTGAACTTGCAATTACAGGTGATCGGGAGCTGCCACGTGGGTGCTGGGAATCAAACAGGATCCTCTGCAAGAGCAGCAAGTGCTCTTGACATTTGAGTCATGTCTCCAGCCCCACGTGCAGCAAGACTAAGGAGTCTGGTTCCCCATCCCTATCCTGTCTGAGGACTCATGTGCACACTGCCTGGTTCATTCCTCCCTGGGAGCCTCCCTGAGGTGCTACATTCATTCCTCCACACTTCACGCCCTACTTGGTCAAGGCTGACTTGAGGTAAATATATTACTGACATTGAATTCTGAGAAAAGGTCTCTCCCAGAACTCTGCTGTACAAGTCTACTCATCTTGTTTCCTTGTCAAAAGAGAAGGGAAAGTCTTATCTGCAACCGAAGGGACACTGTCTTGTTAGACAGGGCTTACGCTGTGGCTGTGGACTGGATATCAAGTTCAATCATCCCTTGGGAATTTCCCAGCTGTCTTAACAAGATCAGGCTCTCATATGTGTTAACTGTAACCTGAGGGAGGGAAGGGCTCAGATTTGTCCCAAATTTCTATTTTCTAGCGTCACCATGCATTTTGAGTTGATTGGATACACATTTCATAAAGAATGACATCAAATCTTCAGGTCTGAAAAAGTGGGTGCTGGAGAAAATACATAGCTGGGAAAATAGAAGGAAAAGAAAAAAAACTGCCTTGGGGAAACATCAGATGGTGGATCTCAGGGACCCAGGCTTCTGAGGCTGCAAGAGCTTCTGAGGAGAACTAGACAGTGGTCTTAGCCAACGATGAGGAGTGGATCTCCATCACTGAGCTGGGGTCTCCCATTAACAACACAAAGATCAAGTCCCTGGAGATATCCCTGTTCTCCTTGGCCATTAAGGCATCTGAGATGGCTGACTTTTTTCTCCTGGGAACAACCCTACATGATGAGGGTCTAAAGACCATGCTAGCACAAAAGCAGACTTGAGATGGCCATGTTCAAGGCTTTGACACTACTGGGGACTACAATGGTCATGTTGGCTTGGGTATTAAGTGCTCCAAGAAGGCAGCCACTGCTGTCTGAGGACCCATCATCTTAGCCAAGCTTTCCATTGTCCCAGATCAGAATGGTTACTGGGGGAACAAGACTGGCAAGTTACACAATGTCCCATGCAAGGTGACAGGCCATGGTGGCTTTGTGCAGATGAGTCCTATTCTACAGAGGCACTAGCACCATCTTTGCTCTTGTGCCCATGTAGCGGCTGCTGAGGGCCAGTGTTGATGACAGCTACGCGTTAACTATGCTGCTACCCTGGGCAACTTCACCATTGGCACCTCTGATGCTATCTCCAAGACCTACTGATAACCGACCATTGACTTCTGAAAAGAGAAGGTATTCACCATGTCTCCCGATCAGGAATTCACTGACTATTTTTGTAGAAACCCATACCAGAGTCTCCACTCAAAGTACTCAAACTCCAGCTGTGGCTA
The DNA here is from genome assembly GCF_007827085.1 of Peromyscus californicus insignis. Classification (NCBI taxonomy): domain Eukaryota; kingdom Metazoa; phylum Chordata; class Mammalia; order Rodentia; family Cricetidae; genus Peromyscus; species Peromyscus californicus. The sequence goes on along the minus strand of NW_026294436.1, from coordinate 61,356,038 downwards.
CTACATATGATTTTTATTCTAGATAAAGTAAATTAAATCTGGGGGAAGAAAAGGAATGACTATCAGCAGTGTCTTTGGATAACATAAAGTTTCTTTAAGAAAAAAAATAATTTTAAAGAATGCAAAGCACTCTTAGTTCTGGCAGGGGAGCTAAATGTGCTATTGAAGAGGCCACAAGGAACATATTATCCACAGAGCATATCACAGTCACTGTCCAATAGCAAATGTAGCCAAGGCAGGGACTCTACAGTTTGATTGTCTTGTGTTTGGGAGGTATGGGTGACGTGCAATCCTAATTAGTCTTAACAATAAAAACCCAGAGTCAGATATCGAGGGTGAAAGCTGAAAGATTAGAGAAGCAGAACAGCAGCCATGTCACTTTTTACCTCTACCAATCATCAGACCGAATGGCTGTGATCCCATCTCTACAAATCCTCATACTGAATTGGCCAGGATCCTGTCTCTACCTGCCTTATATTCCTGTCTCTACCTCCTGATTGTGCTGGGATTAAAGGTGTGTGCCACCACCACCTGCCTCTGTTTCTCTTTTAGACTGATTCAATCTCATATAGCCCAGGGTGGCCTTGAACTCCTGATCTTCCTACTTTCTCCTCCCAAGTGCTGGGGTTGAAGGTGTGTGCCACCATGGCCTGGTCTCTACGGTTGACTAGTGGCTAGCTCTACCCTCTGATCTCTAGGCAAGCTTTATTTGTCAGAACACAGACAAAATATCATACAACATATGGGGGAAGAGATAATGGGACGAGAGCATTCCACATGTGTGAAGGATCTGCCTTTAGTAGTTCAGTACAGAGAAGACTCTCATGTGGAGACCCACAGAGGTTTCCTAGTGAGAACTTACTCAGGGTCCAAGAATCTGAGCTTGCTTTACCCAGCAGGGCTGCATAAGGGGATGATTTGACCACAGGCATGGTTACCAGGTGTTTGGAAGGGTCCTCACTTGGCTGTACAGTGTGCTTTGATCTAACAAGAGGGAGGTCTTTTGGCCCACCCCTTGGCATTGTTATTAAAAGCCCTTTTGAATAAATGGAAAAGTTCTTTGGGTATTGACCCAGGTCCTCCCGAAGCTTTTCTGTGTTTCTGTCTTTTTTTTTTTTTTGTCAGCTAGATCTCTCTTTCTATCTAATATTTTTCTTATCCCTCTCTCCTCCTCCTCCTAAGAATCCTAGAAAAGGTGGGAAAGGTAGGAGCTGGACTCCCACAGTCTCCCACACTCTCAGTATCTCAGGAACTGCCCCAGTTACCACCCCAGTTACCATCCCAATCCCCAATTCTCTCCATCGTAGGAGCTCTGAATGTCCTAAAGCAATGTTTAATGAAAGGCACAGTTTCTGATAAATGCTTTCCAGTTCCATTCTGTGGTTAGCCATAACCACTAATGCAACTTAGTAGGTACCTGTTATCGGTAGATTCGATAAAACAGTTGATTCCACATAGCACTTCTTTCCAGACTGCCTTGGATTTTATTATTCCCAGTTTTATTATGACTATTGCCTGGATTTACTGTGGCCATTGAGTTACTTCCTAAGCATTTTCTTGGAATAGGATCATGAACAAAGCATAGCCCCTGGGAACCCATGGTCTAGTGGGGAGGGGGATAAGTAGATAACCAATTTTGAAGCAAGAATGTAAGTACTATGGTGTGGACAGACTACTCTGTGAAAAGGCACAGGAAGTAGGTTCTCTGAGATCTCCTTTTCTTGGAGACTTAAGGACTGGGCCTCTAAAAATAACAACAACAACAACAACAACAACAACAACAACAACAACAAAACAGCCATGTAAGAATGCTTGAACCATCAGGAAAGAATATCCCCACATCAGGGCACACAGTGTTTAACCACATATTCCCTACTCAGAGGTAAGACCTTCAGGTCCTGGAGGGTTACTAAGTCCCTAGTTATTTTAGTTATTCAGAATCATGTATCTTAGACACACTGTCCATATGCAAGAAGTTATTTTACTCTTCTGGAATATTCTGTCCTCTCCTTGTTCAGACACTCTAGGCTAATATGTTAAATATTTGGTGTATAACCTACCACGGCCTTAGTAATGGGTTAGCTCCAGCGGAACCAGGGGGCTGCGAACTTGCAAGTGGAGAAGGCGTTTGTTTTTTTTCCCCATAGCAATGCTACTATAACAGGAAGGTTGTGGTTTGATCAATATTCGCACAGCCTCAGCAACTGGGGTTTATAATTAGATGCAGCAAGCAAAGAACTGTTGACCAACGTAGAAGTTGGAAAGTATTCTGGGAAGCATTACGCCCTGTTAATCAGAAGCTTCCTAGAAGTGCCCCTATTGATCTGTCATAGAGGACGGATTATCGTGGTGCTGGTTTAGAGAAAGGTTACGGGATAGGCTTTCCGGAGCACTTTTCAATCACTGTAAACCTCTTGTACCAGCGATGGTTTCCTGTAATCCCGAACAAGGACCCTTCAGAAACTTAGAGGCTCCAAGCTCTCTTTTGGAGGCTCCTCTGCGACTCTGTGGACCATGCCCAGCCTGGGCAGTGGGTAACTTCCAAGAGGTAACTGCCAAGATTAGCAGCCTCTAGCTAAGCCAGGCTCTGAGTCCTATTCTTACCATGATGGCAGTATGGAAGACAGAAGCTATGCATCTGGGAGAAGACTAGCCTCGGCCCTCAGGCCATGCAGAGAGCCTTAGAGGTGGGGTGGCCAGTAGTTGGGACTTGTAGAAGCATTTTGCCTCTGGTTATAATTGGGGAGTATAAGGAGATGTTTTTCATTCACTCCGAAGCACACCTGAGCATGTCTACCTCTGTTGAGCTCAAATAACTTATTTAGTTTTTTATTCTGTCAACAAATATTATGGAACAATATCAACAGGTATTATGTTGGTTAATTTTGTATGCAAATATGTCTGGCCAGGGAGGGCTTGGATATTTGTTCTAAGCATATTCTGGACATGTCTATGGGGGTGTTTGAGGATGAGGCTTCTATCTGAATAGACAGACTGAGAAAAGCTGCTGCTCTCCCTTATGTGGGTGGGGCTTCTCTAGCCAGTATGGAACCTAGGAAGAACAGAAAGCTGCCAGTGCGAGCATTGATGTCCTGCCTCAGTCTTACATTTTGACCGCAGCTTACACCATTGATTCTCCTGGGTCTGTGTTGTGGATATCGCTCTACATAAATAAAGCACTGATTGGCCAGTGACCAGGCAGGAAGTATAGGCGGGACAAGGAGAGTGGAGAATTGAGGAAGGAGGAAGGAAAGGGAGACCGGATGGAGCCACTGCCAAGACAAGGAAGATGTAAAGTACCGGTAAGCCATGAGCCACGTGGCAAAGTAAAGATTAATAAAAATGGGCTGAATATAAGAGTGAGAGCTAGACAATGATAGGCCTGAGCTAATGGCCAAGCAGTTTAAATAATATAAGAGTCTGTGTGTTTATTTTATAAGTGGGCTCCGGGACTGGTGGGACTTGGCGGTGGGAGCTGGAGAAAAATTCTCCAGCTACAGGTCTGGATGTCTTAGCCTTCGTAGCCTGTGAGCCAATTTCCTTGCAATAAATCTATCTCCCTGTAACACACACACACACACACACACACACACACACACACACACACACACACACACACATGGGGGGGTAGGGAGGGGAGAGAGATTTACATCTGTGTTAGTTAGCTTTTCCATCATTATGAAGAATATCAGATGTAACCTAGAGAAGGAAGAAGGCTTTATTTGGATTTTGTTTCACACTGAGGAGGGAGTGGTGGTGTGTTGTTAGAACAAAACGTGTCACATAAGGGTGGCCTTGAAAGCAGAGAAAAAGAGGAACTATGGCCAGGCATAACCTTTTAAGGAGCCTGATCCAAGTTACCTGTTTCCTGCAGCAGCCAGCCAGACCTCACCTCCTAAATCTGCTGTGGCTTCCCCAGATAGTACCATCAGAGGGTACTCGTGTGTGTGTGTGTGTGTGTGTATCTGAATGTACATGTGTGCTGGGGAGCTTTTCACATTCAAACAATCACACTGGTTGAACATCTCTAATCTGAAAATCTAATATCTGAGACTTTTAACTATCATGTCACTGATCACACAGATAAGATTAACAATACTCGATTTGCATGCGTGTGTGCATTCTGTTCTCTGAAGGACTCTGACTAGAACAGATAACCCAGTGATGAGAAGCACGGGGCGCCTGCTCTCACTGCTCATCATCTTCCTTTCCTTCTGTGTGGAAGAGAGAAACAAGTGAATAAGGTGAGTATCCAATAATGAGTCTTCAGCAGAGAACTGAAACAAGAGAGTTTAATAATAAGTGGCCGATGATTCCTTTTGATTGGGTGGTCAGAAAAAGTCTTTCTGAAAATGTGACATTTGAACTGACCAGCCCCAGAGAAGACTGGGGGGAAGATGGCAGGGGGAAGAACTTCCCCACGTGAGAAGAGGAAGTGCAAAGGCCTCTGGGAAGGACCTAGTGCACAAGGGGTGAGGGGTGGGAAACGAGGCCAGAGCTGTTTTGTCAGAGCTGGCGCAATACCGGGTTGTGTGAACTGTAAGCCAGAGAGAGTCTGAACTATATTATAAAGACAACGAGAGGCCTCTGACAGTCAGGATTCCTGGTAGTCATAGCGTCCAACCTGAGTTCTTTTCATGCTTTTAAAATGAATTATTCTTTGGAAACTTAATGCATGTATATAATACACCCCTCCGTTCACCCTTTCTTGTCTTGTGCCTACCACCAGACCTCCCCATTCCTCCTACAAAGTCCCAGGCCTACCTTCATGTCTTTATTTTGTTTCTGGCTTTGCTTTGTGACCCACTGAGTCTATCCAGGGTGTGATGCTGTCCACTGTGAGTGTAATTCACCAGTAGCTACATAATCAAAGGCAATGATTTCTCCTCCTGACTTGAATATATATTTAAATCAATGGAGCTGTGTCATATAGGATATTCAAAAGGCGATGGGTTCCGTTACCCATCATTTTCTACTCCTTCCGAAATATTCCACTAAAAGGGTTATAAAAAGTTAAATAAACTGATAAATCTCTTAAGCACAATATGGATTTACATGGTAGCAGCATTAGTTTGGAAGTTGAAAAATGGATGAGATTGGATTTGTCAGCTGTGAGAAAATACTTGCTTTGTCAGCTGTGAGAAAATACTTGCTTTGTCAGCTGTGAGAAAATACTTGCTTTGGGGACATATATTATATACAAAACGTAACTGTCTATCTGTCTGTCTGTCCATCCATATATCTACTGATCACTGCAGAGGAGGAAATACTACGGAAGTCACGTTACTTCCTACTCTCAACAACCTAGCCTCTGTTCACTCTCTGCTGCCTCTAGAGGAACAAGTGTAAGGCCAGGGGAGGAGAATGGATAATAGACACCATCAGACATTAGATGTTCCAACTGTTTCTTCTTCCTTTGGGACTCTAGGTGTGGCCTGAGGCTAACCATGGCAGGCATGATGTCAAGAGCTCTTGACTCGCACTGCCGTGGGAAGGTGTATGAATGGAAGAGCCATTCCTCGAACTGTTCCTCATGGATGCTCCCAAAGGTTCAAAGAGAAGAAAGAGGATCAGGACTGAGCCCCTGGCCACCTTCCTAGTGTGAGTTGAGATGCCCAAGGACACATCTATTTCAGACACCTGTTCCCTGAGGAGCCATCTCAGTGGGCTTGGTACAGATAGAACACTGGCACTGGCCATTTGATTTTTGTTAAATGCAGGATCTTCATGTAGGTATTTCTCTCTAAGCACACTTGAAAATAAACTCATCCCCAGAGTAGTTTGGTTTATATTTCCCAGATTTTGTGTCTTTCCTGACACAAGGGAGATCTCACTCATTTCCCCCAAATGCTCCATTTCTTAACTCCATCCTGTTATGCATGGTATAAGATGTTTTACATAGACACAAAACTTTCAGTAACAATGTAATCTTTCCTCCATGCAAAATATTGAAAAATGACTTAGGAAATTACAAGTAAGAAAAACTAGAAGCTCCCCATAATTCCATTGCCTAAAAATAAACATTGCTTTGAGCTGGTGGCATCCATGTTATACTTGTGGGGACCACTGGAGGGAACAGGTAACAGGTCCATCTACAATTGATCTCAAGTGCTAGGCCTGAGACAGAGCCTATACTCGGTTACAACTTGATAGTTAGGTGCCCAGTATTTATGTAAAACATGTTTTTAAAATGTAAAAAACAATTTTTATACTAGGGTGGAGAGGAAAAGTAGCTTTGAAAATCCACACATGAACTCATATTCAATATCCTATTATGATCCTTGTAACTCTGTAGCTTTCAAACTTACCCCCTCTCCGGCCCAAGGGCAGCACTCTTCTTCATACCTCATGGAGAATGAATTGACTATGCATGTTCCCATATTCATGCCTCCTACTTTGTGTCTAGAATGGTCTTCCTTTCTGCAAATATGCTGATCTATGCCCATCATTCTTTTGGTTTCACTCCAGACCTCATCTTCCAATTAGAAGTTGACTTCACTTACTTCTCTTTGCTTCACAGAGTTTAGCATTTCCTTGTGGTCCACACGAATCACAGGGCACCACTGTGACTGGGCCGGCCTTACATCTTAGCAGAAGGCTGGGCATAAGCCACATATGCCATAAAAAGAAAAGTGCATGTTATGGTGTTTATTCAGAACTGTATGCAAGCAGCTAACCCTAGACTTGGGGTGGCTCATGGGTGCTGCTAAAACCTCTGAAGGAGAGGGGCTTATAGTTTCTAGACTTTAGGGCAGTGTTTTATTCTATCATTTTAGAGCTCAGAAGTATGAAACATAAAGATGGCTTATTTGGAGTCTGTGGGTTTCTTACAGTCTAACTCACACGGGAGCTGAGGGCAGTTTACCCTCATGATTGTGATTTGGATGTGAAATATCCCATAGCCTCAACACTTGGTCCCCCAGCTGGTGATGCTGTTTTGCGAGGCTGTGGGACTCTTAAGAGGTAAGTCCTAGCTAGAAGAAAGGGATTTCTAGGAGACTTTAGAAGGTAATAGTCATGCCTTGATTGCACCCTGATCACTCTCTGCTTCCTGGTCAGTAAGTTCTGGGGCTGTCTCTGCTGCCCTGCTTTTCCTGGTGTAAGATGCTGAGTCCAGATAAATCCCCCTTGTTATGTGTTAGGTTGCAGAGATGAGAAAAATAATTAGTATTCCTTCCGAGATCTCCATGTACCTAGTAGGACTAGACAGCTATGGTATAAATGGGGAAAAGGTTAAATAACACAATTCAACCCAAGGTCTTCACACAAGAAATATTTCATTATGTTCTTACAAAACAGCAGCTTCTATAAGAACAGACATTCTATTTATTTATTTATTTATTTTCTATGTGTTTTTCACATCATGTATCTTGATCCCATTTATTCCCCATCCCTTCGCAGCCACCCACCTCCCCTGCAGCCCCCCCAATAAAACAAAATTGAAGACAAAAAAAGGAAGAAAATAAAATGAGAAGAAAAAGGGAAGGAATTAAAAATCTCATCATGGATCTCTGTATCTGGTTCCCTCAGTCATTGGATGAGGTTTCTAGCACGACAATTAGGGTGTTTGGCCATCCTATCACCAGAGTAGGTCAGTTTGGGCTTTCTCTCGACCATTGCCAGTAGTCTATTGTGGAGGTATCTTTGTGGATTTCTGGGGACCTCTCTAGCACTTTGCTTCTTCCTATTCTCATGTGGTCTTCATTTATCATGGTCTCTTATTCCTTGTTCTCCCTCTCTGTTTTTGATCCAGCTGGGATCGCCAGCTCCCCTAAGCTCTCTTTCCCTCTATGGCCAGGCCCCAGGTGGAGCTCCAGGAGTCCAATTGGTGAGAAAGAAGAGGGTTTGTATGAGCGAGAATTGTTGAGACCAAGATTGGAAAAAGCACAGGGACAAATAGCCAAATGAATGGAAACACATGAACTATGAACCAATAGCTGAGGAGCCCCCAACTGGATCAGGCCCTCTAGATAAGTGAGACAGTTGATTGGCTTGATCTGTTTGGGAGGCATCCAGGCAGTGGGACCGGGACCTGTCCTCAGTGCATGAGCTGGCTGTTTGGAACCTGGGGCTTATACAGGGACACTTGGATCAGCCTGGGAGGAGGGGACTGGACTTGCCTGGACTGAATCTACCAAGTTGAACTCAATCCCCAGGGGAGTCTTTGCCCTGGAGGAGATGGGAATGGGGGTGGGCTGGGAGGAAGGCGGGGGGGGCGGGGGAGAACAAGGGAATCTGTGGCTGATATGTAAAATTAAATTAAATTATAAAATAAAAAAATCTCATCATGGAAGCTGTATTACCCCTTTGTCCATACATCTCCACTTGCAAGTATTCATTGCAGAGTCATTGGTCTGGTTCGAGGCTCCTGTTCTTTACTACACATTCAATGCTGGGCCCCCACTAGGACTCTTCCTGGACATCCCGCTACCACCCTGTGTTACGGAGATCCTGCAGCTTTGGGACTGTGGATCAGGTCCTTTCATGTGCTCCAGCGAATCATAGATGGGGTGGATGTTGAGGCAGGCCAAGTCACAACCTTGGGTCTGGGCCTGGGCAACTGTAGGGTTGGTCTGCCAGATGGAAAATGGGGACAGTTCTCCCATGGTCTCAATTTTGGGGCTGGCTTACCTACACCTGCCCTCACTGTGTTGGCTCTATTGTGCAAGGCGCAGGATCCACTCTCCCAAGTGTTGCAGCTGGTGGGGGTCAGGGATGGCTCTCCTACTCTTATGATCACAGGGTCAGCTCTCCCACCTGCCTCAGGTATTGTAGTCTCATGTACCTCAAGACAGATGAGAAGTAGGGACATCTCTCCCATGCTCACAACTTTGGGGCTGCCTCACCCACACTTGCACTATTAGGGTTGGCTCTATTCTGCTGCCCTGGCAAGGTGCAGGGCCTGCTAAATGTTGCAGCTGTTGGGGGTCAAGGATGGTCCTCCTGCTCTTACGCTCACAGTCCAACTCTCCCACCTGCCCCAGGGGATGATGAGTGGGAGGCAGGGAAAGGCATCTCTCCCGCTATGTATCAGATGAGGGGCGGGGCCGGGTCTCCCATGGTCACATCCTCAGGGTTGGCTCACCTGTGCTCTCACCAACAGGTTTATCCCTGCTGTGCTGCCCAGACAAAGTGCAGGGCTCGCTTTCCCATGGTGTATTGCCCCTGGTCAAGGGGTCAGCTCCCTAACCATCTCAGCCCGCTCCCTTCCTCTCTCATCTCTTCAGATTTGCCTCTGTCCACAGGACCTGAACCATTCTGTCTATCTGTCTGCCTGCCTGTCTATCTGTCTCTCTCCTCTCCATTAGACACCATACCATACCTCTGCTCACTCTAACAGTGGCCTTCTGGTTGGTGCTGCTTGGTACCAGGTGGGCCTGTGTTTTGTCTTCGGAGCCTGGGGTGGGCAGCCCTAGGGCTGCGTGTGGGTCTCTCTGTCTCATTCAGGTCGCCGTGATGCAGGGCTGGGCTGTGTTTCCTTATCAGAAGGAGATCATTATAGTGCCCAACTGCCTGGTGCCATGGTGCTGAGCAGGCTCCTGGTTGGTGGGTTTGGCTGTGAAGAAAAGACACTTAAGATTTAGCGTTTTAGTGTTTATCTCAAGGGAGTAAGATAAACCCAACGGACTATCCCATCGGCTCCTTGATAACATTGCTCTCATGGAAATCAAGACCTGACCGTCAGAGAGAAGACTTATATCACTTTTTTAGTTTCTTCCTTATTAGACAGTTTGCAAATCCCCCCCCCATTGGTATTTAAATCTAACGGCAACACAATGAAAGGTGTTAGTGGGAACTGAGGCTGCTCCTGCAGCGTGTTTCCGATTAGACCCCATGGGTAACATCTCTCCCAGGCACCATCCTTGCAGCTCATCTACTTAATTGGCAGTGGTTGGAATTTACTGGATCTAATATGATATTTACTTACAGTGTCCTTTCTTCTTCCACAATTCTTCTTTAATGTTTTTACTCCACAAAATAGGCAGATTGTCCCCAAGGACAAGATCTCAAAGGGGCAACTTGGGAAGCTCATTGGTATCCTGCAGAATACAGGGATGCGGGAAAGGGTTAGTTACAACGATTATGTCAATGGCTACAGGGGTGCTAGGAACTGCTGGGCACAGCTGATCCCTGGGGTGGGGCTGGGAGATGTGTGATGAAGCAGGCAGTTCCTGGCCAAATGGGCACCGGGGAAATTACCAGAGTAAATGTGATGGATTCTGTCAGTGGAGCTTCCTGTCTCTCTTTTGTTCACTTAAACCAGGGAGCAAGCTAGCTGTCTGCAGAAATGAGCCAATGTGCAACTTAGTCCTGTGATGTCACGCGTCTGTCTTCCGAAGAAATGTCTCAGACTCTGTGCCTGAGGGGTGGAGCTAGAGGGAGCTGCAGCCCATGCTGCCTTGCGTACTTTCTCTAAGACAGGCACCTTTCCTGTCAGCCTCCGTCAGTGCCTCAGCCTGGAGTGTTCAGTACAAAGCCTTGTCCTGGTGGTGATGAGGTGTGCTGGAGTGAGTTGGGGAAAGAAGATGCAACAGTATTTACGCCGTGAGGATCTCAACTCCTAAGGAAAAAGGACAGGCCTACCCAGCTCTCATACCAAGCAGAATTCATTTGGTATAGCTAAAGAGGTTGAGAGGCCTCGGGGATGTCTTCACGTACTGGGGCAGCTAGAACAAAATTATGGCTACTTAGGTGACTTAGAACCAACAGCTATTCCCACCCTCACAGTTCTAGAAGCTGAAAAGTCCAAGATTAACGGCATCAGCAGATTCAGTGTTCAGTGAGGGCTACATTCCTAATTCATAGATGGATATCTTTCCTCTTGGGAAGTCACATGATATACTCATATGTTGGAAATAGCCGAGGGTCTCATGTACAAGGGTGCTAAATCCAACTAGAAACTTCCAGCTCTCATGACCTCTCATCTCCAAGAGGACTCCCTTCTCCCCTTAAATTGCCCCATGCTAATGGCCTTAGGGTGGGGTAGGAATTTAACATAAGCATTTGGGGCAGTGTATGTAAGCATGCTGCATATTACAAGGGTCAAGAAAGGAAAGGATGTTGAGGCCTGAAGGACTAGGAAAGACTCAGCAGAGAAAGAGGTAGCGTTTAGACATGGCTCTGAAGGTTGAGCCAAGCTTGGACTGGCTCCTCAATGAAGCCCAGTTTGCTCTAGCTGTCTATGAGGAAAGGGGCTATACAGAATCACAGTTTAGGGACACAGATTCCAGAATCAGACGGTGGCATTCCAGTCTATTTCTAGTACTCCAACCGTGTGACCGTGAGCAAGCTACTTTTCTCAGCTGAAGTGCCCCAACCTGTGTGGAGACCACCCTCCACCTGGGGCTCTCCACAGTATCTGTTGGGTCTTGTCATTCATGTCAGGATAGGAGACTGCCCCGACTTTAGCTGAGGTGGGGACCTCTCGTCTTGATGATGCCTCTTTCCTTGGGATACTCTTCTTTCCTTGATCTTATTTTCCAGTCTCTCCTCCCCAGCTTACTCTGTCCACTTGGAGAACCAGACCTCTCTGCTGGGTGACTCCAGCCTTCATGGCAGTGTTTCTGTACTGTTGACAGATGGACTTTGGGCTTTCATTCTCTGTAAACTGTAGCATTGGCGAGACAAGCTGATGGTTAGAGACACTAACAGACTCTCTGTCTCTTTAAGTCAGACCTTCTTTCTACTCAGAGGGGAGGAAAGTGGTGGATGGGGATGTGTATAAAAAGAACTAGAATGCCAATCTTCTACGAGTAAAATGGACACAGTGGAAGCACGTGTCTCACAGAGGCCTGTGAGAATCTAGTGAGAATATAAGCCAGGTACAGATCAATCCTTCAATCGTCATCGCTTGACTAGCATTGTGGCTGGTCCTCAGGCCTAATCACTGGGGGCTGAAAGACCATAGAGAGCCAAGATGGCTGAGTAGCAAAACTCTCCTTGATTCTTGTAATTCTCTTAGGGCATTTTAAAGTTGCTTTACTTAAGCATTATGATATGTAGCCCTGATGTAAGAATTGAATTCATCAAGCTCCTTTGTTTGATCATTTGCATATAACATTTTATATGTACAACCTGACTCTGGTGAAAACTGCCCAGAGGAACTTTTTAAAGGATCATTGAGGGCTCCTGTAGAACCTTCACAGTAGAAGCTTGAAGACTGAGAGTCTTTGTGTTCCAGAGACTTAAGCAAACATGGCTTTGTGCATCTTTCCCCAAAGAAATTCCATTAGTGTGTCCTGAACTATAACTCTCTGAGTCTCAGTTTCCTCATCTGTTAAATAGGGGTGATAGTTATGATGGCACACAGCACATGGGTTGGTTGTGAAGATGTATACAAGTTAATGTTTATACTTGCTTACAATAGTCTCTGACACACACTTTGCCCCATGGTTACTGTGTCATCATCATCATCATCATCATCATCATCACCAGGACCTATGTTGGACTAAGTGTCTCCTTGGGATACATCAGCTGTAGCAGGTATGGACATGTGATGGTTAGTATTTCAACTTGACAGACTGTGGGAGATTAGTCTCTGGGTATGCCTGTGGGGCACTATCTTGATCGTGTTGATTGACATGAGAAGACTTGTCCACTGTGGGTGGCACCATTCCCTGGCTAGGATCCTGGATGGTATAAATAGAGAAAGGGATCTTGAGCAGCAGCAGGCATCCATTGTTGTTTCTGGCTATGTATGTGATGTGCACAGCTGCCTCAGTTCTCTGCTGCCTCGACTTACCTGTCCTGATGGACTGTGCCAGGGACTGTGAGCTAAACTAAACGCTTTCTTCCTTAAGTTGCTTTGTCAGGGTGTTTCATCATAGCAACAGGACAAGAACCTAAGACAGACGTGATTCCTGGGTACAGTTGTGACCTGTGGGGAGCTATACCCCTGTTTTATGAGGGAGGCAGCCCCGAAGGGGGTCGCTGCTTCCACTGTTCTGATGAGACAAGGAAGGATCAACTATGCCAGCTTATCTGCTATGCTCAAGGTCACATTGCACCAGTGAAATGGAGAAACTGGATTGAACTGTAAATTTCAGTCTTTTAAAGTACAAGCCCATAACCATCCGCTAAGCTCCCTGGTGTTCTTCTGAGCCATTTTAAATAGGTATTTTCAAACCAAACCCATAACATGGCAGCTTCCTTTCACTGGAAGGAACTGTAAATGATGAATGATAGCTACAAGACAATGAGATGCTAAAATGCCTACTTCACAGTAAGCTGAAGAGGGGAAAACCTGAAGTTCACTTTCCCACTTTCAATTAGGTTACACAGGCCATTAAGCCAAGTAATAGGAGCTTTTTGGAATTTTTGGTCAGAGTGTACAGTAGCCATATCTTATTGTTATGCAAACAAAACCTGGACATTCAAGGTTAAAGGCCCAGAGCCCAAGTGAAAACTAACCTCATCTTCAACACTAGCCATGTAGGAAAGGATGGAAAAAGCTTTTAGACATTTGTCGTGGCCTTATTTTTATCACATAATTATCTTGCATATGCTATTTGTAATGGAACTATCTAATTGATTTCTTAAAAGAAACATTGTCAGTAGTAAGGTTGTCTTGGCTTTGGAAGATGTGCTAATGATGGGCCATTTTAATTATGAAAATAATTATCTTGGTGTAACTCTGTCCCTTTATTTTAATTATGTGAATGCAGCCCATTTGGCCTGATGATGTGGTGTTGAATAGATTTCAGGAGGCTGTGTGCAAAATCCTGCAACCTCTGCAGGTCCACAGATTCTTTTCTAATTCTCTACATGACCGCGGAGTATTCTTGAGCAGAAAAACAGCAGCATCAATCCACAGATTGCTTATAGATTTTCCCTTCTCTGAACATCTTTCCTTTTATGATAGGCAGGACACTCCTCATAGCTAGGGAGGGCCTTCCCTGTCCTGCTCATGATTCTTGTTCCAATGCCTGATGGAGTTTCCATGCCCAGCCAGTTTCTCTGGGTGAATTGGATTCCAGGAACCTTGGCTTCTGTGGCCTGTATAACCACCAGCACATGAATAAGGAGCTGTGTAGGCCAGCTGTGGATTTCAATGAGGCAGGATGGAAAAGAAATGTGAAGGAAAAGAAACCCTTTATCCTGGAGTGTGATTGGAGCCTCTCATTATTAGAGAATCAAGCTTCTAGGACAATTACCTCCTGCTTATGACCTTTCACCCTTTCCAGCCACAAACCTGAGTTTTCCTAAGGACCTCACTGGAAGTCTGTACACAAGGAAAAGTTATGTACCAACTCCTTTGTGCAATTCTAGTGTCTCTTGGTTTTACACTATTAGATTATAATTCCATTCAAGGCATCACCCTCTAGTCTCACTTAGAGAGAGAGGCAGGAGAAGGATTCCTAAAAAACTTTTGAGGTATGTGCTTGCTAGTTTTATGTCAACTTGACACAAGCTAGAATCATTTGGGAAGGAGCCTCAGTTAAAAAAATGACCCTACCAGATTGACTTTGGTGCATTTTCTTTATTGATGAGTGAAGTAAGAGGACCCAGTTCACTGATGGTGATTCCACCTCTGAGTTGGTGATCCTCAGTACTAAAAAAAAAAAAAAAAGACTAGGCATGCAATGATGAGCAAGTGAGTAAGTAGCATTCCTCCATGGCCTCTGCATCAGTTCTTATCTCCAGGTTCCCACTCTGATTTCTCTGTATGCTGGACTACCAGTGGTAAGATGAAATAAATCCTTTCTACTCTAGAAGAAAAAAAAAAAAGAAGCCACACCCAAAGGGAGTACATGGCAAGAAATAACCAAATTATCAAACTCAGGCTAAAATCAATGAAATAGAAACAAAAACAATACAAAAAAAATCAATGAAGCAAAGAGTTGGTTCTTTGAGAAAAATCAATAAAGTTGACAAATCCTTAGCCAAACTAACTAAAAGGCAGAGAGAAAGAAGATCCAAATAAACAAAATTAGAGATGAAAAGGGGGACATAACAATAGACACTAAGAAAATCCAAAGAATCTAAAGGATATACTCTAAAAACAGTACTCCGCAAAACTGAAAAGTCTAAAAGAGGATAATTTTCTTGATACATACCACCTGCCAAAGTTTAATCAAGATCAGGTAAGCAATTTAAACAGACCTATAACCTCTAGTGAAATAGAGGCAGTCATTAAAAGTCTCCCAAACAAACAAACAAACAAACAAACACCTAGGGCCAGGTGGTTTTAGAGCAGAATTTTACCAGACTTTCAAAGAAGAGTTAGTGCCAATACTCCTCAAATTATTCCACAAGATGTAAATAGAAGGAGCATTGTCCTATATGTTTTACAAGGGTACACTTACCTTGACACCCAAACTACATGAAGACACAATGAAAAAGAATTACAGACCAATTTTACTTATGAACATAGATGCAAAAGTTCTCAATAAAATATCTGCAAACTTAATCCAAGATCATCCACCATGATCAAGTAGGCTTCATCTCAGAAAGACAGGATGGTTCAATATATATAAAATGATAAATATAATCCACCATATAAACAAACTGAAAGACAAAAACCACATGATCATCTCATTAGATGCAGAAAAAGCCATTGACAAAATCTAACCCCTTTATGAAAAAAGTCCTAGAGAGATTAGGGATACAAGGGACATGCCTTAACATAGTAAAGGAAGTTGACAGCAAGCCCGTAACCAGCATCAGCTTAAATGGAGAGAAACTCAAAGCAATTTCACTAAAATCTGGAAGAAGACAAGGTTGTCCACACACTGCATATCTATTCAATATAGTGCATAGAGTCTTAACCAGAGCAATAAGATAACAGAAGAAGAATAAAGGATACAAGTTGGAAAGGAAGAAGTCAAAGTTCTCCTATTTGCAGGTGACATGATAGTATACATAAGTGACTCTGAGAATTCTACCTGGAAACTGGTAAGCCAATAAACACTTTCAGTATAGTAGCTGGATACAAAATTAACCCACAAAATCAATAGCTCTCCTATATAAAAATGACAAATGAACTAGAAAATAAATCAGGGAAAACAATACTGTTTACAATAGCCTCAAATAATATAAAATATCTTGAAGTAACTCAAATGAAGCAAGTGAAAGACCTGCATGATACGAACTTTAAGACACTGAAGAAAGACATTGAAGAAGATGAAAAGATCTCCCATGCTTACGTATCTATAGGGTAATATTTTACTATATTTATATAGTAAAAATGCTATCCTTCTAAAAGTAGTCTAGACAGTCATTATAATCTTTACCAAAATTCCAGCACAATTCTTCACAGAAGTTGAATGGACAATTTTTTGCTTTATACAGAAACATGTACACACACACACACACACACACACACACACACACACACACAGACACACATGCATGCACACACCCCAGGGTAGCTAAAACAGTACATAATAATAGAAGAACTGCTGGAGGTATCACTGTCCCTGATTTCAAGCTTTACTACAAGAGCTATAGTAATAAAAACAACATGGTATTGGCACAAAAACAGACATACTGGTCAGTGGGATGGAATCGAGGACCCAGGCATAAATTCACACACCTATGGACACCTGATTTTTGATAAAGAAGCTAGAAACATATACAGTAAAAAAAAAAGACATCTTCAAAAAAATGGTGCCAGTCAAACTGGGTGACTGCATGCAGAAGAACGCAAATAGATCTTCACAAGACTCAGCTCCAACTGCATCAAAGACCTCAGCATAAAACCAGATACACCGAACCTGACAGAAGAGAAAATGGGGAATATCCTTGAACTCATTGGCGCAGGAAAAGACTTTCTGAATAGAACACCATTAGTACAGGAACCAAGATCAACAATTAATGAATGGGACCTCATAAAACCGAAAAGCCTCTGCATGGCTAAAGAAGCCATCATTTGGGCAAAGTGGCAGCCCACAGAATGGGACACTACCTTTTCCAACTCCACATTCGATAGAGGGCTAATATCCAAGATATATAAAGAACTCAAAAAACCAGATATCAAGAAAATAAATAAACCAATTAAAAAATGGGGTACAGATTTAAACAGAGAATTCTCAAAGGAAACTCAGATGACCCAAAAATGCTTAAAGAAATATTCACCACCCTTAGTCATCAGGGAAATGCAAATCAGAACTACTTTGAGATTTCATCTTATACCTGTCAGAATGGCTAAGATCAATAAAAGCAGGTGACAGCTCATGCTGGCAAAGATGTGGAGTAGGGGGAACACTCATCCATTGCTGGTGGAAGTGCAAACTTGGCCAGTCACTATGGAAATCAGGAATATGGGAATCAGCCAACCTCAAGATGCAGCTATATCAGTCTTAGCCACTTCCTTAGCCATGTTCATTGCTGCTCAATTCATAATACTCAGACACTGGAAATAACCTAGATATCCCTCAACAGAAGAATGGATAAAGAAAATGTGGTACATTTACACAATGGAGTACAACTCAGTCATTAAAAAAAATGAAATCATGAAATTCACAGGTAGATTGATGGAACTAGAAAAAAATCATTCTGAGTGAGGTAAGCCAGACCCAGACAGAAAAATATGGTATGTATTCACTTATATTGGATATTAGCTATTAAATCAATGAAAATTAAGCTATATAGAATCAAAGAGGCTAGGTATAGAGTAACAGACTATGGGATACAGACACGTCTCCCTAGGAAAGGTAATAGAATAGATAGCTGTGATGGAATTGGGGAGTGGTGATACTGGACCAGGAAGATCAAGTGGGGAGATGTAGGGAAGAGGGAGACAAGGAAGAGAATATGGAGAAAAACAGCTAAAAGGAAGGACCATTTGAGAGGTAGTATGGAAACTAGTATAGTAAAAGCTTCCTAAAATGTATACATATATGAAGGCAATCTAAATGAAATCACCAAATAATGGGGAGACAGAGTCCCAGCTGGACATCTTTTGTCAACAAATGAAGCTTTCAATACTGGGGTTGGGTTACATCTAATTGAATTGTGAGCCAAACGAGTCTCATGGGAACCCTTAAACAATTCAGGCTGTTGTCTAGACTATAGGCTCTTCTCCAAACACTGACAGGAAGGTCTTCTTGCTGAAGACAATGTCTATACAACTAATTGAACATGGAGAAGTCCAGCTGGTGCCTATATAGAGCCTTCACCCTTACATGCTAGCATCTTTGGTATAGGAAGTTACTCTGCATGCTACCAAAGGAGAAGCATAAAAACCAACCCAGCCCCAAATCCTTTGATCTACAATGGTGTACTACCTGCAAGATATGCCTGGACAATGGTGGCACAAAGTTTGTGGGAATAACCAACCAATATCTGATTTGAATTAAGGCCTACTCCACAAGATGAAAGACATATTCAACATTGCTTGAGTAGCCAAGAGCCTGAGACTAGATAGCTTAGGGACCTGGGGTAAAAGCAAATACTACTGTTCTACTAAAAGAATGTAGCAATAAAATGACTCCTAATGACGTTCTGCTATGCTTAAAGATCAGTGCCTTACTCAGATATTATCAGCAAGGCTTCACCCTGCAATAGATAGGAACAAATACAGAGACTCACAGCCAGATATTATGTGGAGAGTGAAAGCCCCAAAAGGGACATCTCCATCAAATACCCTCCCTCAGGGCTCAAGGAACCCCACAGCAGAAGAGTGTGCAAGAGCCAGGGATGGGGTGGAGGACACAAGGAAACAAGGCCCTCTAGATCTACAGGATTGACACACACATGAACTCACAGAGATCATGGCAGCATGCACAGTATCTGCATGGGTGTGCACCAGATGGGGTCCTAGAGCTGAAAGAAGTGGATATATGCCCCCATCCCTAACCCAGAAGCAATCTCTAATTGATAACCGCATGCAAATGAAAATTCAGTATTCTCCACGGGAGTGTTACTGGGGACACAAATGACTCTTAAGGGTAGGCTCCATGCCAGGCAGTAGATGGCCAACAGAAAATGAACTCAGTGGTATCTTTGGAGCTTCATTGATTTATAATGTTATGTCTGGGCTTTTCCTTTCTTGTTTTTAATTTTATCTTACTATATTATTTTTGTTTTAATATATATATACATATATATTAATATATGCCGTGTGTATATTTCTTCTACAGGTCCTTTCTCTATACATTATAGCTTCCAGTTCAGTGTTTATATGGGATTCGTGAATGTGTGAACAAGTGGGTCTGTGTTTCTTGGACCTTCTCGGGCTCTTTTTGCTCTGTTTGCTTTTTGTTTGTTGGTTTGTTTTTTCCCTATTCTGACTTGTTAGGCTTTGTTTTATCGTATTATATTTTATTATATCATATTTGATTTCCTTTTTAGCCCTTAGAAGCCTGTTTGTTTCTAATGAGAGAAAGAAAGGGGGTAGGTCTGGATGGGAGGGGAGGTGGTGAGTGTCTGGGAGGAGTAGAGGGAGTGGAAACTATAATCAGGTTATAATATGTGAAGAAAAAAATTCTATTTTCAACAAAAAGGGAAAAACAAAAGGAATAAACTCCTTTCTGCTCAAATTGCTCTCGGTCATGGTGTTTTAGCACAACAACAGTGACCTTAAACCACAGTATGACTTGAATGCCATTAAAATGGTATAGAAGACTCATGCTAAGATGATTAGTTGCTAAGCTTCTTGAGGAGGCTTAGTCACATTTGGGTAAGCCTTTTTGTGATGATTGGAGAATTCTATACTCATGCTCTTAAGTATGCTTTTTTTCTCTTCTCAAGAGTCTATTTTAAAAAATTTATTACATTTATGTGTGTGTATATGTGTATGTGTGTGTGAATGTGTTTGTATGTGTGTATGTGTGAGTGTGTGTGTATGTGTATGAGTGTATGTGTGAGTATGTGTATGTGTGTGTGTGAGTGAGTGTGTATTAGCACTTTGTGCCACAGCACTCATGTGAAGGTCAGAAAACAACTCTCAGGAGTGGGTTCTCTTCTACCATGTAGGTACCTAGTATGGATCTCAGATTACAAAGCTTGGTAGTTAGTGCCTTTACCCACTGAGCTGTCTAAACTGCCCCCTCTACATTAAAAACAACAAAACAAAACAAAAAAGAAAAAAATCTAATTCTGCTTCATACTGGCTAACCCTGATTTTATTTTTTATTTTTATTTTTATTTTTTGCATTGAGCCATGAATCCCAGTTTGGCCTGAGTAGAGACCCTGAAAAGGTTAGAGCATGTCCTCAGGATGCTAAGGGCTACAGTGTGTACCACTTGAATAATCATCAGTATTTGGGGGAGTATGTAAGTGGTGGTTAGGTAAAGTCAGTTTACTTGTCTCCAGATCAAAAAGCTGGGAAGTGGAGAAACAGAGGCTGGGATCTGGGGTCTATGCCTCACAAAGCAGTCCCGCCCACCCCATGCTGATCTCTGGTTGTGCTCCATGACAGTAGAGGTTACAGATGCACCACTTTGTTCTAGCCCCCACACCAGAGGGTGCTGCTGTGAAAATTTGGGGGGAATTATTGTCTTGACTCACTTCAGTCCTCATAGGGATGTTTCAACATGAAATGTTGCAAGTTTAATAGCAAATTAAAAAGTGTTTGTCATTGATGTGGTGTCTTTTTGTGTCCCCAAACCGAGCCAACATTCTCTAAATCCAGAGATATGGTGGTCATTATTATTTCATGTTTCATCTTCATAAGAAGTCATTACGTTCACATTGTGTTTATAACTCCACAATGATCAATAAATAAGCAGCTACACAGTTCTCTAATCATTTTGTCTATTGAACCAAGTTCAGAACTCTTGATGAATGTATCCAAGCCCAATGTAATCACACGGCTTAATATAAAATCTTTGCCTCCTCCATCTTCAGCCCAGCTTATTGAAGTTGTGTTTTTCTCCTTCCTCCCAGAACATATTTCTGCTTTTCTTTATATCCCAATGCTGTTTCCTTCTCTGGTTCCTCTACATCTGGGTTATATTCATGAATGCTGCAGAAGGAGTTAGTTGTGTGCTTGATAGAGAGGCTTATATGCATCCATTAGAGTCAGTTGTTAAAATTCTGCACACTGGCTATTCATTAAACACAGCATTTTGAAAATTTAAGTTGTTTATACTGTGAACTAAATAGCATTTTAAAAAAAGTAATCAATATTACTCCCTTTGCTGTACGCCATTGTTTGTGCTCTTGGGGTTATTGGCCTGTTGTAATTCTGGTGGACTCATTTGCCCTCTCCATCTCTCCTCCCTCCTCTGTGTGCAAATCATACTGAGGGTTTGAAGTCAGTCTGTGGGATCTATTCTGGGCACACATAGGGATTTTCCTTGTGGAGTACAGTCAGTCATTGAAGAACTTCAGGCTGTTGCTAATTTTTGACTTTGTTCTTGGTCCTTCCTTCCCTCTCAGAATTGTGGAGCCAATAAGAAGACTGAACAGTGAAGGAGATTTTCGTTTTTGGCTAATAACAGGGGAAATGGAAGACAGACTCTCAAATCAGCCTCTCCACATGATAAGGGTCTGGAGGGCATAGATTCAAGATGGAAGAAAGGGGCATGTGGGGTGGGCTGGTCAAGAGGATGGCGTATTCCATCTTGTCTGGAAATGGACAGGGATTTTTCAGGAATTCAGTTGCAGCTCATTATTGTCCCCTTTATGGTTCTTTCTAGCCATGACACAGTGATTGTCAACGGTTGTGGAATGTGGGAGGGGGTCATTTGTCATAAAGATGGGTCTACAGTGAAGTTACAGGTTGTCTAATGACTACTCGGGCAGCCCCATTTTGCTCCAACAAGGGCCTTTTCTATGTCTGTGTAATGATCCTGTTACCTCAGGAGAGATAACTCATACTTTCACATCTCTTGCTGTAAGGTGTGTCTACTGTGACATCACTGACCTGCTTTGACTAAAACAAGCCTAGTTGGGAATAAAGGAAGTCACATTTTAGGGGCCAATTAGAATTCTAGCCTGGGAAAACACAGACTCAAACCATCTTAAAAAGATGTGCTGAGGTTTTACAAAATGGTGGCCTTATTTACAGCTCTAAACCATAACGGGGACTGGTAACCTAGGAACTGTGGCTGCTGCCAGTACTACAAGTTAAACTGTCTTGTAAGAACGGGGTTGGTGCAGTCTCAGACTCTGGGTATTTTGGAGGAGGGTTCCTTTGCGCCCAAGCATGGCTAGTGATGCTCCAAAGGTCAACTTACATCTGGAGTTTAGCATGCCCCTTCAAAATTCCCACTGCCCGCAAGTCTGAGATCCAATTAATGCTGGCCTCCAGACTCCATCAAAGGTCCTCCAGCAGTGTCATTTCATTTTGATTTTTTTTCTGTAATATGATCAAAGGGATCATCTTATGGAATGTGGTTGAAAGTGATGGCTGTTACAATAAACAGCAACGCTACCCTTCTTTACTCTTTCTGTGTTCCAGGAGGAAATACATCTGTCCACGGGCAGCAGCTGCTGCTTTTACCATTGTGAAAATAGTATGTCCTGGCTTATGCTGATGTGTTTCTGTTGAAGAATATGCCTTGATGGGGCTTTAGGGATCTTAATGGACAGAGAAGCACCCTCCACGCCAGACTTCCTTGTTTTAACTAATTATAAAACTGGACTGAATCCATCTACACAGTAAATGAACAAGAATTTTGAGACTCATCATCTATCCAGGAAGAAGAGTGGACAATAAAGCCGAAACAAGCAGAGAATTGGAGAGTTCTAAGTGGTGCCTGCAAGTGGACAGGGGACTGGGGACAGCTATTATCTCTAAGAGCGAAGCAGTCAAGGGCTAACAAGAAATCCATCCAGGGAGACAATTTCCTCAGTAAGGGTGGGGTGGGGTGAGCAAGAACACATTGTTCCTGCCTTTGGCTTTACCTGCTCCTCACTGCCACGTGGAGTAAAAGTGTGGGATACTGTCTTAGTGCGGCAAGCTGTGAATCAAAATGAGCCAGTTAGGAGAGTTGTAGAAAATCTAGTGAAAGTAAAGGAATAAGGCATGAAGATACACACTCTAGACCCTATCCCTTGGGAATTCACTGACATTTCAGAAAGTGAGCCAGCATTGGTTAAAATTGATTGTTGCCAAGCCTGATGACCCGAGTCCAATAACCAGGACTGACATGGTGGAAAGAAAGAATGCTGCCACTCTGCCTTCCATAACACCCATGCCATACACACACACACACACACACACACACACACACACACACACACACACACACACACACACACACACATGTGTGTGTGTGTATGTATGTATCTTGTAGCACTGGGTTTCCTGTAGCTATGAGATGGGAACAATCCATTTTCTTTAACCATTAAGAGTAAAGCCAGCCGGGCAGTGGTGGCGCACGCCTTTAATCCCAGCACTCGGGAGGCAGAGCCAGGCGGATCTCTGTGAGTTCGAGGCCAGCCTGGGCTACCAAGTGAGTTCCAGGAGAGGCGCAAAGCTACACAGAGAAACCCTGTCTCGAAAAACCAAAAAAAAAAAAAAAAAAAAAAAAAAAAAAAAAAAAAAAAAAGAGTAAAGCCAGAAAGCTGAAAGGCAATTGGGAGCAGAATACTGTGCTGTGGGTGGCAGGCTCATCTGACTTCCATACAGATATTTTTTTACCTCATACATTTTGCTCCATGTATGTTCATTTTCATGATTCTCAAACTACTCTGCCTGTCCAACTGCCTGATCTCCCTCTCCCTCCTCTTCCTCTTCTACTTCTTACCCAACCCCCTTTCCTGAGCTGGCTGATCTTCTTACCTGTACCTCAAAAATAAGGTATGAAAACTGGATGTTGGTAGGCCTGTCTCATAAACACACTTCTCCAGGCCATTCATTTTTATCACGTACCATTTCTCGCTGTGATGTCGGCAGTAAACAACTCCAGATGCCCCTTGACCTGTGATGGGAAACTACATTCTGATGAACTTAGCACAAGTTGAAAATAGTATAGGTTAAAAAAGTGCATTTATTATACTCGACCTGCCAAACATCACAACACCACTCATTAAGCGAATCCACGAGAGTCTGTTAAAGGGTATCAATGGATTAATTAAGACATAAAATGGGGAGAGATACACATATGGATACAGAACAAAGTAAACAGCCATTGTTGTCCTCCTTCTGCCCAAGGGTGAATGGAACCAGCATCTGGTTGCCAACCACAGAGAGAGAGAGAGAGAGAGAGAGAGAGAGAGAGAGAGAGAGAGAGAGAGAGAACAAGCACTCACACCTCCTCTTCAGTTTTAAGCAGTCATGTACCCAGAAAAACCACGTCTCTATTGGGTCAGATAGCCCAAGGTCATTGGTGGAGCAAATTTCCACAACAACACAGTGCTCTTAGACACTTACTTGTTCATCCCCAAGCTCTCATGGCTGACTGGGTGCTGGCTGCTGGTTGCTGCCCAGCAGAGAGCATCACCTCAAATCTCAACTCAAAAACTCATAGTGTGAAAAAGCCCTTTCCCATCTGAAGGAGGGGTTTCCTGAGAGGGCGAATCTGGATTTTCTACACAGAGATTGAGCCTTGGGAAAGATTTGGAGTGGACCACTTGGAGCTTCTAGCCTGATGTTAGAGCCTGGATGGATGGTGAGAATCCCAGTGCCTGCTGCTTACTTACTCATCAGAGCTGATTCCCTGTACCTGCTCTGTCTTCCTACCTGCTAGATATTTATGCCACCTTCAGAGCGT
Source organism: Peromyscus californicus insignis (assembly GCF_007827085.1). NCBI lineage: Eukaryota > Metazoa > Chordata > Mammalia > Rodentia > Cricetidae > Peromyscus > Peromyscus californicus. The sequence continues at coordinate 61,331,432 of NW_026294436.1, read as the reverse complement.
AGCCCCTTACCTCTTTTTCCAAGAGGACTTTTCTGTCTTACTGAGGCTGAGTAAGTCTCTTTCCTTGTGTTTCTATACCATCCCATAGTATATTCTTCTTCCACAAGGGTTGTACTATTGCGGTCATTCCTTCTAGTGTATGGGCTTCTGGAGGATAGGTATGATTCATTCTCATGGTACAAGGACTTTCTGGTGTCTCTCACATGGGAGATGCCCATAATGTGGCTGTTTCAATGGCTGGATGAATGAATGAGAGGGCAGTCAAGCTGGATGGAGGTGTGAATATATAGGAAGACTTGGAAAAGAAGTGTGCAAGCAGCTGTGGGTGTGCTTTTCTGGTTAAAAAGTGTATCTTGAAAACTAATGCTTTTGAATTGGGAGGAGAAAGCAGTGAGCAGGTAGTTCCAAGAGGAGCGGGTACGAGTCGATCTTCTGTAACTCAATAACTCGTTAAACGGCAGGGCTTTGTGTGGACTGTCAGATGTGACACCACAACGGTAAAGTAGACTGAGAGTGGAGAAAGGAACATCAACCATCCGATCCATTTTTCCAGAAATATTTGTTTTATAGGTGACTCAAGATGCACTGCCTTTACATGACTGTCTCAGGTAAGGTAACTAATAACATTTTCCTCAAGATACAGATCCATGCTGGAGAGATGCATTTACGGTTAAGAGTACAGGTTGCTATTTCAGAAGACTGGAGTTCAGTTCCCAACACTCATGCTAGGTGGCTCAATAACACCTGGAACTCCAGCTCTTATGGACTGATGCCCTTTCTGGCCTCCTTGGGTACCCACACATATTATGTATACACATATACACATTACTAATAAAATAAAAAGGAATCTGGTTTTTTAAAAAACCTGAGAGTTAGGATCTTAAGCGACCTTGGTAAGAAACAGAAAATCAGTCCCCAGTCCTCTCACCTTTAAGAGAGCTCTGCTCATATCCATCACTCTTTTCTAACTGAACTGCACTGGGTTGCTTTGCTAATTTATCAAGCCTGCTTACTTGCAAATGAGATCGCAGAAATTATAAATTCAGTTTTTAAAAGTTGCCAAGCAAGGGTGTGATTCATGTTCAGATTCTTACACTTACCTCTACATGTGGGAGAAGACATATACAACAGTGTTCTTCAGAGGCTGGCTCATCCTGGCTTCCCACTGGCCTGGATTTTCCTTTGGTTCGAAATTTGCTGTGTCATAGGCTCCTCTACCTAGTTTTTTTTTTCGTATAGAGTCTCTCATTGGCCTGGAACTTGATAAAAAGGCTAGGCTGGTAGACCAGCAAGCCCAGGGATGAACCTGTGTCTGCCTGTATTGGGATTGCAAATCCATGCCACCATGCTTGGTTTTTGAAATGTGGGTTCTAGGGGATCAAACTCAGATCTTTTGATTGTAGTGAAAGATCGACACTGACTGAGCTGTCACTAGTTTCCAATTCATCTGAATTCCTAATTAAAAAATCTTTACTTTCCTGGCTAGAAAATAATATAATATTATATGTAAATCTCTCCATGCAATATTATACACACACACACACACACACACACACACACACACACACACATATATATATATATATATATATACCAAGATAAGGATCTAGGGAGAATGACTGAGGTAAATGTAATGCCTATGGGAGTCAGGATTGGCCTGGCCCTAAGATAACACAGAAGTCACTTGGGCTGTTATAAAGCACAAGTGACATTACACATAGGAATGGGTTTTATGGTCTAAGAGCAATGCTCTAGACTTAGTGGAAGGGATCTGAGATAAGTAAATACAAAAATTCTGGAAGATACGAACAGAGCCTGTCTCATCACACAGCAGAAGATCCCCAGGTTGTAAAGCTACATCATTCCTGCATTCCAGGAAGAGCAGCTGTGAACCTCACCCCATTGAAGAGGAAAGCTGTGTGCTTAACTTTCCTGGCTTATCTTTATACACAAGGCTTTTTTGCCCTTGATGTAATATGTGTGATATGAGGAATCTCTGTCTCTGTCTCTGTCTCTCTCTGTCTCTGTCTCTGTGTGGGTGTGTGTCTGTTTGTATATACCTGTGTTGGTGTGTCTGTGTCTCTCTCTGTCTCTCTGTATATATGTATGTGTATGTATATATATATATATATATATATATATATATATGTATCTGTGTGTGTATGTATGTCTGTGTATGTATGTATATATCTGTGTTGGTGTGTCTGTCTATGTGTGTGTGTATTATATACCTGTGTTGGTATGTCTGTGTGTGTGTGTGTGTGTGTGTGTGTGTGTGTGTGTGTGTAGATAATGGTATTTTCATGCCTTCCAGTTTCTCTATGGAGAACAAATTACCCTATACTGAGCTTCTTCACAGAGACATATTTCCAGCAAGATGCAAATCAGGACTGCTTTATGATTGTATGTTTTAGGACAATACGATATAGTATATACTATGGTTTCCATATGATAAATCATGGCAGCTCCAAAAGAATTAATGGGTAAAGGATCTAAAAGGAGACAGGATAGGAAGTAGTGCCAGATGTGATGTTTCATGCTCATCCTGATGACTAGAAATGTATAGCTTGTGGTTATAATCTTTAGATGCATAAAATCTTTACTCTTCCATGGCGCCTTGCTCATGTGATTCCATTTGATCCTAGTCTCTTACAGATAGGTTAATTGTTATGCCCATTCTGTAGACTATAAATCATCCACCTAGCTATTAAATGGCTTGGGTAAGCTTTGTAGAGGAGTCAGGATTAAAGTCAGGCTGACTGGCTTGAGTATTCTTCTTCACCCACTGCTCTCCCAGTTTTCCCCTTTGCCCATGTCCAGCTTGGCCTCCAGCTGGAAGTCAAAGTGATGCTTTCAAGATGTACATTGGATCAAGAGCCCCCTCCTACCCTCCCAGATGTCTATTGGTTCCCTACTGTAGTGTCAATCAATGCTGAGTCCTTGTAGTAGCCTATAGGTCCCTGGACGCTCTAATATCTGACTGTTTCTGCCTTCTTAACCTTCTGCTTTCTTTCTTGCTCATTATCCTCCAGCCTTTTTGGACTTTGATTTCTTCAGGTAGCAAACATTTTCATACTTTGGGGCCTTTTATGTATTATTTCCTTTTCCTAGGATGCTCCCCATTCATGTGTGGCAAGCTCCATCTCATCACTTGTGTCTCAGCTCAAATCAGAAATCCGTTCCTTGATTTTCCTAAGAGAGCACCCCTAGCCCCTGTGGTCACCCACTGCAGTTTAAAGCATGGATCAAAGCGCACACTTCAGTAAGCAGGTGCATTGCTATTGGCTTAAAAGGTTTTGCCACAGCGAACCCACAGCCCGAGGGAAGGCTGGGGGCAGGGAGTCCTTCAGCTATGTGCAGCTTGTTATTTCCCTCCAGTGCCCCAGAGAGATCGTGAATTTTTATGTATATCATCAGGTGAACATGCTTAGCATTCGCAGTGAGCAGCACCCTGTTTTTTCTTATCCATTTTATGACTTTCAAATTCATCAGTTTGTTTATTTATTTCATCTCCCTTCACTGTAGGCAGCCAACTTTGTTTTGCTCATTCTTGTATTTCCTGCATGGGCTAAAATAGCACATGGCCCTCAGAAGGCAGTCAGGATATGTGTGTCAAGACAAGGAGGCTTCTCTTGTCAAGAACTCAGTAGTTGGAAGAGGATCTGGCTAAGGATTCCTGATAAAATCGAGGCACCAGGCAGAAGAAACAATCTCACAGTTGTTGATAGGACACCTTAAATTTTAACTATTTTAAGGGCTTTAAACTGCGGCTACCAGCTCAGAAATCAAGTAAATGCAATAATGTGCCATCATTTTCATAAAAATCAATAGAAAAATCAGTCTATTTAAATGTCAGGAGGTCTGTGGAAGTTCCAGCAAAAGTCAGCGATTGTAAATTCATACTATTTACTTAATATTTAACACTAAAACCAAGTGGCATAAATTTACTGAGATAATAACTTCCAGCCTTTTAGGAATATAGTCTAACCAAGCCACAGGCATATGTATGCTCCTCCCCCCCCCCATGTGTTTCTACATCCCATAAATTTCAGCTCTTGGTCAGTCGTTAGCTGAATGAAGGTCAAACCTTCTAGTAGCCCCCACCCCACTAACACAGCTCTCAGCCTGACAGTAAACCAAGGTTTACCCTTCTCTTGGAAAAATCACAGAGCTCCAAAAGAATCAATGCCAACGACAAAACTCTGCCCTGGTGATTAATCTTGGTTGTTAATCTGATTGGCTCTGGAATCAACTCAGAGGCAAGCTGCTGGGCACACCTGTGAGGAATCTTCTTGATTACCTTAATTGAAATAAGAAAAGGGCTGTACCACATTGCAGGTTGGAAGGAAAAACTTTTGGTTTTTGCTTGCTTATCTTTGTGTCTTGCTCACCAGCAAGCAGCCCATCTCCCCTCCGACTGATGCTGCTGTCCTCCATTGTCAATGTTATGCCCACAGCTAGGCCACCAGCACACAGATGACATTGGAACCCAGCTTCTTTGGTCTTGACTGAATACCAGTGACTTTCTAGGAATCCTCCAGGCCCCTGGGGCCAGATTGACTGGGAAGCCACCAGTTCTCAGTACCTTGTAAGTCAACCTAATAAATCTCCTTTGAAAGTATATTCATTCTACTTGTTCTGTGCCTCTAGAGAACCCTAACACATATGCTAATAAAAACATATTACATTCCACCTGTTGAATGTTTTTCTTTGTGAGTTCTATCCTTATAAAACACACATAGACACAGACACACACACACACACACACACACACACACACACACACTTGCCATAAGAATTTGTTTTTCCTACATTTGAAATTTTTTCAATGACTCATCCACCTACCTAGTCCTTAATTCACCCACTACACACTGAAACAGACGGCACAGCCCCCTTTTAGATACCACCTATCTTGCCAAGTTGGCAAGAAACATTCATACAACACTGTCTGAATTGCTAGTTGAGCTACAACTATTATCCTGGGAAGCTGGGAGGGCAAAGAGCTTCCCAAATTATTGGTCCAGTTGCCAACCGATCTGTGGTTTGATCTGGAGCCACGTGAGGGGAATGCAGTCGACTTCTACATAGTATGGGCCTTTTCATTCTTTGGTATCGATTGCTTGGCAATAGCTCCCAGTCTTCTGGGGGCAGTGCCAGCCGATCAGGGACCTTAGGGAGAAACAACCCTAAGCTGTGTCTTCATGACCTCTCTGCAACTGGTTTCCAAGTGAAACATGCAGTCAATCAGCCTTTACTTTTGGACGAGGGAGCCACACAGAACATGCTACTGACTTTCCTCCACTGAGGAGTGAGGAATTTCAAATTACCTGAATCGATCGCTGGTTAAAGGGAAGTAGCCTTTGCTTGTCTGGAAAATCAAGGAGGAAGGAAAAGAAACGGAGCAATTAGATTGTGTAGGGGGTTCACCCGAATGAGGGTCGCCTGAGTTGTATTTTGTTGGATTGAAAGTCAAAAGCCAGGACTGGAGAGATGGCTCAGGGTGTAAAGTATTTGCCGTACAAACATGAGGATCTGAATTTGGATTCTCCAATACTCCCATAAAAACTGGGCGTGATGGTATGTGTCTGCATCCCCAGTGCTGGGGCAGAGACAGGCAGATCCCTGAGCTTGCTGGCCGGTCTAGACAAATCAGCGAGCTTCTGGGTCAGTGAGACTTTGCCTCAAAAACAGTGCAGAGGATTAAGAAAGATTCTTGATGTCACCTATGGCCTCTACACATAAGCATGAGTGCACACACTTACACATGTGAGAGGATGCATTTGTGTGTAACACACACATACACACACACACACATACACACACACACACACACACACACACACACACACACACACCACACAAGTCACAATCCTTCTAGGCTCTGCTAAGGCCAGAATCCATCCATCCATCCATCCATCCATCCATCCATCCATCCATCCATCCACCCATCCACCCATCCACCCACCCACCCACCCATCCATCCATCCATCCATCCATCCATCCATCCATCTATCTATCTATCTATCTAGTGTGTGTGTGTGTGTGTGTGTGTGTGTGTGTGTGCATGTGCATGTGCATGCATGTGCATGGTGCTAGGGCATGCCTATGAAGGTCAGACAAGAACAACTTGTGGGAATTGGTTCTTTCTTTTTACCACATTGATATTGGACCAAGGTCATCAGGTTTGATGGCAGGTGTCTTTATCTGCTGAGCCACCCTGCTATCCCTGAAAGCCAGTTTTAGAGATGGCACAGTTTGGCATGTTCTTTTTGACAACAGTTTGAAGTTACCCTTTCCTCTGGGCATCCTTGATATTTCTTGTATTTAAAACATTCCCCAAAGACCTGTATGTGAAAGGCGTGGGCCCCATCTTGGCACTATTGGGAGATGGTAGAACTTTTGAGGTAGAGCTTAATGGGAGGTTTTTTTTTTTTTTTTTTTTTTTGGTTTTTTGAGACAGGGTTTCTCTGTGTAGCTTTGCGCCTTTCCTGGAACTCACTTGGTAGTCCAGGCTGGCCTCGAACTCACAGAGATCCGCCTGCCTCTGCCTCCCAAGTGCTGGGATTAAAGGCGTGCGCCACCACCGCCCGGCTAATGGGAGGTTTTTAGATCATTGGGACATGCCTGTGTTTCCTTTGTTTTGAACTTCCTGTCTACCATAAGGTGAGCAGCTTGCTCTACCATGTACTTCCTGCACTGATGGGCTGCCTCACCACAGGCTCAAAAGCAACCAGGCCAGTTGACCACATATTGAAACCGCTAAAATTGGAGCCGATATAAACCTATTCTCACCGTAAGTTGATTGTCCCAGAGGCTGCAGCACAGTACGGGGCAGCTGATGAGCACACTCCTCTGGGGGCATCCTCTTAGCTGTATTCTTGCTGCCGTGACAAATACCTCATAGGCAGCTCTGAAAGGAAGAATTGAGGACTCAGGAAACGGCTCCGAGGGGAAAGCCCTTGTCACAAAAACATGAGGACCGGATTAGAGTCCCCACGACCCATGTGTGGGCATGGTTGCTTACTGGTGATACCAGCACTCGGGAGGCAGAAGCAGGGGGGTAAAAAGAGCAACCTGCCTAACTAGACTCACCGAGGTGAGCACTGGGTACATACAGCAAGGGAGACTGTCTCGGGAAAAAAGCAATTGGGAAAGACATCTTGCCTCAACCCCTGGCCTCCATATGGCATGTACTCCCCCCCCCCCCCCCGACATATGCACCTATGCACATGTGAACGCATACACATAAACACACAAAATGAAAGAAAGGTTTGTTTTAACTCATGGTTTGAGCGGATGTATACAAGCTGGCTAGCTCTCTCTTTTGTCTCTGTGTTCAGTCTTGTTTGACACTAGCCCATGGGTTGGTACCACCGCCATTCAGGGTGCATCTCTTCTTCCTATAAACTTTCAGGAAACTAAAGGATACACCCAGAGGTGTGACTCACAGGTGATTCCAAATCCAGTCAAACTGACAAAGAAGATTAACCCTTAAGATAAATGTGAGTAAAAGCCTGTGACGAAGGGCCCAGGAGGGCCTTGCTTTCTGCTTTCCACTTAGCCCAGAGTTTGCTTCCCACATAGAAAGGAGATGCCATTTTAGGATGTGTGCACACTATCCTTTCATATCCTTTATCCGGATTACTTCTCTATATCAGCCAATCACACTGGGGAGAATGGCAGAAAAAAACAGGGAGGACGATGTATCCTCCCTTCCCCTTTGGGTTGAGGGTGGGCTGTGCACACCATCTCAAGGCAGAAGGCAGTGTTGAGCTGACTGCAGGTGGCATCATCTCTATGCTGGAAAGAAAAAGTATTAATGCACTGAAGACCTCCACAGCAGAGATTGCCTCATTTCCGGTGTGGCCTTAGTTAAAAGCCCTTGTGTTTTAATTAAAGCTGGCATTTTAGAGATGAACAGTTAGTAGTAAGAGGATGAGGGAGAGAAGATTTTGTTTGTTTTGCTTTGCTGCATGGCATTTCTTACAAAGATGAGTAGTAAAATTCATTTCTCTAAGAGCTTTTTAAGAGCAACATGATTTTCAAGGAACAAGGACTGTGCACTTTATGAGGAGGGGGGAGCGAAGGAGGTGGGGAACTGTAGAAGGTAGACTACAGCTTTCTCTTTTGATACACTGTAACAGAACGTTTGTTTTCATTTTTGGACAAGAAGCCTACATTTCCATTTTGCACAAGGTCCTCAAATGATGTTGCTGGCCCTGACCCCAGCTCTGGCACAGCCTCCATTCTCTGTTCCCAACACAGTGCCAGTTGCTCCTCAGGGCACAGTTAAGGGCAAGATCCTCAAAAGGAAGGCAGAGGCACCAGCACCCCTCAGGCATAATGATGTCACTGTGGCTTCTACAAGAAAAACCCCAGCAGCAGCTTTACCTCGGTCTCCATGGAAACGGGTAATGGATTAACAATGAAAAGTTGAAACGTCTTTCTAGGGACCTGCTTCTAGGAGGGAATCTTCTAAACCTATTCACTAAAATATGTTAACAGACGTCTCCTGTCACTCTCCTGGCAGACATAAGGGGGCATAGATCCATCCTGTGCTTCAGAGAAGAGATGCAGGACCCAGTGCAAATTGAAGCAGCTTTCCTTCCTTTGAGCCTTTCCGTTCAGGACGAAGACAAGAGAAACCAGATCCAGCCCACTGCATCCAGCCTCAGCCTGCTCAAGGCTTTTGAAAGACACATGACATTGAGCTTTCTCATTCCTAGATTTCTGTTAGAGTGTACTTTCTTATTTGCTTTCATCTGAAAATTAAAGCCTTTGGAAGGTTTATTTCTTGTTTGGTCTAAGCTGGACTTGGAAGATCTCTTCTTCTCTCAACCCCCACTCCTTCTAAGGTCTGCATATGCAGTGGGACAAGGTGAAGAGCCTCAGAGTGGCATCTATGATGAAGGAAGGGGCAGCCCAGGGTGAGTGAGCAGCAGAAACCTCTGCTGGGCCATTCTGAACTGGCACTGCCTCTCTGGCTATGACTGAAAGCCAGAGATGTTCTGATAAGGATAGGAGCAAGAAACTTTATCCTTGGGATGAGCCAGGCTGTAGCACAGTCCGAGTCTTGCCCTCGGCCAGAAGCTGAAATATCTTTGGTTTTGTCTTGGCCAGAGGTCAGAAATGCCAGAAGGGAGCTCTCCTTTGTTATATCTCTACTCTACATGAACAACCTCCCTAGATGCTACCCATGTGGGTGTGATGGGTACTCCAGTCCAGACTTCTGGTGAACAACTTTGGAACTGGGTCTCTGGGTTTTCCTGGTGAAAGTAGGTTGTATCTAGTACCCAATTTCAGCTCATCTCCTAAGTGACTTTAGGCTCTTAACTCTTGAGGGGGGAATGTTACTGGAACAGTTGCCTTGGAGGCCATTGAGGGTGGACTCTACTTCTGTTTCCCTGGTAACACTAGAAAGGTAAATAGCAGCTTTGCTACTCCTTAGGCCTAGTGGTCTGAAGGATGGAATACTTCTGGCCTTGGGTGGAGACAGGACATTCAGACAGACAGGTTAGAACACTACATATGTTGTTTCCTGTTTTAAGAGTTAATTCAGCTGAGGCTATCAATCACCCGGCCAGGAGTCCACCTCTCAGGAAGTCTGATTCATCTGAAGACATTCTAAAAGGAGGGGAATAGTAATTATCCCTTAATGAGATGATGTGCTTATCTTTCTCTCAAGTGCTTCCTCTAGGCCAGTGGTTCTCAACCTTCCTAATGCTGTGACCCTTTAATACAGTTCCTCATGTTGTGGTAACCCTAACCATAAAACTTTTTCATAAAACTGTTTCATAACTGTAATCTTGCTACTGTTATGAATCATAATATTAATATCTGTGTTTTCCAATGATCTTAAGCTATGCCTGTGAAAAGGTTGTTCCGCCCTCAAAAGGGGTCATGACCCACAGGTTGAGAACCTATGCTCTAGGCAACTAGCGTCTCTTCCATGCAGCCTGCCTGCTTTTACTCAGAAAAGCGTAACTTCTTTTTTTCCTTCCCTCTTCTTCTTTAGGAGCCGGCCCGAATCCTAAGCATGCTTTCCATGATACCTGGGCTTTCTCACTCTTTTTTTTTTTTTTACAATGTCACCATCTCTCCCTTCCTACCACATGGTCACTGGGCAAGCTAACTTCGTTAAAAGTTAACCCGACTTAAAAGGCAGAGCTTTCTCTCCTCTTCTCCATCTCCCTCCTCCTGGAGCTGCTGAGATTCACAGCTCACCCACCCCATTGCTCTTTCTCAAACTCTGATAACATTGTCCTTGAGCTTCCTTCCTAGCACATTTCTAAATTCTTTCATTAATGGGACTAAGAACTCCCCAAAGGGAACCCTGGTTTTCCTGCTAACATCATAGGGAGTGCTGAATCGTCCCCTAAAGAAATGCTTGAAAAACCTCTCCCCATGAATTTAGGGTAGCTGGCCTCTATTTTCAAGAATGACAATTACTCTGTAGCCGGAGTCAAAGGCTGTCAAAGACATCCCTGTCCCTGAGACCTGGACATCTTCATCTCCCCATCACCCTAAACTCCATTCCGGTGTAGCTATGAAAATGGAGGCAATCAGGTAGACATTCTTATAAAACCTGCCTTATTCCATGGCATAAGCAATATTGTGCCATCAAACAAAACAAAACAAAATGTAATCTTTCCAAAGGGTGACATGCCAGGGCTTTGGTGTGCATCTGAGAGTCTGCCCTGCAGGAGCACTGGTCTGAGAGTCTCTACAGGCTCACCCGTGAAGCTTCCTTGACAGGAAAAGAAAAAGGCACACTGCTGGTGCATCTCTGTGGAGAGGAGATAAGTGCTCTCATTAGGAAGGCTTTGAAATGAGGGATTGAGACAGCCTGTGATCTGATTTGGGTAGCGGCCCTACACTCTTTGGCTGCATGTCTTAAACAAAGGTGAATTAGAGCAAAAGGGCAGGGTAGGGAGGAGGAAACAGAAAAAGTCTGTTGAAGACAAGTCCTTAATGAGTTTTCTATTGAGGAAGCCAATGCCCAGTCTGTTAGAAGCAGGTCAAGGGAAAATATATATTTATATATTCATTCTCCATCTATCTTTTGTGTCTGGCTTGCATTCCAGAAAGCCTTTAATTCTGTGGTCTATTACTATCAGAGCAGGAACATGAATAACAATGGTGCCTGCAGTTAATGGCTTTCAGCATGACAGAGTTGTCTGAAGTGTTGTATGCTGGGAAGTCAGGCCGATTTCTTGACAGGGGTCTTTACACTGCCCTTCAAATTCCTGCTGACAAAAACCAACACATCTGGGAAAGATTCTAGGCTTCTTCTGCCACCTTCCTATGCCTCTTATATACCTCATCTAGCCAGCTGGAAGCCCTGGTTCAGTGACCAGCACAGCAAAAACCAGGTACTGTGGTGCATACCTATAAACCCAACACTCCAGATGTGGAGGTGGGAGAATCAAAAGTTCAAGGTCATCCTTGGCTATATGGCAAGTTTGAAGTCAGCCTGAGCTATAGGAGACCCTGTCTATAAAGAGGTCTCTTAGAAGATGATTCCCTTTGTCTTCGGTTCTGTTACTATTTTCTGTATTGCACAGTAAAGAGGTTTGGGGACACCGAGTCAGACAGTTCCTCTGTTACTGGGGCAAGCTTTCAGATTCTTCAGCTGTAAAGCAGGAGTAATGATAATGAGCAGCTGGAACTGTTTGTTATATTTTTAAAATAAGGTTTAAATGGAGTAATATATGTAAAATGTAGACTGTGCATTATTTAAGAGTAAATTCTAAGCTAATTATTCAGGAAAATCACTTGCACTGTTACCATAATTTTCAGTCTCTCAAACTTTCCAATTTGTTACCTTACAGAGTAAAAGAACCTTGGCAGGTGTGATTGAGCTAAGGACCTTGAGATGGGGAGTTATCCTGGATTATCTTGCGGGGTGGGGGGGGGAGGAGGGGGGCTGAGTTCAGTGTAATCACAGATCCTTAAAAGTGAAGCTCAGAAAAAAAAAAAAGTCTAAGCTGGGTGGTATACCAGCACTCAGGAGGCAGAGCCAGGTGGATCTCTGTGAGTTCGAGGCCAGCCTGGTCTACAGAGTGAGATCCAGGACAGGCTCCAAAGCTACACAGAGAAAAACAAACAAACAAACAACAACAACAACAAAAAGTGGAGCTCAGCTGGTGGTGTGCTTGCCTAGTGTACCGGAAATCCCAGATTTGATCCTCAGCGCTGTATAGATATTGGCGCACACTCCTGTAACCCCATTACTCAGGAGACCAAGACAGGAAGATCAGGAGTTCACAGCCAACTTTGGCTACCAAGTTCAAGGCCAACCCCCTACTGTATGGAAGCTTGTCTTTGGGGAGGGTTGGGAGGAGAGAGAAGGAAGGGGAAAAAGAAGAGGAGGATAGCAAAGAGGCAGAAGAGAAAGCCAGAACAGTGACCCATGAGGTCTTCTCCACTTCCCTGCTTCTCTCTCTGTAGAGGGAGAAATGAATGCTCAAAGCTAGAAAAGGCAAGGAACAGATTCCGCACTAGAGTTCTGAGGAAGCAAGGCAGCTCTGATTATACCCTAACCTTAGCCCAGTGAGACTCATGTCAAAAATCACAGTGGTAAATGGCATGCTTAGCATGAGTGAGGCTCTGTGTGTGTGTGTGTGTGCTGTGACTCCTGAAGTTTTTGGTGATTTGTTTTGGCAGTAATAGCAAATGAAGTATGAAGTGTTTACCTAATTATTCTTTTATCAATAAAAACTCAGGAGTCAGATATCGGGGCAAAAACCTGATTGATCAGGGAAGCTGAGGAAAAGCAACCAGTGACCTCCTCTCTCTCTTTCCTTCCTCGACCCAAAAGCCTGGAGCATCTCTTTAAGCCCTGCCCCCCCCAACTACTTCCTGTGTCTCTCTATATGTCCTGGGTCCTCCAAAACCTCTGTGGCTAATTTGGTCAGCGAGTAGTTAGCTCCACCCTCTGATTCAAAGTAAACTTTATTGTCAGTCTCAGGAATGTCAAAGTGCAATCAAAATATTCCACAACAGTACATTCACTTTAAGTAGTATTCTACATCTTACACCCAGAATAGACTTTATTAAACCTTGGAGAATTCATAAATCTTTCTGTGCAAAACCATCTAGCAGTGTTGGTCTCTCAGTTGAGTTCTCTAAAACCTCATAGTGGCTCCTCAAGGCAGCAGGGGAAATTACTCTGCACCACCCTTAACCAATGCTCTATACACCACCCTAATTTGCCCCATGGCTACTTCTCAGACATGTCAGGCTCCGCTATATCATGGCTTGTCTCTACTGCAAGGCCTTTGGGCCTTTGCCTACACTCATCTGAAATGACCCTCCCTCCGAGAGCTGCCAGGGCAGGTGGGTGAGCATGCGGATATGAGGCAGCTTGCTCAGGGACATGCTTCTCTTCTGCCACTTGCTAGATAGGTATTCCAGACAAGGCACTGAGTGTCTGTGTGCTTCCCTTCCCCCACCTGTGAAATAAGAATAACCACAGTACCTGTACTGAGTTGTTCTATGCAAACAATTCAGGACTGCTACTGAGTCAGCTAGACCAGTGATGGCTGTGATACTCAGCATATTTTTGCCTTGAACTTGAAGTTCAATACAGTGCAAGGCACCAGTAGGTTCCCAGCATTTGAGAATGGCTCCACTCTCAGGCATATTAAAGAGGGGATATCCTTAGGGAATCTGGGATCGAACTGAGACCTTGAAACTTATTTCTTTTCCCAAGGTTGAGTGTTCACAAAAACCAATAAAAGGTAGACCCACCATCTGAATGCTGGTTTTTGATATCTCAAAGTTTGTCATAGGTAATTTCCCATGTCCCTTCTAGCTGATGTCTCTCCGAGCAGGAATCTCCAGTGAGCCTTCTTGGTCCCTCCATTTTCCTGTCTCTGAGGAACATATTTTATTAGCCTGTTTGATTATATATATACATATATATATGTATATATATATGTTTGATTTTATACACACACACACACACACACACACACACACACACACACACACACACACACATATATATATAAACTGAGTCACACATCTCCAGGAAGCATGGAGCTAAGACTAACAGAGCTTAAAATACATGTGTCTTCAGGATACCTATCATGACCCAAAGGGTTATCCATGAGGCAGGAGTCCTCAAATCACATGACATAAAGATTGGCACTTGTAGCTCTTACAGTTGGGCTATGATCTGTAGAAATTGCTGAACTGTAGACTGTGGCATATTTGAAATCATTACATTGAAAGCATTACAGGTCATTGATGGTTATCTTATTTGAAGACATTTGTCCTTGGATTTTGGTGACATTTTACTGCCACATGCAGACTATTGACTATTCAAATACCACTCAACTCAAATGATAGATTTTTTAAAAATGGAAATAGATGACATTTCATTGCTTTGCATTACAAAAATCAAGTGGGAGCTAGAGAGATGGTTAAGAGCATGCACTGCTCTTACAGAACTCAGTTCCCATAACTCATATAATGGCTCACAACCACCTATAACTCCAGTTTAGTGGATCCAGTGTCCTTCTCTGACTTCTGAGGATGCGTGCCTGCACATACATATACTCAGGTGCACACATAAAGTAAAATGAATATTAAAAAATAAAACCAACCACTTGACATATATCAATTGGGTTTTTAATGCAGACAATAAACTTTTGGGTTTTGATCTACAGCTTCTCAAACAGGGAGAGTCAGTTTTTTTTAAGGGTGTAGCCTTGGTTGGCTAGCCACGCTCCACTGGAAGGCCACACATCTGAGAGTCTAGGGCAGCACCAAATGTACTTGATAGACTTACAAAAGGAAGATAATACCAAGAAGAGAGGACAAATCTGGAAGGAGTGGAGGGAGAGGGAAAATATGATAAAAATACATTGTACAAAATTCCCAAAGAACTAAGAAAAATGAGAAAAAAGGATCTCAGTGTCTCAGCTTTGAATGTGATGCTACCTGTGAGTTTTTAGTGCATAACTTTTGTTGCATTGGGGGCGTTCACTTCTGTTGGAGGTCATTAAGTGAGACTTATTATTTTTATCTTGAAAGGGTATTGAATTTTGTCAAATGTTTTTTTCTGTATTGAGATGATTATCTGTTCTCCCCATCCTCTTTTTTTGCCTTGATGTTCATTGGGCATACTGATCTGTAATTTTCTTTGCTCGCAGTATTTTTCTCTGGGTTTGATATCAGAACAATGCTGGCCTAAGAATTTCTAAGTTGGGAACTGTCCTGACTCTTCAGTCATTATCACCCTTTGGGAGATTGTAACACAAATCTTAAAAGGTCTTATTACCGGGCGGTGGTGGCGCACGCCTCTAATTCCAGCACTTGGGAGGCAGAGGCAGGCGGATCTCTGTGAGTTCGAGGCCAGCCTGGGCTACCAAGTGAGTTCCAGGAAAGGCGCAAAGCTACACAAAACCAAAAAAAAAAAAAAAAGGTCTTATTAATAAAAAACCCGGGAGCCAGATATTGGGGTGAATTCTAAAAGATCAGAGAATCAGAACAAGCCACAGCAAATCTTACCTCGACAACTCCTCATCTGATCCTGTTTCCACGAATCCTCAGACTGAAAGCTTCTGAGTCCTCATCTGAATGGATCTCAGCTGAACTGCTGCTAAAAGCTAAAAGCTTAAAAGCCTCTAGTTCCTGGTCCTCATGCCTTCTATACTTTTCTACTTCCTGCCATCACTTCCTAGGATTAAAGGCATGTGTCACCATGTCTGGCTGTTTCCATTGTGGCCTTGAACTCACAGAGATGGGATGGATCTCTGTCTCCAGAATACTAGGATTAAAGGTGTGGGCTGCCACTGCCTAACCTCTTTGTTTAATATAGTGGCTGTTCTGTTCTCTGACCCCCAGATAAGTTTATTGGGGTGCACAATATATCGATCACATTTCCCCTTTTTTGTTTAAAATAAAACAAATTATAAGTAATGTAAGAAAAAGTATATACAATATATACAGTCAAGAATTACATTAACAATGTCTAGTCCATTAATATTTGACAGATCCAGACAAAAACTCTATTATATACATTAACAATGTCCAGTCCATTAACATTTGACAAATTCAGACAAATAATTTCCTTACTTATCCTATTTTTTAAAAATTTATTCATTTATTTATTTATTATGTATATAGTATTCTTCCCCCATGCCAGAAGAGGGCACCAGATCTCATTCTGGATAGTTGTGAGCCACCATGTGGTTGCTGGGAATTGAACTCAGGACCTCTGGAAGAACAGCCAGTGCTCTTAACCTCTGAGCCATCTCTCCAACCCACTTATCCTATTTTGGGGAATCCAAAATTTGTATACAATATACAAAAGTCTAATCCAATGTAAAATATTTAAAACAAGTAGTTCCTTTTTAAAAGTAGATTCAATAATCTATCTTTTTATCTTATCAGGAGATTCTGAGGAATGGTCTTAATTCTTTAAATGATTGGTAGGAGTCAAAATGAAGCTGTTGGATTCAGGAATTTTCTTTGTTGGGAAGCTTGTAATTACTGACTCAGTTTCTTTGTTATTTATAGATCTGCTCACATTTTCTATTTCTTGATGATTCAGTTCTGGTAAGCTATATACTTCTAACAATGTATTCATTTCATCTATGTCACTTAATTTGTTGGTGTACAATCATCCCCAATACTCTCTCATATGCCTTTTATTTCTATAAGGTTGGTAGTAATGCCTCACTTCTACTCCTTACTTTGGTAATCTTAGGTTTGTTACTGTTGGAAGTGCTGGAGATAGAACACAGCATAATAACATACTCTTGGCCCTTGCTCTAGCTAAGCTGTGCTCACAGCTCAGAGTAGTATTTTTCACTAGTTAGCCTAACTAGAGGCTTGAATAACTTTAAAAACCTTTCCAAAGAAACACCTTATTAACTTTTTCCTACTTTTCACTTCATTTATCTATATCATTTCTTTCTTTTGTCTTTGTACAAAACTCACTCTAAGTAACACTATAAAGTTAGATTATTGACCTGAGACTCTTTTCTACTTTAATGAATGCATTTATAGTCACAATTTCCCTCTCAATATTGCTATCATTAATCTCAATAGCTGGTTCCCTAATCTTCCACCCTGTCCTCTACCCTTCATGTTGGTATACAAGTCTTCTAGATTTATACCTTTTCATTTCTTGAATGAACTCTTTCATCTGTATTTTTATTATTGTCACTGGGTTGGAATTACAATAAGGCTTTCTATTGTGTTGTCCCAATAGATATTTCATCTCTTTTAGTTCATTTTTCACATTCCATAATTGGTCTTGAATAACAACATGATGTTCTCCTTTTAATAATATGGGCATGTTGTTGATTGGTTCCTCCCAGGCTTCAGTGAAGTCTAAACTTTGGCCGTGACTCAGAAATGTCCAATCTGTGTCCTGTAGGTCACATGTGGCCCAGGAGAGCTATGAAGGCAACCTAGCACAAATAATAAACTTTAAAATATTATAATTTTTTTTATTCTTTTTGAAAATTCAGTTGTGTAGTTCCAAGTGTGAACTCTGTAGATAGCAACATTTTGTTGCAATGTTGGACATACCCGAGGGACCTTTCACACATGGCCTCTAGCCTCACCAGCCTGGCCTCTCTCCTTATGTAGCTTCATCAGGTCAGGCTTAATTAACCACTTGTGTTTCCACAAAAGTGTGTGTACATCATTTGTAACCTTTTCCTTGGAGAGAAAGATCCTTCTTTTTCTCTTCTGTGGATAAGTTCTATTCACTACTTAATACTGGCTCAAGACATATTTCATTTGGAATTCTTACACCATTTTCTCTCTGCTCTAGGTTAAATACTATTCATGCTCCCAGCATCTTGTATATACATCCATCATGACACAGAGCACATCTTATCCTATAATATTTTGTTTATATAAGAATCTTCCCACTGCATAATAGGGAAAGGAACCTCTGGTGTTTATATTTTTAATGTCTAGAAGAATTAGGCATTAAATTTCCATGGCATGACTAAATGGGTAAATCTCCACCATCCTTATAACACAGTATCTCCTTTCATCCTGCTAAAGAAAATTTAAAAACTACACTATTTTTAATCATTGATGAATAGATGAACATATAGGAAAGGTTTGATAGATTTCTATAATTGTTTTTAAGAAAAAAGATAAATTAATGTAATACAAGTAGCTTTTTGTTAAACATTTGTTGATTTCAAAGTTCTTTGCTTTTTCCATTTTTTATAAGACACAACCTGTGTTTTCCTCTCAGTCAATTAGATATTATAGATTTATGGCCTATTCACATCTCTCACCTGAAACCATCCTTCCATCCTCCAAACTGCCACTTTTATTACTTTCCATTTTCACATCTTCCTCCCAGCCCCATGACCAAGTGCACCCCTAAGGCAGTAGTTATTTTCCCTTTACTGATGGAAGCTTCACTGTTGATGCAGGACCAGTAGTTTTCCCAGCATGCAATTTGCTATCACTTTAGATAACACTCTACTCTGGTATTTGTTGAATATTTTGAGAGATAACTTGGCTTGTAGTTCTTCCTTATGAATGGGCTTTCTTTTGATTTTGGTCACAATGACAGTCGATACTGTAATCATTTTGGTGGCAAGTCCCGCATATTGCCTCCTGTCAAAGGTCAATTTAATCCAACAGAGTTGGAGAATGACCAGGGAAGAGTGCTAAATCAAATTAGACCAAGTCCACTGAGAGGCAGAGAGTTTGTGCAGCACCTCTATAAAGTGACTAGTCATTCCCACAGTGGTTATTTTGTTTAGAGAGGAGAAACAAAATTTGACCTTAGAAAAGTGACATTGTCTGGAAAAGGGAAAAGTAATTTCAAGTTTCTTTGGGACCAACTGCCAAATGTTTCCCTTAAAAGATGTTAAAAGAAAAATGTGCTCCTGCAGAACTTATGCCTTTCCATTCCATTCTCCCATCAAATCCCCATCCTCTAGCTAGCTTGGGCTATCTCATTCTTTCTCAACCATTCTCATTTTAATTAACATTTATTTGCTTTTCAAATGCATGGGGTTCTTTCCTCTTGGGTTTATCCATAGCACTGCATTTCTCTGAACTGTGTCCCCTCTAAAATGTATCTTGCTACAATGAACTTGTGTGTTCCTATGCAGTCATGTCTTTTTTCCTCTATAAGCACGAAGAGTTTCTTTCAATCACCTTTTCATTATATACTTTATGTTGTGATAACTTATGTTGTTGTATGTTTTGCATTCTCAAAATATCCATGTTGGTGCCTAGCATAGTGCCTTGAGTCTGGTGATAGGTAGGTGTTCAACAAGTCACTGTCGAGTGTACCTTGAGAGACACTTGGTCTAGAACAGTGGTTCTCAACCTTCCTAATGCTGCAACCCTTTAATACAGTTCCTCATGTTGTGGTGACCCACAACCATAAGATTATTTTCGCTGCTACTTCATAACTGTAATTTTGCTACTGTTATGAACTATAATGCACATATCTGTGCTTTTCAATGGTCTTAGGTGACCCCTGTGAAAGGGCCATTCAACTCTCCCTCATGGGTCATGACCCACAGGTTGAGAAATGCTGGTCTAGATGATACAGGGGGCTAGGAGTTGGGGGATCCTATGAAGACATAAGGGATGCCAACTCTGAAGAGTCACTTCCACCACCAAGGCTTGGAAGAGAAGATGCTAAATCAAAACAGAAACTGCATTGGGAACTTTCAGCCTAGGGATGTTCTTCTGCCCTCTGGGAGGGAGTGAAGGATGTAAAAGACAGAGGAGATCCCAGTGTTCTTTCTCAGTGGTGCCTCATTCTGGAGCAGATATTCTGGGAAGCCAAAGAATTTGACCCCGAGTCTCAAGGAGGGTGAAGATACTCTCAGCAGCATGAAAGGTTTAGGTTGAAAAGAAAAATGACCTCAGCGTTTTGTATAAAGAGCATTTAACTTATTTTGGCAACCCCAGGGAGCCACTGGTATTTGGAGAGGGAGTTCAGATAAAAATAACGTCAGCCGTTTGCACTCAGTTCTTCCAGTGGGTTCAAGGTCTGGGTAACATTTGGAATCACTGATGGAGGATGGATTGGCAAAGTCTACATCTACTGAGCTTCAGATTCGGACCCTGGGAATCCGGGGCTGTTTGTCACATCTGAAAAATCCTGAAAGTACACATTCACCCATGACAGGCTCTTCAGGCTGACTAAAATATCAAGTAATTTTACTTTATACTAGAATTAAATTCTATCCATGTAGGAACACTCTTATGCTAATGTAAAGTTGATTGGTAAAGCATGAACTAATTAAAAATTCCAACTTCTTTGGTAGATAAGGGTTTAGAAACATGGGTTTTCTACATTATTGGAACAAAGACTTCAATGTACGCTCTCCCATTTGTTTAGGATATTTTAATTAGTTAGCTCTGGAGTAGTCCGTGTCCCTGTGTTGTTATTATTTGGACAGGTTTGACTTTCCCTTTCTGTCCCACTCTGTCTCACCTCACTTACTTTCACCTGTTTAACGGCTAATTAGCATCAAAATTAATCCTTTTAGGTACAAGTTTGCCAACAATTGTATGCTTTCACAGTCTGCTAAAAATCATTCATCCAGACACACTGTTTTCTGCTTTCTTCTAAATTTTTTAAATGTGTCTGCATAAAACACACATCCAAGGTATACAAAAGTTTGATGTTTTCATCATGGAGTTTGTCAGGAGGCCATGCTGCTGTGTATGTCTATTCTTTTCATTCAGTTGATTAGCTCACAAAGAACAATTCCCAGAGAAAATGAGAACACATAATTTGAGAATACTAGTAAAATATCCTCACATTGTGTCTTATCCCCTGGTGCTTGTCTACATGCTCAGTGAGTTTTAAAATGGAAATCACTGCAGGTATGTTTTGGTATTCTTTTAACTAAAGCCACACAGTATCAAAATAATACTTTACCCCAAATTGATAGGCTAAGAAATCAAGGGTGTAACAACAAAAGCTGAGAGCTGGGGAGAGGGTGAAAAGGTGGAAAAACAAAGGAGAATGAAAGAAACCCATGAGCAGATAGTTTGTTAATTAAACTA
This sequence comes from Peromyscus californicus insignis, assembly GCF_007827085.1. Taxonomy (NCBI): domain Eukaryota; kingdom Metazoa; phylum Chordata; class Mammalia; order Rodentia; family Cricetidae; genus Peromyscus; species Peromyscus californicus. The sequence goes on along the minus strand of NW_026294436.1, from coordinate 61,310,402 downwards.
TGCATATTTATTTAACTAGCACATGTTATTTTGAGACACAGTCTCGGTCTATAGTCTGTCTTTCCACCCTGTGCATCAGCCACCGGAGTGTGGGACTACAGGTATATGCTACTACCCCCAGATGTATAATTTTATTTTTAAAATACCATTTGAGATATATATGCCAATACAAACACTCTCTAAGTGCCAAGTCTAATAGCATGACGCACACCTGGAGCCTATCCTCCAGTGGAGGATCTTTAACACAGACCCATGATTTACATATAGAACACATTGTTCTCTTGGTATGTCCCACTATTTTATCCTTCTCCCTATCTCCCCACAAAAATTCTGCATTTTGGGTAATTTTTTTTCCATTGTTGTTCTTCTTTGTCAAAAATTGAAGTACTAAGTACCCTGGCTTAAGGCATAAAGCTTAAAATTTACAGCTAAACACACAAAGAATATAATAGGCTATATACCTGCCTAAAGTCTAAAGAAAGAAGTAAGAAAATAGAAAAGTATAAATATAAGTACAAATAAGCTTTAGAAATATAAGAGATTAAATGTCAAAACCAAACTAATTAGTTTTTACTGATGGAAGATGACCCACCTAACCTAACCAAACCAAACCAAACCAAACCAAACCAAACAAAACACCACGCCCAGGAAAGATCGAGAAGCAAATTCCTGGCAACATGGCATTCAAAGGAGACAACCAAAGTAACTCAAAAGCAGAAGTTTGCCAGATAAACATGAAGCCAAGGTGTTAAGTAATCAAGAAGTCTGTTAAGGAGTTTAGTCTTCAATGATGCAGTTAAAATAATGGAATTCTACAAGCCAAATGAAGTTTGGAAAAACAAAAAGCAAATAAATATGAGTAAATAGTATGATAGTTGTGGCAGGTGTTATATATCCTTACCTCCCAGGCCTTGATAAGATTTTGGAGACAAAAGCAACTGGGATATGAGTGCTTTATCCGTGGATACTGATGTTAAACTCTAGGTACCAAACGTTATATGTTACAAACAGAAAACACATTCTAATAAAATATTTATTTTATTTAATTCAGTGTATGGGTGTGTGTCTCTGTGTGGATATATGCACATGAGTGAAGGTGCCTGTGGAGAAAGACCTTGCATCCCCTGTTGTTAGAGCCACAGGTGGTTGTGAGCCAACACACATGGCTTCTGGGAGCCAAACACAGGTCCCACACAAGAGCTGTTCATTCTCCTGCCTGCTGAGTCATCTCTGCAGCCCCAGGAAACACGTTCTTTCCCTCCACTCACTCAGTTGTAACGCAAACACTGACCACATGTTAGATCGTAATGAGTCTTTCTCTGTCCTGCCAACCAGCTCCCAAATAATAACATGGAGACTTCTTATTAATTAAGAAAGTTAGGTCTTAGCTTAGGCTTGTCCCATTAGCTCTTAGAACTTAAACTAACCCATTCATATTAATCTATGTTTTGCCTTGTGGCTTTTTACCTTTCTTTCATCTTGCACCCCCTATTTTCTCTCTGTAGCTGGTGACTCTGCCCTTCTTCTTCTCCATGTTCTCTCTGACCTGGAAGTCCTGCCTAACCTCTTTCTAACTATCGGCCATTCAGCTTTTATTACACCAGTCACAGCAATACATTTTCACACAGTGTACAAATATCCCACAACATTAAATGAAACTAGTTGAGTTTTTCAAAATAAAAATAGTATAGGCTATAATCTGGGAAGGATGAATTGAAATTAAAAATAAACATCACAAGTAGAATTCACACCCTCAACTACAAATTTAAACAACCATTTTGAAATAACTTTTAGATTAAAGAAGTAGTTTCATTTCTGAGAGGTCTAGAAAGTAATGAGAATATCAAAACCTACAGTCATGACCAAAGGTATAAACAGAATTAAATTCATATCTGAACACTATCTATCTCTTTCTTTTTAAAGAAAGAGTAAAAGTCAGTTAACTAAGTACCCAATTTCAAATTGAGGGGGGAAAATCCCACAAAATATAAGTAGAAGGAATTACTTGTGAATTTTTGATAAACATAGTTTGGTTGATAAATGATTATAAATAGTCAATAAAATCCAAGGACAAAATAAAACAGATGTTGGTACTAGATCCAGGCTCATGGGCCCAGAAAATGGGGAGAAATTGTTCTGAACTCAGCGCAGCTCACAGGATGGGAAAGGGATGGGGCCTGGTTTGCACTTTCATCTCAAGGATGCTGTGCTCACATGCAGCTCCAGGAAGCAGAGAAGGACAGCTGGAAGCATGTCCCACTCCCAGGTCAGAGTCAGCCTCCTGCCTGCCACAGCCTGACCTTCAGAGCTGACCATGAAATCACCCATGGCTAAGCTCAGAAACTGACCAGCCAGGACCACATGCCCCCAAATCTGAATCTCTTATTTCTCTGAGAGATGCCTTGGATGTACTGTGGATGGTAAAATTGTAGGTATGCTAAGTTAATCATTTTCTTAATATAAAATAAGCAAATTATCCTGAAAGATGTTTTAAAAGTTGTCAATATTGACCATTAAAAGACAAAACAACAACAAACCCAAAACAAAACCGGGCTTTTGTAGCTTCATAATAAAATTCCATCAAATTTCAGAACAGGTGATTCGAACTTTTACAATGTCATAGAAAGGAAGAGGTCCTATTTTTATATAATTTCAGCATAAAATATAGTATAAAAAGTAACAATAGTACATCAAGGCAAACTATAGATGAATCGTACTTTCTAACATGAAGGTGAAAACCCCTATTAAATGCCAACCCATAGGGACTTGAGGTACCTTAAGACAATAATAGCTCCTGACTCCGTGGGGTCCATTCCAGGAATTCAAGAATGCCTCATTATCTAGAAGTAAATGAGTATATAGTGTTGTTGTAGTAGTTCCATGGAACTCAAACAGCATTATCTCATTACACAGAAAAATGCTATCTGACCAAGTTATTCCACTTAATGATTTTAAAGTAAAGTAAAATATTTTCTCAACTCAAAAATTGAAAATACACATTTCAAATTGTTAATGAGACAAGACTAATCAATTATCCTTTAGATTTGATTCAGCTACATTTCATTAATCCCAGAAGTAGTGGCCATTAGAGCTGAAGGAAAGAAACACAAAAGGCGTAAACATGGCAAATGGATTTTGAAATTTTTACTTTCAGATGATACGATCCCCAGCAGAAGAGCTAAGGGAACTGGCTGGAATATGATTGCAGACCACAGAGGAGCCCAGCCAATGACAGTGCAGTTGATGAACACAAGCAATGCAGCTTGTTGAACCTCGGCGTCGGAGCCTGCATGTGCATGCCACTCAGAGAACAGCCTGTGATGACAGGTGGAACAGACCTGTATAACAAATGTCTTCATATTTAGAAATAATAACTCTACCTTTGTTTACCTGACAGATGGCTAAAATTGTTACCTTTGCTTTTTACAGAGTCTAGGCTTAGTCTGTCAGGTTCCTGAAACAGTCTCTCACTATGGATCGGATGTGAAATGTCCCCCAACAGGGTCATATTCTGAACACTTGGTCCCCATCTAGTGACACAGTTTGGGAGGCTGTGGAGTCTTTAGTAGGTAGAGCCTGTTGTGGGATAGTTGATCACACTGTGAAATTCCAAGACTGTGTTAATGAAATTAATCTTGGATCAGTGGGCAGAGCCAGCAACTAGTTGACAAGAATTAGCCCTAGAGAGTATGGACGAAAGAGGAAGACAGAGGGACTCACAAGAAAGAGTAGGGAGACACTTAGAGATTCATGGGCTTTTTGGTTTGGGATGGGTGGAGAGACTCTTGCTGGGTCTCTGGCCAAAAAGGAAAGTCAGCTGGTTGCTTCTCTGATCTAGCAGGTGTTCACCCCAACAGCTGACTCCTGAGTCTTTATTGATAAAATAGAACAACTTGACAAAAAACAACAGGGGCCTTTGGAGGTTATAGCCTGGGCCTCTGATTCAGCCTTGGTGTTTGCTTCTTGGCGCTCTGCACTGTGAGGAGCCTCTGCCATGTGTTCTCATCACCGTGAACTCCTCCGTGCCTCCTCACCTCCCTACCTCCCTGTGAGCCGACAGCTCTGAAACCATGAGCCAAAATAAATCTTTTCTCCCTGTTTCCATCAGTTATTTTAGTCCCAGAGACACAGAAATAATGTAACCACAAACAATGGGAACTTACTTCTCATAGGTCTGGAGGCAGGAAGTCCAAGATGAAGGAGCTGGCAGATTGTTTGGTTCATCAACTGCACTTTCTCTCTATGTCCCACGTGGTAAAGGGAACAGGGCAGCTCACTGGGACCTGTTTAATAAAGTCATAAATCTCATGCATATGAGTCTTCCCTCATGTTCTGATCACCTCTCTAACATCTCACTTCTCTCTCTCTCTCTCTCTCTCTCTCTCTCTCTCTCTCTCTCTCTCTCTCTCTCTCTGTGTGTGTGTGTGTGTGTGTGTGTGTGTTCTGTATTCCACCGTGTGCATGTGGAGGTCAGAGGACAAGCTCAGGTGCTGGTCCACCTTGTTTGTGACAGAAATTCTTTGCTCTTTTCTGCATATTTCAGATTAGTTGGTCCATGAGCTTCTGAAGATTCTCCTTTCCCCACCTCCCATCTCCCTATCAGAACACTATTTGTTACAGACACACACACACACACACACACACACACACACACACACACACACACACACACACACCATCTGTCCTGCTTTTCTGTAGGTTCTCGGACTTGAAGTCGAGCCCTTACATTTGAGTGACCAGAAGCTTTAACTACAGGGCCATCTCCCCAGTTCCAATCTCACTTCTAAATCCTATTACAATGAGCATTGTGTTTCAACATATGAATTTTGAGGGAGACATAGAAACACAAACCATTGCAGTAAGAAAAACAATATATAAATGTATATTGGACGTTGCATTGATGTTGTGATAGGGTGAGATTGTTATGAAGTTGAGAAGAAGTGAATGTATTTTGTATTTCAAAGAAGCATAAAGCACTGGGCCAGTAGACCCTAAATCCTACCATCCAATGTGTCCATCCCCATAATGTACATGAAGATAGTAAGTTATGGTGGGATATTACTCAACGATTAGATTACTAATATGTTGACTTGATAATTTCAACAGAAAAGAACATTCTCTTAGATGGGCGTTTTTTTTTTAAATTGCTTTTCATGTTGCTTTGATAAAATACCCCAATAAAAGCAACTTAAGGGAGAGAGGGACTGATGTATCTCAAATTTTGAGGATCCAGTCTGTTAAGGTGGAAAGGTAAAGGGATCAAGATCTTGAAGCAGGTAGCCACATCCCATCTATAATCAGATATAGGGAGCAATGTATGCATGCTGCCACTCATTTCATTTTCTCCATTTATATGGTCCAGGATCCTTGCCAGGGAATGGTGCCACCCACAGTGGATAGGTCTTCCTACCTCAATTAACGTAATCAAGATGATACCTACAGATATTCCCAGAGACCTGTTTTCAAGGTGATTTCAGATTCTGTCAAGTCAACAATGAACAGCAATCATGACAATGGGCTTGTGTGAAAAGGCGTTTTCAGACATCTCCAGGACTAACCTGTCATTTGCACAGAGCAGGTATGATGCTCATGCACCTGTTTCACTCAGGGTGAGTTCCCTTTATGACTCCTTGGTGACTCCCAGGCTAGTGACCTTGAATTCCCTAAATAGGATAGTATTGAGCATTTCTCAAAGAGTGGAGATATTTCTCTTCCTGGCTTTGAAATGAGTTACACAAGTCTTCAGACACCATGAACCAAATTTTGTCCATACACTGAAACAGATGTCACATTTGGTGGGAACACCACTGCCCAGTCCAGCCCTTCCCTGTAGCCTTGTGAGACCTGAGCTGAGAGGCCATCTGAGCATTTCCAGGACTTTTGGTATGACCAGAGAGAGCTGCCAAAAGCTGCTGCTCATGGTAATTTGCTGCCACTCAGCCACAGAACATGAGCACACAGCCTTCCAGTGGGAGAGCAGTGGGAACCAGAGGGAGCCACTTGGTTTTGCTTTGTTTGCAAACATATTTTTAGCTCTTGTGTTCATAGTGCTGTTCTGTTTTCCTTCACTCCCCAGCTTCCTTCCCCCACCATTCTCTCCTTGCCTTGTTCTTGCTGTCCCTCTGCAAAATTTCCCTTTGAAGTTTCTCTTCCTCGTCAGACACCATCCCTGTATCTATCAGGATTTGGCACTCTATGACGGCCAGGCACATTGACTGAGCAGTTTAATGACACTGGTCCAGGAGTTATAAAGAAGTTATAGAAAGCAATTCACCCTTAGTTAGCCAGGTGTATGAGCATCGTACCTGCTCCTTTGCAAATGACAGGCTGGTTGAGAGGATGTCTGAAATGCCTATTCTCACAGATGCTCTGTGATCCCACGAGTTGGTTGTATCTCCATGCAGTACCGGAGATGATGGTACCAATGTTCCCGGTGTGCTTCAAGGAAGGATGGCACAGATGGCTGCAGGCAGTAATTTGTCTTGAACTTGCAGTTGTCTCCCCTGGATCAGGCTCATGATGTTCTCAAATCATCACAGTCTCATTTAGGCTGAGAGTGTTGGGCTCTTGTTCCTAGCTGCCTTCTGCTTTATGTTTCCTGCAGCATTGTTTCATTCTCCTTACCAATAATGTGGCAAAATACAAAAGAACAGATGCCAGAAAACGAAGAATCCATTCGGACTGCAATTCTCCCTTAGAGTAGAAATGGCCTCAAGAAATCTCATCAATGTGTCATCAGCACCACTTGTTTGAGTCCTAGGTATCAACAGAGGAATAAGTCAGACCCTCAAGTGGACGACAGTCTAGTTGGTCACGGCTTGTTCATGACCATGAGTAACTGTAAGCAAATCAAATTTCAACATGATAGAAGAAATATAATCAACATATTGTACGGGTTTGGAATGGGGAGTCTTAGGGTTGAGAATTTACAGTGTTTTCAATTATTCGCCACCTGTGGACAGATAAGCTGTGTTGAGAAATGTTGGAGAAGGGGAAGGAATTTGGAGAGAGAGCTGTTCAACTCCATCATCCCTTACCAGTGGGAAGGTGACAGTTGCTTTCTATTTACTGTGAGCTTAGTGTGTGTATGAGGCAGTAAAAGGGCACTGGGATGTAGTGTCTGAGTCACCCAGAGAAGTACAAAGGGAGAGGGACTGAGTCGGGCTGGCTTCTGTGCAGCTGCAGAGGAGAAAGGTACATGGGAGTAGCCGGTGTTATCCCTGAGTGATGCAAAGTGTAGCTCTGGGCCAGAGTGAGATCACAGAAGAGGGCCAGCAGTGGTGTTTTCTTAATGTCCTGTTCAAAAGGTCTGGAGAGACAGCTCCAATCTCAACATAAACTTTGGAGGTTCTGGGTAAATGTTTAGGGTTAGAGAAGTAGTCCTTGATGTTTTTGGTCACAGAACTTTCCATGCCTTTATAGATAATTGGAGACCCTGAACAGTTTTGGTTGATGGGGCTGATAGCTATCAATTCTCACTGTATTGAAATAAACTAGAACAATTTTAAAAATGTTAATTTTCAAATCCATTTTTAAACAACAGCAATAAACTCATTATATGTTACTACAAACATATTTAAATAAAAAATGTCAATTTTTAGCATGAAAATTACTCAGAGAGGAGTGATTTTTGTATTTTAATTCAAACTTCCTTAATGTCTTGCTAGAAGACAGTATGATTCTGTCCTTGTGTTTAATGCAATTAAATTGGTTGAAGTATAGGAAGGAAGTTCAACTTGATGCAGATTAAAGTTAGAAATGGATATTTAATGTTTTCTAGATAATCCCAGGTACATCATTTAGTTTCTGAGTAATTCCACTGTGTACCTATGAGAGAAAATGTGGAAATGCCAAATCAAATCTTGGTACTGTGATAATGAGCTTGACTTTGCCAAGTTCATGAAAACATCTCAGGAGTTCCTAAGGGCATCCCTGGACCCTGACAGGATCAAGGTGTATCAGTCACCATTGCTAAGTTCTCAATGTAATGAGGGTCTCAAGCTGCTTTCCTCTTTTCCATATGTGTTTGTCTGGGCGGCCACCAAGAAGGTGCCACCAAATTTAGGGTGGCAGCCCAGACCAAAGCGTCTGGAAAAGGGGAACTGTTGCTTTCTGCCTGCTTGCCTTCAGTTTTACTGGCAAGTTCATCTGTCCTGCCGTGGCTGTATTCCTTTGCTGATGTTAGAACCAGCTTTTCCTCAGACTTCTAACAGCTATTGAAGACCAGCAGCTGTCCAGGAACCCTCCAGGTCTTCACTGACAGAATGGAACTGCCAAGACATCCAGCCTCATTGGCTGAGCAACTAACTATCTCTTGGATGTGAGATAGCTACTGTTAACCGGACCATATCATGCAAGCCAGTCTATTAAACCCCTATTAATACCTATTTGCTTTATTAATTTTGTTCTAGTGGACAACCTTGACTAACTAAATACAATGTTTTAGCCAATCATCAGAGGATCCTTTGGTTATCTAAAGTAATGAGATAAGGCAAGATACATGTATAGATTTCTTTCCTTCTTCCCCTTCCCTCCCCTGCCCTCCCCTCCCTTCTCCCCTTCTCCTCTCCTTCCCTTCCATTCCCTTTCCTTCCCTTTGCTTCCTTCCTTCCTTTCTTTCTTCTTCTTCTTCTTCTTCTTCTTCTTCTTCTTCTTCTTCTTCTTCTTCTTCTTCTTCTTTTTCTTCTCTCTCTCTCTCTCTCTCTCTCTCTCTCTCTCTCTCTCTCTCTCTCTCTCTCTTGTTTTTGACAGAATCTATCTAGGAAGCCCAGGATGAACTATTGAACTATTTACCCTTTCCCCCAGTCTCCAGAGTGTTAGTATTACAAGCATGTGCCACTATATCCAGCTGAATTTTTACTCAGTGATCTGAGAAGGAGGAGGAAGGGAGGAAGAGGAGAAGAAGGAGGAGGAGGAGGGAATGGAAAAGGAGGAGGAAGCATTCCTTAAATCCATAGTGAATAAAAATGAATTCTCCTGCTTAGTATATTGGCTAAAACACACATTAAGCAAATACAATGAATTGAGGGGTGTTGTTTTGGTTGATGGACAAGGAAACGTGCTCACCTGCATGTGGATGCAGAGCTTCATCATAGCATAAGCGCACCATGACCTCCTCTAAACTCTCCTGCTGCTTGTGAGGGGAAGAACATAGAAAGTGATGGTTTGTCTTTCCAGAATTTCTAGGAAGAAGTGTAAATAATATTGGCATCTAATGTAGACTGGGGGGAAGGGGCTCAGTGGAGCCAAGATGAGAGAGAGAGAGGATTGGGGTCTTGCTGGACCACTGCTATCACCTGTGCTCAGCTTCAATTCCGAGGAACTGTGTGAGCCACAGGAGCTGGATAGTGATGAGCTGGTTTTTTTTTTTTTTTTTTTTTTTTTTTTTTCTCCCCTGTCTGAGGAGAGTTGAGGCTGCTGGTGCCTAGGAGGAGCTAGCATATTTAACAAGGTTGCTCTCTGGTCTCAGGGCAGTATTCCTGAGCCTTTCAATCATACACAAGAACTCTTTCTACCCCGCCTTCAGACACCGGGCTTACTCTGCAGGTTTGTCCACGGCAAGCCTCACTCTTGGCAGATCTTAAAAGATGCTTTCTGAAGAAGGACCTTCTCTGCACTGAGTTATAGCCCGGAGCAGGCAGCCTCTCCTCACATGCAGTTTTGTCCTCTTTGTTCTGCATCTGGGAAAACACTCCATTTTGTTCTTGATTGTCCCCCACCCCCACCTTGTTTGCTCACAATCGCCTCCCAAACCCCATGGGTCTAGATAAAAGGAGCCTCATTATAGTTATCAAGACAATAAGAAGGCCCAGAGCTGAGCAGATCAGGAACATTAGGGCATCTGGTCATAGTGCCCAGAGAGAAGAGTGCCCTGGTGTCACCCTCTCGGAGGCTCTCAATGGGCCATCCTGGCTCATTTGCTTGAATAGCTCATGGGGAAAGATGCACTTATAAACAACCCTTGAGGCTTAGCTTCCTCCCTAGAGGAATCTTACCTTATGGAGCAAGTGAATGGTGAAGAGTTGAGGCGGGGGAGGGGAAGGGGGACTTGCTCATGTTTGTTGTCTTAGGCCAGGTTCTGTGTGTATGTCAGCAAGCACACTCAGCCCTGAGGAAGTTCTGAGAGCTAAGCTATTCCCTATCTCCAATCATGCAGATAGGGAAGAGGGGTGGGGCACTGAGATGTAATGACCTGCCCGAGTCATTAACACAATGTGACTGTGGTACCCAGGCCACTCTTCTGCTCTACGGTGATGCCTTTACCCCCGGAACCTTAGCATGCTGCTTCAGTACACCGTGTTCCCTACAGCTCTGCCAGTTATTTTGTTCAGAAGGAATCCTCTAAAACCGAGAAGACCAAATCAAGGATCTTCTTCTGCTTTAGCACTCTGTCATTGAGGGTGTTATCTTCCATATTTGTTATTAAATTTGAAAGGTCGTAGAGGAAGAAAAGCCGGGGAATGGCTATTTTTGTAATTGATTCTGATTTTTTTCCTTAGGAAGAAGAGATGACTATGTAGAGAAATCAAAATCTTTTTCCTTTATATTTCTTTCTCATCTTTTCAGATTTCTCTACGTGTTTTTTTTTTAATTTAAGAGAGTCCACATAATAATGAATATCCACATAGCCATAAATTCTCCTCTGTAGGTTAGAAACAAATTATTCCTAAAAATACTCGCCCCATTCCTTTCCCACTTGGTCCCGAAAGGAGTTAAGTCATCTCCAGACTCCAGCTTTGAATTAAGATCTGATTTTAGCTCTTACTCAGCAGCCGCTGGTTTCTAATGAGATACGCTCTTCCCAGCATTTAGATTTCTCTTTTCTCTGTCCACTTCCCCTTCGTTCTAAGACAGAGGAACCTCCTTGGTGGCCATCTTTACAGAATGTTTCAAGAGCTAATGAGCCAAGAAAGAACTGCCATTTTTTAACTTCTTTAGTGGGGAAAAAAGTACAGCCAATTTCTTCTCCTTCAATGTATTTTTAGACTCAGAGGCTGTCTTATCATTCTCCACACAGCTACATCCTCGACAGACTCTACTCCAGGGTTTGCTGAAGGATAGAAACTAGGGCATAGTTTTTAATTGAATACTGATAATGGGAAAAGATTCAGGGCCCTTCTTCCAGAGTGGGAAATCAAAGTGTCATTAACTGATAATGATAGTAATAAAGCACCATTGGTTCATCCCATTATCAATCAGCAAGCGAACACAAAGTGATAACAAGTTATTTCCTGTACTTGCACACAAATTGTTTATTTGGGGACTTCACAGGAAAAGTGGAAGGACTGTAATTGTTGCCATAAGATAATCAGAAGAAAAATGTACCAGCTCTGCCTTTGTCAGCTGCTTGGCCTTCAAGAAGTCATCTATAGAGATATATAGTCTGGACTCCTTTCTTTGCTGTGTGTGTCATGGTACTAGTGAGGGTCCTCATCCCCAAAGAGTACTCAGAACAGCACCTAAGGGTCTGGAGATGTAGTGCAGTGGTAGAGGACTTGCTTAACGTCTGTCTATAAGGCCGTGGATTCAGCCCCCAGCATGGCCTGAAGAAGAACAGCGCCTGACTTGCCATTCATTGAATTCAGTGAATGGCTGCTGCTACTTCTTCTAGCAATACTTGTGGCAATTGATGGAATGAGATCTGCAAGATGCCCTTTTAACTTCCTGCTCTTCAGGTCAGGAAGTGCCATTGGCATTCCAGAAGAGCGTGGCTCACAGCAAACAGGACCACAGGAAGGCTCTGCCTAGATGCCCCTTCCAGTAAGAATTGTCTCAGCTGTGGGGGGTGTGGGTCTCAATCAGCTTCCAGCTGTCAGCTCTGCCTGAAATTCTCACTCCCCAGGGCAGCCTGCCTCTGGGACCCAATGATAGCAGTGGGCACTAAGGCTGGCCCATCATGGACTATTCTGATGGATCCTGCTGGTTCCCAAGATCCCCACAGGGCACTGAAGCCTTATGGGTTCTAACTGAGTGCTTTTTCTAGTGGTAAAAGCTGACAGGGGGTTCTTTAAATGATTGTGCCTGGCTGAGAAAGTAAACAAAGCCATGTTTCCTCCTGCAGAGACAGAGAGGCTTGTACCACACACAGGGAAGTAAAAGTGGCAGGGATGGTGGCCACAGTCATATTTCTATTTCGGATGCTGTCAGCCAAGTTCTTTAATGTTGGAGACTTTGTGTGTGTGAGAGAGAACGAAGAACAAGAGGAAAATTAAGATTTTGAGATTTTGAAAAATTATTAAAAATGATGTGTGTGTGTGTGTGTGTGTGTGTGTGTGTGTATGTGTGTGTGTGCATATGCCTCAGCATACATATGGAGGTTAGAAGATAACTTACAGAAGTCTGTTCTTTCCTTCCACTATGTGGGTCCGGGGGACAGTATTCAGCCAGCAGTCTCAGGGAAGGTCCTTTGCCTGCTGAGCCCTTCTCCAATGTTTGCATGGAAGCTTGTTCCAGTTTCCTCCTGGGTAGTTGTGGGGACTTTAATCATGGATTAGGATGGCATTATTGGGTTTCTTCCAGCGTGAAGCTTCATGCTTCTTGAACTGAGCAGCTAAGGGCTATCCTGGCTCTCTCTCCTCTCTGGGAGCATCATGGGACTTTTCAGCCTCTGTGACTGTGTGGGCCAATCTAGCAAATCCTCTCTTGTATCAAACACCATTAGTTCTATTTCTCTGAGGAATGCTGGCTAATATGCAGTGAATGCTAAGAGACAAATAACTGAGTCTTGTACCTCCTCCTCTCTATAAGTGAGGATGCTGCCTGCTCGACCTCGTTGTGTTCCCTGCTCAATCTACACTACACTAGGTGATGGCCCGGGAAGGAAAGAAGGCTGAAGCAGGTTAGGGTGTAGTCAAGAAGCCCTGGCAAAGACCATAAATGCATCAGGAGTGAAGGAGGAGTCCGCGTGTAGTTGGTGGAAAGTCCCCAAAGCACAGTCGCTGCACAGGTAATTGGAATTTCTGAGTATTTTTAGTTTCATTTCCTGTTGCTATGATAAATAAACAAACAAAAAACCATGACAAAAGAGGCTGGAGGGAGAAAGGGTTTGTTTTATCTCACAAGTTGAGCTTGCAGCCCGTCGTAGCAGGGACATCAGATAGGAGGAGTCTGAAACAGCCAATGGCATCCATTGTCAAGAGCAGAGAATGAATGTGTGAAAGCTGGCCAAAGCACAGCTGGCTTTCTGTTCTTCATTCAGTCCAGGACCCAGACCCAAAATGGCGCTGTCTACATTTGAGGTGTGTCTTCCCACCTCAGTAAACTCAATTAAGAAAATATGCACAAGCCAACCCAACCTACACAATTCTTTACTGAGATTCCCATTCCAGCGGATTCTGTGCTGTGTCAAGTTGATCATTAAAACTAACAGTCACAGCACAGCTGTATTATCATGTCTTTTACTTTCAAAATAACTCCTGGAACATAGTGGTCCTAACAGAGATAGATGGGTAGATAATTGACCCTGGCCCTAGATAGCAAATCACCGAGTGACCGGAACTTCTTACCAGGAGCGAGACTCTACCAGGACTATGGAGGCACAGGGATAGGCAGGAAGAGATTACGCTGGGCCATCTGAGACTGTGCATGAGCAAATAGCACAGACCCTCATGATGCTTAGCATCATTGAACCTCCACATGTCCCTTATCTCATACCTGAGGCTCTTTGGAGAGTTCTATAAAATCATGTATCAAAAGAAAAATCATAATTATGAAGTATTATAAGGTCTGCTCAGAATGTGTATGAATCACAAATAACAACAGTACTCCAGCATCAATCAAAGGCATCTTGAGAGACAGGTGAAGGGGAATCCTTCCAATGGGCAAGATCAGGCCTTGTACCCTGCTCTCCTCTGCCTATGAAAAAGTGAGTAGCTCAAGGTGAAAATGTGTTTGAAATCAAGAACAGTGAAGCATTTGCAAGGACAGGGATAGGACCAACTAGATTGTGAGTGCTTCTGATTAGGAAACAGAGAAGAGAGTGTTGGGGTCCCATGTCTGGGAAGGGACTGTCTTCCAACAGGTGAAAAATCACTTTAGGACAATTCCAGGAGGTGTCTGTTGCCTTGGGGGCTGTAATGGTCAATATTGATTGGCAACTTGATGGGATTTAGAATCACCATGGAAACAAACCTCTGGGCATGCAATTACGGAGTTTCTGGACTCGGTTAATTGAAGTGGGAAGACACATCCTCAGTGTGGGTTGCATCACTCCATAAAATAGAGTCCTGGGCTGAACAAAAAGGATACAGTGAGCCAAGTACCAGCGTTTATCACTCCCTCTTTCCTGATGGCAGATGCAGTGTGAGCAGCTGCTTCAAGGGCCTGCTGCCATTGCTTCTCTTGCATGACATATTGTACCCTGGAACTAGAAGCCAAAACAAACCCTTCCTTCTTTACATTGCGGTTGGCAAGTGTTTTGCCACAGCAGTGAGAAAACATGAAGAAAGGTGCTCAGTCAGTGAACAGAAACCTGAGTTCTCTAAGGACAGGTTCAGTTTTCAGAAAATTCAGTAGAAAAATTGGAAAACTATAGCAAGCCTCAGGGTGTGTGTTGCTGTTTCTTTTCTAGTCTTGATATTCTCTTCTCTTAGTTCTGGTGGGTGGGTCCACAGTCCTCTGGTTGTCTTCTACGGCCATATGGGCGTGCCTCGGAAGAGCAGTTTACCTCCCATGTCACCAAACAATCCGAATGTCCCAGGACATCTATCTTAGCTCTTATTGCAGAAATGAGTCTAAAGATCTTCCAGGCTCTTTCCTACTCCAGATGACTCTGGCGGAGAGAAGCTTTATTTCCAGAAGGATTTCTGTTGTTTCTAGTGTAATGATATTTGTGAGAAGAAATTTAGGCTTTTCATGGTGTCACAAAACGGAAGCCAGGTAACCAAGATGTCTTTCCCCTCTCTCTCTCTCTCTCTCTCTCTCTCTCTCTGTGTGTGTGTGTGTGTGTGTGTGTGTGTGTGTGTGTATGTGTTGCATAGAGATCAAAGAACAATCTGGGTGTTGTTAGTGAGACTTCATCTAACCTTTCTTTTGAGATAGGGTCTCTCATTGGCCTTGAACTTGACAAGCAGGCCAGGCTGGCTGGCTAGAGAGACTCGATGATCCCGGTGTTTCCACCTCCCTCACACTGGGGTTATAAGCATGCACTGCCGTACCCAGCAATTTTTTAAAATGGGGGTTCTGAGGATCAAGCTTAGGTCCACACACTTGTGGGGCAAGACCTTTACTGACTGAACCATCTCCAGCCCCCTTTCTCCCTTTAATAGCTAGAACATCTAGAGCTATAATTACTGCCCAACTGTAGGAATCTGTTCTGCTATGACTCCCACTAGCCTCAGCTCGGTCCTCTCCTTCCTGCAGACGTATTTTTGTTCTGTGTTTAAATGTCCCATTGCATCTCTGTGCAGCATATTAGAGCTGTGAGCCAGCTTCATGACCTTGTAGAAACACACAGTATATAAATCTCAAATAAGTAAAGATAAGCCATCTTCTTCCTCCTCCTTCCAAAAGAGAAAATAGCCAGGATGGTTTATTGGGGAGATAAGGAAGTAGAAAGATTGTGAGGAGAGAAAAGTGACCAAATTGAAGATAAGTGTTAGGCCCTCTGGAGATTGAGATCAGTGTTCACAGAGAGCACACAGGCTCTCGGCCCCAAACAGGAGGAATTTACAGTGAAATTGCCTTTGCTAGGTTGCCTCTGGGACAAGGAGGGGACACTATTACCATCGGACATAAAAATGTCCCCATGCCTGCCCTCTTGATTTCTCAGATCTGCTGGTCAGTAGCCCTAGCCAGTGCACCTGTAGCCCTCACCTCTTGGCTGTTGATGGCTATCTGTCTGAAAGGGGACATTTTGGACCTGCTATCCCTCCTTGGTGGCAATCAGGGTATATTGGTATCTCAGCTTTTCTCTGATGAGGAATTTCTATTTTTAGTCCCATTTTATTCAGAGAAAATGCTAGCTCACATTTCCCTTTTTTGGGTTGTTGACCTGTTTGGCTAGATAATCAGTGTTCGGAGCATCCTTTTAAATTGTGTCCAATTTGCTCTTCCATAGCTTCTGCCTGAGTCTCTCTGTACCCTTCTTATATAGGAAAAGATGGGGTCTAGTGAAGAAATATACTCAGCCCTCTGCACTTGTGTGCATGGAAAGGTATAGCGGCTATGTGAGTTGTTGGAAGCAAAGCATACTGGGGAGGAAGGTACAGACAACTTTCAGAAGGGGTCCAAACATGATGGGGGAACTGCATTGCTCCTCACAGTCCACTGATCAGATCCACCGTGCACATACTAACGATGAGTTCATCCATCTTAGCGCGTCCGCTGAAGTGGCTTTTGGGTACTATTTCTGTAGAAAATGTTACAAGCAAAATGAGGAGTAGGTATATCCAGTTGCTAGGGCTCTCATGTTAAAATATCATGCACCATCTGGTTTTAACAACAGAAGTGTATTGTCAAATTCTGGAGGCAGGAAGTGAAAGATGAAGGTTGGCCCCTCGGAGGCCTCTCTGCTTATCTTGTCCTCTTGCTGTGTTTTTGAATGATCTTATTCTGTATACAGGTATCCCTTGAATATCTTCATGTAATTAACTCTCCTTGTAGATATAGTAGGTAGGTCAGGGCCTCCCAAACAGCTCTGTTCTTGCTTAAGTACTTTTTATATTTTTAACTGCAAATGCCCCCAAGGCCCATGTGTTAAAGTCAAGAGGGGTGCTGTTGGGTTAGAAGGCAGTGAGATCTTTGGGAGGTAGGACCTTGAGGGAGGCACATTAGGGTCATGCCATTGAAGACAATTGCAGGACTTTGCCCTCTTCTTTCTCTCTTTTTTTCATTTGGCTTGTGGCATGAGCAGATTTGTTCATCTACCTTCTAGGAATCCTAGAGCTGTGTCCCCCATCTTGCCTGGGCTGGAAACGTGAACCAATATAAACCTTTTCTTTTTTAAGTTGCTTACCTCAAGTTTTTGGTAAGTAGCACACTACTCACTTGAATGTAGTCGCATTCTGATGCATCGGTTTCTCACTGAAGATACAGTGTGAACAATTACATCAAGTTCTTGCCACCATACCTTTCCCACCATGATTGACTATAGTCCTTCTTAAAACCATGAGAAAATAAACATTTCCCCCTTTAAGTTGCCTTTGTCAATATTTTGTCATAGAAATGAAAAGAGCAACCAATACAGGCCTTATTTGCATTTCTTATTTGTCCACAGTCAAACTGGGCCTAAGAATACCAAGAAACCCTGTAATACATGCCTGAGTTCTAGATACAGTCCTTTCTGCTTCTGATGAGAGGAAACCCGTGGCCAGGCTCTGTGTAGGACTATTTTTTATGTACTAGGGTATCCGAGGACTGAGTCATACTGGCCCTTACTGGACAGGTCATTCTGCCTGCCTGATGGTTGAGCATCCCACCACAGTGGATACCTACTGATAGGATTAATGTGCGGGACGCAGAGTCACATATTGTCTTAGAGTTTATTTTACTGTGGTAGACACCATGACCAAAAGCTACTTGGAGAGGAAAGTGTTTATTTCATCTTACACTTCCTAACAGTTGGTCACTGAGTGAAGTCAGGGCAGGAAGTTGGAGGCTGCAACTGAAGCAGAATTCATGGAGGAATGTTGCTTACTGGCTTGTCCTCATGGTTTTAGGACAACTGACCATGGTCACTGACTATTATTGCATATGCTTTGCTCAAAAGTGGCTTCTTTGGTCCAAAGTGATAGTCTGTGAATCCTGTTTCTGTAGTCAGGAATTATGGTATCACATTGATCTCGATTTCTGTTGTTGCCAAGTGGTCTGTTGAGCAGTGATGATGGCCACATTGGCTTTGATGAGAGGGAGTCCATGGCCACACTCTGTATAGGATTACTTTTCAAGTGCTCGGGTTTATTACTCACGGCTTGCCCATGTGGCTTTCTTATATAGCTCAGGACCACTTGCTGAGGGGTGGCACCGCCCAGAGTGGTCTGGGCCCTCCTACATCAATTATTAATAATAATTAAAAAAGTGCCCTACAGACTTGCCTATGGGATGATCTTATGCAGGCATTCTCTCAAGTGTGGGTTCCTTTTCTTGGATAACTCCAGTTTGTGTCAAGTTGACAAAATCAAATAAGCCAAAACTCAAACCAAACCAACCAAATGAACAAACAAGAAAAGAACAGACATTGTGCACACATAATTCCAAGTTTTTTTTTCCTCTCAGATTCCCTTTGTTTCTAAACAAATCTCCTGACAGATCAGCTACGGATTCAGCAGACAGTGGTCTCCATAGGTCCTGAATGGTATGGGTGTCAATTGAGTGAATGGCATTGGTGCCCTAGGACAGGTAAGGTTGGAGCTTGACCACTTGCTTATGCAGCCTATTCATGCCTGATGGTCCCCAATCATGGTTAGCCCTAGATATAACATTGTACAGGGGCTTGCTGGTGTGCCTACATAGCTACTGAGGTGATTGGTATATACTCGAAACCAACTCTTGATTTGAGAGACCTGGTTCCATGCAAGCTTCATGACCTAAAGTCAGAGTTCAGCCTCTGCAAATATACAGGATTCTGGTAGGAGAGCATTCTGAAAAGGACTTATTCTAAAATCCTGGGACTTTCTGAAAATTCTAAGAGAACTTTCCAGGTGTCTTTACCACACACACTCCTAGCACCATGGGGTCTGACATCCCTGTGGTAGAGCTCTAAATTGTAAGTTGAGGGAGTTCTGCCTAAGTGGTAAGAATGTCAAGATTCCATACTTGCTTTTTCAAAAAAAAAGGGGCAAGATTTTTGGCATGTCGCCAAAACTTCACCAATGCAGTAAATTCCTTAATCTTTGTAGAGTTGGTCACTCACTTTTATATGTATCGTACAAATCAGTACATCCAAAGTACATACCACTTTTTGCCCAGCAGGTCCAGCTGTCATGATGTCATTCCCATAGCCAGCCAGCATGCTGCTCCTTGGAATGCATGAACGAAAGTTCTCTTTAGACAACACAGCAAAGACAGCAGGAGTGTCACTTGAACCCCCGGCACCGAAGGTGAAATGGCAGTCAGCATCTGCCTCTAATCCACAGTGTCTGGGAACCTGCTTGTGTCTCCTCCCCAGAGAATGGAGGAGAGTCTGGGGGATGCTGATTCCAGCTCACCAGGGCTGAACTCTTTCTGAACGGGGAGTCCTCTATGTGCTTCTCTTCTGTGGGTCTTTTTTTGGGTGTGGACCCTTCACTCTCTGCAACCCCCAGGAACTGGATTATTCTAAATGTCAAGTTTCCTAAGCAGACTGAACATTTATAATGGCACATCACAAGAACTTTAAAACAAAGTTATTGCAATATTCTAGATAATATCGAAAAGCACCCTGTAGCTCCACAGGGCATCCTCCAGAGGGAACAAGTGCTTGCGTTCTTTTTCTTCTTTAACTCATTTTATTTATCATTTCGGATAGGGTCTCCTTGGCTGCCAGAAACACTAATAAGCTTAAATTTCAAGCAGATTTTAAGCCGCCAGTGTCTATTGCCACTGGAGCCATTAAAAACCGAAGACCAAACTGCCTTCTTATAATCCTTTCAGGCCTCTGTGTCCTTATCTTTTCTACCCATGTTGAGCTGCATCCTAAGATAGACAGAAGCGCAAACAGAAAGTGCGTCCATGGCCAGGCGCGTCGGAAGGACAGGGAAACAAAACACTATTATCTCCAGCAAGGGAAGCCTCTAGTTCACACTGACAGGGGCCCCAATGGATGTGCTTCTCGTACCAGACAGCTTTAGGTAAGCAAATGCCTTTGTCCTGAACTTGTATCTAATCTTGGTGACTCAGCTTCAGGTTAAGACCTGTGTGCAGAGAGCCTTGAGTGGTTATTTATAGTGGATCGGACTAGGTGGTTGATGTGTAAAATGGGCTTCTGTGTTTATCCTTTCATGAGCTCATCCAAAAACTGTGCACGAGGGACCCGATTCTGCGAGGCACAGAGGACTCATAAGAACAGACAAAATAGTCCATGCCCCCATGGAACACTCTCTTCAGGGGTGAAGGTAGACAAAGCGGTGGGACTTGTCACATCCCATGAGTATGCTGCTTTTTTGAAGAACCTATCCAGAAGTGGCTTTTCAAATGCTCTGTGTGGTTTGATTCAGCAGCTTCCCAGGTATTCTGGGATAAATTAGTGGTGAAAAAATGTCAGTTGTTCTACTAGTCTGTCAAATCCATACTACCATCATAATTGTCTTCTCTGGAGACACAGCAGCTGGACTAAGCAAAGAAAAACAGCCCAAACCAGTCTTCTTGCACTGTCTGAGTGGGAGGTGTTACATATAACTTTGGCTGAAGTCAAGACTTTGCTGACATATACATATCTTCCTTTTGAGTCCTTCAGAAGAGCTCAATGGCCGTTCAAAGACTCTCTAATTCATCTTTGAGACATTCTCCTATATTTGAGCCAACTTCTCCTCCTCTGCAAATTTTATTTCTTCTATGACATATTTCTTTTTGAGTTGGCCTTTTTTTTCCAGCTTTTTATAAAACTTCCTGTGACTTTATATCCCAGCCTTTTAACAAATATCTACAACACCATTCCTAGCCTTTGTTTTGAGTCCCTGTGTTCTATGCTAGGGTTTCTCATTTCCTGGTCCTGTGGGTCTCACAGTTTTTGTCCTTCTGGACTAGTATTTCTTCAGGCTAGATTCTCCTTCTCCTCCTCCTCCTCCTCCTCCTCCTCCTCCTCCTCTTCTTCTTCCTCCTCCTCCTCCTCCTTCTTTTGAGACAGGGTTTCTCTGTGTTATAGTCCTGGCTGTCCTGGAACTCGCTCTGTAGACCAGGCTGGCCTGGAACTCACAGAGATCCACCTGCCTCTCCCTCTCAAGTGCTGGGATTCAAGGCGTGTGCCACCACCTCCAGGCTAGATTCTTAAGCCTCAGTTATGACTGTGCCTTAGATACCATCCCAGCTTTTCTCTATTTTACCCTCTATTTAAATCTCAGCACTAAGTCCTGCCCCTTCCCTGATTCCCCGTCAGGGTCAATACCCACAGCTCTCAGAACAGTGGAGTTGGAACAGTTTCAGCTGCACTTTTTTCTTATTTGTTAAAAGGTAGAATCAATCAACTCAGTTTGCTCAAGCATTAAATGATTAGGACAGGCATAGTGTATAATCCAAAGGATTAAGACCCATCTTTTTTTTTTTTTTTTTTTTTTGGTTTTTCGAGACAGGGTTTCCCTGTGTAGCTTTGCGCCTTTCCTGGAGCTCACTTGGTAGCCCAGGCTGGCCTTGAACTCACAGAGATCTGCCTGGCTCTGCCTCCCGAGTGCTGGGATTAAAGGTGTGTGCCACCACCTCCCGGCAAGACCCATCTTTTAACAAGGGCTAATACTAGACCAAAGAAAGCAATGAGCATCTTCTAGCTGAGTTTCTGACAATAAGACTAATTAATGGAGAGTCCAGATAGGGCAGAATGCAGACTTCACAACTGAACTGTGGTGACTTTTCCACATAGAGCTGGCTTTAAAGGAGAGTTTCCAACCAGGGATCTACCTTTCTCATAGCCTTGATCATCCAGATGTCCAGTTTATATCAAAGAACTCATCCATTCAAACATACATTTTTAGCTAAGTGAGGTTGGAATGTGGTGGACATTGGCCCACAGACAGTTTGATAGGTGTGGTTTTGTGTGGTGGTTGTTTGGTTGCTGTTGTTGCTGGTGTGTGTGTGTAGCATGAATCTTAAAAGGTCTTATTAATAAAATCAAACCTGGGAGCCAGGTATTGGGGTGAATGCTGGAAGATCAGAGAAGCAGAACAAGCCACAACCACCTCACCTTGCCAATTCCTCAGCTGATCCTGTTTCCTCAGACTGGAAGCCTCTTGAGTCCTCATCCAGAATGAATCTCAGCTGAACTGCTGCTCAAAAGTCTAAAAGCTTAACCAGCTCTAGTTCCTGGTCCTCATGCCTTAAATACCTTTCTGCTTTCTGCCATCACTTCCTGGGATTAAAGGCGTGAGTCACCATGCCTGGTTGTTTCCAGTATGGCTTTGAATTCAGAGAGATCCAGACGGATCTCTGCTTCTGGAATGCTAGGATTAAAGGTGTGTGTGCCACCATTTTCTGGCCTCTATATTTAGTGGCTGTTCTGTTCTCTGACCCCAGATAAGTTTATTATGGTACACAATATTTTGGGGAACACAATATCACTGCGTTTGTGTGTGTGTGTGTCAATAAGGAGAGACAATGATGGAACTGAATGTAATGACAATACTTGGTAGGTATGCTTTACCCGAGTGTGTTCATACTGCTGTTACACCAAGTGGGCACTTGGATGAATGAGGGTGCATTATCTATCTATCTATCTATCTATCTATCTATCTATCTATCTATCTATCTATTTATCTATCATCTATCATCTATCTATCTCATCTACATACCTATCATTTTCTCATACTCTGAAATAGGGTATTATAGCACTAGATCAGAATTTAGTAAATATGTGCAGTCTGAATGAGCTAAATACTAGAAATATCCTAAAGT
Source organism: Peromyscus californicus insignis (assembly GCF_007827085.1). Classification (NCBI taxonomy): domain Eukaryota; kingdom Metazoa; phylum Chordata; class Mammalia; order Rodentia; family Cricetidae; genus Peromyscus; species Peromyscus californicus. The sequence goes on along the minus strand of NW_026294436.1, from coordinate 61,287,887 downwards.
TATATGGAACCTAAATAACCTTCTAGCTTGCATTTCACAATTTGTAGGAGAGAAGTGCAGCTAATGAACAGTGTGTGACCGTCACAGCTTGATGGCAGATCAGAGATCAAACCAAGATTTTTCTGACTCTGAACCCAGGTTTTGTGTCTCTTCACCTGCTTTGGATCTGATGACTTTTTAAAAAGTGGTTTGCCAAATCATTAACCAGATATACTATAATAAGGATTAGCTTTCATTAACTAACCTCTAGGAGCTTAAAATTCGGGGATTTTAAAAAGACATTGAAAATAGTACAGTATTTAAAATTGTTCATTTTCTTGCAATGGAGACATTTCCTTAGGGAAGTATACTAGAAATACTAGCGTCTTCTGCCTAAATTGCTTCCTGGTGCTGTTTTACATTGCTTCCTAAGCCCTGGAAGGTGGATTAATGGCCTCTGAGTGACTTGACATTAACAGTTTTCTATGACCCACTTTTGTACAAAACATCCTACTTAAGAGTGAAGGAGAAAAACAGGAAAAGAGTGGAGGAAAATATCTAAATGGAGAAGTCTATTAATGGAAAAAGAATGTTTGAGTTTCTTCATTTTAAAAGATATTAGAGGAATTGCAAACCAAAATGAGATGATGTATATAACCTTCTGAGAAAAAGGCTGAATATAAATGAAAGTCACCTGAAAGGCATTCTATGCTTTTCCTGCTGGGTAGAGTGGCTTGGGATCACAGTCCAGTGATGTTTTCTTTGGGGTAAACTTCCCCTCCCGTACATGTGGAGGGGTGTATATAAGAGTGATTGATGTACTGTGTTCATACATACGTGAAAGTGTAGGAGTGGCTGACGACTGGAGTCAGATTTTATTTTCAGGATTGTTCTTTGAAAGATAATGTGATGTTGTTAGTCTATCCAAATTATTATATAACACTGTGAGGGGTAACTATATCCCAAAATTTGGGGATTGAAACAAAATATATGCAAGATATTAAGCAGGAAAATCTGGATAGGTACTTTCTAAAACTTGCCTATTTCCCTCTCTGTGGTTGAGATATTCTCTTGGTACCTTTTTCTTTGTGTGGTAGGGATGGAACCTGGGGCCTCATAGTGATAGGCAAATGGCTCGGTAGTTGAGCTTAACTCCAGCCTCTCTTGATATTTCTGTTACTGCTTGATTCATAATTAACTTAGATTCAAATGTGAGACTATAAAGGATGAAAATAATTCTAATGTTATTTTCCCAAGGACTATAAAATATAAAAATTGACTTTAAAGTCATAGTGTGGTGGTACATGCCTGTGATTTTAGCACTTTGGGGATACTGTGTCACTTTTTCTAGGGAGACAGGAATAAACATCTACTCACCTAAGAAGGGCATTGATGACAGATGACAGAAGAAATGATTCCACTCAAGTCTATTTGTGGTGAACCAGTGAGTTCATTTTAGAGTTTACTTACAGGAGTGGGGATGGGGCGGGTTACTTAGAGGAACATGAGTAACTCAAAGGCAGCAGCAGGGTTACTGAAAAGCTCACTCTGGCGTGGGTGGTGACTCATTAAAGTAGAATCCTTGGATTGCCCCGCACAACTTAATACAGCCCAGTAGATTAGAGTTTCCTCTCTAGAGTTGTTACTGCTCATATGACTAGCAAGTTTCAGAAGCTTCCTGAAACTTGTGAGTTGTGTTTACTTCTTGAGTCTTAGGGAGACTCCCTCCTCCTTCCAGGGATAATGGTTTGATTCAAAGGAAATAGCTACACAACAGGAAGCAAAAGCTTCCCAAAGAAGACCACAAGTTCAAGGCCAGTATGGACTACATGGTGCGTTCAAGGCTACAATGTGCTATGTAGTGAGACCTGTTTTTCAGCAAGCCTCGACTTGGTTTGTAAAGCTGACCTAGCCCACATAAATCCTGGATTTGATACCAAGTACTGAACACAGAAAATTTTGAACTATTATTACTACTAATTGTTAATAATTAACTTGGTCATTCTATTTCTTATTTTCTTCTGATATGTGGTTTTCTAAAGATATGGGTGAAATTGAAAAATAGTGTGATATATTTTTTTTTTAATCCAGAACAATTTATAGTAATCATTTCTCATCAGTGGCTTAAAAATGAAGCTTTCATTTTTCTATTGACTCTTCCAAGTTCTGACGGCAGACTGAGGCTGTCCTCTGACCTCCACCTGCACCTGTACATGTGAGTGAACCGTACCCCTGCCATGTACACAAATAACCTGAATCTAACCTGAACTCAAGCAAACCTGGCTTTCTCATTTACCCAGGATCTGATAAACCTAAGCCCAAATTTATGAATTTACGGACCAAATATAAAGGCAAAAGGCCCCAAGATGCCAACTTGGTTTGACTAGCTTTTTTTTTTTTCCTCTTTCACATAAAGATTATTTCAGGCCAGACTATTAAAGACACACACCCACACGACAAAAGACTAGAAGGAAAGTGACCAGAGTTTAATCCAGGGATGGAGCAAGAGATCAAACAAACAAGCCTTATATCTATATTTAAACCCAAGGAAAGCCTTGGGTGATGGCTTTTAAGATACCAGCATGGACACCTCTCCTACCCAGAAGAAAGACCTCAGGAAAGAAGCCTGTATTAGTGCTTCTTCTAGAATGCCTGAAGAAGATTATTCCCAACAAAGCTTTATGTCTTGATATTGAAGGAAAGACACAAGCCCACAGTTCGGCCATATTTGTAGCAATATAGATTGAAAGGAAAACTATTTTATAGTCGACCTGGAGTTAACTGGAACATTAGATTAGCTAAAATCCTCTAAGCATCTGGATTAATTAAATTTTTAGTAGAAGAGAGATACTTATAACCAAATGGGCCATTTGAATACACAGTGGGGTTCAAAGCAGGAAGTACTGTGTCCTGAATTTGAATAGGAAACAGGCAGGCAGGTGCTGAGTTTCAGAAGAATTTGTCACTGGGGAAGATTCTGGAAGGCGTGAAATGGGGCACGTAAGTGACATCATGATCATTAGCGAATCCATAGGAGATCCATACTTAGAACAATAGACCAGTCACTGGCTAGTGTGAAAAATTCAGTGAGCTCAGGTGTGAAGTAGTGAAGCTATATGATTAAGGATGATATATTTATTTTTAATCCTGAGTGAAGGTCTTATTAGGTTTGGAGCTGGATTGAAGAAGATTGAGTCATGCATCAACATGAACAATACTCTAAACCTCAGGACTGTGGTAGAGCTGAGCTTCTTCCTCAGGTAGGTGCTGAGCCTTGCCATTCTACATTTGCCTCTGGCACTCTCCAACCTTCTCCCCTATGATCTGTACAAGAAAAAAAACATGACTGTCCTTATTGCATGATCAAAAGATATAAGATTAACATTCTTTGTTTCTCTGAAGTTTTGTATCAGTTCATAACAACACTTGACTTGTCTTGTTTCTCTTTCATTTCAGCTGAATTGAGCATGGTTTTATGAAAGATGGATAGGAGAGAATGCAAAGTTGGTGTCTGCCTGTCTTAGTCACTGTCCTGTTGCTATGAAGAGACACTGTGGCCAAGGCAAGTCTCACAAAAGATGCATTTAATTGGGGGCTCTCTTACAGTTTCAGAGGGTTAGTAAATTAGCACCATGGCAGGGAGCATGGCAGCATGCTGTCAAGTGTTGGAGTAGTACCTGAGTTCTACATCCTGAACCTCAGGCAGAGAGAGAACCTGGGCCTGGCACAGGCTTCAAAACCCACCCCGACTGACAACTCATCCAACAAGGTCACACCTCCTAATCCTATCAAAGAGTTATATTCCCTGGTGATTAAGCATTTAAATATACGAGCCTGTGCAGACCTTTCTTATTCAAACCACTGAGTGAAAATGAGGACATGATCACCTCTACATACGGTTAAGGAGAAGGATTTTATTGTAGATATGAGGGAGAGTACAGCCAGAGGCACCTGGAAGGGTCCAGACTGAACCATGCCATGCTGGGGGGTGGGCAAGAAGGAAGAAAAGAGGAGTGAGGGCAGGTGAACCAAGAGAGGAGCCGAGGACTAAGAGGACAAGGAGAGCATGTGGCCAAAATAGGATAGAGCAGCTGGGAGATAGGAAAGCTAAGCCCCTGTGCTGAAGAAGTTTAGGGGGGTGGGTCAAGAAGCACTGGGAGGAGCCACAGGTACTGAGTGAGCCTTGTCCCGGGTTTCTTTGGAATCTGACAACCACCACACTAACATTGGTATGGTATTAAGAAGCCATAGTCTATTTTGATTGACAGATTAAGATAGATAAGCATTTTTCTACTGTATAAGTACCTTCCCATAATGCATCTGATTTTGACCATAGGTATGCCCATATACATAGGCATGATGATGGACAGGAGATTTTCTCTGAAAGTCTACTTTGAGGACACAGTTTACATGCTATGACACATGTGTCCCAAACCTGATACTGTTTGATCAACCTTCCTACTTGCATGGCCAGACGTAACTCCTGCACAAAGACTAGACCTAAGTTTTATGAGCATTAAGGAAAGAGAAGCATTCCATTGTTCAGAGAGCACTGTGCATACAGCTCAATGCAGGTGTGAGATTTCTAAGTTGTTAATGGGTTGCTAGGTGCATTGTTTGGTGTGGGGTATACAGTAGGTGTAAATAAGGGTCCTAGACTGCCAAGTGAATTATTAGCAGAGGAGTTTGCGCACAGCCCAAATCAAATGGAGTCCCAGGTTGCTATGCTGTTCCCTATGCTATCTAGCCTCATGAAAGAACAAGAGGGACTGGGTCATAACTGTAGGCTTTGGGATTATGATATTTGTGTTTCTTGTATGTATTATAGAGGCAGAGTCTGGAAAATGGCAGCAGTTTTAGCACCTCTGAATGCCGAATTTATGACATGACAGCTCACATATAATTATTACTGGCACAAGGTCCTAGTTGTCTGTATTATAGACAGTATCTAAAGTTCCGTTTGATTGCCAGCTCCCCAAGCATGCCTTAGTACAGAATATAGACACTTCCTCCCTTTATTATTAAATGTAGAAAAAACTTATTTGTCTCTGGTATAATTTTCATTGTTTTAAAAAAAATAAGATTTATTTGTACCATGCAAAGATCACATTAAATGCTTTCAAAGATCTTTAATAAGCAATAAGGCCAGTCAGATTAGGGAAAGAAACTTAAATTTAGCATTAATAAAGCCATTAAGCATCTTTCCTGAGAAGGTATTAGTATTCAAAACACATAAAGGACCCATATAACTCAGTAGCATAAAAACAAATAACAGCATTAAAAGCAGACAACAGATCTGAATGGACAGATGTGAGATAGTCTGTGAAAAAGTGTCCAAAGTGTGGGCTGGGATCAGTGTAGAATGCATGCATGAGGTTCAGGATTCAATTCCTAGCACAGGACAAAAGGGTTCTCAAAAGTGATAATCAGAAAAACAGATCAGAACCACCTAACATCTATTTAAGATGGCTACTTTTTATTTTAATAAGCCTTGATGAAAGTGTGAATAAAAAGAAACCTGAGTATACTCCTGGTAGGAATGTGAATTGGTACAACTTTTATGGGAATGGTGTGGAGATTCCACAAAAAGTTGGGACTTGAACTATGGTATGCATCTAAAAGAACTGAAGTGAAGACCTGGAAGGGATGCTCATATTCCTATGCATATCATTGCAATACCAAGGTATTGAAACATTATCAGTGTCCACTGTGGGAATGGATAAATACATAAAATGTTCTATATGCAATCTTAGATAAATAAAAAACAATCTTGCCATTTGTTACCATGTACTGACTTGGAAGAATTTATGCTCAGTGAAACAAACCAGGCCCAGACAGACAAGTTCCATGTGACTTCGCTTGCATGCGACTTCTCCTATGTGGGAGATGGCGTTCTGAAATTCTATTAGAGAGTATGATGCCTAGAGTTAACAACACTGCATTGTAGACATAAAGGCCAGCATGGAGTATATAGTGAAATCCTGTCTCACAACAACAAAATTTTTGGGAAGACCCTACGTTTTATTCTTAGTAACAAAAATAAAAGAAAGAAAAAGAAAGGGAAAAGACAAGGAAATAAAAAGATAGCATTTGAAATATATTGCGTGTGTCTCTGTCTGTGATGGCGTAAAGATATTAACAGTGCCTGTTTATCTCCAAATCACTGTATATATGGCACATGTACAGCTTCGACATGTAAAGAAAAAAAGAGAGAGAAAACCACTATGCTATTATTTTAAAAAAACCCACAAATCTCATGGCTATCACGTATTTTAACATGAAAATTTCTTCCTGGGTTACTTCTCTGTCGCTGTAACAAGTACCTGAGATGACTAACTATCAGAGAGAAGGTTGCTGTTGGCTCATGGAACCAGAGGCTCTGGTTCATGATTGATGGTTCTTCTTACTTTGGGGTTTCTGGGGAGACAGAACATCAGGTGGGGTCTAACAGTTACTGTTCTTGATGTGACCACATATTTGCTAAGAAGTAACCTAAGGAAGGAAGGGTCTGTTTTCATGTGTGGTCTTGGCATAGAGTTTATCACGGTGGGGGAAGCATGGTTGGAGAAACATAAGGCAGCTGGTCCATGGCCTCCCCTGTTGGGATGCAGAGTGAGATGAATGCTTCTGCTCAGCCTTCCTTCCTCTCTCACCCCATTTTGATCAGTCCATGACCCCAGGACATGGGATGGTGCTGCTCATCTTCAGGGTAGGTCTTCTTTCCTTAGTTAAATGTCTCTGGAAACATTCTCAAAGATACCCCTAGAAGTGTATCTCAATAAGAGCCTAGATGTTTGGAAATCTAGTCAAGCTGACACTCAGAATGAATCGTTACGTGGGGAGTGCTTGGCAGAGCAACTTCATGGTCAGGAAGTAAAGGAGAAAAGAGGATAAAGTCCTACCATCTCTGTCACGGAAATGTCTCTAATGACATAAGACCTGCTCTTAGACCCTGCCTCCTAAAGGTTCCACCACATCCCAGCAAGTCCACTGTGGAGGCCAAACCTGTAATGGACTTTGGGAGACATTCCACCAACCAACCATGGCACCTTCCAAAGCCCAAGGTCCAGCTGTCACAATGACAGTGGAACAACCCTTCTGCAGGCTGCTGGGGCTTGTGGCCACCGTGTCAGCACTGCCTTCTTATTTGTAGCCTCTCACTTCTTCCAGACTTTGTCTAGACAGGGCCAGGATTAGATAGGGTGCTTGATTTGAGAAGAACTAATTAGATGATCGCATTACAAATTTGCTTGATTGATTTGTTTGCAACTGGCAGGAATAACAGTATTGTCTTAGTAAGTTCTTAAAGATCAGGGCTTATTTATTTATTTGTTTGTTTGTTTGTTCGTTCGTTCGTTCATTCATTCATTAATTCATCCATTCCCATCTTTCCTTGCTGCTTACACTCACCTTTTTGTGCTGACTGACCGGATAATTTTTCATACTTCAAAATATGGTTCGAATATAACTTCTTTGGGAAATCCACCCTGACCACTGCAGGTAAGGGAGTATTTTTCTCCGGCAAATACACATTTCTTAGTCTCACAAGGATTTGCCCTCATAACTGTAACAACAGTACTCAGGGGCTACTTACCTTTTGTCAAGTAAGATGACTCATGCCATAATATTTATATGATAATCTTTGGCTAGTATAGATTAATCCATCACCTCAATTGGATATAACAGAATGCAGTATTTCTCTGATTCTAGAGTACTCACTTAGAATATTATTTTTAATTTAGGGGTTATCCTCTTTCAGGGGACATTTGGCAATATCTAGAGATACTTCTGATTGTCACAACTTGGAGAATGCTATTAACATCCTAGTAAGTTGGATTCTGGATTCAAGTCTGTTTTAAACATTGTACAATGCACAGGTAGCCCTGGCCACTACCCTCCCACCCCAACAAATTGGAAGTCTCTGAATCAAAATGGCTGAGGGTGAGAGATTGTGGCTGACACCAGCAACATGAGTTGAAAGGAGTCTGGGGATAATACCGAGAGGCCTCTAGCATGTGTATTCCACAAGTCAGAGGAAGCTGTTAGGAGCTGGTTGGATGCAAAGGATGAGGCATGTTAGGAAGCCAAGTCTCCCGAGCTGTCATTACCTCCTGAGGACTTTAGAGTCCATTTCTCTACTTGCAGATCCGAGTTCCATATGTGGCCACAAGAGTTAAAAGGGATCTGGAGTCCTTACCCCAAGATAGACAAACTCACATGACATTGATATACAAACCAGAGGCATCACTCTACTTTATAACTGGATGTACAATTATTGAATAAACTGGACACGTGAATCATCTTAACTGGATAATCTCCTAATGAGACGTTGACAGGTGTACAGACCCAGTAAACCTAAGATCAAGATATTTTCTTAAAATGTGTCTTTTAACATGTACAGATTTTTTTCTTGTCTTTCCCCATAAACAATATAGTATGTGTGATAGTTTATATTGGCTTTCAATTTGACAATCTCCTTGGAGTCAAATCTCATATATTACGAATTTTCTAGATCAGATGGGAAGCAGCCATCTTAAATGTAGGTGGCACCATGCCATGAGCTGGAATCCAAGACTGTGTAGACAAGGATAAAGCTATCTATGTTCCAACATCCATCACTCTTGCTTTCTGACCATGGCCTCCATCGGACCACACTCTTCCATCCACCACCATGAAAATAGATACTGCAAAGTGGGAACATCATGAAAAAGTTGACAACGTGTTTCTGAGGCATTTAGACTGGATTGCAGGAGGAATGTGGAAAGGTTTGAAACTTTGAGCTAGAAAATCCTAGGATGCTATACACAGAGCTTAATGGGCCTTTCTGGCAGGAGTTTGGAAGACCAAAATGCCAAGAGAAACGTGGACAGTGGCTACTCAGTTTGTGAGGTTTCAGGGGCGGATGAAGGCGCTGCTGGGACTGGGGATAGGGACATTCCTTTTCATTCCAACAAAAACTCTGGCTTCACTCCGTGTGTGTTCTGAGAACGTGAATGAGGCTGAGTTAAAATTAGTGAACTGACTTGTTAGGCAGAGGGAACTTGAAGACGGCATAACATTCAGGCTGTGGCATCGTTGCTGCTCTGTACTCTCGTCCAGGTCCAGTGAGAGAGAACAAAAAGTGAGCATAAAGATGGAAAAGAATGCAGATAGATTTAAAGTCAAAGACAAGACAGCTTTGAAAGCAGATATAACTATTCAAAAAGATTAGTGTTATTCTTTTTTTTTTTTTGGTTTTTTGAGACAGGGTTTCTCTGTGTAGCTTTGCGCCTTTTCCTGGATCTCGCTCTGTAGACCAGGCTGGCCTCGAACTCACAATGATCCACCTGCCTCTGCCTCCCGAGTGCTGGGATTAAAGGCATGCGCCACCACCGCCCAGCGGTGTTATTCTTTTTTTTTTTTTTTTTTTTTTTTTTTTTTTTTTTTTTTTTTTTTTTTTGGTTTTTCGAGACAGGGTTTCTCTGTGTAGCTTTGCGCCTTTCCTGGAACTCACTTGGTAGCCCAGGCTGGCCTCGAACTCACAGAGATCCGCCTGGCTCTGCCTCCCGAGTGCTGGGATTAAAGGCGTGCGCCACCACCGCCCGGCGGTGTTATTCTTTATATACCCTGACTGGTTGATATCCATGGGAGGCTTGCCCTTTTCTGAGGAGAAACGGAGGAGGAATGGATGAGGGCAGAGTGAGAGGGGAGGCAGAGGGGTGGGGGGACTGGGAGGAGAAGGAGGGGGAACTGTGGTCTTTATGTAAAAAATACACACACACACACACACACACACAGAGACAGAGACAGAGACAGAGACAGAGAGACAGAGACAGAAAGACAGCGAGACAGACAGAGACAGACAGAGAGAGAGACAGAGAGATATCAGTGTTATTAAAGAGAAACACGGCTCTCTGTACTGGGACAATAGGAAAAAAAATCCACATCCATTTGAAAGGAGAGAGCCTAAATTGAGACTAGAGCTGACAGAGTTCCCTGTTGGAAAACAACTGCCGTGAAAAGTGTTTCTCCAGGGTTAGCACACAGATGCAGATGTAGCCTTGGTCTGAGGGGCCAGCCTGTATCTCCGGTTGGCTGTATTCCCTGGTAGGGTTGACAATGTGACATCGTTTTATAAGCATGGAAGATGTAAGACTGAGGGGGTCACAGAGAATTTGCTCCATGGTTTTGGTGAACCACAGAGGCCAGGCAATGTATAGTAGGGTCAGAGTCCCTGAAGGGAGACCCTGAGAGACCATTGTGTAAAGTTGTGACTAAGAAGTTTAAGTTGCAGTGGAGATCCCAGGATGGCGAAGGTACTATGGGACATCCACCAAGGAAAGCTACAGGCAGCAAAACTCCAAGTCCTTTCGAGCCTAGATGATTTCATCATAAGCCCCAGAGCCACAACATGGAAATCGGGCATTTGATGTTTGCCCTTCTAGGTTTGGGACTTAATTTAGTCTGATATTCCTTTTCTGTGTCCTCATTCCTCCACTGTGGCAAGAAAATGTTTATTACATGCCATTGCATATTAGGGCTATGTAACTTCAGTTTTGTTATAGAGGGCTTCACAATTAAGAGATTGCCGGAGTCTCAGAAGAGGAGACTCTTCTGTTTTTGAGCAGCATGATAAAGACTCAGGGGACTTTAGAAATTGGATAAATGAATTTTACATTGTAAGATGGCCATAAGCCTATGGGGTCAAGGGGTAGAAGATTACAGATTAAAAGTGCTATGCTTGGTGTCAAGGGGGTGGACTTGTGATGGTTGTATTCACTGTCAACTTGACAGGATCTAGAATCACTTTAGAGACAAATCTCTGGCTTTTCTGTGAAGGTTTTTCTACCAGGGGCTGGAGTACCAGACTGTATAAAAAGTTAGAAAACGAACTGTTCAATGGTATCCATCATTCTCTGCTTCCTGACTTCAGACTCAAGGTGACCAGCAGCCTTGTGCTCCAGGGGCTTTGTCTCCACTGATCCAATGCACCTGCCTCTGGGTCCAGATGTCCCCTTACTACCCAGACACAGTGGTGCTGTATTACAATGATTATCTCCATCTCTATTTCCAAATGAGGTCACAGTCACTGGGACTCTGAGAGTTTAGGGCAGGAATGTCTTGTGGGATGACACAATTCAATCCTGACAGGATAATGTGGTTTAGGAAGCTTGATGGCAGTTGGTTGCATGCAGAACGCCTAGGGAAGATGGTTGTATCTACAGCAAGATTCAGCCTGGAGCAGGAACACTGGTTAAACCGTGATGCAAACTAAACCTTTCTTTCCTTCAGCTGCTTTGGTTAGGTATTTTGTCATAAGAACAAGGAAAGAAACTAATAGAGTATACCCATATTTATATAGTAGTTAGGTTGTGTTCTATATTGCCAGTAGTCTGGTTTGAAGTACACAGGAGGATTTATGCAGGTTAATGAAAGTATTATGCAATTATATGTAATAGACTTGAAAATTTGAGGATTTGGATCATAGAACCAATGCCCTGTGGAACCAAGGAGCAACTATATGCTGAGAATAAAGGGAGCTGGATGGGCCGATGGCCCCCATGAGTGATTTTTTGTGAAAAAATCTGCTGTTGGTTGAATATATCTGTCTGAGCACAAAGATACCCTCAATGTGTCAGGGGAGACTCAGTAGGTAGACTCCTCATCCTAGGTGCCACTATAACAACTTTAGTCACAGTGTTTAAAAAAATTGATTAGCAATTAATTGAAGTCCTTAAATTGGTTTTCTTTTCATTGGTGTTTTTGTCAGCTGCTGTGGGATGTTCTGTATGTCAAGTGTGTTGCTGATTGGTCAATAAATAAATCACTGATTGGCCAGTGGCTAGGCAGGAAGTATAGGCGGGACAAGGAGGAGAATAAAACTGGGAAGTGGAAGGCTGAGTCAGAGAGACACTGCTAGCTGCCACGATGAGAAACAGCATGTGAAGATGCCGGTAAGCCACGAGCCACATGGCAAGGTATAGATTTATAGAAATGGATTAATTTAAGCTGTAAGAACAGTTAGCAAGAAGCCTGCCATGGCCATACAGTTTGTAACTAATATAAGTCTCTGTGTTTACTTGTTTGGGTCTGAGTGCCTGTGGGACTGGCAGGTGAGAGAGATTTGTCCTGACTGTGGGCCAGGCAGGAAAACTCTAGCTACAGTCAGCTTTTGTTAGAAGGAAAAGTGGTTCTGTTGCTTGCAAAGTTAGCGAATCCTGTGTAACTCATGGACACGGCCCTTTCCCTGCCTCATCAACCAGTGTTCCTGCTCCAGGCTGAATCTTGCTGTGGATACAACCATCTTCCCTAGGCGTTCTGCATGCAATCAACTGCCTTTTAGCTTCTTAAACCACATTATCCTGTCAGGATTGAATTGTGTCATCCCTTAAGACATTCATGCCCTAAACTCCCAGAGCCCCAGTGACTGTGAGCTCATTTGGAAATAGAGGTGAAGATGATCATTGTAATACAGCATCACCGTGTCTGTGTAGTAAGGGGCATCTGGACCTAGAGGCAGGCAGGCACCTAGAGAGAACCTACGAGAAGATAAAGGCAGACATCAGACCAATGCTGTCCCAAGCGAAGAGTATCAGTGACCACGAGCAGCTGGCAGATAGGCATGGCACCAACTTTCCCTTGGCAGCCCTTAGGACTTGACTCCTCTTTTCCATACCCCAGAACTGGAGGAGAATACACACGATGTGTGATGTGTAAGCCACCTCCCAGTTTGTGGCTTTTTTTTCTAACTCCTTGAGGAAACTAGTGCAACCCTGCACTACATCCCTGAGATTAGTTCCAGACCTCGGCTGCATACCAACAACTCCACTCAGTGATTATTTTTTTTTACCAGCAATGATCTCATTCATCAAGGGTGGGTTTTTTGTTTAATTAGATTCCTTCCAATTAGCAGCCTCATTTCCAAACTCTTGTGGGGTTATAGAGTGCACATCTCATAGATTCTTCCTTGTAGTATCAACAAAGCTTCCTGCGTCATGGTTTGTTTGTCTCTAAAATGATGAAGGGGGAAATCAGTGAGAAAACCAAATGACAAGCTCTCAGGGGCAAAGAGAAAAACAAATAGTATCATCATGGGCTCAGGCGCCTGTCTAGATGAGGTCCACTTAGCCTTCTCTTTTCAAAAGGCGATTTGATGATTACCAGCAAATATCAGGAGGACAGGGAGATCAGAGACTTCTTAATCATTTCATATCCCTGGTCTTAAACTGGGGAGTGAGTTGGGAAAATAAACCTTGACAGTAGGCAACTTTCGAATAAGTTAGTGCAAGAGTAACACGTTTTTAATTACCAGTTTCCATGCAGGAGTAGCTAAGACAATAAATGCTGACATCCTTAGCTGCTGGCTCATTTGCATTGTTTTTTTTTTTAAGACCTTTGGCAGCTTAGAAAATCTTCTAGTAACTTACTACACAAGAAATATGTAGCCCCCTTTATGTGGGGACTCAAGAACTTTCTCTCCTACAGACTTGACTCTCAGAGTATCCCAGTAAGTTCACAGCCAAATCCAAGAAGTCCCTCTAGGCATTCTTCCCAAGGACACATGGGTCTTTGTGTTGTGCTCTCCTGAGCTTTTGATCGACACTCCATCCACCAAGTTGGTCATGGGCCAATGAAGCATCTTTGAAACGGCCCCCATTCTGTTTGCTGAGGCCATACCATGTGCTTTCATTTTTATACCCTGTTAGCTCTGCAATCCACATCTGACAGTCACTACTGTCTTCCAAGAGTGCCATCACAGTGTCCCATTTCTAGGATGGCAATAACATTGTGACTGCGCTCGCTATAGTCTGCCCACTCTATTCTGAGCCCCATTCCAACACTGTAGCCCGAAAAAAGTCTGACTCCACACTACCTGCTTACAGACTCTTAACTCCACTTAAAATGCTTAAATTGTTTCTACTGATTTAGTCAAATATTTACTGAGTGACTTGACTCTTAGGAGCTGGAGGGAACAAAACAACATGATCTTTGGGTCCATCAAGCTTAGCTGGAAGTAGGTAGGAAAGACTACTAAACTTATATATTTTTCCGTGTGTGTATGAATTTGTGCAAAATGTGCATGTTCGTATGGGTATGGAGGCACATACACACATGTGTGAGTGCATATGGAGACCATAGCTTCCCTGACTGCTTTCTACCTTAATTTTGGATGTCTCTCACTGAGCCAAGAGCTCATCCATTGAGCTAGGCTGACTGGCCAATATGCTACAGGGATCTTCCTCTCTCCATCTCACTCCCTGCCCACCCCTTGCCCCTCATGTCCATCCTTACTGCAGCACTGGAGTTACTGACTGGAACTACTGCAACTTTTACTTGTGTTCTGGGGTCCGATTACAGATCCTCGTGCAGCAAGAACTCTACTGGCCAAACCATACGACCAGCCTGGACTCTTATATCTTTGTATAAAAGGAAAAAGTACAGCAGCTATAAATGCTAGGGAGAGCTTTATGACTATGGGAACTCATGTTAGATCATAGCAGGTAAAGGGGTAGAGGTTACAAGGACCACATGGCAGATGAAATGTTCTCTAAAATCATCCCTATGTGAGGGAGCAAGGCTTGTTGGAAGAAAAGAAAGACAGCATGGCTCATGTCCATAGCAGGCAATATGTAAAGCCAAGTATTTTGTCATGGGAAGGCTTTCTGATCTCTGTCTGAGGAGGGATGAGAAGACTGTGAGAGACAGATAGTTTAATAGGGGAGTGATCACCGGTGCATACCAAACAGCAGGAATCTGATAGTGGTTGACTTTGGAAAAGATCTGCCTGCTTGGTAGAGCATTTCAGGAATACTCTGTCACTTGTAGCCATCATAAAATAAGACATACAGCTGGTACCAAGGATGAGAGGAGGTGGCTGACATGGGTTTTCATTTTATTGCCAGCTTTGTGCTCAGTGCTCTCCTTCAGACTTTATGTGGCTGAACTTCCGACTTTTGTTCTTGCTGGGGCTGGCGTTGGGAGACAACCTTTTTGTGGTAGAATTCAGAGTCACCTCCAGCGGTGTCTTTCGAGTATCTGGAAATCACAAATCAATTTAAATCAAAGCTTTCGGAAAGGAAATTTTGTTAAGAATCATCACAAATTGGGATACAGTTAAAACAGAATATTTACAATTTAAAATTAAATAACATTAAAACAGTTAATAAATATTCATGTACCTCAGTAATGATGATGGTTCCAACTTTCACATCATTAAGTCTTTTCACCTTGAAGGCAGATAACTCAAGCCACAGGTCAGATTCCATGCCGAGTTTTCTAGATTTTCATTTCTCTCAGCTAGAGATTCCTAATTCACAGTTGCATGTTATCTAGAACAGACACAAGTGTCTTGTGACTCTCTCAATGCTTAGCACTAGACACAAAGAAATTCAGAAATTCAAACATGTTGTGTGTGATACAGCAGGGAATAGGTTACTAATTAACTCTCTGTTACATGCTGTCCTGGACACTGAAAGTGTTTTGTTCAAGTACTAAGACATACATGGTTTGACGTTTTCTCATGTACGTAACTAATTTCTTCCTCCAACAAGTGAAATACCAGCTACTACAGAGAGTTGAATTTTTTATCAGTGCAATTATTGAATTCATTATATGGGCTTCTGAGGAACATCTTGATTCTTGGGTTCTGATGTGGTAAGTCCGAGTTATTTGTGATTTCATATGTATTTTGGAGTCAATCTGTACAACAAAGTGATCAGAGATTAGAGATGCTGTCTTTACTATAGTTGACATGTTGTAAAGAATGCTTTCCCCTTTCTTCCCTCTGTTGGGAAACTCATAGAAGCATTTTATAGGTGTTCTTCATCAGGAGTCAGCATGGCCTTGTTCCTATTGACTATTCTTTCCCTGCACGTTCAAATGTGCACCCAGAGGAAAATCAAGTGCTCCAATTGTTCTATTTTCTTTGACATTGGTTCAAGGTCTAGGGATAAATTATTGATCATCATCTACTACATGTTTGAAAAGAAGACAATGAATTGAGATTTGGTGATAGCTTCTATTTACAAGGCTTACCTACTTGTGTTGGCTACTGAGGCTCTATTTTTTAATATAAAAATCAGTCCAATCAGTAATTGTTATTATTCTAATAAGATTGAATATTAAGAGACAGTTGAAATGTCTTCTTTGTAGTACACACTTGCCAAGTGCTGGTTTGAACTTTGCACTTGAGGGGTATCACTCATGCCAAGGCAAAGTGTTTTTTCACATATACTTATGATAGTGCCTCTTCCTTCCCATGCTAAAGACCATTTCATTGCTCGAGTTTTCATTTCAGAAAAAAACAAAAACAAAAACAAAGCATGCCCATAGGAACTTGAGTATATTCAGCATTCTTTTTGAACATCTTTTCACAAGCTTTGCTCTTATCTTGTGACTCCTGGTAATCACAGAGCTTGCCCCACTTGCGCTCATCGGAAAAAAAATGCAACTTTGAGTGCTGACCTGTTGGGTCTGGCCTCTGCTTTTGGGGAGAGAGCTCATTGCTTAATCAGTCATTTATGTGTTAGGAGACTGTTTTAGAAGATGATGCAAAATTCTCCAGTAGTTTTCTGCCAATATCTGGCAAAGCACAGCAGACAATATGCCAGAAACAAGTATCTAACAAATATTATGTTCACATATTCATGATATTGCTTCCTGCTCACATGTTTTATTATTAGCTGTTGCAGAATCTCCATTTGTCTCAGAACATCCACTGCCCTGGAATTCTTGCCCCTTTCTATGTTTACTTTGCTATTTTGAGTTATATTTATGTTCTGTTTTCATCACTATTTTTGTGCATCAGTGTACCATGTTGGAGCCAGTAATCCCTGTCTGCACTGATGCATGTGATGTATCCAGATGAAGATGAGGGAAGAGCATAAATTAAGCAACCTAAAATACTGTATGCTTGGAGCTGGAGAGATAGCTCAACAGTTACAAATGTGTACTATTTTTGCAGAGGACCAAAGTTGGGTTCCAGCACCTATGCTGGATGGCTTATAACTGTCCACAACTCCAGCTCCAGGAATATGGTTGTCTCTTCTGGCCTCCAGGGGCACTTAGACTCACAGCACACACTCATACATAGATGCACAAATACACAAAGCCAATACAAAGAAATAATTCTTTGAAAATCACCTTTGCATGGCGGTGACATGGGAATATATTAGCTAAGATGCCTTCGACCTAGTATTGGAATGCTAATCAAGATAATCTGATTTACTTATTACTTGTAGTATTTAGAGATATACAAGGTAAGAATACATCACTATTAAAAATGAAATTGATTTTGTTAATATTCCAATTGTCTTGACATTTGAATGTAAAACAGTTGTGGATATAAAGGCTATTTCTGTCATCTTGACTACATCTGGAGCTAACTGGAAGTCAAGTTGTAGATGTAACCAACCGTCTTATTAAATAAGAAACACAGAACCAATGCAAAGAAAGCCAAGAGATCAGAGCTAAGAGCCTTACCCGTCTGCTGCAGCTAGCCTCTTCAGCCAAGAGACCTACTTCCTGTGTTTTTGTCTTTATATAGACTTTCTGTTCTGCCTTCTCATTGGTTGTAAACCCAACCACATGACTGCCTCATCACTGCCTTTCTGTACAGACCTCCAGGTCTTCTATGGTTGGTATTGAGATTAAAGGCATGTGTCTCCAATGCTGGCTGTATCCTTGACCACACAGAGATCTACCTAGCTCTGCCTACCAAGTGCTGGGATTAAAGGCGTGCACCACCACCGCCCAGCTTTTGCTATGGCTCTAATAGCTCTGACCCCAGGGCAACTTTATTTATTAACATACAAATCACATTTTAGTACAAATAAAATATCACTATATCAAGTGTCTGGGGATTTTTCTTAAATCATTTGAAGTGGGAAGACCCACCCTAAATCCAGATCTTTTGAGGCAGGAAGCTCCACCTTAAATCTGGGCCATACTTTCTGCTGGCAGCTTGTATAAAGGACATGGAAGAAGGAAGTGTTTGCCCTTGCATAGCCCATCCATTCACTGGCATTAGATGCTACTTTTCATGATCTCAATGTATAGTACACCGAAGACCAGCTGAGACATCCAGTCTTGTGGACTGAACAACTATTGGATTCGTGGAATTTCCCTTGGTAGACAGCCATTGTTGGACTAGCAGGACCACAGCCTTTAAGCCACTCTAATAAATTCATTCTATCAGTTCTATTCCTTTGAGAACCCTGACTAATACAATGGAAAAAACTCATTTCATATTTTTTTCTTAGAACCCCAAATTACTAAGCCACCAGTGAACAACTTGACAAGTTTCCAGGGTCTTCTGGGAACAGGCTGTTGTCAAGGTCTGATCTGTCAGGAAAGAGTGGGCACTGGGGTCCGTTGTTCAGATTCCCTCCTTCAGAACGGAAGGCCTTACTTCCTCAGATGGTGTGATGGAGAACAGCTGATACCTCTCAACTGAGCTGCTGTCAGACAACTATCCTTAATCAGGATGTTGTCTGGGCCTAAGCTACTGCCAAGGGCCATGTCTGGGTCCATGATCTAGCTGCAGCTGGGTCTGTGCTGGTGTCTGTGACCAATGTCACTTCAGGAGGCCTTTGGAATTGTGCAAGATGAAATCAGAGGGCTATACTGAGCCAGCCCCACCCATCATTGCCCTGGGAGAGCTGGCCCTGCACTCAGGAAAGAGGGCCCCTACCCCTCACCATAGTGGCAGCATGGCCCTGAGACATTAACTTGGCCTTTGATCTTGGGTTTCTACATGATCTTCTATGGTAACAGGAGCATCGGACATCAGCACAGACTCTGAGTGCAGTTTCAGTTTTCTGAAAGTTTTTCCATATCAATGGATGTTAGGTGTTTTATTTTTGTTTTTTTGTTTGTTTTTTTTTTCAAGACAGGTTTCTCTGTATAGTTTTGGTGCTTGTCCTGGATCTTGCTCTGTAGACCAGGCTGGCCTTGAACTCACAGAGATCCACCTGGCTTTGCCTCCTAAGTGCTGGGATTAAAGGTGTGCACCACCACGGCCCAGCCCTCTTATGTTAATTTTTACAGTTTGTGTTTTTAATTGTTCATTTCACTTAAATAGTCCAATTTATTGGCATAAAATTATTCATATTATTTTACATTTTCTGGCTAAAGTATTTGTAGAGAATTGCTGAATTTTGTTATTGCTAATTGTATCTTTTTTTTTTTTTGGTTAGTCTTACTGGATCTATGTTAACTGAGATTTTTCTCCTGCTTCCTATTACAACATTTTCTTGCTCTTGTTACTAATTTTTCTCTTCTATTTTCTTTCGGCTTAATTTACTGTTTTTTTGTTTTGTTTTGTTTTGTTGCTTGCTGTGCAGTATGTAAAAGCCTATATCTTTGATTTTAAACCCCATTGCGTTTTAGATACGAGATTAAAACCCCACATTTTCCTCTGTGCACTGTTTTGCATGCCAATAGTTTCACACACAGACCTTTCATTAGCAGATATTTTACAACATTTTCTAATTTTCACTGTGAGGTTTCCTCATGTATGGGTGGGTTCCCTTTAAGAATTTTGTTTTATTTTTATATACCTGGGATTTTAGAGTTATTCTTCTGATATTGATCTTTAATTAA
The DNA here is from genome assembly GCF_007827085.1 of Peromyscus californicus insignis. NCBI lineage: Eukaryota > Metazoa > Chordata > Mammalia > Rodentia > Cricetidae > Peromyscus > Peromyscus californicus. The sequence continues at coordinate 61,268,327 of NW_026294436.1, read as the reverse complement.
TTTCCATTCTGGTCATGAAACATTCCCTGTGATGTATTCATTCTTTCAAACCTGTTGAGATTTTCTTTGTGGCTTAAATAAAAAAAATGATTTATTTTCTTTTCAATTATATATGCATGGGGTGGAAGGCATCTATGGGGGCTGAAGCCAGAGGCTTCTGGTCCCCGGTGCTGGGGTCACAGGTGGTTATGAGCTGGCTGACTGACACAGGTGCTAGGAATTGAACTTTATTCCTCTGCAAAACAAACAAACAAAAAAAAGCATGTACTCCTAACCACTATGTCATCATCTCTCAGCCCTCTATTATGACATTTTATCATCAGTTTTGTTGTATGTTATTGTAGACCAAGTGCTGTGTCAACTCGATTATTTTCCCTTCTGAGATCTTCCAGGTCCACACTGCTATTTTGTCTGTGTCTTCATTGAGTCCTTATAAGTAATATTTATATTTCCAGCTATGACTTTGAATATGCCTCACCCTCTTTTTCTATTTGTTTTCAAGTCTCACTTTATACATTTTGAATCAATGTTGTCATGTGCCTATGGGTTTAATATGAGAGCTTCCTGTCATGATGCTTTCTATCGTTGTGATCTAACCTTCTTCCTGAAGTCCTTCTTGACTTAAAGTCGACTTTGTTCACAGTATAGCCACATGGTATATCTTTTAGCTGCCATGGTTTTGATTTTTCATTCTTTTATCAAAAGTATCTTTATTTTTCAATTAATTGAATGGCATCTCTTAAACAAAATATAATTGTGTTTTGGTTTTTTGACCAGTCCCCCAATTTTTGCTTTTAAATATGCATGTTCAGACCATTTCAAAGAAATTCTAGTTGCTCTCATGGTTATATTAACTGTGTTGCTATGCTGCTGTCATTGTTTGTCCCATTTGTTCTTTTCTCCTTATTGTCTTCTTTGTAATAAGCAAGTATTTTTTTTATTCACATTTTCTTTTTTGTTAGATTTTAAATACTACTTTCTGTATTATGTTTATCAGCTGCCATATATTACCATCTGCATCTTTGACATAATTTCATAAACTCTCAGTTACTATGTTTCACTATGTCCTGCATAATATAGAATTCTTATAATAGTTAAATTCCATTTCTCATCTCTTTGTGTTGTTACTGTCCTGGTTCACATAAATGGAAGACTATAAATTCCTCCAAATACCAACCTGAGTGCACCCGACCCTCTTCTGTGATTTATTTGCAGTTTTCCAACTCCCTTTTGGGTCAGTTCAAGACACTGCAATTAGAGTGTAGGTAGTTGGACACAATACTAGCTTGATAGGGTGGCCAAAAACAGCACAAACAGGGTGGCTTAAAGAAATGATATGTGTTTCTTCACAATTCCATGAGTAAGAAGTCTGAGAACAAGATGCCAGTGGGGCTGGCTCTTTCTGAGGCCCCTGACTTGCAGATGACCATTTTCCCCCTGTGTCTTTGTGAGCTCTTTCTATGTCTATGACCTAATCTCCTCTTCTAAAGATGCCACTTACATCAGCTTGAAACTCACCTTAAAGCTTTATATGTTGCTGAATATGGTGATTCATGCCCAGAACCCCAGCACTTGGGAAGGTGAGGCCAGAGGCACCAAAGGTCTGGGCCAACTTGGTTATAGAGAGAATTCTAGGCCAGCCTGGGTTATATACAGGGATCCTGTTTTCAAAGCAAGCAAACAAACAAAACATTAGCCCGTCAATGATAGAGATCTCCAAATATGGTTATGTTGTAGAGTAATAGGTGTGAGCATTTGACAAATGACTCTGAAGGGAGGACACAGTTGACAAAGGATCCTTGCTGCTTTTGATAGATGCTTTTACATAATAACCGAAAACCTCCATGAGACAGGATCTAGAAATGGTGCTCATATTAAATAATTGTGTCCTATTTCTGGTGTGCAGTAAACCAGAAAGTAACAAAGGCAAGACATTAAAACTAGTATATTCTGGTCCCACGTGCCAAAGTGTGATTCTCACATCCGCCATGCTCCACCCGGGTGGCGTTGGCAAGCTATGTTACTTCCTGTGAACTGAGATGCTCTGAAAATTGAAAACTTTTCTTGTCTGTAACACGAGGCTAACAACATTTTCTATATTATGACATTGCATTATTTTGAGAATGAAATGAGCCAGTGTTTGTCATGTGCTTAGTGTGCATTGTGAAAAAAAAAAAAAAAGCCCAGTATTCCTTTCAAGTGCTTGAAGCTCGGCTTCACTCTATGAAGTCATGTTCAGTTTCTCCTTGCCTAGCTCTTCAGTGTGGGGCTATATTCATGCCATAGCATCTCTTCCCTTCATTCTTGAATCCGCCCCTTCCTTCTGCATTATTTCTCAATGTTATTTCTCTTGGATCCGTCTAGGATCCCTTTCTTTGACTGCTGGCATCCTGACCCCTAATGGACAATTCCCTTTCCTAGGCTTCTATTTTTCTGCTCTCATCATTTAAACCTGGGCTGTGATGTAATCCAGCCTCAATAAGCCCTTCTCTTGGAATAACTGAGAATATAGGATGGCTGACCATGTCCTTGGTTTCCTTCCATTGAGACTTCTCACAATTGTTTCTATATTTTTGTTCTCGGTTTGGTTCCTCTGTCTAGAGGAAAGACAGCGGAAGAACCACCACTTGCATCCCGCAGCTCTGAAGACCTCTGGTTCCAGTGCTGTCTTGGCTGCTAAGACAGTGGAGGAGGCAGAGGCTCCTCAAGCTTGCTTCATTTCCTACCTCATACATGGTGTAGTTATCCCTGCCTACTCTCCACGAGGACATTTTCCTTCTTGAGGACAGTGTTTATAATTCTTTTTTGCCCAACTGACAGGCTCACATGAATTAATATTTGCTACCCAGAGGGGGCAAGGCTGCCAGGGAAATGCCCCATTTTGTGAGCAATGGAGGTTTAATAGCCCAATGTCATTTCCATTTGTCTTCTCTGAGACAAAAAAAGAGGAAAGGGCTAGGTAGGCTTCCAGGCAAGAGGATTCTGACTTTGAATTCCAGCTCTGTGTGACCTTGAGCAATTTCTTATCCTTGTGAGCTCCAGCACTTTACTTATAAATAGAGCTTGCCCCACCCACTACAAAGGCTTGTTAATGTGCTGATACGGTGCATGCCCAGACTGTGAGAATGTCCCCATAAATGTTAGAGATTGTCATTATCACTCAACAGTTTACTACTATTAACATCCCTTCTCTTGCATTTCACAAAGAGCCATCATGTGATTTTATTCCCAACTTTTTCTCCCTGCCTCCTTATTCTTATGTGCCTTGCTTAGATTTTTGAAACAGAGTTGTTTCACTCTTGGATGTCACATGACTATGATGTCATAGGATTTAGGAAAGACTGAAGTGCTTCTGGGCAGGCAGGTGATGTAGGCTTTGATATGATAAGAAGCTTCCAGGTGATTCTGATTCCTTTCCCCAGTGTAGCTGAGTGATCAGCTGAAGAGTTCATTGGAACTTGGTGCAACTCATGTGTAATTTGACAAGAGTTGCATCCTTCAAATTTCAGAATGCAAGTTTCCACAGCAGTTAGTTCTTGCACTTGTACTCTTCACAAGGGTTGGAGGAAACTTTGGTATCTTGCTCTGGTCTCACTCTTAATAAAAGAAATAGATCATGTCAAATAAGAATTTCAATTACTTTTATATCAAGGTTGACAAATTTTATCAACTTGCCACCATTGGTCATGAGAAATTGGTGTCCCGTGTTGAAGAAGATTTTGGGACATTGGGTCCTGGTGGGAAAGAGTATCTGCTCCATTATCAGTGTCTATTTCAGAAGTGAGAATGAAGTGGAACTAGGTAGTGGGTGCTTACTGGCTTTCTCATTTTCCAAGCCTGTCTCCTTTATCAGAGCTCTGTGGGCTGCATCAGCTATCCTAATTGCCTTTGCTCTGCCTGAGTGTGGATGCCAGGGGTGATGTATCTGAGACCACAAGACTACGCAGATAGACATGGATGAGAGTCTTTGCTTCAGTTTGAGGAGGGCCGAGACACAGAAGAAACCATAACCAATAAAGCCAGAGGTAATATGATAAGACATCTCCCCTAAGTTAAAACATTTTTATGACACCAAATGATTTTTGTGGCAGATTTTTATTTCTTCCAATGGCATTGGTGACACACTGACATGCATCCATATCTCCATGTTTCCTCTGTTTGGAGAGGAATGGAGAAACTGAAACATTAGTGTTGTTGCCACTTTGCATGGTTGTTAGGGACAGTGTGAACAGCCCGGTGTCCCTCTTTACTCCGCCTGGCTTCTGACAGCAAATGCAATGCTATCAACCACTTTTCACCCACCTACATAACATTTTCCTCACTCCATCAAGTTCTCATATATTGTTCATCATTTATTTTTATTTATCTGTTTGCTTGCTTGCTTATCTATCCATCCATCCGTCCGTCCATCCATCCATCCATCCATCCATCCATCCATCCATCCATCCATCCATCCATCTATCTATCTATCTATCTATCTATCTATCTATCTATCTATCTATCTATCTATCTACCTACCTATCTGAGACAGTGTCTCAGTGAGTCCCATGCTGGCCTCAGACTCTCTATGTAACCAAGAATGATTTTGAACTTCTGAACTTCCTTCCTCTAGCTCCCAAGTGCTGTGATTCCAGGCTTGCACACCACATCCAGTTTTATGTAGTGCTGAGAATTAAACCCAGGGCTCTATCCATGCTGACCAAGCATTCTACCCATTGAGATTCATGCAGTTTCCACTGTATCCCCTTCCTTCCTTCCTTCCTTCCTTCCTTCCTTCCTTCCTTCCTTCCTTCCTTCCTTCCTTCCTTCCCTCTTTCTGTGTACAACTACTATGTTTGTGAAGACACATCTAATGCAGTGAGAACAGAACATGGTTCACTTCTCTAGCTCTCACATTCTTTCAAGTAGAATACACACTTTTGTTGCCCAGGGAGAGAAAGCACCAAATCCAGGTCTTTCTTAGGCCACTGAGAAGCCTGGCAAGGACCAGAACTCAGAGTTCTGACCTCAGCTCTGAGCCTCAGGAGGATGGGTCCGGAGCCACAGCCGGAAGCTGAACTTCACTGAAGCCTCCATCTGACATCAATGCGTAGGAGAATGTTCATTTCGGAATGGTAGTTGGAGGAAATGATTCATCCAAATTCTGTGAGGAAACTCAAGAGTATCAAGCATTTGTTAGCTATAAACCACAGCGATGGTAAAAATAGCCGACCCCCCCAGCATGGGTGGGCCTGTTTCACACAGGCTGCTGTCAGCAGGGTCCATGCCTGAGCATCTGTTTCCCGGGAAGCTCTAGGGATCCCTGTTTATGAGAGCTTGTCCTGATGTTCCTTCCAGGCACCTCATCAACCGAATCAGAACGTCTCTCTCTTTATTAGGTACATAAATATTTATGTCACGAAGTGTCAGAGCCTCAGAGTTCTTCTCATCTGTCACCCTTGTGATGCCTGTGCTGCATTTTTTTTTTTTGGTGGGGGGAGGATACAGAGGGCAAGAATGTAAGAGGAGGACGACGGTGGGGAGGGGAGCTGTGAAATGCTGTCTTCAGGACATGACGTAGCTATTGTGACTATAAACCCACAGCAGCTGTGAGTCCCTGCACAAGATCAAGCCAGCAAAAGTTCTGGCATAGATAAGGTAAAGCTCCAGGCTCCACTACTTTCTAAGGAGCTGCTGGCAATGGGTAGTTGCTGGGGAAGGGGAATTGTTCTGTTTGGGAAACACGGGTAGGTTTCCTATACTCCAGGGGTTGGCCACACCTATGTACAATATCAGCAACACTAACGGTACTTAATGGATTATTTAAAAAAATATGAAGTCAAGAAGGGGCATGTCGAGGAAACGAGAGGAACTGGGGGGAGAAAATGGTCATATATGATTATATTTCTTTTTTCCCTTTTTTTATTAAGAAAGGTTTTCATTCATTTTACACACCAATCAAAGATCCCCCTCTTCCCTCCTCCTGTCCCCCCAAGCCTCCCCCTCCCAACCCACCCCTCTCTCCCACCCACAAGAAGGCAAGGCCTCCCATGGGGAGGCACATCCAGTAGAGGCAAGTCCAAGCACTTCCCCTGCCTCAAGGCTACACGAGGTGTCCCATCATAGGTAGTGGGCTCCAAAAAGCCCCCTCATGCACCAGGGGTGGATTCTGATCCTACCGCCAGGGGTCCCCCCAAGCAGATCAAGCTGCACAACTGTCTCACCATGAAGCAGACCTAGTTTAGTCCCATGTAGGCTCCACAGCCATTGATCCAACTTTCATGAGTTCCCTCTAGTTTGGTTTGATCATCCCTGCATGTTTCCCCATCATGATCCTGATGCACTTGCTCATAGAATCCCTCTTCTCTCTCTTTGTCTAGACTCCTGGAACTCTAGTGATTGGCTGTGGATCTCTGCGTCTGCTTCCATCAGTTACTGGAGAAATGCTCTGTGATGACAGTTAGGGTATTCAGTAGTCTGATATCTGGGGCAAGCCATTTCAGTTCAGGCACCATCTCCACTCTTGCTATAAGTCCAGGCTGGGGTCATCCTTGGGGATTCCTGGGAACTTCCCTAGCACCAGGTTTCTCTCTGTCCCCATGATTTCTCTCTCTATCATGTATCTCTTTCATTGCTTTCCCCCTCCCTCCCTCCCTCCATGTTCCAGCTCAACCATTCCATTCCCTTATGCTCTCATTTCATTGTATACATGTATGGAATTCTCAAAAATAAAGAAAAATTCAAAATATATCATTTTTTGGAGAAATTACCACTTACTTTTCTTTTCTTCCCTTAGCCCTGTTAAAATCTAAGACTGACAGAGTACATGTAGACATTCACCACATTAAGAGATATTTTTTTTTTTTTTTTTTTTTTTTTTTTTTTTTTTTTTTTTGGTTTTTCGAGACAGGGTTTCTCTGTGTAGCTTTGCGCCTTTCCTGGAACTCACTTGGTAGTCCAGGCTGGCCTCGAACTCACAGAGATCCGCCTGGCTCTGCCTCCCGAGTGCTGGGATTAAAGGCGTGCGCCACCACCGCCCGGCTAAGAGATATTTTTTAAGACAGGGTTTCTATGTGTACCTTTGGAGCCATTCCTTGATTCCTGGAACTCACTCTGTAGCCCAGGCTGGCCTCAAACTCACAGAGATCCGCCTGGCTCTGCCTCCCGAGTGCTGGGATTAAAGGTGTGCACCATCACTGTCCGGCACACATTGAAAGGTTAAGTCTACCTTCTTTAATTCATGGATTGGCTTCCCCCCTCCTTTCTCCTCTTCCCTGCCCCTTTCCCATTCTCTTCCTCCTCCCCTTCTCCATCTTCAAAGTTTCTCTAAGCATGTGTGATAAAGTCAGATTTTTAGAGATTAGAATTTCTCGCAGGAGGTCAGCTTGGGACCAAAGAGAAACTATTAAATTAATTTCTGATTATTTTTAAAGGCATTCAAGAGACTAGAGAGGAGGGCTTGCCCCTAGAGTAAACTGAGTATGCCGTGTGCAATGTCCCATTCCCGAAAGAAAAGGTAGGGCTACCGTCTTAGCTCATTTTCTATTGATAATGACGTCATAGGATCCAGTAGGTAAGAAATAAGGAGAAAGGAAGTGTTGTCACTCCTGGTTTAGACCAAGACCAAGGGACTGCATGTGGTTGGGACTTTCCTTCTAGCAAAGTCCTCAGATGCCACAGTAGGTCACATGGCCAGAGACAGGGGATGCTCGAAGGCTCTTGCCAAGCTGGCTTTCATGTCAGACCTGCTCTTGAAATAGCCCGTTCATCACATCAAAGGATTAGTCTATGTGCAAAGGCAGAGCCCTAGTCCCTCCTTTGAGGCTCATCTAGCCCCACCTTCTTAACATCTCATAGTGAAAACTACATCTCAGCGTGGTTCTGGAGTGGAGAGAGCAGACTCAAGCCATAGCAACTGCACAAGAGAACATTTGGATATTTTCAGAGTGGGTAGGGAACTAAGAATGAGATGTTGAATGAGAAGATGTGTACCTAAGAGTCTGTTTTACGCTTACTTTTCTCAAGGCCTTGGTCTGCTTGCAAAAGCTTACAGTTCATATTTTGGTATTGACTTAGAAACTCTAAGCCAAACCTCCTTAAGCAAAATAGAGAAGTTTCTGGTTCATGTAACAGAACAGATGTAGATTTCAGCAAAGGCTTAATCCTTCACTCAAAACTCTGGACCTGAGCCTCTGTTTCCTCCCTCTTTTCCCAGTTTCTCTTGCTGGTTTGACTCTGGGCTCAAAGCCACGTGTCCCCCCCCCCCCCCCCCCCCCCCCCCCCCCCGCCGCCATGGCACTGTAGTGTCTTCTAGCAGCTTTGGAAGCATTTTCTATCTTGATGTCATCCAGTAGCAAACAAATATCCTGTGGTTGAATCTAAATGTTTGTTTGGCTTCCACTATGTCACACGCCAAGTCCTGAGCTAACCACTTTTGTTAAGGTAAAGGGGCCATAAAGGTTGCCTTAAATGAACCAGAGCCTGGGTATAAATGTGGGGCGTTGAGAGATAGCTACTCTTAAACTGGATACATTTTATACTTTATAGGGGCAAAAGCTCCAGTCTTTGGAGTAAAAATATCCTAATTCTAAGTCCAGCTGCATCACTCAACCTCTGATAACATTTAGGAATCACTTGAATTCCAGGATCTTTGGCTTCCTTGTGCTTTTTTAAGCAGGGGGGTTAATAACTGTTATAGAAAGACTATTGGGAGGTTTACATCTTGAAAACCATTGTAAAGCTCTCAGCAGTGTTTCACACACTGTAGATTTCACTGGAAACCTGATTTCCTGTTCCTTCATTGTCCCTGTGGGTTGTGAACCATTTGAAGGACAACAACGCATCTTTTAGTTGAAAAGTTGGAGAGGTCGTTTGGTTTCTGATAGAAATCTGGACTTTAGTATGATTTCATTATGGACAATCTTACAGGAGATTCCCCATGATGTCTGAGGCTGATAACTCAATGTCTTACCCCCCTTCTACAATGAACATCACAGACTGCTTTGTGTAGGCACTCCCATAGCTTGGATCTTCCTGCTTTCCACTCTTCCTATCATAGTCTTTCTCCCATCTGTAGTCCCTTCCATCACTCTGGTCTTACTGTTACTCTTGTGGATATGGGAAATGAATGATGTACCAAGTTAACTTGAGGGTATTTTAATCTCTTAGGCTCTGTAAATCATCATCTCCACTGAGATGAAACCTACCCAAGGACCCCCTAAATCCTCCCATTACCCCCAAACATTTCCATCTCTGAAAATCTGAACCACGTGGCGATCTCACAAATTTCCAACTCTCTTTAGCTAATTTCTCACCATATCTGCTTGTCAAGTTCATACTGATTTCAATTCTATACTGCTTCACCTTTATTCTACTTAGTAAATGCTGCCCACCCCCCTGCATCCAGTGACTAATTCAGCCATTTTCTTATCCCTTTGATGACTGTCCTGGGCTTGATCTCCAATCCTGTGGATAAAGCCACCCAGTTGTCTTCTCTGCTTCCACATTGCTAAGAAATTATGAGCAACATTCACATCATTCTTTAAGTGGATGCCATTATGATTTCATTGTCTCTGATCACGGATGAACTCTCAGCAATGTCTTCTAACCTACGCTATTATTTGTACAATCTGTTGAAAATATTCATCATTCTTTTAAAATCTGTTCTTCTACTCACTCCATCTGACTTGCATCAGATACATACTCCATTGAAAAACCACGCTATACATTTCTGATCATTTCTTTAAAACAATGTTCTTGAACCTATATCCATAATCCATTATTCCCTTCCCTGAACTAAGACAAGTCTCACCTGGATCTTTTGTCTCTCACATCAGCACCCCTATCCTTTGGTGTTGGCTCCTTCTTCTATTTTATTTCTAGCAGCAGCAGCATCTGCATCTTTCTTATCTAGCCATTGTCTATTTACAGCCACAATTCCCATTTTCGTTTAGTCTTAGGGGATCACAGTTATTTAGTTAGAGATATTTCTTAAAAAAAAACATTTATTAGCTTATTTATTTTTATATGTCTATGTGTTTTGCTTGCATGTATGTCTGTGCACAAAGTGAGTGTCTGGTACCTGTAGAGGCCAGAAGAAGGCTTTAGATCATCTGTAGCTGGAGTTCCTGAGGGTGTCAGATACCCAGTGTAGGTGCCAAACTCAAATCCTCTTATAAGAGTAGTATGTGCTCTTAGCCACAGAGTCATCTCTCTATCTCATCCACCTTGTATTGATGCAGGGTCTCTCACTGGGACCTGGTGTTTACCGATTTGACTAGGCTGACTGGTCATCAAGCCCCAGGTATGGTTTTCTTTCCATCTCCCTGGAGCAGGGATTGCAATGCCTGTCACTGTACCTGGCTTTTCCTATGGCTATTGGAGATCTAACTCAGGTCTTCATACTTGTGCCGGAAGCACATTGTAGGCTAAGCCATCTCCCTAGGCCCTCAGTCCTCATTTTAAACTCTTCATGACATTTAGTAATGCTACTTGTTTCTCATTTTGATCTGGACCTCCAATTCCAATGTATCATTTACCCTTTGCCCCCAGTTTGGGTCTTTATTAGTTCTAATTAGCACATGATTAAAAGTTTATTAAATCAGAATACTGATAAAACTAGTTTCCTTCTATATTAGTTTAAGTCTACATAAATGTATATAGTAGTTTATAAACTTTTATAAAAAGAAAAATTATTTGAAAATTTTCAGGTGGAAATTCATATAGAAGACAATACTCATTCAGTAATTCATTTGTATGTCCATTAATTTATCAAGTGCTTAATCAATAGACACTCAATGTCCTGAGTAATAATAACACAATTACTAAAAATAGTTACATATTGTTGCTTTTCTAATATATATGACATGAGATTATATATGTCAAATACATTTGCATGTCTGTTTCATACATATCTGTTTCAAGGGCTCAAGTCAGGCTTTCTATTCCTTTTTCTTTTTTGTCTAAACTAATTATCTGAATGGCCTCATCCAGCCTCATGACTTTAAATGACATCTACATACTGAGGACACCTCAGTCTCCATCTCTAGTTCAGACCACTCCTTGAACTCCAGAATCACATATTCATTTGCACATTAGACACATCTCCTTATATGCATAAGAACATCTCAGGTTTAATAAGTTGAAAGTCAAATTTCCAAGTGTGTCCCATAAGTCTGTGCCTCCCGTGGTCAGTGTAATTGTGGTCAACAGTAACTCTGGACTTGTGTTCATCACACCAACCTCCTTCTAAAGTCTGTCTCCCCATTTGCCACCCCTAAATTAATCAATGAATCTTGTGGTCCTACTTCAAAATTAGAGAGAATCCATCAACTTATCACTGTTTTTGTTATTGGGCTTCTACAAAGGACAATCCTTTCTTGCTTAGGTAATTGTAAAAGGTCCTATATACTACCTTTGGTTTCCTTACTGTCTCTTACGGTGTATTCACAGCCAGCAGCCATAACGATCTGTTCAAACCTAGTTGCAGCATGCCACTCATATGCCCACAATTCCTCCAGGGCTTCTTGCCTCACTCAGAGCAAGAGGCCAAACCCTTCCATTCCCTTACATTCTTGTCCATGACTGGCTTTGATATGTTCGTAAATCAGAAAATTCCACCCCAATATTTTATGAGTCAGGAGGAAACAGTTTGGGGGGCTATGTTTATGTGCTTCCAATGTCATTGCATCTAAAACTGAAGCTTAATAAGTTGACCTGTGATTGCTGTCCACACAGAGATGGACACTGAATTGCAATAGGTCAAACATTCTGTCTCAGAAATGAGAGAGCGATGAGCAGGTAGGGGTGCATTATTCTCCCACAAGGCTGCACTGAGAAGCACATTAGGCCACCTGAATGTTCTTCACAGTTTAGCTATTTATACCTTGTCTTTGCTTCTGGTGCATAACTCATATTCTGTTTGTTGTAGATCATTCACACTCAGTTAATCTGCCACCGGTTTTGATGGATCAGGCGAAGTGTTCTGGAGAAGGGAACATGAACACCTATAAATCTAAAACCTTGAGGTATTGAGATGTCAGACACCAAGCACACCTGTCCTTACCAGGGTTGGGACAGAGTTTGTGCTATTTTCACATCACTCACCTCACCCTTCTCTTCTTAATACTGAATGAACCCCAGTGACAGGAAAAAGGACAGTAACTTGAGTAGCTTTGAGCTGTTGAGGTCTTACAGAATTCCAGGCAATACTGATTACTCCATGCATCTTACTTCATTTGTGTTTATTTGTGTAAGGATATAAGTGGGTTCACTAGAGATGAGGAGGGGAGGCTTGAAGAGCATATGCCTTCTGAGGTATCAAGGGGGCTTGGTAGGAAGGTGGCATGGTTAAGAGGAATGGTTCTGGACTTGGTCCTTCTGGATTTCAACCCTTACTTAGACATTTGGTGGTAATTATAGGCAAGAAATAAAATCTCTTATAGATGAACAGTCTTATTAAATAAGAAACACAGAGACAATTGCAGAGTTAAAAGCCCAAGAGGTCAGAGCAGTAGCTGAGAGCTGAGCTTACCCTTCGCTGCCACTGCTGTCCTTCCTCTCAGCAAGAGAGCTACTTCCTGTGTATCTGCCTTCTGATAGACTTTCTGTTCTGCCTTCTCATTGGTTGTAAACCCAACCACATGATCTCCTCGTTGCTGCCTATCTATACAGACCTCCAGGTTTTCTATGGTTGGTATTGAGATTAAAGGCATGTATCTCCATGCTGGTGGTATCCTTGAACACACAGAGATCTGCCTGTCATATGATTGGGATTAAAGGCATGTGCTACCACTACCAGACTTCTGCTGTGCCTTGCTATCAGCTCTGACCCCCACGCAACTTTATTTATAACATACAAATAAAATCACATTTCAGTACAAATAAAATATCACCATAATCTCTGTTTCCTATTTGCCCTCATATGTATCATAGGGATTTAATAAGTCTGCAGACCACCATGACTAGTGCCCAGATGCTGGAAGGATTCAGTAAAAGCACAGAAACTCCAGCACAGGGAAAGGGCTTCAAATCCAAATTTATTATTTCTTCTCTCATATTCTCTCATATTCTTCACTATTTTGTTTGTCTCTACTTGAAATTTTTTGTGTGTATGTGCATGTGCATGTGCTTGCGTGTGTGTGTGTGTGTGTGTGTGTGTGTGTGTGTGTATGTGTAGTTATGTGTGCATATGTGTTTGTGTCTTCATTGAGACCAGAGATCAACATCGGGTGCCTTTCTCACTTGATCTCCTCCTTATTTTTTTGAGGAGGCATTTCTCACTGAACCTGGAGCTCATCATTTCTGCCAGATGAGCTGGTCAGAAAGCCCCAGGAACCTTCATGTCTCTAGTTCCTCAGTACTGGGATTATAGAACACACATTGGACTTTTTGTGTGGATGTTGGAACCCAAAAGTACTCATTCTTGAGTGGCAAGCATTTTACTAGCTGATCCAACATCTTTGCTCTTGGATCTAACAATTTTTTAAAGGAACAATATAGAAACTCAGTACCATCTCTTGCTTCATTTTTGTTCAACTATCTCAGAGAAATAAAAATTACAAAAACCAGTAAACATATGATGAAATCAGCTTTATTAAATATAGGAATTAGAAATAGCTCCTCCAGGCAGGAGGATGGATTAACCAAACTATAATAAATACCTGGAAAACTCAGCAATAAAATCCAGCAATTAGAAAAAGCAATGATTTGATGTCTGCAACTTTTAGGAATCTCCAGAAAATTATGATGAATGGGAAAAATAACAGACTTTTGAATTTAGATACTATATGACTCCATTTGTAGAACATTCTTGAAGTGACTAAACATTCCTCTCCATTCTATCTATACCAATGGAGAAGAGATTGGTCATTGCAAAGGATTAGGTATGGGGAACATGATGAAGGGAGATGAGTTTAGTTGTAAAAGAGCATCATGGGGGATCCTTGCATTGTTTTGGTGGACGTGAGACTGCACATATAGGAAGGGGATAGTACCTATTTCTCTTCTCTATTGTCTTGTTGCCTCTGTCTTTCTGTCTCTGTGCCTCTGATCCTCTCTCATACACAGTCACCTCACTAATATAAGGGAAATTATATAAATTTGACTAAGATCAGAAAGTCATCTCAATGTATTTATGGTACCCTATTATCTAACTACACAGAATGCCCCATGGGCTCATGTGTTTGAATGCTTGGTCTGCAGTTAGTGGAACTGTTTGGGGAGGATTAGGAGATGTAACCTCATTGGAGTAGGTGTCATCTTGTTGGAGGACATATGTCACTGGGAGTGGGCTTTGAGGTTTCCAAAGCCCATTCCTGTCTCAATCTCTCTCTTTCTGCCTGCTGCCTATGGATCAGGATGTAAAACTCTCAGCGACTGCTCCAGCTCCATGCCTACCTGCATCCCACTGTGATGTTCATGGACCAACCTCTAAAACTAGAGGCAAGTCTGCCATTAAATCTTTTGTAAAAGTTGCCTTGGTCATGGCATCTCTTCAGAACAGTGGAACAGTGACTAGAACAAGGGGAAACTGGATAAAGCTTATATAGAATCTGAATATGTATTTATAACTTCTTTTGAATGTGTTCCACACATAATTATCTAGGTAAAGTTTACCATAAAGCTGGGAAGGAGATTATCTTCTTGGCCCCCTTTCCTCTAGCTACCTCTTGTTCTAAAGAGAAAATCTTCCATGGAAATTCTCAGAGAAAACTGTTGTAATTTTAGCTACTTTTCTCATCCTCATGAGAAAACACCTGACAGAAACAACTTGAGAAAAGATTTAGTTTGGCTCCATTTCAGAGGACTTACTCCATCATCACTTGGCCCCATGTGCTGAAGCGAAATGTCACGGCCGTGGCACTGGGATTGTGTCCCAGAAGAAAGCTGCTTTCCTCAGGCTAACAGAAAGTAGATTAAAAACTAGGGACTGGTGGCCACTTACTACCTCCAAAGTCACATTCACAGTGACCTACTTCCTCCAGCTAGGCCCCGGCTTCTAGACCTTCCACCATCCTCTCAAATATCACTGTTAGCTGTGTTAGACCAGGAATTCAACATACAAGCCTAGTAAGGGTGCATTTCATGTTAATACTCACACCACAACAGCTGTGCTTGTCTGTTAAGTCGGAGGTCACAGACACAGAGGAGAGTGAAGCTCAAATAGAGTAGTGATGGATGGGAGAGAGCCTTCCACTTAAAACTGCCTTCTCCTCCCGTTGTTAGAAGAAAAACAATTCATGTTTTTAGAAGAGTTTTCCTTAGATTTTCTGTGCAATTGTTTTAGAAGTATAGCAGTTACTCAGACCATATGTTAATTTTATTTTAGCCATATAAAAACATATAAAAATACATTCCTCCAATATTAAGTATTAACATTGGCTTCAAAGTTCAAGTTGCCTTCTCTTATTCTTCGCATTTGCCATCTCCAGAATTTAGTTGTCTGATCTATGATTTTCTCCTCATACTAAATGCAAACATACACAAATAAACACATTATGCGACATAAGTATCACACTCCAGATACAATTCTGTTTTTTTCTTGACCAAACATTCTATTTTTAATATTTATTTATGTGGATGCATTTGGATCTAATTCATCTTAACAGCTATAGAGTATTTCATGATGCATATGTTCCACAATTTTTCTGCTTTTCTGATGATAAACATATAGTTGCTCCCTAGTTTTTCCTATCACAGGTATAGAAGGACTCACTTTCCCACCACCCCTGGTTATACCTTTCCAAAGCTGACCTGGGGCTGGGAACTTGGATAGGAATCCTGCAACATCAAGATGTTAGTGATTTGCTTTCTGTTCTTAGAAGGAACACATAAACACCAGAACAGGTTTAAATCTGCTTAATCAAAAAATGATAGGTGTGTAGCTGAGAAAACAAGCAAACATCAGAATTGATTGTACATCCCTCGACTAAATCAATGGCAACTCATTTTAGTAAACGACCCCCTGGTAGTTGCCAATCAGTGACCACGTCATCTTTGGAATGGCAGCCAGTCCAATCAGGCTCATTCTAAATAATGTATTTCTAAGGCTGATGTCAACCTGATATTCTCTATAAGAAACCATGCTTCCTAGAAGAACGCCATCCTGCCATGCAGTATGCTATCACTGGACAGGAGCCTTTCCCCCAAATACATTTTGTATAAGATGAGTGGCTGGCTTTACTTAATAAAGTACCTGGTCACACCCGGTCCCTTGCTTAAGGGACAACAGGCCCACCATCTTGGTTTCAGACAATTTTCTCTTTTAACATTATTAAATCATATTTTAGATATATAGTCATTTTGTCCTATCCAGAGCAGAAGGGCTAATCATAACTCAGCCTCTGTGATTCTTCTCTTCTATTTCCTTTGAGAAAAAATCAGTGAGAATCTTGGTTTGTGAATTTCTCTTATGAGGCAAGTCAATAAATTAGTGACTAGTCTAGTGGTCATTATCTATTCATATAAATGATCTTGCAATGAATGTTCATTCCAAGCCTTCCCAAGTTGGGGAAGGATCACAGAGGGGGGAGTGTCTTTTCCAGAAACTGCACAGTCCCTTCTCAAGTTACAGGGGCCCCATTAGTGGAGTCATTATTATCAGAACTGTGTAAGGCCTGTGGCTTTGTTACTCTTAAGGGGTATGAGCTTCACATTTTAACTCAGATTTCCCAGGTCCTATTTGATTACCTCAGCTATTTCTCAGAGCTGTGATTTGGATGCTTCTTTGGCAAGGTCCATATATAAAGGCTTAGTCCCTAGGGGTCAGTGTTGGCAGATAGGTGCTGTGGACCTCACAGAGGCCTGGCCTGATGGAAAGCCCTGGGTTACTGAAGACATGCTCTCACAGGAATCACAGGACCCCAGTGTCTCTCTCTCCCCATTGCTCTTATTCTCTTTCTTGATTTACTTCTGTCTCCTTCCTTGATTGAGAGGAGAGTACTTGCCATGACTTGAACTCTTGAAACAATGTGTTAACTATACCCAAAGCCGAGGCCAATACTGTCACCAGGTCTACAACTTGCATTTTCAGAATTCATGAGCCAAACTAAATCTCACTTTCCTTCACAAGTAGCTTATGTCGGGTATTTTATTACAGTGACAGAAAACTGGCTAATACAATAATTAATTTAGTGTTTTCTTAGATGAGTTACCTGTTCTTAAACTAGCTTTCTAGGTAATTTTCTTATGAGTTCTTTATAAGTTCTCTATATTAATGTTTTGCTATAAGCTATCTACAGCAGTTATTGCCTCTTGTCACCTTTATTATTCTTACAATCTTAGTTGAAAGCCAGATTTGGTAGCTCATATCTATGATATCAATAGTTGGAAAGTGGCGGTAAGAGGGCCATAAGTTCAAGGCCAGCTTTGGCTATCAAGTGAGTCAGAGACCACAATAGGTCTCTTAACTGGGAATGTATATATGAAAGGCAGTGTCTTGTCTTTACTACACAGCAATTTCCAGTTCTTTAGGATGCCTCCTGATCCAGTCTTTACAGGATGGGTACCAGGGATAAAATATTTTTAGAGTCAGGAATAGACCTATGAATTTGCAATCTCTTTATAGTTCTAATGACTTACCTCTTAAGAAAGAGGGACATTCTCACTGTTGTTCTGTTTCTTTTCTGAACATTTCCCTTCCTGTTCTTTCAGGGAGGTGAGATTTTGATTGACAAATGCTTTGATGTTGAACTGAACAGAAGAAAAAGAAACAAGCTGCTAGGTGTCCCTTTGTTTAGGCTTCTGTCTTCATTATACTTCAGATCTATCCTGACTTGTACACTCTGTATTCGGATGTATTGCTCACTGTGTTGGCAAATCAGTACTTAATTGAACTTGGACAGCCCCTCATTGCTAATTATTTCTTGCCTAAGGAAGAGACCCATTATTTTCTTATCATTCCCAGGGCTGCTGTCAGAGAACATCCTATTTAACCAATTTTTAGCCATTAGCCAGAACTTATTTGCTAAAACGATGAAGCTAATGACGTGTTGGGGTTGATGACTTACTGCCATAGGACAGTGTGCGCTGGATAATGAGGAGATGGCAACCCACTCCTTGGGCTATCTCTATCACTAATTAACACCTCATTGTTTACTGAATTGTACCTCAAAAAAAGTGATGCTTAATGAAAACCTATAACGCAATGCAAAACCCAACACTAGGTAGTCCAAGAAACGTGCTGTTCTTATTTGTAATTTATATTGACTAGCCAACTCTGAATTGCACTGTTCTTCCTTCCCAGGGAAATGGGAGCCACGTGAGTATCTGGGAGGGTTTGTCAGGCCTTAGCTGATGTGATGGTCAAGACAGGTTATTTATGGCCCCATCATCTACACTGGAGAGCAGGACAAAGAACCAGCAGTCATTATTACAAGGGTCAAAGTGTGTTGACCTTTCCCCCAAGTGTTTGAAAAGCATAGAAGAATTTACATTTGGATTCCTGTTAAAGGATGAATAGATATTTCCCAATAGTTAAAGGAATTTATTGCCTGGTGGATTAGCAAGGTCAACTTTGTGAGCAAAGCAACATGAATCATTTCCCGGGACTAAAGCAGAATTCCTGGAGGTGATTTGGTGATGGTGGAAGGGCTGAGGAGAGACTGGGATTGCAGACAATTGTGAAGAACTTCGTACATGAGGATGAAGAGCCAAGACTTGGTGTCAATACTAATAGGAGAGCACACGAAGTTCTGAAGCAGGACATGGAGTGATGAGAGTTATTGTTAGATGAAGTTTTTTTTTTTCCTGTCTCATAGCGAGCAAGCTGGCATGAGGAGAGTCTAGTGGTAGAACAGCTGGACAGATGATCCTGCTGTCCCAGGGGGAGACAGTGAGGGCCTGAAGCCAGGCAATGACACTCACAGAGGGGACTGGAGGCCAGGAAACAACTGCATCGCCAATGTTGAAGATTCCATGTTGAGGATTTCAGATCACGGCTTTGAAAGATGATGATACAAACCTAAGTGAGGCCTCAAAGAACTCAGCGCCAATTACAGTATAATCGTGACTGGCTGATTGACACCAAGAAACAGCTTCACTTCCCTGGGTAAATTTTTAATTAACTTAAATCTTTTAAAATTAATTACTGCATTTTCCCCTTTCCCAGTTCTCCCTCCAACCCCTTCCATATACCCCAACCTTGATCTCTCTCAAATCCGTGGTCTATTTTTCTTTAATGGTTGTTATACATAAGGAAAGAGTGAACTCTACAGGATGGGAGATGGGAACGTGTTTACTGTGCTGGGGAGATGATGGGAACGTGTTTACTGTGCTGGGGAGATGATGGAAACGTGTTTACTGTGCTGGGGAGATGATGGAAATGTGTTTACTGTGCTGGGGAGATGGGTAAGTGTTTACTGTGCTGGGGAGATGGGAAAGTGTTTACTGTGCTGGGGAGATGATGGGAAAGTGTTTACTGTGCTGGGGAGATGATGGAAAAGTGTTTACTGTGCTGGGGAGATGATGGGAAAGTGTTTACTGTGCTGGGGAGATGATGGGAAAGTGTTTACTGTGCTGGGAGATGATGGGAAAGTGTTTACCATGCTGGCAGGAAGAGCTGGGCTTAGCTCCCCAGTGTTCTTGGAAGCAGCTGTGTCCAGCAGTGTGAACTCATAATTGCAGCACTGGGGAGACAGAGACAGAGACCGGGAGTCACAGGCTCCATCTAGACACCTCTAGATTCAGTGAGAAACCTTGTTTCCAAAAGTAAGAGAGAAGGCAATTGAGGAAGACAGCTGATAACAACTTCTGTCCACCACACGTATGCACATTCATATCCATGTTTACACACACGTAAGTGTACATAATACACACTAATAAATAAAATGAAGTTGTTAACTTTCCCACTAAAAGATTCAGTTATTCTAAGATTCTCCCCCATCTAGCTTTTTAATATTCCTGAACTCAACGGTACATAAAAACTCTGGGATTTTTCTTTCACACACACACACACACACACACACACACACACACACACACACACACACACACACTGCCTTTAAGAACCTAACAGTCATTGGAAATGCTGAAGACACCTCACTTATGGCATTTGAACTTGATAAAACAGAGCATCCTAAACAGTTTCAAGGGGAGGCTATGAATAGAACTAAAAAAGAAATCAAGAAATATGCACAAGGAAGATGATTAAAAACTGAAAACTATACCTCTTACCCATTATGTTTGTTAAACGCTCACAGACTATAGAACACCTTGAACTTCAATGATTAAACAAAGTACATAATGAAATCAATTGCCTTTAAACATTTTTTTGTCACATTTTCCTCATCATTAAAAGCATCTAGAAAATTCTCTTCTTTTGAGTGGATAGTTTACGAAATCTTTAAATGTAGCTCTCAGAGTCTATGGTAAAGTTTCCAAGCCTGTTACAGTAAACATGACCACAAAGCACAGATTTAATGGGAATTATCAGCAATAAAAGTCACAGTCCTCCCCTCTCCCATCTTGCTGTCAGGTCTCCTGCTAAACACTTTATGTCAACGTGTAAACACTCCTTTTGGTCCCCTTCATTTTAGTGAAGCAGGCTGAGACTATTTCATGACACATTGCAAACATTTTTCTCCCAAGGATACTGAATAACAAAATCTGTGTCTCAGTTTCCTGGAAAGCACATCCATTTACTGATAAAGTAATTAATTTTGTAAGTTTTGTATCATTTAAGGTTTTCTCAGGTAAGGGGAGATTTTTTTCCCAATATGAAGAAGAATGCAGAGTGTGTGGAATCTGACCTTTGGCCTTTTAATTATTTTTCTAAGTGGAATATTAATGACACATGTCTCTCAAACTCTTAAAGACAAAAATACAACTGAAAAATGGAGTGTTTCACCCATGGAGCTTGGCTCTTAGCCTTTAATATCCTCACAACTGGCAATGGGCTTATGCCAGGGATGGGAGGCAAATAGGAAATAAATTCAGAGACAGCATCTTGCCTTCAAGTTCCAAACACACACTTCTAGCTTCCAGGACAACCACACAGCCCTCAGGAGTTAATGAGGGAGGGGCAGACACTTGCTGCATACTTCCTGCAGCGTCACCAGGAAGCAGCTAGAAATCACCAGGGCTGTACGATAACTGTCGGTTTTATTTGGTCTAGAATTTGGTTAGGAAGAGGTCAAATACAGTGGGATATGCACTTGGGGATGAGATATCCGTAGATGCTAAAACGTTGCCAGGCTGGTCTCAAACTCAGGGGCTCGTGTCTGCCTCAGCCTTCCAAGTAGCTGGGACTTTACAAGCACGAACACGTACCCCCGTGCCTCACTAGAGAAAACTGTTGAAATTCATTCATTCCTGTACTTATTCATTCAATAATGTTTGCTGGACCTAGTGTTTTACGGGCATTGCTGGAGCTAGCAGGATGAATGATGCACACCCAGGAGTAGTGAGACAAGAAGATCGAGTGTACCAGAATGAGATGAGGATTGTGAAGAAAAATGAATAGGAAAGTGAGCTGAAGTGTGTGTGAGGGGCTAAGAAGGCTTTGGGTTAGTTTGTTTATTGCATGCCTGGAAAGTGTTCTGCCACTGAGCCACACTCCCAGCCCAAGATGCTGCTTTTTATGTGACATGTACGTGTGTGTGCCTCAGTGTATGCAGGTGCATACAAATGCCTGGAGAGGACAGAAGGTATCAGATCCCCTGGAGCTGGAGTTACAGGTGTTTGTGAGCTGCCTGAGAGGGCTTCTAGAAACTAAGTCCCATTCCTCTACAAGAGCTGGAAGTGCTCTTAACTACCTAGCCATCTCTCCAGTCTCTCATTGGTTTTAAGTGTTGAAGATTGTAGCTGGAGAATTTCTCCCCAGCTCCTGCCGCCAAGTCCCTCCAGTCCCGGAGCCCACTTATAAAATAAACACACAGACTCTTACATTATTTAAACTGCTTGGCCATTAGCTCAGGCCTATCATTGTCTAGTTCTCACTCTTATATTCAGCCCATTTCTATTAATCTTTACTTTGCCACGTGGCTCGTGGCTTACCGGTACTTTATATCTTCCTTGTCCTGGCGGTGGCTCCAGCCGGTCTCCCTTTCCTTCCTCCTTCCTCAATTCTCCTCTCTCCTTGTCCCGCCTATACTTCCTGCCTGATCACTGGCCAATCAGTGCTTTATTTATATAGAGCAATATCCACAACACTTCCCCTTTTTTTTTCTTTTTCAAAAAGGAAGGTTTTAACTTCAACATAGTAATATTACATATAACAAAATAATTATTGAGTAAGAATTATAGTTACAATATAAAAGAAGATAATCTATCTTATATTTGTGATGTGTTAGTTTTTGTCTTATACTATATTATATTAATTATATTAATATCCCTTAGAAGCCTATTTGTTTTCTAATGAGAAACAATGAGGATAAATCAGGATGAAGAGGAAGATGGGAAGGAGCTGGGAGGAGCAGAAGCAGGGAAGCCATACTCAGGATATATTATGTGAGAAATAAATTGACTTTTTAATAAAATAAAAACGAGCTTCAAAGCACATACAGACATATTTTTAAATCCCCCTTCACACCCTAGTTTGTGAATATGGAGCCAGGCAGCCAGAACTATTGAGCGAACAAACCCATCCCCATCTTGCAGTTCAGACCCTAGTCCTAGAGTGGCATTTAGATCACTTTGCTCCTTGTTGAATTTTCCAGAGACTCTAGTTCTAGTGAGCGAATGAATAATGTTAAAAATGTTCTATTGCTTAGGATTTTCTAGTGTTTGTTTATTAACTGTCAGTCTTGAGATAACAATGGATTGGTTTTTATTTTTTAATTAGTTCTTGGAGAGTTTTCTCCAATGTGTTTTGATCCTTTTCACTGCCCACCTTTTCCCTACACACCCAACTTGTGTCCTTTTTAAAACTCTTAGGTGAATGTTTCTAAATCATTAAAAACATTAAAGAGTTAAGAAGGCATTGATGAATGAATAGGAAGATGGCTCTGTGGGTAAAGCAATTGCTGAAGACCTGAGTTCAAATCCCCAGAACCCACACAAAAAGCTGGATGCAGTAATACATGTGTATGTAATCCAAGGATGCCTCTCCTAGAGGAATTGGGAGACAGAAACAGGAGAACTACCGGGAACTCTAGGACCATCTTGCTTGGTGTATGCAGGAGCAGTGAGCAAGACAGATGCTGTCTCAAACAAAATGGAGGGTGAGGACAGACACTCCAGGTTGTCTTCTCAGGCCCCCATGTATGCATGTTGGCACATTTCCACACATGTGCACACACATGCATGCACATGCACACACTTGCACATGCACACATGCATACAAACATATGCCCACATGTATGCTCCTACACACACGAAGTCACTGAGTATTTTACTGACAAAGCTGATCCTGCATAAGCTTAAACGTTAGCATGCCATCTGTTCCCAAGGGGACTTGGATGAGGACTAAGTAATGATATTAGTTTCCTTAGATGGAAATTCCATCCATTGTATATGTGCAGAGAAAGGTAAGCAGGTGAATTAATTCTTTAATCTACATTCTCACTAAGAATTCTGGGTAGCAAACTCCTCTCCAACAACCCAAAGTAAACAAAGTAAACACTTCAGCACTTTATCAAAGATATCTTACGAATGTGACAGATATAGGGAGGTCATCGTAAATTGCTGTGTTAGTGTCGTATTTCACAGAATGAGAAATGCATGATCAGAATGCTGGCAGCTGGCAGAGTCAGAGCCTAAGGAGACCCCTAAGGAGAGCCTCCGGTAACGGTGCTAGGTTTTCATCGCTTGCTTCTTTCTCAGTTCATTATGGTTTCCTGGTCAGAGGTGCCCTCTGAGGTTATGATTCTCAACCTAATGTATTCCTCGGCTTAGCTAACACAGGGAGAAAGTCGGGGTAGACACAGTTGCCAAGACATTGTAGAAGGAACCCTGAGTCCCAATGCTCCTGCCCCAGTTGTCTGGTTGTACCCCCACAGCGTTGGCCTTGTGGAGGGTTGGGGAATAGTTCTTACCCCTGCTTTTTGGGGACAACCACACAATTTGCTTTTAACAAAGGTAGACATGGATTTGCTCTTGTTTTTCTGCCATTGTGGTGGGGAGTACACACCCCAGATAGCACAGAGGACGCAGATGCAGGAGAAGCCAGTGGATCAAAGCTGCCCAAGTCCATCCATGGCCACCAAGGAATGCGTATTTGTTTTCATGTGGTGCTGAGTTTGCTGAAGCTAGCATCAGGGCTGGGGAAACGGCTCAGTCAGTAAGTGCTTGCTTCTTTGCAAGTGTGAGGACTTGAGTTGAGGCCCAAAGCTTACTGGCCAGCTCGTTTGCTTTGCCTATTTGGTGAACTTCAGGCCAGTGAGAGATCCTGTCTCAAGCCAAAGGTAGAATGCACTTAAGGAATGCAAAAAATGAGATTACTCTCTGATCTTCACATGCCTGTAGATACATGTGCATGAACACAGACATGACACAGATAGACAGACACACCCACACACCCACACACCTACACACACACAGCAAAGTATAAAAAAAACCCCTTTTATTATAACCATTCAATATTAAGAATGGTGTCTTATTTCACCCCCCCCCCCCAATTATCTGATTTATAGTAAAGGCTATTCATTTAATTCAGATATTTGACTACAAAAATCAAAATTCTAGGCTGGGTGGCAGTGGTGCACGCCTTTAATCCCAGCACTCGGGAGGCAGAGGCAGGCGGATCTCTGTGAGTTCGAGGTCAGCCTGGTCTACAGAGCGAGATCCAGGATAGGCACCAAAGCTACACAGAGAAACCCTGTCTTAAAACAAACAAACAAACAAACAAACAAAAATCAGAATTCTAATTTGTCTTGCTTTCTTGTTATACTCGAAAGTTCATCACTGGCTTGCAGTCATCTGGGATTATGTGCTCCACTGGAGGGAGTGTCAGGGTGCTGGTGGCGCATGTGAATCAATTCTTTCATATATCTTTTCCTTGTGTCTCACAATGCCATTTGGGTAGACCACATGCTTCATGACATTCTCTTTTTTAAATCAGGAGCAAGCAGCACCACTTGTACTTGAACCATTATCTCCGAGAGCCGAGGTGGGTTGTCATGGCCAGGTGGATCATGCAAGGGGATGGGTTACCTCTGACAGGAGTGGGTAGTTCTCTTTCTTCCTGCAGTTTCTGGCTGCTGCCACTCTAGTGCCTCTGCTCATCTCTGCCCGGTGGTCTTCATTGAGAGCTGTGGTATCAACCTGGCTCAAACAGGTGGAGCGGGATTTGTTTTCTGCACATGCATTGCTTTCTTTTCTTATTTTTAGCAACATTCTTCATGAAGATAATCATCCAAGAGATTGAATATTGAATTGAGAATCACAGGGTGCAGAATATAAATTATGGATCCAGAGAGAGAATTCCACTTTTCCTCTTGTAATAAAGCATGAAGGTGCCTATTGACACAGGAAATCACAGCCTAGGGACAAGAAAAACACAGACAATTCAAGCAAAAGACCTTCACCAGTCAGGCAGAAGGCTGAGTTCTCCAGGTGACTCAAGCTCCAAGCCTGTTGGTTACCACCAGTGTGGTACCTCTCAGTGTTCATCTGGCGGCATGAGACCACACTCGCTGGACAAACCAGGCTGCTGTTAGGTACGATTAGACTTTGAATGTCCTCAGATGATTTTGCCTCTCTCTCCCTCCCTCTCTTCTTCCCTTTCTCTCTCCATCTATCTGTCTATCTATCTATCTATCTATCTATCTATCTATCTATCTATCTATCTATCCATCCATCCATCCATCCATCCATCCATCCATCCATCCATCCACCCACCCACCCACCCACCCACCCACCCACCCACCCGTCTGTCTATCTATCTATCTATCTATCTATCTATCTATCTATCTATCTATCTATCTATCTATCTCCCTGTATGTAGAGTATTTGTGTGTGTGTGCGTGTGTGTGTATGTGCATGAGCGCACGCATGCATGTGTGGGCGCACACGTGCAGGTGTTCGTGTAGGTTTATGTGTGTGCACATGCATGTATGATAAGTGTTTATAGGCCATAGCTCAACTTTGGGTGCCATTCTCCAGATGCTGTCCACCTTCTTTAGGGGGAACAAGGTCTCTCACTTGGACTGGAACTTGATAATGAGCCCAGGCTGGCCAGAGCCCCAGGGGATCATTCTGTTTCCACTTCCACGGCACTGTGATTAAAAGCACATGCCACTTTTATGTGGGTTCTGGGAGTTGAACTAAGGTCTTCTGGCTTGTTGGAATAGACAGCTTACTGACTATACTCTCACCCCAGCCCCTACTTTTGTTTTTTATTCTTGAAATTGAAAACACCCAACTGTGTATACATATATAAATGGATGAATGTATGAGTGGTGGGAAATGAAGAATGTTCTGTAGTTTTATTGTCCCCTCCTTATCTGCTACCAATACAAAAGCCTCCTGGTTTTGACACAATAATTATGCTTGACAAATTTAGCAAATGAAAATACAAAGTATCTTCTCGCTTAAACTTCAGAGAAGCAGCAAGTAATTTTAAGCCATATTTATACTCAAATTATTTGTTGTGTGAAATTCAAATTTAACTGAGTATCTCCTGTTTTATCTGGCAGCTCTAATTAGGCCGTAGCTTTTTACCACGTAGCAATTAGAAGAAGTTGGCTGAAGAAAACATGGGACTCTATGCACTAGTCTGCAATGTTCCTATGGTAATGTGATTACTTGAAAATATAAAGGTCTTGGGAAATCACTCTCCCTCTCTGTTCACTGTACACCTGACAATATGGGTTAATGAGCATCCTCAGCTAACCTGGAGAGGAGACAGAGCTGCCGTCTTAGTGATCCGTGTGTTAATTTTTTTGCCTATGGTGGTCTGGAGGAGGCTTGGCTCTATTCTTGGGGCTGTGGAAAATAACCAGATCAGACAGTTGTCTAAGACAAATTGTGTGTGGCCAGCTTTCCCTCCCATTCAGCTCAAGCTTGGACTGCATCCCATCTTCGGGTGGCTGGGCAGCAAACAGCATTTGTATCTGAGTTTGAAAGTACTGGGTTGTCTTCAGCGCCTCATGTCAATAACAAACTGTCATGCTTTCCATGGCCTTTAGGGACAAAGATTAGGCTCAGCTGAAATCAAGGATGATTTTCTCTTCCTTATTTACGGAAACTGCCTGCAATAGCTAAACATGTTACGGTGTCTAGCAGACCCAGTATCATTCACTTCTGGGGTCTTCAGGGCTCAGTGCCAAGGTGACAGGCCAAGCCAACCCATTCCCCACCTGCCCACACATAGGCCCTGCTCCCTTGATGGTCTGCTGGCTCCTTCTTTCTCTGTGATCTCATAGTGTGATTCTCAAAGACTCTCAGTCCTTTGCTCTTTTTTGGGGGGAACCAGTTGCCAGTCACCACAGTCCTCCAAATATGGGTAGAAGAATAAGTCAGGTTCATCAAAAAAAACGATGGCATGCTTTGCCCAAGCAGTGCCCTGTGGATTTCCCCTCCTTATTTTCCTGGACTAGTACCCTAGCATTCAGTCAACATACACAACTCAGAATTGCCCATGCTCAAAACATTTCTTTCTTGCGTTTCTAATCTGTATTCACTGATCACATCTTTGTAGGCAAAGTTTATATTTCAGCAGAGATAAAACTTTCCTCTAACAAGCCTAAATAAAAAAATTTAAATATAGTATCAATAATATAGAAAAAATGCTTTTATAGTCACAATTCACTATTGGCAAGATTGTGGGCATGTTTGGTTTGGTTTGGTTTTATTTTTTTTAATTACTGTTGGATTTGAAAAAAAATCTATAAAATTTCTTTCAAATATAAACCAGAGATTTCTGGTTTTCTTGTTGAATGATTGTTCTCAAGCACTCTGAGTGGTGACACCCATTAGCCAGATGTTGAAGAATGCATGTCAATGTAGATGCTAAAGGATTGCCCCTGGGAACCAGTCACACTGGAGAGCTAGCAGAACTCAAAAACAAGAAAACTACACTCGGAAGTGATTGTCAAAAGCATAAATGTAGTCTTTAAGAGCAGGCTGATTGATCCTCAGTTCCGTTTTTTTAATGTTGGCTAAATTGATGAGGAAAACTTACCACCATTTTTGTTTGTATTTAGAGTTCTAGTGGGGATAAACTTTATTTTTTTTAATCAGATTTTGGTCCTTTCATCAGGCTGTGGTAAATTTCCTGTTCATATGCTTTGCCAGTTGACGCTTTGTATATGCCAGAAGATTTTTCTCTATTTGCATATTAATGTTTCTTGGCGCTGTTTGCTTCAGAGAAAATTTTAATTTTTTATAATTAAATATATATATCTTGATTTTTATAGTTTCTGCCTTTGGTCTCCTGTTAGGAAATCTTTCTCCCTTCCAAGACTGAAATATTGACCAAACATTAGTAATAACAGGAATGGTGGCATCAGCCATTACAGCTGTTTACTTAGTTCATATTCTCTACTAGAGAAATGATGAGTCACTGAACTTCATGGAATTTGACCAAACTCTGTTAATGACCTAGCAGCGTTAGTGACCTTACCTTGTAGATGAGGAAATGGAGACTTGGGGAACTTACATGTCCTTCCTGGAGGACACAAGGATCGGTTTACCTCTCAGGCTCTGTTAGATGTTGGCAGGACCGAGGCAGAGGGATGATTCCAGGGAGCTGGAATCCAAGAGGGCTGCCGAGTGGCTTGCAGCGGGAGTGTGTGGTTCACTTCTCAGCCGCAGCAGAGCCTGTGGTCATCTCAAGGGAAAAGGAATCCATCTTTCAGGCTGGCGACAGCAGAAGAGGATGTGTCCCAACCCCGAATCAACTTGTACTGGGCATCCTTTCACAGCGTGTTTGAGATGAGAAGATAATTGGAAAAGCACATGAGAGACCCACAGCCAAGAACATCATAAAGGAAGCAAGAGAAATTGGGGAAAAAATATTGTGGCTTGCAGGAAATAGGATATATTGATTGTTTATTTCATGATGCCTCTTTTGTGCAAAATAACCTCTACTAAAAGAAAAGGAACATGAATATGCACATAAATACACACATGCACACACATACACATGTATGCACACAGACACATACACATGTGTCTACACACATACAGACAGACACACATGCATGCACACACACGCACAGACACATACACATGCAAACATACTACCACCACCACCACTATAAGCTACATTATGAAAAAGGTTGAATAGCATTTTTAAAACTATGTAAGTGAGAATAAGAAAATAGTTAAGTTGAATTTCCCACAAGCCAAGGTGCTGACTTAGAGAAAAGACAAAGGAAGAGAGGAAAAAGCAGAGGAGGGGCATACTTCCTTATTCCTCTGAGTTTTCTTAATTTTTTTGCACGAGGATTTATTGCTATTTGACTATAAGACTGAAGTGGCCCATCATCCTTTTTACTTTTATCTCATGTATTAACTGTTTTTCATTGTATTTTAATTATTTCCCTACTTTGCATATCTCATCCCACAATGTCCATCTCAGCTTTGTCATTCTTCGTGACAACAGGTACAGTAGAGGAAAACTTCAACCATATCCGGGGTTCTGGTGGGCCTGAACATAAAACCAACAGAACACAGAGGCAGGAGGAAAGCACACAATTATGTGAATGTAGGTTTGATATGATGTTGAGGCAGTTTCAGAAATGGAGACCCAGAGAAATGTGGGGAACTGTGTTTTATGCTTGTGCTTGATGGAACATGGGCAGAAGGGGGTATGCTTCAACAGCAATTAACTGGAGAGAGGAAAATGCAAGGCCTGCGTGTTCAGATTCCTCTCAGGGTCTCTGTGTTTTCCTGCCCTTTTTAATGGGCACAGGACATGACACCTGTCACATGAGGGTTTTTAAAGCGAGAAGGGAGAGAGGTCAGAGACACCATCTTGCTTCTGCTGTTTTCTCAGATGACAAGATGTCATATTTGGGACAGTGTGCCCTGAACCCTGCCAACAGTGTGGTTCAACTGAATTATGGCCCTGACTTTAGATACAGCTCAAGTCAGTCATCAGCGACATGGCTGAGTTGCCTATGCACCTGGCTACCTTGACGTATCTCTTTAGACCCCAGTCCATAGCTGTTTGCATTAGTTTTTCTATTAAACTAATTCATCCTTACACTGAGTGCATTAGCCTCAACTTCTGATTGGTACTGTGTTGTTACCAAAACAAAGGCAGAATTATGAATGGAGCTTTAGAGAATCACAAAGACTAATATGGGTCTGGGGAGCCAACCTAAAGCTTTTGTAGCCCTTTGTGTGGCAGCCACATGTTTTTCTGGCTAATGAAGTCGTTTCTACTTAAGTGCTTTAAGAACAGAATGGTACCTCCAGCTTCAAAGTGCGATCCTGGGGACCATGTCTAAAACTGGAAAGCCAAACCAGATGAACAAAGCTTATCTCGTCACTGAGTCAAATGACAGACATGAAGCAGCTTCATGGAGGAAGGATTGTTTTGGCTCATGGTTCCATGTCTGGGAAGCCATAATGGCTGGGGCTCACCCACAATGACAGGAGCTTTGAGTGTGAAAGCAGCAGATCGGGGAGCAGAGAGGTTGGTGTGGCACAGGGACTGAACTGTAACACCCTATCCCTGTTTCCATGGCCTTTACTCAAGCAGTTGGGCTCCATGTCTGAAAGCTCCCACAGTCACTCAAGGCAGCGCCATCAGCTGGGGACCAAGTGTTTAAACATATCACTGAAATGCAGTTCACATTGAAATCCTTCAGGGACACTCGTTAGCTGAGCTTCCACTGGATGTGAGTGCAGCTTGGAACTCTGGCTCTCTACCTCAGTTAGGCTGGCAGTAGATTAGATGCTTTTTCTTTTTAATGTTTCTCCTTTGCTTGCAGAAGTTGGGATTTTCATAGCAAAGCAAAGTGGGTGATGGTTGATTCCTAATTTATTGACCAATAAATATCCCAATGAGATGAAATGCTGTATATATCAGCCATGCCTATTCTTTCCTGTATTACTTTGACATCTAGAGGCTGAATTGAATACCCTCTCCTGAGATTGACTGACTCATGGAGAGGTAAACAACTCAGATCTGAGTGTGCATTTCAAATGCAGACAAATAGAGTCTATGTCTTCAATCCCTCCTTTTATGGGGCTGTCACAATCTAGGCATCCTCTAGACCTTGTCTGTACCCAACCTGCCTGCATTTTTAGTTGGGTTCATACTCCTTTCCTTGACAGACTGCACAGTTTCCATGTGTTCCTGACTAAGAGGAATGAACATTAAGCACTATCCATGGGCTTCATCCTATCAGCATGAACTTCTCTCAGTTCTTGCTGGCTATAATTTTGAACCGTGGCTTCATTCTCTGTCAGGTATCCTGGCTTGGTGGTCTTTCCCAGCCTCTGCATCTAGATAATAGTTCTTCAGTCTCATCCTCGTGCCTCACCTGGTAAGATGGTGGCCTCTGAAGGCTAAATATCAATGCTTCACTCTGAGGTTGATGAGAAGTAGAAATCTAATTTCCTTTTTCTGCATGTGGCTTCCCCCTTTTCTCAGCTCCATTTCTTGATGAGACTGACCTTTCTCCAATGTGCCCTTAGTACTTCCATCGAAAATCAGTTGATTGCTGATGAGTGGGGTTATTTTGGGGTACTCACTTCTCTTTCACTGGTCTGTGTACCTCTTTGTGCCAATGCCACGCTATTTAATCACTCTGCCTTTGAAGTCAGATAGCACAGCCTCTCTGATTTTTCTTTTTTGCAAGATTGCTTTGGCTATTTTGGGTTGTTTGTGCTTTCATATGATTTAAAAACTACACAGTATATACATACCTCAAAAGTTTATGGGGCACCCCATTAATATGTATCATTTTTATGTTTTCATGTAATCTAATCTTAAAAATGCTTCTCTCTGCCTGTATCTAAAATTTTATTTGATATATGCTTATTTAATATGCTTTGATCTCATTATGGAATGGAGGTCACTTATAAATTGAATTTCTTCCAAAATTCCAAATGGAACAATAGGTACAACACACTACATAATTTTATCTTTATTCATTTATTGTTCCCTTTGCCTGACCATAAGTGAAATCAGGATAATATTCACCAGCTTTTCTCCATTGCACACTTTCTGACTCCAGGCCAGAAATAAAAAGAAACTTAACCTTCATTAAAGTTTTACATATTTTTCTTCTCAAAAGAACCCTAACTATATTTGTAAGCCAGAAAATTACTCCACACTTTTTCTCTTTTGACAAGATCATATTATAATCTCCATCATCTATTATAGTAGATCATCTCTACCTCTATTTGACCGTTAAAATTTAAAGATCATTTATTTATTAAATGACTTACAAAACTGTACAGTTTCAAGGTCATTGTTACAGTTGCAAATAATTTTGGTTTTGCCTTGTCCTGGGGACTTGACTTAGAGGGATGGCCAGGGTCCACAGGATGTTAGATAGTAGGGCTTCTAGGATGCAGCTGCCACAGAAGTACCCTTTGCAATCACTTCTAATGCTCTGCTATTACATGGTGATATATTTGTGTACTCGAAGAAAACCCCTTCTATTGTAAGATTACTAAGTTGGTCTCCAGTTCCTGGGATCAATTATTCCGCCTCTCTAAGCCCGAGCTCCCTGAGTAGCTGGGACTGCAGGCACATGCCACTCTGCCCAACTACCCCTTTTCTTCTCCAATGAAGAATGACCATTGACTTTTAGGAAGTGCTTGGGGTTCTATGAATATAGTTTCTTGCCTCTCCTCTACCCATGTAAGTAAATTATATTTCTAGAGCTGTTGTGAATTTCGTGGCAAAAAATGGAAACTATCTATTGACTAGAAATAAAAGCAGGGTGGGTGGGAAGAGCTTGAGAGTAGTGTCAAGAAACAGAATAAGAGCTGAGTGGTTTGGGGAACAAAATCCAGTGGTGCCGAGGAACGAGACAAAGGCAGGGCAGGGGAGGGCTGCTCTGCCACCAGAGCATCCTGTACTTTATCCTCAGAGGCTTCCGTTACCGCGTGGTCTGTTGCATTAAGCACCTGCTTTGTCTGCTGGGCTTGCAGATCATCTTCATTGTTGAGGGAGAGCCATGAGGGCTCTTTTGAGGTGGGGAAAGAATCACTACTTTCAGTCAGTGGTGGGATTTCAAAAAAAGTTCAGTGAGCTGTGCTGAGAAAGAAAAATGAAAGCAGGAAAAACAGGATTCCCTAAATCTCACCAGGGGATGCTGGTGATAGCCCTTTGACACTACATCTCCCTGTGAATAAAAAGCAAGCCCTTGGAAGCTGGTAGCTGAGTTCACAAGTGGTGCCTGGTTTAGTTTCTCCAGGGACCCACTGTTTTCTTATCTTTCTTCATACTTCTACTCTACAGCAAGGCCAGGAGATGGGTTAGAAAATTAGTTATCGCAAGCTTCTCCAGAATTAGTTTCATTCACTTTATCATAATTCTCAGCTATAGCCACATATCAGTCATTAAATCCTGGGGTTGGACTGGCTCTTATGGGCAACCTTCCTGTCGCTTTAATTCCTCTGATATAAGGATTGGACTCCCTGGGGAGGCTTTGTAGGAAGAGCGTTTGCTCTCTTCGTCATATCTGGGAAACTCTTAGCCTAAGCCTTTGCCTCTGGCTCCTGGGTCATAACCTTAAATGTCCATGTAGAAGAAGGCAACTTACCTGGTACCCCATCCACATAAAGACAACTCTTAGGATCACTTATCTGACCCCACAGTCACGGTGCTATAACTTAATACAGGCAATCCCTCTTCCCTGAACACTCACCAGCCATAGATTTAACATCAGCAATTTCACTATATGGTCTTAAAATGCCTGGGAAATGGTCTAACTTGTAATCTTGCTGGGACATTAACTTGAGTAATGCTTTCTGTGAGGCTGACACATAGAACTGAGTCACTTAACTTGGATGTGGACCTCTACAGAAGGGTCACTGTTCACTTTTTTTTTTTATGTTTGTCTCCTCTTCATATGTATAGTATCCCCTATGGGAAGAGCAAACTGCCATATAAATGATTTTTGTCCCTAATTTATAGTTTACAAAGGATCCAAAAAGAGCCATTAAAGTTTTCAGCTATATTTATTTTACTTCATGAGAGAATCGATGCCCTTGGTGGTCTTATGCATTGGCTATTTGAAGTCCTTGTGAGGTATTTCTAATGAATGTCAATGATCTGCTCACTTCCTCCTGGACATTTTCCTGAAGAGCTCTGAGCACCGCCTAAGCAAGACTTTATTACTACGAAGAAGATATAAATAAGGAGATATATTGGAACCCATAAAGATTTTGACATGCCAAAAATCAAATAAAGTAATACTGCAGAGAAAAATAAGGGATGTGACTGGGATTATTAGCACTTAAGGAAGCAAACCAGTGGTGTGCCATGATTGATGTGTGCCTCAATTTTGTGGTTAGGAATCCTCAAGATGAGTATCTGTGTAGAAATTTATGTGAGGGAAATTTGATGTGCAGCAGCCATTCTTCACCAAATAAAATGATTACTGAATTATTTTCTGTGTATCCCCCTCTGTTCCA
Organism: Peromyscus californicus insignis; assembly: GCF_007827085.1. Lineage (NCBI taxonomy): Eukaryota > Metazoa > Chordata > Mammalia > Rodentia > Cricetidae > Peromyscus > Peromyscus californicus. Next base: position 61,233,863 of record NW_026294436.1, on the reverse strand, counting down.
AAATTAACTTGAGCTAGCTTCTGAGGCTGTTGAATTGTTTGATGATAGAGTATAAATTAAAGGTAGTAATGACTAGGCAACTGCCTCCAAGTGTGTTTCACAGGCAGATAGGGAAAAATGTATTCATGTATGTCTGTCAGGGTTGGCAAGCTGTAGCGCATGGGTCACATCCAGCCCTATTTACTCACAATCTGCAAGCTAAGAATAATTTCCCTATATGTTGAAACAGCTTTAAACAAAACATGGTAAAAATCAGAATATTTTGTGACATGCAAAGATCTTGTTAAAAATCTAGGTTTTAGAGCCCACAATAAAATGTTATTAGGACAATAACCACGGTCATAAACTTACAATTCACCCATATAAGTCAGCTTTCAGTTATTATGATAAAGAACTGAGCACGTAAAAGAAAAGTCTATTTTGGTTCACCATTTCAGAGGCTCACTTTGGTTATGGTTTTGGGGGTTTGTTTTGCATTATAGTATCAGAAGTTTCAGTCCATGATTGGTTGTCCTCATTGGTTTGAAACTGGCACATGGTAGACAAAACATCCTGTGTCATGGCTGGAAAGCAAAGAGAAAGAGGATGGTGGCTCCACTTATGATCCTAGGGGATGCTCTCAACTACCTGAAGAGTATCTACCAGTCCCCAGGTCTTAAAGGTTCTACCACATCCAATAACACCATGCTAGAGCCATGCCCTAATCATGGGTTCTTTTGAAAGACAATCTGGACCCAAAGTACAGGGTCAACTCTGTGATGCTCATGCCACACACTACAGGTAAGTAGTTGGTCTAAGACTGGATGACACGCAATGCCAGGAATCCTAGCTCTATGCAAGTGGACAATTGGTGATCCATGCTGTAGATCAGAGTGTCTTAAACTCATGATCCTTTTTGCCTGAGAAACTTTTATGTGAATCTAGGTAGCTAGGTGTATGAAACAGGTACTCAAGTAAAATATTTACTGATAATGAATCAGAGAGAATTTTGCTGTAAAAGAATTATTTCATGTACATATAGTTTTACCACTTAATAATGATGGACGGAAGTTCATTTTCTAATGAGGTGAATACAGTTGTTTATTTTTACACAAAGAAATAACTCTTGGTTTAATATTTGATACATTAAGGTATAGTGGATCAGTAATGTTTTTCTGAGCTGATTGGTGTTTTAATTTTATAATCATACCATAATGCACACAAGTATGTAGTATAAATTAGCAGAAGTATGTTTAGGGACATTTCAGAAATTATTAGAAATTATATGCTAATTCCAAAGCAAAATTCATTTAATGATTTTTTTAAGTGAAATTCAAGTCAAACACTCAAACAACATTTTTTTTTGTTGTTGTTTTTTGAGACAGGGTTTCTCTGTGTAGCTTTGGTACCTGTCCTGGATCTTGCTCTGTAGACCTGGCTGGCCTTGAACGCACAGAGATCTGCTTGGCTCTGCCTCCCGAGTGCTGGGATTAAAGGCATGCGTCACCACCGCCATGCTCAAACAACAATTTTTAATTCTGACATGGCACAAGGCGGGCATATACTACCTTGCTATTTACAAGTTGAGAAATGCTAATGGGGGAGCATCAACAGGCTTTGTTCTCTGTGATTAAGCTAGCATGTTCGTATAAAGGCAGCAAGCTTTGTATGTGCAGCAAAAGCCTTGCAATTCTCAGAACACATTGTCTTGAGCCTGAGCCGGGGTATTTCTAGAAGTGTGCATAGGCATTGCCTGGCTTGATGACATTCGCAATGGCAAGTGTGCATGCCGTGGGTTCAGAACCAAGACTGCAGTGATGTCACTCGGTGCAACACAGCTGAGTGCTGCCAGAGATACTCTAGATGCATTAATTTTTTTTTTGCCATTATGTGTTCTGAAAACTGTTACTATTGCTGAATTTTTCATGACCCACCTCAAACACACAATTTGAGATGTAGCCACTTCTGCATGAGGAAGGATACGAAGGAGGGCCCCGGATAACCATCTGCTCCCTGGTGCCATGTCCCCTTCAGCTTCAGTGGTTCTGAGTTATTGTGCTGGGTGGTGACAGCATGATAGGCAAGGCTTAGCTGCTTTATTGGGAGAATGGGCCAGGAAGGGGGGAGAACCTGCACAGTCGTGTGTCCTGAAGCCAGGACGTGCTTACAGTCTAGTAAATGCGGAGCAAGCTCAGAGGACTCCACCTGGCCTGCCCTGCTAGGCCTGGAACATGGACCTGAGAGATCTAAGAGTAGAGAGAAACAGTGGTGGGAAGGAGAGACGTGTGGGGTGAAGAAGAAAGGCTTGAATGTGAGAGGTGAAACATGCTGCGTATTCCTGACCACCCCTGCATTTTGAGGAAGGGACTGGTCAGAGTGGGCTAGAAGAAAACACGTAATGTTGATGACTCTGTTGTAATCTATCCCTTTTTAGACTGATTCATTCAAATGACTGAATATCACACAGTCAGGTGAACTGGCCATAATGTGAGGAATGTCAGCTTTTGAGAATGTTTCATGACAATAAGAGAAGATGAAATGCCCAAAGAGAGGCTAGTTTCTAATTGTGGCTTTGCCCTACCCTTACTCTACCTGTCCTACCTTAGCCATAGCCATAACTGCTGCATCAGTTACACTCAGGGCACAGAAGGCCAGGAAAACAGAGGCACTGTACCAGACCCTGGATTTCTAGTACTTGTGGGAAACTCTGGGATAAGGGATGATGTTTAAGTGAGTAGCTTCAGTGAGTACTGTTTACCTTGCTCTAACTCTAAGTGGTAACTTTGGGGTTTTCCCCCAAAGTTGGTACTGTAGTAGAGGAAGCTATTACACATAATCAACTGTGTGTGTGTGTGTGTGTGTGTGTGTGTGTGTGTGTGTGTGTGTATTTATGTGTGTGCATAAGCATTTGGACCATCTTACCCAAAACTTAAGGGAAAGTTCCAAGTTTGTTAATATGCTCTCATTTTGAAAAGAAACTCCAAATCAGAGAAAGGAGGAGGTAGCTACTTGACCTGCTCCATTGAGGCAGACCTGGCTTAATTTTCCCATCAACATACTCAGAGGATGCCGGAGGCTAATGGCTCACATGGTCTCTAATGCTTTGTGACCCCACATAATAGTGGAAAGACCACCTTAATGACTTGGGCTCTCAGTCAATTAAATTAGCTGCATATCCTTCTCTGCAGATTAGTGTGCAAAGCAAAGCAAAGGGATAATATTAGGCCCCTTACAACAAACACCCCTTGATTTTTATGTTTACAAAACAAAAGGGTGACGCATTTGTAAGTGAGGCAATGTCTTGCTTAACATTTCGTATTCCACTGCTTACAAATGAAGACACTGCTTTGAAATTCACTCTCTTCCTCTTTGGCATAGAATCTTCTCTCAAAATGCTGATGATTAAAGGCTTGGTGCAGAATAACATGACCCCAGATTTATCTCATAAATCTCACTCGGATGAGTTCCTAAAGGGCACACTTCACACAGATGCAGTCACATGGACCTGTTGGGCTATTTACAATTCAGAATCTCAAAGGATTGCTTCCGAATGTGGCTGGGGAAGTACAGGTTTATCACAGGTTCCCACTTGGTGGATGAATCAGTAACAAATGGCCCCACCACCGCTTTTACCATTGTTTAGTAAATGGCTGTATCAGTAAGGGTTATATTTGGCTGCAATAAAAAATCACAGGAGCTTAAATAAGTTGGAAGAATGCTTATCCTTTATACAAAAGAAATCCTGAGATTTCCTGCTCAGGCTAGTATGCTGGTTCCACCATCATCTGGGGGTGACCTATAATGCTGTTCCATCATCTTCTGCACATTTTCCAACCTTACCCTCTCTTCATTTTCCCAAATGGCAGCTGGGACACCAATCATCAAACTGTCCTTCTGTGACAAAAGGCTGTACCTTCCATGTGAGTCAGCTTTCTTCTTGTTTATGGTATTTTATTTTGTTATGAGACAGGGTCTTATTCTGTAGCCCAGGCTGGCCTAGAGCTTACTATGTAGCTCAGGCTAGCCTCAAGCTCATTGCTGGGATTACAGGCATGAGCCAGCATAGCTGGTGGTGTGTCTGCCACCTTTAAGCAGTCCTGTATTGCTGTCAGTTGGATCTCATTGATTAGAACTTGATGAAATGGTTTCACTGATGCATGGGAACCCAAACAAAACAGACTCCCCCATCTCAGCCACTGCTGTCCCAGCTGTTGCTTTATCTTGAAGAAGAGGAGATTGGATGTCCCCTGAGAGGCAGCCTTTGCCACCCAATGAAGAAACCATGTTGCCTTCCTATCTGCTTCTGACCAGACAAGAATGGACTCAGGAACAATATTCTCAGTGTGGTAGCGGCTGCAGGAAGCCCAGGCTCCTCCAGTCACCAGGTAAACTCTCACCTAGCAAGCGCCATTCCAAATCTTCCATTGAAGTTTGGCTTTCATTTGTTGCCAGGAACATGTCTAAGTCTATTTCCTTACTAAAAATGAAGGATGTCATGTGATTCCTGTACTGTCTGCAAGACTCAACTGGCAAAGAATTAACGTCTTCCACGCCCTCACTATACCCTGGTCTATGAACTAAATGTTTTACATTTAGTACTTCATATCCCTGAGAGCTGGATCCACACTCAAGATTATATGTATTTATCAAATATTAAATGACTTGAGCACACAAGCTGTCAGGATTCAAGCCTGGTGTGGTAGTGTACATCTGAAGTCCTAGCTGTTCAGCAGGCTGGGGCAAAATTGTAAGGTTAAGCCTAGCCTGGACTGTATGGTGAGTTCAAGGCCAGCCTGGGCAATTTAACAAGATCCTGTCTCAAACTAAAACTTTGAGAGAAGTGACTGGGGATGTAGCTCCGTGGTAGAGCACATGTCTAGTCTGCATGAGGCCTTAGACTATATCCTCTGCTGAAGGTTTAAAGTAGGTAGAAAGAAATCTGAATTCAGTGATAAATCTTATAGATGTTTTCTCTCTCTCCTGGAATTACCTTCTGTCGGTGTGCCAGATACTAAGCCACGCATCCCAGAAGGAAAATGCTCCTGTGGCGTAGGGCCATGCCATGTCCTGGGAAGCCTTAACGAAGGTGTATGGTTGTCAGTAAAGACTCCGAGATGGCTTTATTGGGAGATACACAGAGGATTCTGGAGGACGGGCAATTAGGAAAATTGGGGCAAAGGTTCCACAAATGAGACATTTTAGGTGAAAAGTCACAAGAGAAGAGACAAGTACAGTGATTAATGCAGGAATGAGGAAAGACTACACACACACACACACACACACACACACACACACACACCACACACACACACACCCTTCCCACATAGAAATGAAGAATTGTAAAGACTTTGGTTTATCTGTAATTATTTTTATAGACAAAGTAAATCTTTTCAGTCAGAGCCAGTGCTCTCCTGCCAAAATCCCCGTGAAGCCGAAATAATGAACGGTCTGAGATGCAGCACCTTGAACCTGTCTCTAGTATAATCAGAAGGCCAAGAGACTCTGCATTGTGGAGGTTTGGATTGTGCCCAGGACCAGGGTTCTCAGTTTTCTTTTATCTGTGAGGCCAGGGCCCAGCAAAGATCATTTTCAGGAAATATGCCACTCTGCCAACTGGTAACTTCCATGGTCAGCAAAACTCCATGGTTGGCTCGTTCAAACTTCTGTCTCAGCCAAGAAAAGATGGAGGGAAGAATTGGAGCTGAAAGGGAAGCCAAGAAAAATACCACTGCTCTTTGCTTATGGGTAGCTTTATTGCCATATCTGATAGGAAATACCTTTTCTTGAATTTTTTTCTGATGATTGAAATTTTTCTAGGGCATATACTCTTCAGTTAACTCTTCAAGATGCTGCAGACATTTAGTGGCAAGCCCTTTCCCCAGACTGCAATTTGCAACCGAAGCTCACACATCAAATCTCATTGCATGTATTTCTGTTTTATTATTATCTGTAATTAACAGACAAACTTGCATGTAGTTGTCATGAGCAGCATGATGCTTTGAAGTGCACAGAATTGTGGAATGATTGTATCTAGCTAATTAGCATGTTGCTTACCCTCCCCCCCACCCATAGCACCGAGGATGGAACAGAGGGTCTTGCTTGTGCTAGGCAACTGCTCTACTATATTCTGCTATGTTCTCAGCCATCCCTGGTCCTCATTTTTTGTGGGATGATTATTCTTTGCTTCCATTCTCTTAGCAGCTTGTCAAGAAAACAATATGTCATTAACTATAGTCATCATGTACTACAGTAGATCTCCTGGTATTTATTTTATCTAACTGATTATTTGTCCCCTTTGATTAACTGTCTCCGGAAAACTTTCCCCACACTACCAACTGCCCTAGCCTTTGGAAGCTGCTCTCTGACAATTTCTGTGAGAGTCTCTCTTTTAGATTCCATATGTGAGTGAGACCATGCAGCATCTGTCTTTGTCTTATTTCACTTAACACAGAGTCCTCCGGGTTCATTCACATTATCCCAAATGACAGATTTCCCCTCTTTTTAATAGCTGAATAGTATCCTATTGTGTATGCCAGTTACTTTTAAAATTCACTCACCTGTTTCTTTTTAATGGCTAAATAGTATCCTATTATACATACATACATATATATATATATATATATATATATATATATATATATCACATTTTTGTTTTAATTCACTCACTTGTTGATGCATACTGAAATTTATTTCATAGCTTGGCTCCTGTGAGTTGTGATATAATAAAAAAAGGAAGCGTATATATTCTGTCAACATGATAATTACATTTCCCTTAGCTACATCTCCTGTAGTGGGAATGCTGGGTTGTATGGTGGCTATAACTTTAATGTCTTGAGGGATTTCTATTTTGTTTTCTGTAGTACATTCACTAGTTTACATTTTTATAAAAATACCAAGGGTTCCCTTTTCTGTACATATTTGCCAATGCATCTTTTTTCTTCTTAATAACAGACATTCTAACAGAAGGGGATAATATGAATGTCATATGTTTTTTTAGGCAGGGTCTTACCATGTAACCTGTCTGGCTTGGAACTTGCTATGTAGACCAGATTGGACTTGAACTCACAGAGATCCATCTGCTTTTGCCTTCCAAGTGCTGGGATTAAAGGTGTGCACTACCACACCCAGCATGATTATGATTTTGATTTTAAATTTCTCAACAATTACTGAACAATGTCAAGCATTATTGTGATACTCATTAGCATTTCATTCTCTGAGCTTGAGTAATTCCTTTAGCATTTACTGTGGAACAGATCTGGTAGCGATAAAATCCTCCAGTTTTTGCTTGTATGGGGGTAAATCCTATCACCCCTTTCCTTTTCCACGGTCTCTTCCTTCCTCTTGTAACACTGGGTGTGGATCCACCCAAGGAGCTTGTGGATGGTAGACTTGTGCCCTGCCATTGAGCTATGGCCTCAGCCCTGCTTCATTTTGAAGAGCAGCTTTGCTGTTTTGTTTGGGTTTTAGTAGGCTTCCTTAATTCATCACTTCAAATCCAGCATCTGTTCTGCTCTGGCCCTAATCCATCTCTGCTGAGAACTCAGCGGCTAGCCATATTAGAACTCCCTTGTGTACACTTTCTCTTCATGTGCTGCTTGATCAAGTCCATGGTGGATGATTCCATTGCCTTTTATTCATTTTTTTTTTCTATTACAGTTTTCATCTTTAGGATTTCTGCTTGACTTTTTTTTTTTTCATTTTAACAGAAACTTTTATTCGAGTTCCTTATTTTCTCATCTCATTGGATTACCTATTTGTATTTTTTTGAGGTTTTCCTAATTTTAAAGTTATTTTGATTTCTTTGGCACACGGTTTTTTATAGAGAGCTTAAATTTTTGTGTATTTGTCTGCTGTACATGTGTTCACACATGTGTACAGAGGTGTGTGAACACACATGTGTGTAGGGGTGTACCGTTATGCCTATGTGGGGGTCAGAGGTTCACTTTCAGGAGCCATTTTGCTCCTTCCACTTTGCTGGAGCAGGGTCCCTCTTGTTTCTGCTGCTGTGCTGCATGCTCCTGTCTAGCTGTCCCATGAGCTTCTGGGGTACTGTCCTTTCTTCCTCCCCATCATGCTGTAGGAGGACCAGCATTACAGATGTGTGCTATAACATACACCTTTGAAAAATACTAACATGGGTTCTGAGATCAACGTTGCCAGGCTTGCACACATAGTGCCTTTACCCACTGAACCATCGCCCCAGACCACTTCCTCATGTCTTTGGAATCAGCCAAGTTTCCTGGAGTGTCTCTCCTCATGGCCATGCCTCAGTGTTGGCACTTTTGGATAAGTAGCTACATTTTTCAATGTGTTGTAGCCACAGAGAAAAGAAGGTTGGTATAAACTGCCTGTATATATGTTGATTAGTGAGAATTAAGTCTCCACTCTGTGAAGTCACTGAGCTTTGAAGCCATACACCTTCTATACCTTCCCCTGTTACACCCAGTTAATATTGTGGGACTGGTGTGAAATGTTTCATGATTTAGTTAGACTCCACTTTGCTTCCAGTTTCACAGTGACTTTTTGCACTTAGCTCAATCTCTCTTGGTGTTCAAACAGGAAGTTATAGGAAAACCTATTATATGTTTCTTATTTGTCGATCCTGAGCTCTCCATAGATTCATGTATATATGTGTGTATAGGTATGCATGTGCATATTCACATATATGTATAGACATAAAGAGACAGATGTAGAGATTCCCCCTCTCCACACACACACACACACAGAAAGATGAGCAAGAACCGAGACCAGTGACTAGAGACCCAGAACTAGGTAACAAACAGATCCTTTTGTTGCCTTTGTGAAGGACCCTGACTTCTTAAACAGAATACAAGTGAGGCTTTACCGATACCTTGAATCAAGTTGACTAAGGGAGCAGATTAAGCCCAAATAACCCATAAAAATTCTGAAATGCAGTCTTTGGCCTGCATGTCAATGCACACATCATACCTAAGAAGAAGAAGAAGAATACTTAGCATGAGCAGTCATTTTAGGTGGATTTTCCCAGTGCCAAAGAAGATAAGGTGACATCTTTCTGGTGTAGTTTTCTATTAACACTGTCCAGGTCCTTCACTCACCTTTCTGTTTTGTCTCTGAACATTGAAAACAAGAGGAAGAGAAGTTTGCTTCTGGGTTTTTCTTGAAAGACAGGAGAGTGGCATGTGTCTAACATGCTTTGCTGGTGAGTTCATTTGTGAAGTGGAAACAGCTGGACCAGGAAATCTCTGAGGTTCTTTGCTTCTCTAAGAGTCTGGGGGAAAGCACAGTTTTCCAAAAGGAGATTCAAGGGTGATTTAATTTGTCACCTTACTTTTGTGACTTGGAGCCTCGGGGCTTTCTGGATGATGTTCTAGCACACACTACCCTCTGGAGCAGAAGCTCAAAGTCTGTCATAGCCACCACTTCTCATTTGCAAGCAGAGATGCCTTCTAGGTCTTCGGATTCTGCCTCCAAGGTTGGGGGTGGGTCTGCTGCAAAGCTGGTCACTGTGCTTCTTCTCAGCTCTGCTCCAGCGTGAAGTTCCTTCTATAGTCACAGCTCTCTCTCACGACATCAGGACGTGTGCTCTTAGGATACTGCTTCCACTGGTAACAACAGCCACCAAGAACCTGTCATTTGGTGATGTCTCAAATAAAACAGGAAAGTTGGGAAATCATTACCCTGCCAGCAGGCATTCCCTCCCATCATTTTCCCCATGACCTGGAACTGAGAGCTATGCCTCCAACTGCAGAGAAAATATTACAAATGCATGTTTGTTATAAGGAATGTAGTCAACAATATCTCCTAAGATAATTCCATTTTAAAATAGGCCGAATATGAAGAGACAGACTCCAGCACAATCACGTGAGACTCAGATGCATTGTTTCATGTATCAGGAAAGCAGTAGAGGGGTGGAAAGGTGGAGGGGCAGTAGTGTAGGAGGAGTTATCCTGTCCCAACTGCCTGCTCCCAAATAACTGGCAGACGCTTCCCAAATAACTGACTCAGAGACTTAATATGAATTATAAATGCTCGGCCTAAAGCTCAGGCTTGTTACTAGATAACTCTTACATTTAAATTAGCCCATATTTATTATCTAAGCTTTGCCATGTGGCTCAGTACCTGTTCTCAGTACATCATGCCTATCTTGCTTCTCTGAGACTGCTTTCCACTCCTTTGACTGTGCTCTTCTTCTTCCCAGAATTCTCCTAGTCTGGCTCTCCCACGCATACTTCCTACCTGGCTACTGGCCAGTCAGTTCTTTATTAACCAATGTACTGTAATACATATTCACAGTATACAGAAGGATTTTTCCACACCACAGTATGGTGGTGGGGTGGAGGTCTTCTCAGCAGTCCTTGGATTTTGAATCAGGGAGTCTGTCTGATATGTCTGAGTCTGATTCTTCTCACTGGATCTAATTCCATACAGTTCAATCTCTGAGCAAATTCTTTAGACCACCCATTGTTTCCAAGCACCTCCCAGTGTCTATGAAAACTTCATCTAAGCCAGCTGCTCCACTAAACAGATCAACCCTCCAAGCATGAGATTGTGTAGTCTCAGGTTAATGTCTTTTCCTTGCTTTGACTCATGTTTTAATGATCTCCCTGCCAAAGAGGCAGATAAAACAAACCTTCTGTTTTAATAGCAGGTCTCATTATCTTAGGAAAATCTACTAATCTGGGACTAAGTTCCATCTCAAACCTAGTCATGGCTTCTCAGGATACACCTCCCAGGCAGTGTGGGCCTCTCTATCAAGTACCATCCTTGTCTGACTGGAGCTTTGGGAGGTCCTTACTCAGTTAGGGGTGGAAAACTTCTGTCTATTACAGAATTACTAAAGGCTAGTAATAAAATCTCACCACCTCTCCTAACCCATTTGGAAACCAGAGCAAAACAAAATATAATTTCAGCTGTATGATGCAGATTCTTGGATATAAAACAACAGCAAAAGAGCCATACTTTAGTGTTGAAAAAGAAAAAAAGAAAAATATGTGATGCCTAGAGTGAGGAATCCATGGTTTAAGTTGCCAGGTTAGCAACTATGCTAACTAATTAAGTTGCCAAGTTAGCTAACTATGCTAAATAATTAATAAGGTCCCTGCATGCCTGTTTATTCATCTGCTAAAACAAGAACAAGACCAGTGGCAATGGAAGAGAATGGAGTGACAGTGTCTTCTCTTTCATTGGCAGGAATGAATTGCAAGGATTCAAAACAACACGTGTTCCTTTCTACCACACAGCTTCCTTGTTTTTCACTTGCCCTGTGCCTTTCTTCTTGAGGCGATGGGAGACCAGAGTTTTGTCCCTTACCAGACATCATTAACAAATGTGATTTTCCAAAGGATTAAGAATGAATTAATCAAGTGGAAATTACAGTAAAAGTGTTTTTCTGTGTGTCCTAGAAAATACCAGGAAAGAGTGTGAATTCAAGATAATTACAAGTTATGTAACTCAAACACATAAAACTACATCAAAATGTCACAGAAAAAGGATATATATATATATAGTATATATATAAACACATATATATATACTTCTATATAGTATACATACTATATAGTATATCCTGAATAGTATACATACTAACACTATAATTCAGTATATACTATATAGTATGTATACATATATAATAATATGTCTATGCATATACATATGTATGTATACATATATATATATATCCTTTCCTGTGAAATTAAGTAGTTTTGTGATATATATGTATATATATATATTTTTTTTCTGAATTAACTTTGGGAACAGCACTTGGTCTTGAAGCCTTGAGTAGACTGCCTTCATTTCAATATGAGGAGACAGAATAGGCATGCTTCCGCATTTGAGCAGACTCATTCTTTTCTCTATGATGAGAATTTCCAGGGTTGCATGGGCTTGTGCATAAGTAGAAGTAATTGACAGACAATGGCAGCCATCTCATTGGAAAAAGAGAAACTGTTATTCTTTCTGGCTCTGTCATTTTATGATGCCCTCTTGTTCCTGCCCAACCATCCACACTAGTCCTGTCATGACTGGCTTCTAGTATCCTTGGCTGTCAGATTGCTCATATTATGACTTAGTTTTCAAGTGAACCGGTAAACTTACGCTAATCATGTGATTCAAGTTTAATATGCATGGAGGATGCTACTGATATTGTTTGGATATTGAACATCCCCCATGTGCTAAAGTCTTGATCTCCAGTGTGGCATCATGGGAGAGGTGTTGGAAACCGAGAATTTGAGACTGTGGAGGTCCTTAGTCATTAAGATAATCTCTTGGAAGGGTATATGGGACCCTGATCTTTTCCGCTTCCATTTCTCTATGTTCTCTGGCTGCTAAGAAGAGCATCCACTATCTTATTCTCCTGCCACAACGTGTTACCTCTCCTCAGACCTAAAACATGGAGATGGGACAATTAGTTATGAGCTGATGCCTCCAATGTTGTGAGCCCAGATAACAGTTTCCTCTTCATAAGCTGATGTTTTGGGTATTTTGCTATTGTAGCAGAAAGTTCACTAGCACAGAAGACATGGAGTAAAGTCTAGTTAACTTCCTCAGAAAATATTAAGATAAAGGATTAAGTTTATGTCGAATCCAAAAGGGCTAGAAAAATATTTAAAAGTGTTTGTGTGTTTGATGAGCAGTGGTGTGAGAAGGATGGACTGTTCTCTTACAGAGGGAAGCTGAAACACAGTGGTCCTTGCAGAAGCCCTTGGTGTCTGCAGCTTGGGTGCTCTCCCTCAAATGGGCTCTTACAGGGCTTTTCTCTCACTCCATTCCACATCAACCACAAGGCATGGTCATTTACAAAAGCATGTACTTCACAAGCAGGTTTTTAAAAAGTGACTATTTTAGGTTGAAAAGGTTTTCTTGCACTTATGTGAATTTTAACAGAAATGGCGGATTTCTTCTTGAAATAACCACATCCTCAAAAGCAAAGAAAATACTGGTAATGGATTTTTTTTTGTAATGGACAAGGTTTTTTAAAAAGTAAGTCCAAATTGCATATCAATCTAAAAATCTGTTTTCTTTTCATTTGTTTGGTAATTTTTTTTTTACAAAAAAATATTATCAATACATCATCTACATCTGTGAAAATTTACCATACTATACACCTAAGAGTTTCACACTGTTGTAAACTACTGTTACAAGTAATATGGGATATAATAAACCAAGATGATAAGAGAAATTTCTACTTCTTCCTCTAATTTGCCAGCCTCCTCCGTGCTGCAGAGGGCCCCTTCTTTTTCCTGAACACATCTGTTCCTCTTCAGGAAGCATATATCCTGACTTTTATGCCTGTCTTCTTCATGTCTGTAACTATCCTGTACATGCAGTCATGCTAAACGGCATGATTTATTTTGAGCCCGTGGTGAATTTCCCATGTAAATGACTCTACACTCCACTCTGCAGCAGCTTTTCTTGTCCTTCCCCGTCAATGTGAGAGTCACCCATTGTGACCCGTGGCCCTGCCATCCCGTGCTGAAAGAATTTGGAATCCTCCTGTCATATTAGAGGGAGACGTGAGAATGCTTGTAGCTGGTTGACTTTCGGAGCCTTCAAAATTCCTAGGCCACTTTTGAAAGTTCTGAAGTCCAGACTAACAAGATGGCTACACAGATAAAGACACCTACCACCAAGCCTGATGGACTCAGTTCAATCTCTGGGACCCATAGGATCACAGGAGAGAACTGACTCTCACAAGCTGTGCTCTGACCTGCACATGCGTGCTGTGCATGGGTGTATCCCCCCTCCCCCTGCAGAGATGTCTGTGTGTGAGAGATGAGTATGCAAGATGTCGTGATAGTTTTGTTTCTCTCCTAAAGGAAGCAGAGGACTAATTATTATCAAGGAAAGTTACGGAAATAATGGGATGGCCTCTTTACAGACCACTTCGTGGCATTCTATGAAATGTTTTGAGCCTGGCAGTTTGTATTGTAGGAAGATTTAAAACCGTTTTGTTTCGTTTGTTTTAGGTGACAGCTGAAGTTTATACAAGCTTCCTGTTTGGTCTCTTTCATCTTGGCAGGTTATCTATTCTGGGAATTTATACTGATTATTGTTCTTCTCAGTCATTCATATTCTTGTCTCTTCACTCTTGGATGGCTTTTTAAAAATGAACTTTACTATGAAAAAAAAACCCTTGCAAATAAATAAAAAACACACACCAAAATTGATCAGATCTGAAGTCTACAGAAGTTAATTAACTTATGTACAGTTGGCCTTGGCACTCAAAATGGAAGCTGCGAAGCTTCAAATTGAGTTTGTACTTTCAGTAGTGAATATATTTTTAGTTATAGTTATTTATTTTATTTTATGCATATAAATATTTTGCATGTGTGTTTGTGTACCACATGTGTAACTAGTGCCTGTGGAATTCCGAAGAGGGTCAGATCCCTGGGACCTGGAGTTACAGGTGATTGTGAGCCACCATGGGGATGCCGGGAATAGAACCTGGGTCTTCTGCAAGAACAAAAAGTGCTCCTAACTACTGAGCCATCTGTTCGGCTCCAGTATCGTGTATATTTTATACACTTATCAATGACCAAAGCAAAAAACAAACAAACAAACAAAAAAACCAATTCAAGACAGATTTGGAACTAGAAACCAATTAGCTTTATGTCTTCATTCATAACTCATGTCCATCACCGTCCTTCCGTCCTTCCTCATCCCTTTATATTTAGCCTTTCTGGTTTTTTTTCTTTATGTCATCCCATACCCACATGTACATTTGTTTGCATATGCACACCTGTGACTAGTTAGATTCCACATGGGAGAGAGAACATGTCGTTTATTTCTTCCTGAGCTTGTAGACCCTACTTAACCTGGATGGCTTTAGACGCTATCCACCCTCCCTGCCACAGACTGTTCATTTTACCAGAGATTTGTTTATTAATTTTCTCAATATTTTTCTTTGTACTTTTATATTTCACTTCATAACATCTGCTCCAATTCTGGTGATTCCTTCCACATTCTTGTGGTGACTCTTTGGCACAGCTGAGATGGCTGCTCTGCCTCTGGGCTTTAAGCTTTTCTTCTTCATTTTTTCCTAAGTGAATAAAGCTGTGATTTCCATATATTTCATGCTTGATCTAGATCAGAGCCTTGATATGAAACTAAAATTGAGTTTTAACTTCCAATTTCAATCAAATTTCTTCTTTGACTTTAGGTGATTTAAAAATATGTTTTAAATGCAAGGGCTGTAAGTTATCTTTTATTTGTCATTTGTAAGTTGACAGTATTATAGTCAGAGAGTTCAGAGTGTATTACCCCAATTTAAAAAGACTAGAGACTTCATTTATAGTTTAGCATACAGCTAAAGTTCATTAATGCTGTATGTATGCTTGAAAACAATATTATTCCACATTTCTTTGGTAAACTTATTTTTTAAGTTAGTATACAAAAAAATGGGCTTCATTATGGTGTTTTCATAATATTACCTTTGTGTCTTTATTTAACCATCTTCTTCAGTGGTCTCTGAGCCTTGAGAGCAGTGGGCTGTCATCTGTCTGTTTCTTTCTGTATGTGTTTGTGTTTGTGTGTGTGTGTGTGTGTGTGTGTGTGTGTGTGTGTGTGTGTGAATGTGTGTGTAACAGGTCTTTCTCTGGACTGCCAGCTCCTGAATAATGACATGGAGACTTCTTATTAATTATGAAAGCTTAGCCTTAGCTTAGGCTTGTTCCCAACTAGCTCTTAAAACTTAAATTAACCCAGCCGGGCGGTGGTGGCGCACGCCTTTAATCCCAGCACTCGGGAGGCAGAGTCAGGCGGATCTCTGTGAGTTCGAGGCCAGCCTGGGCTACCAAGTGAGTTCCAGGAAAAGGCGCAAAGCTACACAAGAGAAACCCTGTCTCGAAAAACCAAAAAAAAAAAAAAAAAAAAAAAAAAAAAAAAAAAAAAAAAAAAAAAAAAACTTAAATTAACCCATTTATATTGATCTAAATTCTGCCACATGGCTCGTTACCTCTCCTCAGTACCGTATGTCTGATTTCCTCTGCATCTGGCTGGCGAATCTCTCGAGTCTCTGATTTTTCCCCATGGTTCCTATTTCTCACTAAAAGTCCTACCTATCCTCTCCTTCCTAGCTATTGACCATTCAGCTCTTTATTAAATCAATTAGAAGGTCCCTTAGGCAGGTGAGGCTAAACAGAAACACATCTTCACACAGTGTACAAAAAGATTATCCCAACAAATGTGCCTGCATATACTCCCATGAGTGTGCATGTGTGTGTATACAGGGTACACACCTATGTGTATGCCTGTGTATGTGTACAGGTGTACCACTTGTGTGTGTATACAGATGTACACACCTTTGTATGTGTGTGTGTGTGTGTGTGTGTGTGTGTGTGTGTGTGTGTGTGTGCAACAGAATAAGACATTGGGTGTCTTCCTCTCATTCTGTGCACAATACTTTTAAGCAAGGTCTCTCCCTGAGCCTGAGGTTCTCTCTCATCTCAGCTGAAAGCCAGCAAGACAGTGATCCTCCTGTCTCCATGATGTTCAAAGCTGTTGTACCAGGAATTTGTTGTACCAGGAAAATGCCTGGCCTGTTATCTGGGTGCTGGATCCAAATTCTGGTCCTCATGACTGTGGAACAAGTGCTCTTAACCACTGAGCCATTTCTCCAGCCCCAATTTTGTGCTTTCAATGGTTTAATAATGCTATTTACTATTGGATACATGTTTCTATTTTAAAGCCTTAAAATGATAAATTATTTGCTGAAGAGTAACTAAACGTAATAATGAAAAGAGAACAGAAAATGGTTTTTAATACTCTTATTCAGAGACAACCACGGTTAACACTGGTTTTTAATCTAGTTTGGAGTCTTTAAAAACACACAGCTGTGTTAGAATTTGGATTTTTCTTAACAATTATTTCACTTAGAGCCAGAGATTCCAAACTTTTAAGCAGTTTCTAATTTTATATCTTTAAAGTAGCTTTAATAAACTCCCATTTAAAATATTTTCTTAGTATTCATATAGAGGACAGGCTATATTGTGTGCCTGGAGCTACAACAACGGATGCTGCAGTGTCTTCAGCCACAGACCATTAACAAAGGAGACAGGACATTACAGAATAGACAAGTATCCATGATCTGCTGAAGCGGGAGGTGCTGAGAAAGAAAAGGAGAGAGTCAAGTGACAAGAAGAGAAGGGAAGCTGCTGTTTTAGAAATACACATAACAGAAGGCTGACCTGAGCTGGATCGCTTTGGTAGAGACTTGAATGCATGGTGATGAGTGATGGGCAAGGGGGACAAGTGTTTCTTGTGGATGAAACAGCATGTGCTGGTGCCCTGGGTGCAGTATGCTGCTTGGTGCTTCCTTTCGTACAAGGTTCAGAGGAAAGAAAAAGGTTTTTGGACTATGGGGGTAAGTAGGACAGATGTGGAAGAAGGTGTGTGTATTATTTTCAAATGCAGTGGAAAGGTGCTTGTGTGGCGTTCATGGGAATGCCTTGGCAGAACAGCATCTGGCTTCTGTGTGGGAGAGAAGAGAAGAGCCGGGAAGACCCACTGTTGATGATTTAGCAGGCAGGGCAGATAGTGGACGGAGAAGTTGGAAAAGCATTCTTAGCTCTCCCAGAAAAGAGAATGAGGGAGAAGCATGGTGATCAGGAAAAAACAAAACAGTAACAAACAAATGAAAAACGACGGGGAATGTGCATGCATTGCCATCACCAACAGTCATCACCACACCACAGCAAACCATCAGTTTCTCAACCCATTCCATCATGACAGCAATTGCATAGAGACAAGTACAACGACCTCCCTCCTTTTTTGTAGGAGCCTTATTAAGATGCAGGTTTTCAATATGACCCGCACCTTAGGCTGCTCTTGGTGATGGTATTCTTATCATGTTCTACTGCCTACACACCTCTTTATCATGTTGTACTCCTCAGTCTTTAGCACAGTCCTGGGAAGAGTGGGCAAATGGCTGCCACACTGAGTTAGATGAGGAAGGTGTCTGTCTGGTGGGAACTCAGCGTCATAGAGATAGTGACACAGATGCTTGCCAGGTATAAAGTCTGAAGGATACTGTGTTCTCACTTCACTTATTAAAAAACCCTGTTCTGTACTGTATGCTGTTAAGACTCTGTTTTGGTCCTGCCAGCTTCCAGCACAAACAAGCTTTCTTTCTTAGCCTTGGGTGAACCATTCATCTAAACCATGTTTTCCTCATCTTAGTATAACATGTTATAACATGTTAATATAACATGTTATATTAACATATATATAAACACAGCACTTGCTGTGCTGTGTTTAGGATTAGTTTATGAGACTGTTACTAGACTGATTGTTAATTCATAATAGCTAGCATTTATTCAGTATTTACAATGAGCCAGGCTCTGTGCTACGAGCTTGTCTCCTATGATTCCATTACAAGTCTAATACACTCTTAAGGGCTAGATGTTTCTAGCAACTTTCTGTAGCTAGTGAAGCTGAGATGTATGATGAGTAGGTGATTTGTAAATCTAGTAAGTTCCAGAGACTGGGAAGAACTGAGAAAATGGCCTTTCCCACACTTACTGCCTTCTGCGTAGTAACTTGCCCTGTATTGCTGAATAAATCTGTGCACCTGTCCCGGTGAGGGAAAATGTGGATGTATACATATTTCTGGATGGCCTGTTTATTTTCTTTCCTGTTTCTCACTCTAGAATTTTACCCACCCATTCATATTAGCCTGCCATGGCCCATGAGGATAACTCTAGACTTGATGCATTTCCTACAGCATCAACTAGAGCACATTCTTTTTGAACCATGCTCATGCATGTTTACATTTATACATATCCTTTTGAACCATACTCATATGTATTTATATTCTCTATACTTCAGCTAGCATTTTGTACTAAACACTCTTCTCAGACTGACCTGGCCCTTCATAAAAACTGGAATTCCTTATTGAACATGTACATAAAGTCACAAAAAGCATGTCCTGCGGCTAGAAAGCTAATTCAGTCAGTAAAGCCCTTGTGTGCAAGCATGTGGACCTGAGTTTAAACCCCATTATGGTGACACATACTTGTCATCCCAGAGCTGGGATGGGAGAGAAGGGTGAAGCCCCAGGTCCCAATAAGAGAACCTGTCTCAAAAAACCCATTTGGGGTCAGCAAGATAGCTCAGCAGGTACCAGTGTGTCACTAAAGCCTGATGATGTGAGTTCAGTCCTGGAACCTACATGACGAAAGGAGAAAACTGACTTCCACAGGCTATCTTCTAACTTCCACAGGCATCACATGGCACATGTGTGCTCATATATATATACCCAGTAAATAAATGTAAATAAAATAAGCAATAAAAATTTTATTAAACAGCTGAGTGGTAGCATATACCTTTAATCCCAGCACTTGAGAGGCAGAGGCAGGCAGAACTGTGTGAGTTTGAGGCCAGCCTGGTCTATACAGTGAATTCCAGGAGAGCCAAGGCTACACAAAGAAACCCTGCTTTGAAAAACCAAATACACATGCAAACACACACACACACACACACACACACACACACACACACACACACTCCCTAGGTTCCACTGACAGAGAGTAATCTCTTTCATCAGATCCTACATAGCTCCACCACCAAGGCAAGATAGCCACAGGCTTGGAAAGGGCTCCATGGTCTCTGACCACAGCTGGTGGTAGATGCTTTAGAGAGGTTAGTGTCTGTCAGGACTCCATGGGCCACAGAGACACTCTGTCTCCAGGCTACTAATTTGGGATGATGTTTATGTGGTTATTGTTGGCTCCATTAGGAAACCTGGGTGGAGCATTTGCTTTTTTTTTTCTTATGTGTTGTGAATATTTTACTCTATCCCCAAAGAAATGCATGTCTCCAATAGCCAAGCAGCTTATTTCCAGAGAAGTCAGTCAACTCTGGATTGCCCTGGAGTGACAAACAGCCAGTGGTATGTCCTCACTGTCTTCAATCTCAGTTCTTCAGAGTGGCTTTTCACTGCCTGAGCCCCAGAGGTCATACCCTCAGAGTGGCACACTCATCAGTATGATCTCCCAGGGTCCCCAGTACCTTTCCTTGGGTAGACTATATCAGAATCACAGTAGCCATGCAGGAAAAATATCAGCCACCCTGGTCATACCCCAGAGCTACTAAGACTTGACACAGGCTCTGTATTTTACCAGGCTTTCAGGATGAGGGATCTCAGTACTATCCATTGGTCTCGGGGGCTGCTGATTTCTCTTATACTTGGGTCTTCTCCACTACAGTAGGGTCCCCTGAAATCCTAACCAGACAGTTTCCTAGCAAAATGGCCTCTAGTCTGTCCACTCTTCTAGTCAATCCTATCTCTTTAATTGTCCTTGCTTTGTTTTGCCCCCTGCTTATGGAACTCGGCAATATCAACTCCTGACATGAGTTCTCTACCAAATTGTCTCTTTCTCCCTACACATAAACTTCTCAGAAGAATGTTAATTCTGCATTTGTCTATGCATCTCCCTACTAGACACTTATACATTAAAAGCTGAATAATTTGGATCACAAAATGTTTCCACAGGTCACATTTAATTTGTTATCATGATTTCATATGTGTGGAGAATAGCCCTCTCAGGCACTTATGTAAAAAGCTGGCTTGGTAGTGTGCATTTGTAATCCCAGTGCTAAGAAGGAAGACACAGGAGGGTCCCTGGATCTGCCTGCCTTACGGAATGTGAGATATCCTGCATCAAAAATGAGAAGGGGCAGGGAGGGAGGGAGGAAGCAGAGGAGGGTAAGACACTTTTCATTTATCTGCCTTCCAGTGCTTACACACTTGAATGCACATATGTATGAGCACACCCACAAATACATGCGTATACTGCCCCCTACACAATTTACATACTTTATCTTGAATTTCTCCAGCTACTACCCCATTTCTCCACTCATCTTAGAGCAAAACTTTTGTGAGATTTGACTGAATTTTTCCTTTACCTTTTCAGATTCCTACCTCATTTCTCTTCGAGACTTGATTCCAGCCACATATCACTGAGGTATCAAGGTACCAAGGTCTCTGATGAGGTTCATCTCAACGGAACCCAGTGCCACAGCTTATCTCTTTTTCTTATTCTACATCTCCTGGATGTGGCTGATAGGATTGATCATTCTTACCCTCTTTACAACCCCTCTTAAGGCTCCACAGTGTGCTGGTTTCCACCTAAGAGCATGTACTGGGTTTTCCCTACTAATCTCCTATGTCAGAAATCAAGGAGCAAATGTTGGGAGGTGACCAACCAAAGGAAGGGTGGGAAATAGGATATGAAAGGCTTGGTCACCAATGGAGAACTTGGCTTTATAATCAGAGAGAGATGATATGATAGAATGTTTGTAGTAGAAATGGCTAACATTTGGACACAGTCCCTCTGGGACCCCGTGGTAAGAATTACCTAAAAGTGTAAAGCTGAGCTC
Source organism: Peromyscus californicus insignis (assembly GCF_007827085.1). NCBI lineage: Eukaryota > Metazoa > Chordata > Mammalia > Rodentia > Cricetidae > Peromyscus > Peromyscus californicus. Next base: position 61,212,527 of record NW_026294436.1, on the reverse strand, counting down.
CCAACTAGAAGGTTATCACAGAGTCCGAATCTAGCTGGAGAGGCCATGGCATCTGAAGGGTAGTAGCAGTGGAGATGGGGAAGGCCGTGGCTGCTGGTACATTTTGAAGGTAGAGTGGGGATCTGCTGACAGATTGAAAGTAGGGTTGGAGAGGAAGGGAGGGGTAGAGTGTAGAGGGCACAAGGTCCTTGCACTCACAGATAAGCATTAGGGAAACCAGTAATGTTAAACACACAGGGTTGTCTCTTCAAAGAAAGAGGTGTTTAACCTGTTTTCCACCCACAAGGTTGGGAATGGGTGTGGTTAATAGCCCAGTGACCTCTATGTTATCTTTAAGGCCAGGCCACATCCAACTTTTCTAGACCCTTATGTTTATCTCAGTCATGCTCCCTAGACTTTTTTTCTTGAGCATTGTTTCTCAGTCAATAGAACCCATTTTTATGGAAGAGGTCATATTACTTTGTAAAGTTTCAAAGGAAGTTTCTTAAGCTTTGTTGTACATATGGGATTGAGTTAATTATCATAAGGAAACTTCCCCCTAAATTGTCTGTGCTTAAATATGCCTAAAATAAACTGCCCAGTATCTGACTCTAGAAGTTTGAGCCAATACCAGCTACTGAGTCATGTTGAACTGGATTTCCTCCTTGCCTCATGTAGATCCACTCTCTAATGGCCCTGGTGGTCTCAGAGACTCTGAAAGTATAGGATGACTCCAACATTTTTTTTTTTTTGGTCTGAGGAGCTGAGGAACTAGAAAGATTGAGGAGGTGTTATTGACTGTATTGGGAAGTTGGATAAGGGCAGCTTACCAGGGGCAAGGCAAGAGTTGGATCTCAGTCATGCTGCTTTAGGGACATATAAATAATATCTTGGCCACTATCCAGCTCTCTGAGAGACTTCAGCCTGGTGACATCATCCTGGCAAGCTCTATGGGATCATACAGTAGGAGACCTAGCTTAGCCAGGCCCAGTCTCCCGAGCACAGGAACCAGGAGATGATAAATCATCACTAAGTCTCTGGCAGCATCCTTACACAGCAATAAATTAATACCCAGTCTAGAGGCTGTACTGTGCAGTTCTGTGTCACTGAGAGATTTTATTGTTTTATTGAAGAGTAGGTCTTCAGTATATTTCAGTGGTGGACACACCAGCATAACACATATGATATAAAGTGAGGTCTGTTTCCCTTCAGATCTACACTTCAGGGATTGTAGTGCTTATAAAACACACTTTCTTTGGAAATGTATGCTTTATTTTTTTTCTGCTTTGTGTTTTATCCTTGTTGGAAGTCATGAGGTTCTATCAGCTGGATTTTTTTAATATTGTGTATTTTATACTGGTTTAACCAAAGGCAACTCAAAAGTTCCAAAATGATCCACAATCCTGGAAAATGAATTTTGTCTGAAAATTTGTAGAAATGGAGATTTGAATTCTGATGATTCTCAAATATCTTTAAGATGCATGCGGCAGTTGAGGAGACTGTAATTTGTATATGTCAGACAACTCGTGGGGAGGGAGCAATTGGGAAAATCTAGTTGTTTTTGAACTCTAAAGGAATATTTAAAATGGTTATAATTATGTCACAGAAGAATTATGATGACAAATGATGCTTGGCTCATGTAAGTATGTATGGACTGCCAAGGAGAGTGTGCCATGCCTGCTTTCTCAGAGACATGGGCAGCCACAAGCTCTTGCTTGTATGGTTTCACACATTTTGTATACACAAGGGGATATTAAAGCATATGGTTAAATGAAAAATTTAGCTACTATCAATCATCCCAAATGTCTTGCCTTAATGATGGTAAACTATTTAACTGACAGACTTTCAAATGAACTTTATTTCTTATTGCATTGATTTCACCAGAAGCATGTGATCTCCTTATCTCCTCACCCCCTTAAAAAATTAAATTTAGTGTCACTAATTTTAAAATGGTAAATTATTTTCAAAATTCTGTCTTTGAAAGAAGACACAACATTACGGCTCAGTCAGAAAGTTGGAAGCTCCCCCCCTTTGCCCCAGAGGCTCGGTTCAAGGTCATACTGGGTCAGATGGCATCAGAGAAATTGATTCTTACTTAGTACATTAGTTACTTTTGTGTGTGTTGCTGCTGTGGCATAAACAACTTAAGGAGGGCAGCTTTATGTTGGCTCATGGTTTCAGGGCATTCAGGTCATCATGATGGGGAATGCATACATTGGAAGCCCTAGGAAGCTGCTTGTTTACAGCAGACAGGAAACCAAGAGTGGAACTGGAAACAAGGCTAGGCTGTAACCTCCAGAGGTCAGTTCACAATGACCCACTTCAGTCAGCTAGGCTCTACCTCCTAAATGGTCTGCAATCTCCAGAAACAGAGCCACTGTCTGGGGAAGTAGGTGTCCAAAGAGGTGACCTTGTTGGGGAGATATTTCAGACTCAAACCATGATAACTATGAATCAGGGCCAGGTTGACAGCTGTTCCCAAAGCAGAGGATGTACTTGAGAATCTTGGTCAGGATGCACAGAGATCAAAAGCGTGAGAGAAACCACTTAGCATTATTTTGTAACTATGATTTAAAAATCAGTAATATTAATTTGGAATAGTAAACATCTAATCAAAACCAGATGAATCTGAGTCAGAACCATACAGTGAGAAACACCATCTCCAAGCAAACAATTGTGACAGTATGTCACAACCTCGGGGACAGCAGTTGGCAGCCCAGCCACTGCAGGTCTCTAATAGAAGAACCCTGTGTGAAACCCTGCATCTGTTTTGAATATCACATGCCTACCAACATGGCAGACAATTCCTAAGTGACTCCTTTATAGGGTATATATTAACATATGCAACACACACATCTAAACAGCTGGCTGAGAGGCTGGAGTTAACCTGGCTCTTTCCATTACGAATGGTAAAAGGCACAGGCATGCATAAATATGCTTGCCTGCTTGTTTTAGGTTGCTGTACTTATAACAATGCTGTCTGGGAATATATTGCCTTCCAAGGGATTTTTGGCAAAATAACTCCTAAGACATGCTCAACAAGATGCATGGGGCATTTAGCAGGTGCTATATTGATGAGAGAAATGCGTGGCCATGTACACAGATGGTACCATGTCTAAAAGAGCTGAGGGGAGAACTGGGCTATTTCACACCCATATTGGTAGCACATGCAACAAGACAGACCCCATCAAACCTTTGACCAAGACACCTCCCCTGGGAAAGATTTCCACATTCTTGGTGTGTTCATTTGGAAGTGTGGGACCTAGATCATGACTTCTTTAAAAACACTTGCTTACAATTTTAATCTTTTAAGGAAAAAATTGTCAGAAACACTGAAAGGCCTTTGAAAGCTGGCTTAGGCAGAGGCAAGTGTTTATTAGAATTTATTTTCCCTAAATGGATCTCAAGAGTGTAATATTGGTGAATCATCACCATACTTCATGTCATCCTGTCATCTTTAATTTACCTATAAGCCAATTTTATGTTCCTTAGTTAAGAACTCTTACTAGTTATAGGATGGATACCTATGAACTCACCATCCAATATAATAATGGCAGTTAGTAACCAGCATCTGCCAGTGTATTTTTTTTCAACTGGTTGCCCTGATTCCTCTACCACATCCTGAGGTTTTGGGGTACTCTTACTTGAAAATTAATACATAAAATGCATACATATGCATGTCTTTCAAAACTTGGTTGAAGCCAAGTGTGGTCATCTATGTCTCCAACCCCTGTAAGATAATCCCGACATTTTTCTGTCACCCCAATGTCAGCATATACTCATTGTCTTGGTAGTTCATCCTTGTAATCCCAACATTCAGGAGTTTCAGGCAAGAGGATCACTGCTGAGTGTTCAAGGCCACCCTGGGTTACATAATGAGATCCTGTCTCAAAAACCAAACAAAACAAAAACCTTGATTAAAGCTGGGCCTTGTGGTCTGGTCCTGTCATCCTAGCTATTCAGAAGTTTGAGCCAGGAGGATTTCAGGGTCAAGGCCAGTATGGGCCATTTAATGAGACCTTATTACAAATGGAAAAACACAAAAAGATTAGGACTCTGACTCAGTCGTGAGGTTCTTCCCTAGCATATGGAAGGCTCTTCTTTGGTATAATCCCCCAGCATGGAAAAAACAAATGTAGTTGATTGAAAGCTTCCTGGCTTTTGGTTTGATAAATGTTTTCCTAATAAAACTGGATATTAGTTAATCTTTCTGTTTAGCCGGCTGCTTTTGAAGTTACTCTTGTGGGGGATTGAGAGTTACACCTTGTTGCTGTTGGATGGGGGTAGAAGTTGGGCCCCACTCATTCGTCCCTAAGGACATTCTCAGGATGGCACTCCTGCTGCTATTGGTTGGGACAGGATGGGTTTTGGGCTTTTATCTGATATATGTATATGGGGGTGTCATCTGATCATTGAGATGACTGTAGTTGCTCAGCATATCATTCCCATCCATGGCCTTTATTCTTCTGACATTCTGGATGCCATCTAGAGAGCATGGAAGTCACAGACACAGTTTTAGCCATCTCTAACCCTGACTAGAAAGAACTGGGAACCTGGTTAGAGCATTACGAGAGATTCCAGGTAGATCACTCAGCCCTTGCAGGAGTGGATAGGGATGAGGATATGTTATTATTTACTTTTGTCTCCACCCTCACTCTGTGGTTTTGGCCAGCCTAGAATAGTTATTGTCTAAAAGGTTTTGGCTTGATGCATTGCATCTTTCCTACCCTCAAAGAAAACAAGTTTCTGTCAGGGCTATTTGTCTATGCTCATGGGCACCCACACACTGGGATTTTTATCTTCAGGGATAGAATGTATTAAGTAAGGAGGAAACCTGCGGAGTGTACCGCCATGGCATTCTTTTGATGGCAAGATCTGCACCTGCATGCTGCAGTGCTTCCGTCTGCTTGTTCTCAGCAGAGTGTCCAATGATTGTGGAAGAACTCAGATGAAGGAATAATGAAAATATAGCAGCTCCATATTCTGTTACTTAATTGATTTCTTTAGAAAAACAGCAGAAGTGAGAACGGTCTCAACTCCTTCTCTCAACCCAATATTAATTTGCTAACAAAAACAGACAAAGATATAACAACAGAACTAAGAGATAGTATTCCATGTGAATGTAGACATGAAAGTCATCAACAAGCCAAAGCCAGTGATAAATAAAAGAGATTATACTAGTATTATAGAATATTATTTTGAGGTGTGTTATATTTGTTTATGCTGTGGAACATTTGTTTAATGATGCAAAGATGTGTTTCATTCCTTTATGTTGCATTTATTTAACTCTGTGAAGCTGTGTTACTTTGCCTGTCTAAAACACCTGATTGGTCTAATAAAGAACTGAACAGCCAATAGCAAGGCAGGAGAAAGGATAGGAAGGGGTAGCTAGCAGAGAGAATGAATAGGAGGAGAAAACTGGGAAGAGAGGATAAAGGAGCAAGAAAAGAAGGGGCCAGACATACAGCCAGACATGGAATAAGAAGGAAAGAAAAGATATATAGAAATAGAGAAAGGTAAAAGTCCAGAGCCAAAAGGTAGACAGGATACTTTAAGAAAAGCTAGTTAGAAATAAACCAAGCTAAGTTAGGCGTTCATAACAAAGAATAAGCCTCCATGTGTGATTTATTTGGGAACTGGGTGGTGGGCCCCCAAAAGAGTAAAAAGGAAAAATCAACCAGCAACATACTAGGGCAAAATGGAATTTGTTCCCATGATGCCAAGGCATTCTATAGTGTCTTAGTTAGGATTTCTACTGCTATTATGAAACACCATGACCAAAAAGCAAGTTGGCTAACACTTCCACAATGTAGAAATCATTGAAGGAATCCAGGACAAGAGGGATCAAACCTGGGCAGGAACCTGGAGGCAGGAGCTGATACAGAGGCCATGGAAGGGTGATGCTTAACTGGCTTACTTCTAGTGGTTTACTCAGCCTGCTTTGTTATAGAACCCAGGACCACCTGCCCAGGGGTGGCACCACCCACAATGGGATAGACACCCACCCCCATCAATCACTAATTAAGAAAATGCCCTACAGGTTTGCCTCCAGCCCTATCTTATAAAGACATTTCCTTAAGTGAGAGTCCCTCCTTTCTGATGACTCTAGCTTGTGTCAAGTTGACATAAAACTAGCCAGTACATATAGTATGGGGTATCAGTAGGGCAAAGGGCAAAAGTCACACACAGGGATCTCAGAACACATAGAAAGAACAGTTTACAAAAGCCCAACACCTTTTCAAGTTAAAAATGCTCAAAATGCTGGGAAGAGAAGGGACTGTCTCATCTGTGACAAGCCACAGGGAACACACTTCCCAATGATAGGCTGACACTTTTCCCCTAACACAGGGCAGGACAAGGGTGTGGGTTATCACAACTTCCCACCAGTGCTTTGCTGGAGGGTCTAACCAGCACATCTCAGAAGAAAACATGAGTGGAAAGCCTCAAAACTGGAAAGAAAGAAGTCTCTATTTGCAGATGACACAATCCCATGTATAGGAAATACAAAGGAAAACCTGTTAGGACAAATAGGTAAACTCAGTGACCTTGCAGAAACAACCACTGATATACAAAAGTCAGGGTTTCTTTTTTATTTAGTGTGTGTGTGTGTGTGTGTGTGTGTGTAGTGTGTGTGTCAGGGGTGGTATATACATGTGTTATGTATCTCAAGGATGCATGCTGTGTGGAGGCAGAAGGAATATGTCAGATGTCTTACTCTATCACTCTGCCTTATTCTCTCTAGACAGTCTCTCACTGAACCTGTAGTTAAGCTGTAAGCCAGTGAATAAGCACTAAGATGGATTCTTCTGTTCCCCAATTTCAAGTGCTGGTTTCATGTGCATGCAACCCCACCCAGCCTTTTATATAGGTTCTGGGATTTTTTAAACTTAGGTCTTCATTCTTGTGCAGCAAGCACTCTTACCTGTTCAATGTCCCCAGCTCACAGAGTCAATAATAGTTGTATGTTCTAGAAATGGATAATACAAAAGTTAAGAAAATTTTATGTGCACTGTGCACTAGATACCACAACTAATAAACTTCAGCAAAAGGAGTGAAATACTAAAATACAGCATTGAAAGAAATTAAGTACCTAAGTTAAAGTAGACAGAGCTCACTGAATTTATGGAGTAAACAATAACATGATTAAGAATACAATATTCCTTACATTAATATGCAGCTCTAATACGACCTGTATCATAGTTGACTATTGTTTTTTGCAGAAACTGGCAGATGGTCTTGAGTGAAAATGTAAAAGCCCCACCAGTCCTTGAAAAAGAAGTCAAAATCATGTTGAGAAAAAAGGATGAAGTTGGAAGACATACTTTTTATTATTGTAGCTTGACTGATACTCTGCTCAAGGCAAGAGTACTTCCATATGCTGTGGAACAATCTTTGTACTCTGTAAATATGTATTACTCTCATTGGCTAATAAAGAGCTGACTGGCTTATTGCTGGGCAGGAAGAGATTGGGCAGGAGAGCCAAACTAGGAAGATGCTGGGAAGAAGAGGGGTAAAGTCTCAGGAGTCACCAGCCAGACGCAGAGGAAGAGGAAGAAGAATATGTATGAAATGAGGTAAAAAGTCACATGGTAGAACTTAGATTAAAATATGGGTTAATTTGAGTTGTAAGAGCTAGTTAGGAATAAGCCTGAGCTACTGACTGAGCATTTATAATTAATATTAAGCCTCTGAGTGGTTATTTGGGAATTGGCTGCCAAAACCCAGAGAAACTCCACCTACAGCCATAACAATAGATAATAAATTAGTGGGATGGAATTGAGAATCAAAAATAAACTCATAGCCTATGGATAACTGACCAACAAGAATATCAAGATAATTGATTAAGGAGGTGGTTGTTTTCCAAATGAATAATGTTGAGGCAATTAAACCTTTAAGTAGAGAATGAATGTGGAGGGCTTTCTTACACTACATATGATTTGAAATACACCCAAGGTCTAAATTGAAAGCCAAAAACTACATCAAGTACCATGTAAGTTTTTGTGACTTTGGTTAGAATACATTTTCTTAAAGTGACATCGAATAACAAGCAATCAATGAAAAAAAAAGAAAAAAGATAACTTAGATTTCATCAAAATTCAAGTAATTTGTACTTCAAAAAAAATTCAAAGGTCATTATTAAAATTAAGTCAGATTAAAGAGTAAGATAGCCAGGTGTGGTGGCTCAAACTTTTAATTGCAGAACTTGTGAAGTGATATCTTTGCGACTTTGAGGCCAGCCTAGTCTTCATAGAGACTTGTAGGCCAGCCATGGCTACATAGTGAGACCCTGTCTCAAATATGTGTGTGCATGTACAAGTACACACATATCTGAAAATCATCTGACAGCAGTTTTACATCCAGATTATGTAAAAACTCTTATATCTCAATAATTAAAAAAAAGATAAGGGGCCCAATTAAAATGTAAGGAAAACTCTTTAGGAATCGATGTCCAAAATAGAAAATCAGTACATTAAAATGTCCAATAGCATTTGTCATTGGGGAAACACAACTCAAAACCACTATGCGGTACACCTCAAACCATGATGGTGTCTGAAACTGGAACAGATTAGAGTGGATGAGAAACTGGAGAAATTTGAAGCTTTAAGTACTGTTGGTTGGAAAGCAAAAGCCAAAAATCAATCTGAATATAAATAAAATGCCGTGAAATTTTTTTCAAAAAGTCGAAGATGAAGTTACCACAGACAGGGTCCCAACTGTTCCTTTCTTCACATGAACTTTGTGCAGTAATGTTCAGATCATAATGGGTACAACCCAAATGTCCATCAGTTGATCTAGTGGAATATAATTTGGCCGTAAAAAAGAATGGAGCACTGTGATGAGAAATACTGTTTAATGTTAAACCACACATTCACATTGTGAAACAGAACACAAACACAGTGTACTCTAAAGAGGAGACACCTCATTGGCTGTAAGCCATTGCAGTCCATACTGGTGTCGGATCTATTGAGGGCTTTTCTCCCTCTACCTGAAAGTGTTCTTTTTTTGCCAGAAGTATTTGGGGAACACCATTCGGATTCAGTCACCTTCCATCTGTCACATGACATCGTAGCCAAAGCCACATGTTAATTTTAGGAATATTTTTAAGCTTGTCTAATTTAACACAGATTACATATTGCACATTGAGTTTTTGTTTCTTTTCCGATTTCTCTTGACGCTTTTCCCTAGTGTCATAATTTTTGTCAACTTGATACAACCCTGGACGTATCTGGGAAGAGAATTTCAACTGAGGAATTGTCTCTATCAAATTGGTCCGTGGAAATGTCTGTCACGTGTTTTTTAAATTGCTAATTGATGTTGTGAGAGAGTCCAGCCCCAGTCCTAGGCAGATGGGTCTAGACTGCATAAGAGAGAGGGTAGAGCAAGCCAGGGGGAGCAAGGCAATAAGCATGGCTCCTGCACGGTCTCCGCTTCAGTTCCTGACTCTAGACTCCTACCAGGGCTTCCCTTGATAATGAGCTGGAAGCTGGAAGCCAGGTTACCCCTTTCCTCCCAGAATTCGGTCAGTGTTTTATTACAGCAACAAGGAAGTAAACTGGGACACCTAGTAAGTCATTTTTACAGTTCAGATTTTAAAAATCAGAATTCCTGGATTTCCGTAGCTGCTTGACTGTGGCTTCTGATACAGACCCACTGGAGCATCTGTTTTGATTTTCAAATGTGCACAAACCAAATGGTACTATGTACAGTATGGTTTTCAGAGTTCCCATCTGTACTGGTTGGTTTTGTCTGTCAACTTGACACAAGCTAGAGTCATCAGAATAAGGAGCCTCAGTTGAGGAAATGCCTCTAGGAGACCCAGCTGGAAGGCATTTTCTCAATTAGTGATCAATGGGGGAGGGCCAGCCCATTGTGGGTGGTACCATCCCTGGGCTAATAGTCCTGGGTTCTATAAGAAAGCAGGCTGAGCAAGCCATGGGAAGCAAACCAGAAGGCAGCACTCCTCCATGGCCTCTGCATCAGCTCCTGCCTCCAGGTCCCAGCCCTGCTTGAGTTCCTGCTCTGACTTCCTACAGTGATGGACTATAATCTGGAAGTGTAAACCAAATAAACCCGTTCCTCCTTAACTGGCTTTTTGGTCAGGCTATTTTGTTGCAGCAGCAGAAACCCTATAAGACACTGTCCTTCTTTTGTAGTTTAGCAACATTCGTCCAAATATTTGGCTTTATCACGTTGAAAGGTGGTGATTTAGGAAGCACACAACATAGAAATTAATCTCAAAATATTTTTTCAAGGGAGAAGGGAGAGGGCGGTTTCATGGCAGGCATTTCTGGGGATTGCTGCTAACTTAAAATTTAAAAACCAATTCTCCAACTTTCCCATCTGCTACATACTGGATTCAGCCCACAAATACTAAGTTTAATGAAACATATATTTTGCATGTAAAATATCAACTAACTCTTGCCTGGCTAAATGTTGACTCTGGTGAATGAATTGCTACACAGCCATTTAGTGCTACTGTTTAGCATGGTCACTAATTCTTATTTCCATCTTTGAAATGCTTTTTGGAGCTTGCAGGAAGAACATTTGGTTTTTAAGTTGAGCAGATCACTGATAATCCCATTAGCAATCTGGATGTTCACTTTCATTTCATAGATGGTTTCTCTGTGCTTCTTGGGGAGTCATGGGAGTTTGTTGTCTACTCAGCTTTCTGCTCACAGATTTCTCAGATAAATTGCTAAGTCTGTGTCATGCACACCCATGTGACTCTGTGTGCTTGAAGAATCTGGTATCCTTGAGGGTCATAATGTAGAGCACACCAGTCAGTGTTTGCCACAGTGAAGCTATTGTAATAAACACCCCTAACCTCTGGGTCATTGTGGTGGTTTGAAAGAAAATGACCTCCAAAGGGAGTGGCACTATTAGGAGGTGTGGTCTTGTTGGAGGAAGTGTGTCATTGTGGGGGCGGGCTTTGTGGTCTTTTTTTCAAGCTTCACTCAGTGTGACAGTCAGTCAACTTCCTGTTGCCTGCAAGATGTAGCACTCTTAGCTCCAGCACCACATCTGCCTGTAAGCCTCCATGCTCCCTTTCATGATGATAATGGACTGAACCTCTGAAACTGTAAGCGAGCCACCCCAATTAAATGTTTTCTTTATAAGAGTTGCCATGGCCATGGTGTCTCTTCACAGCAATAGAAAACCCTAACTAAGATAGCCATTTAGTGGAAAGCATTAATTTGTGAGTTGGCTTGTCCTCAGCTAGACTTGGTTCCAAACCACGAGTGTAAATATCTGTTTATAGTGACCTTATTTTTCTGAGACAAATGAGAACTTCTCTCCCATTCAGCGTGTTCTTTTCATACTGATGTCAAAGTGCAAGGGGCTAAGCCTGATCATGAAAACACAGAGGGTATTCAGCTACTGGTTCAGGCAAACAGGTGCATTAACCAAAATGGCTAGTAAAAAAAAATATAATCTGCTTTTGTAATTTAATTTTTTGTTTTGAATTGTGTATCTGTCGGGGGAGAGTATGTGCTTGTGCACGCAGGTGTTCATGGAAGCCAGAAGTGACAGAGTCCCTCCAGCTGAAGTTACTAGTAGTTGTGAAACTCCCCGCCCCCACCACCAATTGTGGGTGCTGGGAACTGAACTCAGATCCTCTGTAACAGCAATAAGCACTCTTAATTGCTGAGCCATCTCTCTAGCCCCTAAACTGCTATAGTACGAAGAACTGTAAAACCACAGAGCAAAACTATATGGATACAGAAGAGAGCAAAGAATTGGAGCCAAAAATTCAACAGATGACATGTAGATTATTTTGGGATGTATCAGATGATATAAAATATTTTTAAAATTCTCATTAATAATACATTTCATAACTCTCAGAAGTGTAGCTCTCAACTTCTCCTGCAGGACAATGATACAGGACAGGCACATCTTTTTCTTGTCACATACACAGACACAATAGTCATCAGCTACCATATAAAGGTATCCTGCAATAGCTCCTTCCTTTTAAAATGTCTTCCAAGGCATCAGAACTCCCTTTAAGACAATTTTGTACAGAATGGGTTGTACTGGAGCTACTTCAGCAGGAGGGTACAGGGAGGTGGGGACCAGAGTGCTGGGAACAGTTGTAGGATGCCCAGCTGAATTTGAACCTCAGATAAACAATGTATGATTTTCTTGTAGAAGCATATCCCATGATGTTATTTTGGTTTTTCTTTTCTTCTTTTACTTCTTGCTAAAGCCAGTAAATCTAGCTGACAACCATGCATACCCATGTATATCTCACCTTCTACTACCTCCCAAGGATCCACAAATGACCCTGAATTTCTGATCTGGCATCCACCTTTTCAGAGTTGAGATTACTACATGCTGGGGATCAAATTCAGGCCTTTGTGCATGCTAGGCAAGCACTTTGCCAACTGCTACATTCTCCAGCCAGAAAGATTCATTTTTGTTGGAGGTGGGTTTGAGATAGTCAGAGTGATGCATGTGCCTCCAGCTCCCACCCTCCTCCTAATCCCTCCGTGCTGCAACAGCTCCATCATCATGCATCTTGCAAATTGAGACACTCAGTATCCTGTCTGAGAAGATTGTGGGTTCCTCAATGGAACAGGCAAGCTTCTGAGATAACTCTTCTTGCCTGTCAGAATCATGACTCTGCAGAGTCCTGTGTACACTCTTTCTACAGGACAATGAGCTCTTTATAGTTAGGATGGGAAATCACCCCCTGCTAAAGTGGATGCTGTGTAAGCCTTTAGATCCTAAGGAGTCAAGGAGAAAGCTTGAGCCTAAAGAAATGAGAGTTGCTTATATTGTGATACTTAGATCATAAGTAGATGGGTCTATAGACTCTTAGGTCAAAACATTGCCCCCTTTGACAGCATGCTGATCCTCCCAAAGGTTTCAATGAGTTCCAAGCATTGACTCCACTGTTACGAAGACAGCAGTGAGCCTGAATGTTCTGGAAAAATGCATTAAACTCCTTTGGTTTTGTTGGTTTAAGTTCCCATGTCCAAGAAGATCAGAGGACAGCAGTCTCTGGAAACTGGGGGCTGGCTGCAGTTAGATCTGGGCTTTAGGGCAGACAGGGATGGAAAAAGCTTTGCATTCCCTCCCCCACCTCCATCCTCTCTCAGGGCTCAGCTGAAGCCACAGGCACCAGCCCCCAGAAATAAATAATGCATTAATGTTATTCATGTCTTCATGTAATAACTGCAGAGGGAAAAAAGCCAAAATCATTTTCATGTCTCAAAAATGACAGGAAACTCTACATGGGTTGGAAAGCAAACTCTGGGCAATAAATGGAGGCATTGGAACCAGGGTAGTGACCTGGATGGAACACTCGAGAATAAACCAGTAGAGTCCCAGTCGGAAGTGATAAGCAGTAATGTGGTCACAGTCACTGCACAGATGTGCTGGGAGAACCCAAGCTGCTTATCTTCCTTTGTGCCCTGCCTGTTGAGACCAGATGATTGTGTTTCATTTCATTTTCTTTATTTTAGGAGCCATGGCAATCTGGTGCTGTTATCAAGGCTGACAGAGATAGGTTTTCCACTGTGCAGAAGATGGTGAAGCACTTGGGGACATCCACATGCACTTCTGTAATTTCCTTAGGTGGTCCTCATGGCATTTTCTGGGAGAAAAGAAGTTAGGAGCATGGTTTGGGGCACAAGAAGTGCTTCCCAGCAGCAAAGACACTCATCACCGCATTTCACCCATACCTCTTCCTCTGGGGAGGACCACAGGTCTACCAGGCTCTGCTTCCTGGATGTCAAGCAGTTTCTAGAAACAGGTGACACTATGACCCCAATCAAAGAGATACAAGAGGTTCGGTTGTGTGAACACAGCCACATACACCACTTATGCCCACAGGATAGGTATGGAGACCTTCTACTATCTTGAGTGGTACAGAACCCTACATATGCCGTCCTGCTTCTTGTATTATGGTTCTATGACTAAGTATCACCTACAGATTAGACATAGTAAGAAAGGAACAATAGCTGGTCATCCAACAGAACAGTCATGACATTATATGGAGAAAACACACGAATGGTCATTCTTGACACATCAGAGCAAATAGTAATATTTTCAAGAGCTGGGATGGGGCTCAGTGCAAGAGCACTTGTCTGACACATGCAAAGCCCTAGGACTGGAACCACTGTGTATCTATCTCTCTGTCTGTCTGTCTGTCTGTCTATCTGTCTATCTGTCTATCTGTCTGTCTATCTATCTATCTGTCTATCTATCTATCTATCTGTCTGTCTGTCTGTCTATCTATCTATCTATCTATCTATCTATCTATATTTACTTACATAGTCATAGTTTTTTCCTTGATCATGGTTGGTAAGACATAGAAAAATGAAACCACAGATAATAAGACCCTGCTGTAGTTTAGAGCTGTAGTCACATTATAATTGTTAAGGGTTTACTCTCCCAGTGCGAGCTGGTACTAATTATTATACAAACAGCAAAGTCCTTGGCCAAACCATACTGGCTGCAAGGTAGTGCACCTGATGAATGTATAGCATAGTCAGGTGGTAGGAATAGGAGTGGGTAAGAGGACATTTCAGTTTGGTGCTTAGGCTAGCCCTATCCTGGAGCGTTAGCGATGTTCTTACAGAGCTTTCTAAGGCAGAGCAGGCATGTTTTCACATTTGCTCACTCACTGGAGATGCTGACGAGAAAAGGCTAAGGGTCAAAATGGAGAAAGCAACTAATCTAATTTGCTCACCTTCTACCACACACGTGTCTACTGGTTCTCACACCAGTTCATATTCTGTTCAAACCTCTTATGTTCAAAGGCTCCCAGCTAGCAAATCAATAGGCTTGGACTTTGTCTTAGTCAGGATTCTCTAGAGTAAGCATGCAATTTATGTAACCTTGTTAGAAGGCCCTGATGCCATTTTCCTGGAGAAAGCAAGTGATGGGTGCAGCTGCAGAGAGGGTATAATTAGAAAGGAGATTGCTTATTGGATTGATTTGCACAGTTGGAAGCTGGACAGTCCAACAATGGCCACCTGCATGCTGAAGATAGACAACTCGGCAGTTGCTTAGTCCCAGACACTGGAATGCTAGAACAAGGAGGACCAGTGATGCAGCCAAGTCCAAGCCTGAAGGCCTGGAAGCTGTCTGGAGATTCACAGGTATGAGTCCATGTTGGAGAGTCAGGGAAAAGCTGAAGTCTGCTGTCCACAGTTGGTGGCAGGAGCAGAGGGGTGCTCACTCAAGAAAAGTGGACTTTGTTTGAGCTGGTTGGCTTCTTCTTCTTCCCTTTGTTGTCTGACTATGAAGAAAAGAAATATCCTTTACAAATTTGTGTAATTTTGCAAAAATGTGCAATATTGACTAGGAAAGTCCCATGGAAGGTATTTTTCAGAGACCCAAGCTCTGGGCCCTGCCTTGCTATTATCAAACATATGACTTTCAACAAGCCATTTCTCCCCAGTAGCTCCCTACCAATAAAATGAACTCATTAGGTGGCATCTGGTGGCCAGGCCCAGTATGTGTCTCTAGGGCTTGATGGAAAGGCAAGCCCACTGTCAGAACATGGTCCCCAGTGGTCCCAGGAGCTTTCTAGAGGCAACTTGTCTTAAGGAGGCTGTCTGAGCCCTCACAGGCTTTCCTTGCTAACCTAAGTTAGCCATGTTCTTCCTGAGCTACCCACTAAGGGGTCTAGCTTATTTCTTCAGTCTCACTCTTTGCCCATCAGCCCATTTCCAAGCCCGGTTCACTCTTCCGCCAGTCCTCTGTCTCTTAGACCTGCCTTCCTGTACCACAATGGCCTTGTGCCCATCCCTCACTCTGAAAGGTCAGCTGAGATAGACCTTTCCCTGGGACTCAGCATGTGGCAGTCAGGAGGCGAACAGGAAGGATTCCGTTCAGAAGCCTACCAAGGTTTCTCAGGGTGGCCACATTAGTCACCCAGAAGCGGGAACTGCTGTGGGTTGAGCCAGAGCCAGGGAATCCTGCGGTAATGTTTTGTTATGCTTGTGGCCTTTGCTTTTGGCAGAACACTTTTTAGGAGAGAATCTCAGGCATCTCCTCTTCAGTGAATTGAACTCTATATGGGTCAAGAAGGTAAGAAGGGGTTCCTGCTGGGACGAGCACAGGCACCTAGTTCTTTGGTGCGTGCAGATAAGCAAATAGAAATGACGATCAGGCTGGATGTCACAAAAGCTTTGCAAGATATTACAATGCTGGACTTCTAGTCCTTACTGTTCATGGAGCTATTCTATGCACAGTCCAAAGTGATGGGCCGGCCTCTATCAGTGGCACAGGGATGCTGGAACTTGGAACAGTTTTCTGCCTCTTTGGATGTATATTTATGTCTGTCTTCTGCATTCCCACAAAGAGGCAGGAATTGCGTTTTCCTGAGTACCAGCTTTGTGCCAGGGATGGCCCCTAATACATGACATGACTTGGCTTCTGTAATTCTCTTCAGTCAACTTGTCAAGTCCTTTTCATCCTCCAGGTAGCATGGACAATGATCCTGGAAGTCAGTTTCAAAGACAGCATAAGGGTTGGGGGCTGGCACTAGAAGGACAGAAGTTGCCCTAAGTGTGGCCATCATTATCACCCCACTCTGCTGAGAAGGAAACTGAGCTCTACATTTTTAACATCTCTTTTGGGTGACGGAGACTGAATTGAAATCACAGTCTGACCCTGAAGCCAATATTCTTAACTGTTGTTGATTCGTTCAACAAATATTATTTGAATAGCTTTTGTAGATCACACATGGTCTGTGTCAACAAAGCCAGCAAAAGTCAGCCCTTAGTGGTGAACGTGGCAGGAGCGGGTGGGTAGGACAGGAATGATGCATTAGAAAGAAGTAGTGTGTTAGATGTTAAGTGCTTCAAGGGTAATCAAATGGAAAGAGCAATAGAGGATATTGAGAGTTAACATATGCATTAACATTGGCAAAGGTCTTATAGAGAAGAGATGAGCCATAATCCATCCAATAAATCTGAAGAGTAAAATATCCTTAGTTTAAATAAAGGAAGATATAGTTAAACCAGAAACCATGAGATTATAATGATTAAATTAGGTAAGTGGTAAATGAGATCTTGAAAATAAGCCATAGAGTGGATAGAACTTGTGGGTAGTAGCGAACTATTAATATGACCTGAGATGCATTAAGAGATGGATTATGACAGTGATAGTGATATACAGAGATGGTAAGGTGGCTCAGTGGGTAAAGGTACTTGCTGCTAAGTTAGAGGAGCTGAGTCTGATCCCTGGAACCCACATGTGGAAGTAGAGAACTCTTGCAAGTTGTTTTCTGGCCTGTACACGTATGCCTACCACCCCCACACCCCAATACATACCAAATAAATAAGTACATGTAAAAAAAGAGTTTAGTGGATTCCTTCTGGGCTGGGGGACAATTTGGCCAGTGCAAGCATGAGGACCTGGGTCTTATCCTTGCAAGTCACATAAAAGAGCTGAGTATGACAGAGCGTGCTTGTAATCTTAGTGCCAAGACAGCAGGAAGAGGTGGATTGCTGGGCTCACTGGCCAGTTAGCTTAACCTGCTTGTCAAGTAAGATACCATGTCTCTGAAAACAAGGAAGATGGTGTGACTTAACTAATAACACCTGAGGTTCAAACTCTTGACTCTACATGTATGTGCTCACATGTACACATGCACACACAAGAATGTGCACACACAAAACAAACAGACATAACTAAGTACAGGACTCCTGGCACTGATGTCTTTGCCCAGAGGCTGGAAACTCTTTTCTTTGTGTGCAAACTCACTTGTGGACACATGCTCAGGGTCTCTGCAGGAGCCTCAGACCTAGGGTGTTCCCCACATCAGAGGCCATCACTCGATGTGTGCCCATTGCAAAGTGACTGCGGGATTGAATTAGGAAGGGCTTCCTTGCAGGTTCAGCAGAACATTGATGTGTTCTGTTCCCTCACAGTTTGCTTGGTAGCTGTTCATTCTCTTGCAAATCCAAGTGAGAGCTGATAAATTTAGCACTGATTAAAAACTGAATCCTTGAGCTGTAAGATGGGGCACAATTGCTTAGCACAACTGTTTTCGCTTCCTCATAGGGAAATGACTTTCTAAGAAAGCCTGGTGTAAAACATATAATTTGATCCAAACTTCTTAATTGACCGTGAATTCATACAACTGTTCGCTCTCTAGAAGAAAATTCTGGACTTTTTTTTAAAAGGCTGTCTGATATTGTCTGCTTGTCACACACTGTGAAATCATGAGAGCAGACCAGGAAGTCATCATTGAAACAAAAGTAAGATCTGAATTTGTGCCTGGCTGGGAGATGAGAGTTTTTGAAGCAAAAGAGGTTAGCAGCCAGCAATTAGCCTCCTGGATGTGAGCATTGAATTAGGATGCTTGAAGCAGTCCATGTGGGCAAAACAGAGCATCCCACATAGTCAAGTTCAATAAGCCACCATTGGACAACTACCATGTGCCAAGTCTAGGACAAGGTGCTAGGCTCACAGTGATGGCAAGGTAATTGTATGGTGATTGAGCATGTTCATGCAGGTCAGCGAGAAAGCTATAATATCCACCACTGGGATAACTTCTTTGTACTGGAACACATGCTCCTGAAAGACACTTTGAAATGCAAATGCATTGTTTGGAAAAGGGTAAAATACCATCACTCATGCTGCTACTGCTTGGATGCCCAACAAAACGGGTGATTCATTTATATCAGGCATATCTGTTGAGTACCTATCATGTGTTGGGCATTTTTTGAATAAAACAGACATTCATTTATTGCTCTCAAAATATTTACCTTCTATTGAAAGGAGAGAATACAAAGGTGCCTAATGCATATTAAGAGGCTATCTCAGATGGTGTAAAAGAAACCATGGTATAGTAAGGGGAAGGGGAGAAAAAGGGCTGACTCCTTTTTTTGCAGAGTTATCAGGACAGAGCTTTTTAATGAGGTTGAATGGGAATGAAGAAAAGCCATAGCAGCCTCCTGAGTAGAATGCCCAGGGAGCATGGAGGCTCAGAGGCAGAAGCTCTTGATGTGATCATGGTATGTGGCAGTGATGAAGAGTTCCTGGGAGGCTGGACAACAGCAGTGGAGGGGTGAGGGTAGCAGCAGGAAAGACAGTTAGGAACTGTCCTGGGAGATGCAAACAGGGAGGTGGGCTTTGGTGCAGCCAGGGGTTAGTAAATGAGGATGAGGAAGGAAAATGAGAAGTCTGAAGTCTACTTATTCTGCTCCTGTGCTTTTCTGTCCAGGGCATTTGCTGATGTTTTCCTTTCCTTCTTTTCCCTGCACCAGCTGCTCTGTAAACCAACCAGACCGGATGGAGAGTTGGAAGACATAGTTTCCAGCCCTGGCTCTGCCATTTGAAGACATGTAAGTTGTAAGCCTTTCCTCATTTTATGGGGGGAATGATTCCATAGCCAGAGAGACGGATTAAGCTTCCTTGAGAGCACATGTGCATGTCTGTGTGCAATGTAGTCTTTATGCATTCCATTAGATTTTTTTCTCATTTTTTAATATTGACATCTTTGATACCCAATGGAGTCTAATCAAATCTTTTCCCAGTTGAAGCATCACAAGCCGGAGTCCCAGCATGTGAATTAGGCATCTTTGCTCACTAGAAACAAGTTCTCGGATCAGTGATTTCCTGTTTTACCTGCTGGAGAACCAACTGGAATCTTGTTTAAAAGTAGACTCCTGGAGAATACTTAGCAAATTCAGGATTCAGTAAATTTGGAGTGAGGCACAGACTGCTAGAATTTGAATGGGAGCCTAGAAGACTCTGAAACAGATGGTGACCGTCCATCTTACAAACACTGATGTGCTCAGTGTTGTGACTACTGCTGGCATCGGATGCTGGAAAAGTTTAGAGTATCAGTGGAATAGAAATAGTAGTGGGGATGCTAATGGTGGCGGCGGTGGTGGTAAAAGAAGAAATACAGATATTGCTGGTAATGGTGGTGGTAATAAGGGAGAGAGGCATGGTGATGACAGAGATGGGGTAGAGGCAGTGATGGTGATGGAGATGTTGGTGGTGATGATGATGGTGATGGTAATGGAGATAGCGATGGTGACGGTGATGGTGACCGTGACAGTGACGGAAGTGTGGTGATAATGGACATAGTGATGACTGACGATGATAAAGACATTGATGGTGACGGTAGGACTAGGGGTGAATGTGTTGGATGGAGTCAGAAGATGCAGCCATGGTGGTATTGGTATTCGTGGTGGTGATGACGATAAGGGTAGCAGAGCATGCATAGATGCAAGGATACAGCTGCTATTGCTTAGTTTCCCTCGATATTTACTACACAAATGGGGCAGAGCTTACAATATCCATTGGAGTCCAATTCTGCTTCTCTATAATCATGGACTTCTGTGGTTTCACTTCTTTTTGCGGCGTATTTCCCTAGGTCTGACCTCGGAGTCATCCTTCCAAATGGCCATCTACGCCATTACATCTAACTATCTGGCCCCAGCTCATCTAGTGTAAATTATGTGTGATTTTCTCATTAAGTACTAAACACAGCCTGATGAATTAGATACTGGTCTTATGCTTGCTTGAAAAGTGGGGAAACCAAAGGTTAGAAGATTAAATTACACTCAGCAAGTGCTGGAGTCAGACAAGCTCCAGGAAGTCTTCAGTGGAGTCCAGACAGAGTTAGACTGTCAGAACTATGCAATCACTTTCCACACAGCTGGCACATGGCAGAGAGTCACTGAACACTGGGATGAACAAGCAAAGCAGGCTGACAGTTCAGGAGTGAACTTGGTGGGATCTGTTGTGGACTATTAGGTTAAGATGTGCTACACTCGTTTATGCTGTGGCATGTTTGTTTAGTGATGCAAAGATGTGTTGTATTCTTTTATGCTCCATTTGTTTAACTTGTAAAGCTGTGTTACTTTTCCTGTCTAAAACACCTGATTGGTTTAATAAAGAACTGAATGGTCAATAGCTAGGCAAGAGAAAGGATAGGTGGGGCTGGCATGCAGAGAGAAGAAATAGGAAGAGAAATCTAGGGAAGCGAGTAGGAGGTGAGGAGCAAGAAAAGAAGGAGAGGAGGACGCCAGGGGCCAGCCACCCCGCCACCCAGCCAGCCACAAAGTAAGAAGGAAAGAAATATATATAGAATAAAGAAAGGTTTAAAAAAAAAAGCCCAGAGGCAAAATGTAGTTAAAAAGAAATGTGATAATTTGAATTAGAAAAGCTGGCTAGAAACCAGCCAAGCTAAGGCTGAGCATTTGTAAGTAATAATAAGTCTCTGTGTATTTATGTGGGAGCTGGATGGTGGGTTCCCAGAGAGGGGGGGGGGAATCAACTACAGGGACTGAGTGCTTAATACACACTAAACTTCTTTTCCTCCACTCAGGAGTGAAGCCACACTAAAATCTGTAGCTGGCAGTATGTGTTGGTTTATAAACTCTAGCATTTCCTTGGGTATTACAGTTTGGATCTGGAATTCCCCAGAGGCTTCCATGCTGAAATTTTGTTTCTCAATCCAGCACTATACAGAGGTTGGATCCTGAGAGCTTTCTGATGTCATCACTGGATTAATCCACTGATGGGTTCTTAGTTTTGGGGGGCTGTTGGGAGCTGGTGGAAACTTAGGAGGTGAGTCTCAGTTGCTTGGAGGACTGCTTGGGGACTGTATGTCACCCCCAATTCCTCCCCTGCTTGCTTTGTGTCCCAGCCCCATGAGGTGAGATGGATAGTTTTGCTCTGCATGCCCTCCCCACTGTGATATTCTGCCACTCCACAGACCCGGTGATGAAGAAGGCAAGCATGCAAGTTTCAGCACAAACCCTGAAACTGTGTATTAAAATGAACTGCTCACTCGGGCATTTGTTACAGCCACAGAAAGCTGGTATATGGGTGTAGTTAAGGTTCTCAGAAGCATTTGTTACGTCAATGAACAATGTTTTTTTTTTCCTGCTCAGAGTTGGTGATAACACATGACAAAACATTTGTGGATGATTCAAGGAGCATTTGACTTTGTGTATATTATTCGCCATAGTCCTAGAGGAAGAAGCTCTGTAAGCAGGAAAGAGCTTGTTCTGAAGGCCTTCTCAGAGTAGACATTAAAAATAATTTGACATTGTCCCGTGAAGGCAGAACCATCAGAAGGGCCACTGCCTTCCCAGCCTGGGAGAAGGTGACAGCGGTGGCTCCCTTGCCTTCTCCTTACCACTTTAGACCCTTCTCTGAGAAGATAGCCATGATTCCCAACAAGGCGGGCAGTCTCAAATGCATCCGACTCCTGAGAGGACAGGCTTAGGCTTCCATTTACTCTCAGACGGACTGTCTCTTCTAGAGGACGCTGGGGCTGGTGTGTGTGTGTGTGTGTGTGTGTGTGTGTGTGTGTGTGTGTGTGTGTGTGTGTGTGTGTGCGCGCGCACTGGGGGATAAGGGAACGTTCCTGCAATAAAGTAACCTTTTGTTTCTTTGTTTTTAACAGCTGAAAGAGTCTGGGTACTTTCTCCCTGTATCCCAATGTCTTGGCTTCTTTCAGATTTTTCACTACTCCCCCACCTCTATAAAAGGCTTCAATTACCTTACTGTAAGAGGAAGTCTGCTGAATATTGAAATAGCTTCTGGCCTTGCCTGTTAGGATAAGAGAGAAACCCACAGATACACCCCTTACATTGTTCGCAGCACCAGGCCACAGGCAGCAGGCTCAACTGCGTGGTGCCCTCACTGACATGCAATCTCAGTTTTGCAGCAGCAAGACTGTCTGGGTTCTGAGGTCTCTTGCTTCCTTCCTCATCCTCTTAGGCTTGGAATTTACAAAACAAACAATAAATGAAGCTCCCCTGCAGGAGCAAGGGCAGAGCAATTAGGCCTTTCTTAGGAAGGGGGGCCCTTAAGAGAATTATACTTGAATATTCAAGTTCTGGCTCCTTTCTCCTTTCCTACAAGAAAGATATTGATAGACAGCTGAGGCGCAAAGGACCTCAGCCACCTAAGAGACTGAGCTCTGGCTTGGCTCCTGGCCCAGCTAACTCTTGGTGCCTCACAGCCTGGCTGTGGGCTGATGGAGCATATTGTACAAACATCTCGGTGGATCCAGTGCTTTCGTCTATGAGCCTTTGAGGAGAATATAGCCTCGATTTAATACATAGCTATCATCTTCATACTCCCAGCAAGGTGTGATAGTGACAGGCTGAGGCTGAGGGGGTATTTTGTCCAGTGTTGTGCATTCCCAGCTGGGCTCCTATCAGCAACAGTGTTGTGACATCTATGAATAGCTTAAGAGCCAAACAAACCACTTTGCTTTCTCTTCAGGGAAAGTAGAAATAATGGGCTGGAGCCTCTTGTGCCATGGATGGGTACAGGCTGCCATGCCATTTTAAGAAAACATTCAATGTATCTACCCTGCTCTAGCCTCTACATGGGTGACAGGGTAAAGCTTGGAGAAAGCTGCTGCCCTCAGGGACATCCCTCATTGGTAGGAAAGACAGAAATATATCCTAAGCATTAGAGTTTTACGTGCCAGGGTGGATCTAGATGTTAGCTGGTTCTCTGTGTACTGGTGACCTACAGAAGATGTCCTCCCCCTTTCTCCAAGGTCTGTTTTCCCTCCAGAAGCCTCAAACAAATGTTCTTCTTAACTTCACACTGGAAAGTCCAGGCCCTAATTCTAACCTGGGAGCCAGTGGACACTCAGGGCTTCATAAATTTGGGAACTATTACATCTTTTCTTTGGATTCCAAAATAGATAGCATAAAAGGAACAGGTGTGATTCACTCACCTTGCAGATCACCAAGGGCTTCACATAGCATGATGGCGGGTCTGGATCTTGAAGAATCAGAAAGAGTTTCATCTAAGTTGGATATCTGTCTGGGAAGCCTGGATCCCATTCTCCACAGTGGCAGCCCTACAATGCCACCCTGTCCTCAACCACAGTCCTTAGCATGGGCCTCCCAGCACACACAATGTTTTTCCTTCCCTGAGTATCATGCTACTCTTTTTTAAGTGTAATCACTTCTTGACTACTGCTATAGGGGTGGAGATACAAGGAGAGATAGGTAGGTAGATAGATAGATAGATAGATAGATAGATAGATAGATAGATAGGGAGACAGAGAGAACAAATAAATGGGTGTGAATGATGTAGTGTGCATTGCAAAATGTAGGCAAACAAACGGATGGTTGGGTTTCTTTGAAACAAGTCAATACAAAGAAAGGAAGAGCTTCAATAAAAGTCTTGATGTGCTCTGAAATATCAGAGTAACTACCAGCTCAAAAGTCTTAGAGCTACACATAATATACCCAGAGCCCAGAGTGATCCAGTGCCTGCAATAAATCACATAGCCTCAAAAGCTTACACATTAAAAATGTGATTTCAGTCATCTCTAATGTGTGCTTTACCTTGAACAGCTCATAAATAAGTCATACAGTTTATAAGTGAGGAAGATTGGACCATCTTTCTCTGTTTTCCTTTATTCAGTAGTCTTGGTGGTGAAGAAGATAAGGGTTGAAAAAGAGAGGCCATTTGTAGTGTTTCATATTGAATGTCTATCTGGTTCAAATGCTTCTTTAAAAATTCTTTTGAATGGGTGCATCTGATGTGTACGGGGGTCCAGGTGTGCGCATGCTCTAGCATATGTATGAAGGACAGAGTACAAACTTGGGTATTGCTTCTCGTCTTCCACTTTGTTCAAGAGAGAGTCTTGTTTGTCACCGTATACCAGGCTAGCTAGAAAACACATCCTGCTGAGTCACCTGTTTGAGCCTCTCTTCTCCCCATAGGAACACTGAGATTACAGGCAGTGCTCAGATCTACACAGGTTCTGATAGTCCAAACCCAGGTTCATGCTTCACAGCAAGCACGTTTTCTACTTTGACATCTCCTCAGCCCCTTCAAAGCTTCTAACCCACGTGACCTGCGCTTGCTCTACCTCCCACTCTGAGCAGTCTCAGGCCTCTGTTCTGAGGATTCGGGTTACCACCCAGGGCTCCAATAACACTGTTAATTTCAATAATCTGTCTTGTGATCATCAAAGAGGGTAACACGGGAGGAAGAGAGCACTGTGGATATCTCTGGTTCAGAGTTGCATTCTCTCTGCTCCTTTCTCTAGAGAGTGAGGATCAAAGAGATTAATATTGCTCAAGTTAACAATATCCCTAGAGCTCCCTCCACAAAGACCTTGGACTCAGGCATATCAGACAGCCCAGGCTTGAATAAAACTGTCTGCGCCTTGCCAGCAGTGGCCTAGCAACTAAGATGCCCAGCTTGCATTTTTGTTTTGCATCTGAGAATAGATAAACGTACCACAGGCAACAGTCTTAAAAATATCAGAAAATGGATTTGCCACAAGTACCTGATATAGTAAATATTCAATAAACAATACTAGTGTGACACTTTAAGAAATGTAGAATAATCAATTGATGCTTTTTTGAGGGGGTTGAGGAAAGATAATATTCAGGGTAGCAAGTTAATTATCATTATTCTTTAGTAAACAAAACCTTTAGTTTACTTATTTCAAATATTAGTGCTTCTGATGAAAAAATAGGATCATTGAAAATATGAATGGAAAGAACTTTCAGAGATAAAATAAAAAGTTAAATGGTGATGGTGTGAGCAAGGAAGGGAAGGGAAAGGATGCTGGGAGATGGAGGAAATGTTAGCTGGAGGACGTGCTGCATGATTCCTGTGGCCTTTGAGCATCTAAGGAGTGTCACTCCTGCCTCCCGCCTCTTCAAATATTCATCAAGTCATTAGGCATCATTTGCAATACTTAATTACATTGAAGATAAAGTCAAGACATGAAAGCAGCTAGGCAGCTGTTGGCTGTGCAGAAGAGATATGGAGCTGAAACTGGAAAGAAAACTATGAGCACAGAGAGGAAGTGAAAGTATAAGACACAGCCTTTCAAAGGCGAGAAAAAAGCCCAGAAGCGAACTGCAGAGAGCTGTGTAACTGGGCATGAGGAGAGAAAGGGGGAGGGTGGATTAGGCAGGGAGGCACCAAGAAAGCCAAAGCCAAACAGAGTTTCATGAGAGAAGAGGCGATTGACATTGTCAAACTCCCAAAGGTCAGGCAGGATGTGGGCTGCAAACATCTAACTCCACCTGGAAGAAGAATGACCTTTGATATTGCCAAAGTGAGGTCTTCCTGGAGGACAACTGAGCAAGGTGTTGGTCTGAAGGGTTCACGTCTTTGGAGCTGTAGCTATGTGGTGGGATGTGTTTAGCATGTGTAGGGTGTTGGGTCCCATCCCTAGAGCACACAAAACATACCATTATTTGATCAGCACTTCTGCTTCTAGGAATTAATTTTTAGAAAACAGGCTAAGCATTTATTTAGAAAAGTAATTATGATAAATACCTTACATGGACAGTAAGAAGAAATAAGTCAAACAAATAATGGATATCCACATGGTTGAGTGATATACAGTCTTAAAATTGTGTTTTCAGTAAACTTTCAAAAAATAGAATTCATACAGAAAAATGCACAAATCATAAAAATGTTGTTCTATGAACTTTGATACAGAGACTATGTCCATAACCACCACCCAGAGTAAGAACTAGAACACAGCCAGCGCCCTAGAAGTCTGTTTCCTGGGGAGCCCAGATTATGACACTTCTCTCCAAAGGACCCACTATTGTGTCATCTTTGATCAGGAATTAGGTTAGTATAGTTTAAAGCTATATATGTTGAATTGACATGTGTATATTTGATCATATATAGTCCCCCCAAAAACAACAAAAACAACAACAAAAAAAGGAAGAAAAAGAAAAAAGAAAACTCCTTTGAACAGGTCCGTTCAACCATCAGCAAGTTCCACCCCCGACACCTGCTCCTGCCCCTGCCAAATATCAGCCAAACTCTTGTTTAGGAACAAACGTTTCTTTAATTTGTTTTCTTGTTCCAAGATCTTCATTGCTGTGCTCCATATAGCTGAGACCCCACCCCATCTTCCTCGGGGTCTCCTGGGGCCCAGAGACATGGGTGCCAATGGGGCCAGGTGGCAGTGATTCCTTAAGGAAATTGGGGCTTCTTCCTTCTGCAGCTCAACCTCTGGCCCAGTGTTGCTGTTGGTTGCTGGGAGACAGTGAAGTCCACCCAATAGAGTAATATGGGAGGGGCACAGAATAGAGAAAAGTCTGGTACCCTTCTGTAAAGAGTGGCCCAGAAGGTGTATACATGGTGTTCAGTCCAGGACCCATCACTGGGTATGGTAGGTGATTGGTGAGGGGCAAGAGAAATGAGGGTCTTATACTGGAATTGACTATGCCTATAGCCAGCCCTCCTAGTGATCCTTAACATCTGGAGGCTCTAAGGAAAGGTACAGCTGGGCTGGCTTTGGATCTTTGCATTTTAGCTGGCTCATACTTGGGACACTGCCTGATGGGTGTAGGTGAGATACTAAGGATGTTTGGTAAGAATGCTTGTTCAGGCCCTGAGTTTATTGCTTTCCTTGCAGAGGTCTAGAATCCCATGGGCCTGGGGTAACCCTGACCACTGACCCTAGCAGCCTTGTGGAAACAGCGTCTGCCAGTGATTGTGGGCTGCTGTGTGAGAATGCTGGGCTACAGCACAGGAATGCTGGCCTCTGGGGAGTTTCTCCTCCTAAAGGTTTCGGGACCCTCAGCATTTGCCCAGTGCCAACCCCAAGAACCTCTCCTGGCTTGTCAAACTTGTGGGGCTCCTCAGAAGCTAGGTGGGGCCATGGCTGCAAACTGGAGTTGAGACACACACACTCTCCCTACTTGAAGGGGTTGTTTTTAATCTTGTGAGCAAAGGATACCAGAGAGCATTGCAAAAGAGAATGGAGAGGTAATGTCCTTCCCAGGGGCTACCCTGGGCAGAGTGTCTCCTTGCAGGAATTCCTGCAGGCCATAAGAGATGTGAAAAGGTATGATGGCATCATCTGGTGGGCCCAGGGGCAGTGTGTGTGTGTGTGTGTGTGTGTGTGTGTGTGTGTGTGTGTGTGCTGGAAGATGCGTGGGGATCATATCGGCCTCTTCTGTAAGTCTGATGTGAGCTGTGGGAGTCAAATGAAATGGAAGCCCCTTTAATCATTCTTTATTGGGTCAGGCTGGTACCTTGATCTCTTGTCGGGGATACAAATTCTCACATTCTTTCCCTCCTGGAAATATACAACCCCCTTTAGGGGTGGATAAGTGCATCGGAGCAAGTAACTAGAGTTTGTTCTCTGTGCTTTTCCCTTTTCCAGGGAAAAAGAGAAACATGACGATATCTAAAGTGTGTCAACATTTTGGAATTGCCCAATGGCCTAGAAGCACTGGACCCATTGATATTTCTCTCATGAAATCACTCCCCAGTAGAACAGTACCTTGTAGCTTGCTTACTCTGGTACTATCTATTTTTCTTTTTCTGAGTTGGATTGGTGCCAGTACCACAGAACTGCTCCCTTCCTCCTTCATGGCTGACTTAAGTTTGGCAGATGTGGTCAATAGTGGTATAGTGGTAAATCTCTCCGTTTCCGTGCCAGAGAGCATGGGTTCAAAACCAGGCTCAAGTATTCATTCATTAAGAATGATTCTTCAATTTCTATATTGAACTGGGCTGTATTTGGGGAAGGGACTAAGCTGTACTCATTACTGGCGGTTATTGTAGTTAATTAAACAAACCTTTGTGTCTGCCACTCAATCAGAACAACCGCAAGGGGAGTTCACCTTTGATTAGCAGCTCAAAGTGTACCATTTCATCTCCATCTTATCATTTGATTCTCAGAACTCCGTGACGTTGTCAGGGAGATTCTAATATCCCATTTTTCATAAAGAAGTGGCAGATACAGGTTAATTTTAGAAGTCTTGATGATATCTAATTCTTCTTACTAATTTTACAGTCATAAAAGAGAATTTCGGTACGACTGCTTTCATCACTATGGTTTTGTTTCCCACCACTCGACTAAAATTGGGCTTTGGAAAGCACAGTTTGGCACATGGACTCTCACGTAGCCAAACAAAATGGATGCATTTCTGTTTGTGTCTTTCTTCTCCTGCACAGTATTTTACACAGCCAAACAGTCACTTAGTTTTTAATAGTCTTTTTTTTTCTTAGCTTTGACTCACTATGCTCTTCCTTTTCTTTCCACACTCTCTGTTTCTTCTTCCCTTTTTATGCGGAGGCCCCTTTCTTTCTCTGACCTCAAGTGCTGAGTCCCCCAGGCTCAAACCTGGGTCGTTGTGATACCTAAGGCTCTCTGGACTCCGTACCCTAAAAGGACGATGATTCTTACACTGAAGTCACATCCCCAGCTTCTGTCCAAAGCTCCAGGCTCCCATGTATAACACCTGGATGTTCAATAGACACTTCAAACTTATGTTTCCAAAACAAATGGTTAATTCTGCGTCATGGGAACCCTAATTCTCTCTTCCTCCTCTGTTTTTTATCCACCTAAGTGAATGCCATTTAATTCATAAAATTTGAAAAGCCCTAAATGTAAATATAAGAAATGAGCAAGCAAATGAAGTCATGCTTCCTGCCCCCCAGTTTTTGATCACCCCTTTCATTGACCCATCACCTGACTCCCCTCACT
The DNA here is from genome assembly GCF_007827085.1 of Peromyscus californicus insignis. NCBI lineage: Eukaryota > Metazoa > Chordata > Mammalia > Rodentia > Cricetidae > Peromyscus > Peromyscus californicus. The sequence goes on along the minus strand of NW_026294436.1, from coordinate 61,183,105 downwards.
CTGTTACCCACAGTCTCTTCCTCCTCTTTATCTTACTCATTGGGTTTGGGGGTTGTTTTCTCTCATATGATCATGGTGTCTGACACAGTAGACATCAAACATGTGAGAAAATACTGTGTACCTTCACATTCCTGAAGCAGATCGTTGCCTGAAAGATTAATATATTTAACTGTGTGTAGATACACAAGACAGGCAGCAATCAACAAATACAATAAGACTATTGTTAAACTTTAAAATGGTTGATTCTTCCTAGAAATTTTCCTTTTGTTTCTGTTAAAAACAAAGCAAAACAAAAAAACAGAGCAAGGAGCCAAGAAAGTTGGCAAATCAAGTAAAAAGTGCCCATGCTACAATTGTTTTGAATCCATAGGCATTTCCAATTATAATGCTCATATTATCAACAATTAACCTAAGGCTCAGAGTGACTTAGTGAAGTCATGCTATTAGTTGTTGGTTCAACCAAGAAAACAACCAGGTTTTCTGGCTTGGAGACCATTCAGAGACCCACTGAGCAGCAGAAGAGGCATGTGTCTTCTCTGAGACACCCTCATCAGGTGGATCTGAACATGGTGTGTTGCCCTGTTCTCCTCCTTTAAATAACTATTGACTCCTAGAATCCATTGTTGGAGGAAGAATAATTCTACAAGATAAACACCATATACATTCTAATGAATTTGGTCTCATAGTAGGCTGAAATTCAAGACGGGATTTTCAGGTTAATTACATGCTTTAGAGAGATGTCAAGGTTTCATAAACACATGATGGCTCCATTAGGAATTTCTGGAAATATAGGCATTTGCTGACTTTGGGTTTTACATAGACTGTACATACTTTATCGAGGGAAGTGAGAAAAAAATAGATGGTCGATTAATGTATTTTAATTCACTATGCATTTATACCAGAATTTTATTCAAGGGTCAGATTTTAGGAAACTTGACTATATATTTTTTTAAAGTGGATGATTCTGTATTGGAGTTCAGACATAAAATTTAAAGATATCTGTTATCTCTCTGGTCTTTTCAACATGAGCTGCTGAAGAGGGAAGGATTCTTAAAAGCTTTTTTTGTTGGAAAAATTTCAAGAGACTATTGATTGGATCTCTCTTTTATGCATCAGAATCATTACTTTCAGGCCGTCGGGCACAAATAAGTGAGGGCACCAGCAGACTTTTCATCGTGCTAAATGTGGACCTATAGAAAATGATGTCACTTAAAATCATGCTGACTGTACAGGGACAGGTTTATGGCTAAACTCTTTCACATCTAGCTGACGACAGGACATTAGAGCACCAGTCACCAGGATCTCTTAGCAACCCATCATTTATGTGGAGAGTCTGGATGGCTTGCTGGTGAGGTTCAGGAAGGCATGGAGGAGACAGGCAAGGTGCTTTAACCAAGACGGAAGGCATGGCCACCTGCCGTGCCAGCATAGAGAATCTCCTTGTCTCGGGATGATGCATATTTTAGCACACACATCGCCTTTTCCAAGAAAAGTTTTCACGTCTTTGCTAATTAGATCTTTTGAGGAACTTGGTCACACCTCTTCAGGTAAATTATCACACTACACTGAAATGACTTCTTTCCATTTCCAACTTTCCTACTGAGAGCAAATATCAATGATTGCTTTCCATATGACATCAGCATTGCACCAAATAGATCTGATAATATCTGTGGATGACATAAATCCATGGGCAAGACTCACATATGCATATGTGTGTCCACACATTAATAACACACATAATAGCACATGTTAATAACATACATAACAGTTTGATATCTGTGTAATTTGTGTCTATTGCTTGTGTACATGATGTATATGTGTTATGTATGTGAGATGTGTGTGATGAGCTCGATAACTGTGTGTAATCTGTATTTGTGATATATCTGTGCTATGTGTGGGATGTGTGTTTTATTTGTGTGTGATGAGTGTGATATGTGTGTATTGTTTATGATGTGTGTGATATGTGTTCATGCAAGTGTGTGTTGTTTACTCTGTAATTGGATATGTGTTTTGTGTATGTGCATGTGTGTGCAATGTATCTGTATTATGTGTATGATATGCATGTGTGATGTGTGTGTTATGTGTGTGATATGTGTTTGATAACTGTGTGATTTGTGTGTGTTGTTTGTATGTGTGATATATCTGTGTTATGCATGTGATATGTGTATTTTACTTGTGTGTGATATGTGTGTGTTGTTTGTGTGTGTGATATGTGTGCAAGCATGTAATGCACATGTGTCTGCATTGTCCTGGCAATGCTTTTTGCCTGAAAGAGGGTTTTATCATCTCATCACTCCATCAACTTCATCTCACTTTGAAACAACTGAGACGTTTTCTCCATCTGAACTACAGTTTCCTTTGTTCCACCACTGCCTTTCAGTAATTGTATTGCTCAGAAAAGATAAAATGCTAGGAAATAAAATTTAATTATCATTGTTTCCATTTTATAGAGCAGAGAGAAAAGGCATCTCAAAAAACGACAAAGATGACGTCTGCTAATAAATAAATGCCACTCTGGGACATTTAAAAAAGGCAGCATGCCCCTGAAGTCCTCCTTCACACACCTGGCAGGTGCCTGGCTCACCAGCAGGGGGTGAGAAATGAAGTGTCATCAAGGGACTTAGTTCTGAATGAAAAGCATCATTGTGCATAGTCCTGGGACATTTGGAGAGGTGAGTGGGTGGATGCTGTGGAGTGTCTGTGTGGAAGAATTAAGTTGGATCCCACCCTCTGTGTCAAAACAAACTGACCTCTTTGGGGGCCCGAGTCAGTGGAATACCCAATAAGGAATTAGGCTATTAGTTGCTAGGGTTATACTAAAGAATATATTCATTGGCACAGTCTTTGAATCCTTTTTCCTTTTCTGCTGCCTAAGCTTAAGCTAGTAACTCAGCTGAGTTATGCACCAACATGAGTTGCCATGTTCTGACTCTCTTTTTCAAGCAGCAAATTGAGGGGGGGATGCAGAGATGAAAGTCTGAATATGTTGAATGTGTGCTCCTGTGTCTTAGCCAGGGGCCCAGAAGGAAAGATCTGAGGGTAAGCTGAAGCTACCTCCACTTTTGTAAAGCATTCAGTGAACACTGCCAGACACAGGTGGGGAGGAGGAGAAAACCCCAGGCTGAACCTGGTCTTCACTGGAAACCCCGATCTTGGGTAGTCACTGGGTTTGCCTTCTTTACTTTCCTCCACCACACCTCCTGGCTGCCAGCATGGGGTAAGCATAATATCCTGCAACACTTTAGAAGTAAGGCTTACAACAGGCCAGGTGGAGCCGGTGCTAAGATTACATTTACTCAGCAGACAACTATTTAAGGTCAGTTGAGGTAACACTAGCATCTGTCTGAGAGCCAACACATCCTGCCAATTAGGCTCAAAAGAAGTAAGTACCTTCTTTTTTTTTCTTCCAAAAGTGATAGCTCATTTATTAATGCATTGATTTGAGCCAAAATGTAAATAATTCTAAATTATGCATGGCTTGAGGTAAAGGAAACTTTTCTATTTTAAAATCTCCATCCATTCAGTAACATCTTCCTTTGACTGTTCTTGTTTGCGTTCATCCTTTGACCATAAATCCATTTTTCTTTGTTCTTTTATTTTTTAAAAAATAAACAGAACAGAGACAGCTTTCCAGTGGGGGAGCCCACACTTGTGGTACTTGGTAGGTGTGTCAGACAGATAAGCACCCTTTTGTTGTCTTTGAATCTATTAACTTTGGCCTTGATCTTGGCTTCTCACACCAGGATGTTCATATCAGGCATTACTATGTTCTGCATAACAATGTCAGTATTTGCTTATGTTATACATGGTGGGTGGACCATTTCAGATGGTGCATTAATACTGTCATCTACCAAGTATAAATTAATAAGCAATGCAGCCCCAAGATTCACCTGGAACCCCTCCTCGCTGCTGGCCTCCTGAGTTTGACATTTTACTCTGTGGGGGAACACATCCAGATGGCAGCTTCTGAGGGACCAAGTCTAGCCCTGAATCAGCCCTATTGTATACCCAAAACTGCTTGGCACCAGGACCTCTACGTCAGAGGCTTAAATAAGAGCACTCAGCAGCTGTTGGCACAAGCCTGCCAAGGTCTGGCCTTCTGGGACACATAGGGCAAGTAGAGATTTGGGTGTTTGGTAACTCCAGGGATGAGAGAGAGAGAGAGAGAGAGAGAGAGAGAGAGAGAGAGAGAGAGAGAGAGAGAGAGAGAGCGAGCTTGCCTCAGACCTGGGGGAAGAGCTTGTGTTTATTGTAAGGGGTACAACTGCACTAGAATAAATGGACCTGCTGATACAACTCCCAAAGTAACTTTGGCTCTCATTTCCCCCTGCCACCAAGATTTGAGGACATCCTGGCTTGCATTTTAATAGACCAAAACATGCTAGCCACAACTAGAGGAGGAAGCTTCACACACAGGCTGAGAGAGATGAACATGTTCAATCAGCCTTCTCAAGGACACAGAGAACTGATTATGACCAGCTTTATGCTCAGGGACCTCCAGAGCTCAGTGGACAGCAGAAAAGCTGGAGAGTCACAAAAGGAGATGACCATTGATGGGATGGGTTAGCCAAGGGACAACCTCAGGGAGGTCTGTTGTGGAATAATCCTCCTGTACACTGTGAATATATATTACTCTCATTGGTTAACAAAGAACTTAATGGCCAGTAGCCAGGCAGGAAATATAGGCAGGACAGTCAAACTGAGAATGCTGGGAGGAAGAAGGGCAGAGTCAGTAGAGTCACCAAGAGACACAGAGGGAACAACACATGCTGGGGGACAGGTAAAGCCATGAACCATATAATATATAGATTAACAGAAATGGGTTAATTTAAGTTGTAAAAGCTAGTTAGTAATAAGCCTAAGCTATTGGCCAAGCATTTACAATTAATATTATGTTTCTGAGTGGTCATTTGAGACTGGTGACCAGGAAAGAAAATTCCACCTACAGAGGTCATCTTAGCTCTCCCAAAGACCTACTCTCTGAACTGAGGCTATAAGAAGGAGTCAAGAAGAATGGGGTAGAACAGAGAGATGAGGGTTTCCATATCAAGGGAGACAACCTAGAATCCCAGCAAACCTAAGCCCCCCCAATCCCTTGGCCATGGGAAATAGACCACAAGGAGAGAGGATGCTATCATAAATGTGTGTGAAGTTGTCTTAAGTACACAGATAAGGTGCAATCTCTTCAATCTTGTGACTTGACTACTGCTTGCACCCTTCAGTATTTCTGCAGTTTGAGATGTTAACAGAGCCGTTTGTGTTCCCTGCCAGACAAGTCTGAGGTTCTGAGGCAATATAGGAGAAAGTTCAGGGCCATCACATATGTCTGGATTTGGGATTTGGTGTAAGTGTTGAGAAAAATGTCACTTCACATGATCAGTGTTTAAACACTAGTTCTGGCATTTTCTAGAATTTAAAAGGCTTAATGCCTAACTTCTCTTTCTTATAAATGGTGGTGAGCCCCAAATGAGATGATCTACCTCCTAGTACTCTGTAAACCAAGAATTTATGACTGAGCTGCAGTTATTATATACAGCATGGAGAAGCATTTAGAGTTACAGAACTGTATATTCAAAAACAATTGATGTTAGGCTATGCATTTTTTACCACAATACAAAACTACTGCAGTAAATTCTCATTATGCTCTGTTGGGTTGAGTGGAGAGATGCATTCTAACCTGAAGTCCCAAACACTCGAAACTGGAAAGTTCTAGTGTCAAAAAAATGAGATCATCCCTCTAAGATGCCAAATCTGTGGATACCCAAATCTGTGGACCCAAGTATTTCATAACAAAATTTTATAACAATAGAAATAGTTCCAGGCATCATTTTCATCAAATGAAATTTTTTTTATCATAGCATGCATTTTTTCCTCTTCAAAGTTATTCTCATTTATTTATTAAAAATCACCCTGATAAAGAAGGGGGGATTTAACTGTTTTCGTTTTATCTTGAGTTCTTATTGTTTAACACAGCAGTAAACTCATCATCATAAAATGGCAAAACATTTGAACACACAATTTTTTTTTTAAAAATAAGGCATATAACTCATTATTACCAGCATCAGTTCATACATAAACTATGGCTAAGTCTTAATTTGAGATAATATTTGGATATTACTGAAGTGTGACCATTCCATCATCTACCCTGTACTCTAAGGAATCTTGTGTCATCTATTCATCCTTTAGAGTCACTGCTCTCATTCCTGAGGAAGGCACACCCTTCTCTACTGATCAGGAAGCCAGAGAATTGCTAATAATAAGGTAACATGAGGCTTGTATTTATTTATCAAGTATCTACAGAAGCACAAATTCTGGTCTGCATGACATTGTAGATGAATTTCTAAATGGTCTTATTAAATAAAAAAAACGGAACAAAATATAGGGGTGAAAGCCTTAGAGAGATCAGGGAAATAGGGAAAGCCACCAGCCAACCTTACCTCTCCAACTCTGCAGCTTCCAAATGCGAGATACTTCCTGCCTACCCATGCCTTTATATGCCTTGCTGTTCTGCCATCTGATTTGCTCTCTCCATTCAGCTATATCACTTCCTCTTCCTACACAGCTCTGTCACTTCCTGTCTGTCTGTACAGACCTACAGACCTCCATGGTTAACTAGTTTTGGGATTTCAGGCATGTGCCACCACTCCTGGCTCTGTTTCCTGTGTGGCCTTGAACACACAGAGATCCTGCCTGCCAAGTGATAGGATTAAGGGCATGTGCTACCGTTGCCCGACTTCTCTGTTTACTTAAAATGGTTTGCTATTTCTTCTGATCTCCAGGCAAGCTTTATTTATTAAAGTACAAATAAAATATCACCACATTTCAGCACAAATAAAATATCACCACATGACATTGTTTCTATGGACCCACTGACCACCCTCATTTCCAATTTCAGATCTCAAGTTCTCTATGCCCAGATCTCAGAACTTTGTAAATAACCCCCTAAACTTTTATTCACCCTTAAATGAAGTCATATAATTTTGGTGAGTCTAGGATTCCTCATCTTTCAAAGAAATGCATTGGGTTGCCTTCATGGCAATTGTGGGCCACATGCCACCTGTGAGGGTTGGACACCCTTTAAACTATATGTCAAAGATCTTTTCTGTCTGTTTGAATCTAAGTTTTCTGGCTAAGATGTTATCAACCAGCAATTGCTCTGAAATCTTGCATTAGCTTCTCCAAATTATAAATATTGCTTTTATAGTATAACTATTCTCTGAAAATATTTATTGACAAGCAGAGGGAATCTATGATGTTCTTTCCTTAGCATTCTTGACTAGTTTAATGCATTCTTAGGTTTGGAACAGAGTTAATTAATGTGTTTCTTGTTACAATAATACATTCAAATTTGTCATCCATGTTCTTGTTTACAACTGATGTGACATTTTATACTTACAAATTGGCATTGCAATTATTTGAATGCATAGAATTATAGTGGCTGCTGACAGGAGAAGTTTCAGGGAGGCAAATGCTTAATAAAGTAAGACCAATCACAAGAGGAATGTGCTTTGGCTCTGATGCAGGGTCTGTAGAATGGCAGTGGGTGTGTTCATTCTACATGTTGTTAGTTGTGTTTGCAGAAAGAAATCTCAATTGTAGGAAGCACAACTAAAAATAAATATTTACTGAGGATTTCCTTCAATATACCACATCATGGGCACACAAATATTTGTTGAATCAGTAGGTTACAGACCTAGAGCATTCCATTCTTGTAAAGATATAATTACCCATATATAGTACAAGTTTAAGTGTGACCTGAGATTCAGGTCTTTCAAGATCATGATAATTTAGGATGAGATCAGAATACTCCTGCTGCTTTGACCAGACAAGTGGAAATTGGGAGGGTTTTTTGTTTGCCGTTTGTTTGTTTTTGTTTTTTTTTTCCAGATCATTGGAAGAGCAATTAGATGAGTTCAATTAGATGTTACCATTCCCCTTTGTTTTAGCACTGAAATCCCTGCACCAGGGAGCGCCTTCTATCTTACACACACTGGGACTGGTGCATCACTGAAGTTGAGTGTTTGGGCATAAAAGATGTCATGAAGAGTTACAAGCTTGTGCTGAATCAGCTCATATTTCCCAGTCCAGCATAATGACACTTGCCTTGTAAATACCTTCTATTTCCTCTTCCCATAATTGTATTTACCTGGCAAAACTCCAAACTTGAATGAGCTGACAACCTCACACATGTGCCCCAGTCCTTAGAGCTCTCTGGAGACAATCACATAAACTTTATTGTTCTTGCTGGAAACCGTAAATGGGTATTGATATTCCATTTTATTCTTCTATAACTTTACTTCCTCACCCTCTCATACTTGCAACTAGCCTTCCAATATCCTAGATCCATTCTCAGCCATCGTCAACTGATGGCTAACAATTCATTTTAAAAAATAGATGCTGTCACGGGTGAATAACTTCATCCTCTCACTGCCAACCCAGCAGCCTACCTGACTCTAGGTCTCTGCCCTCTCTCCCACACAAGGTGTTTTGTGCCTATGAGGGGTTGGCCCTTTTTCTTGTACTAATTCCGTCCTACCTTTCATCTTGCACTTTCAGAAAACTCTCTATTGATTCATTGCTTTCTTCCCCTCTCATTGATAGCAGCACTCAAGTACTAATAGCAATATAAACAACTGCTTCTTCAAGCCATCATGCCCTTTTAGCAATAGCCATCCTCTGTTTTTATTTAGGGGAAAAATGACATAACTACAAAAAGTGTGTGTGTGTGTGTGTGTGTGTGTGTGTGTGTGTGCACAAGCGCGCACAGGTGTGTTGGTGGAGGCCAGAGACTGATATTGGTGTCTTCCTCTCTCATTCTCCACCACATTTTCTGAGACAGTACTCATGGAGTCCACCATTCTGGCTAGACTGGCCGGCCAGCAAGCCCCCAAGAACTGCCTTTCTCCACCCACTCAGAACTGGGATTACAGACACTGACATCTATACCCTGCTTTCACATGGAAGCTGAAGACCCGAACACAGGCTTGTATAGCAAGCACATTACCATTGAGCCATCTCTCAGCCCAGAATGACTACACACTTTTGCTTTTCTATCTCTTATTTTCTTTTTTTCTTTAGAACCAGTCTCCATGTGTCTTTGAAACAATTCAAAAATGATGGGAAGTTTCTCTCTCTCTCTCTCTCTCTCTCTCTCTCTCTCTCTCTCTCTCTCTCTCTCCCTCCTTCCTTTTTCTTTCTTTCTTTCATTACTCAAAGGCATTTAATGCAAATGTATCTCCTATCATCTTGAAATAATTTTCCTGGAGAGTTCTTGGACATTTTTTGTTTTGTTTTGTTTTGCTTTATATTTCTTCCTCCTTTGGTTTCCGTTAGTGTCATTTGGAAGATGACTGGTCCAGGCCCCTCTTCTTCCCTGTCTACACTTTCTCTGCATATGATTACATCTGTAACCTTGAGTCCCTCCTATAAGCAGACAGTGTCAAAGCACACCTGTTGGCCGTAAAACTGGAGAGAGAGAGAGAGAGAGAGAGAGAGAGAGAGAGAGAGAGAGAGAGAGAGAGAGAGAGAGAGGCGCAGACAGCTTAATGATTCCCTACAATCTAGATCCTCTTAGTAAGCAGTGACATCTTCCACCCAGTTTCTCGAGATATAAAACATAGAATAATTCACAAGTCACCCTTCCCTATGCCTTTGTGTCACCTAATAAACAGAAAAGGGTCAACCTCTATTGCTCCACCACCATGGCAGTCCTAAATGCAGTTTCCCTTTTCTATGAAATTGTTTCTTGAGTCAGGGTCTCATGCATCCCTGACTGGCCTTGCTATGTAGCTGAGGCTAGCCCCAGGCTTCTGATCTCTCTTTCCCATTCCCTTCTATTTCCTTCCTTCCCCTTCTCTTTACCCCTCCCTTTGTTCTTCCTTTAACCTTTTCCTTGAGACAATATCTCACTTACCAGCCTAAGATAACTTCCAACCCACAATCCTCCTGCCTCCACTTTCTAAGTGTTGAAATTATAGGCGATGTCATTACCCAGACTTGGCTTTTATTTTCTTCATAATAACTTTTAAAGAGGGTACATTTCAATGTTTGAAAATTCATCTTGGTTTTTAATACATCATAGAGTTTGTATCCTGTTAGGGAACCCAAGTCCAGACCATGACCAAGACCATGAAGATTGTCTCTTGTAGAATTTTGTAACTTTGGACTTTACATTTAGGTCTGTGGCTCATTTGTAGTGTGTAGAGCGTGAGGTACCAACAAAGATTCAATATATATATTTTTTTATGCAAATCTCTGATCATTCCACCACCATCTGCCAAAAACTAATCCTTCCTTTCTACTAAATTGACTTAGCATGTTTGTTAAAATTCACTCTCAGCTAGGTATAACGAACACATGCTGCATGTTTACACTGTTTTTGCTCATTTGTGGACAGCCCCCCTAAACAGTCAGTCTGTTAGAAGAAGAGAGTAGTGTGACTACAGCCTGGGAAAGGCGGGTAGAGGAAAACAAACAGGCTGCACAGGGCTAGCAAACACAGCAGAAGACTTCGTTAGGCCTGTCCTTTTGTCTAGTTTTGGTTTGGTTTTTGAGATGAAGTCTCACACTGTAGTCCACACAGTTATCCCCCTGTGGCATAAGGCATCATGCCCAGCTGTTCTGGTAACCTTTCACCTCATAGATAATATAGTCTACAACCATCTAAGATATATATTAAAGTAACTAGAAGAGTGTGAAGGTTCCAAATATGTAGAAATACGATTTGAAGAGATTAAAATTTGAGATCTTATTATTATATATTGTATTCCTGCATCAAACCACCAAACTGTACCTTATAAATATACATACATGTGTCAATAAAACAATAAAAAAATCACTCTCTGTATTACTAATGTCCACTAGAACTTTCTGCAGTGATGAAGATGTGCATGGTGCCACTAGCCACTTAAAATGTGAATACTTGAAGTCCAACAAAAGCTAAAATTTTCATTTTATTTATGTATAATTACTGTATTTTGATAGCCATGGAAGGGTAGAAGATGCCACATTTAATAACACAATTTTGGAATCTTTTTCTTACTCCATTGATGTCTATCCTTGTACCAAGAAGAGAAAGCTTTCTTAACTACTGCAGATTCAGGATAAACCCTAGAGATCAGCCAATTCCTGCAGTTTGCTTTTGTAATTTCCAAAACTGATTTTGTCTAGTTTGGATCATTCACACGGCCATATACATCTGGAAGCAGCTTATTGGTTTCTACAGCAATATACAGATGAGTTTCATGTGTGTGTATGTGTGTGTGTGTGTGTGTGTGTGTGTGTGTGTGTGTGTGTGTATGTGTGTGAGTGAGCACACGTAATGACAGTGTGAGTGTGTGGAGGTCAGAGGACCACTCTAGGGAGTCAGTTTTCTCCTTCCACCTTAGGGGCTCTGAGGCTCCAACTCAGTTTACTAGGCTTGGTAGCAGATGTCTTCAACTGCTGGGCCATCTCACTGGTCCCTGGAAGCTGAGATTATAATTGTGACTACACTGATATATATATATTAAAAAAATAATTATATATGTATATTTAAAATATATAATTATGTATATATTTAATATATATATATATATATATATAAATATATATATAAGAAGGTTCTTTATCCCTAAACATGGAATGTTACATCTGCATTTCTCTTTAAGTTCTCACAGCAATAGTTTGACATTTTATATAATTTGTTAATGATTATTTATATTTGAAGTTTTGTAAATGATGTTATTTAAATTTAAATTTTGAACTGTTTCTTGCTCACAAATATAAAAACAATTGATTTCTTTTATTACCTTCTATGTTTTGAGCTTCCTAAATTTACTTACGATGTCTAGTAGCTTTTCCACTGATTCATCAAGATTTTCTAAAAACATAAGCACTTGTTCAGGGGTGAAAAAGAACCTTTACATCTTTTTAAGAGTATTCATGGGCCTGGAGAGATAACTCAGTAGCTAAAAGCACTGATAATTCTTCCAGAAGACCTGGGTTCAGTTCACAGCACCAATATGGCTCACACCCATGGCTCCCAGTTGTAGGGGATCCATTGCCTTCTTCCAGCCTCAAGGAGTAGCAGGCATGCAGATGGTGCTCAGATATACATGTAGGCAAAACACTCATATACATAAAAGAAAAGAAGTAAATCCAAAAGGAAGTGTTCAGGGTGGGAGTTAGAAAGGTGGTTCAGTAGGTTAAATGCCTGCTGTTTAAGCATGAGGTAAAAGGTCAGGCAAGATAGTGGACACCTTCGATCCCAGCCCTAGGGAGGAGGAGGGGAGACAAGAGGATCCTTGAGCTCTAGGTTTAGTGAGAACCATGTCTCAAAAGATAAAAGGGAAAGCAATCAAAGAAGATACTCACAGTCAACTTTTGCCTTGCACATGCACATACATTCTCACATACATGTGTGTGAACACACATAAACACACACACACACACACACACACACACACACACACACACAAAATCTACAAGACTTTTGCTTCTGAGAGGTGAATCACACTGCTCTTACCTATGATTGTTTATGATGGTAGCTAGCTGTAGGCTGTTGTTTCTTTGTTTGCCTTTGCAGATATCCTTTGCTCCAGTCAGGAAGTTTCTTTCTATTTCTAGTTTGCTGAGAATTGTTTTTTTTTTTTTTTTTATGAAAGATGGTTGAATTTGTCACATATTTTCTTTAGTTATTTAGACATGATTTTTCTATATTCTACCATTCTTAGTGTATTATTTATATGATAGATGGATAGTGTTTGATATTCTGTTGACAAGCCAAGCTTGTATTTTTGGGATGAAGTCCATTTGATGATTATGTATTTTTCCATATATTGCACTATACCTATTGGACACTGTATTATTAATGATATTTTCCAAGTCTTTAGAGAGGAGATATTGACCAGTGGTTCCCTTTCTTCTGATGATTTGTATGATTTAGGTATCAAGACAAGGACTGTGTTAAAAGCTGAGTTGGCGAATGTTCACTCCTTCACAGAAAGAACTATCATATGACTCATGTTGCTTGTTTTAGTGTTTGATAGAACTCCCTGGTGAGGTTTTAAGCCAGCAATTTAGTTATTCTTAATTCAAATGATTCATTAAGTTAGTTTAGGGCTTTGGTTCTCTACAATGGATAATTGTCTTCTGAGGGAACATTTCCTAATATTGGAAGACATTTGGGTCAAATTGAGATGCTACTCTTGGCATGTAGTGGGTATTGTATGTGCAGCTCACAGGACACCTCCAACACATGACCAAGGCTTAGCTTCCCCTTTTGTCAGTCACACCAGACTAGGGATCTCTAGTTCAGAACTGCTTGTCAGTGTCAAATTTATTAGCCAAAATCTGTTTGCAATATTTACTATGCACTTTCTATGACATTTATATCAATATTGTCTTTTTTTTCCTTCAGGATATTGGTAATGTTTTCAATTTTCCCCTCCTTCCTTCTCTGCCTTCTTCTTTCTCTTCCTGCCTCCTTCTCTTATTAGTTTAGCTAGAGGTTTACAATTTCCCTGAATTTTTTTTTACAACAAATATTTCAGTTCCTGGGTTTCATTGATTTTCTTTTTGGTTCATTACTTTTCTCCATTGTTTTCATTGACTTTTCTATTGTGTTTTGGTTTTCTATTTCGTTGACTTGGCTCTTTGTTATTTCTTCCTGTGCTGACTGTAGAGATTTCAAAAGTAACCATTCATCTCCCACCACACACATATGATCTTTCCCTGGACTTTGTTGTATGCAGTCCTGTGCATACAACTCTGCTTATGCATGTGAATATGGATGAAAATGTGTTTTTAAATTTTATTAGGATAAGGTCTTGCACACTGTTTTTTGAGTCTGTAATTTCACTGAATAATTTCTGTTGATTATATGGTCAGATAAAGAGTATAAAGTAGAATAGATTCCATGGAATTTGAGCTGGAAAACAAGCCTTTCTAAGATTAATCATTAAATTATCCATCATGGCAAAGAAGAGAATTTATTTGAAAGAATGTGGGTCATGTCATCATGGTGAGTGTCTGTAAAAATCTCTATATATAAGAGGACCAAACCCAACAATAATTAGATATCAGATGCATGTTCACCATTATTGTCAAGAGAGGATGAAATACTAAAGTTTGTAGGACTTAGTGTGGATAAAAACATAGTCTCCCTGAGCTATTGGGCTCTTGTAGTGCTTTATCATTGCTGGAGTATGATTACAACTGTCTCAGTTTGAGAAATATTCAAGAGTATAAGGTAAACACTACAAAATCAATTTTAATTAACCGTGGGTTGGAAATAGGACGGAAGTATATAATGTTACTGAATGGGCTTTCAAACTGCATACTGTCATCCTTTACATTTTATTCCACAATTTAATTCAGCATCAGCAATGCCATTTCCCTTTTTATTTCATACTTAAAATATAAGCTCATTTGCCATTTTTGGCTTAAGAACAGAACACAAAGTAAGCTAATTCATAAGTGGCTAGTTTTGTCCTTTTAGGGCACCCTCTCTAATTTATGAGAACATAACGAAGGAAGTTAGTTAATTAAAGGAATTTTCATTTTTTGTTTTTGGATTTTGGCTACTGTTGCTGTTGTTATTCTTGAAACAGTGTCAAAATGCTTTCTAAATACTTACCTTTATACTCATAGATTAGTGCTACTTTCAGCCTCTGTCAGATGGATCCAGAATCTGTATCAAGTTTCAAGTGTACTTTGTAAGGAAGAGGGGGAATCCTCCATCAGTAGTCATTCTGCTATTGAAGAACACTGAGGTTCTGGGACTGTCTTGTTCTCAGGATCAGGTCTTCATAATGTCTCTTGTATTCTCCAATGTATCTGTGCTGATACATTGCCAGTGCCAGAAGACAGGGCCAGAAAAGATGTCAGGGAGTCAGTGAGGACCTGTGTGCTGTATAGGCTACAAGGTATTTAAAGGAGGTAAAGGACTGTGGTCCAGGGCAATGTTGATGTCATCTTTCTGGCAGCATCCACAGGAGTTCAAGGCTATTTATTCACAATCGATGTTTGCGAACTATTCCAAATGCACTTTCCCTGGCAATTGCTCCCGTCAGTTTGAGTTTGTAGTGTTTCCCATCTCTAAGGACAGAAATTCAATGTTTTGGGGAGAGGAAAGATTTTGAAGATTGGTGAACTAGATGTAGGGATTTTTGCATTAAAGCCCACAATGTGGGTAGGAGCCATGCCTTTGTATTCACTGTGGAAATTGCCTAATAAATTCCTCATTTTCAGCATTACCATGTCAACGTTCACATTTGATTCACATTTCCCTGGTGGCATGTTGCCATGGCATTTACAGGTAGCTTTTAGAATAAAATCCTCTACATTGCTTCCCTGGTAGTATTGTTCAGAGCTCAGAGGCACAACCCTTCCTTTGCTGTTTCTTGGGGTCCACTTTTGGGGCTCTGACTGGATAAGTTTGAGGGTTCCCTTAGCATAACCTCCTAACGGTTTCATGGCATACAGTTGGCATTTGTCTTTCAGTTTGGCAGGGAGTTTGGTGAGTCCTCCACCCTGCATCTTTCAGGCAATGGTAAAGCCCTTCCTTCCCCTCAATGGGCCATGATTGAAATTTCACCAATAGGAAAGGAAATTGAGATCAAACAACCACTTCTGACTAGAAAAGGGACAAAAAACCAAACAAACAAAAAAACACCTCAATTTATTTTGCTTCTATAACAAAATGTTGGATTCCAAATCAGCTAAAACTCATTTCCCACACTCTTACAATCTTACCTACTATTCTCTCCAAAAAGATCTCATTGTCGTGTTTCATGTCTACTCTATGAATCACCATCAGATCTCCGGGAATGGTCATCTGCACTGGTCCTGATGCTGGGGCATCTTTTTGCTCTCTCTGTATGGTGGAGGCCATGGAGAAAGTAGAGGAAGCTCATTCACAAAGTAGACTTTCTTGCATTGGCCTCTACCTCAACTTGGGGAGGATGTTGCTGGCTTCTTGAGAATTGAAATATGCAAGCTCCAAACAGCAAATTTCCCTACATCTTTTATTACATTTATTTGTTTATGCACATGCCACCACACACATGTGGAGGTCAGAGGACAAGCTGCTGGAGTGGAGTCTCTCTTTTCAACACGTGGATCATGGGGATGGACCTGATGTCACCAGGCTTGGCAGCAAGCACCCTTACCCACGGAGCTGCCTCTCTGGCTTAGCCTTCCTTAGTCTTAAAGAGAGGAAAGATAACACAATTGAAGTCTTCTCCTCTAGTGTTAGTGCCATAATTACATTGTAAGCGGGCAGCATCCTTTGGGCTGGTGAGGTACAGAGTTCCATGTATCCAGGACTAATGGACCGAGTTAGCAAGCTTCCCTTTGTTCTTACATTTGCTCTTAATTTCCTGGCTCATTCTTCACTGTCAGGAAGTTAGATAACACATCTCACTGTTATTCAGCTCTTCCTTCATATCCACATTCTCTTTTAATTTGCCTTGGGCAAATAACCTAATGAAACTAGATTTTGATGTGAACTTTTTTTTAAACAATGACCTTGAAAACTTATATATTTAACTAATAGACTTTAGTTCATGAAATTGGACTGCCGGATGTTCACAATGTTTTAAATTTTGTTTCATGTTGAGCTGCATTTAAGAAGAGGGGAGTTGAAGTCTGAACTCCAGATATGATGCTAGATGGTTATTGGATAGTAGAGTTTCATTAACTTGATTTCACAGCAGAGTTTCTCTCAGTCAGTACACACACACACACACACACACACACACACACACACACACACACACACAGCACTTAAACTCTTATTCAAACTTTACTTAAATTAACAGGGGGTTTACAGACTTATCAAAAAGCCTAGAGGATCAGGCTGTAGATGGAGCCTCCAGTAGCAACTGATGCCTCTAGAGTTATTCTGTTTGTGTGGTAAGTGGGAACACCGGCATATCAGGAAGTTGCTGGCACTACACCCTAAAAAACTGTCTCCAGCACAACTTCCACACTCCTCGTGGTGCCATGTTCACTGTGTTTCCCTCCATCCCAGGTCTCTCTTGGACATTTGTGACTTGTGAACTAGTGAATGGACATTTGGAAACCATTGGGAATGGCAGCTGCAAGGGAACCTGACGTTTTTAGCATCAACCATACAAGAAGTAACTCTAGAAAAGGCTTAGAGCCTTTGTTAAGAAACAAAGCTATAGAAAGCATCCTCATACCTAATGATATTACCATACAGATTTAGAGACAAACTACTCCACAATTATCTCACACTAAAGAGCTGTAAAAGAAAATCCAGGGCTGGAGAGATGGCTCAGAGGTTAAGAGCCCTGGCTATTCTTCCAGAGGTCCTGAGTTCAATTCCCAGCAACCACATGGTGGCTCACAACCATCTAGAATGAGATCTGGTGTCCTCTTCTTGCATGCAGGCATACATGCATACAGAACACTGTACACAATACATAGTAAATAAATCAATCTTTAAAAAAAAAGAAAGAAAATCCAAACAGTATATGAAGGCTGACATCTGATTTTTTTATAATTGTATTTAATTTTTCTTGCATGTGTTTGGGTTTATATATTTATGTGTATGTGTGTGTGTGTGTGTGTGTGTGTGTGTGTGTGTGTGTGTGTGTTGATACATTCTTCTGAAAAATAGAAAATGCTTCTTGCTTTCATTGGTTGAACTTTTACCGGATCTTACAGTGAAGTTAATAATATGCTTTGAGAACATTTAAGAACATGTACTTGGCCTGCTGTCCTACTGTGCACACAGAATGTTCAAGTTTAACTTATCCTTATAAAGGCAGCATAACTAACCTTACTTTGCTTTGGATTTCCAATATATCTTAGGGTTTTATTGCTGTGAGATGCCATGGCCAGGGCAATGCTTACAAAGGAAAAACATGTAACTGGACTGGTTTATAGTTCGGAGATTTAGTCTATTATTGTCATGGTAGGGAGCGTGGTTGCATGCAGGCAGACATGGTGCTGGAGAAGTAGCTGAGAGTTCTACATCTGGATCTACAGGCAGCAGGAAGAGACAGTGAGCCACTAGGTCTGGCTTGAGCTTCTGAAACCTCAAAACCTGGCCCCAGTGACCCACTTACTCCAACAAAGCTACACCTCTTCCAACAAGACCATACCTCCTAATAGTGTCACTCCCTATGATCCTTTATGTGGGCCATTTTCATTCAAACCACCACACCATGCAATCATCATTCACAACCTAAACTAAATACATAGATTTAATTTTAACTTATATACTTTCTATGCCTCTGAGCCAGAATAATGTATGTGTATATAGGGTATGCTGTAGTGATCACTTGCTGCAAGCTGCCCACAGGTTGAAAGCAAGCTTAAACAAAACAAAAACACTGTTAAGTATTCGGAGCAACATGTGGATGTGGGTAGGTGATACCTGTTTGTGGCTTTGGGTGCTGCTCTGGATCATTTGGGGGTAAATAAAGTCACTTCTCTTGTGAAACTCTGTTAAAGATCTCTGTCCAAAGAAGTGTTCTCATTCCTTTCCCATACCATGTTTTCTGTACCATTCAATAAATACAAAGTCCTTTGTTAGGGAGAGGCAAAACACACAGAAAGGCAAACAGGACAGGTACATGCAGTGAACAGACTATAGACAAGCCAGTCAACAGAAAACAGAAGTCATAGGGAAAGAAGTAGAGAACCCAATTTGGACTCCCTCTTAGTCAAACTAATCCAAGAGGAACTTTCTGTGTTTATTCCACAATATGACGTTAACACATGTATGCAACAATGTTTATTTCTAGATATGTGTAAACATTTATATGCAACATATAAAAAGAGAGATAGAGTCTATTAAGGATGGAGCAGAGGCATGTGCCAAACATGACTGACCACAGTATCCCTTGAGCAAGACTCTTCAAAGGGCTTGTGATACCCAGGCATTCAGATTTTAAGCCAGGTTCTAATTATATAAAGATAAGCAATTTGGACAACATCCTTAAAGAAATTCATATGAAAGAAGTACAAACAAATAATTGTAAGATAATAGGATAAATTCTATGGTAGGAAAATACAAGTCTAATTTTTCTTTAAAATTTCCCTGAGGCCAGGCAGTGGTGGCACACACTTTTAATCCCAGCACTCAGGAGGCAGAGTCAGGCAGAGCTCTGAGAGTTCAAGGCCAGCCTGGTCTACAGAGAAAGATCCAGGACAGGAACCAAAACTACACAGAGAAACCCTGTTTCAAAAAAAAAACAAAAAATAAATAAAATATCCCTGAACCATAAACAAATACTGGGGAATACAGCTTCAATCGGTTGTCTGTCTAATGGGAATGATTTCTAGGCATGGTAGCTCATGCTGAGATAGGAGGATTAAGAATTTGAAGTTATCCTATGGATTTTGTCAAAGGCCTTTTCTGCATCCAGTGAGATGATCATGTGGTTTTTTTCTTTGAGTTTGTTTATATGGTGTATTACATTGACGGACTTTCGTATGGTGAACCACCCTTGCATCCCTGGAATGAGGCCTACTTGATCATGGTGGATAATTGTTTTGATGTGTTCTTGGAGTCTGTTTGCCAGTATTTTATCGAGTATTTTTGCATCAATGTTCATGAGGGAGATTGGTCTGTAGTTCTCTTTCTTTGTTGTATCCTTGTTTGGTTTAGGAATCAGGGTAATTGTAGCCTCATAGAAGGAGTTTGGTAATGTTCCTTCTGTGTCTATTGTGTGGAACAATTTAGAGAGTATTGGTATTAACTCTTCTTTGAAGACCTGGTAGAGTTCTGCGCTGAAACCATCTGGTCCTGGGCTTTTTTTGGTTGGGAGACTTTTAATGACTGTTTCTATTTCGTTAGGGGTTATTGGACTATTTAAATAGTTTATCTGGTCTTGATTTAACTTAGGTATGTGGTACCTATCCAGAAAGTTATCCATTTCTTTTAGGTTTTCCACTTTTGTGGAGTAGAGGTTTTTAAAGTATGACCTGATGATTCTCTAGATTTCAACAACAGAGAGGGAGAACAAGGAATAGGAGACCATGGTAAATGAAGACCACATGAGAATAGGAAGAAGCAAAGTGCTAGAGAGGCCCACAGAAATCCACAAAGATACCCCCACAACAGACTGCTGGTAATGGTCGAGATACAGCCCGAACTGACCTACTTTAGTGATGGGATGGCCAAACATCCTAATTGTCGTGCTAGGAACCCCATCCAACTACTGAGGGATCTGGATGCAGAGATCCATGGCTAGGACCCGGGTGGATCTCTGGGAGTCCAATTAGCGAGAATAAGGAGGGTTTATATGAGCAAGAATTGTTGAGACCAAGGTTGGATAAAGCACAGGGACAAATAGCCAAATGAATGGAAACACATGAACTATGAACCAATGGCTGAGGGGTCACCAACTGGATCAGGCCCTCTGAATGGGTGAGACAGTTGATTGGCTTGATCTGTTTGGGAGGCATCCAGGCAGTGGGACCAGGTCCTGTGCTCATTGCATGAGTTGGCTGTTTGAAACCTGGGGTCTATGCAGGATTGCTTGGCTCGGCCTGGGAGGAGGGGACTGGACCTACCTGGACTGAGTCTACCAGGTTGATCTCAGTCCTGGGGGGGGTAGGCTTTGCCCTGGAGGAGGTGGGAATGGGGGGTGGGCTGGGGGGAAGGTGAGGAGGGCGGGAGGGGGGAGAACAAGGGAATCCGTGGCTGATATGTCGAACTGAATTGTATTGCAAAATAAAAATAAAAAATTAAAAAAAAAGAATTTGAAGTTAGACTGGGTTGTACACCAAGCTCCTATTTCAAAGAGAAAAGAAGCTGGGCACAGTGGCACATATCGATAATCCCAGCACCTGGGAGGTAGAGTCAAGGGGCTCAGGATTTCAAGGCCATTTTTGACTACACACCAAATTTGAGGCAATCCTGGGATTCATAAGATCTTGCCTCAAAAAACAACAAAAAAAAAAGAAGAAGAAGAAGAAAGAAGGAAGGAAAGAAAGAAACAAAGAAACAAAGAAAGAAAGAAAATATTTGATGCTTTAGTTTACTTTTTAAATTCTTGCAGGCTTTTTGGTTTTACTTTATAACAACACTTAATTTAAGATATGCATTTTTATTTTAAATAACTTTTTATTAAAGTATCTTTTGCTTATAAGCAAAAAAAATGTTATTATACTGGTCTGTTATTCTTAGAAAATGAAACTGAAATAGCAGAGGGTTGATGCTGGACTTGGAAATTCCTTCTCCTCACTGTCAGAATTTTTCTGAAATCTAGGCCCACCTACATACACACCTATTAATAGCAACATTCTTCAGGATTTTATGCTCTGTATCCCTTTGTGAATTATCTTTGATTCTTATGATTAACAATTAACACATTCACCTCATTCAAGGTTTTCTCCCTTGTAATTTTGCTCAGGGATGGAAACTAATGAGGCCATGTGTCCATCCGTTCTGCAAACATCTCCTCCCAGCTGAGCCAGCATCCATCCGCAGAGCAGTGGTGTGTGGCAGCAGGGTAGGCTGGGGGGGAGCACAGGGATCGATCTGTCTGTGCCTGCGTGGAACATGATATCCTTGAAACTACCTAAGATTTCAGGACACAAAATGATAAGACAAAAAGACCTAATCTTAGCGGGCTTTGCAGCACAATGGAATTTTGTTGCACTATAAAGGGAGATTAAATAGCGAAAAATTCAGGAAAAAGAATGAAAATGGACACAATTACATTAAGAGAAGTAACTCAGGCTCAGAAAGACAAATACTGCATTTCCCCTCCCATGTATGGATCCTAGCTTCTAACACACACACACACACAGACACACGAGTATGTAAAGGATGGGTAGAAGTCAGGGCAAGAGAAGGAACTAGTGACTCAGGGAGGAGTGTGGACAAATAGAACACACGTGATATGAGAGGGAAAGAGGAAATGCCGGGGGAAGAATGGTATACATGGAGTGGTAGATAGGGAGCTTGAAAAAGGACCAGATGGAGGGGGTGGTCAACCAAAATAAATCTGTAAGACAATGCTGTCAGGAGCCCTATTATTAATGTAACTTAAAAGTTAAAGAATTTTAAATTCTTTACAGATGATCCACCCCCTTGTTGTATGTCCCTCTGTTGCTAGAGTTTTCCTGCCTGGCCCACAGTCAGGACAAATCTCTCTCACCCGCCAGTCCCAAGCCGCTCAAACCCGATCAAGTAAACATAGACACTTATATTGGTTTCAAACTGTATGGCCGTGGCAGGCTTCTTGCTAACTGTTCTTACAGCTTAATCCATTTCTATTAACCTATACCTTGCCACGTGGCTTGTGGCTTACCGGTACTTTACATCTTTCTTGTCCTGATGGCGGCTGGCAGTGTCTCCTCTCTCCCAGCTTCCTGTTCTCTCAACTTTCCTCTCTGTTAGTCCCGCCTATACTTCCTGCCTGGCCACTGCCAATCAGTGATTTATTCATTGACCAATCAGCAACACATTTGACATACAGACCATCCCACAGCACCTCCCCTTTTCTTTTCTTAAAAAGGAAGGTTTTAACCTTTACATATCTCCAAAGTCAGCTTGGTATATTTGGGAATTTGGGCGTAGCTTCTCTTATTACTTCCTGTTGGAGGGGGGCGCTGTATCTTATGGGGAAACAAAGAAAATTTTAGGATCATGGAGTAGTCCGTGAGGCTGTATCATCTGAGCCAGTTGACTTGAAACGGTTCTGGATGTTGGATCATCTGGGCCATGGTGTCATCGGAGACCTTTCAGGGGGTCTTGGCTGGTCAAACCTGATGTGTCTTAATCTGGAACAGATCCATAGCCTCTGACTTTCTGTGGAAACAAAAGCAGAATCTCCTTTCCAAAGCAACATATCTTTATATCCAAATTTTGAAGTCAAGGTACCTTTAAAATATACATTTTGGCATAACTCAACAGCTTTTACAATCAAATGTTTTTTTTTAGTTACGAATATCAAAGAGAACATAATCCAGATTCTCTGTGTGGTAGCCATCTTTACGTGGCTTATTTTTTTATATTAGCTTGAGCCTATTGCTTTAAATTGTAGCCTTCTAAGCCTGAAACGGCGCTGGTGTTGTGGCTGCTGGCTCCGCCCACTTCAGCTTTTCAAAATGGTGGTGATACATTTCTTGTCAGCTCTGGGAGCCATCAACTCTCAGAAATAGTGGGTCTATGCTTTTATTAAAGCAGCGTATAGCCCAGAAACCTCTTTTGTTTTGTACTAGCAAAGGCTAAATCCACAATGTAGCTTAATGTGTCACTTGCAGAGGCCTCATTCCCGCCATACTGAAGGTCGAGCGCGCACGCCAGCAACCCGCCAGTAGCTCAAACCGGCAGCTGCCGCTCATTTGAGAGAGACATTAGGAACTGTTTTTAGTTCCGTTTTAGAATCTTTTTTTTTAGTTTTTAGGTGGAAACTCTTGTCACCACGTTGGACGCCATTTGTTGCTAGAGTTTTCCTGCCTGGCCCACAGTCAGGACAAATCTCTCTCACCCGCCAGTCCCAAGCCGCTCAAACCCGATCAAGTAAACATAGACACTTATATTGGTTTCAAACTGTATGGCCGTGGCAGGCTTCTTGCTAACTGTTCTTACAGCTTAATCCATTTCTATTAATCTATACCTTGCCACGTGGCTTGTGGCTTACCGGTACTTTACATCTTTCTTGTCCTGATGGCGGCTGGCAGTGTCTCCTCTCTCCCAGCTTCCTGTTCTCTCAACTTTCCTCTCTGTTAGTCCCGCCTATACTTCCTGCCTGGCCACTGCCAATCAGTGATTTATTCATTGACCAATCAGCAACACATTTGACATACAGACCATCCCACAGCATCCCTCTGACAGATGATTTCCACTGACCTACTTAAATAGTCACTCTGCATTGTGTTGTTAACTCTCAGTAACTTCCCATTCTATTACAGCTTAGCTACAAAAAAAAAAAAAGTTATTCAGTGCACTTACAGCCTTGCTCCAAAGGGATTATTTAATGCATTAGTCCTGTATAAAATTTATCTTTTTGACCACCTCATTGAACACACAGAAGCACTTCATAAACATCATCTATAAACATGAGGGAACAGTTCATCATTACTATGTACTCATTCAAGTGCAGTATCAACCACCGGGTTAAATTTGTTTTCTACCCAGTTGTATGCACAACTCTAGACAACAGCAAAAGAAATATTTATTTGTCTCAATGGTCCTTGTATACATTGTTTTCTTCTTCTCCTCCTGCTCCTGCTCCTCCTCCTCCTCTTCTTCTTCCTCCTCCTCCTCTCTAAAGCAGCTTGATCTAGTTTCACAGATTCTTCACCTCTTCCTCCCTTGTTTGGCTCTGCAAAGAGTATCTGAAATTGACTTGCATTTGACATCCTGATCCTGGACAAGACTGAATTATTTTGTTTGCAAATCTTCTTGGGGGATATTTTTACAGTTATTCATGGCTAATTAACAAACATCTCACAATAGCTGCTTACACTGATTGCACAGAGTACTTGGTAAAATGGAGGAGTAAGGAAAAATGAGCAGTAACACTGGATTTCCAGATAACCCCGAAGTTACTAATCTTTTTAGTTATTTCTTCCCAACAGCAATATTTACTTCTAGGGTGTTCCCTTCTCTTTCTTTCACTCTGCTAGTTAATTTTGTTCATTGTGGACCACCCTCAAATGTAGAAGCTTGAAAGACAAATCATTGGTGAAGCTCGTGATTATACAGGACAGGAATTGTGACTGGGCTCAGCTGGGTGGTTCTCTTGTTATGGACCAGACATATCTCTCTTGGAGCTTGCTAAGGTATCCTGCTCCACTCACACACCACTTAGAGCTCTAACTATTGCTTGAGGGTATCACAGTTCTCTTCAAGGCCTTTTATTCTCCAGCAAGTTAACTGTACTTCATGATCTAGGGAGAACAAGTCCAGTGCACAACACTTTCCAAATCTTAGGCACCATCACATTTACAACTATGAAATTCTTCCAGACTCAAGGACTAGATGAACAGTGTAACTTTTAGTATCAAAATGCTATGAAGTCGCAGCACAACTATTTGGATCCAGGGATGAAAGAAATTGTGGCCATCTTTGTATCTTACTACAATCATATGCATGTCTAAACATAGACACACATCCAATTTGAAGTAGGTCAACATGAAAAAGGAATTCTATTAATATGTACTAAAATTTACATACATTCAAAACTTTAAGGGATTAAAATATTTATTCAATTTTCAAGTAAAATCAATACTGAAGAAGGGTATTCTCATGACTCACAGGTCTTGATTGACATCTGACCTTCCACCATATGTTTTTGGGATTTTATATTTGAGAATGAGTTATCAGAATTAGATCCATACCAATCCTTTGATACCATGAAACACAAGCACTCACTGTGTCTGCCACTTGGGTTTGAAGAAAGAAGAAAGAGGTCATGAAGAGGTAATGCTTAAATTCAAATTTGATGGTAAGTAGATAAAAGGAAATGGACACAAAAGATGGAAGGAGAGCCCTGTGAAGCCAGATAAATCTCAAAGAAAAAAACAGGATAGAAATTTACCATATTATTTCCTTGGCATTGAGGATTCAGGGCCATTCACACAGTACCAGATAAATCAATACAATAAATCTTTGTTATCTGTCACTCTGCAAAACTCGAGGCTGAGATTTCAGATATCTCTCTAAAATGTTTTTTAGAAAGTTAATTGAATTAGAATAGAAATAGGCCAACTGATGATAGATTTTCTATCAGGTTTTTTAAAGGATTATAACCCATTGGTTTATGTGGCTAAGAAATACTTGGCAGTAAGTAAGCATACATAAATGCAATGAGAGGACAGGATGGAATTCTGCCTAGAAATGTGAGAGATGGAAGCTGCTTTAGAAAGCTCCTGGAGGAGACATTGGAGCTAGAACTAGGTGGGTGATAGATGATAGCATCTCTGCCCATTCAGCCTGGAGTCTGCTCAGACTAGAGAGAAGGAACAGAGCCAGCAAAGTTGATGGTGTTGGCTAGTCCATCAGGCAATCTCTTTTATGAAAACATAAGATCCACTTTCATTCATCCACACTGGCTTGAGTCCAGCATCTACTATAGCCTTTCACACATATATGGATCTTTCTAGCTTTGGTAATTGTCTACTCCACTCCATCCTGCTAAGAAGCAACTGTACAGACGTAGAAAACCCCAAAGAAACTGATGCACATACGAACTCATGGAGACTGTGACAGCATGCACAAGATCTGTACAGGATCAAACCCAATAAAATCCCAGCACTGTGAAGAAAAAATTCATAAGAGGCAGCTTGTTTAGTTTCTTCAAATTTCAGCTTCCACAAATGAACAGTGGCTATTATTGTTCTGTTCACTTTATGAAATTGTGGTGACTTAACATAGAAAGTGCTAGGAGCATGATTGGTAATTAGCAAGGTTATATCAGTTTTAGGTAGTATTGACCCATGAAGATTTCTTTCCTGGTATCTCAGAAGTCCTATACATGCCACCATGACTACTTTCCCAGAAGCTCCTCAGATATCTGGACATCAGTCATGGATATCACTTGTGTCTACACTGTCTACTCACATAGGTCATTTGTTACCTTTGGGTATATATCATAAACTCCTTAAAAATGAAATCACTTATAATGCTTTTTTGGACACCATCAAATTAAGATATGATGGGATGTCTTTTGTTATTGTGACTTTTCCAAAATTCAGATTTTCAAACTTTGTATCTAGGGTAGCTCATAAATGCAAAACTAACTTGATTCTTCAGCATCAGTCAGTTTCTGCCATTATAATAAAATACCCAAGAAAATTAATTTATAAGAAGAACAAGTTATTTTTGTCTCATTGATTTGAAGATTTTAGTTCACGATGGGGAGCACCCAATACTTCTGGATTTCCTGTGATGGGACTGGATGTCAATGGTAAAAGAAATGTGTGGTAGAGCAAACTTCTCACCTTTAGAGCAGAAAGCAAAAGAGAAGCATGAAGGAACTCATGTTCCTAAATCTCTTGATGTCACTCAATAGCCCAATAACATAAAGACTTCTCATAAGACCCTACCTCCCAAAGGTTCTTAACCTCCCAATATTGCCCGACACCCCTCACCCTTTAATACGGGCCTTTGGGGACATTTAATATCTTAACTATAGCAACTGAAAGTGATTATACAAGTTATTCACATATCCTTTCAAACAATATTACTTAATTTGCTAGAAACTAAATCATCCCTGTGGATGAAGTGATGAAAAAATTATTTGGTAAATGATCTACCGAAGTTTCAATTCCCTACAGTAACCCCTTGCAGAATAATTTGAATATGGCCTCAGGTGTTGATTTTCGGAATGCAAACACAGCTCCATCAGGCACAGCAGCTGTGGCCCCGTCTCTGCAGCCTCCACTACAGATCGAGTTGAAATCTATTCCTTAGCTCCCCTGTACCTACATTTTGGAAACAGTTGTTCAGTTTCCTGACCACCACAGTCTGTCTTTTCCAAGTTCTCTTGATGAAATGACTCTCCCACAGAGCCCACTGGAACATTTTCAGAATAGTTCTCTTGGGTTTAGGCGATATGCAAGCAGGATGACCTGTATTTGATCTGACCCACATAAAAAAGCCAACCATGTAGCATCTTATATTCTTATAAGATAAATCTTATAATCCCAGTGCTGGGAAGGTAGAGACGGAAAACCTGGGGTTTCTGCCCAAGCCTTGTCTGATGTGCATTTCCCGAGCCTGTGAGATGCCTTGTCTCAAAAGACAAGATGGATAATGACTGAGGAGTGACATGCAAGGTTGTCTTTTAGCCTACACACACTCACACAGGTACACCCACGGGAACATATTCACACACACACACACACACACACACACACACACACACACACACACACACAGAGAGAGAGAGAGAGAGAGAGAGAGAGAGAGAGAGAGAGAGAACCGAATTCTATTTTAGATGAAAAAATTACCCATAATTTTAATCTCCCTAAGCCTATATCATATCTGGAACATAGTGGGCACTGTTTTAACATTTTTTAGCAGATACACCAATAACAGACATGTAAATTTATGAAAGCTGAATTTGGCTAAATTGTATATCTAATATCTTTTATAAAATTATCTACAAAAAAGCCATCATCTCAATTCAGGTATTATATTGTTGTATCTTATAAAACCATTGTGCACTGTAGGTCCAACAACCCTGAGAAGATGGTCTGAACTGATAATCCCCTTTCATAGGTGAAAATCTTCCCAGCAGTGTTTTAATGACTTGCCCCAGATTACCAAGGCAGTGATTGGAAAAGTACAGAGCCTGTGTTCTTTTTAGCTTTGGGGCGCTTAAGACAAATTATAGGCAAAAAAACTATTTCATCAGTAAACATCTGACTGCTAGAAATAAATGGAAGAGGAGAACCTAAAGCAATTTAGAAACTGTCAGGGAAATCGCTGATTGGAAAATGTAGTCACAAACTCTTCTGATGAGCAGCGCATCCCTTTATTTCCCCACAACCCCTTTTCAGAGGAGGCTTCAACATTCTACTTGGGTGTAGGGGAATTCTGAAGGGATGTTGAAGGATTGGCAGGTGAAGATACCTGAGTCCATTCATCTAGGAAACTCAAGCAGTGTGTTTTTAACTTCCAGTCATTCCAAGCTCTTTCTTCTCAGGAGACCATAGACTGTGCCTATCAACTACATCATGGAGGCCTTCTCCCAACAACTCCCAGCTGGTGAGATTCCTACAGAACCTTCTTGAACTACTCTCACTGTGCACCTGGACCAAACAGACTGGGCCCTGAGAAAGCTCTGCAGTAAATGAGGTGCTGGCTCAGAGCCCGCCCATCCACTCACCAGAGTGCATAACCTTTTCTGCCTAGTTTCTGTGTTTGGAGCAACTACTGTATCTAGAAGGACGATGGTCATTTACAAACAGAGCTTTGTTTTGCTAACCTGGCTTAGAGAGATGATGGAAATAAAACACAAAGGCTCGACTATAATGTCTTGCTCGTTAAATCTTTGTGGGACTTCTGAGCTCCATGGTGTCCAAGAAGCCAACCTGTATCCTACTTGACCAGGCAGTGAGTGGGTTTTTGACCTGACATGTGGATTGAAGCAACATACCAATTGGTTCAACAAGAAGACGACTCTGAGTCTGGACCTGAGGAGTAGGTGCTGAGAGAGCTCTATATCTCCATAGTGTTGAAACTGACAAAAGATCGAGAACACATGTTAGGATTAGTGTCCTTCCTCTTCATCCTGAATGAATGATGGATGGATGGGTGGATGGATGAATGGATAGATGGACAGATGAGTAGATGGATAGTTGGATGGATGGATGGATGGATGGATGGATGGATGGATGGATGGATGGGTAGATGGGTGGGTGGATGGAGGGATGGATGAATGGACACATAGATAAATGGGTAGATGTGTGTATGGGTGGGTAGATGGGCAGATGTACCTGCTTGAACAGATGGCCCCAATAGCCTAGTAAATTCAACACTATTTTCTTGGGTTTCTGAGGTTTTTAGAAGTTTCTCCTTCTAGAACAGAAGCATCTGCTACATGAGAGTATCTACAAGGCTGTTCAGGAAGACAAGCAGGAGCTCATGGGCAGTTTTAACAAAGATCCTACTTTAAGATAAGAAATTATAGGTTTGCTAGATCCTTACATTTAGTGAAAAAAACCAATATACTGAATAGTTATTTGCCGCTTAATTGTATTAATTACTATATGCCTTTAAATATTTCTCTGAATTATTTTATCCTTTCAAGGATTTCTAATTAAATCATGTTAAGATATTAACTGTTTAAAGTTTTAATTTGCGGGGCAGTCATATTTAAATAAAACAGCATCGACATCACATGCCCTAAATTTCTCACGCCTTTGGGAAATGAACTGTGTGGATCACAGAATATAGCAGTTTGTCCTTTTTATGTGTGAAAACCTGGGGAGTGTGTGATTCCCTGTCATATGCTGGCCTTGTAAACACAAGCTTATAAGGTGAAATCAAATTTCTAACAAGAGACTGTCAAATGCAGTGAGTGTGACTTGTGCTACTAATAGTAGCTATTTTTATACATGATACTTCTAACAACAAATTGTGCATGTGTGTATGTGCGTGTGTGTGTGTGTGTGTGTGTGTGTGTGTGTGTGTTCACAACTTCACTAGCTTTCAGACTCCAACTTGGGATCAGACGATTTACTTCAACTCTTAACACTACCCCATAACCTAATGATCTAACTGGTTCATCAGACTCCCCAAGTCACAAAGCTAAGTACTGCAGACTGCCCTATTCCATAAGCCAAGCACAAACCCAGGCTATCTGCTGTTCTTACTGGCTATAATCAGGTCCACACACCTTTCCTTTGTGTCTGAGAATTTGCTAGAACAGTTCAGAGGAAATCAGTTCATTTGACCATCAAATGAACTGACTTGTTATAAAGGTTCAACCAAATGGAAGATGCATAGGACAAGAAACTGATGGGTGAGGACATCCATAATATCTCCAGAGGCTTCACCTTACAGCACTCAGCTGAGTTCATCAGCCAGGAAGCTCCCTGAACTCCATTGTTGAGAGCTCCTATGAAGGTCTAATTTATATGCACTGGCATGATTGATAAATCATTGACCATTATGATTAGATTAATTTCCATTCTTATAGGCAGGTGTGGGGTTCAAGTTCCAATTTTTCTATCACATGGTTGATTCTCCTGCAACCAGTGCCCCACATTCTGTAGACACTAAGAGCCTTCACCTCACTAGCATATGCTCAAGTATGATTGAAAGGGGTTTATTATGCATAACAAAGCTAAGACTCTCACATTATCATTCAAAAATTTGAGAGCTTTTAAGGTATCTATGTGAGAAAATGGAAATGAAGATCAGATATGAATTTCTGATTATATGGCAATATTAGTGTATGCTTTTGGGAAAACATACAAATAAGATGGCAAATATTAAAAGGAATAGCATTTGATTCTGACACCTGAGAGGGCTGCTCCCAGTAGATAGTTCTGATTTATGTTATCAAGTTAAGCATTTGGGTACAAACATCCTCTGATTTGGAAACATGCTGGGTGAAAATTAGCATCAAATCTGGCCGTATAAAGTGCATCTAAATAATTGAAATCTAATGAAAGTTTAAGATGTTACAGAAAGCGTGGCAAGCTTCCGTGGCTCTCAGCATTACCTCCAGTGTTCTCAGTTTTATAAGACAAAGACAGATGAACCAAGGAAGCACTCTGAATGACTGACATTCTATATTGGAAACCCAAAGATAGAAAACCCAAGTTTTATAATGATAAGGAAGCAGCCGAGATGTTTGTGTGTGTGTGAACTTGCTAGATTCTCATTTCCTAGTCTGTAACTTCATTCTAGAATGATAGATTTAGTTAGGATGAGCTCAGTTTTGCTGTGCTAACCAGTAACCTCTCTCTCTTTCTCATGCGTCAAGTGTATCAAAGATTTTCAGACCTCTCTCATTATTGTTTTCTTCTTGTCTCTGTTTTCAGAACAACACAAATCTCAGTTGTTCCTGCTGTGATCAAAGGGATCTTTCTCAGGCAATTCAATAAATACACAAGCAATATTCATCACTTCTCATCGTTATTGGTCATCAGGACACACATGACCTTAAAGGAGCCAAGAATCCCATCTACACTCCAGAATGCTGAGTGGATATTACTAAATCACTAAAGGCCATTACATTGGACATGTTTGAGGACTCTGTAACAAATGCTGAGTGTAAGTTCAACATTGAAAGCAATTTAAAGAGAAACAGGAACACTTTTAGATTTTTTTTTTTTAGAAAAGGGGGAAATTAGAGACAAAACTGCAAGATGAGGAGCTGTGGAAGTAGCATGCATAAAGTTTCTTCAGAATTGGGAGACATTACCAGATGTCTCATGTTAGAAGATAATATTTATTTGTTCTTAAGTATTCATAGTTCCTAATGCTTACATTATAACCTGCAAAGAATCAGCAATAAAATGACCTTACATATATACTTGAGGATTGGAGAGATGGGAACGTGTATGCCTAAAACATGTAAATTTTTCTTTCTGGGCACATTTACATGCATGGAAACAGAAAAGAGAAAGACCCCAGACAAGAAAATGTCCTGGCACATAGTAAGCATAAAATGCAAGTATTTATTCCAAGATAAGGTATAATTACATTAGACTTCTTCCCCTAGGCCGGTAAATGTTCTGCAGAAGACATCTAATGAAAACTTCTTGTTTGACTCTGATTACAATTTCATCCCTCCACAGAAGCTGGTAGAGGCTTCTTTTCTTAACTTCCTTTACTTAGTCATCAAATGTGTCAGTAATTTGGAAGTTAAGAAAATCTGTACTAGGCAAAGTTTTCATGCTCATCCTGCAATGGCTTGTGAGCACCAGACACAGATAGCAGAACTGTTCAGAAGATTAATTCGAATTCCATGGACAAAGTTTCCAAAGGCAAATGTCCCCACAAAGAATGAGGTGTTGCTTTAACAACATACTTCTGAACATCTAAAGGCCAGCAGTGAGCTCATCTAGTCTGGCTCTCCCCAGGAGAGCTCTAATTTAAAAGGATAACTATAAAAGCTAGCAGAGAGGCTATGTGTTACAGTGGCCAGAGGCCTGTGCTGTCCCCCACAGGCTCCTGTGTGTGTGTATTTGGTCTCAGTTGTTGGTGCTGTTTGGGTAGATTGTGGCACCTTTGAGGCATGGCTCTCTGGCTGACATGGACTGCTGGAGGCAGTCATTGAAGGTGACATCTGCTTTTGCATCTGGTCCAAAATTTCAGCTTTCTAAATCATCTAGATGTAAGCAAGTTGCAGCTGCAAATATTAGGACCACAAACTGGCCACTCTAGCCACCAGGCCTTCGCCACCGTAATGGACTGTACTCCTCAAACTGGGAACAGGGATGAACATTTCCTCCATTGTTGCTTCTGTCACATTGAGAAAAATAACTAACACAGTACACAACCCAACAATAAAGCAGGTTTTTAAAAACATCACTAAAGCCAAAAATCCCAAATGAACTGAAACCCCAAATAAAAGCTAGAAGTCCCAGACACTTATCTTTAAAATTAAACATTATTTTAATAATAACAATTAAAAGTAGAGTCATGAGAGTTAGACTTGCTGCTTTAAGATTTATTTTATTTTTAATTATGTGTATAATGCTCATGTCTGCCTGTGTCGATGTATGCATGTGAGTGCAGGGGTCCATGAAAAACAGAAGAGGGTGCTGCATCTCCTGAAACAGAGTTACAGGCGATGTGAATTGCCTATTGTGGGTGCTGGGAACCGAACTCATGTCTCCTAAAAGAGCAGTTTGTGCTCTTCACCTTTGAATCATGTCTTCCATCCCTACACCCACTTCTTGACATGGCAACTGCCCGTTAACAGCCAACAGGTGGCAGAACCATTCAACCATAATTTTGTTTTTCATCAGCCAACATAGGAGGCTATATGATTAGAGACAGAACAGTTAACTTACAAGAAGAACTATCCAGAACGGTGGGCAGATCTTGTATTCTAGGTCTCAGCTGTGGAGAGCATTGCTTAGCTAATGGGAGAGGCATTGTCAGATGATTGTTTAAAGAATGAATGGCAGTTCTGGTGGAAAGTGAAAAACACAAGGTATTTTATGTCTAGAGTAGGATGAGAGGTCAAAGGCCAACTCACTAACTCAGCCAAGAACACTGGGAAGCTGAAAGTCACAGACAAGGCAAGGTAGGTGGAGTCAGGATAATGTTTCTTAGAAGTAAGACAGGAAGCTGGTTGCATTCACACCTGAAAACCTGAGATTCCTCTAAAATGGGGGGAGGGGCAGTTCTGATGACAGTCTACTGAAGAGTTAGTGCTAGGAGAGATGGAACTTTTGAGATAATTCTGAGTTGGGAGAATTTCCAGGAATCTATTCTCTATCTGCAAAATACAAAGATAGGCTCTTGACAGTGAATTGCCAGAAGATCTGTGGTAACCTAGTAATAAAATTTAAATTCTAAATACCATCCAAAACAAGGAGTAAGAGTGTTCTCTTAAAAACATGCATGAATTTAGAAGCCATAGCTGTGATAAGTAGAACACTGCTCCAAGATAGTGACATAATTTTGACTTAATAGTTTTTGTTCAAAGTAGGTTCAAAGTAGGCCTTAATGTGAAGAGACTCCACCTCTGAGACTCACGGAGTAAAAAGTCACCAACAAGTATCTTATGTTGGAATAAAGCAAAGGGAACAGTTCATTTTTGGGACAGAGCTTCACTCTTTAGGCTAGACTGGCCCAGAACTCATGGTAGTTCCCTGCCTCTGCTTCTTAAGTACTGGGATTGCAGGCATGAGCCACCGTACATGGCTGCCAAGGACATTGTCATGTGATGTGGTGTCTCCCAAGACACCCTGTGGCATGTCACACTAACAACTTAAGACCTAGACAACATGCCTTCTCCAGTCCCAGAAGCCTATGGGTCTTCAGCATTTAATAGTCTCTGCAGATGGGGGTGTGTCTTACAGATGTCAAGGAAGCTTCCTGACAGACTCAGACACAGGAGACAAGTCTGTAGGAACTCACTGTTGTCAATAATTTGTCTGGCATGATTATTTAGCAGCAACTGTGGAAATGTAAAAAGACAGTCAGGCCCTTTTCTGACTTATTCCTCCTACCTGAATTTTCAGACATTTCTTTTCTTTTCTTTTGTTAAAAATATCCTAACTAGCATCTCTTATGGCTTTTCAGTTGTCCAATTCACTCACTTAGTATGTCTTTATAGCTCATGGTAAGTACAGCTTTTCAGGTCTATGAATGTTTCCTTTTTTGTTTAAGGAGGATTTGGTTAAAATGTATGTGCATGTATGTATAGGAGTATTCACAAGCATATATATATGTATATATATGTATGTATGTTTATATATATGTATATATGTATGTATATAACATAGTGAGCCAGCATACATATATGTGCACACATACACCTTCACATACATACAAACATACATATACCCATTCTACAGTGACTACACGTTTTGGAGATGGTTGTCTGGGGTCATCTCCCACTTCTCCGCTTATTAGTTGTATATAGCATATTGAACACTGGTCTGCCTGTCTAAACAGGAGCTAAACCCATTTGCTTCCTAATTACACTCACAGCAGAAAATAAGGATGGACATGAATGCTTATTGTATTCTCCACGGTAATCCCTCTTTACTGACATCCCTCTCACACAGCCCACCTTTCCAAGGGGGTTATTGGCATAATTCCATTGGGAGGTTAAGCTGATTTTCATTTGATGTGGGTATAAATCAAGTAAGACTTGATCTTTACAGATAATTGAAAAGATAGGTAAATGATACACTGACAAATTCCATGTAAATGTAAAATATAAGCCAGGATATTAGCATAGTAACCTATTTTCAAGAGAACCTTCTAAAAATACCACAAGCACATTCTTGACAATTGGTACACATGCTAGGGATGTTTGAAAAAGCAATGTGGAAGTTTACTATTATATCGACTTTATGTTTACATATTCACGGAAAAGAGTTTAGTGGGAGTTACCCCTCATAGGGGACAGAATTTTTTCCAGAAGCTATAGGCTGGCAATTAAAAAGGCTCAGTGCCAGATATGGGCTACCTCCCCTCAAATTGTTATCATATGTGTCCCAGCGCCACCCTCTACCCCCCAAATAATTCAGTCTATTGCCATTGCTTTTGGCTACTCGCTAGAACTTGATGGTAAGACCCTATTGCTGATGGCATCACATACTCTGACCACACAAGACAAAGAGAAATCGAGATGCGACTGACCAGTGAACTTCCTCCTTGCTGGCCAGCTTTCATGGTACCAGAATATACTATGCAGGCTGCTGGAGGGTAACGTCATCAGCAAACTTACCCAGCTGTGAACTCTGTGATGTTATGGGAGTAAATAAACCATGTCGGATTGGATATGAGGCCAAAAGAACAGCATTGATCACAAGAATTCTCACCTTATAAACCACCACCAATAAAAATTTCACCCCTCACTGAGGAGCTGTTGGCTTATAAAGTGAGAATTCTTGTGAACCTTTTTGCTCTTTTGGCAATCATTCGCTGCATCGCCTTAAATTATTTTGATGTGTTTTTTTCTAGATGGCTTTTAATCTGGGGTATCTTTGCAACATTCTAAAATTTCCATTGTGAGAACTACAGGGACTGGTAAGTGGAAAAGTTATCTAGCTTGGAGCTGGATAGCTGTATAATTTAGGTAGTGTGAAGTAGTACTGATAATTATAAGCTCTGTGTGTGTGTGTGTGTGTGTGTGTGTGTGTGTGTGTGTGTGTTTCCATGTCTTCAGTAACAGAAACAGTGTGCAATACTGCTCAAACCGCTGTGTTTCTTTATAGGAGTCACTGAGTCCAAGTTTCATATTAGCTCTGCACAATACAAAATGTAAGTGATTTTTCAGATAATGAAACCTAAAAAGAAAAGTTGTCGTTCCCTGGTCTATATGCTATAAAAGAATGTTGTCGGCCGGGCGGTGGTGGCGCACGCCTTTAATCCCAGCACTCGGGAGGCAGAGCCAGGCGGATCTCTGTGAGTTCGAGGCCAGCCTGGGCTACCAAGTGAGTTCCAGGAAAGGCGCAAAGCTACACAGAGAAACCCTGTCTCGAAAAACCAAAAAAAAAAAAAAAAAAAAGAATGTTGTCTAATAAAAAAAAAAACACAGATGGTGCTATGGGATGGTCTGTATGTCAAATGTGTTGCTGATTGGTCAATAAATAAATCACTGATTGGCCATTGGCCAGGCAGGAAGTGTAGGCGGGACAAGGAGGAGAATAAAGCTGGGAAGTGGAAGGCTGAGTCAGAGAGACACTGCCAGCCGCCATGATGACAAACAGCATGTGAAGATGCCAGTAAGCCACAAGCCATGTGGCAAGGTATAGATTAATGGAAATGGATTAATTTAAGCTGTAAGAACAGTTAGCAAGAAGCCTGCCATGGCCATACAGTTTGTAACCAATATAAGTCTCTGTGTTTACTTGGTCGGGTCTGAGCGGCTGTGGGACTAGCAGGTGAGAGAGATTTGCCCTGACTGTGGGCCAGGCAGGAAAACTCCATCTACAAGATGGCTTTTAAAAAAGAGGTCATTAGACTGTTAAGGTTTGTAATGGCAAAGATTTTGTCCCCAGTGGTCACGGAGTGGTCTCCCATATATGTGAGAGTACCCAGCAATAATGGATGTGGTGACACATTTTTGATGCTCTTTCTTGCCTTCAGACAAAGAGACTGAACTTTGTCTATGTTCTATAGACCATCCATGCAACCAAATTAATAGCACGCCTTGAGATCATTTAAGATTATGTTCTTAACTTGCTGCTGCCCTACTGTGTACTCAACCTATTTAAGGCATATGCATAGCTTTAATGTTACCTACTCCTCCAAGCCCCTGACTCAGAAAAATGTGTGTGTGTGTGTGTGTGTGTGTGTGTGTGTGTGTGTGTGTGTGTGTGCTGTGTTAATCGTTTGCTTAAAACAGCCAGCAAGATGAAAGCAACCTTAAACAAAACAAATGTCTCTTAAAAGTTGGACGCAACATGTGGATGTAGGGTGACAATATCTGTTTGCAGTTTTGAGTGCTATTCTGGGTCAATTGGGGGTTAGTAAAGTCACTTCTTTCCTTGTGAGACTCTGTTAAAGATCTCTATATGAAAAGTGCCCTTGTTCCTTTCCTATACCCTGAGCTGTTAATAAATACAGAGCAAAGCCCTTTGTTAAGGAGAGGAGAAACACACACACACACACACACACACACACACACACACACACACACACACACACACACACCAGCCAGATTACAGACAGGCCAGTAACCACAGACTTCAGACTGGTGGAAGACACGGGGAGAGAAGTGAAGAACTCAAATTTGGGCTTACTTTTGCTCAAACCACTCCAACAGGAAGATCCTGTTATTATTATTGTTATTATTATTATTATTATTATTATTATTATTATTATTATTAATTCCTTAACATGACGTTGATGCAAGTAGGCACCTGCTATGGTTTAGATGTGAAATGTCCCCTGCAGGTTCATGTTTTGGATGCTGACTAACCAGCTTTTGGGAGGCTGTGGAGTCTGTAAGGGGTGGGGCTTCACTGATAGAAAAGGTCACTGGGAGGTGGGGGCAGCCGTTGAGAGTTCTATCTACCCACTCCTGGTTCCTGACTTGTTTTTGGCATCCTGTAGACAGAACTCCCTGGAACCATAAGCTAAAATAAAGCTTTCCTGCTTTGAGTTGCTTCTGTTAGGCATGCATGCTGGTGGAGAAGTAACTCACAGAAAATGCACCTGATAATGTTTATTAAATTGTTTGGGCAACAAAATTAAAGACGAAATCTTCTAATCCAAAAATTTTTTCCCCAAAGATGGTAGAGAAAGAAAACATTAGTGAATGCCTTTAACTATCATGCAGGGGCTGGGAAGATCGCTCGGTTCCTCAAGTTCTTGCTTTGAAAGTGTGAGGACCTAAGGTCAGCCAGAGTCTGTGCATTGAAACCTGGTGTCGTGGCGTATACTTGTAATCACTCTGTAGAGGAGGCAGACACAGGCAGACCCCAGGGCAGACCCCAGACTCCACAGCCAGTCTCACCCACTTGGTCAGCTCTGGGGAAGTGAGCGAATCTGTCTCAGAAACCAAGGTGGATGGCTCCTGAATGGTGGCACCTGGGGCAGTCCTCTGACCTCCGAATACGCGCAAATGCACGCATACCTGCCTATGCCTGTGCACTGAGCACACACCAAATAATCTACAGTGCAGTGCTTCCAATAGACAATCCACTGAGACTTCTGTAGTCCACCGAGACAGGAAGAAATCAGATTGTTTTATGCAGTCAAGCAGATACAGGCCCCACAGACACGTCTCCAAAGAGAAACAGAAACTAGACCTTGAAACAGGAGGACATGGCTCGTCACATATAGGTCAGCTTAACGTTTCCCGGTAGGTGGAGTGATCACCCATGAGAGCATACTGGCTTTATCTAGTGACTAGCTCTTTATCTAATTTCTCATATCTTTAGGATATAGGGTCCTTTTGCAAACCAGAGAAGGAGTTCACTGAAGTAAGGCCCTTACTGCCAGGGATCTTAGAGGTAGAGGAGCTAGCCCCCTTGACGGTCACACTTCTAGAAGGTAGCTCAGGTCCTTAGAAAGATATGTGTGTGCCACAAGACTGACAAATACTCCGTCTAGACTTTAAAAGAAGAAGATAGACACACAGACACACAGAAACACATGCATATGTCAAGATACAAAAAAATATATTTTCTTTTCTAATTAATTTTATATCCTGGCACAGCAATTTCCCCTCCCTCCTCTCTTCCCAGTCCCCCTCCCGCCCGTTCCCACCCCCAATCCATTCTTCCTCTGTTTCTGTTTAGGAAAGGACAGATCTCCCATGGATAGCAACAAAGCATGACATATTAAGTTACAGTAAGACTAAGCACCTTCCCTTGTATTTAGGCTGCCAAGGTGACCCAGAATGAGGAATAGGGTCCCAAAAGCCAGTAAAAGAATCAGAGACAACCCCTGTTCCCACTGTTAGGAGTCCTACAAGAGGACCAAGCTACACAACTGTAACATATGTGCAGAGTGCCTAGGTCAGTCCCATGCAGGCTCTCTGGTTGTTGGTTCAGTCTCTGTGAACCCCTGTGAGACCAGGTTAGTTGATTCTGTGGCTTTTCTTGTGGTGTCCTTGACCCCTCTTGCTCCTACGATCTTTTCTCCCCGCTCTTCTGCAGGATTCCCTAAGCTCTCCCTAATGTTTGGCCATGAGTCTGCATCTGTTCCCATCAATTGTTGGATAAAGCCTCTCTGATGACATTTGGGCTAGGCCTTACTCAGTACAGCAGAATATCATTAGGCATCGTTACATTGACTTTTTACCTTCAGTTGTGGTGGTTCTGTCCTAGGTCTCTGGGTCTAGCCTGTGAGTGCTGGTGCTCCAGGCAGTGTCAGGGGTGGGCTTACTCTCCTGACATGGGTTTTCGGCTAGACCAGTCATTGGTGGGCTACTGTCTCAATCTTTAGGCCACCCTTATCCCAGGACATCCCATAGGCAGGACACACCGTAGGTCAAAGGTTATGTGACGAGGTTGGTTTCCCACTCCCTCCACTTGAAATCTTGCCTGGTCACAGGAGATGGCCAGTCAGCCTATGTATCTGCTATTGCTAGGAGTCTTGGCTAGGTCATTCTTGTAGATTCCTGGGAGATTCTCTTGTGCCAGGTTTCTGCCTGACCCCAAAATGCCCCTCCCTCTAGTAGTCTCTTACAGTATTCTCCACCTCCATTCCCCTAACCTGATTGCTCATGTTCCTATCCCCATCCACCCACAGTCCACTCACAAAATCTCTTCTATTTCCCATTCCCAGGGAGATCTAGTGCTCCCCCCAACCCTCCTTGTTACCTACTCTCTCTGGGTCTGTGCATTGCAGCATAATTATCCTTTATTTTACAGCTAATATCCACTTATGAGTGAGTACACACCATGTTTGTCTTTCTGTGTTTTTGGTTACCTCACTCAGGATGATTTTTTCTAGTTCCATTCATTTGCCTTCAAATTTCCTGATGTCATTTTTTTAACAACTTAATAATTCCTATATATGTTTTCTAAAGTGAATGCTCTACAAAAGCAGAAGGAAATCTACACCCTTAATTCTAATAGGAAGAATTATCCTCTCACTTTTAATTAGTATTTGTCCTTTAAAAATGGGTGAAGAAGCTTGTTCTGTGAGCGTGAGGGCCTGAGTTTGAGTCC
Source organism: Peromyscus californicus insignis (assembly GCF_007827085.1). Lineage (NCBI taxonomy): Eukaryota > Metazoa > Chordata > Mammalia > Rodentia > Cricetidae > Peromyscus > Peromyscus californicus. Next base: position 61,142,356 of record NW_026294436.1, on the reverse strand, counting down.
TGAGCATCCACATAAAAAGCCAGGCACCCATGTGTGGGGTGGATACAGGCAGATGTGAGAGCTCACTTACTAGCCAGTCTACTCAAGCAGTGCACTTCTGATTCAGTGACAGTTTTGTCTTGACAATAAGTTGGAGAGTCACAGTGCAAAGTGCTAGATATCCTGACTTGGCTTCAAAATGTACACACATGAGTTCACATACACACAAACACACTCTTCTGCATATGTCACATACCACATGTAACATACATTCACACATGGCTCACACTCACATATATGCAGCACACATCACACATCTACACATCCACATATCATGCATATTATACACACTCTTACACTTACATGCATGCACTACATGTACACACACACATAGATAGATAGATAGATAGATATGAGAGAGAGAGAGAGAGAGAGAGAGAGAGAGAGAGAGAGAGAGAGAGAGAGAGAATGAAGGCCTTCCTACTGTCAGTACTGTATTTTGTTCTACGAACCAGCATGCTTGATCACCGGTGTGTTAGAAGGATTAATTAATACTGTGTTTTCACACTAAAAATGAAATTGGAAAAGCTCCAAATACATTATCATTTACCTTTCATAGACACTGACAAAATGATTCACTTTGATATAACCTGCATAAACAAGATCCTAAGCTGTAAAGTTGCTAATTGTTCTTGCCTCACATGAACATCAGCCTCTGTATGAGTAGCTAAGTAAACACTCATTAATGAGTCATTAATGTTCTTCCAGGATCAGGCCAGAGTTTTCAAAGTAACCAAAACAGCATTTATAAAGAAATGGATTAAATTAGGGGAGGGATGTGAAGTCACCCTCATTTTATCTTGCAACACTAGCTTAATCACAGGTACTAAAATGTTATCCTAATTGAGCTAAAAAAATAGTCTTTGATTAGAGTTATTTTAATGATGACTCCAATTTGCTTTTTATGTGTAAATCAAACCACGGGTGCTCAGAAGATATTAATTGGTGATGAGATTAATCATTCCTTTGGGTTCGATTCACTTGATAATAACCCCACCCTGGTGTTAGGAAGAGTCAAGAAATTCTATTCTTTCAGGCTTCATTAAGCACAGCAGAAACCAACATAGAAAACTGACACAAAGATATTCTCACCCAATAGTGAAGATTATTCCAGGCCCCTTATCTACTGTACAGATGTGAAAAATGGATTCAGTCTCCCTAAGGTTAGTCTTTCTTTGGTACACATAGCGTAAACATGGGCATTAAAAGTGAGGCTGGATTTAAAGACAGGGGAAATCAGGAGGATGCTGGGAAATAGGTCCCTCACTCTGGATTCCAGCTGATGCCTCTTTCCAGCAGAGAAATAGTAATGCAGCACAACTAGATTTGCTAAAGGCTTTTTCTGTTCCACTATTAACCTGCATTTTTCTAGAAATGTCATCAGAACCTCTTCTTCATTTATAGTAAGAATAAAAAAATCCTAACCTCTTGTACAGCCCTAACTCCTGGCTTTATTTCCCATCCAAAGAACTTTAGAAGCCACTCTATAATCTCACTTATCATAAAGAGAAAGAGAGAAAAAGATTTCTTAGCCCTTTGAGATGAAACTTAAAAGCACACGGTAGACATGTCAACCGCTAAGACACTAACAGTACCTCACTGTTAAGAAGTCCATGCCCATGTTCTTTCCCTGGGTGTCTTCTATTATAATAAACTTCAACTCTGCTTCATACTGACTTGTTCTGAAATTCTTTTCTGAGTCGAAGGCAAGGACCCATTTATCTGATTTGAGGTCCCTAAAGGATTAAAGGAACTCCTCAGGCTGCTGTGGGCAGCAGCTTGCAACGGGGGTCTCTGTCCCTGCTGCTGCTGACATGGTTCCAAGAATTCCTGCAGCCCAGAGTCATCTGCTAACCTCACCCACAGTGCGGCCAAAATATTCTCATCATCTCCTATTGATACCTGTCATGGACTGCCCCACTGTGCCTGGGGATCTCTGTATATCACCTCATATCGTCACAGAAACCAGAGAAGTAGATCTATACCAAATAAGGAACTAAAGCTCTAGGTTAAACACTTTCATGATGTTTCCCAGTTTATAACGAGCAAGGTAGAAATTAACACCAGATCTGTTCCTCTTCAAAGAACACGTACCTGATTTAGACATTTCTTCTCATGATCAGAGAATATTCAATTTAACTAAATATTGCTTAAGGTTCAAGGCCATAAGGAAACTTCTTCTCCATAAAGAGATCTCAGGTAGTTAGCTATTAATAACACAAGGAAAAGGGCTCAGTGGAAGCTACAGGTAGTTAGAAAGGTTTAGAGGTCTGCCTTGCTTTTTAGTATTTCATTGGAGAGTTTAGAACACTCTTGCTTCAGGCGGTGTTGGAGGTCCACTTACCAGCTGGGCATCAGCTTTCCATCACTTCATAACCATTCTGAAGCACCTGCTGCAACCCCATGGGGTAGAGAGCTGGGAATTTATTTAATGCATGAGGGAATGTTTTAGTTTAGCATGAGAAGAGGGACCAGGGGGAGAGATCAGCAGCTAAAGGGCTTGCTTTGCAAGCATGGAGACCTGAGATCGATCCTTTGAACCCAGACATGGTGGGACGCACTTGCAACACCACCACTGAAAAGGCAGATCCTTGAAGCTTGTTAGCCTGGTAACCCAGCCTGCTTGACAAGTTCCAGGCCAGTGAGAAAATTTCTTTCAGAGAAACAGGATGAGTGGCATCTGAGAAAAACATTTCTTTCACATGTACATTCATGTGCCTGCACATCTACAGACACAAAGTGCACCTGAATATATAGGAGCACACACAAATACACACACTCACTGACCATGTCAAAGGCTGTTAGCCTGCCCAATTCTTTAAGTTAGCTTGTGGAGTAATAGGGGAGGTGACAATTTAAGTCATAGAGGGTTTAATATCAGCAAGATGACCTGAGACAAAGTCAAAGAGTATGGCTCCATCGGATCTACCAGGTTCTGCTATGTGGAGGAGCAGACTTGCCTTTTGCTAGAGCAGCACACACCATGAGTGAACCATTATTGACAACCATTTCTCAACAAAACTGGTCAAAGATGTCCTTGACCATAAAGTAGTATAACTGACACCACCACAGACCTATGGATTGTAGTTTTCACCAGCTTCTAGTAAGTCCATGATTCAAATAATTTGAAAAGTATATTGTGTAAGTTTCTAAATTTTAAATATATTTATGAGATATATGTACATACACAAACATACACACACACACAATACATGCATACAAAAACAAGCTCCCAGCATATTGTACCATTGAGGTTGTATACTCACCAAATTAATCTGTTTTTGCTTGTGAATAAGATTTTTGATCATTAGTCTCAGACAGTGTGGAAAAGCACAGAATCCTTGCATCATGATGAAACTTGGGGAATTCCACACGAATCGTATTGGATTTGTATCTTCCTCAGTCCCTAAGAGCAGCCACCTCAGGCTGGCGAATTTCATTCCTAATCAAGCAACCGTATTCCATCTTATCTGGGCCAATTTGCCTGCTGAGACTCCGAAGCGCCTGCATGATTCATTCTGTATAGAAATCATTTGGTTTTTGTGCTCGCTGTAGATAATTGGTTCTTGGCACCAGAACTTAAGCTATTTACAGTGCAGGTCTGTTAAAATGACAGTGAGATCCAGCTCAAACAAACACAATCAAAGTCAAGGGTGTGTTTTTAAAATGCTCTTTACTGCACCTGTTCAAATTAAATTTTAAAATGTTTTTTTCCACAGTGCTTATTGAGAAAAATGGAAATGGGGAAGAAATTCCAAACCCTGATCCAATAATGATTTTATTCAGTTTGCACAGAGAGAAAGGTAGAAAACTATGGGTTTAGGAGAAGCCTTGGAAGAGGCAGAGATTCTCTGCGTGGGCCAGTGACAAATGGTGTAATTTGAGGATGTCACACCTTAGATACCCTCAAATGACATCTTGTGCACAGAGGCAAGACCCTGCAAAAATGAAACTTATCTAAGAGGGCAATATATTAATCAGCTGTGTTATACCACTACCTGTGTTTCACTGGCCTCAGTGGTCTGACGAGAAGTCTAGAAAAATCTCAAAAGTGGGACCTGTGGGTCTGTAACTTTCTGTTCCAGGAGGGCAGAACAAAAGTGTAAAAACCTTCAAATGAAAGGTGAATATAAAAGTATATAATAGCTGAAACTTGTAGGGTATATAATATATGGTAGGAACCTTAATAAATTATGCTGATTAAGTAATCTGTGTGAAATCCTTAGGCTACTACCCAACATATATAAATGCTTGACATAGTATTTCTTATTAAGTGAAATGTAGGTAGCCTTTATAGCCATCTACATTTTAAACTGTGAATTAGTTAGATAAATTCTCCTGGTAAAAACAACTGTATGTGTTTATAACAAATATCACATATTAAAGTGCTCATTAATTTGAAGAATTTCAAAGACAGACAAGAACTCCTAAGCTAATTAATTTTTGGATGAAGTCCTAAAACTGAGAGGTAAGCAGAATACTGGAGGGTGGGAGAGAGCTGCGTATTTGTGGATTGAGATGCTCGTGCAGCCAGTGTGTGGCCTGGATCCTGGACTGTGCAGGCAGGGACAGAAGCCAAGGCCAGGCAAGCTCACCAGAGACAGGGGGACTGGAACTGCCCGGCATGAGGACAAACCATATCTAACCAAAGTCACTCGCACCCTCAATCCAGGGGAACTCAGAAAGGCAAGACTATATGGAGGTTAAGCAAAGCAAAAACCAGAAAGAAAAAATGGGAAGTTCCTGAGAAGGTATATGGCTTCAGGCCTCCAAACTCTTGTGAATGTACAGCAGTAATAACATATCTACTGAGATTAAGGGACAATAGGAAAAAAGGGGGTTAAGAAGAGAATATCATGTATAGATAATATACAGGTTGAGAGGAAGATGAAAAAAGTGAAAATGTTTTTCAAATCAGGCATTGTCTATGAGAGGAGGAAGTCCAGATTAAACTGGATGAGTTAAGTAAGTATAACATAATTTTTATGGTAAGCATTCAAATGATAGAAATAGAAGGTACATTATAAAATATGGTTAATAATTTTTTAAAAAAGTCCAGGACAGAGAAAGGAATAGTAAACAGACAGGATAAATAGAAAATAGCAGGGCAAAGTGAATCTAAGTGGATTATATAGATATAATTATATAGAAACAATACTGAGCTAAAATTTTATTAGCAGATAGTACTTTAAAATAAAACAAAAAAGAAAATCTAGAAATATGCTGTCTATAAGAGATAACTAAAAACACATACATTTGGAAAATTTGTATATAAAATATGTTGAAGAGATGAGTGACATAAACCCTAATAGAGAATCAGTGATGTTAAGCATAAAATTGAAGAACACCCCTAATGATAGAGGTTCACGTCATAAGGTAAAGGTTTTCCTTTAAGTCAAGTTTCTATTGTGTTAAATTTATAAGTAATAGATAATAATAGTTTCAAAATGTAAAAGATAAAAACTGACCAAAATGAATAATAAGGGATTAAAGTACACACCTGAAAAAAATCTGAAAACGTAAGCAGGTAGAAGAAAACTATATTGTAAAAGATTTGAACAATGCTACCACATACTGAAAGAATGCATCTAAGTCAAGCATGGCATATATCCATGTCTTTGTGCTTATTATATTCTTTCCATATAGCTAGAGCCTAATGCTTTTTTAGAAACACTGGCCAGAGAACTTTCCCTACAACCAGGGGTATCTATTTGGGTATGGTATCCACATGTATTGTCTGCATATAGTCACAAAACAGATATATTGGTCATATTTTTAAATTTTCTGTAGGCCTTGTTCAGCTGCCCTCTAGGCTGAGGGGATAAGTTTCTCAAATCACTTTTAACTCACTCATGGCTGAAAACAGGTATGACAAAGTTGTAAAGCTGTGGAAAAGATTCTTAGGCGCTCTAAGAGAAAAGGCATTCAGGCCATCATGTGGTCACAGGTTACCAAAATTCATTGGCGGTGTTTAATCAGGAAGCCTAAAAACAAGAGGCTGGCCTGTGTTTTTCTTAGCACCTTTTCTTTGGTGGTAACTGGATTCCAAGGTGGTCTCCAGCAATGGCGCCTTCTTTCTGTTCATAGCCCTGTGTGCTTTTCTCTTACAACAAATATGACTGATGTGTGTCAACAGCACAGCACTGACTCAATCACAAAGTGACTTCCATGCATTGTACCATCTCCCTTGCTCTCTTTTGACTTGGTCACCCAGGGAAAGCTAGTCACTGAGTTGTGATTGATTCAGCAGCCTCATGCAGAGGCCCACAGGATGAAGGTTTAAGGCCGTCCTCCACAGACATTCTTATGCACGAATTAGACAGCCATTTGGGGGCGCCATCTTGGAAGCAGACTCTTCCTTCTGGTTCAGCCTTCAGGTGACTGCAATACTGCCAGCTAGACTCTACATATATGGGCAGCCCTGAGCCAGAACCATTCAGCTAAGACACTCCCGATTGTCAACTCTCAGCAACTGTGAAAGTAATGTTTTGAGTCTCTAGATATTAGTTAGTTGTTACCACCAATAGAAACCAGTTAATTTACTAGCCATGACCATTTCCTAGTTCCTCTGCCTCCGTTCAAGTGCTATGATTCCATCTAGGTTCAAAGCTGCAGCACAGAGTTTGGAAGTTATGTTGAGTCTTCCTCAAATCTCTAATAATCAGGAGTAAAATCTATGTCCCAAAAGCATTCCTGGAGGTTGTCGCAGGTGGGAGATTTGGAGTGAGATATAGTTGGAGGTCCTCTCAGCCTTATCAACAAACTTGTCATGTGAATTCTGGCATTTTCAACCCTGAGATCTGTCTCCCAGGTGAAGTGATTGTTGTGTAACCTGCAGAGCATCTTTGTTGCTATAGCATTGGGCACACTTGGTTTCTAAGTTTGAAATCAGAATGTCCAGCTATATGGGAAGTGAGCAGAAGAGAGGAGCTTAGGGGAAAAAATACCTTAGAGAAGCCTCTAGGATGCTAGGTCTGTATGAACAGGAAGAGGAGAAACATCTAAAGACAAGTTCCTTCTATGACACAGACAGCATGAAAGTGTTGAGACGTCACACAGAAAGCCTGACCTGTTGTGTAGTCTCAAGGAGAGGGTGAGCCTGAAGATGTGAGGTCAAGTGAAGATCCAGAGTCAAGACAAGAGCTGGCTCTCCATCTTCATTTTACCTCAAATCTTGTGGTCTTTGTGTTCCCACCATCTGTATACTTGGTTCACTGGAACTGAATGTTCTAAGGAACAGTTTGTTGGGCACAAAACCATCTCTGTCTTATCCATGTTAGTTTTCTGGCTGCCCCTTTAAATGGGTCCCCTGCACTCTGTATTGTGAGAGAACATTTAGTCTTCTGCTCCCTAGAATGTTAGGTCATTACTAGAGTAGGTAATGTTGCCAATGTTTCTCACTGTAGTGTTTTGCTACATGTTTTCTACCATAACTGGTAGAAGAGTACCAGTTATGGTGGGTGTTCAGTTAATATCAGTGACTATATCTGAAAAAGCAAATTAATAAATAAGAAACAAATGATAAGAAAAGTCTATGAATCTGGAAGATTTACCAAGAAGTTGAAAGATGCCAATGATTTGGAACAATGTTAGCTTAAGAAGTGGGAAACACAAGAATCCTGTGTTTTCACCTGATGAGCAATTCATGGGATTTGGTAAATAAGCTGAGACTTTCCAGAGGCTCAGGACAAAAGGTTTGATTTCAGCCTCTGAGGTACAAGGGCACCACATGGAGATGAACCACGATGTGGGAGTTTGCCATGGATGGTGAGTTTTAAAACCGGGGTGATAAGTAGACAACAGTATCTCAGGCATAACCAAGGTTGAGAACCATGTCTTCATGGAGGAATATGTTAAATTGCAGAGCAAAGACTAGCTACCACCTCACATGGAGGCAGAATCCTGGGGTCTCATGACGATTGTCACTTGATGCAACAAAACAAAGCACAGTGGTCACAGCACCATAACAACCACGGAAAACAGTTGTCATGGGTTGAACCCAAAATGTCCCCCACAGGCTCTTGATCTGAATGCTCCACCCCCTCTAGTTGTGCTATTTGAGAGGTTCTGGAAACTTAGGCTACTGAGACATAGCTGGAGGAAGTGGACTCCTGGAGGAGGAGGATCCTTGGGAAACTCTGCTTCCAGTCTGTCACCATGTGAGCAGCTATCCTCTGCCCCATGCTGCCACCTTGATGCTCTGCTCAAGTACGTGGGGCCCACACAATGTGTACCCTCTGAAGTCATCGGCCAAAATAAATTTCCTCCCACGTGATTTTCATCGAGCATTTTGGTCACGACGACGACACTTAAGTAACTAACGCATCAATGTGACAAAGATTGAAACACAGAGCTCTGAACTACACACCCATGTGTGTATATCCGGGGCTCAGGTACAAACATCCTGAGCAGTCCCCAGGATTCTCTTGCAAGTGTTATACACAACTAGCCCCAGTCACAGGCCTAGAGTAGAGTTGGGGCCCTCACTGTGCGCCCTTCCATAGTTCCCATGAAAACCTTGCTACATTAAAAAGAAATTGTTTCTTGTTTAATATGTACCTTCTAGCTAACTGTGACCTCCTTGCAGACAAGAGCTCTATCTTGCTTACTCACTGCTGTATCCTCAGGACTTAGCAAATGCCTGGCACAGGGAAGAAAGTCAATATATGTGAAATTAATGAAGAGGCGAGTAAATGAATGGCTGAGAGGCTCCATTCATCACTCTCTCCCTGTTTTTAGAAATGTACTGTCAGAATTGGAGGATTTGAACCTCCCAGAGGGAAGGGGTCTGCTGCCCACCAACTGTGGGTCTCTCTCCTAAGAGAACGATGCCACTTCCGTGGAAAATAAAAGCCTGATTTGAATGCAGGACCTATTTGACTCAGCAACATGTCCTCAAGGTATCTGGCACAGTGCTTTGTTCATAATGAATAACAGTTTTAAGAAGCTTTGAGATGGATAGATGGATGCTGTCACCACTGAAGTATTTATGTGCATCTTGACCTAAAGAAGTCACAAAGAAAACAGGTGTGGTTGTTCCCCCTGTAATCCCAGGCCTTTAATCTCAAGAAGCTGAGGTAAAAGGAATGCTGGGAGTTCAAGGTCAGCCCAAGCTATACATTGAGTCCAGGCCTGCCTGGGCCTTAGTATGATATCCTGTGTCAATAATAATAATAAAACAGTAACAGCAACAATAATTGAAAAATGAAACCACAAACCCCAATGCAGAAACTTCTAAGGTGGGATTTCAGATATTGTTCTGCCTGGGTAGCAGAGATACTGTGAAGGAAAAGCAGATTTTATGAGGACAATTAAATCATCATTTTTTTCCATTCAATCTGTTGTAAGCCAGGCACAACTCCAGGTATTTGGTAGACATTAATGAGTAAGAGAAACATCTATCTTCTCTTCTGTGATGTTCCCTGAGTCTTGTGGGGCAGGGGGTTGATGGAGATGTCTCATTTATGGCTGAGTGCTTAGCCCAGACCGTTCTTCTCCGTATGACCCAAACCAAAGGAACAGACAATATCACTTCTAGAGAGGACACCAACCAATCAACAAAAGCTTTTACGAATTGCTTTTGGTATTCTAAAATTCTGCAACCACTTTGGGAAATAGTTTGACATCATTTTATGAAACATACACTAACCTTACAACTAAGCAATCTCATCCCCAAAGAAACAAAGGTATATGTTAAAAAAAAAAAACCTCTTCTATATTCATGAATGTTCATTGTTGTTCATAATAGTCCACAACAACAACAACAACAAAAACCCAAGTGAATATCCACTGGTAAATGGCTAAGCTAACTGTAGAATTTTCATACTGGGCAACAAGGGAACAAAGTATTAAACACTCAGAAACATGAATGATTATTGGGGAAGAAAAGGTGCCAAGCTAAAGAAAACACACACACACACACACACACACACACACACACACACACACACACACACACACACACAAAGACATTGTATTATTACATTTCTATGAAATTCTAGAAGAAGCAGGTGAGGTGACTGGGGACAGGGGCTGGAGTGGAGATGATGGTTTTGTGACTGTGTTACACACTGTAAACTTAAAAGAATGAATTTTGTGAGCGAAACCTGAATAATCTGGAAATAAGATGAGAAAACAGAAATGCCCATGAGCATACGACCCTGTTGGCTTAGATGTCTGAATCAAATACACGTAACAAGAACAAAGGTCATTTCTTCACCCTCTCTCCAGTTTACCTGTTGCCTGCTGGGTGGGTCTCACTTTCAGAAAAGATGCCTCCTTAAAGACCTTCATCGGAATCTTTCCGTCTTGACTTTTTGAGTCATGTAGGCAATATTCTCTCAAGTCTCTTTTGCAGAACCTGACTTGTCTAGTTATAGTAATTGTAAACCTGTAGTGGTAGGAAGGAATAGTGGGTTTCCTGCCCATCAGGGCCCTGGCCAATGCTCAATAACAAAGGACATACTAACAGGCAAAATGTGTAACAGAGTTATATAATAAGAACTGTACCTTGTGGTGGTATTGTTTTCCCCAAAATGTTGTATATCCTAATAAACTTATCTGGGGTCAGAGACAGAACAGCCACAATATTAAACATAGAGGATAGGCAGTGGTATCTCACGCCTTTAATCCCAGCACTTGGGAGGCAGAGCTAGGCAGAAATCCATGTGTTCAAGGATACAGTCAAGCATGGTGACTCATGCCTTTAATCCCAGAAAGCGAGCCTTTAATCCCAGGGAGTGGTGGTAAAAAAGCAGAAATGTATATAAGGTGTGAGGACCAGAAACTAGAAGCATTTGGCCTGGTTAAGCATTCAGGCTTCTAGCAGCAGTTCAGCTGAGAGCCATTGGGATGAGGACACAGAAGCTTCTAGTCTGAGGAAACAAGATCAGCTGAGAAGTTGGCCAGGTGAGGTTAACTGTGGCTTGTTCTGTCTCTCTGATCTTCCAGTGTTCACCCCAATACTTGGCTCAGGTTTGATTTTATTAATAAGAACTTTTAAGATTCCTGCTACAGTACTTGATGCCAGAACCTTTGGAAGTGAAGACCAAACGACCTGGTGAAAGCTTGCCCATGTGAACTCTTTGTGATGAGAAGGAACGGTAATAGAAATATGACTAGATGAAGTTTTGATCTCTTGTCCATTCAGATATAGGAGCAATTGATTCATAGGTATATACCGACAAAGGGAAATTTCAGTGGAACCTGTGAATTCTCCGTAGATTTTTCTTGTGTCTCTGTGTAGCTTTCTTTCCTCCGTGTATTGGGTGAGATCTCTCTGCAGGGAGGGCCTGCAAAGGTGATTGGGAAAGAATAACGTTTCTAGGATTTGTGGCTTGATTTAGGGGAGAGTTATTCTAGTTTCTATGACCCACTTCAGAGGAAAATGAGGGATGGGAGACAAAAGGTCAGAAGGTCAGAGATGGGCTTGCTTCCGAGGGCTTCCAATCTTCTTCAGTGCTGAGTACAGCATGCTAAAGAGTCATACTTTGGGATATCACTGTCTGAGTCCCATCAGAGTAAAGAAACGGAAGGAATAGGGATGGAATGAGTGGGTGAGGACATATAGTAAACACTGGAGGGGCCGGGGGAGTCAAAGGTATCTGTATCAGGAAGCTGAAGCACATTCAAATCAGAAACTGCAATGCTGTGGAGGACCTTGTGAACAGCACGTGTTACCTGGTGCTTATGTAAAGGGTGCAAACATGGCGTTTAATTCAACACCGGTGAAGCTCCTACAGTCTCATGACTTTGCTGGATCTTGGGGTTTCAAAGATCAGGAGGCACACAATGCTTGTCCTCAGATGATCTAGTGAAGAATATTCTAGCAAATCTCACAAGCCAGAGATTGTCATAACGGAGCTATATATAAAGTGCAATGGCAACCAGATAAAGGAGCAGTTAATTCTGCTAAGAATTTCAATAGTGGCCTTGCAAGTGAGAAAGCTGAGCTGGAGTCGTTCAGGTGAGCAAGAATGAAGATCACACCAAGCAGAAGGCACAGGGAGAAGAATGCGGGTGTGGACACAGAGAGGAGAGTCAGCTCAGGAGATAGGCAAGGTGCGAGTGAGTGGCGGGTGAAGAGGAAAAATGGCACCATAACGGCTGGCTAGGGGCAGAGAAGGACTGTGCAATTGCCTTTTATTCTATCCCACTTGAATGTAGAAACGGGCCAGTAAGCAGGATGTAAAAGTGCTTCAAGGCCGTGCCCAGGGCTCTTTTCTTAGCCCATGCTCACTTCTTCCTACTGGTACATGCACTGGCAACTTAAGGTTCTCAACTCCTTCTTATCTTGGAACAACTGTGGCAGCAAGCTATTTTGCCTGGAAAGTCACTTCTCTTCCTCCACTGGTATCTTGGGCACAGCACAGCCTGTAGTGGGATTATAGGAGGATAGCACCAGCCCCTCTGCCATCAGTCTTAGGTTGTAAACCTTCTGGAGCCGAGGCTTTGTCTTCACCCCATTGTTCTCTCTTATCCTTTGCTCTTCCTGCCCCCTTCTCCATGGCTTAAAATTTTCTCCTGGGAAGCCTCCCTCTGGCTGAGGTGAGGAGACATGATTTCATCTCTTCAGTATGTCGCTGTAGGGTATGTGGAGCAGAGAAAAAAGTCTAGGCTGATGCTCCAGTTTTGAGGGTGACAGAGTGGTCTTCAATATCATTTACTGAAGGAACAGGGAAAAAGAGCAAACCCCTCTAGAAGGCAAATTCCAGAATGAATTCAGCCCACAGCTTCTTAAATTGTGACTTTCCCATGAGATACTACCTGGAAAATGGTTTGCAATCATGTTCTAGATCCCAGGTCACAGGGCTGGGCAGAAATGCACCAGCATTTAAACACAGATTGAAACCATGTCCTTGCATGGGTAGAAGTGGGCTGTGAACAGGCTCTGGAGGCCTAAAGCTTGGAGAGCTCGTGTATCAGGGAAAAGCATCTGGAGAGATCACTGAAGCTCCAAGGGGAAAAGCTGGGAACAGCTGCAACGCCATGCAAGGGAAAGGGTGAAGAGGAGGTGACTCCAGATATTCAGCACATCGGGGAGCTGAAGTGGGTGAGTGACAGGAACCGACCAAGGTAGTCTACAACTTAGAGGCTCTAGATGGTTTCGACGAATATTTCAACCCATGAGCTAAGTAGGGAACATTTGAGTCCAAGGGAATGGAAAGCGAGATGGGAGAGGCCAGATTCTTCCAACCACCAGCCTTCTGTCTTGTGGGGTTTTTTCCTTCCTATTAACTCCTCCAAGCTATTTTAATTCTCCCCAGTTTCTGTCTAGGTTGTGGAAAGAGTGAACTGTCAGAAAGAGGCACCTGCCATATTGAGGAGCAGGCAGCCATGGTCCTTTCAAACTGAGTGCGTGTGATCTTAGCCCACCTTCCTTCCCACCCATCACTCAGTAAACAGCACCTCGGCCAGTCCATGCAGAGTCCCAAGGATGTCTTCTCCTGCCTTGCACAGGCAAGCCTCCCCCACTGCACACTTAGAATAGGCCATTCTCTTAGTAGATGCTTTGAAGGGACCTAAAAGTTATAGGTATCCCAAGATATAAAAAGTACATTTCCATGAGTAAACTGGGAATGGGGGGGCAATAGAGGGGAGGGGGATAGGGGATGAGAACATGAGGGAACAGGGTGGTCGAGCTGGAACAGGGATGAAGTGGGAGAGCAATGAAAGAGATACCATAATAGAAGGAGATATCATGGGGATAGGGAGAAACCAGGTGCTAGGGAAGTTCCCAGGAATCTGAAAGGTAAGACTAGAATACTAGCAATATTGGAGAGGGTGCCTGAACTGGCCTACCTGGCAATCAGATTGGTGAATACCCTAACTGTCATCATAGAGCCTTCATTCAGTAACTGATGGAAGCAGACGCGGAGATCCACAGCCAAATACCAGGCTGAGCTCAGGGAGTTAGTTCAGTTGAAGAGAGGAAAGAGGGATTATATGAGCAAGAGGGGGTCAAGATCATGTTGGGGAAATCTACAGAGACATCTGAACCAAGCTCACAGGAACTCGCAAACTTTAGACCAACAGTTGTGGAATCTGCATGGGACCTAACTAGACCGTCTGCATAAGGGAGACAGTTGTGTAATTTGGTGTGTTTGAGGTGCCACTGGAAGTGGAATTAGAATCTATCCCTGGTGCATGAGCTGGCTTTCTGGAGCCTATTATGTATGGTTGAATGCCTTACTTACTCATGATGCAGCGGGGAGGGGCTTGGACCTGTCTCAAATGAATGTACCAGGCTTTGCTGACTCCCCATGGGAGGCCTTACCTGTTTGGAGGAGGGGAAGGGGAGGGTTCAGGGTAGAGTGGGAGAAGAGAGGGAGGGGGATCTGTGGTTGGTATGTAAAGTGAATAAAAAAATTTTTAATAAAAATAAGAAAATACATAGATTGAGAGAAAATAAACTTAAATAAATAGAAGATGCATCTGGAAAGAAAAAGGGCATTTTCCAGGGGATCACAGGAACTCAACATTTGTGAGAGAATGTGCAGGAAGGAAGAGTGTGTTGTCTCTGAAACTGCTTTTTGTTTAATTTCTCTGTTTCTTTCCAATCTCCTCCTTCCCTTTCAGTAGCTATTTCTTCATGTTTGACTAATTTGGTCCTTGTTTTTATAGTTTCTGCTCCCAGTCCCACACACTGTTTTAATGTTGGGTAAACAGTTCAAAGGATAGATGAGTTTTACCAGAGGACTCAGCTCCTGCGCCTCCTCAGGTCAGCTTGGCTCCCATGACTCCACAATTCATCCTCCTGCTAGGGGGACCTGGTGCTACCAGGGTTGATTTCTTAATATCGCTGGCTTTTCAGCTTCACAGAAGGAAGAGGGCCAGCAGAAATAGGCAATCTATCTCATATGGCATCCGTTTGACCAGATGGACATGGCTGGCTCCCTTAAAACTTCTAGATGTGGATAAAGAACCCCACTTGCAAGACATAGGATCTAGCTTTTAGAATCCATGCCAAGCGGCCAGAAGACACAAGCTAGAAATGCAATTATATTGAGGCCCTCTGGGGCTTGACTGACAAGAAAGAAATAAGAGATGGAGAGGAGCCAGCCAACAGCATCTTCTGCTCTGCCTCCCACTGCAGGGAGCCACGCTGTCTCTCCAGGCCTGTTGTAAAGTCCTGGCCCCCTGAAGAGCTGTCACTTTGACTTTGATTCCCTTCTTTCTTGTAGTGCATCCTTTCCCCCACCTTATACAGACTACCCTAAAAGTGTGCCTTCCAGTCTACGTGTTTACCTCAGGCTTCATATTTCCAAGGATCTCAGGCTAAGCCAGAGACCTGAGCTTAGAAGAGAGCTGATTTTAGGACTTATTAATGGACTGACTTTGGAAGGCCAAGTTCAAACTCCCACCTGCCTGAGAAAATGATCTGCTGCACTCTTGAACGTGTCTGGCATGAGAATGCCCACTATTCAGATAATTCCTCAGTTTCTCTGTAGAGAACGCAGTATGCGGACATTTCTTTCTTGCATTGGTGTTGTTATAAGGAGTTCTTCAGAAATGACTACTCAGATACAGTTTACAGCCAATTGAACGTCTTTATTCAAGCTAGCTGGAACTACACTCAGGTATTCAGGACCCAAGTGTAGTCCTGAGCATTAAAGCAAGAGGCTTTTAAAGGTTAAAAACAACAACAACAAAACAAAACAAAACAAATGAACAAAACAAACCCACATCCTGCTACCTCACTCTGCACCTGCAGAGGGAGATTTGCACAATCAGGCAGTTAAACAGAAGCTAAGGTAAGTTAGCTGGGGCATCTTGGCCTCAAGTACTAGAATAGAGTTGGATAATTTTCCATGGGATTCTCCATCAAGGAGAGCAAGTTCTAGTTAAACCTGAAATGGCCTCAGTAAGAATACAAGATGAAGGAACCACTGCACTGTCTTGCCCTGTCGCACTGGGACTGGAATCTACATTTTAAAAATTCTAATTAGTTCTAATATCTACATTCATAAAAACCATAGGACATTGTTTAGAACTGAGGTCTTGCACTACGTAGACCCCAACAGACCAGACCAAAGCAACTTGGAGTCACTGGTGCTAAATGCCATTCAGTCAAATCAAACGTTAAGCTGGGAGCTTCCAGAACAGGCCAGTGCTTCTGAAAGTGGGAGATTCCAATCTACTTGTGTCAGTGTCACGAGAAAATCCTCTGCTTTAGTTCTCTTCAAAAGGAAGCTGGGAGATTACAAGAACTGGAGGAAGGGGAGGAGTCCTGTGAAACGTCTTCTTCTGGATATGCCCTGCCTGACTAGGGCTACCAGCACAAGACCTGGACGTACACACAAGGCATCAAAGTAGGAGGGGGAGGCTAGCGGGAAGAAAAGGTTCTGTAGGAGTGAGGGGGGATAAGAGAGAATAACAGGGTGAGCATGTTAAGGAATAGTAGCCGGGCGGTGGTGGCGCACGCCTTTAATCCCAGCACTCGGGAGGCAGAGCCAGGCAGATCTCTGTGAGTTCGAGGCTGACCTGGGCTACCAAGTGAGTTCCAGGAAAGGCGCAAAGCTACACAGAGAAACCCTGTCTCAAAAAAGAAAAAAAAAAAAAAGAATAGTAGAAGATAAACTATGTCACCCAATATGAACGTTCGTCTTTCCTCTATTGTTCTGTTTCTTTGTTTTTACCTTAACCACAAGCACCATTCATTTATACCAGGCTGGAGCACTCCACGTATTCTGCAGAAGGAGGCTGCTCTGATTAGTAAACCACAAATCTAAGTCATTTCTGTCTGTAACTAAATTCATTGTAATGTTTTCTTGTGACACTTCTTATACTCGAATGTCAAGCAATAGAGAAAATCATGATTCCAGGGCACCCATCTGGGAATCAGTCTTGGAAAGAGAGACTCGGCCATCATTCTACTGCTTTCATCTGTTTGTACCTGTTGTTTACAAAAAGGTATTGTAACCAAAATAAATCCCTTTATTTAATTAACTTTCCCTGTTAACTGAGGGATAAGTGCCGCTTTGTCTTCCCAATTGGTTTATCTGCCTCCCTGTGTTCCAAATGAAGTTTACTTGAGTTGAATAAAAGGAGGGTGAGCTGTTTGTTATGCAATGCTTCTCTAGAGAGTGTGCTTCAAGCTTGGTCGGTCACTGAAGCACCAAAGTCATTTTCCTACAGACACTGCCTGCTCCTCTCCATTCATTGTCTGCCTTCCTTGTTCAGGAAATCTGCCCCACTGTTTCATTCATTGTCTTCTTTAATTTTTTTTTCCCCACAGGATCTCACATAGCCCAGGCTGACCTCAGACTTTCTGTGCAGTTGAAGATGACCTTGAACCCTTGACCACAGAAACTGAGATGGATGACAGGCGTGCACCACCATCCCTGGTCCATGCTGTTGCATTCGAGTGCTTTGTTTATGTCTGCCCCTTGTCAGAGTTAAGAACTGTTATCTTCATATTCCTTGTTTACCACTGTCTCTGATCATTGTGAGGGACCCCATAGTCTTTTACTCTGTAGACCTAAAGCATAGAAGGCTAACTAATATTCCCACCTCTCATTTTTGGGTTTGTATGTTTAATTTGGAGTGCTTGTAGCAGCAGGGAAGCCAGAAAAAGGTCATTGGTGGGGATGGGGAAGGAAGATCCAAGGGTGACATTGAACACACGATTTGAAGGGAGTCGAGGAATAAGGGTGAGGGAGGTTTAAATGGACAGGGGGAGCAGAGCAGGGAAGGGGTAATAGCTAACATTAAGGATGTTTGGAAAAGTCACACGGAAACCTACTATTTTATAAGGTTCCTAAAAGCTTAATTGAAGTTATACTGTATAGGATAATCTTATAGAGTTACCCTACACAGAGAAGTTCCTTCCTGAAGCTTCAGGTTGTCAAATGAAGAGCCCAGTGCCAACTATGGGCTCCCTCCCCTCAAATGGTTAGCCAGGGCTATCTCAGAGACCTCCTAAAACAATAAAACTACTGCCATTACTCTTGTTTCCCATCAAAAGTAGATGGAAAATACCACACACTTTGGTCACAGGACTTGGAGATGTCAAATTGGTTTTGACCAGGAAGCTTCCTCCCCACTGACAGCTTTCACAGTTCTGGGAGGTGCCCTAAAGGCTCCTGGGGAAGAAAAGTCATCAACAGTCTTTAACCAGCTGTGAAGTCTGTGAGCTACAGTAATGACCAACCCAGCAAGTTAGTCCATGGGTTCAATAGTGTGGCACAGATGTTATAAGGCCAACCAACTGATTTATGATTGGTTTTATTGTCTGCTTCATAGGAGGAAGCACATTTCTGATATTGTAAATCTAGCCAAGAACCTATAGCTGAGAACTTTCTAGGCCCCAACCCAATAACTACTATTATTTTGCCAAATGGAGATAGAATCAAACTGCCTTCAAATTTGTGTTTTTATATCCAGAGATTACCCTAGCTCTCAGATCTTATCAGAGAAGTCTCTATGTGCAGTGGTTAGTGGTTAACACAGAAACTGACAACTGATCACAGTGCAGAAAATAAGTGTCTGAAGTAATTCTTAGCCATAAATGGGACATTTGGATCATATACTCTCATTCTTAGAAGAGGGGTAAAATGTTATTGACCATCCTGGAAGAGGGACTGAAAGATTTAAGAACTTGAGGTCTGGGAAAACTGGGGTGAGACAGTGCCTTCTGGACATGACAAGATCAGTGCACTCAGGAACTGACAGCTCAGGGAATTAATAAAAATATATGTTAAAAAAGAATATTAAAGCATGTGGAGTTGCTTCTCTGTCAAGTTGGGGTGATTGTTGCTAAATGACTAAGGCAAAGCACCTGGAAATTGTGCCACCTTTTTTAGATTCGTGAAGGAAAATACAGTAGCAATGGTTCAGCCTTCCCGGTAGTGTTTGGGTGAGTGAGCTGAGTAAGGCTGTGGCAGCAGGACTGATCCGTAATTCTCCTCATTTTCCTTTTAATTCTTGGCTCTCCTTTATTTTCTTGACATCAAAGTCCTTTCTCTTCTAAACAGAGCCTTTTGACTCCTCCCCTGCAGCTCTGAAGATGGCCTCGGGGCCAGAATCTTTGCATCACGCTCAGACACATTACCCATGCAAGCTGGACTGTCTTGAAAAAGCATCCTTGGCTGCAGGCACAATGACATTCATATTTCCAGTCTTCCTTAAAAGGCTTACCTTGACCTATTCTCCAGAACTAAAGTCTGACAGAGTTATCATTTTCGGTCTGGTTTTTGCAATCATCAAGTGAAGAGGCACATCAATATAGGAAGAGCGGGACTTAGTATTTGAATTTCATTTTCTCTCAGTGGTGATAATCTTGGGCCCCTTCATTAACCTTTATCATGTCTATTTCTTGTAATGAATATGCATCTTCCCAAATAAGAAACAAAACAATAGTTTCACTTAAGACTGATAATAAAGTCAGGGGCTGGACCGCTCCAAGATAACTCTTGCCTGACTAGTAGTACAAGGATGTCTACTCGTGTGGTCTGATAAAAGTTAAAGGGTTGCTGGGCAGAGGTGGTGCACGCCTTTAATTCCAGCACTCGGGAGGCAGAGCCAGGTGGATCGCTGTGAGTTCGAGGCCAGCCTGGTCTACATAGCGAGATCCAGGACAGACACAAAAACTACACAGAGAAACCCTGTCTCAAAAAACCAAAAAAAGAAAAAAAAAAGTTAAAGGGTCTTCCTGAGGAAAATGTACCCTTTCTCACCCAGAATCACATTTTGAGAGTGCAAATTTTTAACTTGAAAAAGAACCAAGTGTGTTAGTCAGCTCTCCATCACTGTGACAAAACACCTAACAATCAACTCACAAGAAGGAAAGGTCTCTAGTTTCAGTCCACGGTTCCTTGACCCTACTGATTGGGGCCTACAGGTAGATCATGGTAAGATCATGTGGCAGAGGAGGCCATTTACCTCACAATAGCTAGATGTTGGGGTATACATCTACAATTACTGCACTTAATATGTGGAGGCAAGAAGACCAAGAGTTTTAGGCCATTCTAAGTTACATAGTTTCAGGCCTGGGCTGCATGAAGCTGGGTCCCCCCAAAAAATGTAAATGAAATTTAAAAGTACAAAATAAACTAAAAATGATTTTGGTCACTCCAGGTATCAGCATCTCTGAGTTTTACGCTAACTTGACCATCAATTTGGCCATCAATGCAGCGGATTTCTGGAAGGTTTTGAAGAGGTAGGGGCAGAGGTCGAATATCAAGATTCTCTTCCAGGATAATGTTAAATGAATAAAGTTCCATAAGACACCATAATGGAGCTTGTGGCTAGATAGTGAAAGGGGTTAGCAGATACAGGAGCTTTAGACACAACATCAGGGGCTCCGAGTAAATTGACAGAGACTGCTTGCTTGCTTCACCCTTTTCCCTACTGCCCATTCTGCCTGCAAACAAAAGCAGCTACCCCACCAGCTTACTTGAAACAAATGTCAGGGAGCAGGGACCAGACTCACAAGGGTAAACTAAATCTATTCATTGCAGCTTGTATCAGAGTTGCCCCTGATAGACCAAGCAATTAAAACAAGGTCTGACCTGGTAGCCCTGGCTACTATTTTAGATTGTATTAAAGTCTGGTAATGTAATTGCAGAGGGGACTGAAGCCCTATAACATTTTGTACCTACCCTTCAAACACACACACACACACACACACACACACACACACACACACACACACGAAAAAACACACTATTTCAATAATGTGTCTGATGTTTACTATCTATAGTGGGTAAAGTTATTCACTCTGGAGTTAGTTGGAGTAAATAGCGTCCCATATTGGGTGACTGTAGCATGCACTTACTGTCAATCAACATGTGACATGTCACAAGGTGTCTAATGGTTCTCTGGCTTCCGGTATGCAGAGGAGAGTGGGTGAGAATGTGTGCTGGTTTGCTCTTGTTCATTTGGCAGCCATTAAAAGAGAGATCAGAGGAAATGGTTATCCATCTCTGAATCCTGGTTAATGGGGAGCTGTTTTTGCGGTAAGACCTATGATTAGGGGTGGGTGGAGTAGTAGGTCCATCATTATCCTCTTGTCCTAAGGTGGTAGGATGGTGATGATAAATCATGGCAAAGTTGCCAAATAAAAGCTCAATTTTGTCTTCTGCTTAAAAATCTCCTGAGACAAATCCTCTATGTCTTCTTTGAGGGAAACAGTAGACTTGTTGTCAACCAGCAATAGGAGGATGTGGTTGACATATTGTGCACCCCAATAAACTTATATGGGGGTCAGAGAACAGAACAGCCACTATATTAAACATACGTTTAGGTAGTGGTAGCACATGCCTTTAATCCTAGCGTTCTGGAGGCAGAGATCCGTTTGGATCTCTGTGAGTTCAAAGCCACACTGGAAATATCCAGGCATGGTAACACATGGTCTTTAATCCCAGGAAGTAATGGCAGGAAGCAGAAAGGTATATAAGGCATGAGGACCAGGAACTAGAGGCTTTTTAAGCTTTTAGCTTTTAGCAGCAGTTCAGCTGAGATCCATTCAGATGAGGACACAGAGGCCTTCAGTCTAAGGAAACAAGATCAGCTGAGGAATTGGCAAGGTGAAGTTGGACATGGCTTGTTCTGTTTCTCTGATCATTCAGCGTTCACCCCAATACCTGGCTCCGGGTCTGTTTTTATTAATAAGATCTTTTAAGATTTGTATCACAGGAGCAAGCAAATGGAAAAGTCCCTAGTTCATCATCTGCCTTTTAAGTAGATGACGAGACTGCCCTCATAGCGTTGGTATCCATTTAGAACTATTTTGGAGAATGCTTATAGATCAACAGAGTGGACTGATGCCCTGTCATTTTGCTCCCCTCTCCTCTCTTCCTCTCCAAATTCCTACCCACAAGTTCACCTAAACAACCCCAAGACTGAGCTATACAGTCTTGATATCATTGCTTCTAAGCCATTCTCCCAGCTCAGGGAGCCAACACTGGAAAATGCTGAGAGAATGCTCAACCCATTTAAACACTGTGTTTGCAATCTAGTACTCTTTTCCTCAACCTGACACACGAGCCTAGCATCAGCTCCATCTCCCCTATTCCATCTCCTACACAGAACTGGAAAGCTCCAGGACAGAGAATGCCTGCATAATATATCAAAGTTAACAGAACTTACTAAAGCTTTATTCATCCCTTGTGCCTACTAACTTAACCCCCTGGATGGCACCATTCATGGCTTGAGACTTGGTTTTACTGCTCAGCTGTCCATTCTTTGAATTTATAATAACTAAACTCCCTTCTCAGAGCACAGCTGCGGGATGTGTGCATAACTCTGCAAAGTCACAGGGAGCGTTTATTGCCATTATTATTGAAGCTGAGGTATCAAAAGCTATAAAATGGAGACAGTCGCACTGTGAAACCTCAGGAGCAAAATGCTGACCAATTAATTCGGTGCCTGAAAGCTACGGATGAAAGCTTTTTAATATGAAGGAAAATTAATCCAGCTGGGTTCTAAGACACTAAGTAAAATGCCAAAAAATTATGGAAAATGAGCCTCTATCTTTGCTAAAACTCCAGATGCACAAGGGATAGTATCTTTCTATAAGCAGAGTATTGTTAAGCTGTGTATGGCCCAGTGGTAGACCTGCTTTGGCAGCAATATTGATATGTATGTCTCATCTTGATCTGCCTTGCTCTGTCAAGTACACTGTATGCCATGAGTGTCAGAAATGAAAACCCAAAGACAGTAGGTTTAGCTCCTTCTCTGCTACCCAGTCTCCCCCTGATTCGGAGCAGGCCGTTTGAACGTGACCCATCAACTTCTTTATTTAGAAAGCAGTGTTCATAGATGGGCTCTCTCTCACCCCTTCTGTGGTAAGCACTCTCGAAGACTCCTCCACTGATACCTGTCTTAACGGTCCAGTCCGTTCTCTTGCTCCCTGCCTCGCTGCACTTTGTGAATGGGAAGACGAGACAACACGAAGGGACAAGGAGGAAAGAAGCCAGAGATGAAAAGAAACCTAAAGCATGTCTGAAGTCTGCAACAAAGGCAGCAAGAACCGCTGGCTCAGTCTCCTCCACGTTTTCTCCTGCCCCAGGTCATGCTCAGATCTCTGCGAAGCTGTACACAGTACTGAAGACCTAGGAAGTCATTACCTTCCTGCTAGATGCTCCCTCAGTGAGATGAAGGACTGGAGACACAACAGCAGTGCCTCCATTGTTTATAATTTGCTCCCTCTGGGGTCACACTTTGTCTGACCCGACCAGGTCCAGTCCTTATCATGTCTGGCCGTGTGCCCTTTTTCTCTGGTAGCAGTGGATGGGGAGGTGGGGCTACGGAGAGTTTTGCAGCGGAAAATGTGGATCCAGGCTGCTGTCATGCACCCAGCGGTGCTTTTCCTCATAGTGCTCAACTGGGTTTTCACCCAAGGCAGGCATGGAGCTGAGGCTAAGAGGATGTGGGCTTGTTGTGCCTCTGAGGGTTAAAGGGCTGGGCTGTGTGAGTCAGACTACGGAGCAGAATCTTCCCAACAACTAAGAGAGGTAAGAACAGCAGGACAGAAACCTAGAGACGAATCCAGCAAATGTAGATAACTTCTTGAAGCCGAGATGCATGAGACAAGACTGGTCCAGGGAGTAGATGGCAGCGCCATTGAGTCTTGAATGGTCGCAGTGACGCTATTTTGTATATCTTGGTTTTGTCACTGTATATGAAGAACAATACTAAACCATTTTTTTTTTAATATTAGCTCTGTCCTGGTCACTTGGACACTGACTGGCTCTAGGAGCTCACAGTGAGACAGAAAGGGATGATGACCAAGTACTCAGTGTGGCAACAGGCACAGCAGAGATCTGAGAGGCAGAGGACTCGGAGATGACTCAGCGAATCCACTCCCTTTCCTTTTACCTTGAGTTAGGAGAGCCTTTTCCTGTCTGCAGGGTTTCCGGGCATGGGCTGTCTCTGTCATTTAGACTTCTGGCCATTAGTCTTTCAAATACCTCCTCCTCATCAAGCAGCCAGAGAAAGCTCAGTAAGCACCCAATTGGCTGTCATTTCTGATTACAGATGATGTCAGGGGTGTGTTGCGACAAGGAAACACAGAGGAGCAGAGAGGGGTCTGGGAATCTGTTTCCACCAGAGAATCACATCAATCCTGCTCTCCAACAGCTGTAACCACTCTGGTGCATGTCACCCTGTCTTTTTTTATTCCTGTCATCATCTGCCTGACCTGGGAATAAGAGTTTTCTTATGATTTCAGAGCCTGAGATGTAGGGAAGGTGTGTTTAAACAATTTTAGAACAATAATTAGCCACCTTTGAGGGAGGAGGGCTTTGGATACCAAGAGGCAACAGGTGAGAGACGTTTGCAGGAAAGATCTGGAAACTTCTCAGATGGTTCTGTTTAGCCAAGATTTGTAGACATGAAATTGTCACTAGTGTGTGTTCCTTATTCCCTTCCCTAGATCAGAAAATGTAGCCACTGCCCTTTCAAGAAAAGCACTTAAACTTGGGAATGCCCTTCTCCATTGCTGTTGCCTCCATCAGGCACCTGGGGTTTGAATTTAGTCACCCTGGGCCAGAGTCCCATGTATGCCCTCAACAAGTTATCTGGACGACTGCTTCCCTTGCTGTCTCAATTTTCATCAACAAAATGGGGCTAAGAATTCTGTTTTGCAGGGTTGATTAAAGAATTCAAGGACAGAATCTAGGTTTTAAAACACTGAGAAAATGCTACTTTATTCTTGTGATGGAATATATTCTTGATGTGTTCTTAAAGCCATGACCTCTGCTTTTAGGCAATAGGTCTCTAACCTCAAAGAAACCCAGGCCTCTAGGATATGGGTTTTAGGCACACTTAAAGTATGATCTCCATCAAAGTCATATTCCTAACACTTAGAGATTGCATGGTGTAGGTTTTAATCTTGTTAAGCCAGAGTTTCTTTTTATACAAAGAGGGACGACTAATAATATCTCCCCCATATGTTTTTGGGAAGATGAAGTGAGCTAATGTATGCAATTTAGCAAGACAGTCAATAAAATGGCCAGTCTTGGTGTCTGCTGTGCTGAAGAAAATGGCTCTTCTCACCATCTGCAGAGACAGTTGCCTTGAGCAGTCAAGTTCTGCAGACTGTCCTCTGCTGAGACTCACTGGATTGGGACTCAATGCAGCCACAAATGTGCCAATTAATTTGCTGTAAAAAGAAAGCCTCCTAAGAAACATGAGTTGGACTAATCATTTGCTTTGCTTGAAATTCAGATTGGGAAGACACCAAGACAATTAGCCGTCAGCAACGCAATAACAAAACTGAGAAAGATAATGAAGTTCAGTCCAGACCATGAAGGTGCATGACAAATTTCAATTATGAATCAGCAGAAGCTATGACTGTGAGAAAAGACACACAAAATAGGAGCTAAGGACAACAGAAAGAAGGGAATAGATCAAACATCTGGAAGTATTTGAGCTCCTTTCATGGGTAAATTCTTGAGGAAAAAAAAAAAGCCGACAAAAAAATCATTGATTTCTTCCGATCATCCTCTGGAAGCCAAGTGAATCTCTGGTTTCTAATGCAGCACTGTTTCCCCTAACCTACAATACTCCTTCTTCCTCCACCCTTTCCTTTTCTTGAACTGGTTGATAACCAGCTGAAAGAGTTTTAATTGAAACACGTGCACACTGAGATCACCCCACCAAAACAAAGCAGTCATTATCGACTTGGAAATGCGTAGAACACTGGGGTCAAACCATTCAAAAGAAAGTGGGATATGATGAGACAGCTGAAGGGGAACTCAAAAGGCCCATACTTAACTACGGAGTTTAGTAGTTTAAACACATGCCAGATTCTAAGCAGAGTCCAGGGAAATCAGACTCATGTCTTCACCAGAAACACTAATTAGAAACTCTGCTGTTCAGTTGACTGTTCCTTCACACAGATGCCACTTGTCTGATCAGAAGAATAAAGTTTAAAAGTTTCATTCTGGCTGTGTTTTCTTAGTACCACCTAAGGGTAGAGACAGGAAACCCTAGCTAGAGACTCTTTCCAATTACTGAGATAATGTGCTGTCCAGAGCAGAGAGGACTCTCCAGGAGAATATACATACCACCACCACCACCACCACCACCACCACCACCACCACCACACTATTTTCTCAGTTCCAGTAGATGCTCATTAAGCAGTCTTTCAATTGCTATGTTGGCATTACAGGGATTCTGATACTAAAAGATGGTACCAAGATAGAGAACAGATGAGCATCCAATGACAGAAGAGCACTTCTTGTATGTTAGCATGTGGATGCTCAAACCTGCATCCTTCTGCATTTGTGAAGGACGCCAACATTGTAATAGGTGAGAGTGAGTCTCTCTGACTAGGACCAAGTCTCCAGGGTTGGAAAGGCTCAGAGAGGAGAGGTTTAGGATGAACCCAGCAAGAGAATGCTCTTCTAAACAGCACATTTGTAGAAGTTGTGCAGCAAAATGTGGCGTAATCAACACACACACACACACACACACACACACACACACACACGCTTATATACACACACACATACACACACACATATGCTTTATGTAATCTTGGTTTTCTGGTGCAGAGTCTCCTGCATAATGAATATCTTTTGCATATTAATGACATGATGCTTGGAAGGGGCTTCAAGACAGGAACTGGTTAGCAGGAAAACTAAGCTTTAAGTGGAGGATTGGGACTTAATCTCTCTCCCTTGCATTCTATATCTTCAACAGACTTCTCCATTGGAACGCCCCAGTACAAGTTTAAAGCCAGCACATCAAAGCTGGTACTCACTACAGATTCTCCTAACTCCCCACTTCCATGCATGGTGCTCCCACGGTGGGCACTAGAGCTTAAAGTGACCCAGCACCCCACAAGTCAATCAACACTCTGTGGGCTCCTCTACATAGACAAAGAAATGGCTCAGAATATGACAGAGACAAAGAGCACAGCTTTCTCCAATACCCACTAGGAAAAAAAAGTCAATCCACGTGTAGTTAAGTGATCAAAGGTTCCACCTCCTCTGACCACCAAACACCATCTCCTAAGCAATTTCTCTCCCTGTAAGCTCTGCAGGTTGACAGTTTCCCCCTTACCATTCATTCCCATTTACAATATTTCTATGTCCAGGGTTTAGGAAGACATGACTATTATGAATGCATGAAGCAGCCCTATTATTTACATTTTGCACCTTGTTTTTTGCTCCATAGCATCCAGTACAGGACAGGCTTCGCCCAGCCCTCAGTACAGCTGCAGCTGGCATCATTGTGATTCTGAGCTCAGCCGCGGCTGCCTGCTCATTATGGACTGCAGTCACGCCCCAGCTGCGAACTGCGTAGGGCAGAGATTCCCTCCTCAGCATCCTCCCACGTCACTGTGTGCAGCAAAGTGGCACAGTGATTTGTCAAGGCCAGCTTCTGCCACCTCTGGCGGCTCCAGGTACATTATGCATTCTCCACATGCTGGTGATTTTTCCATTTCTGTGTGCAGGTGGTCACAGGTCATTTTCTGAATGTGGCAGGCGGCCAGGGTGTGGGCGCTGAGAAAGGAGCTGTTTCCTGAACGCAGGAATTCACTGAAAAAATGTTCACAGGCACACCCCGGTGTGAGGTGGATGTCATTAGAGAGTCCCAGTTCCCCCAGAAACCCTGATGACTGAGATGTGGAAGGCAGTGTGTCTTCCAGAAGGTTGCAGAGAAAGACAGTATCCTGGCTATTTGCTCAGAGGGAAACAGGAAAACAGACCTTGCAAGCTTGCACTCTCTCAAATGCAAATGAACTCCAGTCCCTTGAGGAATATTATATGTTGTGCCTGTGTGAGTAGAAATTGAAAGGATGTGACAGGTTGTGTGGAAAACAAAGCCTAGAGTCTTCCCAAATCTCTCTGCTTCTTACAGATTTTTAGCTCAATTCCTAAAAATAAAATCCAACTGTCCCACAGAGAACTCAGGATACTCTTGGCCTCCTGCATCTAGCCTTGGTGCATCTAGCCAGACATCCACTATAAAAAGAGGAGGCTTCTTCTGTCCTCATCCTGAATCAGGACACTCTGTGTGTGCACAGTCAGGAAACAGAAAAAAAAAAAAAAAAAAAAGAGCACAAATGTCCCCAGAATGTGACTCCAAAGTCAGTAGGTGTTAATTTAATTTTCTCATGGAGGACACGTTAAGTTCTAGGAAAGTAAAGAGTGAGGTCATGTCCTTCACTGTGCGGTTGTTTAGATGTGCTCAGAAGTCATTTCCCCTACGTTTTAGCCTCTTCGTGGACTCATTATCTTCCTTCCCCATCTCCCCCTCCTTTCTTTTGGCCCTCCTTCCTCCCTTTCCCTCTCCTTTCTCTCGATCTTCCTCCCTCCAGCGCCATCTCACACCCTTTCCATCCCGTCCCCTCCCTTCTTTCCATTATGACCAAAGAAAAATCCTAGAACTAGGGAGCTGAACCAGATGGCAGATGGATACAGGTTCTCTAGCTCTCTGCCTGGCCATCGCCTGAATACCTATTTAAACCTCTCAGCCCTATAGTTTAACACAAAGGCTCTGGTTTTTGTTTTGTTTTGTTTTTGTTTTTTCTCAATCAAGTACATCAGCAGCAGCTAGCTCTACTGAGGTGTGAGGTGACCCAGAGACCGAGGCTAACAGGGGTTTACACCCTGTGAACCACCATCTCATCGCTCCAGGCTGTTCAGATGGGGTCCATGAAGAACTCTGCAAGATGTCTATGCCTTGTCCACAAGGTGTTGTAGATCACATGTGTGGGATTTTTCTCCCTCTCACATTAGACTGGGTACGGGATGGGTGAGGGAGACTGAGTCACGAGTTTCTTGGAAAGTGGACTCTGGAGACTAACATTGAGGTGCAG
This sequence comes from Peromyscus californicus insignis, assembly GCF_007827085.1. Classification (NCBI taxonomy): domain Eukaryota; kingdom Metazoa; phylum Chordata; class Mammalia; order Rodentia; family Cricetidae; genus Peromyscus; species Peromyscus californicus. Next base: position 61,113,543 of record NW_026294436.1, on the reverse strand, counting down.
ATCTAGTTTAATGTGTATGTTCACCGGCATATATATTATCCAATCAGCTAAGCTCATATCAAATTACTGCCCAATGAGTTCAAATGACACACAAACTGCATTATGTGAGGGTGTACGGGGATGGGGGGAGCGGGGATAGGGCGCGGGGGTAGGGGGGTGGGGTGGGAGCGGGGACGGCTCAGTATGTCCAGGCAGTGTGTCTGCAAAGGGTAGGAAGCAGGCAACACCCCGGACTTTGGCACCAAGTTAAAGGGTCTCCGGTTAGCTGGGACTCCATTATGAGTCATCTAGTGTTCCAGAGACTGGAGTCTGCTCACAAAACCACAGGAGGTGTTGACACTTCTCACATACCCTGTCTTTTAGTAACACCATCTGAACACAGACTGGCCCCTCACACGTGACCAGAACTTGTTCTATGAGTCTTTTGGAGCTCAAGAGGTCAGAATGTGAACAGCAGCTCCTCCAAGATTCTTTCAGGTCCCGCAGCAACAAGATTTTGTTTACCAGGTGCTCTGCAGAAATCTGTTTGCAATAGAAATGAAGCCCTGAGGCGAAGGTTGCGGGACCAGCAGCTGAATGCCAGGTCTTGGCTATGTCGTATCTTGTCTCAAAATTCTTAAAAAAGAAAAGATAGAAATTCAGAGTGGAAGAAGGGGAAAAATAAAGGAAAGAAGGAAGGAGGTGAGAAAGAGGAAGAGGAAGGAAGTGAGGGGTGGAGGGAAGTGAAGAGGGAGAGAGGAGAGGAGCGGTTAGGTTTAACAACACGGAAGGGTTAAATACTTGTAGACTGTGCCTACCAAGGAAAGACTGGGTGTTATGGGTCAGGGTTTGACTCCATTTCTCCCACTTGTTAATATGTATACAAGGATCCATCATTTAAGTCCGACTTTGATTTCTCCAGCTGTAAGATGAGAATAATAACATCAACCTTATAAAGGTTTTATGAGGACTAAAATTTAAAAAGAGACTGTAACATATTTAGCACATAAATAATTCTTGTCATCAAATTATGCAGGAAAATACTTATTGATGTGGAAGGGGTTTGTATTATCAGAACTCCTTGCTTAGGGTACTAAATGTTTGTAGTTGAAATCTAGAAGATGCTCCAAAATGGATACACACAATGATCAAACCTCAGTGTATGCCATTATGTAATTATGTACCCTTTGAAATAGGGCAATAGAATTCTTACAACAAAAAGTAACTAAAGGTAGATTATGTGCACAGCATAGGACAAATAGCTTATAAATTATGAGTCCTCTCCTCCTATAATTTTATATTCTCAAGGCATTCTGGGGAATCTGAAAATACATCTTCAGCTTCACTTATAAAAAAAATGTGCAATTTCTTTTCCAAAAAGCTACCAGTGAGTATACATTCTTCCCAGAGGCCACTGGTACATCTCTTGGTGTCAATGGAAAGGTATGCACTTGCAGACAGATTTACATCTGTTTGCGTGCATCCTTTGCGTCTACACTATCATTCTCTAACTCTGCTGCTGGTGAACAGCTGCTGGAGACAGGCCCTTCATTGTGTCCTCCTCTCTCTGGCTTCAGAGAATCTCTTGCCTGAAGGGATCCAAGAGAACCCACTCAGGCAGACTTTGTAGCATCGCTGTCTCCGTCACCCCATGCTTCTACAGCTAATGCTTTAACGACAAACAAGCCCAACTCCACACCACTGTATACTATTTCAAGCTTAACCCTAAAACATTTTTCCAAAGTAGGCTGGGCTCTGCAGTTTTCATAAGTAGATTAAAATATGCCTCTCTATGTTTTTATATAAAAATCATACATTAATGTCCTGTGCTGGCAATTTTAGTGTTTTCATGACATGAAGATGATCTGTTTTCAGCATGTCACTAATAGTAGTTCAGTTATAAATAGTTGCATGTCAGGTTGAATATTATTTGTGTATGACTTATGTGCAATAAACAATAGTTAAAAGTGGAATGTGCGTGTGCCACCCTGAGAAGAGAAGCACCTATAGGAGTCTTGTCCTTCCTACCACGCCTGATTTCCCCGCCAGCTCTCTGTAGCTTTTTCTACAGCACAAAGTAACCATGCCACCCTCAGTGTCCCACAGGAAGCTGCGTGCACCGACTCCTATTTGTTGTGCATCTTTTCCCTGTGTCTCTTCTGTGCCTTGGTGAATTTTGGCAACATCTCCTCTTCTCATGATCTCTATCTCATACTTTGGAGTGATCAAGATAAATTATCCTCCTTGATCACAAGACAATTGCCATTTAAAGACCAGAAGGAAACCCACAAAAGACTGTCTAGTTCTTGTATTCTAGGCCAAAAAAAAAAATGTTCTTCTCAGTTTTGGTCATGCTTGCCTGGGAGAACACTGACCTGAAAGCCATGTTCCAGCACCATTGATTTCAGTTGATGGACTGGAAAACAAATAAGAGCACTGAAGTAATGGGCATGTGTAGCAGGCGCCCATGCCATGGAAGGGAAGGGAAGATAAAAGGGAAGAGAAAACTCTGTATTCCCTGTAATTAACTATAGATGGACAAATTGTTCATTAGTGAGTTTATAGTTTATAGATACAAAGACAATATACAACTTTTAATTTATTAATACCCAAATTTACATTAAAATTACTACTTTCAATAACTATAAAATATCATCTACCTACAAATGAATTTTGTAAAACTGGACAAAGTTTTACATAAAGAACTATATTCTGGTGCAAACTTCAAGTGATCTGAGTAAGTCAAGAGATGCACTAGCTTCTTGTGATTGAAGACTCTGTATTTTAAAATGTTAATCATTCACATGTTGATCTACAGCTCCGTGTAATCCCAGGTGGTTGTCTTCTACATCTTGGTCAGCTTATTTGAAAATTTAGGGGAAATTTGTGAGAAACTATTCTATCAGTAACAATATTTATTGGAAAGAAATGTCCAATTTATCACTGCCATGGAGATAGGCTAATAAACAACAGAACACAGTAGGGGATCCCAGGGTAGCTTTCATCGTGCACTGAGACTTAATTTAGGACAAAGATGACATGGATGGACTGTAGGGTGTAAACATCTCTCCTTGATAAATGGCATAGGAACAGTTAGATATCCAGAGAAACTTTGGTTTCATATCCAAAATCAATTCCAGGTCAGAGTGAGAAAAGCCAGACAGAGGCATTTTTGAGAGCAATGCAAAAAGTTTCTTTAGGTTCTCATGACAATGAAGGCATTTTTTAAAAAGTGTTTTCTGCAATGTAGATATTTTATTTTTATTTATTTTAAAGTAAGTATTATTAATTTTATTTATTTTATATGCATTGGTTTTTTGCCATGGGTGTCGGGTCCCCTGAAACTGGTATTACTGGTGGTTGGGAGCCGCCATGTGGGTGCTGGGAATTGAACTCGGGTCCTCTGGAAGAGCAGCCAGTGCTCTTAACCTCTGAGCCATCTCTCCAGCCCGACAATGAAGGCATTTTTAAATAAAAGTATTAAAATAAAAATGAGGTTGAGTTCTTCTTTTAATCAAAAGTTACAAAGAGACAATGGGGCCCTGAATGGATTTAGTGGGTTATAAAAAAATACATGACGTTGGGAAGGGGTGACTTCATAGGAGGAGGTGAGGTGGACATGAGATAGATACAGTCATTTTCCATTCTGGGCATGTATGAAATTCTCAAAGGTAGATCCCTTTCAAGAAGAGTAATGAGAAGGGGCTGGTGAGATGATTTAGTGGGTAGAGTCACTTGCCACCAGACTGATACCTAAGCTAGATCCCCAGAACTCACATGATGAAAGGAGAGAACTGACTCTTTCAAGTTATCTTCTGACCTCCACATGACGAGGCATGAACTTGTACACACAGACACAGACACACACAGACACACACACATACACACACACACTAACAAAACAAGTAAGTAAGTAAGTAAGTAAGTAAGTAAGTAAGTAAATAAATAAATAAATAAATAAATAAATAAATAAATAAATAAATGGACTTCTCTTTTAAAACAGAGTGAAAATGAGAGGTATCATACAAACCTATCTGGATACTTTTTCTCTTGCCATAACAAAATACCTCATTCTGGGTAATTTATAGTGAAAAGGGTTTTGTTTTGTTTTGTTTTGTTTTGTTTTTGCTTATAACTCTGAAGACTGGAAGGTCCAAGTTCTAGTTTTGAGGACCATGTGTTGCAACTCTTGGTAAAACCCAAAATACCAGCAAAAATGGAAGAGAAATCTGATTGTACTTGCAAGAGGAAAAGGAAGCCAAATTCACACGATAAGTAACCTGTTCCCAAGAGAAAAGCATGTATCCATGAGACCCCACCCATACAACAGAAATCTCCAATTAGGTCCCACTGCTCAGCACTGCCACCCTAGCAAGCAAATTTCAGCATGACTTTTCAGAAGGTAAAAAAACATATTTAATCATTGCAAACCAACTAAGGTGCTAGTCTCTGAACGTATAAAGGCATGCAAATCAATAAGAAAACTCAAACATCTCATTAGGAATTTAGAGAAGAGACTGAATGAGGAACATCACAGAAGACATTCAAATGGACAACAAATGGTAGTAAGATGTCAATGCTATGATATGAGAGAAATGTCTGTTAAAATCACCAGGAGAAACCAACTTTTTCCCCCCCAAAAGGAATGTTGGATATGGGCTTACTGAAAGTACCACATACTGTGGAAGGCAACTAAATGATATAATCACTTCGAAAATGATATGCTATATCTCCTAGTTAATATCCACTTGAATCAATCCATTCTTAGGTATACACTATGAAGAAATAAGCAAAATATGCCCCAGGCAAGGTTGTGCAGAAACCACCCTTGGACAAAAACTGTTTGGGTAAATTACTTCCCAACTTCACTCTCAGTGACTTTTCTTTGGTGGCATGAAATCAGACATCTAGGAGAATTTACACTATGGAAATGGGCGGTTGCTCTAGCTTTTTTTCCTTGACGTTCAGTTAGTAAGCATGTATCGGCATACATTGGCTCCAAGAAAAAGATATACAAGAATTCTCTCAGAAGTGTTGCTTCTGATGTGCCAACACAGAGAGCACATCCTTCAATCAGCTGTCAGTGGCAGTCCAATGAAAATGCGGGATCCAATGGAAGGAACACAGTGGGGCTACATCCTATAGCATGGAAAACTCACAGGCATACGATTGAACAACATCAAAGGTAAAAAGAGGTCAACAGTGAAATATCTTTTTCTGTATGATTTCATTTATATAAAGCTCAAAAATAGTCAAGGCTGAAAAACCATCTTAAGAATGCAAATTCAATAGGTATAAGTTTGGAGGGGAACAAGGAAAAGATAAGGATGGCTATTAGGGAAATGTTTGGAAAGGCAAAAGGGAGTCTATGATTGGCAGGGGGAGTGGGGGTGTGGGGTGTCAGTGGTGCTAACAATAATCTGTTTTTTTTAAATCTAAGCTGTGGCTACATGGGTGTTTGCATTGCATTAAGCTGAACAGCTGGCATGCGGATAATTGTATATAAAGGTGGTAGTCAATAATAGTTACACCTCCAGGAAGAGAATTCACAAATACTTCTATAAAAGCTCTTTGAAGCATACTTGAATGTGGTAAGCACTAACTATGCATGGGCAAATAAACAGTTGTAGTCAGAACATAAAGTAAGATTTGAAAGTAAAACCTGTGCAAGGAGATGGTAATATTGGCTTAAAAACTAGGTAACATGGCAAGCCAGTAAGACTAGTAAAGTATGCATTTTCTTATTCCTGTAAGTCACTTCCTTTTCTTCTCTACTGTCAATCAAACCCAGTTTCTGGAGCACCAAAAAGTGAATGATAAGCAATAATGATAAGCATCACTCATTTGTTCATTTATGCTTTTCACAGATATTTGCTTAGTCTTGCTACATGCCAGATTCTAGAGATAGAAGGACCATTTCAAAGCATACACATGCAAACATCTATGGGAAGCATCACCAATATGCACATGCCAATATTAGCACTACACGAGAAGGTATATGGCCCAATGTGGAAAAGCATGGGCTGTGAGTCACTTGCTAGGTAAACAACGTGCTGGCTGTTCTCAACTAAACTACTTGTCTCAGGGTAGTTTATCACTATGATAAAACACCATGGCCAAAAGTAACTTGGAAAGGAAAGGGTTTATTTCAGCTTAGAGTTCCACATCACAGTCCATCACTGAGGGAATTCTGGGCAGGAATTTAAACAGGGCAAGAACCTGGAGGCAGGAGTTGATGCAGAGACCATGGAAGAATGTTGCTTACTGGCCCCATGACAACCATCCTAGGGAATGGCACCGCCCACAGTGATCTGGACCCTACCACATCAATCTTCAGTCAAGAAAATGTATCACGCAGACTTGCCCACAGGTCAATCTAGTAGGAACGTTTTCTCAGTTTTTTCTTCTAAAATGACTCAGATTGTGTCAAGTTGACATAAAATGAGCTAGCACACCGTAGTTCCTCCATTCCATACTAGTAGTAGGAGAGATGTTGAGTAGCTGAAAATTACACACTCCAGACTACTTCCAAGGGCTGGTGCTGTAGTGAGAAGAAGCACTTGAACCTGCCACATGTGATTCTCTTTGTTTAAGTCACAGTATTGAAAAATAAAGGAAACTTGTTGACTTGAAGTTGCATTAACAATTAACGCTTCATTAACTCTCTTCCAATAAGAGTTCTGAATGCAAATCATTTTCTCAGTTAAAGCGTTCATGATATGCAGAAAGCAAAAGTAAGGCAGGGCCTTCATCTGAATTCATTGCCCATTCTACGGATCTGTGGGATCGAGGCAGTGATAGCTTTCCCTGCCATACTATCTGCTGTGGTTCAAAGGCACTCTGCAAAGTTCATGTGTCAGCAATGTGATCACCAGGGCCACAGCTCTGAGAACTTGTAACTTCAAGAGGTGGTCAGGTCATGGCACCTCTGCCCTGAAGGATTAACCATTGACATCACTCTGAGAGATGAGTTAGGTATCATAGGAGTAGGTTTCTGATCAACGGTTTAATTGGACCTCTCTTTCCTTTTCTGAACACATGCTTTCTGGCCATCTGATGCTTTCCACCATGCCATGATCCAACTCTCTTCCCCGTCTGACTCTGTTTTGAGTGACTTCTGCCTTCCACACTGAAGTGCGAGGGTGCGGAGGAGAGCATGAGTCTTCATTTGGTTCACTGGATGACAGAAGCTTAGACTTTTCTCATTATAATTGGCACTAAGAGAGCAGCTACAATTCTAATTAGTTCCTCTCTTTAGGAAATACTGTTTTTCAGGAGTCTGTCACTGCATCACCAAAAACAAAATGAAAACATATAAAAACATATTTTCTTGCCAAGAGTGGTAATTTAAACACTTTCTTGTTTGTTGAATACATTTGTTTCTTTGACAGAGGTGCATAAAGATACATGCTATGATAGATATTCTGTGCAAAAACGCACAAGCCATGTACTTCTAAGAAATATCACAATTCAAAGAGTGAGTTAGCTTAAATAGCAAGTAAAACATGGTGTGATAGGTTCTCAAGCCTGTTTCCTAGGATGCGGTAGATAAAGCAGATAAGTAAGCAGGGCATCTACACTCTCAGTACCTTTGTTCAAGGGATTTTGAGCATCCACACTAGGAATTTTCCTCAAGGAAATCTATTCTTTGAATTCCCAAGAGCTAAGGGTAAAACAAGTGAAATTGCAAATGCTGATTTACCAGCATGGTTCTTTGAAAACTTCAGTCCCCCTGAGCACAATAAGAAACCAGCCAGGTAGAGTTCACTGCAAGGTTCTAATCAGGAAAAGATGTATCTCACCAGTTAACAAGGGAGTCATTGTCTAATGTTCTCTGTGCTGCTCCCTTAGATATGGGGAGCCCTTTCAATGTCTTTTTCCCCCCATGGGCAGGATTTTAGAAAACAAGGCTGAGAGCTTGCACATAGTTCTCAGAATATCTCCTGACCCCATTGTTACCCATGAGCAAACCCTCAAACAAGTCCCCAGATTCTCTCCAAGTCACAGCCAGTGAGCAGTTACTATCTCAGCCTATGTCATCTCTTATGTTCAGCACTCACTGAATCCCTGTGAATTGTATTCTGCTACTGCTTACTATCTCAGCCTATGTCATCTCTTATGTTCAGCACTCACTGAATCCCTGTGAATTGTATTCTGCTACTGTCTTCAATGCATAAGAGGGTAAGTGTTGCTGAGTCAAATGACCAAGAGATTAGAATCATGTAGACAGGCCTAGGTAGTTCCTTTAGGATGTCAGGATGCTGTGCTGGGGGAACAATGCGCCTAGGACCGGACTGTGTGGCAAGAGGTGCAGCTATAGCTTGGGCTCAAGTTCTCTCGTGATTCCAGATGTTTCATAAAGTTCCAGAAACAACTTAGAAACTGAAAACTGCTCTTTCCCAAAGAATAGGGGTTTTGACAGAACAAGATCAAGGCCCCAGCTCATCTCTTTGTCTTAGGAAGTCAAGTTATGGGATGCACAGTGTGGATGGTGAGATAGACTGGGTTGCTTCTCTAGGTTTGTTCTGTGGCGTGTGGTCCCTTGAGGAGGGTACAGTGATACACAGAGATGCATTCCTGTGGGTCTACACATAGGGGAAAGGCAGGTTTAATCGGAACTTCCAGAAAATTCCAAAGCAAAAGGGCACAATGTTAACAACAAACCAAGAGTAAAAATTCAAAGTTCATCTGTCATGTCAGATGCTTTTCTATTGCTGGGACAAAACACCATGACCAAGGCAACTTATAAAAGAAAGCATTCAGTTTGGAGGCTCACAGTTCCAGAGGGTTATTGTCCATGACCATTATGTCATAGAGCATGGCAGCAGGCAGGCAGGCATGGTGCTGGAGCAGCATCTGGAAGCTTATTTGTTGAGACAAAACTCACAGGGAAGAAAGAGCTAAGAATGGTGTGGGTTTTTGAAACCTAAAAGCTTACCCCTCCTCCCCACCAGGTGACATACCTCCTCCAACAAGGCCACACCTCCTAATCCTTCCCAAACAGTTCCACCATCTGGGGACTAAGCATTCAAATATGTACACTTATGATGTTCATTCTTGTAGGTGGAGTTTTTCTGTCCTGACTGCCTGCTCCCAAATAACTGGCTCAGAGATGTAACATAAATTATAAATGCTCAGCCAATAGTTCAGGCTTATTATTAACTAGCTCTAACATTTTAAGTTATCCCATATTTTTTGTTTATGCTTTGCCATGAAGCTCATAGCTTGCTACCTTATTTTCTACAGGTCCTGCTTCCTCAGTGTCTGTCTGGCATCTCCTCTAACTCTGCCCTTCTCCATCCTACCATTCTCAGTTTGGCTTTCCCCGCTAGCTTTATCCTGTTCAGCTACTGGCCAGTTAGCTTGTTTATTAAACCAATCATAGCAACATGTGTTCACACAGTGTACAGAAGGATTATTCCACACACATTGTCATTCAAACCACCACATCCAGTGAATTCTGTTTGTTAAAATTCCTCTCATACCTATCTACATACAAATCCTACTAACTCCAAAATTAAAAAAAAAAATGTTGTAGAAAGAATTTTAAAAGCTGAGTGAATCATTTTAAACATCAGCAGTCAAACTGGGACTTTCCATGGAGCTGTATTTTGTGCACTCACCATGAGCTAGAAAAATGATAAAAAGGTTTATCAGTCCACACACGCATCAAACAACTGACTTATCCATTTAGTGTCTATCATTCTAAGATGTATCACTGTGCAGTACAGACATCAAATTTATTGAACAATAGACAAAATGGAAACTTCACAAAGACCTTTCAAGTCTGTTATAACAGTTAACAAACCCTAAACACTATTCTAAATTTCAATTCTAATTTCATGATTGTTTTTGTATGAGAATAATGCCAATACATGGTGAGCTCACACCCCGATATTTGGATCCAGTTACTTTCCTTGCTGTGACAAAAACACCTGTCAGAAAACAACTTTCAAAATGAGGATTTGTTTTGGCTTACACTTTGAAAATGTGCAGTCCATCATGTGGGAAGGGTGTGGTTGTCAGAGTCTCCTTGCTCACACTGGGCCAGATCACACAGCACTTCAGGCTTTCTTCCCTTTCTTTTATCCAGTCTCAGACCCCAGCCCATGGGCTGGTGCTGCCCATGTTTAATATGGGGATTTGCTCCTCTGTTAAATGTCTCTAGAAAGTGCAGGCATGTTCAGAGGTGTGTCTCCTGGGTAATTCTAAATCCAGCCAGGTTGATAATGAGGAGTAACATTGGTCCACTGTCTGATAAAAGACCAGGGTACTATTGTGGGCTCCTCAATAAGTTTTGAGGCCTGGCACTACAGATGCTTCAGGGTTTAGCAGCATTGGGATTCCCTTGGCTATGGATTCTTATCTATTATGACAGAAGCAGCCTGAATGTGACTGTTCAACATTCTTTTCTGTCTATAAAAGAATTATATTTTATATCACTGGACAGGGAGGAGGACCCCAGAGACAAGTGACTGAGCCAAGAGTCATCTGGTGTATGGGCAGAGGTAACAGCACCTTATTGTAATGACTGAATGTTTGTGCTCCTCCAAAATCCCTTGGTTAAATTTTCAGTTCCCCCGGTGTGGCAGTATTAGAGATGGAGACCTTGGGATGTGATTAAGTCCTGGGAGTCTTAAGGATAGCATTAGTACTCTGATGAGATGGGACATGAGACCTTGCTTTCTGCGCTCCACCATGTGAGGAAACAAAGCTGCATCTATCTATAAACCAGAAAGTATCCTCACTAGACACAAGATCTTCTGACAGTCTGATCATGGACTGCTAGGGACCCCAAACAATTAGAAATGAATGTTTGTCTATTCTGTGAGAGCAACCTACTATTCCAGCACTCCTAAAAAAAAAAGACTGCAGGGCTCGACAAGAAGTCATTGCCTTTGACTTTCCCCTCCATTCTCTAGGAACCATACGAGGTTTATTTACTATTGTGCACTGGGCAGAGTTTCAAGTAAGGCCAGGTAAGGACAGGATTGAGAGGAGGTTTCTCTTAGCTTGAGCTGTCTTTGAGGCAAGGTTGGAGTACAGTTTTGTTCATTCAAAGTCATAGTTCTTGCTTGCCCCAAATAAAACTTCTAAAATAATGGCAAACTAAATCAGTGATGTGGTGTGTGAGTGTGTGTGTGTGTGTATATGTGTATGTGTGTGTGTGTGTGTGGTGTGGTATGTAGCTCATGAAGAACTCAAAGGGCAGTTAGAATTATAAAAGCAGTCATTCTTGGCCTTCCAAATACCACAAGGAGGTCAATCCCAACGGAGACCTTAAAAGAGCCACCACCTGTGATGGTTTCAGTGAGAAATGTCCTCATAGGCTCTTCTATCTGAACTCTTCTTGGTCCTTAGTTGGTGGCACTCTTTGGGGAGGTTATAGAACCTTTAGGAGGTGGAGCTTTGCTGGAGGAAGAACGTTACTGCGGCTGGGCTATAAGGTTTTATGGCCTTGCCTATTTCCTATTTTCCCCCTTCTTCCCTCTCTCTCTGCTTCCTGTGTGTGGATGAAATGTGATCAGCAAGCTTTCTGGTTCTGTGGCCATCCCTGTCATGACAGATGCCATCCCTCTGTAGCTGAAAGACAAAATAAACCTGGTCTTTCCTAACCTAGTTTTTGTTGGGGCATTTTATCACTACAATGGAAAAGGAACTAGAACACTACCTGATCAGAACCACGGATCCAACCCTGCAGTGCAACACCCTCTCCTAGAGGGATAAACAATTGGTATTTGGTCTGGAGCCAGTCATGTCCCCTGCATTCAGTCCCCACCCAAAGACTGCCTCCTGAGCTATGCCCCATCAGATTACTATGGCAAAGTAGATTCCAGAAGATCACTGGTCTTCACAATGACCTTGGACATATAGATGTCATCATTTTGATGCAACCTACTACCTTTGCCTTTACCAATTAAGCAACTCTACTTTCCCTCATAGTCAGGAAGTGTGGTCTCCAGGGACCCACACAGAGAGAGGCTGTTGCTGACATTACTGCTAAATAACTGGAGGCGTGTCTCAGTTCAATGCACTGCGACAGTAAAAGTGGACCTAGAGTCAGATCTGCATTGAAGTTTCACCTCTAATACTGGGTCTCTGATTTGGGGGTGGGTGGTGTTAAATTATCCAGTAACTACAGCGGGATTATATTCCAAGGTATATCTAACTTCTCTGGGCACTTCCACTCTCACACTGTCCCTCCATTCACATGACTAAGTGGGTTCTGATTCTGTTCAGTGGTAAAGGATGTAGAGCTTGGTAGCCATGTCTCCCACCATGTGAAGAAACATGGTCTGTAATAGAAAAGAATGAAAGGACATCAGAGAAAAACTGGAAGATAAGAGATTTCTCGACTGCCTTCACATCGCAGGTTATAGTTCTTAGGCTCAAATGTATCTTGCTTCTCCTACAGTTTTGCTATTCAATATTTGTTTATGTCCTCTAAGATAATAAATACTTTGGGTCAGACCTTGTTCACACTAAGCCAAGAATGTTGTCTAAAAAAGAATCTATAACTTACTAAGCATGCCCAGCTCTACCATAGAGCAAAGAGCAAGACCCCCACTCAGCACTTGGCCTGTCAACAGTTTAGAGAACATGGATGTGACTCTGATGGGGCAGGCAGTTGTTGTGAAGAGCCCTGGGGAGGACATCCAAATACATCAGTGTGGAGCTCCGTCTCTTTGAAAAGAAAAACTAAGAGGCTCCCAGTTGACAAGCACTGTGGGATAGAAAGGAATGGGCTGCCATTCCCACTACCTGCAGTCATGACCAGAACTCAATCAGGAGTGTCACATTGGACTTTCATTAAGTCTGTGTATGCTCATGTCCCCATCAACATCATTATTCAGGAGAATCAGTCTTGTTGAAAATTGAAATGTCTTGGGTGAAAAATACATCTGCTGGGTTTAGATGAGGGCGGGTATTGCTTGCTCTGTATTTCAAGCTCAGAAAGATGATTTAATCCTTGAAGTAAATGACATTGAACTTATTCAAACTCAACTGCTTTGATTCAGCAATCATGATATTTAAAAAGAAGGCTGGCCAAAAACTTGGAGATAGTATTTCTGGCTCCAAAAGAAGAACAACTCAGTGGGCTGATAAATGACTAAGAACTGCCCAGGTACAGAAACAAAAGCCTGGGTAATAAAGACAAATTATGATTTGTGTGTGTGTGTGTGTGTGTGTGTGTGTGTGTGTGTCTGTGTGTCTGTGTGTGGCACTGTGTGTATGAGTGTGTGTATGTGTGCATGTATGTGTATGTTTGTGAGTGTGTATGTTCGTGAGTGTGTGTGACTGTATGAGTGTGTGTGCACGTTTATATGTGTGTTTATGTGTGTGTGATTGTGTTTGAGTGTGTGTATGAGTTTGTTGTGGGCTTGTGTGTGTGTGCTTGTGTGTGTATGTGTGAATATATATGCATGTGTGTGTGTGTGTCTGTGTGTGTGTGTGTGTGTGTGTGTGTGAGAGAGAGAGAGAGTGTGTGTGTATATGTGCATTTTTAGGCCAGAGGACAATCTCTGGTGTTGTTCCTCAAGCATTATTTATGGTTTTTGTTCTCGTTTTTAAATTTTTTTGATACAGTCTATCATTGGCCTGGAACTTACCAAGTATGCTAGGTTGACTGTCCAGAAGATTGCCTGTCCCTACCTCTCCAGAACTGGGATACAAGCATTCCATGATGCCTGACTTTTTAAAAAGAACATGGGTTCTGCGGATCAAACCCAGTCCTCATGTTTTGAGGGCAAGTGCCTTGCCCACTGAGTGTAGAGACCCACAGAGGTTTCCTAGAAAGAACTTACTCAGAGTTGGAGAATCTGAGCTTGGTTTACCCCATAGGGCTGCATAAGGGGATGATCTGACCGCGGGCATGGTTATCAGGTGTTTGGAAGGGTCTACACTTGGCTGTCTGGTGTGCTTTGATTTAGCAAAGGGGAGGTCTTTTGTCCCACCCCTTGGCATTGTTACAAAAAGTCCCCTTGAATAAACAGAAAAGGCCCTTGGGTATTAATCCAGGTCTTCCTGAAGCTATCCTGTGTTTCTGTCTTTCTCTCGTCAATTAGGTCTCTCTATCTAATATTTTCATTTCCCTCTCTCCTACTCATAGGAATCCTGGAAAAGGTGGGGCTGGTCCCCCACAACTGAGCCAGTTCTCCAGCTCCCAGTTTGTGAAATGTTTATGATCCAGTAAAAGAGTTGCCAAAAAGTTTAAAAAAATCTTCCCACCCTCCTCTTTTTGATAAGTGAGATTGTAACATATAACCCTGAGGTGTGTAGGATTACATTCTGATAAAACAGACAAATAAAGACAGGTACCATGAGGGTTACATAAAGGATTTAAAATGTGTTCTTTTACTGGAAAGTGGTGGCAATGGTTTCTGGTGAATTCTTAGGTTTGTAGCTGGAAAATGACAAACAGCTTAAGCAAATATGAATTTGCTTAATTTTTATTTTTTTACTTTTTTTATTGTGTGCACGTGAGACACATGCATACCACAGTGTGTGTGTGTGTGTGTGTGTGTGTGTGTGTGTGTGTGTGTGTGTGTGTGTGTGTGTAGGTCAGAAGATGATTAGTGGAAGTCAGTTCTCTCCTTCCATCATAGGAATCCTGGAGATAGAACTCAGGTGGCCAGGACTGGTGGCACGTACCTTTCCTCACTGAACCATTTTGCTCATGCACTGTTGGAATTTCTAATTCTCATCTGACAAGAGGCACCAACTAGACACTGGAGTGGAAAGGCTCATTTTCCTTTCATGTCCCCATAATTTTCTGTCTTTCTATTCTGCCTCATCTTAATCTGGAAAAACAAGAAGTCTTCCTAATTGAACACCAACTTTTTTCTAGACTTGCTTGGATACACCCCATTTTCCATTTCTCTTGGCTTTAACAAAAACATTCAAAGCTGGATTCCTCACTTGCCCAGCTCCACAAGTAATTGGTCAGGTTCTATCCAGGAAGTAAACTCAAATTCATCTAATGTCTTGGTCAGGCTTTTCAAACACAGCCATAATTCTACCTGATTGATTTGTTTTTACTTCTCAAAAGATTTGACCCATCAGTAGTGTCTACTCAGAAGTTTTGTGGTCTGAAGGATGTGTGTGTGCAAGGCATCTCTGAAAGCTGTAAAAAGAAAACACAACGTTAAATACTATCACTGCTTCCAGTAAAGCCTGAGAGGATTTCTCACAGCAAAATTAAGTGGAAAATGATTTTATCTACAAGTAGTAGCCCCACTCTGGGCAAATTCAGACACAGCTTTTTATAGAAGATGTTTCAATAATTCCAGATTTCAAATTATTTTTCTTTTTCTTCTTTTTTGTTTTGTTTTAGAGCCAATCAATATTTATTGATTGAATGAGTGAATCATTACATAAATAATTTAGATGATGCTTCTTTTGTCTATGATTTTATATAGTAGGATGATTTTGAAACTATACAAGCTTTTTGCTACCAACTTTCTAAGGGGAAAAATTACTGAATGAAAACAAGACAGAAACAAACAGATAAAAGCAAGAACCCTGACACTTTCAGTGTCTTTTGACCCATCAAATCAGTAGACTTTACAGCTAAATTCACAGGGGTTGCTGTATGCTAGCCTGTTATCTTTTTACTGCTGTGTTATATGTCCTGTTTCCAAAAGTGATCTGTAAAATTGCAAACTGGAACCCTATTGTCATTTTTCCTGACTACATCACCTCATAATTGACTACTGTAGCCGTAGGCATCATTCTATTCCCTGCAGTCACTAATGTAAGAAAGATCTTTCAATAGGAAGCCATCATTTTGAAATCTTGGCAATGTTTGCTAGGTTGGTGCTGGCAGTTTATTTCCAACTTTGGTCTCTAGTCTTCTCCTCCATTTTTATCAGAATGAAGACATCACTATGTCAATGTTGCCTGCTTATTCCTGTATCTTACACTCCTGATATCTTGGTGTCAGGTGCTCTCTTGCACCTGTTCATGGATTTACCATGTCACCCTGTGATTTACCCCAGCTCTCCTCCACGCAGGATCCTGTAACACTGTTCTGTATAGTCCAAAGACTGAGCTATGGGAGTCCTGCCTGCAGTTTTAAATGAGTTCAAGTACACAGCAAGTCAAAGCAAAAGAATAGATATTAGATAGGTGATCGATTAGATAGATAGATAGATAGATAGATAGATAGATAGATAGATGATAGATGATAGATTAGATAGATAGATGATAGATAGATAGATAGATAGATAATAGATGATAGATGATAGACAGATGATAGATGATAGATTAGATAGATAGATGATAGATAGATACATAGATAGATATGTGATATATTAGATGATAGATAAATGGGTAGATAGATAATAGATACATAGATAGGTGAAAGATAGATAGACAGATGATAGATGATAGATTAGATAGATAGATGATATATAGATAAGTATATGATTTATGATAGATAGATATAGATAGGTATTAGATAGATAGATGGATGATAGACAGATGACAGATAGACAGATGATAGATTAGCTAGATAGATGATAGATTAATACATAGATAGATATGTGATAGATTAGATAGATAGATAAATAGGTAGATAGATGATAGATACATAGATAGATGATAGATAGATAGATAGATAGATAGATAGATAGATAGATAGAAAAACATTATCAGTCAGGTGCTCCAAACACCTAGCAAAATCTCTTGAGAAAGTTCTCTTAAGACAGCTTCTAGCAACCCAGTTGAACTCTCTCGATGGATGAGCATCCCATGGCTGAACTTCTGGCTTCTCTTTCTCACTATAGACACCTTTCTTTATATTATGAGATAAACTAGAGGAACCTATGTCAGAGATAGTTCACTTTCTAGATGTTCTCAAGGATACAACAGTTTTTCTCTCTTTTTTTTCTTCTTTCCTTGTCATGGAGTTAGGGGAGTAGCCCACCCTAGATAAGAAGTCTTGAAGAACACATTTTGAAACAAACATGCTTGAGTCTAAAATGGGGGAGGGGACAATCCTACTCCCAGAGCCAGCTTCTCTGTGGGCTTAAATAGCACACGACAACTTACCAGTAGAGTGTACATTACAAGCGCACTATTTCAGATTCTCACAGATGCTAAGAGGGTGGATTCCGGAGTCAGCCAATCTAGTCTAAATATTTTATCATCTCTTATAAGACTCATGACCCAGTTTGCTGCTAACTCCCTCCATGTCCATTTCCTCCTCTGCATACAGGGTCAACATGAGTACTGACTTTGTAGTAGATCAGGTGGTATATCTGAAGCATTTGCTAAATGTTGTGGTTTTGTTAGCTCTTCTGTGTGATTGCTTTTTTCTCTTGTGTTTCCCTTTTACTCTTCTTTGTCTTCTTGTTATTTCCCATGCTGGGCTCAGCGTTGCATCCCCTGTCTTCTATTTATCTTTTTCTATGGATCCTCATGCAGTGTACTTGCATAAAATCGTGCTTGTATTTTCCTGTTACATGCTACTCTTGTCTTCTCTAATGTTACAGCCCCCTGCATATCTGCCATGCACGGAACTCTGCCATGCCTAGACTTCTGGTAATGCTCCATTTGCTGAGTCCTGTTTGTTCTTTAGTTACTGTGGCTTCCCCTCAGCATCCAGGAATATTCTTAGTTGTTAATTGCATTGGCAATGTGTTGTGGGTGTTGGGCTGTATTGAGCTTGACATTGAAATATATGGTTCTGATGCCTGCATCTTCCACTAACTGGATGTGTTGGATTTAGAAAACTTACTTACTTAGGTGTCCTGTGCAAAACCTTTGACTTCGATAAAGATTAAATGAGGTAATATATGTGAACAATTCTTTGTATAACTTAGTTATTGATCTCTCAAAATGTATCATTCTTTAGGAGAAAAGAATATCCTCCTAGGAAGAGCCACCAGAAAGATCATGTTTCTTTACAAAAAAAACACATTCTTTACAGGCTTCACATGACCCACTTTTAATGTGTTTCACAACTCTCAGAGAACTCATTTGTACTTTCTGGTTTAAAGAGTATTAACAGCTTCCTCCTGGAACAGAAATAAGTGTGCCCTGAGCCCTCCTTCATTTGCTTACTCATGCAAGATTATTACTCTGACATCTTTAGTGAACCTTAATATTTACATTTCTGTCTTTGAAGTACAAGGATACAGAAAAATCCATATTAATTTGTATTCATTTCACTTAGAATATGTGTTTATCATGGATAATGCATGGCTGTCATTTATCTTTGCTCTTTCGATTAGATATAAAGTTTTCTTGAATGATAAGTATTCCATTAGTATTGCCTAGTGCTAGTGCACTTTTTGCGGTTAACTTAAAAACACAGTTAATGGTGACAGCTGATATTATGTGTGATTCTAAGTGCTTTATATAAACTCATCTAAAATTTGTTGTACTGGTTTTAAAGCATTCTTATTTACTCATAGCATTTCAGAAGAACTGTATCTTAGTAAGATAAGCTAATAAGAGAAAAAGAGGCTGAAGTTGTAGTTCATTGGTAGAATATTTTCCTAGCATTCCTAAAATCCTGGAGTCAATCCTTTGCACCACAAATATAAAATAAAACCATTAATTATACATATATATGTGCATAATCATTATATTACTGAAAATGAATTCTAGCAATATGAATAACTTCTAAATTCTGATCAAACTAGAAAACAAAAGGCAAAGAGATCTTTGTAGACAAAAGGAAAAACTGTTGACCCATGTTTTTATATAATTTTTTTAATTAAGGTGATCATTATTGGGGGAAATGAATAGAGCAGTCACATTGGAAGACAGTTTCATGGCTTCTTATAAGTCACATGTACTGTTGCTAGAGGATCCAGCCATCGACACTCCTTGATATTTACCTGTGCATTGAAGAATATATCCCCAAGAAAATATGCAAATGTATTTCTGGAGCAGTTTCACTTATGATTGGGAAGGTGAATGAGTAATGGTAGTACATCCATAGAGTGGAAAATAACTTAGAAATAAAAAGAAATGAGCATGAAGAATAGCTTAATGAAAGAGCATATGCTTAGTATGCACAAAACCCTGAGTCCAACTTAAAGTCCTACAGAGGGAGATGGGGAAAGCTATAAAGCTGTAAAAAGACACAGAAGAAACTTAGGTGCATATTTTAAGTGAAAGGAGCCCATCTATATGAGTCTTATATTGTATGCATTGGTCAGAGTTCTCCAGAAAGAAACAGCCAGTATGGTATATGTGTAAAGATTTATTATAGCAAACCTTATCATATGAGTGTGGAGCCTGAGAAGTTTAATATTTTCTGTCAGCAAGCTGGGGACTTGGGAGGGCCAGGGGTGTGGTTCAACCCCACATTCAAGATTGAATAGAGGAGACTTATGTCCTAGTTTGAAGACAGACAGTCTAAGGAAGAGAATCACCCCTTGCTCAGTCTTCTTTCTCTATCCAGGCCTTCAACAATTTGAATGCACAAAGCATCCAGAAGTGCCCCCTAGATATAGCCAAAGGGATGTCCAACCAAGAATCTGGGTACCATGTGGCCACTCCAAGTTAACACATGGGATTAACTATGCCATATGATTCTGTGTGGAAAAGCAAACCATGATAATATTTAAAAAATCGGGGTTTGCAGGATTCTTGTGGATGGAGAAAAAGATGAATAGATACAGCATGGGTTTTTTGTTTGTTTGTTTGTTTTTAAGCATGGTAAAACTATTCTACATGGTGCTATGATAGTGGTTATGTGACATTTTGTATTTGTTAAGATCCATATATTGTACAACCTTGAAAGGTGAACTCTAACGTAAACTCTAAACTTTAGTTATTAATATTATATCAGCACTGCTTTCCTAACTGTAAAAAGTATACTAAACTAAGAAGCTTATAATAGAGAAATGGAGGAGAAAGAGTTTATGAGACAATTTGCATTTTTGTGGAGGGTTTTTTTTTTGTCTGCTCTTATTTTTCTGGTCCTTACACATACTAGACAGGCACTCCACCACTAAGTGACGGCCCCAATCCTCTATTTATGTTTTATTTTGAGACAAAGCCTCATTCCATTACCTACGTTGGCCTTGATCTCACTGTGCATCCCAGGCAGGTCTTAAACTTGAGGTTTTCCTGCCTTGGCCTTCCAAAGTGCTGGGATTACAGGAGTGTGCCATTGCATCCACCTAAAGCATTTTCAGATTGAAAAAAAAAAAGCTAAAGTTCTTCATGTTTAATAGAAAATGTCATCAAATAGAAACTCAAACCTCTGGAAGAAATGAATTATGTTGGTGTTCATAAACATGTGAATAAATGTAAAAGATTGTATTTTCTTTATTTTAACTGCTCCTCCTAATGATTTTGTCAATATAATGCCACCCCAAGGCAAGTTAGTATGAGAGAAAATGCAAATTAATTTTTCAAAATTAGTCAATAATTTATATTTTGTCATTTAAAAAGTCTATTTATCCCAATTAAGTTGAATTTATGAGATGTCACCAATAGAGTATAAGTAAGTTGTAAAAGAAAAATAATTATATAAAATGATTCCTGCTGTTGATCTCTGAGTTTAGAGTAATTCAGTCTAGCCTGTTCTGGAAACCAAAGGTGAGGGTCTCTCATGGCTACAGGAGAGAGTTGTTAAACAGATCTGTGTGTGTCATTTTATTTCCTCTACCTCCAGCTGTTGCAGAACACTTGGGATCCACAACAGCATTCAAGCTAAAAGCATGAGAACATCCTGTCCTGGACATCTACAGCCAGTGAGGACGGGAGAGGGGAGGAGGGGGCTGGGACTGTAAAGGATATGATGGTGTAGTGCATGGACTCAAATGTGAACGTAACCCAGTTGTCTGTGAAGCTATGGACAGAGGGGTGAGGGCGTGGGCCAGCTCATGTTTTCATAGGGTCTCTTTGGCTGCTGTACTGAGAATGGCAGGTGGGTCAGCAAAGGTGTGCTCCTGGTCCATTTCTTCTGCTGAATGTGCTTCCTCCCAACGCCTACATCCTCAGCCCCATTGTTGTCAGGGCTTGATTCTAAGTTATTCAGTTTCAAATAAATATTTACTCAGACCCTCTTCGGTAAAAAAAAAAATGTTTTGTGTTCTCTAGGATTTTTTCTAACTCCCTCCCACTACATTCCATTGCAGGAGGGTTGCTAAGTTTTTGAGGAGTTACATTGTCTTAGTTTTTCATGTTTCTTACGTTACTGCATTGGGGTTTACACATCTGGTACCACTTCTTTGCTCGGTTTATTTATTTTCTTTATCGTCTATGTTCTATCTGTTGAAGTATCTCCCATATTCATGTGGGAATTGGGTGTGTTGAATATGTAGTTCAGAAAATAATTCCTAAGACCAAAAGCTTTTAGTACTTGGTGTAAGTGTTATGCTATTCCCTGAGTTGGATATGAACTGGGATAGCAACAACAGCTGTGTGATATCACCCCTATACAATTGTCACAGTAGCCAATTAGTGAGCCATGGCCCCTTGGGTTCATTACCTGTCAGATGATAAATAGCTAAGGATAGTGTAGAGTATGCTCAGATATTACTTAATGAAATTACAAGTGAGAGGTGGGCAAGGAGAAGGATTAAGTATAAGATTGATTTTGAAAAGATAGAGTGGGGGCTTGACAGACAGCTCAAAGGATAAAGCACGTACTGCTCTTTTGGAAGAACTATGTTCAGATCCTAGCACCCACATTGGGCGGCTCACAAAACACCTTTAACTCCAGGGGATCCAGCACCTACTTCTGGCCTCCAAATGCACCGGCACTCATGTACATACTTCTATACAGCCATATATGCATATACTCATAATTAAAATCTTTAAAAATTTTTAAAGACAGAAAAGATGGGGTGGGTAAGAATGAGGATTAAGCATTAGGTCAACTTTGAGAAGACAAATATTGAGGTGAGAAAAGGAGCAAGGAGGGGAAAGTGGAGGTGCTTTTAGTGTGTAATGATTTTACAGACCAAAAAGAGCTGTGTGCTGTGGGATGTTCTGTATGGCAAATGTGTTGCTGATTAGTCAATAAATAAAACACTGATTGGCCATTGGCTAGGCAGGAAGTGTAGGCGGGACAAGGAGGAGAATAAAGCTGGGAAGTGGAAGGCTGAGTCAGAGAGACACTGCCAGCCGCCACGATGAGAAACAGCATGTGAAGATGCCGGTAAGCCACGAGCCACGTGGCAAGGTATAGATTTATAGAAATGGATTAATTTAAGCTGTAAGAACAGTTATCAAGAAGCCTGCCACAGCCATACAGTTTGTAACCAATATAAGTCTCTGTGTTTACTTGGTCGGGTCTGAGCGGCTGTGGGACTGGCAGGTGAGAGAGATTTGTCCTGACTGTGGGCCAGGCAGGAAAACTCTAGCTACAGCTGTGGGAAAGTGATAATTGAGAAGAAAGAGGAAGGAGTGAAGATGCCAGAAAGTAGAAAAAAACATAGGAATAAGAGGGGGAGTGTATGGAATGTGGCTGAAGAGTGTAGTGGGAAATGCCTTGCAGTAAACTGGATGCAGAATCATAAGCAATGGTCCTAAACCCAATGGAGCAGTATACAGACAAAAGGAAAACCATTACGAGATATGCATGCAAGGGTGGAAATAAAATCACAGAAAACAGGGGATAAAAATAGTTATGGGGTGAAGTGCTGGCACAGCTATGCTGGGTTGAAAAGTGAACTTGTCAGACAGATCCTTCAGGTCCCCCACAGTGCTGTATAACAGAGAGGGAAATGGGAGACATTTGTCTCTGTAGCCTCAGTATCCTTGAGTTTCTCTGGGGCTGGTGGGGCAGGAAACCTGGTCCTTGCTGCTATGTTTTCTGGTCAGTGGAGTGGGAAGTCTGGTCCTTGCTGCTGTGTTCTCTGGTCACTAGAGTGGGATGTCTTGTCCCTGCTGAGTTCTCTGTGAATGCTGGAGTAGGAAATGTGGTCCCTGCTATGTTTTCTGGTCACTGGAGTGGGACGTCTGGTCCCTGCTGAGTTCTCTGGTCCCACTGGAGTGGGAAGTCTGAGCCCAGCTTCTACAGATCCACCACAATGGGAGGATTGCTCTGACAGCACAAACTTCCTTTTTAACAAGCAAACTTCCTTGTTCTTTGGAGAGGGAGCCTTTCAATATGACCTGAGACTTATCAACTAGGCAAGACAGGAGAGGGATCTGCCTCCCTCTGCCCCTTCAAGTCTGATACTCTTAGTGTATGCCACCATGCCTAACTTTTTATGTTGACGCTGAAGATCAAAATCAGGTTCCCATAGTGCAACCAGCACTATATAATCTGAGCTCTTAATTTTTCTGTAGTTCTTTGTAATGTTTTCTCACATCTCAGAGATAATTTTTTTTAACATAGCCATCTGCCAGGCAGCTGGTAGAATGTTCATCTTGATCCTGAAGAGAGGACTTAACTCCACCAGCAAATTTTTGCTCATGAAATATCTATATTTGAGGCTGGAGAGGTGGCTAGGTCGTTAAGAGCATTCACTCTTGCAGATAACCTGACTTCAGTTTGTAGCATCCCTTGTGGCAGCTCACAGTCATCCCCAAGTCCAGTTCCAGGGAATCTGACACTCTCCTCTGACCTCTGAGGGTATCCAGCACACCTGTGGTGCACACACATACATGGTGCCAGTGGGAGCTGGGAAAAGAATGGACAGCAGTAGTAGAAGGTGCATCCTGAGAGTGGAAGTGCTGGGGGATGTCTTTCTGTACACTGTGAATATATGCTGTCCCCATTGGCTAGTAAATAAAGCCGCATTGGTCTATAGCAGGGCAGGATGAAGCCAGATGGGAAAATCCAAGAGAGAGATAATAAGAGGAGAGAGAAGAGGAGGAGGAGATGCTAAACTGCCGTCCAAGAAGCAACATATAATGGGATGCAGATAAAGCATGGAACACGTGGCAATACATAGATCAATAGAAATGGGCTAATTTAAGATGAAAGAGTTAGCTAGCAAGAAGCCTGCCACAGGCCATACATTTGGTAATTAATATAAGCCTTTGAGCGATTATTTTATAAGTGGTTGTGGGACCTTGGGCTGGGTGGGACCAGAGAAAACTTTCAACTACATAGAAGAGAAAGGAAACCGTGGAAACACCCTCCCTTTAGCACTAGTGAAGGCTCACTATAAAGCTTTGGCGAGGCGATCAAGTCAAAATCAACCCCTGGAGATGTGCCTTATCCTCAGGTCTGCCCTAGCTCTTCTCTGGAACAGCTGTTCTAGAATCACTTGGTCATTGGTTGGGAGCAGGCAGGAGGGCGGGGCTTCCAAATGCAGCCTGGCCAAGGCAGGGGCAGGACTTCTTTGTAGTCAGCCTATCCTGAGCCAGGGAGTGAGCTGGAGAGAACTGAGAAGCCCTGAAGTGTTCTACTTATTAAGACTGCGGCCTGACTGTGTGCTGACTCCTAGGACCGTTTTAACGTAGATGGGGCTGTCGCACTTACTGTGCCTCCTATGCCACAGCATCGCGCTGTTCTGATGAGCCTGAGAGCTTCTCTACAGTCTAACAAAATGTCCCGTGCCTGAGGAGCCTTCCTCTGATTGATGAAGTCCTTGACTGACTTCGTTACTTCACAATCATGAGTTCCAAACCTCTGGAGTAAAGCCAGAGCTTCAAGGACCAACCAAACACCCTAGTCCCTGCCCTCAAAATCGGTATCAGCATGGACTTTTGGTAATGTCCGTAATTTCCCTTCTAGAATTTGAAGGCCTGGGACTTCAAAGATCAGTCTTTCCAGTGGTAAGTTTGAAAGATTACGTTTTATGTTTGCAAGAAATAAAATGGAAAACCCAGGCACTTGGGAGATGGTTAGTTCTGTAAAATGCTTTTCAGAGAAGCATGAGAACCTGTGTCATTGTGAGCACCTGCCCAAGATGCCAGGCCCAGCAGTGTGTACCTGTAATCCTAGTGCTGGAGAAGTGGAGGCAGGAGGATCCTGGAGCTCACAGGCCAGCCTACCTGGTCAGACTGTGACATCCAGGTTTGGTGAGAGGTCCTGTCTCAAAAAAAAAAAAAAAAAAAAGAAAAAGCACCTAACATCTGTTAATGACAACACACACACACACACACACACACACACACACACACACACACACATACACACACACACACACACACAGGCACTCATGCATGTATGCACGCACACATACACAAAGGAAAAACTAGCTGGGCATAATTACACAGGCCTTTAATGCCAGTACTCAGGAAGCTGAGGCAGGAGGATCATGAATTCAAGACCAGTTACATATCAAGATATTGTCTCTAAAGCCCAAAAGATGAAATAAAATGAAAGGCCTCCTTGTAGCACACATTCAAAGCTTTGAGATTTTTCTTGCTAAACATTGTCTGCAGGAGTGTGGGATGACTGTCGGTTCTGGGCTTTGGTCCCTCAGAAGCCCTCCCCAAGCTGTGGGCCTCTCAGACACCAATTCCATTCTCTGGATTCTGATTTAATTTTCTGCCAAGTTTGATGTGAACTTCAATAATAACATTTACATCCTTCTTGTGAAGTCCTGCTCTGCCTGGTTGAAACTTTGTTCAGATTTTGATTAACTTGATCCCTCATTTATTCTGTGTACTCTCATGGTAGAATTAATTCTTTCTGGGGGCCCCACTGCTAAGAATGGCAGTACAATCAGTGTGTGTCCCCAGAACCCTGGAATGGAGCACTGTTTTCCTGTGGCCTGTTCCTCGGGGGCTGTATTTGTCATCAGAGGTGGAAAATTCTCTACCAGATTTATACACAAGTGATCCTTAGTCCTGCAGAAGGCAGTGAGTTCTGTAAATCTTGAGAAAACGCTACACACGTTTCTACCCTGGAGTTGTAAATATCCTCAATATTTCCTGCTTAGTAACAACATCGCCTACTCACTGGGGAAAACCCCAGCTCCACTCTCAAGACCTCTTCTTGTTGGTGAAAAATGTGGCTCACTAGCTATTAGCTGCCAGTAATCAAGGTCATAAAAACCTATAGTCCATTTAATATCAAAAGAGATGTGTTTGTGGACTGGGGAGATGGTACAGTAGGTGAGACCACTTGCTTTGCAAGTCCAAGGACCCAAGTTCTAATTCCCAGCACTCAAGTAAAAACTATGTGTGGCTGTGTGTGCCTGTCAGTTCAGCATTAAATTAATAGCAATAATAATAATGATAAATTGGTATTACTATTAATTATATTACATTTTTACCATATTATAAATAAATAAATGTGAAGCAACATAGAGACACCTCACATGCTGCTCTGACTTCTGCATGTGCGTGCACAGGTGTATATACCTGTGCATTTGTGCATACACACCACACACATGCAATATACATGCCACACATAAATACACATTTTTAAAAAGAGGAGTGTTTGTCTTAGATGTAGAAGTTGAGGTCAAGTGCTCTGAATGCTATAGGATCTCGGTAATTCTCCCATGTGACAGACACTTGATTAGAAGTACAAATGAAACAGAACCAGAGGAAGCTTCCTTCCTGTAAATGGGTCACACATTAATCATTCTGAGTGGTGAACTTCAATCCTAGACAAATTACTTCTCCCCATGCAATCTAAGGGCATGCTCACATCAGGCTTGGACTGCAGAGTGTTCCATCCAATTAGTTAGGGAACTAGCCTCTGCCTACACTTCTCCTTTAGAGATCTTTGGCTTATTACACATTCCACTTACGTTAGATGCCATCAAAGATTGAAACACGAGCTTTGGTGACTTCCACTTTCATAGGAAGTAGGTGACTTTAGGTCAGACCAATTCTCACTTAATCATGACTGTATTTTGTGTTACCCTATAGGGATCACCTATGATGCCTGACAGTTTACCTCAAACTTGGGCCTTTGCTCAGTGGTTAGGAGTGAAGCATATTGCTGTGTACTATTATAGACCCTGCCTCTAAATGTTTACAGATTCAGGACTGCTAAGCCTGACACTGAGAAATACAATTGCCCTTTCATAAGTAGGGACACTGACGTCACAGAAGGAGAGGACCCAGCAGCACATCAATAGACCAGCCACTGAGGGCAGTTGCCTGGAGAAAATTCCCCTGGGGAAAGAGATAGCTGAGGGTGTTGCACAAGTGCAATCCAACATCTGCATTTTAAATTGTTACCATTCCTACTGTCTACTCATCTTGCACGACCCTGTAAACTACCTGAGACCTGCAAACATGAAAGAGCATTCTAGTTGGTGCAGTCTTGTATCAGAGAGTGAAGAAAACTTGAGAGATGAGCCACAAGGGAAAGTGTGGTCCTGTCTGTGTCTACCTGCCAAACCTCTACATATCTCCTAAGGCCATGGATCCCTGGGACACCAGAGCTTCAAGAGTGGTGGCCTATCCATCCTTCATGCAGAATCAAAAGATGTCAAGTCTAACAGGGACCAATGGAATGGGGCCAGCCAGTTGTAAATGTGAAGACCTTTAGGTTAGAGATAGCCTAAGTCTGATGTGATTTTCAGCTGTGTAGTATTCTTGGTACCTATAACACTGTAACAATACTGCCTGAGTCTTACTCCCCAACCTGCACTCTTTTGGAACAACTTGTCCCATGGCTACCAAGATATGATGATTATCTTTCATTATCAAATTGACGTAACTAGAATCACTGGGGAAAATTATCTAAATGACAGATTATCTATATCAGATTGGCCTGTGTGCATGACTTTAGGGGGTATGTCTTAATTAGGTCAATTTGTGGGTGGCATCATTCCCTAGGCAGTGGGTCTTTAACTATATGAGAGTGGAGAAATTGAGCTAAAAAGAAGCAAGCAAAGCAAATGAGCGTGTATGGAGCCATTTCTTTCTGGTTTTGACTGAAGATGTGATGTGAGTAGTTGTTTGAAGCTCTTGCCTTGACTTCTCCACAATGATGGACTGTAACCTGGAATTGTAAGCAGAAATAAACCTTCTGCCCTAATTTACTTTTTGTTAATATCTTATCACAGCAACAGCACAGAAACTGGAACACAAGAATATTGGCTTTTGTTCTTTTCTATCTGACACATGAGATTGTGCATATTTATAACACATGACCTGGCATTTAAAGAGCTGGTCATTTTTCCTGTAACAGAAAAGATCAGATGGATCCAAAGTGGCATGATCAGTGAAAAAAGTTCTTCAATTTTCATCCACCGTCACTCTTTGAAAGTCCCGCCCCTCCTATTCACACCACCTAAGATCGAAAGGAAGCTGGCTTTGTACACTCAAGCCCATGAATTCTACTCACTCAACAGTGTCTGATATTGCTAGAACAATTATTTGTTAGGAAGCTATAGAGATCTACAGCTTATCAAATGGAACTTACAGGGATGGTGTTCACTGAACCATCACACCCAGATCTCTAAGTAGATCCCAGCATGGCATACTACTATCAGGTAATTCTCATGTTACTGGGGCAGTAAGGGGGGGACCTGGGTCTCAAATTCCATAGGCCAGTCTCAGAGAAGGAAGTCTCCCGGGGAAGGAGGCAGAGGACAAATGACTGACAACTACACAGTGGCTACTCTCCTCAGAGAAAAAGAAAATCTGAGCAAGCACCAGGGCCCTGACAGAGAGAAGATATTGCTGCTGAGAGAGTAGGGACATTGTTGGGGGACACGGAGACAGTATCCATCCTTGCCACCTGTCATTGGCACAAACCAGTGATGGTGCTGTTGGGAGATGATTTTATTCTGTGCTCTTCAGTGAGGGCATTGCCTGGATTACAGGGCAACCTCATCTTATTAAATGACCTTCACTACACAACTTTGTTATTGGAGATCTGAACTGTTCCCAGTTAGTTTCACCTTGTTTCCTCATTGGTTGTTTAGTAACCGCTCTTACTTTGAAAAACTGTGCTTGTGGAATCCCCAAGGTGGAGCAGTGGAAGAAACGGAGGCTTTGGAAATCGATTTGAGTTTAAAAGCTACTGTCAGTCACATAAAGTACTTTGGAGATGTGGTGTGTCTGATTTTTCTCGTCAGTGGAAGTTAGAGACCATATGTCTCCTTCTCAGAGAGTGAGTGCCAATTCTGGGAGATGATCACTTTGAAAGTTCCAGGTACATAGTCAGATCTTCATCATTGCTTGTCTCCCACACCTTCTGCATCTTCCAAGTTTCTTTCAGAAGCGTTCTTTGGCCTTGGTCTCTACGCATGAAGCCTAGGTCATGGTAACTATGGCATGCCACCTCTTCTGGGAAGTCAAACTTTATTGGAGCCCACCTACTTTCACGTCATATTGTCTGCTTGCTTTTCTGCTACAAAGTTAACAAGCTACACACAAGGATCTAAGAGGATCCTATAGCCAAAGACTTTTATCATCTGCCCTTTACAAGGAATGTTTGCAGACCCCAGGCTTCGAGCTATGCTAGGGTCAATTAGAATCTGAGTTACTGACTGAATTATGAATAGAGCTCTCCTCTACTGGTACTCTCCTCAGCTCCTCAACCTGCTTATGTTCAGATGTTCATTTATAGTGCTTCCCTTCTTTCAGCCTTGGCCAGGAAGGCTAAAACTCTTGTCAGATAGATATTTAGATGACTACATTTATCAGTGAGACTTGATGGAAGACATTTATGACTAGGACCATATTGTGAGTTGCTTTCTTCCTCTGAGTAGGGAGGTGCATTTTGGCAAGTTAAATTTAAGGATACACTTTCAAATGTTTGGGTGGACTTGAATTCTGGATGTGTGTGGCTGTGGGTGAGGAAAATCATATGAGGAAGGGAGTCAGGGTGAAATTTTACTGATGAATGAGTGTTTTTATACTGTTGACCACACGGGGCTGCAGACGAGAGCGAAGGGGGCTGGGAGGTGCTGGTGCTCATTTGAATTGGTGTCAGCTGTTCCTTCCTTGGGTGGTCACATCTGCTGCTTTTGTCATAGACTGCTACATACAGTAGTTTGCATCTCAAGAGTATCCCTCAATGTTTCATGTGCTGAATGAAATGTGGTGTTACTGGGAGGTGATGGAAGCTGCAAAGTATAAAGAGAGGCCTTGGGTCATTGGGTGCATAACTTTGAAGGGGGTTCTCTCTCTCTCTCTCTCTCTCTCTCTCTCTCTCTCTCTCTCTCTCTCTCTCTCTCATACACACACACACACACACACACACACACACACACACACACACACACACTTTTGACCATGAAATGACTGTTCGCTATGCTATCTCCTCTCCACCATTAGGTGCTACCTTGCCATGGGCCCAAAGGAATGGGGCCAATTACCCGTGAACTCAATCCTCTGAAACCACAAACGAAAATAAACTTTCTTTAGGTGTTTGTCAGAACAATGGAAATGTGGCTAACGCACCATGGTTGCCCACAGTAAGAGGAGCTGGGATGTCTGTGAGAGCCATACTCAAATCTGGATACTTTGTAACCATTACAGCTCTTTATCCTTTCAATGAAAGTAGGAGGTTGTTAATTTAATGTGCTTACTTGGATTTAAATTATTCATTTATTTATATTGTGGTTGAAGAAATAAAACTTTCTACAAACCACACCTACTGTAAGTGGCAACCATGATCATGAACGAGCAGCTCCAAAGCCTGCCTTCATTCCATAGCCATACTCAATCTGAAACCTAGCCAGGCACAGGGATGCCTGTAATGATGTCTCACTGGAAGGATGACGCCGACCATGGTTAATACTGTCACTTGATAGGATCTAGAATCACACAAGAGACAAATCTCTGGGCCTGTCTGTGAGACGTCACCTAGACTAGCTTAACTGAGACAGGAAGATCCACCTTACATTTGGTTCCATCCATGGGCTGGGGTCTCCAACTACATAAAAGGAAAAAATCAAGCTGGCACAAGCATTCATTGATTGTAGCTAGAGTTTTCCTGCCTGGCCCACAGTCAGGACAAATCTCTCTCACCCGCCAGTCCCACAGCCCCTCAGACCCGACCAAGTAAACACAGAGACTTATATTGGTTACAAACTGTATGGCCGTGGTAGGCTTCTTGCTAAGTGTTCTTACAGCTTAAATTAATCCATTTCCATTAATCTATACCTTGCCACGTGACTCGTGGCTTACCGGCATCTCCACATGCTGTTTCTCATCATGGCGGCTGGCAGTGTCTCTCTGACTCAGCCTTCCATGTCCCAGCTTTATTCTCCTCCTTGTCCCGCCTACACTTCCTGCCTAGCCAATGGCCAATCAGTGTTTTATTTATTGACCAATCAGCAACACATTTGCCATACAGAACATCCCACAGCAATTGATTTCTGCTTCTTGAGTGTGGGTGCCATGTGATCGGCTGCATCCAACTCCTGCCCCTGTGACTTCCCCACCATGATGGACTGTATCTTTAAACTGCACTCAAAACAACCCCTTCCTGAAGCTGCTTGTCAGCCATTGTGATTCTGCCACAAGACAAGCCACTCACACAACTCCCTCACCATCATCTCCGTTCACCATTCAGGCTTTTGTTGTTGATTTGGAGCCATAGGCATCTTAGAGGTCACCTGATCCAAAGATCCACCCCCCATGAGCATCTTTTGTCTATACACAGTCCAAGATGCAGACCCCCTGACTTTATAAGTCATCCCAGCGCACCCCAGGGCAAGTCTTATCAATAATTATAATGTTTGTGGCCACCTTTATTATTTTTACAAACTCTAATATCTCACCAGCCTGGCCTAACGAAGAAGCCCACTGCAATCATGAGGGAAGGGAACCAGAGTGATTTCATCCCTTTACTCAGTGTCCATTGATGGAAGCTGGCACTGTGGATTCCAAATTGTCTGTCTCCCTGTCTCCGTTATTTGGAGCCAGTGGCTATGCTCTAACCTCGGCCTCTCTCCCATGACTGTGTATGAAATGAGCTCTGTAAAACCACCCCAACTCATCCAGGTGCTAGCTCTCCTTTTACCTCACCTGCTCAAGAACATTGTTCCAACTGATCTCCTTTGTCTCACCTCCACGATTGATTTCCTGCTCTCTACCGGAGCACTGTGTCTGCATACAAATAAGCTCTTCTATGTGTAGGCTTCAAAATATTCCTCACTAGAACCCATGCCAGGGCCCAGCTACTCCCTTGCTTTCTTCCTCAACAAACGCTGACAAATATTGATACTGATTGACTCTAAGCCCATATTGTCTAATGGTTAAGCAATTTTTTTAAATTTTTTTTATTTTTATTTTGCAATACAATTCAGTTCTACATATCAGCCACGGATTCCCTTGTTCTCCCCCCTCCCGCCCCCCTCACCTTCCCCCCAGCCCACCCCCCATTCCCACCTCCTCCAGGGCAAAGCCTCCCCCCCACCCCAGGACTGAGATCAACCTGGTAGGTCCAGTCCCCTCCTCCCAGGCCGAGCCAAGCGATCCTGCATAGGCCCCAGGTTTCAAACAGCCAACTCATGCAATGAGCACAGGACCCAGTCCCACTGCCTGGATGCCTCCCAAACAGATCAAGTCAATCAACTGTCTCACCCATTCAGAGGGCCTGATCCAGTTGGTGACCCCTCAGCCATTGGTTCATAGTTCATGTGTTTCCATTCGTTTGGCTATTTGTCCCTGTGCTTTATCCAACCTTGGTCTCAACAATTCTCGCTCATATAAACCCTCCTCATTCTCGCTATTTGGACTCCCAGAGATCCACCTGGGGCCTAGCCATGGATCTCTGCATCCAGATCCCTCAGTCATTGGATGGGGTTTCTAGCACGACAATTAGGGTGTTTGGCCATCCCATCACCAGAGTAGGTCAGTATGGTTAAGCAATTTTTAAAGAAAAATAATTTAACATGAAGGCAAAGGTTTATGCAGTACATTTATGCAAATAGACCCAGACAAGACACAGAACATGTCTGTCACCCTCCATAACTCTCTTGTGCTCCTTTACAATTATTTTTGCTGCTCTGGATGTAGTCATGGCCCCCACTTCTCTTACTGCAGGTTCATGTCACTTATTACTGACTTTCATACATCAGAAATTATCCAGAATTAAATATGTTAGATTTGGCTTCTTTTCACAATAGAATGTCAGAGTCTCAGCTGCATCAGTATTTGCAAGCTTTTTATTATGGGAATTATTACTAACTGATTTAATTATTAGCTTTAATGAACTTTGCAAAAATCCTCTCACCTTTGCCATACACCATAATATAATCATAAGAGTAGCAAGAACCAAAGTCTCACAGCCTGCCCACACCAAGCGAGGGAGGTATTAATTACATTGGGCTTATGACCCATGGATAAGAACCTTGGGGACCATAGTTTAATTATACTACATAGCATTTATAGATAGATGATAGATAGATAGATAGATAGATAGATAGATAGATAGATAGATAGATAGATAGATGGATGGATAGATAGATCGAATAGCTGCTGAATAGAAATCTGTCAGATATGGGTATTGCAAATATTTTCTCCCAGACTCTGGTTTCAGTACACTTACTTAATGGTACCATCTGTCTATGCATTTTTTCTTCTAAGACAGGGTCTCATGTAGCATATGCTGGTCTTAAAGTTGCTATGCAGCTAAGTATGATCTTGAACTCTTGATCCTCCCACTAACTCCCAAGTGCTGGGGTTACAAACTTGGTCCATCATGCATGATTAATGTTGCTTTTTTATGAGCAAAAGTCTTAAATTTTAATAAAGAGCAGACCATAATTATGTTCTTTCATAATTAGTGATTTTTATCTCTTGCCCAAGACATATTGTCCTTTGCATATATTGTTAATATAGCTTGTGTGGTTTTTTTCCCCTCAAAGCTGCATAGTGTTGCTTGTATATTCAACCTAGAATCCATTTAACAAGCATTGCATGTTGTGTGGGTGCAGATGCTATGAGGGAGGATTAAGGTTCATTTTTTTATTCCAGCAAAGTAAAACATTTTCTTTCTCTACTGAATTATTTTGATGTCTTCACCAAAAATCAGTCCTTCATAACCCTTTGTTTGTTCCTTTAATCTACCTGACAACCATTAGGTCAACAGCACACTCTCTGTGTAAATTATAACCATATAATGTCCTCCAGCTTTGTCCCCCTTTAAGGGCTGCTGCGACAGCAGCAGTATCGGGTCCTATCCATGCTTTTCCCACACACACCAGAGGAGGCCCGGGAACAGGAGACTGGGAGGTCTGGAAACAAACCATATCCCTGCTTCACAAGGACTCTGTCCTATTACGATAGCCCACACTTGCCTTGTAGTTACTCACTACCCACTTGCACAGCTCTGAGTCCTTGTCTCATAGATGAGATGCCTTGTTTCCTGTCTCCAAGAAAAGAAGGGACTCTCTTTTCTGACATTTCAAGCTGTTTTTCCCACAGGACTGTGGTCTTTAAATGGTCAGAAAGACACTGTGATCATGGGATTTAATCGCACATTTTTGTTTGTTTGCTGTTATAGTTGTGGTTGTCATATGATCCTCATTTATGTACTTTTTTCTTCTGGACATAGAAAAACCCATTACAATCTTTTGACTTAGAATTTTTAACATGATACAAAAGTGGTACAAGAGCTGGGCATACCTATAATCCTAGCACTGAGGCTGAGGCAGGAAGATTGTGGATTTAAGGACTGCAAAGTGAAAAATTCAGTTGGAGCCATATTTCTAATGTTCTAGGTGTGTGTGAACGGGTGAGGGGAAAGGGAGGGGAGGGGAGAAGAGGGAGGAAGATAGAGAGAGAGGGAGAGAGAGAGAGGCATGCATATGGGTACATAGATATGCATAGATATGCACTCACACAAAGACCAGAGGAGGTTATGGTTGTCTCCCTCTCTCTCTCTAGCTTGTTCTCTTGAGACAGGACTTCTTGTTGAGCTGGAAAATCGCCACATTGACTACACTGTCTGACCAATGAACACCTAGTGATCTACATGTCTCTGACCTCAGGGCTAGGGTTACAAACTCTGTCTGCTACTTCTTGGAGCATGTGGGTAACAACTCAGGTCCTCATGCTTGAACACTCATCACTTAACTCACTGAGGCATTTTTCCACCCCCCAATATGGTAATCTCATTATTTCTTTCTTTCTTTTTCTTAATCAGCTTTGTGGCTATATACATATATTGTATTAAGCATTTTAAAGGAATAAATTTCAGCATTGTTAATCTTCTGTTTCTAACACCTTTCTTTTTCCTGATTTCCACTTTTATCTTTATTGTTTTTGTTACAGACTTTGGGTTAGACTTGCTTTTCCTTTTGCTTCTTAACATGAAAGCTTGGATAACTGATCATGACTCTTTGTTCTTCCCTGAGATAAACATTTGTAATTATGAATTTCTAAGGACTTCCTTGGCTTCATCTCACAAAGTTCAACGTTTTCACTGAAACTTGCACTATCATTCATTTTAAAATAGTTTTTGATTCCCTTAACTTTTTTTTGGTTCATGATTCAGGGAGAAAAGTGTGTTCATTTCCTAAGATTTGAAAATTTCCCCATCTATCTTGTTGTTACCAGTTTTTAGTTTAGATTTCATTTGATCTGAGACTGTACTTTTAGAGATTTCAAACTTCAATGTGAAGTTTATTGAGACTTGTTTTTATGATATACAGTATATTTTTTTAATTGGTTAATGTCCTTTGTACAGTTGAAAATAATGGTTACTCTACAGTTGTTAGGCATCACAAATGTCATTTGGTTCATGGTTTGCCAGTGCCGTGTGAGAGGATCAGTAGATGGCAATTGAAGTTCAAGGTGTCAGCCCACCAGGAGGCAACTCCCTGATGGGAATCTTGGATTGGCAAAGGCCCCGAGACCACAGACCCCAGAATGTCCTTTGCTTCTTCTGTGCCTTTACATGTTTGCAGCTGCCATCTTTCTCTGGTACCTGGCATGGTGTGAATAGGTCTGGGGAGATTCCCACTGCCTGTAATGTAGTATGTTTATCTCATGGAAACATCCCATTCTACTGAACATTTTTACTTGTGGATTATTATGAAGATGATTTCTTCCTAAGCTGTGGTATCTGATTGACAATAATAGTGTAAGTTTATACAGTTTTGATGAATAAAATACATACAAGGGAATGTTGTACAGCCAGGGCCTATAAGTTCTACCTAAGAAGTTACATAGATCACAGCTCAAGGTAATATTAAGGAAAACAATTGAGTCCCAGGAGCCAGGCTGGCTCAAATTGCTTTAAACTTAATGCCAAAAGATGCAGTTACAGGTTTCAGTGTGCATCATTAGCTGAAACAAAGCCTTATGCTAACTTCAGGTTAGATTGGATGTTTTGATAATAGCATTAAGGTGAAAAACCCAGGAAGACAATCTAAAGTTTTACAAAGACACCTAGTTGAATGAGGAACTCTTTAAGGTCAGGGAACAAAGTAGCCCTATTATTACTAGCTGATGCACTTTTCTTGCTAGGATTGGTTGATGACCAAAGGTGATAACTAATGCCATATACCCATCTCTGCCCTCAATCTCCTGATATAAAAAACTATATGACGAGTGGGTATGCATGCCAAAGATTTAAAGTAGAGCTGTCTGGTTCTTTTTCATATACTAAAGTTTAGGTTTGTGATTGTTTATAAGATTACCTCTCAAGATAAGTAATAAAGTGATTGGTCCTTTCTTTCTAATGACAAAATGCAACCTGCGAATAAAAGATTATCTTGCTTGCTTACACTCTGTTAATCTATAACAAGTTGCTTGGGTATGAATGTATGTGGGTTCTTGGGGATAATTTGTTTCTCACCTGTAATACATAAAATGTTTAATCATGCAAGGGGTATGGAAAGCATGCTGTTTTTTACTTGTATTCATTCACTTAAAAAACAGAATGCAACTACATTGTCATTTTTATATTGTCTGAAAGATTTTCCTGGGGTATATAAGCTGTAAGGGAAAGCATAAAAATAGAGTTAAAATGAGTTAGAAGAAAAACATCAAGAATGAGAGAGTCAGAAGGAACTAGAAGGGAAACATCACAAATAAAGATGTTAGAAAGAAAACATCAAGAATGAAAGAATTAGGAGGAGAACATCAAGAGAATTGGGAGGAGAAAGAAAACATCAAGAGAGATAGAAGAAACATTTCTGAATAGAGATAAGAAAAGAAAATATAGAACCCAGAAGACTAAAGAAGAAAACCATCCAGACAGTGTGAATGTTTTTCTCCTTAACCTCCTCAGATAAAGAAGTCATAGTATGCACCGACTCTGTGGACTCCCTTTGAGCTCTGCACTGCTAGAGGCTAGTCCCCCAGGCAATGGTAATGGTTCATACTTGCTGTTCAAATCTGCTGTATCTTCATTGCCTTTATCCCTGTCAGCTTCATCCTAGTCTTTCTCTGTCCCATCTTTTGCCTACTTGCTTAGTGACATGAAGTTAAGGTATCTGTGGCAGTTGGTCTTCATCGTCAACTTGACTGAATTTGGAATTACCTAGGCAACACACCTCCAGGTGTATCTTTGAGGCCCTTTCTAGAGAGGCTTAACTGAGTAGAGAAGATTCACCCTCAATGTGAACAACACCATCCCACGGGCCAAGGTCCTTTACTAAACTAAAAGAGAAAAGGGAGGAAATGAGCAACACACCAGCATTCATCTCTCTCTGCTTCCTGTCTGAGGACACAGCTGCCTCACACTCCTGCCATAACAGCTATGGCCACTACTACAGCTGTCATGCCTTCCCCTGCCATGATGGAGTGTACCTTCAAACTGTGAGCCAACATGAACCCCTCCTTCCCTAAGTTGCTTATTCAAGCATAGCAACAGGAACAGCAACTATTAGTCTCCATCTGGTTTTGCCTAGTTTTGAGATTGGATTTGCAAGGAGTTAGATATGATGTCACCAGGGAAAACTGCAGCTATGTCTTGGTAACTGTGTCTCCTACTGACCAGAATTCCCCTTTGTGATTAAACATTCCTGAAGATGCAGTTTGGATATTCCCTAGAAACCCAGGAACCATGGTACTTTCCTAATTGCCACACACACATACAAAAAATGTTTTCATTCTTGGAACATCCCAACTTCATTATTGTATAATTTGTATGTGGTTTGAACGCCCTAAGAGGGACACCAAGAAGAAAACAAGGCTACCTTACTCTCATGAATATACCATGAACCTCATCAATACTCATGAAAAGAAGTCTTTGAAGTCCATAGTGCAGCACCCAACACCCTTGTTTCCTGGTCAGCCTCTCTCTCTCTCTCTCTCTCTCTCTCTCTCTCTCTCTCTCTCTCTCTCTCTCCTCTCATACTGCCCCTTGCTTTGCTTTCCTAAATAAACTTCTGCTTCAACTGTTGTTGTGTCTCAGCTGAATACTTTCCTTTGAGAGGAAGAGCCAAAGAGAAACCATTACACAAGTTTCATTTCGGTCTCATTTTGCTCAGACATTGAGCTCTCTTCTTTGGAACATAGGCAGCAAAGATTGCTGTGTAATCCTGATGATTTGTTGTTTTTACTATTCTGAAATGTTTTTCTTCCCTCTGGTTCTACTGTCTGGTGTCAGGATGATTACCTGGGGTTTCTTTTGGTTAAAGACAACAGTTGTACTTTTTATACATCCTCTTATTTTTATCTGTTGGTACCAAACATCTGTGGTAGTTTGAATGAAATTGGCTCCCATAAGCTCATACAGAGTGGTACTATTAGGAGTTGTGGCCTTGTTGAAGTAGACGTGGCCTTGTTAGAGGAAGTGTGACACTGTGGGGGTGGGCTTTGAGGTTTTCTTTGCTCAACTCTACTCAGTGTGACAGTCAGACCACTTCCTGTTGCCTGTGGGTCAAGATGTAGGACTCTCATCTCCTTCTCCAGCACCATGTCTGCCAGTAAGCCATGATGTTGCACCATGATGATAATGGACTAAACCTCTGAAAATGTAAGCTACTCTAATTAAATGTTTTTCCTTTATGAGAGATGCTGTAGTGTCTCTTCATAGCAATAGAAACCATAACTAAGATATTTTAGATATAAAATACATCTTTGTAAATAGTATATAGTTGAGTCTTACCTTTTAAAAATCCACTTCAATAAATACTTTCTTTTTATTGTGTTGTTTAATTTGTTAACATTTAATATTCACCATCTTTGTCTTTTTTTTATTCCCAAGTATAAGCTTCTTAAGCTTTTTGGGATTTACTGGAATAATAGCTATTCAATTCCTGTAAGAATTACTTTGAGCTCTAAATGTGGCATGGATCTGATTAAATTGAAGCTGTCTTGATTAGCCCCATCTTCAACCTATATGCTACTTGTGCCTTTTTAATTGTGTTACCACTCAAATTGGAAAGGGATTGGCAGCTTCTGGTATTTTTTTAAAAAATCACCTTTGTAGTCAATTCTAGGAAGTTTCTGGAGTCTACGCAGCACGAGAGTGCCCTGTATATCACCTCTCCTTTTGCACTTCAGCTTTCTCTACAAAATTTATGGGATTATAGGAGGTGTCTTAGTCATGTTTTCTATTGCTGTGATGAACACCATGACCAACAAGCAAATTGGGGAGAACAGGGTTTATTTCACTTATAGCTCCCTATAACTGCTCATCATCAAAAGCAGTGAGGCCAGAGATATGGAGGCAGAAGCTGATGCAGAGGCTACAGAGAGGTGCTACTTATTGGCTTGCTTGCCGTGGCTTGCTCAGCCTGCTTTCTTGTAGAACCCAGGACCATCAGCCCAAGGATGGCACCACACCCACAATGGTCTGGGCTCTCCCCAATCAATCACTAATTAAGAAAATGCCCTACAGCTGGATCTTCTGGAGGCATTTTCTCAATTGAGGTTCCCTTCTTTCAGAAAACTCTAGCTTGTGCCAAAGGTGACAAAGCTCTCCAGCACAGGAGGTGAGCTCGGTAGTGTCAACCAGCTGTTTTCCTTTCAGTCTCTGTCACTGTCCTTCCTTCCTCCTTTTTTCTTTATCCCTTCTCTCACTTGTCTTTCTTTTTGAGCCTTGTGCTGGTTGGTTTTTGTCGACTTGCCACAAACTCGGGTCACCTGGAAAGAGGGAATCTCAGTTAAGAAATTGCTTCCATAAAATTGGAATTATGTGATTATGTAGGTGGGACATTTTCTTGATTAATGACTGCTGTATTGGGGCCAAGCCTACTAGGGGAAGAAAGTGTCATCCCTGGACAGGACCTGTGTTATATAAAAAACCAAGACAAGCAAACCACAGGGACCAAGCCAGTAAGCAGCTTTCCTTCATGGTTCCTTCCTCTGCCTCTGCTCAAGTTCCTACCCTGACTTCCCTTCAATGATTGACTGTGACAGGGATGTGTGAGCCAAACACATTCTTTCCTTTCTGAGTTGCTTTTGGTCATGGTGATTTTTACTGCAATAGAAAGCAAATGAGGACAGGAATTGGCAGCAGAAAGTAGGGTATTAACTGTAGCTAACCCAACCATGTTGGGTTGTGGGGATGAGGATTGTCAAAGTGTTGGAACTTTGGGCTAGAAAAGCCATTGAGTGCTCAGAATTTAATGGGCTGTTCTGTGAGAGCTTTGGAAAAATAAGAATGTTGACAGAATATATATATATATATATATATATATATATATATATATAGTAGGCCTTGCTTGTAAAATTTCAGAAGGAAGAAAAGATTCACTCTGTTAGGGATATTAGCATTATAGATTTAAATTAAGAATCTTTGGAAGTTGGAGCTGAGGTTTTCACAATCCATTTATCCATTAAGTCCAGTTGTGGTTTTCTGTAGTGATCTCAATCTGCTGTAAAGAGAAGCTTATTTGATGAGAAGTAAGAGCTACACTGATCTGTGGGTATAAGTAAGAAAAAATTCTATAATGCAGTTAGGAATTATGGTGGTCTGGTACCAAGCACAATTTCCTGTCTGTTGAGTGAGCATTAAGTCTAGTTAGACTATTGTTGATTACTGCAAAGATACGAATGCCACTATTGCACCTTTAGGGCTATCTTGCCATGCTGGGCATTGTTATAGTTCACAGATGGATAGAACTACTGATTGTTTCTTTCTCTTGGCAGCTTACACAGTACTTTCTGATACTGTGGAAGCAAGACTGCAGGAAGGAGGCTTTCAGGTTAGTCCAGCTAGAATCTTCCAAGTCCTGTGTCTGAACTGTTCAGTGTGTTAAGCAATGGGGACTTAGACTCTGTGGCTGTCAAACCTCCACTTACTGAGACAATGGATGCTGGTTAGTGGGAGCTGAAAAGTCAGCTGTGATTAATATGAGATCAGCATAATTGAGGTGCAATTTTGGAAGTGTTTCCTGAGGATCAGCACATAGAAGCTGTGGTCCAGAAGGGGCCAAAGCTGCATCTCAAGCTGGTAGATGAAATTAGTGATGTGTAATAATGCTGGTTTTGAAGGTATGCAATCTAAAGACTGACAGACTTTTCCTTGCTTTTGCCAAGTTTCTCTTTCATGTCTACCTGCTTTTCTGTTTGCCTAGACAGGTGTGGAGGCTACCAGACTCTCTGATTTCCTTTGCATGACAATTTCTTTTGGGAATTCAATTTAATTCAATTCATCATAACATCTTTGCCTTGAAAGTTCTTTACTAGGCCCAAAAGAAAAGTATGATTATCTTTGTCCTGTGTTTTTCTTTTTGTTACCATAGGAACAAAGGATTTTCGTATCATCCAACACTGAAACTAGAGCATCTTCCATGATCTCATTTTTTTTTCAGTATACTCCAGTTAGGCTTTCTTTTATTCAGAGTACTCAGGTGAAGCATCCTTTGTCAAATTCAACAATGATGTCACTAAATCTAGTGGTTAATAATTAGTCTTCTGATTCTATCTGTCTGACCATATGCCACAGATGATCATATCCTTCAAATGCTGTCACTGTGCTTCACAGGGGTCCTGAATCATCGGTCTCTACTATTTCCTGTCTTACCTCTGTGTGTGTGTGTGTGTGTGTGTGTGTGTGTGTGTGTGTGTGTGTATGTGCGCATGCGTGTGCATACACACAAGCATGGGCCTCCCAATCTTCCTCTTACTGGAATGGGAGTGGTCCTATGTTACATCTGTCCTTAGTTATGACTCCTCCCTAAATAATCCTATCCACCCTATAGTACCAAAATGCCAATCTTTGATTTATATTTTGAGCTTATATTTCTTATTGAACTCCAGACTTTTATATATATTTTACAGTATATAATAGGGAATATACATCATTATACTATGTATACATACAATATACAATGTAGATAATATATCACCTATTCAATATTATACTTTAGTAGGTACACACCTCTAAAACTAGACATGTTCAGAGTGAAACTCACTTATTCTTCATCCCAAGTCCACTTTCTCTGTGTTGTCTCCCCAAAAAGCATGGCAATACCATTCCTTTAGTTGCTCAGATCAAAATCCATGAATGCCTTTTTGAGTCCCCTTTAAGAACTTACAGACAACCTGACAGCAAATACCATGAATCTATATTCAAATCACGATTAGAATCTTAACACCCAACTCCCTGATACCTCCGTGCTTCACGCCACCATCCCGAGGTCATTCCACTGACTTCCTTACCAGTCTTTCAGCTTCCAGCCTTCCTATCACCCCACAACACACCACACTTATTATTTCTGTCCACATAGCTGTGAGAGAATCTGGTAAGCCCTCAAGCAAATCAGCTGATTGTTCTGCCAAGAATTTCTAATGGTTTGTTCTCTCATTCAAAGCAAATATTAAAGACTTTTGGTAGACTTAAAGGCCTCATTTTGTTGGATCCCTTCTACGTCCTTGAACTCCACCTGCTAAGTCCTCGGCTGTACCTATTACATTCTGTCCCTTGCTCCGTCCCATCTGAGCTAGCCTCCTTGTGTTTCTTTACACACAGAAAACAGGTTTACTTTGTCCTTTGTCTCTGCTAGAACTCTTTCTGTCAAAAAGGTTCATATTTGTTTCTAGTTTCCTTTGAGTCTCTAATAAAATACTTTATTAACCTAGACTTTCCTGACAGTTCTCTGGGCACAGTAACACCCCCAATAAGACCTACTCATCCAACTGTTACCCCTTCTGCTTTATAGTTCTTTAAAGTTCCAGTTTCTCTGTGACATGATGTACTTAGCCATTTGTCTACTGTCTTTCTCTCTGTATAGTATTCTCAATTATAGCAAGAATCTTTGTGGTTCTATTCATTATTGCATCACCAGGACCTATGAATGTCAGGTATACAGTAGTTGCTCAAAAATATCCACTGAATGATCAGGAGATCCCTTTGTTCCCTTCTACTGATGCTATCATATTCTGTGGTGCAGTCTCACACTTATACCTGGTGAACACTCTGGAACTTTGAGTCCTTCGGGCATCACTTAGGGGAAACCTTTCCAGGACATAATCACTGATTCTCACCTCCTAGACACCAGTGATGGGAATCTGAGGCAGCAACAAGTTGTACAACACCTAGCTGTGAAGACCTTCTTGCTCCACTGCATCCTCCCCACCTCAATGCCTCTCTAGCAAGCCTGTTACATTGGAGCTCTGCTTCCCACATCACTTTTCAATGCTTTCCTACTCTGTCTCAAACCACACAGGTCCCAGGAGTGGCTCAAAACTCTCAGCAATTGCTATCTCCCGTGGTTTAACAGACACAGGATATTCTGGTATTTTTATAAGCTCTAATGCAAAAAAAAAAGAAAAAAAGTGAGCCTAGGAATGATTTGTAATTGTGGGGATGTATCCAAAATTAAAATAGAAAGAAACTATGGACAACAACCATCCATATAATTACACAATATTGGTTTTCCTCTTTTTCTCTGTGGGCCAAACCAGCAGATTCAAGTGACATGGGTCTTGTACGTATGTAAGGGACATAGGTCCTGTATCGTCTCTGGTTATGGTTTTGATATGCTGAATGACATGAGATGCCAGCTTAAGAAACTCCAGGTTTCTTAAGCCTAAAGCTTTGTAATTTTTGCAAGTTTCTTCTTTCTTTCCTGGCCTGTGTGCCATCCATTAGGAACCATGTGGATCTGCCTTCGAGTTATATCCAGAATTCAAGCACTAACTTCACTGATGCCAACTGGTTCAAGCCACTATCTTGTCTTCTCTGTGCTTCTATTTTGTTTTATTTTTCCAAGCCCAATAGTGTCTAAACTTACCTTAATCCCCCCGCCCCAGATGTTGTGAATCTGTAGAGAATCATTGCATGACTTTCCCTGGAGAAATGTGGACAGATGTCATCCCAGATAGGGCACTAACAACAGACAGAAGAAGTGATTCCACCCAAGTCCAGCATAGTGAGCCAATAAGCTTATTGGGGTTACCTACAGGAACATGGGGGAAGGGTACTTTTAAGAGCAAGGTGACTTAAAGACAATTGCATTACCAAAAAGCCCACTCCAGCATGGGTGATTGCTCATGGAAGCTGAATCCCTAGAGCTCTCCGTATATTGACGACAAGTTCACTGAAGAGATTGTTCTCACCCCAGCAATGGCTGATTGCCTTTATAATTGTGGGGAGGAGTCTTAAGGATTTTGTAATGTCCTGAGTGCCCTGAGCCTCCTAAGTTTCCTTAGTTTTGAGTCCTATAAGGGTGTCTGCTCATATTTTATCTGGATTACAGATATGAGCCACTGTACCAAGCTCATGGTTTATGCCATGTTGGGAATTAAAGCTTGGTGCATGCTAGGCAGCAGTCTACCAATTGAGTTATATCTTCAGTCCCTATAATTTAACTTATGACTCAAAAAAATAAATTTTACTTCTTCCTAAAATTGTAACTCCAAGGGTAAGCATTTTTGGAGGTCTTTTCCATCATGAGCACCTCTACAAATTACAATATGCTTATTGACTATTAATTCCCTAGTTCAGAGTGAAACTTGCATTTTCCAACACTAAATTGACAAGAGTGGAAGTGAAAGTTTATTTATGCCTCTGTGCTCTCCACTGGATAGGTAATGAGGCACAGGTTCTCCTTTGCTGTGGGATGAAAGAAATAATCAGAAGGCTGGATAAGGTTGCAAATCTTTCACCATGGCATTTAGGACCTGACTGATCTCATTAT
Source organism: Peromyscus californicus insignis (assembly GCF_007827085.1). Classification (NCBI taxonomy): domain Eukaryota; kingdom Metazoa; phylum Chordata; class Mammalia; order Rodentia; family Cricetidae; genus Peromyscus; species Peromyscus californicus. The sequence goes on along the minus strand of NW_026294436.1, from coordinate 61,068,721 downwards.
TGCCACCAGTATATCCAAGAAGGAGTGGCAAGATAAGAGGGAGAAAAAAAAAAAGAAGTCTGTCTCTTCCTTTGGTCATTTCAACTTATAGGTTAACAAATTCATTCCCATGGGAATGAACACAAGAATCTATACAAGGCAAGAAATGTGTCATCTTCCTAACAGTGGAATGTGATTTTCATTCTCGGTTTCTCCTGTCTCTGATGTGTCATGTTCTAGAAAGTCTGTTCTCTGCAGTTCCTGAGTCATGAGTACTTTAACAGTTCGGTCAGTAGGAAGAGGGACCTTGAAGGCAGCACAGTAGGGTTTAGATAGTAATGACTTGGAGTCCATCTCCTTTGAATACATGGGGTCTTTTTTTTGAGGACCAATGCAATTAGACACCTACGTCCAGCCTGTCAGTTGTCTCATGATGACCATTAAGTCCATGGAGAGAGTTGGTCTCCACTCTCCCTTTACCCTGGACAGAAATCACTGTCCCATCTCCCTCCTGCGACTGGACTTCCTGTGGCTCTTTGTGTGGTTTTTGCTTCTGTAAGTGTTATGGCCTCCCTAAATTCTAAGACAGCATGTATGGGACTCAGCACTTCATGAGCAAGTAAAAATATTGGCTACTTTAAAAATAAATCCTCAAATTTTGTATTAATGTGCATTCTTAAAATGTCAAGCTAATTTTATATTAACTGATACTCTTTTTCAACATTTACAGCAATCTAATTTTGGGTAGGTTCTCATTCATGTGGAAGCAAAGGATTGGGATGTTGTCAAAACAGAAGACTTTGGGGGATCTTGGAGCAAAGAAGGAAAAAGATTAAGGAGAGCATCATGTACAAACTTTACTAACTTTACGTCAAGATTCATGTCTGAGGACTGAAGTTTTGTGTCTGATTATGAAACGCTAAAATTGGGAAGTCGTCTCTCTCTCTCTTTAATGCCTTCTTCCCCACCCTCCTTTCCTTTGTCCTCTCCCTCCTTTTCTCATGGTACTGGCAGCATGGCCTTGGCTGTTTAGAAGACTTATATCTTCTCCATATAAAAGGGATTTTTTACATAGGAACTCTCCAGCTCTTCCTTGGGTTCCCAAACCATCCCCAAATTTGAAGATTTTATAAAAGGGGGTCAGTTTGTCCTTGGTTCTTCTGGAGCACAGCACAGCCTCAGAGTGATGCACTAATTCTTGCACATCTTAATTAGCTTTCCTTAGACAATCTACTTTGGATCTCTTCACCTCATTCTGTAGATCTGAGAGATAAAGAAAATAATGTTAATTGGGAGGATGCTCATGAATGCTAAAGCTATTGAGCTGTAAAGACTTTGTCCTCAATGGACCCTTGGAAAAATACATGATATTATATATAGGATGTATCTGCACCCAATCTTGATGTAATTATGCCATATAGAAAGTTGGAGATTGATGGATAATGGAAGCTATGGGCAAGCGCAATGCTTAATTTAGCAAAGGCTGAGTGGGGCTTGGACTAGATTTCCAAAGACTTGTAGAAACATAGGTCAAAATGATAGAGTAGCAGTAAAGGCCCATAAAGGAAAAAGTCCTTCTGGTCAAGAGACTGCAATCTTTGGCCTGAGTAGAGACAACACTCCAGTCAGGCCTATCAGTCACCTGGCCAAAGAACCTCCCCTTAGAAAGAAGGGCTAACCCCTACGAAAGCAAGCTTTCTTAAGTCATGCTAAAGATGTAGGTGGGGTGATTTAATAAAATACTGCACTTTTCCTTCCCAGAATCCCCACTCCTAGCTCAGTGGCTTAGGGGAGCACATCCCTGCTCCTCTGTAAGTCTGCTGCTTCCTGGGTTGCTCAGAAGAGTGCCTTTCCCTCTCTGACCTCTTGCCCTGCTCAGAGCACACCCTCCCAGTGCTTTGGGCTTCACTCTTTCTCTAGTACCACTGTCCGCCATGTTGTTGCCTACCACGTGGCTGGCTCCACACCAGCTTAACTAAGTGCCATAGCCTTTTCCCGTTTCTCCCCCATCGTCCCCCTCAGACCGGCTGCTGAGACTTACAGCCTGCCTGATCTGAGGTGTTTCCTTTTCATCCCTAGTAAAATTGCTCTCAAGCTTTCATTTGAGTCTGTTCTTAAATTCTGTCAGAAATGAGACTAAGAGGCCTAAGAGGGGCTTCCAACTTCCCCAGGAACATTTGGTGACCACAGAATACCCCCAAACTTTCCAGTAACAAAGGGAGGCCAAAGTTTTCTCAACTTTTTCTCTTTCTTTCCTTTGTTCCTTCTGTGTCCTAGGCTGACCTCAAACTTGTGTTGTAGTTGAGGACGACCTTGACCTCCCCATCTTCCTGTCTCCACTCTCCCTCTGCTGAGATTACAGGCATGCACCACCAGGCCTGGTTTATGTGGTCCTGGCAATCAAACTCAGGGCTTTGTACATTTTAGACAATCACTCTACCAACGGAGCATTATATCCCCAGTCCCTTTCTTTCCTTTTAAACTTGGTCAACTGACCGGCCTTTGTGGGTTTCAGCAAACATCTTCCTGGCTATTTCATGACTGCAGAGCATATCTAGGCGGGATACTGGGGACCTCTTCCTCTTCCAGAGAGGTGGAAGTGATGGGCAGTGGAATTGGTATCTGAACCCAGAGTGGTGAATCCCATCATGTGCTCTTTACTGTCTACCATATTGCTTCAACTGAGGAAAGAGAGAAAGACAGGGAAAATGAAGGGGACACAGAAAGAGACGCTCCTCATTCCAGAGTCTGGTCTAGCCTCTTGCCAGCTAAGAATCAAGAATACCAACACAATTAACAACATTTTCTGTAAATGCTATGGTAAAAATGTTCCTTTTATACAGCTATATTTTTTAAAAAATGTTAAAATATCAGTGAATGGAGCTGAATGAAGCCTTAAGCACAGATAACCTTTTTCCTTCCCTAGGCAAAACTTTGAAAATTTCTAGGACTATTGTAAGAAACTCTACTTTTTTATAAATATGGTAAAAGCCATATATTAACTCTTTTGCATAACCCTTATGAACCATGACTGGGACTTAAAAATAAAAAACTATGTCTGCCACGGAGAATATAACCAAGGGAGGCAACCAGGGGTCCTTTGCCTAAGGAAAGGATTACAACTAAATTTACATATTTTTTACTTTAGTCTTATGGCTTTCTACAAATTCAAAATTAAGATAGCTATGGACACAGGCATGGTAGAGAGGAAATTAACTCCCCTACATAGATTTTGCCACCACCTACTTGGCCAAACTGTAAAAAGAAAAGTCCATTTTCTTCTACCAATTCTGATTTCCTGTTATCTTTCAGAACACAGAGAAACTAAAGTGATGGGTTCACGTCCTTAGGTGTCCAGTAATGCCACTAGGTGTTAATAAAAGCAGGAAGAGATGGCTGAACAGCTGGCCAGAGTCTCTCTACTAAAAGGTCCAAGGGACAGAAAAACAAACTGCCCATGATGCTTTCTTGAATATTCCAGAGTTGGTGATGAATGCATGTCTATATACAAAATGAGTCTGTGTGTTAATATAAAACACCCATCTATATGTTACTGTGAATTTTGGGGGTCCCCTCTTGGAGTTCTTAGTGTCTTTGATAAATGATTTTTGAAAACTGACTCAGTAAGAAGTTTGAAGACAATCTTTTATTAGAGTCTGAGATGAAAAAACAGAGCAGCGAGTTGTAAGCTTTGGCAGCCACTGGGAGGAGGACTATAAGGAAAAGGAAGAAAGCAAGCTGGGTGTTTTAGGCATGGAGGCCATCGAGCAGTTACAAGGTAGACAAGCAGGTGCGTGCTATGTTGGAGTCTTCAGAGAAAGCATATCCAGGTTCTGACCAATAGCCAAATGGAAAAAAAAAGAAAAGCTTTTTAAAAGGAAAAGAAAACATTTCACTTTGCTGAGTAATCCAGAAAAGCAGGCGGGCTTACCAGAGTCACATGATGGTGGTTCCACAAGTGAGTATACTGAGCGTGGAGTTCACTAAGGGGATATTTATTCTGCCCATGTCTTTAACATGACTTTAGACGAAGCAGCCTTCCTGAGAGGGTGCTGCTTAGTCAGGTGATTGACAGGCCAACTGGAAGGAGACAATAGTGTAGCATGTTCTAATCTTTGGAGCAGGTTGGAATATCATGCCCCCAAGCCCCACAAGGTCAGAGGTATTCCTTTCTTTTAACCAGGACTTTGCAATGTTGCTAGAGAAATGGAAGGTGGGGTTTAAAGCTTCAGTGGCTTCCAAGCCTACTGAGACATATGTATGCGTTTTTGTCGTATACTTGCATGTGCGTGCCTATCTATACACATACAGAACCATATGGAAGCCACTGTTACTGTCAAATTCTATTTGACAATGTAAAAAGCACAACTTTCACCTCACAATGTATAAGAGATCATTTATTTTGGAGCCAAATGTGAGTGACCATAGCATGGGAACACATATTAAGTTACTTTAAATTCCATGTTCAACATGTTAACCATTTTATGAACCTTTTTTAGTAACAAAACACAGTCATAAATGAAGATACATTTCCGATGTATTGGTGGGTACATCAGGAAGATGTGCTATAGAAAAGTGGGGGAATCTCTGAAAGATTTACAACAAGCCCCCACGGTCAGGCGTGTATGCATATGCCTGGCGGATACTTCCGCCTAGCTAGGTCCAGGTCCAGATAGCCATTTCCGGGTCAGGGCATCTCGCGGGACCAAGATCCATGACGTCCCACTAGCCATGTAAGCGCGCAACGTGGCCATGTGATCTACGCGCTTGCGTGTAGTAGTGATGCTGATCTGTCCACGCCCAGCCTTTAAAATCAGGCGCCATGTTCCCGGTTCTTTTTCTTCTCCACACACGTGTTTCCCACAGGCCTGCTCACTCTCTGTCCCTTTAATAAAACTCTTGTTAGCGGATTCTGTCGTGTTTCGTGGCATTTCCTTGCAGGGTAAGCACACAACACAGCTGAAAAAACTAACAATCTCAACTATATATCAGATGTTGTCTGATGTTAGCTTTTGGGTTAGTGGAAGGTAGGGGCTCTGTCTACACATTCCAAAGGATTTACCTAATAGTCACAAGGATGTTTTAACCATGTGCAGAAATGGTTTATAAATGACTATTTAAGGAGGCCAAGGTAACTCAAGATAATTTTTTTAGGCTCTGGACCTACAATAGCCCAGCCACTCTGTAACTACTGAAGTCCTCCTAATCAGTCAGTCTTTGGGGAATGTTCAGGGCAAGATTTGCTTCTTTCCGGGGACCTTGACTTGTATTGCTATCAATCTCAACTTATTGTTTCCTTGTTTCTCAGACAAGTCTTGATAGCTACTCTTTAGAGATCGGAAAGTACTTTGGAAAAAATTAAGTTGATACATATTTTCATTTGACATCAGAAAATTAAAATATGATTGAACAAAATGTAAGAACAGTAAAATAATGACTGACTTTTCGTCAAGTTTTCATCCTTAAGACTTTTTCTCTTCAATTTTTAAAAAGTCTCTTGGTTAAAGTATGTTTAATCAATAAATGAATTCAGTCATCAAATTGATAGTATTAGCTATTACATCTCCTCCTAGTAAATCTGAAGTTCCTTCAGGCAGGAACCATGCCTCATTCAACTTTCTAGTTCTGAATTTTTCTCTTTTCCCCCAAGGCCTATCTCAGTGACTTGTACCTAGCAAGTATTCCATGAATGTTCCTGAATCACATTTTGCATGAAAATTGTAGAAGCCTTAAGAAGCCCGGGGAATAAAGATTCAAGTGTCAAATGAAAAATGAGTTTTAAATTGAAGACATAGTAATAAAGTATCTACAATGTTCCCAGGAGACCAGATTCATTCCGAATATGCATTTGGCACTGGGGTTTCCATTTTCTCCAAGATAAGTCTGTTCCAGTTTATTGGGTCCATTCAAGGCAGCAGCAGATTCCTGTCATTCAAATCAGGTCAGCCTACAAGAATGGACTGAGGCTGCAGGAACATGCAAACGAGAGATTTTGATTAACAAATGTCCCTGCTCAGTCTCCCAAAGGAAATGGCAGAATTGCTTTCTTGTGATAAAGAGGATTAACTGAAGGAACAACTACAGCTAATCTCTGAGTGTCCAGGTTATTCTGAAGTGCTCTTTTCCAAAATAAAATCTGGAAGTCCTGATTCCACTGAAGTCTTTTCACCCACACTGTTCCACCTGCAAAGGGGATGAATTGTGAAGGGAGTGTGCGAGGTGGACATTCTCGCCTTTTTCTAACGCTTGGAGTTTATTTATTTATTATTATTCACTTTTTTCAGTTTTTAAAATCTTGATGTGCGTATGAAGTATGGGTATATGTGTTGTGTGTGCATTGTGTGTGTGCGTCTGTGCATATATGTGCAGGTGCACAAATGCACAGGGCCCGTGTGGAGGTCGGAGGACAACTCATGGTGTTGGTCCTTACTGTCTACCTTGTTTTGGACAAGGTTTCTCTTCTGTTGTTCGTGACTACAAGAAGCTGGAATTTGAAGAGTCTTAAGTACTGACTGACAGCCCATGTCCTGCTAGCCCTGACAGGAATTTGCAGGTTTCGTTCATTTGTATCTTCAACCCTGAGGTTCAGACGGGTAAATGATTTATTGAAAGTAAATCAAGTTGATGAGAGCCAGGGATTCAAACAAGATCTGCTGACTCCAGAGCCTGTGATCCTACCTCCCCAAACCCTTACACTGGCACCTTCCATGGTCACGAACAAGTGCGGGTGCCAGCGGGCCTGAAGTGGCTATGGGTTATATGTGTGTCAGAGTGTTCTGAGCACACCCCAAATCAGAGAGCAGATATGAGTACAATCTTAGGCCATTAGGGGAATGGGAGGCGGCAAACATCTACCGAGAATCAACTGTACATCAAGCAGAGTTCTAGGAGCTTAAGGTGACAGTGAACCACACGGTAGATTTAATGAATAAAAGAATAAACAATTTCTGCTTTGGAAACAAAGTATTTCCAGTCATAAGAGCTATACGAGAATGATTTACTGAACAAAATAATAAATAATTTCTGCTTTGGAAACTAAGTATTTCCAGTCATAAGATCTATAGGAGATGATTTAATGAACAAAATAATAAATAATTTCTGCTTTGGAAACTAAGTATTTCAAGTCATAAGATCTATGGGAGAATGATCTTCTTGAGCTTCATACATTCACAGATCTCACTGTAGGTCAGGGATTCTTAAATTCTTTCCATTGAGATATATTTATATAACCCTTGGCATATAGCTACATCATATAGATACCCAATCAAATGCTTATTGATAATGAACCATAAAAACATTTATTTTAAAATAATTCTTTGGAGTTGGGGGTTTTACTCAGTGATAGGGTGTTTGGCTAGCAGCTAGCACAAGACCCTGAGCTCAACTCCAGCACCACAGACACAAACAAACACAGACAACACAATTTATATATATTATATATATGACAAATTTGAACATTAATGATATAGATGTGTTTATTTTTCATAAAGGATTAAATCTTGGCCAAATATTTGATACTACAGGACATTTTTCAGAGTTGGTTAATATTTGGATTTCATGCATGTCAGTATGAGAAGCTGCACATAATGGATGTATTTAAATAATAAGATACAGATAAATTTTCTCTCACAAAGATAAAAGGAAAATTGAATTACCACTGTTTATGGACATCCACTGGGATCTTTTGCTAGAAGAGACTAGGGTTGTTAAGAAATAAATAAAACATAGCACCTTCTTCCATTCACAAACATTCAAGATGTACTCATGAATTCAGACAGGATGACATATGCTGAGTATCCCACAAAAGGAGACAAATGAGAAAAATGAGGAGATGAAGGTTTCAAACATGAGAGGAGAAAAGCTGAGAGCCTTTTCACTGCTTTTGGATTTCAAGACTCAGTTTGCAAAATTAAGAAGAAGAAAAAAAAAACCCTCTTGTTGTTGCACATAGAACAAGTGTCAGACTACTCACTAAATGACTAATGATAACTGAACCAGGGCTGTACCTCAGGAGCCATCTGCCAAGACCTAGCTTGCACTTGGTGCCAGTGGGATTTACAGAGAAGAGAGCGGCTTGTTGAGCTTTGTCAGATGCGTGTGTGTGATCGGGCATCCCTTACAGATAGCTACAGCCTCATAGAATGAATATGGTTGCTGGTATTCCTGTGGCTCTAAAATCATCACCTGTGGGACCTTTCTTACCTCTCCCTGGCAGGGCAATTTGTTAACTCTCAGAGGCCAAATGCAATTGTATATTCCTACATAACTCTTGCAGCCCTGGTGAATCCTGATTTGTCTATTTTCTGATATTTCGCCTTGATCATTTCCAAATACCTTCAAATTGTTTTGCAAGAAAACAAATAGAGTTCATCGAAGGTTACTAATGTAATGCATGGAAAGGAGAGAAACAGCATGTCTGGATTCCGAGTTTATTCGCAAAGAAAATGGAAGGGCTAAAATCTAAAGTGCAAACTCTGTGAAATGCATGAGTAATAGGGTGATGCAGGGTCGTGGGAAACAGCATCTTGTGTGCTCAGAATTCTGGTAACCCAAGAGGTGGTACTCAGTGTCAGACCTCAGGAAGCAAATGGCTGCAGCAGATATCTTTGCTTCCCTATAGTGACAGGCAAGGTAAATGCTGAAATTCTGTAGAACTTTTAGCCAAATGGCAGTATCACAGAGGAAATCTGTGCTTCATTTTCATTAGGAGCAACTACTAGCCTACTTAAGCTAGGTAAGCACCGTGCTGTATTTACCAACATTGTGTAGAAAAAGAACTACATTCCCAACCTACCATGCTGGGGAAGGAAACAAGAGCATTGGGCATGCTGGTTAAGTACTCTACCTCTGTAGTATGATCTAATATTTTGCTAAGATAGAACCGTTACATTGTAACAAAGTAGAAAAAAGATCATTCCTTCTCTACTCTAATTCCTCTCCCAAGTATATACAGTACCTGGAGAATATTTTAACAACTGGCTTTTAGGAATGGAGGTAGGAGTGAAGTCCTGACTTGGAGTGTTGACTGATCCCCATGATGTTAATATTCCTGTCATTGCTGATGTCATGCTATCAACCAGAAGTTACTCAACACAAAGTCAGGAAGTCATACATATCTGGCTATGACAGTGTTCTGGGTATCACACACCCTATTGAGTCACGTGAGTCTACAAGTGACACTTGACCTTATACTGGACCCGTAATATCCCTTATGATTGAATCCTGGCTTGGCAAGAGATTGCATTCAACCAAGATAAATGAGTTACTATGATATCATCATAGTGAGTACTGAATTTTTTATGTGTGTTTCCTGTCCAAGTAGACCATAACAGTATGATTGATGCTAAAAATAAAGCTGACTTCTCTTTGCCTATATTCACACATGGCTCTGTGCTTTCCTGGCAAGTTACAGAATTAAATGCTTTGTGGAGCCTCTTTTGGTAAATGATTATAATTCCTTAGTGCCATTGGTTTCCCTAGGGGCACGTTGGGATGGCCATAACATAATGTAGCAGGGGATCCCTTTGGAAATATTTTCATCATACAATTTCTATTGAGGATCTTAAAATAATTTCATCTCCTTCCCTCTGGATAGTCTGCCTGTGGAGTTCAGATTACTACATCAGAACATCTACAAATTGGGATGAGAAGACAAGTCAGATAAAATGGCAAGTAAAAAGCAATTGTTTCTAGGGCTCAGTGAAATGGCTCAGTGGAGAAGAACACTGGCCATCCAAGGATGCAATTCTGATCACCTGAGTTCAATCTCTAGAACCCACAGAGAAGTGGAAGGAGAGAATGGACTCCACAGAGTTTTTCTCCAACCTCTACACTGGATGGTGGCATGCACATCCACAGATACATTACACATGCACAGACACACAGACACATGCATGCACACATGTGTGCGCACACACACCATGCAATTAATTTTTTTTAAAAAAGAAATGATTTCTAAATGAAAGCAAAGATATCAGAGGAAGGCTACTTAGGGACTCCGAGACATTTTTTATGTGATTGTCAGGCATGTAGTTTTTCTTATCTTTGCTGCCTTTTCTTTTGACCCATAGTCAGCTATCTTATCCCGTGAGCTCTTCCTAGGAAGTGAACACATAATCCATCACTCTGTGCTGTCTGTGTAATGTAAGGCATCACATGATATCCATTACAAAATTCCATGCATTCTTCCACCTTGTCCTCTCTTCCTCCTCCCCTGTACATTTCCCCTTGGGAACCAGATGTGCTGCAGTATTCTATCTGTGCAGGGAGCCATGATGTCTGCAGCTATTTAAAATAGATGTATTGCTCTCTCCACAATGCCTACCAGCAGAGAACTTAGCTTCCCTCATGGTTTTGGCTTGTTAGCTCTTTGAAACAATTGTTTCCTCTGGTTTCTTGACTAAGAGCCCATGAGGGACAGAGTGAGACAAAGAAGGCCAACACTCTGTCAGTGCTTATCCGTTTAAGGGAAAGGAGGTGGTGCAGGCAGAGGCAGGGATCTGTGGCTGGGACAGCAAGGTGCTGGTGACACTTTGTAAGGAGCTCGGTGTCTTTGTACAATGAGATGTCCTTATGTTCTTCTCTTCTTGATTGCATTTGAGGCAGTGAAATTCATAATCCAGGATTTCCTATAAACACTTGTGGCAGTATTGAAATGTAATGGGCACTCTCCCCAGTAGTCACAGACTGTACTTTTGTTTTATTGCAGCCCAGAGAAAGGATTATGATCCTTCCTTCCAAGAACAGTCAAGGTGAGGCTTGTGTCTCCACCCCACCCACCAGCTCAGAACAAGTAGAGAGCTCTTGCAGCTGGGCAGACGGTTCAGTGAGTACGGCACTTTCTGCCTAAGCCTGAGGAGACCTGAGGTCAGATATCCAGAACCCATATTAACAAATGAAAAACAGCTGAACACAGCTGGGAATGCACCTATTATCCTGACACTGTGATGGACCAAGACAGGAGGGTCTCTGGTGCTCACTGGTTGTCAAGAGTGCTCCAAGTTCAGTGAGAGATCCTGCATTACGTGGTGAGCCACCATGCCCGACAGCCTAATGGTTTCCTGGCCTACCAGCATTAGCTCTTGCTGATTAGCCATGTGCATTTGCTCCTTGCCTTATCATTTGTCATTTCATAATGGCCAAGGAAATGGATGGATCAATAAAAATGACTATGCCTTTGTAACCAAGACCAGGTCATTTGATCAAGGAAATGAGTGCTTCCCCAACCTGGATAAGGGAGGGAAAAGCCATAACAGGATGGACACTGTGTTTCCTGACTCAGATTTGGACTGTGGGGACTTCCAAGCTGACTGAGGCTCCCTAGAGATTTTGTTCTGTGGTGCACTATGGTATCAGTTTTCTCCACATGTTTTGCCCAATAACTTGTTTATTATGATTGGGGGAATGTGAGTGTCTAGACCAGCTTATAGAGCTATTCAGCTATGCATTGTAGAACACTGGCAAAAAGCAGTTGAAAAATGTAAAGTGCTATTAACTCCAGCCGGTATGAACAGTCTTCTAGTCATGACTACATACAGCCTGTCCTGCACTTCAGTCAAAGCCATTCTCTTCTCGTTCCTGGAAAGTATTGCCTGATTTCTTCCTTAACCTTAACGCCTGCTGTGCCAGAGGCAGAGCACAATGCCTTAGATGTTCTTCACACCCTGGATGTCAGAGTGAGAATTGAACTGAGCCTCTGCCAAGTCCCAGAGGAATGATTAGAACTCCGTGGAGATCACGGAACACAGGTACTCGCAGGTACCAGAAACAGGCACTTGATATTTAAACCATTTTTCCGTTACCACTGAAGGTGACAGTCTCACTAGTACATTTTAGGATATATGTGTCTGTTCAGGGCTAAGCTGGAGTGATTATATTCTCTTGTACAAGTTGTATAAACCTGGGAAAATTGGCTCTCACAGCCCGACAAAGTAGAGGACTGACCTCACCAGTTCCCAAATACGAGTCCAGAATGAGCAGGACCAAACTACCGGAGGAAAAGAAAACACAAATGTCCTTGGTCGGGGATATTACTTGCGCTTTTATCTTTAAAATGTGTCAAGTAGTGTAAAGCCCTGTCACCCTTAACACACCTGTCCCACTTAGCTTTAAGTGCCAACTTGAGACAGCCTAGAGTTTCCCGAGAAGGGAATCTCACGGGAGGGATGGCCCAGGTCAGATTTGCCACAGATACAGGCATATCCGTGGAGAACTGTTTTGATTGTTAATTGATTTAGGAGGGCTCAATCCACTGTGAACAGCACCATTCTCTGGGCAGGTGGTCTTGGGCTATAGAAGAATGGCACCTAAGCATGTGTCTGAGAGTGAGCAGCAAGCCAGCAAGGAGTGTTCCTCTGTAGCCTCTGCTGTGCTTCCTTGGCTGTGAATGAGTTGCTTGGTCAGAGATAATGCTGTCCGGAATAGCAAGCAGGCTCCAAGTTCCTGCTTCTGTCAATGGTAGGTTGTGATCAGTAAGCTGAAATGAACCCATCCTTCCCCTAAGTTGCCTTTGGTCAGTGTTTTATCACAGCAACAGAAAGGAGACAAGGACAGCTCCTGATCTTGACAAAGGATGTGAAGTTTTTTTTTTTAATGTAGGAATATGTATAACTTATTAATAAATCTTATCTACATAGCCAGTCATGTTGGAGAGAGAGGAAGGCAGATGTATTCAGCAAATCTGATATGTGGTACCCTTCCTGTGTGAATCCTGATTGCTTTCTCATGTAACAGATGAGCTGTCTGCCTTTGGCACTATCGGAAAGGCTAGTGGGGATGTTACTGACATCTTTATAGTGACTTCTCTCAATGTTTCTAGAACTAAGGAATTCTGGCAAAGGGTGAAAGAATTCAGTAGTGTATTCAAATAAAAACTGGGAACTCAAGCAGGCACATTCCAGGAGGAGACACTGAAGGAAACTAGGACTAGGCCAGGTTAAAACGCCCTTGTGGGCCGGGCGGTGGTGGCGCACGCCTTTAATCCCAGCACTCGGGAGGCAGAGCCAGGCGGATCTCTGTGAGTTCAAGGCCAGTCTGGGCTACCAAGTGAGTTCCAGGAAAGGCGCAAAGCTACACAGAGAAACCCTGTCTCGAAAAACCAAAAAAAAAAAAAAAAAAAAAAAAAAACGCCCTTGTGAAGGTTGCTGTATCAATGCCACACGGAGGCTCCACTCCTTGCTGGGTCAGTTAGAAAGCTGGACATGGTTGCTTAAAAAAATAAATAATGATACCTTTCCCCCTGTGCTGAATTAATGACTCATAAAAATGTAGCACTATTTGGGATAAATAAATAGTATTAGGACTGGGTAGAGATTAATTCTTTTTTTTTTGTTTTTCGAGACAGGGTTTCTCTGTGTAGCTTTGCGCCTCTCCTGGAACTCACTTGGTAGCCCAGGCTGGCCTCGAACTCACAGAGATCCGCCTGGCTCTGACTCCCGAGTGCTGGGATTAAAGGCGTGCACCACCACCGCCCAGCTGAGATTAATTCTTAAAGTCAATGGTCAAGGCAAGTAGTTAGCTGAGTGGTGTTTCCTGCAGAAACTTCTGTCAGATCTGTACAGTAAGCAAGCAATTTGGAATAGTCTTTAGCAGCTGGGATCCATTCTAAATCGATTAAGTGGTGGCATTGTGCAAAAGGAACATATTCAACGTGGGGCACTGAGGGCGTGTCCTATCAGTCATGAAATGCATGTGTGTGTTTGTGTATGTGTGTGTGTGTGTGAGAGAGAGAGAGAGAGAGACAGAAAGAGAGACAGAGACAGAGAGAGACAGAGACAGCATGGGCTCATGCATGTGCATGCAGGTAAACTCATCTACATGCATGCATGTGGAGGCCAGAGGTTGATATCAGGGGTCTTCCTCCATTCCTTTCTACTTTATTTTTTGAGATAAGGTCTCTCATTGATTCAATTGGCCGGGCTCACTTTTTAATGAGCCCTAAGATCTGCCTGTCTCACACCCCCAGAGCTGGTGTTAGACTTACCGCCACTCCAGGCTTCCACATTGCATCTGAAATCAGGTTCTCACGCTTGCATCATCAGCACTTTCCCTACTGACCCACCTCTCAAGACCCCCACTCACTATTTTCAGAAGTTCTTATTGCCTTGTGCTGTGTATGCTCTCTTCTCTCTTCTTGGTCACTCCCTTCCCCTCCTCTTCCTTCTCTTCATTCTCTTCTCTCTTATTTTCTCTCCCTTTGGTAATCCTCTGAGATGAGCAGAAACCTGCTAAGCTATGGTAAACTTTGAATCCCTATCTCTGCTTTGGGGAGTGCAGTCTGCTTGGAGAGGTAACTGACAGAGGTAGTCTTATGAGACCAGATGCCTAATGATACATTAAGGATTCAGAACTCCAACAAAGACCTTCTTAGAGCATCATTTCAAGGACTCCTGAGGTACTAGACCACTCTCGCAACACCCATTCCAAAACCAGTTCTTCCATTATTAGTTCATCATCTACTTCTAAACTAGATTTATTTTTAAAGAGAGTGAAGGAAAGAGAGATGGAAGGAAGAAGGGGAGGGGGGAGGGAGGGAGAGAAAAAACAGAAAATTCTCTCAGATGGGCACAATTTGTCAGAGGAAGGGACACTTTCCTCAAACCAACTCACACCAAGTGAAGAACCTTCCAGAGAGTCTGGGGACTCAGTTGGTGACTCCTGAGTTTGGTGGACTCTAGACTTGATAAAAGATATATTCCTGAGGAAGCCTAGGGTTGGAAAAACTTCCTCCTCTTGAATGTCTGCACATATGGAGAGATAGTAACTAAGATGCCCAGCCTTATGGGCAAAAAGCAACCCCAGTAGGTGTTAGAGTTGCTCAAATTCTGCCTTTGCTCCACCCCTTCCAAGTGTGATCCCCAGAGTAGTCTTTGTACCTCTCTCTCCATTCAGAGTTTGCTTCCCGGGGAACTCAAGTCATAAAACTGTTCATCCTATATAAGACTTGCGGGGTGGGGCCACACACAGCAGCTAACAAGGGTTAGTGGATAGGGAGGTGTCTCCCTCTCCCACTGCAAATTTCTAAGCCTGATTCTGACTCTAAAGTGGGGGAAGGAGGATGTTCCAATTGCATGTGATTCTTGGACTGGATTTTTTTAGAATTAAAGAGTGATGTCAGTTCTGCACGCAGAAGAGTCCAGTTGCCCTACATGTGACACTACTGGAGGAGAAAGGTAATCACCAGTACCACCCAGCTACAGCCCCTGCAATCTACAACAGCAACCAGCCTGCAAGATACACTGGTGAGGGAGTGGCACATACGTTATGGGATTAACCAACCCCTTTAAAAATTAAAAGCCCATTCTATGAGATGAACGCAGACTTGACATACTGCTTAAGTGGCCAAGAACCTGAGACTAGATAGGTCATGGGCTTTGAGGAAAATTTACTACTACTATTCTGTTAAAGGAACAAAGCAATAAGAGGACTCCTAATGACATAACAGCTATACTACTAGATCAATGCCGTACTCAATTTCTATCAGGGAAGCTTATTCCTGCAGTAGATGGGAATGAACCCAGAGCTCACAACTGGACAATGTGTAGAGACTGAGAGACTTTGGAATACTCAGTCATAAATGGGATATTTTCATCAACCCCTTACCCTCAAGGTTCAGACATTTCTGTGGAAGAGGAGGCAGAAAGACTGTAAGAGCCAGAGGTGATAGATGTCTCCAGAGAAACAGTGTCTTGTAGATTCAACAGTACCAGTGCACATAGGGACTCACAGAGGTTGTGGCAGCATGCACAAGATCAGCATAGATTCAAGAAGATGGTGTCCCAGCACTGAGTAGGGAAAATGTACATGGGAGCCCACCCTTAACCAAGAGGCTATTTGCAATTAATACCCACTGGCAAAGAGAAATCTGTTTTCTCCAATGGAGTGTCACTGATTGTATCAATCATACTCCAGGCTAGGTCTCATGCCCAGGAGTAGCTGTCCAGCACAAAACTAATTCCATATTTTGTTTTGGTTTTGTCAGGAGAGGGTGTTTAATTTTTTTTTTGGCATTTTGATCTTATTGTGAGGTATTTATTTGTTTAGGTTTTTGAGAGAGAGAGAGAGAGAGAGAGAGAGAGAGAGAGAGAGAGAGAGAGAGAGAGAACATAAAGTTGGGTGGGTAGAGAGGTGGGAAGAACCTGTGAAGAGTTGGAGAATAAAACATATGATCAAAATACAGTGTATAAAAAATCATTAAAAATTTAAGAGTGAATTGAATAGACTGAAAAATAAGACAAATACATCTTTCACGAGCAAGAGCTAGCACATTGAGTGGCTTAACAGGGGTACGGTGTATAGCCATGCTCATTATTTAGTGAACCAATTGCAGTAGCATGTGATTAAGAATCTGTATTTAAAATGAGTCCTGGGTTCAGTTTTAATCTCTGTCACTTACCTGTAATGTGTCCTTGACTTTAACCTCTTGATGCCATAGTCTCAAAATATGAAACGGGAAGGCAGAACATTGTCACATGGATACAATGAGAATGTAAGTAATGCTCTTAGTGTAAGATGAGGCTGGGAGTCAGCCTCCAGCTTCCTCTCAATAGAGTCTGTGGTTTCTGCCCATGGCAGGAAATGTGCAGGAAGTGATGTTTCCAGCCAGGTTTTGTCTCCTCTTACATGTAAAGGCACAAAAGAGAAAACCAGAACAAGACTTGATATGGATTCCCTTAGCATTTTATTCCCCATAATAACATTATAAATGGAATCAATAATTTTCTGCAACTTCAATTGGCTTGTCGCAGTATCTTTTTCTAAATCGTTTCATGACAAGGTGTATTCAGTTTACGAGACGCACTTATGATAAAAAAGAACAGTTTCTCCTGCACTTCCTTGGCAGGCTCCTGTCAGCCTGTTGAAGAGACTGGTATCTGAAGATTTTGTAGGCTTGTATCCTGGTTTCTGTTCCCGTCTCTACCTAAGATTGTATTCTAGAGAGAGATGAGCTCTCCTATCTGCCTCACATGCTGACAGATGTCTCCCTCATGATTTCTGGCTATAACTTGTCCCTCTTCCACTGGCTTCTCTTTCCTTGTTGCTGGAATTCGTGGCTTCTCTGGCCAGTCATGTGCAGGTGAACTCAGTGATTTCTGCTAAGTGCAAGTCGTAGCACGGCTGTCTCTCCTCCGTGGTATGCGCATTGACTTTGATAGTCTCAAAAATTCAAGAAGTGCAAATATAAAGGGCTCTGATGGTTCCCATTACTGCAATGAATATCTAAAATAGTCACTTTACATAAAGAAAGGGGTTATAACTCCTTTTTATTTACTGATTGATTTTTGGTGGCTATTTTCTTCAGATGAAAGCAATCAAGACTCAGGAAGTAAGCAAAACTTCCAAGACTCAGGAAGTTCCTGAAATTTATGAGTTACAAGGCCCCACTCCAAGGTTATATGAGCACTAATAAGAAGAGACCCTCTAGTCAGGTGAACTAGAACTGTCATAAACCATTACACCTATTGAGTTGGGCATTTCAGTGATACAGTTGCCTTTGAGTTTCATGCTCCTGTAAGTCACTTCAGAAAAGTCATTGGCTTACTAAGCTAGACTAGAGTGGAATCAATTCTGTGACATGCCATTGGTGCTGTATCTTGGTTGAATAGGCATTTGCTCACATCTCTCCAGGAAAAGTCACAGAACAGTTGGGCCTGTGGTAGTATATCATAGCAGCAGTGACAGAGCAAAACTATTCACCTCCCAGCAGGGATAACAGAGAAAGAGACAGTGGGGGAAGTGACTGACAGCCCATAATGCCCAGTGACTTAAAACCTCCCACTAGACTTCATCTTTTAAAGGTCTATGCCCTTCCAATAGCATGAACCTAGGAGCAAGCCTTCAACACACAGTCATTAGGTGGCCATTACAGATACAAACTACAGCAAAAGGTGATTGCAAATATCAGCAAATAATTTTCAAGGGTTCCATGTTATTGTGACAATAAAATTCAACTTAAAGCATCATTCAGAGTAATCCTAAGAACACTGAAGTCTTATCACCTTAGAATTCTGATGGATGAGTAGATAGCAGATAACCAATTGTGCACATGGGTAACAATTAAAAGGAGAGAAACTTCACAAACCTTTTATCACTGTATTAAATATGACATGTTCCTCACATGTCCATTTACAATAAAGAGATTAAAAATACAGAGTTTATTTTCTCATTTTCAAACTGGAAATTATATACTGTAACTCTAAGACTAGGTCAAGAATTGGCTCAGATTTTTAGTTTTGAAGGTGGCCTAGGCATCCATCTTGTTCCACAGAAATACTTGAGCTGTGTCTGGTGATCAGTGTTTCTTTTCCAGAGAAGATCTTTTCACTTTATCTCAAACAATTCTAAAGATTAACTTCATACTTACAATGAAGTGACTTTTCAGCCTCTTGGACTCACCTTCCCAAACCAGGATGCATACCCCAAATTCTGGGAACCAGTGTTTTCAACAGTTTAAAATGCTATCTCATTTGTGAACTATTGATTTAGCATTTATTTTCTGTGTCATTAACCTTACCATCTCATCATAAACTTGATAGTCATGGCCTTATTAGAGTATGTCTATTTATAAAACTATCAGTTCCTTTAAGTTGCAGTTCATGGTTTCTTGGAATTTTGACTCTCCATGGTATTTGCCAAACTCTCATGGCTAATCAGAAACTCAATACATATTTGTCAAGTAGAAATTTTGAGTTCTAGTTCAGTAGACCCAACTCTTCCCTCTTTCTGCCTTGTATTCCCTGCGAACCTTATCTCTATATGGAAAATTTTCTCCCATACCTTACCCTGCTCACCCCAAGCCCAGGCTGATTAAGGAGACCTGGAGTTGTGCTACAATATTGTCTGCTTTCCTGGCCAGATCATGCTGGGGTGACATTTAACCTTGTTTTATTTATTTTTCAATCTTGTGTCTCTATGTCCAGCACACATCAATTGTTAAAATGAATGCTTTCAGGAAAAAAATAGGACTGCCTTGAACATAATTAGAGAAGAAATATTAAAAGAGGAAAATGACAGATATTTAATATGCTTCTTCCAACTTTGTATATCAATTTAATACTTTATATAACTTGGAACCTATCCATCAGTCTGACATGTTGTGAGGCAGTCTTGGTTCATGATAGATTAACTAATTCCTCATCTATTATTTATATTCTGCCTGTATTAAAAATGTCATTAGAGCAGCATAAAGTGAAAAACAAAGGCCACAAAAATAACATCATTAGACAAGGGTACAAAAGCAGAACTTCACAATCAGGATGGAGGAAGAAATCATTGGTTCAGAAAACCTGAGATCAAAGAAAGCTTGAGTCCTTAAACATAAAAAT
This sequence comes from Peromyscus californicus insignis, assembly GCF_007827085.1. Classification (NCBI taxonomy): domain Eukaryota; kingdom Metazoa; phylum Chordata; class Mammalia; order Rodentia; family Cricetidae; genus Peromyscus; species Peromyscus californicus. The sequence goes on along the minus strand of NW_026294436.1, from coordinate 61,049,420 downwards.
TAGCTCTGTGAGCCAGGTGCAGTGGCATATGCCTACAAGTCTGGCACTTGAGGGGGTGAAGGCAGGATGGTCAGGAGTTCAAGGCCAGCCTGGGCTACAAGAAACCCCGTCTTGAAAATATAAACAAACAAGTAAATGAACAAAGAAGAAGATGAAAATTGCCTCTGGGTTTTCTGAATTCTGTTGCCAGGAAATGTGAATTCACCTCCTCTTTTCACATGTGCTGTGATGTGTACAGAGCTACCCATAATGCCTTGGGCAAGCACTGAAACACCTGCCTATTGGGTTACACTTGTTTAAGTGATTTACTGGAGGAACAATTACTCCATGTGTCAGGAATGTTGGTGTTCCGAGGAGTCAGCAGGTCCCTCTTTAGCACAGATGGTGGATGTCAGGGATGCTTGGATTGTTTTATGACATCAATTCTATATTGTTTCTCTCAATAACAGCAGGCTCTTAAAGAAGAAGGGAAGTTTTACAAGGTCTGAAGGTGAGCCCAGCCAACACCTGCCATACAGGATGTGTACAGACAGTAAGCATGCACCCTTCTCACCTCATTTGATTGAAGAGTAAATCTCAGTTTCAAGGATCTACAGATGTGTAAGAATATAGTCCAGTTAGATATTTCCTTCCTCATTCTTGAGTCGGTCATACTTTATACTGAGTGCCATGTTAAATATGCAGATCATCCTAGCTACTGCTATAGCTTGCATGTTGAATATGCCATAAAAGCCTGTGTATTACAATTTTATACTCAGCATGGTGCTATCGGAAGGGATAGACCCTTTAGAAGGTGAGATCTAACCAGTGATTTTAGGTCACTGTGGGTGCATCCCTCAAAGGGATTGTGTGACAAGTGATGTAAGTTGTTTTGATCTACCTTACAGTCCCAACTCTCACCACCCCAATCTCCCACTTGAAAACCAAAACAATGGAGCTCCTTGATCATAGACTATAACTACAATTCTTCAGTCAAAACACACCTTTTCTCTTTTAAATTAATTTCTTAGGTATTTTGTTATAGTAATCAAAAGTTGGTTAACACAATAAATAATTAAAATGAAATTTAGACCATCAGGGGAAATAACTTTGAAGTACTCAATTAATGTTTCACAATTATTTAATCATAACTCCCAGACTATGGGCACAATGACCAAATGAAGTAGCAGCTTAATCAATTGTCTGATAATCCATCTACACTATGAGCTGGGAGAACTGAACTGTTGTGCTTCTTACTGGAAACTTTGAGGTGTTCTGAATTATCTGGCTAACTCTTTCAATTACCTTCTTTATGGATTTGTTTCCTAGTGAGGCATTGTTATATTTCCTGTCCAAGCTGGTGACCAGATGTTAACAACCTGACAGACTGACTAAACAAAGCAACTCACTTGAGTCTCTACAGCTGGCACCTTGTCTACTGAGCTGGGCAGACCTCAGGACATTCCAGTGCCATGTGACTTGGTTCTTCTTGTGTAGATAAGATTGTAAGAGCTACATCATCGTAAATATTTTCTGTGCCTGCCTCTCACCTTGAGACTTAGATGCTCTTCCAACACTCCTTACCCTCTTCCAAGTCACCACTGGGGTTCTCCACCCAGCAGAAATACTGGTGGTGAAAAGGCATTTGGAATGAAGCCCCTATCACAGTCATGGTGCTTTTTCATCCCTTGTACCTTTGAGTCTTTGTTCCTCCATTTGTAGCATGAGTTTGAAATGCATCTCCCCAATTCATTATTGGAAGCATGATTCCCCAGTGTAGTGATACTGGGAGGTGGTCTAATGAGAGGTGGTTGGATTGTATGCAGAGTAAAACCATTACAGATAGAAGAGGTTCATTATTATGAGAAGGGGCTACAACAGCAACTCTACCCTGTGAGTTTTATTCTTTGTGCAGAATTTCACCTTCTATTCCAATGCAACAAGAAATCCCTCTTTATACATGACCCGTACATCCTACAGAACCAAGAGCTAAATAAACTTCTCCTATTCATAAATTATATAGTCTGCACTGTTATAACATCAGAAAGCAGATTCTTACACACCAGGATGGTTCATGTTTACCTTGCAGAGTTTTTGTGAGAATTAAATGATAGGATGCCTTCAAAGGCCAGCCAACACAGTGCCTAACACAGACTCCCAAGTAGGAACTGTTAGTCTAAAATAAGTTGTAGGTAGACACTTACCTATTTTATTAGTAATTTAACATCTTTTAGAAATTTATTTTCTACCAAATCAATAGCAACTTTTTAAGTAAAGACAATAATGCAAAATAAAACATAATTCTCAGTGAGCATGACTGCTTGCATATCCATTCAGAAAACATTTTGAATCTGGGGATATTTTAATTTTATTCAAATAGGAGTGCTTCATTTAAATTTTCTACTGAAATAAGCTTATAATTAACATCTATTTTGAGAAGCAATGCCATTTTAGCTGTTACATACGTTCTTTGATGACAAAGAAGAGAGTCCTTCTCGGGCCAGTGTTTCAGCACAGACTTGCATAGTGTAAAAATAATTATGATTTATCGGGGAAGATCTAATTATTGAAATTTTTTATTCATTAGTGGTAAGCCTCCGACAAAACCCAGTAATACCTGATGAAAATACACATGTAAGTAAAACATAATATACCGTCGTTGAGAAGTGGACTGAGAAGGTCACTCAGTGCATGAAGGACTTGCCACACAACCATGATAACCTGAGCTCGGGTGCCCAGCACCCATACAGAAAGCTGGCGGTGGGAGGTTCGCACAGGTATCCCCAGCTCTAGGAGATCCGCAGAGACAGGTGGATCCCATGAGCTCACGGGCCAGGAAGTCTAACCAAACTGGTGAGCTCTGGGCTCAGTGAAGAGACCCTGGTGGAGAGCAATGGAGAAAGAAACCCAGTGTCAACTTTTGGGCTCCACATGCACACACGTGTGTGCACCTGCACGCACATATGCATACACACTCAGAAATTACCACGTGAGGATTTTTCATCTGAAGTGAAGGGGGAAAGGATCCTTATTTAGAGTCAGTGGGTTTGCCTTTTATATCTCATGTTGTGACTTCTTAGACAATGGATTTGAACAGGTTATTCAATGTTCCCGAACTTTAATTTCCTACCCCAAGGCAAAGAAATGGAGCTGATAGCAAATAGCAAGAGCACTTTCAAAGTCATTTATCCCCCCCGTCCCTGAAGGGATATGATAAATGGAGTAAGCACATGCCACAGATATAGACAGTGTGGAGATATCAGGTATCACCAAAGTAGTGAGGGCTTTCACAAGATACTCTGTTACTTCTCAACACCTTGGGTCTTAGGTTTCATGTCCATGAAGAATAGCTGAATTCACATAATTATTAGCATGTCATAGACAAGGACACCTTTCAAGTTCAGGTTTGAAGTCAATAGATAGGTGTTTTATTTGCTATTCCATGTGATTTTAAAGTATAGAAGCACAGGGAGCAACTAAGATAAAGTACTCCTAGAATAAACACAAGTATCAGTGAGCCATGAGTTTGTGGCTGAATGCAGTTTCTGCATTAAACAGTTGCAATTACTCAAGTGGTGTCACTGTTGAAGGGAAAGATAACTATCATGACAGTAATGCAGAGAACATTCTGGTGTCTAAAGTTGCTAAGAACAACAAGAGAGAGCTCTGTAGTTCATTCAGTATTTTTCCCTCTATTCCCATGGCAGTCACTGGAGTGAGCAACAGTTAGTCCTCTGGTGTGGTTTTAAATAGGAGTTCCTCAAAGGCCGGTATTGCTTAGAAGCTTGGGCCTCAGCCTCTGGCAATATTAGAAGTCATGGAACATTTAAGAAGTGGAGGCTTGTGGAAAGTTTCTGGTCTTTAGGGGGTGCCATTAAAGGAGATGTGGGGACCTCAGCTGCTGCATCTTTCTTGCTTTGCTTCCCTACTGGGAGGCAAACAGCTTGCCATCTGCTGTGATGGGCTGCGTCACAGCAGGCCCCAACAATGAGGGCAGTCAATCATAGACCGAACCCTCCAACCCTGAACCCAAGCAAGCCTTTTCTCTCTCCAAATGTTGACTACCCCAGGTAGTTCTTACAGCAACAGAAAGTTGACTAATACACCCCCATCTGTTTTTATGAACTTGAAGCTAATGGAAACCAAATACAAACTATGGATGCTATAACTAAATTAATTTAAAAATTAATTGAATAAGAAATTAAAGGAGATAGTTCTAAAATCTGAATATTTTATGTGTTTCTTTTACTTGTGTAGGAGGGCGGGGTTCCATGGTGGGCCTGCGGAGGCAGAGGACAACTTGCAGGAGTTAGCTGTCTCCTTCTATCAAGTGCAGTTCAAGGACTGAACTCAAGTTATCAAGCTGTTGGTAAGTACCCTTACATACTGAGCCATCTAGTGGGCCCTAAACTCTGAGTATTGTAATTTTGCATTCTCTCAAAGAAAAAGAAGCGAAAAATGGTTTATGGGATGTTGACATTCATTAATCTATTCTCCATGGTTTATTGTGTGATTATTAGCAGAGAGGCACTATCAGCAGAGTAAAGGATCATGCATGGCTCCAGCTTGCAAGAAGCCAATGGGCTAGCAGGATAAACTAAGTGTAATACTTACACTGCATTCCGCAGACCAAAGGTCTGTGGAAATGCTCAGAAATAAGTGTTCTAGGAGTACTGTGCATGTTCCATAAGGTTAATCCTATCCTAATATTCTGTCTGGTGCTTCAATCTATATAACTGATCATCTTCAGAAATATTTTTCTTCCTCCCATCAAATTCAATTTGATATAATGTTCTTTTGAACATCAACCGGAATGTTCCACACTAATGTCACAAACAATAAACTTGAAGAAGAGTCAAAGATAGAAGCAAAGGGTGTGAGTGAAAGTTCAAAGACTCACTGGGCTCACTGAGTCGATTTTACGCCTGGTATGCTATGCCAGTGAGGATCAGCATGAAGCTCTAGGAATTCATGCTTTGCCTGATAGTTTTTTAACACAGCAGACATTATCTGTGAGTTGATAACAATGCTCGATTGTGTCACATATATGTAGCAAGAAATACACACTGCCTTTGCAGTCTTGAAAAATTGGAGAGAATGGAAGCGTCCATAGTATTTTCCCCTATAAAAGCATAATTTAAAAAAAAATCGACTCAACTCAAAAATCTGGTTTGATCAGGAAGCCATTTGTTTAAATTCTGCTGCAGTGAGACACTTCATTATTACTCTGAAGTGGCTATCTACCACGTGTTAAGGTGTGGGAATTCTGTACTATTTTCAGCATCATCCCAGAGAGTAATAGACAGTTGCTTCCTTTGCTGAAAGGCAATCAGCTTGTATCCATTGTATCCATTTAAGCTCTGTAGTCATACTTAAAAATTGTGATAGTAAAAACTGAGAGATGATGAATAATGTGATAGATAATTATAGTATAAAATTGAAGCTACTATACAATGGGGTGTAGACCATTCTCAATCTATTAGTGTAAGGATTAGAGCCAAGACCTTGTCTTGCTGGTAAACAGTTGACCAATGAGCTACAAACTTAGCCTCCACAGTTTTTTAAGCCTGGCTCAAGTGCTTGTGTTGGGGAAGTGTGGTTTCTCCTTCAGCCTCAGATCCCTCGCTGGAAAAATGAGCTTCAGAACATTTATCTTGCAGGATTATCTGCAAGGTTTAGCGATAACCCCTAGGTCGCTCTGCCCAGTAGTTCAGACGCCAGGACTGAAAACTGTATATTTGCATTCTGTTGCTTCTTCCTCACGTGGACTACCCACGGGATTCTATTTCAATCATTATTTTTGCATAGCATTTGGAGAGGCACTGTGAGCCAGGGTCCAGTCATGCAAAGTCTGGACTCTACCTCCTGATACACCCTACTCCCAGCCAATCTTATAAAATGGGGGCTCTGAATAGATACGAGTCCCTTGTCTTCACAAGTTTGACTGATTGCAACTTGGAATGTCTCTCTGTGAAGCCATGGCCTGAGCAAGAATGTTGGGGTTGGAGTGGGGGGGGGGGGCGCTGCCAGAGGCTAGAGAAGTTTACCCTCTGCAGCCTTTTCAACACCCCAGGGTGCTTCCCAAGTTCATCTTGACTTTCCAGGCTTTTAAATGGACCTCGCAAATCCTTAACAGTAGTTAAGGTTCCGTTTTCTGATTAAAACAAGAAACCAAAAATGTTTTCAGCCGCTCACTAAGGGAGAGCAAAAGATAAAGAATTTAAGATTCAATTATTAACTAGCCACCCTGATTCTCAGGCTTGTTTGCTTTGGACTGGGTTTGGGGGTAAAGCCCTTGGGAGCCTAGAAACAGCAGAGAGAACCGCACATGAGCCAGCGACACACACCTAAAAAACAGAGTCTAAGCACACGGTGTAGGTTGGTTCTGGGTCGCCTCTCACAGGGTTGGACGTCCAGATAGAGAGCTTCCAGGAGCCTGATTCAAGGTGGACCCTGAAGGCTGAGGAGTGGCAGGTCCAACAAGCTGGACAGGAGAGGGCTGCCCTCGCTGGTGGAGAGGCATACTTCGCGACATCTCCCAGATGAAGAACAGTGCAAGGTTCGCAAAAAGACATGCCCTCCAAACCATTTTCTAGGGGCACTCTCGGCCAAGGTCCCCGGGGGTGAGATGTCTGGGTTCCTAAGGTGGGAAGTTGGTGAACTTTCTGAGCAAGGGTAGATAGTAGAATCAGAACGAACTAGAGCGGTGCGGGGCGGAGGTGGTGGCTTCCCAGAGCGTCGTTCTCCGGAGCCTTGCCCGCAATCGCGCGCGGACGGCGCTCACTTCCCTAGCCGCTCGGTGGTTTGCCGGCCAGAACCTGTGCAGGGCGGCGAGGGCAAGGGCGAGGCAGGCGGGCCCGGGAGAGGCGCGCGCAGAGGGCGGCGGCCCGACCCAGCGCTCGCCTCGGGCGGCTCCTCACTGCATCAACCTGCGGGCTCCCGCTTGGCCGCCGGGCCCCTCCCACCGCACCCCACCCCCGCCGTCCGCCCGCCCCGGGGCCCGGGTTCCAGTTGGTGCGGAGCAGCCGCGAGCGGAGCTCCCGCCCGGGACCGCAGCGGCAGGCGACGTCGCGGCCACCTCCGCTGCACCCTCACTTCTGCCACTTGGGAGCTGGCATCTACTCCTTCCCGGTCTCCCTTTGTCCCGTCCCCCCCTCCGCCCCCTCCCCCATCTCTTCTCCCATCCCCTGCCCTGCGAAACCCTCCCTCCTCTGTCCCTCTCCCCGTGTCCCCGCTCCTGTGCCTCTAGCCAGCACGCTGCGCACCCCTCGGGCGATCGGCACCGGTGCTTTCCCCGGGGCGATCTGCACCCCGTGCTCCCCGCTCTCTCCTTCAGCTCCATCTCACCGCCCGCCTGGCCTCTCGCTCGCCGGCGGCGCCCTGCTCCCATCCCGAGTGGGTTGCGCGCCGGGCTGCCGCCTGGTCATGTCAGGATGGAGATCCGGCAGCACGAGTGGCTCTCGGCCTCCCCCCACGAGGGCTTCGAGCAGATGAGGCTGAAAAGCCGCCCCAAGGAGCCCTCGCCCAGCCTGACCCGAGTGGGCGCGAACTTCTACAGCAGTGTCAAGCAGCAGGACTACAGCGCCAGCGTCTGGCTCCGGAGAAAAGATAAGCTAGAACATGTAAGGACCACTCGTTCCTGGGGGGCTAGGTGGTCGGAGCACAGAGCTCTAGGAGTGTAGGGACTCTAGTGGGGGACCCCAGCGGGCGGCCCGCCCCCAGGGCCAGGTTGCCTGTACCCTCTGTCAACCCTGCACGTTTTTTTGCGTAATGAGTCAATTGCATGGAGAAAAGAAAGGTTTGCTTTAAGGTACCCCAGTTCTGGCATCCAGGGGACCTCTTGATTAGCTCTTCACTGCAGAGTTCATGTGCTCTGGGTTCTTGGGGGTACCTGTGAGAAGAGAGGTTGATTGCAAGAGACTGGGCTTTGCACGAGGAGGGTTTCAGTGGGATGTTTACCTGGTTCTTTGGAGCCGGTTCACTTAGTGCAGAAACTACAAAAACACTGCAATAAAGTTGTCACTGGCGATCCAGAGCTTTTGGCAGTGTATGCTGAGAGGCTAGCAGGAGTTTTTAGGGAGCTTTCCCACCTGAGCCCAAGTAGAGAGAGGTTCTGAGCTGAGAATGGACAGACCAAAGGTCCCCAGCTATCTGCTACTCCTAGGCAGCGCGCGGGACCCAGCGGATGTGGATTTCCCCTCCCCTTTCTCTCCTGGGTGAGGACTTGTGTCTTCAGCTTGGGTGTGGAGTCCCTAAGACTGCCCATTCTAGAAAGAAGAGAAGTCCTTCCACAAGGACCTTTTGGGAATCCACACTTAAAAATCTGACCCGTCAGTACCTCCTTAACCAAATGTTGAAATGAAACTAAGTGTCAGCAGCAGGAAGAGAACTGTCATTGCCCTTAGCAGAGCCGCAGGATCCAAACAGAGTCCGTTAATGGAATGTGGAGGTTTCCTCGTATTTGGGTCACCATATCAAAAAGATAAGACAGGAAACTCTGGAAACTCGTGTCCCCCAGCGCTGTACCCACCTGAATCCCATCTGGCCCCCAAAGCTTTTCCCGAGCTTTGCCTCACCAACAGTGTCCCTGGAAAGAAGCATGGAAGTGGGTATTTCTGTTAGAAGCCGAAAGGACAGCCCGTGCCTTTTTGAGGACCTGATTAAGTCACACGAATGACTAATTCTAAAGCCCTTATTTAAAGCTCCTAGTTGAGTTGAATAACAGGCTCTGTTTGGTGTGGGGAGAACCAAAAGGATGTCTTGGATTCTTAAGACAGGGGAGGTCGCTGAAGGGATTCCAAGGACTGCAGTGCAAGTTGGTTGTTTGAAAGGTAACAGCGATACCTGTTTAAAAATGCTCACTCTGGGATGATGCTTGAAGGGATCAGTAATGTCTGGAGTTTATAGAGGACAGATAGTTACAGTATCTTGTGTAATTCAGCTCTGGATGCTCATGAGAATACTGGCTCCAGCCTCAGGCCTCAGAGTGGTGATGCAACTGTGTTCATTTGCAGTGGTTGCTTTAGGCTGGCCCATTTCTTGTATACTTTTACTGAAAATCAATAGTGCAACCTTCCGGGAGTATGGCATCCCAAGTCACAGATGCTGCTGCATGCATTGTACAGAAATGCTCTCCCACTTTTTGATTTGCATGGAAAGTATTAGGCCTACCTAGTGGGCCACAGCAGCTTCCCCTTTCTGCTTGAAGTGTGGGATGCTCGGCTCTCCTGTAGATGAGAGACGAAGCGAAGGGAGGTCTGGTTATGCTCACAAGTATGTGAACATCTGCACATTCCCTCACTCAGATGCCCTAAAGAGCATTTCATTCAGTTAAAAAAAAATCATGTGCCCCATTTGGTGTTTAATGAGATGTATGTTCTATCTTCTTCTATGTTTACCTTGAATTAGAAATGGAGATTTTATTTCAAATGATTTTTGGTTTACTCTCTGGCTCCTTTGAAATATTGACATCTTAATGAGTTAGTGTTTATGAACATGTTGTGAAAAGTTAAAGTCATATACAGATACAAATTTTATTCAAATTCAAGCACTCAGTATTTATATGTCCTGTTTTGTGTGCTAGGATGTTTAAGTAGATTGCTGTAAATTCATAGTTCAGCATGTGAGATTTTAAAAACATGTAACAAATATAACCTGGCATATAGGTGCTACATAAAGCATGAAAATATCATGTTAAGTTCATTATAAGCAACATGCAGAAGCTGTATGGCACCTTCTAGTTTACATGTTACAGGGAGCAAGGCAGAAGTGTCATAGAAAGTCGAGGGTAACTTAAAAACTACTCCTCTGCTCTGTCTAATCAAAAGGATGGCCACCATTTTTATTATGTGGAAATAAATGAAGAAATAATTATGACGGAGATCATATGCCTGAAAACAGCCTATTAGGTTGTTTTGGTGCTTTGAAAATCAATCTAAATATTAAGGGAATAAATAAATTATGACTTCAAATGACACATACATTTAGTCATCACAAGTAACGGAATTCCCCGAGATGAAATGTGGCAGTGTGGATTCTAGCCAGACTTTAGAGGCACAGCTTAATCTGAAAGTCAATAACACCGTGTAAAGTGACAGCTAAATAATATATTTCTACCCACTTTGCTAAAAGTGAGAGTAATTTATCTTTTACTTTGGCTGAAAGACATCAGAGGGATCTCAGGTTATGCAAAAAGAAAGTGACATGAGTTGGATTGGAATACATTCAATTGATCCTAAACCTGATTCCTATCATTAGTTAGTTGATACTTAAAATGAAGATTTGTAAGTACATAAATGTCCATGATGGTGCATGCCTATAATCCCAACACTGGGGATGCTGAGGCAGGGACAGCCTGGGCTGCTTGGTGGATCCTGGATCAAATGGGGCCACAAAGTGAAAATAAATACATGGCCTGACTTAGTGTCAGGTGTCTGTGAGCCAAGCCTTCAGGATGCTGAAGCAACAGGATCGGTAGTCCAAAGCCAGTCTGGGCTACACAACAAGGCACTGTCTCAAAAAACTGACTTAACCACCTGAAAGATAGAGATACTATATAGGGAAATTTCCCATTCCTAAACCACGATTAGAATGTGCAAGAAGGTCATGTTGTGTGCCCTGAACTCTGAACTTCAAACTCAGCTTGTACATTTGAGGAAAATGAAATTTTTTGGTTGCATGCAGAATATTGTTTTACTCGTTGTGAGTGAGGCTCTTGGTGCTTAGAGCAGGGGTTCTCAACCTTCCTAATACTGCGAGCCTTTAATACAGTTCCCCATGCTGTGGTGACCCCCCAACCATACAACTATTTTGTTGCTGCTTCGTAACTGTAATTCCATGAAGCGTAATGTAAATCTCTGATATATAGGATATCTGATATGAGACCCAAAGGAGTCATGATCCACAGGTTGAAAACCACTGGTTTAGAGTCCTGTTTTGTTCTAGAAACAATTCTCGTTGTTTGAGAGAACAGTGGGCTTGTAAAGCAATGACAGTCCTGTTTCTTGTAGGATTCAAGTGTTTTCTTGAGGAATACTATAAAGGATTGGGGTTTAGCAATGCAACCTGGGCGGGAGCCACCCTTTGGAGCTCTTGGTCTGCTCAGAGGACAGTCTGACATTTGGTGTCATTTGGTACTGTGCGCTGTTCTTCAGCTCTTTCCTATGTTTTTCTATTGGAAAGAGGGTGAGGTGAGTCTGCTCTACTCACCCTTCAGTTTGATGCCAGCGTGTGCGTTTCCAGGTTATATGGATGGGGAGAAGCCTTGCTTCCTTCCCTGTGTACTCCACCAGGCATTGCTAAAGCGGTTGTAAGTAAAGGTCCTCGTTGGATAGACCTGAATTTGGATTTTGCTTCATTTTCAGTAAATGAGCCAACTATATGTAAAAGGCTTAATGTAGGATATGCAGTCACATTTTTAAAAAGTCATGGCTTCTCAATGGTGATTAAATGAGATTTTCTCTATGTTTCAGGAACAAATAAACCTATTATGTGTCAAGCAAATGTTTTCATCAAACTCCTCATCTGCACAGGCTGGTAGGGATCCTCCTCTTCTGAGTCTTCCTGATTGATGGAAGGAAATGCTAGTCTCAGTGCTTATTGCCCCTATTGCCAAGGCAGCTTAGAAGTTAAGAGAATCTAGAGATGACTCCTGAAGTTTCTACCCACAAGTGATGCATCTGTAAAGCCCATACCTATTAGCAAAAGAAAGGTTTGTGGTCGAGGTTCACTTGAAAGGAATATAAGAGGACCAACCGAAACTCAGAGAGAAGAGAAATGCATCTTTCCCTAGTCTCCACAGGACCACTCTAGAACGTTAAGCACTCACTGTCATGTTAGGACTATATTAGATGATCAATAATTCACCTAAGGTAAAATGACTTCTCCAGTCTTCTCCAATCTCTGCCTAAGCATCTCCATTTCTCCCATGTCTCACATTTAACATCAACTTCCCTGTATCCTAGACCCTGTGTCCCAGACTCAAGACATATGGACCTTTGGGCCACTAAGGATGTTTCCAGTCTGCTTTTTTTCCAAGAGTTTGACTCTTTCTGGCCAGTGGCTATTTGCTTAGCCCCTGCCTGATCATTCTCACCTGATTTCTTTGTGTCTCGTGATCTCTGCTGGCCAATGCCAGCAGAGATTAGCTCTTTACAGATATCTCACATCCTTGTTTCCCCCTTGGCTTGTGTGGATGAGATGAAGTTACAAGATTGGTCTGGGAATCTCTTTAAACTAGAAGGAGAAAGACAGAGAGGAGATTGGTAAAGAGTAAATGACAGGGGGCTGGAAGGATGGCTCTGTTGATGGAGTACTTACTGCACAGACGTGAGGAGCCAAGTTTGGAACTCTAACACCCACATAAAAGCCCAGAGCTGCAGGGCATGTCTGTAACTCCAGAGCTGAGGTAGATGGAGACAGGCAGACCCCTGGAACTCACTGGCCAGCCGATCCAGGTGTACTGGTGAAGCTCCAGGTTCACTAAATGTCTCTGTCTCAAAAAGTAAGGTGTACAATGACCAAAGAAGACACCTGACATTGACATCTGGCCACATGCATGCACTCCAACTCACGTGTACACAGAGAGAGAGAGAGAGAGAGAGAGAGAGAGAGAGAGAGAGAGAGAGAGAGAGAGAGAGAGAGGAGAGAGAATACAAAGAATAAAAGATGATTCTTAGCCGGGCAGTGGTGGTGCATGCCTTTAATCCCAACACTTGGGAGGCAGAGGCAGGCGGATCTCTGTGAGTTCGAGGCCAGCCTGGGCTGCAGAGTGAGTTCCAGGAAAGGCGCAAAGCTACAGAGAAACCCTGTCTTGAAAAACCACAAAAAAAAAAAAAAAAAAAAAAAAGATTCTTAATGTTCTCACTTATAGTTAGCATTGTATTTTGGTCTAGTGTTTTAACTTAAGGAAAAAAAAAAGATGTCTCCTTTGAGTGTGTTTTAATTGTTTGTGTTACCAGCAAATAGTAAATAAATGTCACATTCACACTTGCCTCTTACAATGAATTATTCACATGATGAGCAAAGAACAAGAGTGAAACTGGCCACTGTGGCACTGGCTTGTGTTACATAATGCCATTTATGTCCACAGAGCACACCCATGAGAGCACTGTGCCCCACCGAGCAGATCAGCAGAGCAGGGAGAGACCCAGCTCAACCCGAGGGAGTGAATCTTTCAAATGCCCCATTAGAAATCAACCAACCAAACAACCTGGCAAACACGTAAGGACAATAATGGTCACCAGGATTAGTTCCTGTGATTTTAGATAAAGGGACAGCCTAGGCAGAGACAGTGTTCTCTGCCTCTCTAACTCCCCCATCGAGAAAGGCGCATTTAGGTGTCTCATGCGTGCCTTCTAACGGATATCAGTGGGCCCATATATTGTCCTTGTCCCTACCACAGTTAACATGTATTTTGCACTAATGAACTTCTTTCTCTGAGGATCAACATGACAGCTTGTTTCGAAGAAGTTTTGTTTTGTCTGAACTCTATTGGGTGTGGCTTATTACTGGTTATTGAGTTTAATGTGGTCTGTGATGTATCACATTCAATACATTGAGTTTGAGAAGCCCAAGATAATTGAATTGAAGGGTTGTCTTCTCAACTATGCAGCAGTCAAATACCAATTTCTGGCTCTTATTTCTAAAAGTTTTTCCTTTTCCTTACCGACTTCTGTGTCTATCTCTGGCATACATCTGTGGAACAGTTTTTAAAGTTTCTATTTAAGCTCTAAGGTTCAAGAAATCTGATGATAGTTTTGGGCTCTAGGATGTGACAGTAGCAACAGTATGTTCTCATACTAGATTGATTAGTAGAGATATATAGGTATATACATAGACTGAATGGCAAAATCTCACACCAGAATATTGCCTAAACTGGTAACATCAAAGTGAGTTACGTAGAGTTCATACCTTTGCAAGTGGAGCTGTGAAATCTTAAGATGCAACGTAAATGTCACTGTCAAGGTATAGTAGGGATGTCAAACTGTCATGCTTAAAGACACAGAGCTTCTAAACAAAAGGTATACAATCCTTTCTCCCTCCCTCCTACTTCCCTCCCTCCCTCCCTCCTACTTCCCTCCCTCCCTCCCTCTTTCTTTCCTTCCTTCCTTCTTTCCTTCCTCCTCTCCCTTTCTCTTAATTCTCCCCTCATCTCAGTCTCCTCCTCCTCCTCCTCCTCCTCCTCCTCCTCCTCCTCCTCCTCCTCCTCTTCCTCCTCTTCTCTCTGGCTTCTTGTGTAGTCTGGCTGTCCTGGAACTCTCAGTGTAATCCAAGGTGTGGCCATGGGAATGGCTATAACTGTGGTGGCAGAAATGTGAGGCAGGTGGTCATATTGCGTCTGTGGTCAGGAAGCTGAGAGAGATGAATGCATACGTGACTCGTTCCCTCTTTGCCTCTCCCTTTTTACTCAGCCTGGAACACCAGTGCATGGACACGGTGTTGTCCCCATTGAGGATGTGTTTTCCTTCTTCAGTTAAATCTCCATGGAAACAACCTCACATGAGCAGAGGTGTGTCTTCTTGGAGAGTCTAAACTGGCAGTCAAGATTAAGCATCACAGTTCCATTGTCTCATCCTCCAACAGGATGACAGGCATCCATTATAGCTCTTGTCCTAAGTTTTTAAAATTTCCTAGTGGTCTATTTTTTGCTTTCAATGGAAAGTGTTGTAACCGTGATGTAGTATTCATAACAATATACTCCTGATGTTCAGCACAGTGCCTGGTAGACCCCAGCACTGATTAACCCAGCTACTAAGGGTGAGGAAATGAATGAAGAAAACTGTGCTCAATGAGGCAGAACATATGAGTTGAAGAGTAAGTGTCTTCTATGCCACTTGCTCACTGAACACTACAGACAGATGTTTAGTAAGAATTAGTTGGAACATCAGAAGTGACCCAAGAAAGGTATTCACAGAGTAGCTATTCCATGCCAGATGGAGAAGATAACAGTCAAGGCTATGTCCCAACCATTCAGCAACTTAGACTTTGTGGCTTTTAAATTTTTTTTTTAAGACTTGGGAAATGCAGGTTCAGCAGCCACCTTAGTAATAATCTCTGTCATCATCGCATACAAGGGGCCTTTGTTGTTTTCTGTGTATTTCAGCTTCTCTAGTCAAGAAAGAACATTAAAATGTTTGGTTCCTTTCCTGAGTCCTTCGATGTGACTTCTTGTCTTGCCCCAATATGCTGGTTCATTATTGAGCTCCTGCCCTGCTCTGCTGAGGTAGTTAGTGAGAGTCTAAAAGACACTGCGTCAGAGAGCATGTCAGAACTTCCCAACTCCCTTAACTCCTGTCAGCCTTGATTGTTCGGAGTCTTCTATGGCAGTTTCCTGACTCCACTGTTTGCAAACTCTTTTCATCCTCCCAAATCTCGCTTTAGCCCATGATGTGCACACACTGCCAAAAACTCGTTCTATAATTAAGATAAAGTAAAAATTTAGATTTACCGAGGATTTGTAAAGACGGCGACGAAGCCTTCCCTGTGTGCTCCTCAGCAATTTTAGCTTCTCCAGTGTTGCCTCTTCAGTTCCAGACTGAATATCCCACCAGTGCTTTTTATGTCTGCAGGTGAGAGAGAGAGAGAGAGAGAGAGAGAGAGAGAGAGAGAGAGAGAGAACATGCTTTGTGTGTATGTTTGTGCACTCATGTGTATGTGTGTGAATGTGAGGTCAGAGGACAATTCCAGATGTCATTCCTCGGCCATTGTCTACTGATTTTTAGGTACTGAGTCTCTCAATGGCCTGAAACTCACCAAGAAGGCTAGTTGGCTAAGGAGCTCTGGGATACGTCTGTCTCTACCTCCCAGTGCCGAGATTATGAGGGCATGCCACCATGTATTGATTTGTTTTGTTTGTTTATTTAATGTGGCTTCTAAGGATTGGACTCTAGTCCTCAGGGTCGCAAGGAAAACACTTTCTATGGGCCTTTTCCCAGGCCCCACCAGTCTCTTTGCAGCTACCTTTTTTGTTTGCAGAGCCCTATCCAAGGTGCCACATTGCTTTTAGTTGTCAAGTGCCTTTAATCACCTCTGGCCCGTGATAGTCCCTCTGGCTTTCCTCATTTGTCATGACTCTGACAACTTTAAAACATGCCTGTATGGAATTTTGTAGACTAGTTCCCCCACTCGGGGTCTCCATGATGTTTGTTATTTCGTTATTTGACTAGGATTGTGGGCTTTTGGAATGAACATGACAGAGATGGGGTACCCTCCTGGTGTTAACCTGTCAAGGTGTCTGTCCATGGCAGCCACATGCCATTACTGGTGACTGAATCTTGGTCAGGTGAGTAAATCCAAGTGTTTGGCAGGTTTTGTCACTATAACATTGTTAAATTTTCTTTTCCATGCTTCTTGTCCAAAATTAAGCTCCAGACTCCCTTACTCAATAGCTCCTGGAATAAAGAGAAATGGCATTTTTTTAAATGTATTTTTAGGGAGATTTATCTTTTCTTCTCCAATATTCATTTGTTCAGTCTTTTATTTATATTAGTAGAATTCTTGCATGTTTACCTTTAAAAAAGATTTATTATTTTTAAGTATGTATATGTGTGATATAGGGGTGTGTGTGTGTGTGTGTGTGTGTGTGTGTGTGTGTGTGTGTGTATGTGCACTTGAGTGCTGATGCCCATGGAGGCCAAAGACATTGATTTCCCTGGAGATGGGGTTACAAGCAGTTGTGATCTGCCTGACACTGGTGCTGGGAACTGAACTTGGGTCCTCTGCAGGAGCAGTACACACTGTCAATCTCTGAGCCATCTCCCCAGCACCTGGTATTTATCTGACACCGGGGTTGTCTTCTAATTTCTGTTTGCTCCTTAAGGGTTTTTAACTTTGTCATTGGAAGCCTGCAGAAGGTTGACTCTGGGACCCCGGGACATGACCGTATGCTTTCAGTTTGAGAAGTCTTTCTTTACTTTCTGATGCTACAGAATTCTCCAGGCTTAGTTGGTATTTTTCCTGCGCCTCCTTAATGTATCCTTAGAGATTTTTTAAAAAGTGTTCTTTGATCCAGCCTTGTCTAATCTCACAAGGCACCAGTAAGAGAATACTCAGTCACTTAACATTTCCAATAACAGCTCAGTGGACTTATTTTGATGAGGATGAAACATCGTTACTTGAACGATCCTAGTCTTTAATGTATATGTGGAAGCAGATGTAAGTCTGGGTACAGTATAATATTTAGAAAGTAGAACAAGCAAGGGTAATACTGGGTAGGGAGAGAGGATGGAATGTAGGTATAGGACAGATGAATCACATGAGAGGATATAAAGCTAATCACTTTCTAGTTTTAACTCTGGCATGATATTTTTTTCTTTTTTGTCACTGGTAAGTGTCTAGAACATGTCATTGATGGTAAACTTGTAAAATCCTGAGTGAAGCTCCATGGCTTCAGAATAGCTGTTCTGACTGTTTAGAAGTTCATTGAGATGCGTTAAGTTTTGGGTTGGGTAAGTGCATCTAGATGCATGATGTCTTTCATTGGGGAGTTCATTCCAATACAATAATTTTCATACTGAAAAAACAACAGATACAGCCTTGAGTATAACCCTCACTATGCAATCCCATTCATATCATGAAAAGAAACTAATAGCAGAGATGCCAAGTAACACAGGGACTTTATGGTGTATCACAAGGGAGGTGTGTGTATATGTGTGTGTGTGTACAAGTGCTCAAGTGCACGTGTATACATATGCCAGTATGTGTATGGAGGTATTCCTATATTTTTTTCTGTTGTCAGAACATCAAATTCTACCCTTAAGAATAAAGATTCTTTTATTCAAGCGTTGAGGAGTAAACCCAGGGCCTTGTTTGAGCAAGGTAAGGACTCTACCTCTGAGCTCTAATCCCTAGCCTTATACTTGGGGATTAATATCCTCATTCGTGTTTCCAGATTCCTAAATTGGCATCACTCTTCCAGCCTCCTTTTTGATACTTAGATTGTTTGGCCAGCATATAGAAAGGGGTCTTCAGTGATCATGTGCTTTGTTGCTGATGATCGTAGTGGTGGTTCGTTTCTTGTTTTGTTTTCTTTTGCGTGTTATGTTGTCTGAGCCAAGATACGGTCATCTGAGTTTTGAAATTCTCTTCAAAAATTTAACTTGAGAACTTTTTAACACCAACATGCTCATACGAAGAGAATACCTCTTAAGACCAAGAAAAGATTGGAAAAAAAGAGGAATGACTATGGTGAAATAGGCATTGAATGGCTTGCTCTTGTACCCCAGGACAGACATTGACTTTTGGTGAAGTGTTTCAGGAGAAGAAAACCATGAAGAATGGCCTTTGTGTCCAGTGTCCCACCTATTAGAAGGATGCTTGTCTTCCATTCTTCCCTGCCTGTAAAAATGGCAGAACAAACAACTCCCGCAGCCTTGCAGAAAGAGCCGTGAAGAGTAGGTTTTCCTAACCTTGCCCCCCCCCCTTTTTTTAACACTGAGCATAAGATGAATTGGAAGCCCATCCTCTGAGTGGGAGGGAGAAGAGACCCACAGCCCTTGGGGAGCAGAGACCTGAGGGCTGTGTTGGTACTGTAAGGACTTCAGTAGTGTGAGCTATGTGCCAGGAGACATTCAAAACTGGCAGCCAGTGGCACTCTGGGACTTCTCCATGGTTGTCGCTCTTATTTTATGAGATTATTGTTTTCTCTCTGGATGAGTCATTTCAGTGGAGTTTTGACTGGGTTTAGAATACTTGTCACAGAGTTGGTAACGAAACCAAGGAAAGATAATTGACATGCCTGAACAAAATGTGAATGGTTAAAAAGACCATATTCAAGTGAAAGGCTTACAGATAGTGGTGAAGCCATGGGTATGGATAACTAGTTGCCTTCCTTTAGTCTTTATTTCTTTCCTGTGTTTGAATGGGGGAAGGGAGGGGTGAATGCTCACCAACCTAACAAAGGAGCCTTTGGCCCTCTGACTAAAAGCTTCGAAATATACTTGATCTTCTCACTCATGTACTTAATCTTTGTGGTATTAAAATATATTTCTTTGACTCAGAAACAGGCTAGCTATTGGCTAAAATGGCATTTGTGTAAGATTGTAGATCAGTAGCAGGGAAAAAATGATCAAACAAGTCTTCCTTGATAAAATTATTTTAAAAGGGAAAATTTAATGTCTTTCATGGAGGGGGAAAGTGATTCCCATAATCATTAATTAAATTTAAATTCCACTAAAACAAGTCAATCAGTGCCAGCACCTGCTCTGGGAGTCTTGCTTGCATGTTTCTCCATTGAAATAAAGAGAAATGCTTTCAGATAAATCACTGAGTTGTAGTTTGAGCTATTATAGGGAAAGACTTTTGGGTTTGTATTGTTGTAGCCAATAGGCTTATTCAAATGAAAAGGAGAGCTAATGTAACTATTGCCAGACATAATTTCAAGATTAGTCGTCTAGATGGAAGGTATCCTGAGTGTGTAGATTTAGCCTGGCCTTCGTATTCACTTCTATAATAATCCACAAGGTATAGACACTCACATGGAGAATATGACACTTTATTACCTATCACTATCACTGTAATCAGCAACCAAGTGTCTCTCTAGTGAAGCCAACTATTTCTTTCCTAAACACTGGCCCAGCAAAGCTGCCTTTGCCTGCAGAGGGTGGGAAGCTGCAGGCCTCAATCACTGACGTGTGACATCTGAGATCGTATGTGTGTCCCAAAGTTTTATACATTACTTCATTGCAGTGATCTTCAGAGTTGCTTGTGAAAAATTTAGACCAGGTATATTAAATCCCTCTGTTGTTCCTCTAACCGTTTAAATTTTATTCACGTCTTTATTCAAGTACTCATACATTTGGTTTTGAGACAGGGTCTGATTCTGTAGCCTAGACTGTGTTAGAATTCAAGTTACTCCTGCCTCAACCTCCCGAACACTGGGATTGCAGGCAGGTGTCACTCCACCCAGTGTATAGCATTTTAAAATCAGGAACAAAATTATCTGAGTGTTAAGATTTTTAGTGATCAGGGATCAAAAGAATTTCACGATTCTAGCTTTGCCAGGGATTACTCTTCAGATTCCCATAGTTGGCTGGAGAGATGATGAACCCCAGAGGCAGACTGGGCAGATCCAGGAAACGGACCCGTGATAAGGGTAACGTGCCCTGCTGCCCACAAAGCTGTGGGGCCACTTGCCTGGCCTTCGGTGGCTGCTGCTGCTGAGCATGGTGGTTACACTGGGGTCACCTTCACTCCTGCCAGATGTTCAGCTGCTGTTTCCCCCTTCGCAGACCGGGGCCTGACTTCATTCTGCTAACGGCTGTCTTTTTACCAGTATTGCTCTCTTCACTGATGTTTGGGTTCTCTAGCAATGCTGCTTTACAAACCTCTGGGGTCTTCTTCTGTGGAGACCAACTTTACCACCTCAATCCCCACCCACCCCCTTCTTAGCACCAATAACTTCACAGCGACAAAGCTTACAGTAGATCCGAGAGATAAGGAATGCATCTTTCTCAAAAGTGGCTCTCAAGTGCCGGGGACACATCTTGACTTTATATTTCCTTTCAGGGACAATTTCTTCTCGGGACGATCATTATTCCTCATGTTTCTGCCCTTAACTCTTTCTCGGGGCAGGCGGGTGTCCATTCCTTATATGCACTTCATACTTACATGCACTTATACTTATAAGCACTTCATACTTACATGCAGTTATACTTATATGCACTTCATACTTACATGCAGTTATACTTATATGCACTTCATACTTACATGCAGTTATATGCACTTCATACTTAATCCCTTGTGCCTCTGCCTAGTGAGTTCATCTTCTTTGTTGTCTGAACTCTTCAGGGGCAGCAAAGGTGGATGGCTCAGGAGAGGGAGGGCATCACAGTGGGGTCTCACATCCTGGAACCTCACAACTAGGGAATAGCTGCCATGCAATTGAATGTCTCAGCTCTAGACCACTAAGATATGTACCCCCTCTTAATTGCATCAGTTTGCCATTGTACAATGAGGGGATTATTAGCCTGCCAGAGAAAGCATTGAGACACCAGTGCTGCCTCCCAGTGTTAAAATTCTATATACAAGTGTCTGCTGAATGTGAATGTTAGGCAAACAGTTCTAATGTGAGACCCTTGCTACTTCCATGTGATTAGCAACAGCATTTCTTGGAAGTTCTTGAGAAAAGTGGGAACTGTTACACTCTCTCTCGCAACTGCTCTATACTCTATATTTATTTTTTTCACTTACTTGTTTTTTAAATTAAGGCTTCTTTACTACTTTTCATTTTTGTTTCCTGTTTGCATTGCTTCTGTTGAGAGTTGCTGGTGCAGAATGTGGGTTGGAGGTAGTGATTTCCCAGAAGGCTGTCTGGTCAGTCATGGTGGATATGATTGGGTAACTGTGTAGAGGAACCCATCCTCATCATTTCCAGTGTCCATCACCTCCCAGTGCCTCAGGCACGTTGAGGTCTGCCCTGTTTTTCTTTTTGAGGTCTTAGGATGCATTTTTTTATTCACAGCTCAGAGGGAAGGTCTCTTCTTCTCTGGCCCATTAAATGGGACCTTTAGCTCTAGTGAGACAATATCACAGAATCTCGCTGTGGTGTCTGTGGGATGCAGTAAAATAAAAAACATGGACAGGTGCCTATCACAACCCTCCTTACAAATTCATGCTGTTTTCTTTATCCATTCATTGGGTGTGTAGATTTGTTCCGTAGCTTGGCTGTTATGAGTAATTCAATAAACTTGAGATGAAGCTCTATAAACATACATGATCATAATTTTTCAATATTCAGTTAAAAACAAAATAGACCCTTACTTAGAAATACCTTGGCATCTGATACCTCCATTATAAATTAAACATTTCTCCATTGTTCTGTTCTCTTCGGTGTGTATGGGGCAGTTTACAGCTAAGTACCCATCCCACAAATGCCTGAGTATTGAAGACTCATCGATAGCTTCTGGCATCATTGGGAAGTGATACGACCTTTGTGAGGTAGGGCCAAGTGGAAGGAAGTTACGTCATTTGAGCAGTGCCCCTGCAGGGAGAATATTGAGAGCCTAGCCTCTTCCTTTCTCACCGATTCCCTTCCTAAGCACAGTGATGTGAAGAGTTGAACCATCTCCTCCACAATGGGCTCCTGCCAAAAGCCCCAAATCAACAGTGTCTAACAACCATAGGCTGGAAGTATGAGTCAAGAAAAACTGTTTCTCTTACTAAGTTGATATTCTCTGGTATTTTGCCATAGAGAAGGAAAACTCACTGATAGAAACAAGAAAAAAAAAAATTGATTCATTGAATAATTTTTTGGTTTTTTTTTTTTAAAGGAAAGTGTCTTCAAAACGTAAGGGTAATTTCATAGTAATGTTAATTTTGCAATTTTTGAGTCATATTATTATGCTACATCTCAACAAAATTATAATTTTCAAGAAATATTTTGAAGTTAATAATTTAACAATTTCCAAAACCCAAATGGACTAATTTATTATTTACTTAGGGAAAATGCTTAATATTTAATTTTTCAGAGTTAAGTAAGGTAAAAAGTAAGCTTAAATTATGAATTTGTTTTAGGGGTATTTTAGAATTTATTTTTAGAAGTCACAGTATAAGAGATGTTTTCTTGGATCTTTGAAGGCAGCAGTTTCTAAAGAACAACTTCTAATCTTTCTGAGTATCCAGCTTGTTTAAACTGAAAACAAATTGAGGCTCCTTCTGGCTTTATGCAAGGATGATGACATCAGAAAGGTCCTGTGGATGATAGGATCCTAGAGGTCACGATGGCATGATATTTCAGTTTAACAGAGCCCTGAAAGGTAGTGAGTGATACCTGTGTCTGTCCTTTTTGAACTTAGAAAAGCCCCCAAAGAAGTCAACTGAAGGCAGATAAAGTCCTTGATTTTGACAGGCGTCTTAAGGATGACCTCAGTTACTTCCAAAGGGCACCTGAACATGCTGTTGTTTTGGTCTCTTTAATAAGTCATTGGGACTTCCTCTCTCCCTCTCTCGGTATATTTAAAGCTGTGATTATCTCACATCTGCAAACTGTATAAAAATCATTTCCTCTGTTTTATGAGAGAAGAAGTGACTTCTATTTTATAATGTGAAAACAAATCACAGAAAGTACTAGGAAATAATCGTGCTTTAGTCTTTCTTAATTCTGATACATGTAGGCTTGCTGTAGTTTCAATCCTCTTGCTGTGACAGAATTATCCCTGACATAAAGCTACTCAGAGAGGAAAGAGTTTATTTGGCTTACACTCCGGGTTGTAGTCCATTAGTTCAGGGAAGTCAAGGCAGGAACTGAAAGTGTCACATCCATAGTCAAGAACAGAGACAGAATACATGTATAAACCCAATAAATGGGTTCTTCCTTGTTTACTTGCTCTCAGCTGGTTTGATTTTCCTCTGTCATACATGGTTCAGGACTGCCCCCCTCCCCCACAAAGTATGGTGCCACCCACAATGGCCCCAGACTTCCTGTATCAGTTATCAATCAAAGTAATTTCTCATTAAGACTCTTCCCAGGCAGTTCTAGGCCATATGAAGTTCACAGGTAAAACTAACCAGTGTAAGCCTTAACTGTGCAAACACCCAAATAAGGAAGCCATAAATAATAAGGAAATCTATTACATCACATAAAAACTTTGCTGGGTTGATAATTCTGCAGCCCTACAGCAAGATCGAGGTCCCTGGATTCTTTTCATCTTGAAGCTGTGTCCCAACTTCTAGCTGTCCCAGCTGGTTGACCAACTGACTTTATGTCCCTGGCCAGAGCTATATAAGGCCTTTCTTAAACTAACTGTTGGGAAGGGAAACATCAAACTTCCCATTCTAGGCGAGGGGCAAGGTGAAATGCAGGACTGGTTATAGCATCTGATCTGGGACCCTCTTGTCAGTGAAGATGGTAGGGGTATGAGCATGAAGGGGCTGTTTAGAATAGACTCAGTCCTGCCATGCAGCTCTTTATGCCATGTCTTTGTCTTTTCTCCACCTCAAACTGTCTGCCAAAGTCAGGAGATACACAAAAACCTGCATGCCTACATGCTTATACACATGGACACATGCAAGCACCCACAAACAAGTAACTGTATCTGATTTGAATGCTTCTTTATTAGCATCCTGAGACTTTTTTAGATAATAAATATAAGGAAATTTATCTTATATTTAAGTGTTGTATGATCCATTATACTTTCATTATTTGAAAAAAGTAGCAGTTTTGGTAACTAATAACTATTAGAGTATATAATTCCATTGTGTTATTACTCTGCATTAGACTCATTAGTCTGTAAGAACACTCTCTGAACTTCTTAAAAGGGGCCATATGTATGCTTGTTTGCTACAGGATAAGGGATGTGATCGAAATACTAGTTTCCCCTTCTTGGCTAACATCCAAGGTGGGGGCAATCAACATTGTAAGCCTAAAGGCAAGCTCAGAATTTGAAGAGACTGATGATGAGTTATGTTTTGGGTGTGTTTGTGTGAGTTTCTTGGGAGGCAACAAGAAACAGGTTTCCAGTGGAGCTAGATGTGTGCATGAGATTCCAGCAGATGAGGACTTAAGAGTGATCCACACAGGAGAGATGAGATAAACACCTGAACTGCTTCATAGCATCATAATCTACCTCTTGCTTTCAATTCTCACCCTGCTGACAATGTTATCAAAGTTTGAATACCTTCATTTTAGCCTGGACAAGCAAACATTAGGAAAATAAACCTTTTCTGCTCACTCCCTGTCCCCAAGCACACAAATACATTCTATAGCTTAAAAGATGCAATATTGGGAATTTTTTCCCTTGCCATAGTGCTCAGCATTTCAGATCTCTCAATTCCATTAAGAACTGTTTGGCCTCAAGACAAATATAAAAACTATTTGGCTTACTCCATTCCTATTATTAACATTCATCATTAAGAATTTACAATGTCTGTGTCAATGGAACAGGCAGAGAGACTTGGCCCTAAGGAAGATGGAGTAAACATGGGAAAGCTAGGAGGGAGAGCAGAGGGTGTTGAGAGTTACAGGTTTAGGGCAGCAGCCACGGTTATGGCCTGTCCTTTGCCAGTGTAGTGGGATGGGGCTCCGCTCAGCTTCTTTGCTCTTTGCTCAGGGCTGTGCTCTGAGATTTCTCACAGCACCTGTGAAGGAGAGGATTTACGAGGTGAAAGCATGATGGGTAGGTAGCCTTAGTATCTCTCAAAGAGAGAGCAATTCTTTCCTCTGTTCTCCTTTAATTCTGCCAGTGCAGCAGTGGGGAGACAAATCTCAATTCAATGTTATGGACTGTTATCATTAATCTCTCTTATTGATAGTCAGAGAGAGAGGGGAAAAAGATCTAGAAGTAATAGTTTCCAATATATAATACAGATACAAATTTGCTTTTCATTTTTATATGAATGTATAATCTTCCCTCTGTATTTTGGGCTTCTGATCCACTCACTATCCAACCACCTTTGGATCAAACAAAGTACTGAGAAAAAGACGTGAGCATATGAACATGGGCAGACATTCCCTCACATTATCATGATCCCCTAGAGCAGTGGTTCTCAACCTTCCGGGGGTTTTACCCTTTAATACAGTTCCTCATGTTGTGGTAACCCCCCAACCTTAAAGTTATTTCTGTTGCTACTTCATAACTTGAATTTTGCTACTGTTTTGAATTGTAATATAAATATCTGATATACAACCTTCAAAGGGGTCACTACCCACAGGTTGAGAACCACTGCCCTAGACAGTGCACTGTGACTATTTATATAACAATCACATTTATTAGACATAGGTAACCCAGATATAAGTAATAAATGTGAAGATTTGAGGTTAGATGCAAATAGGACATTTTATATAAAGGGATTGTCATCCATGGACCTTGATGCTAGAGAGAGTGCAATAATGCACCATCTGTGAATACCCAGGAATGGTTGTATTTAGGTTTTAAAGAAGTGAGCTGACTTAATGTTAAATACTACTGTGATAGATAATAGGCATATGGATTCCAGTGCTGAAGATTTATAGACATAGATAATAAAATACAGATAGCAAAGGCTTGAGTGTACTTTTAACACAGTCCTTTTATTAGTACGTTTATTTTCTCAGTTCTTTGTATCTTTAAATCTATTTAAATTCCATCATAGCAATCATCATTCTTTCTGTTAATTTATGTTTCTCCATGGAACCTACTTGCTACATGTTAAAGCCTACAAAAGAAAAGATGTCCAAATTTTTCCCTGACTCATTTTCTCTCAGATATTAATGAGTAACTCGTATGTGAAATAGCTTAGCAAGAACTAGAGTTGAAAATTAAAGAATAGAAGAGCTTTTAATGTTCTAGAAATAACACTTATTAAATACTGAAGAACCTGGGTGTGGTGGCTCATGCCTCTAACCTTAGTACTTGAGAAGCTGAGGTAGGAGGGTTATCATGCTTTAGAGGCCATCCTGGACTACAATGGAAAGCCATGTTTCAAAACACAGCAACAAAACTAACAAAAAAATCCATGCAAAAATATTAAATGTTAGTGAAGATACAGAGAAAGGATGCTTTTCTTTGGGGGTGATGACTTATAATCATTGTCGTCTAACTACTTGACACTGGACGTCCAGAGTTGACACTGCTAGTATTCTTCGGCTCTGAAGTTTTCTTCCTTTGATGGGTTTCTTTTAAGGAAATTACTGTTATGGCATAAAGTTTTTATTTGAGACTGTCCCTCACAAATGTCCCTCTTGCACTTCTTTACTTGATAATCACACGTTGATGCCTGATCCGTGCAGGGCAGAGGTCTTGATGTCAGAGGTGTTCTGTTGACGACAACCAAGTCAGTGGCTGTGTTGGGCCTCGGTTCTGGTAAGGGACCAGGCAATAAGCCATCCACATATGATCTAATTTTAAAAATCACAGTTGTGATGAAGTAAAGAAGCAAAGAGTAGCTGCAGAGAGGGGAAACTATGTGAGAGCCACCGGAGAAATCCTCTCAAGGATGTGCCCTTAGAGTAGCTGCAGTCTGAAAGGAAAGGGGAAAGACTTCAATATCCTCAGATGGGGACTTTTGAATGAACACTCTCATATCTAGGCAAGGAATACAACTGGACCACTGAAGTGGTAATAGCATACAGTTTTGTAAATGAATTTCAATAGTTTCTTTTTTAAAGAAAAAGTCCAATATGCTGTGTATATTTTTATACCTTGTCTGAATGTAAAACTACATTCAACATAGATGGAATAAAATGAAGGGTATATCCCTAAATACTAACAATGCTTATTTCTAAATGGTCAAATTAAGAATATATATCCTAAAAGCACCTGTAACTGAACTATTCTTTTAAATTATACTCATTCTTTGCCACCCACAGAATAGCCCCACAAAGGCAGCCAAATCCTTTCCAACGCTATGGTATGTGGTACTTTCTAAATTATTATTGGGTGAATAAATATATACAGATGCAAAAGAAAGTATTTATTAAGAGTTTCTCACATGTCAAATGTCAGATACTTAAAATATATGCTATCCCAATTAACTTCTGCAGCAACAGTTTGACAGGATGAAGGTTTTTTATGACCAGAAAGCAGGCTTATAGAAATTAGATGATGTATTTAAATAGATAAAAAGGGCCTTAAGCCCAGGCCTGTTTGCATTGGATGGTAGGTCTCAATTTTATCACCCTTAGCATCAACCCTACTTAGCCCTAGCCCCTGGCAAATCTGTGGCGCGCACGTGTGCATGCGTGCGCGCGCGCACACACACACACACACACACACACACACACACACACACACACACACACACACATACACAGTGTGTCCACTAAATAAAGAAAATTTTTTAAGAAGAAAAATGTGTTTGTGAGGTGTTTTTAGGTGCTTTGCATCTGAGAGGTCATTTTCTCTTTTATTAGCAAGAATATGTTAGTCAGTTTCCTATTCTGTGACAACATCCTTGAGATAATCAACTTCAAAACAAGAAAGAGGTTTGGTGCTGGGGCTGTAGGTCAAAGAGAACACTCGCCTAACAAGCCTGAGGTCCTGAGTTCAATCCTCAGCCCTGCCTTGAGTCAGAAGGAAATTCGATGTGTGGTCTCGTGGCTTCATGTGATGCTCAGGGCTTCAGTCTGTGGCTTGGCCCTGTTGCTCTGAAGCTATGGCAGCGGTTCATGGCAGGAACAAGTGGCTGAAGAGGTGACTCGCCTGTGGCCACAGGAAGCAGAGAGAGAATGGAGGGGAGAAGCCTTCCCAACGCTCCTTGCAATAGCACCCTCCTTACTTTCTACTATGAAGCTGTGACTCCTAAAGCTTCTGCTGACTCTCAGGAGCACCAAACTGGGAGCTAAACCCACAAGACATGGGCTTGGGGGTGGGTGGGGCATTTTAGATCCAAGCTATGTTATTACAGTATGAATGAGGCCTAACTCCATGTAGGTGAATGTAAGAGGTTATCAATAGTTTTAAAATATGGCAGCATGATACAATTTTAAAATTGTCAACTATTCACTAAGATTATTTGGTAGAAGTAGAATTGGATTGGGCTGGGGTGGAAGGATGTCACGTGATGATGGTAAAGTGCACATTTGACACACAGAAGGCCCAGAGTCCAACACCCATGCCCTGGTTTGTTTTCTATTGCAGTAATAAAATATCAATCAAAACCAACTTTGGAGGAAAAGGTTTATTTGGCTTACATGTCCCAGGCCATAATCCATCACTGAGGGAAGTCAGATCAGGAAGTCAGGGGAGGAACCTGGAGTCAAGAACTGAAGCAGAGGCCAGGGAGAAATGCTCACCATGGATCACTCAGTCTGCTTTTTTTTTTAATACCACCCTGGGCTACCTGTGCAGGGAATGGTACCTCCCATGGTGGGTTGGGCCCTCTCGCATCAATCGTCATTCAAGAAAATGCCCCACAAAGTTGCCTACAGGCAAATCTGATGGAGGCATTTTCTCAACTGAGGGCTGCTTTCCCAGATGACTTTAGCTAGTGTCAAGTTGACAGGTAACCAACCAGCATGGCACAGCACTGTTTAAAAAACCAAACCAAACCACTAAAAAGCAATAACAAAACAGGAGAGAACAAGAACACCGGCACCCAGAAGGCCTGGGTATGAGTCTCAGCTAAGCAGCAGGGCATCCCTACTGTTACAGTTCAAGCTGCTTGCCCCAGAGGTCTGGGGACAATGACCTGTGAAGCTCAAACTTCATTTCTCACGCAGGAGTCCACATGCAGGCCACTCACGAGCTTTGTAGAGTCTCCATTGTCTCTCCAAGTTCCTTCAGCTGACACCTAGCTTCTGTAGGATGTGGTCCTTTTCTCCAAGACAAGTCCAATTTTTCAGCAGCAGGATGCAAGAAAGGCAAGAGGAGAACCCTCTCCCTGTTAGCTAGAGATTGTATCGCTGCAAAACCCCACTCACCTCATTGTCTAGAGCTCAGACATGTGCACACCTCACAGCAGGAGAGGCTAGGTGACGAGAGAGAGAGAGACAGAGAGAGAGAGAGAGAGAGAGAGAGAGAGAGAGAGAGAGAGAGAGAGAGAGAGCACTGTGTGCAGTTCTCTGAGAGTACAGGGTCCATAGGACACTTGTAAATCCATGCCACAATCTCCTAAGGATCACTAGCATTTTGATTCTTCAGTTACCGCTAAAAAGACCGGTTTTGTGTGTACACCTGTGTGCATTGTGTGTGTGTGTGTTTATATGAAGACAAAAGAAGAGAATTAAAAATGACAATATCAGTAATTCTAAATTTGCCTTTCTACTTGTCATCTTGGGGAAACAATCCTTCAAAAGTCAGATGAAATGTAAGAACCCGAATCCACCCAGAAATGCTTTTGTAAAAACTGCCAGCAGGCACATAATCAAGCCATGTTTGATAAGGCTGCAGTGGAAGCCATTAAATCCTTGCCTTATAGGACATTAATGAACAGAAACCTTCATTTTGAAAGCATTATTGAAAGAAGTGTCAGCCTGTGCCCACTGAAGTCAAAACTGGCATTTTCAAGAATAATTATACGGAATAATATTTCCTTCACAGCTGCCTTCTGTCGTGGGAGAGCAGAAAATTCAAGCAAGACAGGTCTCCTCCTCCTCCTCCTCCTGGCTTTATCTGCCTTCCACAGTTTAAAAGACAATTAAGCTTATTTTAGTTGGATGACTTCTTTCTCCATTGCAAAAATTTTCCGGGAGGTGCGCAATTCTTAGGTTCTTAGATACCGCTGTGGTCTGAGAAGCGTCCCTGGTTGTGTAGCAGACACACTAAGGTAAGGAACACTTTCCCTGCCAATGATGGTCCCCAAACCAAAAGGCAGCATTTCAATGTAAGTACTCACAATAATTTCTTTACTTACATTTTACCAGTTTGATGCTCAGAGTTAATGGGGGATGTTATGGTTCCATAATTTAACCTAGAATATGGCACATTAGGACCTTATGCTAATTCTCTCTCTCTCTCTCTCTCTCTCTCTCTCTCTCTCTCTCTCTCTCTCTCTCTCTTTCTTTTTTGTGTAACATGGCGAGTTCTGGTTATAAGCATCATATTCAGTACTTTGGTACTCCTAACAGATACATGAATAATGTGAATGTGAGTTCTTTGAGGCAGTGTTCTCTGAGCCACTGGGAGTCTGAGTCCAAATGAGGCTGCCCTGGTCTGCTAGGCCACAGTTATTAGAAATGCAAATCACACTAATCAAATTTGCCCTCCGAAGCTTTTCCTTTCTTATTCTCATGCCCATTTTTTCCCCACATTCTCCTTCACCCACTTTCTCATTCAGAGATTTTCCTTGAACATGCACATGTCTGCAACGAGATTATCTTAAAGGCCTTCCAAAATAGAAGTAACAGCTGAGCAATAGTAAATGGATTATTTCACTTCTAATTTTAGAAGGGTTGCTACGTCTTTGCCTATGCTGCTCCCTGGGATTCTGCTAGTGTCTTGTATCTGCCTGATTGTTTTCACTTAGGTATTCGTTTAAAATCAAATTCTTCTAGGACTTTCTCTTCTTGAAAAAGGAAAAACAAACAAACAAACAAAAACAACAATGGATCCTGTGCTGGAGGAATCAGAGTTGGTCTAGCTCAGGGCCCTTACCAGCTTGCAGTTCCAGGTGCTGGTGGACGACATGCTAGGTGCACAGTCAGGAGCTAAAATGATGGGAGACTGGGGAGAGGCTTGGAAATTCAGTAACAGAGAAGTTGGTCCCTTGGAGGTCTGAGAGGTCTAGATAATTTGTTAAATCTGGCTTTCAGTCTGGGTAGATGTGTCTAACTTGGATGAATGGTATGTCGGTGTGTCTAAGTGTCTCTTAAAATAGATGGAGTAGCAACAATGTTTACAGTGCCATGGGAATCTCATTGTTACAGAGACAGGATAGGCCCTCGCTCTGACTGGGAGTCTTGGGGACTAACTACCGCATAATTAGAGAGAGAAAACTGACACAGAACCAAATGAGGGTGTTGGTTAATATAGACACATATGGCAACATGACAGGAACCGGCCACTGAGGGGACGGCTTCAAGGGCTGCCTCATCTTCAGATTGAATTCTCACTTTAGACTTGGTAGAACTGTTAAGTAAGTTGCAGCATGGGAGGAATCCACAAGAGCAAAAATAAAAGACTGAAAGAATAGACCAAAGCAATTAAGGGAAATTTGGATTTATTCTCCATAAAAGTTAAAAAGAGAAATTTGTTGCCATATTAGCTGATGCCCCTTGACTCAGGGTGAGATTATAGCCCGATACACTCATAGTAAGTTGAAAATCGCACAAGTGAAAATGCACATTGGTGCATCTAACCTTCTGAGCTCTCTAGCTTTGGAATGACACATATAGACAGAGTATTTCTTCAGTGGTGGCCCCAGTGACTTGGGAGCTGTGGCTTGCTGGCCCTGCCAACCTTTACAATAGAGTATTGTACCACCTATAGCTAGCCTGGGAAAAGATCAAAATTTGGAATTTGAAATGTGGTTTCTACTGAGTGTACATTGTTAATGTGCCATTGCAAAGTTGCCAGCTGAGCCATCATAAGTTGGGGACCATCCATATTCTGATAAAGGGGAGGACTGTAGGGAGAAGAAGAATAGAGACTGAGCCACGGACATTACCCTGGAACCTCCTTCGAAATAATCAGTGAAGAGGTGTTCTTTTTCTGCTGTTGCAGCTCTGTGGGTGAGACAGTCAGAGCTGAGTTTGGGGTTGTTTCTGTCGTTTTAGAACATGACATAAACCTTGCAGGCTTAAGGTGATATACAACAAAGAATTCCACATGCCAGGTAGGTCTCTTGTGTAAAGCCTGGCTGGCTTCAGGACCTTCAGGGTGGTCCCTGAGATGGGGCCAGCAGAGGTGATGGGAAACCTGTGTCCTCGAAGTCTGGGATAAGCCGTCTGCTTAGGCGGTTAGCTACAAGGAAGCGCTCTCCACTGCAGACATTATCTGCATGCAGCTGGCAGTTCATACGGGTCTGTGGGACATCCTATCAGGCTGTCACACACCAAAGTGTACTGAGTGTACAGAGAGGGCTTCTGGGGTACAAAGAGTATCTTGCGCCACCTGTAGGAAGGGTAAGTGTCACCAGGCTCAGGATAGAAACAGGAAGAGAGGTCAGGAAGGATGCTTAACATTAGAATCTAGAAAGAAAAACATACGTACATCAAGGCGAAGACAAATAGGATTATTAGAGGTGATGAAAGAGAAAAGGTTTCTTTCTTTCTTTCTTTTTTTAGATGACTGGGTTTGCTCCTAAGGGCCACATTTAAATGAAAAAGCTCATTGCTTTCTTACATCCTGGCACAGCTCAACTGTGACAAGAGACTGTAGTCTGGAATGCTAAGAAGGGAGCAGGAATGGGCACGGATTAGAATACATTGAATTGTGAGTTCCTATCCACTGGAGCTCTGCACTTGGGGGCTGGCTCCATGAGGATGTGTCCTACCTAGTGCCATAGGCAGGAGCAACCTCTTGCCACTTGAGGAGGCCTGGGTATGGATAATCTGTAAATGACCAATTCTATAAGTCTCCCCCCCACCCCCCGGTCAAGGAGGGTGCTATTGGGGAGAATGAGGTGTTCTGATTCCCACGAGGCCCAGCCTGGTCACCAATGGACCATCTGTCTCAAGAAGCTTCTCTCATTGGTTATCCTGGAGAGCCCTGGTCTAGGCTTTGGCTTTTTTTTTTTTTTTTTTTTTTTTTTTTTGGTTTTTCGAGACAGGGTTTCTCTGTGTAGCTTTGCGCCTTTCCTGGAACTCACTTGGTAGTCCAGGCTGGCCTCGAACTCACAGAGATCCACCTGGCTCTGCCTCCCGAGTGCTGGGATTAAAGGCGTGCGCCACCACCGCCCGGCTGCCTTTGGCTTTTTAGGTAAAAGGGGGACACTAACAGCTGTCACTTGGCTTCAGTCAGCTCACCCTCCATGCCAGCATTTCCCATTTGTTCTGGACCTGCTCATCCCAGGATTAGAAAATCCCTTCTCACCCTCAGATTGACAGTGCCCTGAGACACTGTCCCTGTGCCTTAACCTTTGTTGCTGAGGGTTAGCTGAGCTGAGGTTTGCTGTGACATCAGATAGGAACTTCAGGAAAGGGTAAGCTAACCCCTGTCATCCCGGTGGAATTTTCCAAGTTTCATTTTCTTTCTTTCATGTCCACAACTTACTCTTTTCTCTCATACTAAGAACAAAGTGGTGTGCACAGGCAGGGGCTGGTACATTACAGTAGTAATGGGAGATGGCCAAGTAAGACATTCTGAATACAATTTGGAAAACTGAGGGATCCTAAGAGAGTGTATTAGTCATCTTTCTGTTGCTATAACAAATATCTGAGACAATCAACTTAAGAAGAAGAAAAGTCTCTTTTGGCACGGTGTCAGAGGTTTCAGTCTGTGCTCTATTGGCTGTGTGACTTTAGATCCATGGCAGCACAATGCATCATGGTCAGAGCACACGGTTGAGAAAGATTGCTTGCCACATGGTACCTGAGACAACAAAGGAGATTAACAGGTAATGGCCAGTCTTAATATCACCATCAAGGTCACACCTTTGGTGACCTGAGTTCTTCCTACTATCCCCACCTCCTAAAGGCTCCACCACCGCCCCCACAACCTGGAGCCAAGCCTTTAACACAAAGTCCTTTAGCGAACATTCAAAATATACACTGTAGCAGATAGTAAATGCTGGATTATTTCTGACTTCTTTTCCTAATGCACCTTAGCTAGAAAAGTGTACATGTGATGGGTGCAGACAACTGGTCTACCCTGGTCTTAGACTTCCTAATACTCAGAACTAGAAGAAATTAATGTTTGTCATTAAATCACACAGCCCGCGGCAGTTATAGAAGCCTGACCTAAGACCTGCAGGTTGCTTTGCAAACTCATGACCTAAGACCTGCAGGTTGCTTTGCAAACTCATGGGACATATGGAGTTGCAATACCCTGTAATCATCCACCATGCAATACTATAGTAATAAAATGCTGTGCTCACTCTTATGACACAGTGGCACACACACTTTGACACTGGTGACTAGGAAGAAGAGACAAAGCATTACAGAGTTGGGTGTGTCCATAAGTCTAAACTGTACAAATGGACAGTAGATGCTTCTGGGGAAGATTATTTGATATATTGAAAAGCAGTAGACTAAAAAAGATAATAAGAAAAAGACATGTTAAGCCTAATATGTTGCTTACACAGATGAAGGTGATGCTGACTGGCAAAGAGATGAATTGTGCATTTGAGACCTATGATAACTATCTGGAGTTCCAGCTCAGGATCTGTAAGATGCTGTCAATTGCAAAGCTGTAAGGAGAGTGAGAAGAGGCATAAATGAGCTGAGTTTTAATAACATGCACAGAAACAAACTTCTATGACATCATGCAAAGTCCTCTGCATGCCAAGGGATTAATGCTTCAAACGGTGGCCCAAAGCCAGTTTTCAAAGCAAGGACCAGAGACTGATGATGAAGAACACAGAAAATCCCAGAGCCAGTTTTAGGAAAAAGAATGAGTCAACACTCAATGAGGAAGTAAGAGCAGAGAAAGCCATGAACAGATGAGACAGTGGGGTACCTGAAAACTCTGACACAAGGCAAAACTAATCTCGTGAAATGATTTAAATTTCTGAAGTATTTGGATAAGACAAGAGATCACCCCTTGTTATTTCCTTACTATTTTATTAATTGGGTTTCAAAAATAATTGTTTTATTTTTAATTAATATACTCATGTACTGATCAGATTCAACCCACCTTTATCTACTTCCCCTATCACACACCCTCCCCAACATCTCATGCTCACTAATCTACATTTTGACTTTTTTTTAAGGCTAGAATTAGTTTCTGCATCTATTGGAGCATGTTTATCCTGCAAAGGTGTGATGACTTTGCGGGATTTTCTTAATCAGCAATGTGTGTGCTCCTTAATGATTCTGTGTGTTCCACGAATCTCTATGGATAATCTGTCCATGATGGTCAATCAATCCATCTATGTATCTATCCATCTGCCTATCTTCCTACCCTTCTATGAGTTATATGGAAGACGGGGCAGGGGGGGTGATGGGGGGGCAATGGAGAGGAGCTCAGTTTTATCTTCTCTTTGAGAATTGTAATTGAAAACCCAGAGAGGGAGTAAATTAAGTTAGAAATGATGACTGGGTGTGGTGGTACACATCTGAAAGCCTAGCCCTTTGGAAGCTGAGGAAGAAGGAAGAGTTCAAGACCAACCCCAGCTCTGCACAGTGAGGCCCAATGTCAGAAAAGCAATGATGGGACTGGAGTGCTTAAGAGTGCTTGCTGCACATCATGAGGGCTGGAGTTCAGATCCCAGACATACACAACCAGCTGAGTGCCCAGCACAGGCTCTAACCTCAGTTCTGAAGAGGCAGGAAGAAGGACGAGCACTTGCTAGCACCTGCTCACACAGGTGCACTTACACTTACACGTGGACACAGACACGTGCAGATAAATAAATGTTTGTGGGAAAACAAAAACAAGGAAATGTCCTAAAAGCACCAGTACATGTGGATCTGGAAGGACTGAAGAAAGTACTGTATATAAACATAGTAAGTAAGAAAATGAAAATGAGATGAGGAAAAATGATGGGGGCACTGCCAAGAAGTTTTGAGCATGCAAGAGTACCAGTGGGAGTTAGAAGTCTAATTTAGACCAGCTGAACCTGAAAACTCTTTTAGTCAAGGTCAAGACCATAAATAAAAGGAAGAGACTACCATTCCCCAAGGGTCTGTGTAGTGAAAAATAAAAAATAAAAAAGCCAGCGCCTGGCAGCCTGAAGCTCTTAGCAAGCTTGTGGCTCTAAACGTCTGCAAAGGGCCAGCTGCTTCTCCAGGAATCTTGCTGGAAATGCAGAACCTCAGCTGTCTCCCCCAACAGAACTGGATCAAGGATGAGAGTACCCAACCAACCGCGTTCTGATTGAATCTAAGTCCTATTCCACAAGATGAAAGCCATACCTGGCACCATAGTTGGGGCAAGAACTTACTGTCATGTGTTTGGAGATCAAGGCGTCTCTCAAGCCTCGTCTGAGAAGTGTTCATTTGCAGTGGATGGTGATTAACACAGAGACCCACAACTGGCCAAGGTGCAGAGAATAAGAGACTATGGGATGCTCAGCCCTAAGTGGAGCAGATAAACTGCACCCTGCCCTTCGCCCAGTGCTCAGGGATCGTTACTGAAGAGAAGGCAGAAAGAGTGTAGGAACCATGGGTGGTGGACGACAGAAAAAGAACGGGGTTGGGGTTGCATTTACCGAGATGACAGGGCTATTTGAGGGATGTTAGAACTCGGGCAGAACTCTTCTTAGTGTCTCCAGTGGTTTTTCTAGGCAGAATTTGTGGGCACTGATGAAATCCTGAAGACTGAAGAGGAGGTTACGATGGTAAAAATTCTATGACGCAGCTTCAGGCTCAAGACAAAAGGCAAGTGAGAGAGCACCCATCACCGTGTTCTCCAGAAATGATTTCAGAAATGAAGCTATGCACTCAGTGAGCTGTTCGGTGCAGCAAGAGAAAAACCCGAACCATCAGAAGAGAACACTTGTACCTGGACAACATTGAAGTATGTCGAAGGTTAGCAATCCCATTCCCAATTTATAGTTAAAATTTTATATAAAAAAAGGTGGGTGGTGGTGGCCCATGCCTTTAATCCCAGCACTTGGGAAGCAGAGGCAGGTGGATTTCTGAGTTCGAGGCCAGCCTGGTCTACAGAGTGAGTTCCAGAACAGCCAGGGCAACACAGAGAAATCCTATCTCTAAAGAAAAATAAATGAAAAAAGAAAAACAAACAACATAAAA
This sequence comes from Peromyscus californicus insignis, assembly GCF_007827085.1. Lineage (NCBI taxonomy): Eukaryota > Metazoa > Chordata > Mammalia > Rodentia > Cricetidae > Peromyscus > Peromyscus californicus. Next base: position 61,012,234 of record NW_026294436.1, on the reverse strand, counting down.
CAAAAGAAAATCCGTATGTATGCACACAATTCAAGACAGTAAAAATTGTATTTGGTTGGTTTTAGAGCTATAGCAAAACTAAAAGTGATCTTTAAAGAACCACAAGCCAGCCTGATGATTGTGAATTCTTGGCTTATTGTAAGTGAAGGTGTAAAAACTTCCAGGTGAGAGGTAATCCTGGGGAACATCAATCCCAGGCCTGACGGAGCCCTTCCGAAGCCACACCTCTCACCAGGATTGCCACCATCCTTCCCTTAGTGGCAGGCATTAGAATGTACCAACCTGGCACAAAGTTCCCCAAAATATGTGAATGAAGCTGCAGAAAGGCTCTGAGCACCATGAAGACCAAAGTTCAGATACCAGAGCCCATGCAATAAGCCAAGCATCTCCACAAACACCTATCACCCCAGCTCTCTAAGGGTAGAGGAGACAGGAGGATTGCCAGGGCTTCCTGGATTCTAGCATAGCTGAGAAAACGTGAGCACCAACCAGGTTCAGGGATGAGACCCTGCCTCAGGTGGAGAGTGATGGAGGCTCAGTCGGCCATCTCTTCTAGTTCCATACAAATCCAGAGGTATGTACAACCACTCATGCATATGACTAAACAAAGAATACATCGTTTTTTAAATGAGAAAAACTTACAGAAAGCTCCCAAACAACCCTGCCCCCTTTCCCTACACAGCCTCCCCTAAGTAATGTCTAACATTGGTGTTATCACAGATGAGTCAGTGTTTAACAGTGTAGCTAATGTCCACAGTTTAAGGTTCATTCTCCTTGGGTGATATCGTCTACGGGCTTTGACAAGTGTATAACGGTGTGTATCAATTACTCTAATGTCATACACAGTAGTTTCACTGCCTTAAACATCCTCTATGTTTTGACTGGTCCTTCCCTTCTCTGAGTCCATGGCTTCCCCTGGTTGATCTTTGTACTATCTCTTTTCCAGAGTCCTGTGTAGTTGTAATCACTTAGCATGTAATAGCATGTAACATTTGTACAATGGTTTATTTCCCTTATCTTTATGCACCTAGAGACCTCTGTGTCCTTTTGTGACATGATCATTCATTTCTCTTCAGCACTACTGAATAATGGTCTATGGTGTGTATATGTCAGTTTGTTATCCTTTCACCTACCAAAGAACATCTTGGTTTATCCCTAATGAGACCAATTATCAGTGTGACTACTGCACATAGTGAGCAGGATTTTTGTTTCTTTGCTTATTTGTAGGTTTGGTTTCTTAACTCACTTGGGTGAAAACCGAGGGCCACAGTTGCAAGACTGGATGGCGAGAGAACGTTTAGCCTTGTAACAAGTTGCTGCACTATTTTCCAGAGTGGCCTTAGCAGTTTCCATTTCCACCAGCAAAGAGTGAGAGCGCCCACCTCTTCAGAGTCTGCTGAATTTGGGGTGCTTGTTGTTCTGATCTTAGTTGTCTTACTCAGTGTTAGATGTCCCTCCAGGTCGTCTGCATTTTCTCCCCATGTAGAGAGTCCTGGTCTCTGTCTCATGGTTGATCACCTCTGCAGTTCCCGGATGACAAGTCATGTCCAACATCTTTCATATGTTGACTGGCCATTTGTACATCTTCTTGGATGAAGCCCAGATCATTTGTCCATTTTGTTTGTTTGTTGTTTGTTTTGTTGAGACAGGGTCTCACTCTGTTGCCCAGGCAGTGCTGGAATCCACTATGTAGCCCAGACTGACCACAAACCCATGGCAGTCCTCTTGCTCATGCTCCACCATGCTGGGGTTCTTTTGTCTGTATTTGATGCAGGGTGTTTGTTTTCTTATGGTTGAGTTTTCAGAGTTCCTTGTGTATTGTGGCTACTAGTTCTTCATCAGTTGTGTGTTTTTTTCAGATTTTCTCCTGGTCTCATATCTAAACACTCGTGGCCACATGGGTGTGTTGACCATATCTATAATCCCAGCACTGGGGAAACCAAGACAGGAGGGTCATGAATTTGAGGCCAGCATAAGCTACATATCAAGATTCTGCCTCATAAAACAAAGTAAAATAGGGCCAGGGAGATGACTTTGCAGGTAAAGGTCATGTTGGAAAGAAAGAACCAACTCCTGGGACTTGTTCTTTATCTTCATGCATGTTATAGTGTGTGTGTGTGTGTGTGTGTGTGTGTGTGTGTGTGTGTGTGTGTGTGTGTGTGTGGTGTGGTGTGTGCGCATGCACACATGCAGGCACACATACACAAACTTCAAAAAACCAAAAAGTCAAGGCCACACCAAGGTCACCTGTAGACATTCTAGGTGTTTTATAATTTTGTTTTATGTAAAATTTACAGTTTTGATTCACTGGGGAATTTTTTTGTGAAAGATGAAATATACAAACTAGATTCCCCCTTTTTCTGTTTGTTTTGTTTTGTTTTTTAAGGACATTGACTTCATTCCTCTTTGTTCTGTTAAGTAGTAACAGATTGTACTAATATACCAACCACATTTTTCTTACTGTTCATCTGTCTATAGAAATTTCCATTGTCTGTTGTGAGTAAATGCTAGTTGTCCTTATGCCAACATTGTACTGTTTTGGTTACTATGGACATCCAGGTAGAGATCTATAAGGACATAGTTTTATTTATCATACATAAAAACAGAGGATTGGAATGGGCAGTTGATGTGTTGTGTGTCTTTATTTTATTAAAATCAATTTTTAGAAAACTCCAAACTATTTCTCATGGTTATATCAATTCAAACACCCCACTATCAATGTAAATAAATTCAGTTTTCTCCACATCTTTGCTAACATTTACAGTGTTACTCTTTCATTAATATGTGTCCTTGAAGTTCATTTGGATTAAATTTACATTTGCCTGGTGACTAATGGTGTTGAATATCTCTTTATGTGGCAACTTTTATAAGGTATCCACTCAGGGTATTTTGCATATTTTTATAGGTTATCTTATCCTAGGAAGATTTCTCTGGGGTTACACATAAATCTTTTTTTTTTTTTTTCTGCTATGTAGTACAAACATTTTCTCCAGCTCTCTGGTTTGCACATTGCTTTCATAATGGCGTCTTTTGTGGAGCAGATGTTTTCCACTTTGATAACATCCAATTGACTGTATCTTTTTTATGATTATCAGTGTTTGTGCTCTCATTGAGGTATTTTTGGCAAGCTAGGTTTGGTGGCACATGCTACCCCAGCACTCAGAAGGGTAAGGCAGGAAGATCCTGAGTTTGAGAGTAGCCTTGACTAAGAACTTAAACTTGTCTCAAAAAATTTTTTTGAAAAGATGTTTTTGCCTACCCCAATGTTTCAGAATTTATCATTAGTGTTTTCCTCTTAGAGTTTTAGAATTTGGGCTTTTAGAGCTGTCTGCTGTCTACTTTTTACTAATAATTGTATGTAATATGAGGTAGAGACTCAAGTTCATTTTTTAAAATCTAGATTGCTGTCCCTTGGTTCTAGCAATGCTTTTTGGAAAGCACTACCTAGACCCCATTCATTTTTCTTAGCACCATTACAAAAACCAATTGGCTGGATTTTCACTCATCTGTTTCTTAACTCACTATTTTTTCCATTGATCTGCATGCTACTCCCACACCAATATGATGCTCTCTTGATTCCTTCGTCTTTCCAGTCAGCCTGGAAATCAAATTATGTAAGTTCCCCATGCTCCTCATCTCAAAAAAAATATTTTGTTTGTTTGTTTTGTTTTGTTTTTTTGCTGTTCTAGACCATTTTCATTTCATTTTATATGTTCTCCTGGAAGTTTGATTGTGGTTATGAGTAATCTGTCAACCAGTATCAGGGAACTGAATTTGTAACAAAACCCATCCCTCAACCTTTGAACACAGAATATGTCTCCATTTATTCAGAACTTCTTTAATTTCTTTCATCTGCATGTGGACAGATGTTGTTAAACTCAATCATAAACCGTACACGCTTCAGTGGTTCAGCAAATTGTGATCTTAGTCACATTTGCACACTTGCAAGTTCCTGGCTTGGATATAGGACCGTGGCTTGTTTCATTTTATTGTATTTTTGATCATTATTATATCACCTTTCTAAATGTTAGTAGTTCTAGTGGCTTTGTGGATTCCTTATAACGTCCCCCGTAGGCTTCCGTGTAGTGAGGGAGCAGACAGTCTCTCTTCTCAGAGTGCCTGTTGTTTTCCTCGCCCCATTTGCCGTGTTGTCTACAGCCACATGTCTGAAAATAAATTCCATATATTTTGTTGAGTTTCCTAACTGCTCACCCTGGGAGGTCTGAGCTGGTGGACAGCTCATCATCACTAGTAGATAGACTCTTATGAAAGTAACTTGAACAGAGTCTATCTTACTCTAAATATCTTAGATTTGTTGATTACTTTTAATTGGATGTTATCACTGTTTTTTCATATTGTTAAAAACTTCTCCATAAAAGCTTCCCTCTAAAGGCTGTCCAGCATGCCATCATATGAATGTAATGTAATTTATTCAGTTATCTCTTTAGTATCAGACTATTAGAGAACTTTTATTAGTTTAAATAGTGTTATCACAGACTTTTTAAAGTGACCTGGAAATATGCCTTTAATTTATGTAAGTTAGAAGATTTCCCAGAAACATCTACTGCCTCACATATACGACAGGTCATGGTCATATATGTCAGTATTGCCGTGTTGCAGACACTGAGACACAGGAAAACCGGAAGTTGGGCCAACTACCTGGTTACTGACAGTGATGGGACCGGGGATCAATCACCCCTCTTCTGTTCCCATTTTTGTCGTCTCAGCCTGTGCTCTCTGAACCAGCCCATCCACCCACAAATCTTGGGAGTTTCTGTGCTCCGATGCCGCATGATCTTCTCCAACATCAGACAAACTCTATGAGCCTTCTTATGACATGGGCTGTTCCAAGGTTGAATTCATGGCACCCTCTCCTTCCTCCAGGGACTTTTTCATGTACTCCTTGAGCCAACCTTTGGTAAAGCCCCCATCCTTACTTGTTCCAAACCTGATGGCCAGGTGTTGGATCATCTCATCAGTCAAATTTGCAAGGCTCTTAACAACCACCAGTTAAGGCAGATGGCCACCTGCTCACCAGACACCACCTCTGCTACCTGGTTTCTTGGATCTGATACTCCTCCCTTCCAGGGTACCATTCTACCCACTCTGCTTCCACAGTGGGTGTAGCTCAGTACTCTAGCGAGAGAGTGGGGCATGACATTCTTTTCCTTAGTCGCTATGAAATTGTACCTCTTCTGTATCCTTTGCCCAATACCATGTTGCTGGGTCCAAGACATTGTGCAGGATATGGGAAGGCAACTTCATCGACCTTACAGGTACCCTGCTGTCTCTGTGACAGGGGTGTGACCAGCATTACATTCAAACATTTCTTAACAATTACCATGAAATAGCTTCCCTTCTGTCTTCGTTAGGTTTCTTGCTGTGATAAAACACCACGACCAAAAGCAACTTGTGGGGAAAGGGTTTATTTCAACGTACAACTGTTAGGTCACACTCCAACATTGAGAGATGCCAGCACAGGAAATGAAGGTAGGAATAAACTGAGGCAGAAACTGTGGAAGAGTCCTGATTACTGACTTGGTCCCCATGGCTTGCTCAGCCTACTTTCTTATACACCCTAAGACCACCTGCCCAGGGGTGGCCCTCCACATCAATCACTGATTAAGAAAATGCCCCTACAGGCTTGCCTAGAGTCCAATCTTACACAGGCATTTTCTCAGTTGTACATTCCTCTTCTCAGATAATTCAAGCTTGTGTCAAGTTGACAAATGAATCAACCAGGATGCTTTCCTCCACCTTTTGGTCCTGAGAAGAATGTCTTTCTATGGGTTTCCTTCTTTCCTTAGCTATTTCTTCTGTGGTTTTACTCACATACACTACACCAGGCTTCCACAGTCATTTCCTCTATATAGTGTACAACTGTCCTTTTGTGTTCCAGGAAGTCCTGCACCTTTCATGTCAACCAATGGAATAGAACAATTCTATGGTAGGGGAAAGTCAGAAAAGGTAACAAAGAACTGGAATTAAAGTTTGATCTGGTCTTGATCTCTGCCATCCTGTGACACTTAAATAAAGTCTCACCTGAAGTACAGTCTATTTACAGAAGTGCTTTGAACCCTTAAGTGTTGATCTTGGCCCTGTGTCCAATGGAAGAGGATGTCTTTTTCAACTATCATAGACCATCAGGAATAGATGTTGTCTTGACAGTTACCTAATCCTTACTATTCTTTACCTTGATCTGAACTACAATTCAAATGGAATAGGATTCTAAAATACTTCTCTACCTAGTTTGAGACTTTCAGATACTTGAAGACAAACCTCATTGCATGTGGGGTTCATCTTTTCCCAAGCAGATCCTGCACATTGGGTACACATGTACGTTGTATTATAACAAATGCAATTCCACAGAGTGGGTGCCTAACACAATAGAAATTTGTCATTCTCACCCATTCTTCAGGCAGGGAGCCCAAGATCAAGGTGTAAGCAGGGCTGATTTCTTCTGTGAGCATGGAGGCTAACATCTTTTGCAGAACTATCCTCTTGCCAGTCACAGGGCGGTATCTCTTCTCATAGGAGAGTCTTAGCATCACTGTTAATATATAACTCTGAATATCTTATGTTTGGTTTCTTGAGATGCTGTCTCTCTCTCTCTCTCTCTCTCTCTCTCTCTCTCTCTCTCTCTCTCTCTCTCTCTTTCTCTCTCTCACTCAATTTCTGGGCTATGTAAGTAACTTAGCATGCATGAAGTCCTGAGGGTTAACCCCCAGCAAGTTGTAAAATCTAGACGCCACACACCTGTAATCCCAGTGCTGCTGAGGTAGAGGCATTCAGAGGTAGCCTGGGATATATGAGACCTTGTCTTGACTACATAGTGAATTCAAGGCTAGCCTGGATGAAGCTCTGAGATAGTGGTTTCTACATTGCATTTTGAAGGAGAGCATGGTGCTTAGATTCTCTGCACTGTTTAGTTGTCTGCTGTGATGATCCTGGGCTCTACCTTGAACAGTTTGTCTTAGGAGAAGACACAAGTCATTTCAGACAGATTTTTTTCCTTTTTTTAAAATTTTATAATTTAATTTAATTTTACATATCAGCCATGGATTCCCCTGTCCTCCCCCCTCCCACCCCCTCCCCACCTTCCCCCCCTTTCCCATCTCCTCCAGGGCAAGGAATCCCTTGGGGATTCAGTTCAACCTGTTAGATTCAGTCCAGGCAGGTCCAGTCCCCTCCTCTTAAGCTGAGTGAAGTGTCCCTGCATAAGCCCCAGGTTCCAAACAGCCAGCTCATGCACTAAGGACAGGTCCCGGTCCCACTGCCTGGGTGCCTCCCAAACAGTTCAAGCTAATCAACTGTCTCACTTATCCAGATGACCTGATCCAGTTGGGGGCTCCTCAGCTATTGGTTCATAGTTCATGTGTTTCCATTAGTTTGGCTATGTGTCCCTGTGCTTTTTCCAATCTTGGTCTCATTCGCTCATACAATCCCTCCTCTTTCTCACCAATTGGACTCCTGAGCTCCACCTGGGGCCTGGCCATGGATCTTTGCTTCCGCTTCCCTCAGTCATTGGATAAGAGTTCTAGCATGACAGTTAGGGTGTTTGGCCATCCTATCACCAGAGTAGGTCAGTTTGGGCTTTCTCTCGACCATTGCCAGTAGTCTGTTGTGGGGGTATCTTTGTGGATTTCTGTGGACCTCTCTAGCACTTTGCTTCTTCCTATTCCCATGTGGTCTCCATTTATCATGGTCTCTTATTCCTTGTTCACCCTCTCTGTTCTTGATCCAGCTGGGATCTCCTGCTCCCCCAAGCTCTCTTTTCTTCGAACCTTGCCCTTCATTACCCCCACTCATGTCCAGGTTGTTCATGTAGATCTCATCCATTTCTCTGTCATTGGGCGATCCCTGTATCTTTCTTAGGGTCCTGTTTTCTAGGTAGCCTCCCTGGAGTTGTGAGTAGCAGTGTAGTCATCTTTGTTTTACATCTAGCATCCTCCTATGAGTGAGTACATACCGTGTTTGTCTTTCTGAGTCTGGGTTACCTCACTCAGGATGATTTCTTCTAGATCCATCCCATCCATTTGCCTGCAAACCTCATGATGTCATTATTTTTCTCTGCTGAGTAGTACTCCATTGTGTATATGTACCACATTTTCTTTATCCATTCTTCAGTTGAAGGGCATCTAGGTTGTTTCCAGGTTATGACTATTACAAACAATGCTGATATGAACTGAGCAAGTGCCCTTGTGGTATGATTGAGCATTCCTTGGGTATATGCCCAAGAGTGCTATAGCTGAGTCTTGGGGGAGATTGATTCCCAATTTTCTAAGAAAGCATGCCATATTGATTTCCAAAGTGGCTATACAAGCTTGCATTCCCACCAGAAGTGGAGGAGAGTTCCCCTAGCTCCACATCCTCTCCAGCATAAGCTGTCTTCAGTGTTTTTGATCTTAGTCATTCTGACAGGTGTAAGGTGGTATTTCAGAGTCATTTTGATTTGCATTTCCCTAATGATTAGGGATGTTGAGCAATTCCTTAAATGTCTTTCAGCCATTTGAGCTTCCTCTGTTGAGAATTCTCTGTTTAGTTCTATAGCCCATTTCTTAATTGGACTGTTGGGCATTTTGATGTCTAATTTCTTGAGTTCTTTATATATTCTGGATATCAGCCCTCTGTCAGATGTGGGGTTGGTGAAGACCTTTTCCCATTCTGTAGGCTGTCACTTGAAAAATCATTAGAAACTTTCATTTTCTCTCATGGTAGAACTTGACTTTATTGTTTTCTTGATCTCCTCTCTCTCTCTCTCTCTCTCTCTCTCTCTCTCTCTCTCTCTCTCTCTCTCCCCCTCTCTCTCTCTCTCTCTCTCTCTCTCTCTCTCTCTCTCTCTGTGTGTGTGTGTGTGTGTGTGTGTGTGTGTGTGTGTGTGTGTGTGTGTGTGCATGTGTGAGAGAGACCAGAATTATAGGACACAAGCCTTGACTCAGGCAGCCTCAACAGACTACGATCTGGCACCCAGTACACCAATTTAAGAGATGAACAGTGGTGAAAAGTAGAGGTTTAACACATGATTCTTGGGAGGCAGATTCCTTTAGGTGTCCAGTGACCTTTAGGGCATCTTCATGGTGTAGATATAAGCTTTAGTATGACTGCAAAGAATTGGCATGGCGTTGAGAGGTATGCCTAATTATGTCCTGGTCAAGGTGCGTTCATGAAGATCATCGTCTCATCTATGGTCCTAAAAGATGGGACCATAAGAAGCTCTCACTTGAAGGACAAGGAAATGCTCCATCATGCTTCAGGATACAACCTCAGATAGTGGATAGGTGTTCTTGCCTGGCTCTGCTGCTCCTCAAATCCAAGGTGATCATATGCTAGGACAATGACTAAGGTTTTAAGTGCTTTTGGGGGGATCTGGAACAAGACATGGTGAAGTGGCCACAGTCTTTGCGCTTTGAGCTTTAAAGGAGAATGACATAGGGTCATTGTCACTAGTCCTTGTAGGCATTTTTTGTGTGATTAACAGGCTAACATACAGAAACAGCACTTGGACCCGACGTAGAGAAGACGGATGAAATTGAGGGCAGAGGTACTAGGCTTTCACCTCTTTTTAGTTAGCCTGTAGGCTCAAGTGAGGAATCCATGCTTTTTAGGAAAACCAGCTTCTAGCTGTGTATTGCTAGTATGTGTGTGCTTCATGTGTGTTCGTATGTACTGGCCCACCCATGTCTATGCATCTGTTGCTTAACCATCAAGATCTTTTCCCCTCTTAGCTGATGAAGGAAGATGGCTGGTCCCTCCCTCCTCAGTGTAGCAAGCTTTCCAGTTCAACATTTCGTTTCTTGATTTCTGTTTTGCCAGGCACCAGGGACCCAAAGAGACCCAAGAATAAATAAGAAATAGCTCTGCCCTGTGAGCTCATAAGTCATGGACAGTTTGCATATGAGCACATATTTACAGTGTGGTGTGCTAGCTGCAGGAAAGTTAGGAGTACACTGTAGGCCTGGCACAGGGGAAGCACCGGCCCACAGAGAGCAGATGGGGAAGACTTGGCCGTAAAGGGTTTCCATTCGCACAGTATTTGACGGATGCTGCGGCATTGAGAATGACAGTACACACAGGTAGAGGTGTAAGAAAGATGAGTGATGCAGTTTCTTGGAAGGGACTAAATCAGGCTGCTTACTCTGCTTGCTTTCATGAAGGGACTTTCAGAAAGGAACAGTTTTATCGGGTTCTGTATTTGGCTAATAGTTTTTGTGATGTTGTAGAAGAACATGATGGAGAGAGACCAGTTGAGGCTCTTTCTGTTGCAGCATGTTGGATAAGGGGCAGTAGGAGCTATGTTAAAGCAATGGCAATTGGTATGAGGGACAGGCACTTCATTGAGGAACGGCACAGGAGGGACTTGGAAACTGATGAAATCCAGGTGAGTGACAAGGAGGAGGTGTGGCTTTCATCTTGGACCTGAAGCTATTGGATGAGCATTGAGCATAGACGAAGCACAGATTTAGGCGTGGGAGTAACTTCTGTACCTGGATATACACTGACCTTGGAGACTCATAGGATTCCATCTAGATGTGGCTAGTGGCTTGAAAGTAGACATCTCTCACTGATTCCCTAGCCCAAGTTTTCTTCCCTTGAGGGTCCCCATTCAGGAGAAGTGTCTCCTTGGGATTCATTCTGTCATGCCTAAGTGATAAAGCTATTAGTGTACAGTTTAACAGGCCATTTGGTGCTGAATTGATTTGTGTTAGAAACTCAACAGATTTACAGTAATTTACAGTAATTCTACAGAATTACTGTCTTGGGAAACAGAATGGTCCCCAGGAATTGAACCTTATTTTTAAAAGAAAACTAAAACTTAAAAACTACAGCTAAACAGGCACCCATTAGTTTCTATAATTCCTTTATTCAAAGTTCTTATTATTTTAAGAGATGTTTATCAATACTTTGATCCAATACTAACTCCTATTAGCCTGGTAGAGCCTTTTAACACACAAACCACTTTGTGTTTTCTCCCTTTGATGTTATCAGGAAGGATAGAACCTCTTGCCAGCATCCTGATGCCCACAGCTCACCTATGATTCTTGGTATCTGTTCCTGTGTTCATCTTCTACGAGATCATTCTGTTTCATGGGGAAACAGCTTTTATGGGATACCTTTATTTCAATAAACTCATGGTGTGTCATAGAACACATCTACTCATGTTTAGTAAGACTGGAAACCCAATGGAGTTTTCTAATATCATTACTGTTTTAACTAGCCTGTGTCATGTGGGTGCACCTTTACATTCTTCCCTACTTACTGTGTCCCGTGTCATTTGTTTCCACACTGTCCCCGCACAAAAAGGAAAATGGATCAAAATTGAGAAGCTGCATTTGACTCAAAGACTTATTGAAAATTGGTATTGAGTCAGAGGAAGCCCAGATTTTCTAGTCTCTTTTGTCTCCCCAATTCTTTTTCTATCGACTTGTTTTAAGTTTCTCTGCTTTTTTTTTTTTTCTTTTTTGGTTATTTTTAACGCAGAAGAATGATAAAAAGTCTTTAAATCTCAACTTGGGAACTCTGACAGCATGAAATGTATTGCTAATTGAAACCTCCTTTGGGGGGCTCTTGTGAAATATCCTCACTCTACTGGATGCTGGCATGCTATTTTAGATTTTTAGACTCACATCTCAGCTTATCCTCAAGCATCCTTCTTTATATTCCCTTCCGCCTCTTTCCTTTTTCCTCTTCTTCATAAAAGTCTCAAGAGACTTGGAGATTAAGAACATAAAAGGGAAGGTTTTTCTATTTTATTTGACTTTGCCTTTAAAACATTCCTCCAGTCTTAGATGATCCCAAAGTTGTGTTTAAGAAGTAGTCAGACACAATGTATTAAAGGATGCATCAAGATGTTCATTCCATGGATTCTGTAACCCGAAATCATATGTTTGGGGTGCATGTATTGGATAAAATTGAGAGTGTTCATCAGGAAAGCAAGACAATTCACTCTTAATTTGTTTTTCTTTCAAAAATTTATTTGGCTATGTTTATTTTTAGCCCAACATAGACTCACAGAAGTTGGACATATTAATGGGATAATGTCATTAACTCCCTGCTCTCTTGTAGGCAACTTGAGATAAGATGGGCTCCTAAGGAACTGCTTAGATGTATAGGTGGTCTTGTGGAAGATGAAAAGAGGAAAGAAAAACCCTCAATAGCAAGTACCTTTTTCCCTGAAATAATTACATATATTCCGCAACAAAAAAAAAATGTCATGAGCTGTAACAAAGACAAAGGGATTTGTAGGTTAAGGACAGAGACTGAGCAGTCCATGAGGGATGGGGTGGGGCTTTCATGGCACTTGAAGTAGGGAAGGGATAGGGCTCTCTCTCTCTCTCTCTCTCTCTCTCTCTCTCTCTCTCTCTCTCTCTCTCTCTCTCTCTCTCTCTCAGTCACTCTGGACTATGGAGTCTAAGGAGATAAATCCTTAGACTGAGGACAAATGACCAAGACTAAATCACTCCTTACACTAAGTCTAAGGAATCCCAGGCTGGCTCCGCCCCAGAGCCCTTGAATAAGTTTAGTCCTCTGGAGTGGTTCAGGTGACCCTTCCCACAAAGGACCACCTCTGCTGATGCCAGAGCAGTGTGACATTGTCTTAGATGAGGAGAGATACTGGAAGATCCTACTATGTCCAAAAAGGAGTTGAATTGATGTCAGCACTCTGAGATATGAGCAAGCTGGGTTTGGAATACAGCTGAGGTAGCTGGAGATGGAGAGAGAAGAAAAAGCTGGAAGTGGAGGACAGGCCACTGCCTCAGTGAAGTGTTAAATATAGTAAAGGGAGTAAAAACCACTCAGTAGCAAATGGAGACAGACATGGATTTCTACTTGGAAAACCAAAGTTGTTACCTAGTCTTTTTTTATCGACACCTAAAACAAAACCAATCACACCAGTTACTTGGCAAGTCAGGACCTTTGTGTCCTTATTGCCACCAACAATAATCTTCACAATAATAACAATAATGGATATTAGTAGCAGCGCTAATATTTGTAAACTATGTGTAGAGTTTATGAGTTTTCAAAGGGCTGGAGGTGTAGGTGACAAATTTAACCAAAGGCACCCAGATAAATAAATGAGGCTCTCAATTCAAACTCAGGGATAGTGTGACTCTGAGGCTCCCTCTGAGTGCCATTGGTGGCCACCTGGTTTGCCATGTTAGATCAATAGACTGCCACAAAAGAAAATGATTTGACATGGACCACTCATGAACCTCCAATATGCTTTCTCATCTATTTGTGGGTGATACTATTTGAGGGAAAGTGACTGACTTCATGAGTTCCGTCCTCAATTCTGTCTATGGACACATACAGGAGCTTTTGTGACCCTGCAGGTGTGGCTTCAGTTCCAGTTGGGAATCCCAGCAGGACTTGGTGCATGATCACTGGATGCCCAGGCATGTGGATTAAAGAGTGTGTATCAATCTGAAAGAAGGACAAACCCAGTAGAGTAAGGGACAGAGGTGAAAAGGTGGCAATCAAGGGACCAGTAAATACAAAGGACCAGCAACACTAGCAATGCTGCTCGGACCCAGAAGCCAGCAGAGCCTTTAAAAGTTAGGATGCATTGTGTTGCTCTTTTATGCCAGTGTGTCAAAAGAAAAATTACTGTTAGTAGCTGGAGTTAGGAAAAGGCAAGAACACAGTCCTACTTGGAGGAACATAGGTAGAAGACACTGCTGTTCTTCAGGTCAATTTGCTGTCATCCACCAAAGGTTTGAACACTTGTGTAAGCAATCTCATTTTTAGAAATGTACTTTTTGGAACTACTGATATACATAGTTTTTTAAATCATCTTATTGTAGCTTTGTTTAAAATAATAAATAGAGCTGGAGAAATGGCTCAGCAGTTAAAAGCATGTGATACTCTTACGGAGGACTCTAGTTCAGTTCCTATCGTCCATGTTGGGTGGCTCAAAACTGCCTGTAACTCCAGCTCTAGGGTGTCTGAAGCCCTCTTCTGGCCTCTCTGGGTGCCTGCGCACGCACACGCACACGCACATGCACACGCACACACACACACACCCCTTTTTAAAAAAATCCAAGTATCAATTTCTAAGAAGATTATTAAGCAACTTATATTCTGATATACCCAAACTTTTGACATTGTCATCTACAAGATCTATGCTTAAGAACCTTAAAATCAAGTTACCAAAATCAAATAGTAAAATAGTGATGGTGATAATGATGATGATGATGATGATGATGATGATGAATCTCATAATGTTTTAGGTAAGTGTATGGGTTTGTATTGAACCACATTCATAGCTGTCCTCAGCTGCAGATTGGATGTGTCTAAATTAGTCTAGCCTGGTGCTTGAGACCATAGAACTGGCTGCCTGAATTCACATCACCTGTCACCTCTCACTAGCTCTGTGACCTTTGAAGATGTTATTGGTAGTACCAGTTTTCCTACCTGTACAAGGGATATAAGCAGCACTTCCTGATGGGGTTCTTCTAAGCTAAACGCACAGTGCCCTTGGACAGACACAGGGAAGCATAATGGAAGTGCTTCGGTCTCACTTACCTGGAGTTTCACCCTCAGTAGATTCTGTGAACTGCAGCCAACTGCAGTAACAAAATATTAAGTATTTAATCCCAGGAAGAAGCAACTCATAAGTTTAAAACAACTTTCATTCTAGTGTGTCGTTATCATTTTCACGTTATATCACTGGTTGGTGCTAATCTCTCTGTGTGTCTAATTTATAAATAGCACTGTCACAGCTGTAAATAAGGAAGGGCTCCTGCATTCTTCTTACTCTGCTAATCCTCCATCAGTGAGTTTTCTGCCACTAGAGTAAAAGCCTGATGCAGACTCCTTTGAAAGCGTAGAGAGCTAGGCTTTGCTCTCAGTTTTGGGAGGGGGTCAAACCCCAAGATTAGGCAACCACACTGGTTTATTCTCAGAGAGTGTGGGGAATGTTGGTTCCTGCAGCTGGAGCACAGAGAGGTCAGGAGCTGGTCCTACAGCTTCCGAGGGCACACCCCCTCAACCTAACAGCTCCCATAAGACCCTACCTCTGAAAAATCCACGGCACCTCCAGTTAAGCACCATCAAGGGAACCAAACCTTCAAGGATGATGGTTTGCAGGACCGTTAAACAGTTAAATGGTATCCAAATGACCTTCGGGAGGCACGCGTGATTCTGCCATAAAATGTATGGGGATAGAAGAGGGCTGTTTTGGAACAGTGTGTGTGGTGACATTCCATTTAGTCAAATAAAAATAAAATATTTAAAGGTCTCTAAGTGTGTGCACAAAAGCGGCGGCAGCAATGTAAGCAGGAAACTACTTATGTAATTAAGTTAAGACAAGCAGGATGGAAAATCAAGGAAAAAGGGGAAACACTATATTTTATTGTTCATGTTTCTGTGCTACTTGAGTTTTGTTTTCCACAAGGCTGGGTCGCCTTTGCAGTGAGGCCGTCAGCATGATTTACCCTCTTGCCCAGTGTATCACGAGCGTGTTACATAACCTGTGATGGGTTAATCTAATCACAGTGTTGGATTATCTGGTGGTGGCTGGCATAGTCTAAAAATAAATGTATTCAAAATTTGGTTAAGTTAGAGTCTGCAAATGCATAAAGCAGTGAATCAGGAAAATCTCTACCATTTGGGGACGTGACTTGTTTTGAAACTCAAAATTCTTTGGCTAAGTTAAAAGACCTTGTTATGAAAATAACAGATTTTCATTTCCTTTCTAATTTTATAACTCTTGGCAGTGCAACCTGTGTTTTGCTGTGGAATGTTAGAAAAGGAAGTGAGTGCAGACACTGAGGGAGGGTATCGTGTTTGCTTTTGTTTTTTTTCCAGAATAAATCCACATTTAAGGCTGCCTAGGTGTCATGGTGCTATGAAATATGGGGGTGCCATAGAGAGGGGACTTCTGGCAGTGTGGAGAGGGGCTTTCTTGGGAGTTGCGAACTTCAGCACCTGTGTCCAAGTCACAGACAGACTGAAATAGATTGTGGACTCTGCCACAGGGAATGTTTTCAGCAGGCTTCCTGGGACGCTTGGGAGCCCATAGTGCGGAGGACAATGAGCGACGCCCGTGCAAGCACGCCACCTGGTGGGTACTCTTGGTAACTTCAGAGTGGGCTGACTTGGTTGCCGCTTGCATTTTCAGAGGGCGCGTTAAAAACAGTGGAAGACCTTACATTTGTATCTACAACTCTGCAGGATCCTTACATGAAAAGAGATGGGTGAGGTAGTTGGTGAACCACTATATGTTGTCAATAAAGGAATTTGCATGGGGAGTCTAAGAGGGCGACTTTTTAAAAAAAAAAAAACAAAGGAAGTTTCTGCAGTAAAAAAAAAAAACAGAGTAGCTTTTAAAACATCTTTTTTTTTTTGTCTCTTTGGAGGAATTTAAGACATACAAAAAGTGCACATAATGCTGTAACCATGCTTTTAATGCACCCAGAGTTGACAAATGATAGCGGGTTTTTTAATACTTCTTTTTTAACTAATAGGAACAAAATGTCCAGATAAAATCAAAGCCAATCAAAAATATTTATTTTTAAAATCGTATTTTTAATCAGCAAAGGATACTTACACATGGTTATGGAGTATAGCATGATATTCTGATACCAGTTTATACTGTCAAGTGAGTAAATAAAAGGGATGGCTAGAATAAATCCATGATTAGAGTCAGGCCTGGGGGTTCACACGTGGAATCCCAGCTACTCTTTCCTCAGAGGCTGGGACAAGAAGATGACTTGAGTCCAGGAGTTTAAGATCAACCTGGGCAGCATGGCAAGACTCCTCACCTCTAAATAGATAAATAAGTAAGTCAATTACTTAAGTAATATCCCCATACTCATTTTTTTATGAACAGAATAATAAAAACATACTCTTTCCCCATGTTTGAAATTTGTGTTGGTATTAACTAATATGGCCAAGCTGTGCAACAGGTCTTGGGCTTGCTCTTCCTAACTGAACTTGTATATCCTTTGCCTTTTATCTCACTGTTACCTGTGTCCTTCCAATATCGCCCCCCCCCCGCCCCCTGCTCTCCTGGGATCCTAAACTTTACTTCTATGAGTTTGATTTAAGAGTCCACATATAAGTGAGACCACGCAGTATTTGTCTCTCTGTGCCTGACCTACTTTGTTTAACCTGTTGTCCTCAGGGTTCACCCCCATTGTCCTTAATGACAGAGTTTTCTGCATGTGTGTGTGTGGAGGGGGCGGGTATTGCTAGTACCCAGAACCTTACATGTGATAGGCACAAACACTACCCACTAAGCTACTGCCCAGGTGCTCTTTCTGTAAAGGCTACATTGCATTCTACTGAATATATATTTCACAGGAAACTCTGAACCTATCTATCCCTAATCTCATGTGACTCTTAATTTCATTTCAATTGCTGTTATCAGTTGGGTGAATATCTTTAAGGTCCATTTTTATATTTTGAAGTTCAACTCAATACAATTCACCAAAAGACTTGTATTTGTCAGGTACTGTTTTGGTAATCTGGGATATGTTAGGGCACACAACAGACAGAGAGACTTCTATTCATAAACCTTTCACTTTAACAAGGGGGCATAAGCAATGCATTACCCTAACAAGGGGACATCAGCAGTCTGTTGTGTTAGAAGAAAAGGGTGCAGTGGGGAAAAAATAAAATTGGAATAGGTGAAGGAGAAGCAGAATTACTGTAACACATGGACAGTTTTTAGTACAAAATGGGTTGGTCAAGATAAGCCTCTTTGACAAGGGGAGATTTGAGCTGAGACTTGTAAGAAATACAGGAATTAGCTGAGAGATTTTTCAAGAAGAAAGGGTCCAGGATCGACAGGCTGTTTCTGCATTTCTGATGTGCAGTGAGGCAAGTCAGGCTGCTTTGCAGAGAGCAAGACAAAGCACAAACTAGAAGAGATGGGAGGATGTAGGCGGCTCGGGAAACTGGATCACGCCGTCACGGCAAGACTTGGGACCGGCCTTACAACTTCAGCTTTTACCCTTGAGAGAGATGAGAAGCCACCCAGGGTTCGAATTGACCAGCGCCTGAGCCAAATGAATGCTGTGCTGAGAATCCACCGTAAGGACAATGAAAGAGAGCAACCAGAAGGATATTATAGTCACCTCCAAGGAGGCCGTGGTGGGTCTAAGACAGGAGGTGAAGTGACCAGGTTCTGGGTGAGTCCTGAAAGTGAAGTCAACATTCCCACAGATTCAGAACACCAAGTAAAGGAGTCTTCTCTAAATTATTATTATTGAGGTGAAACATGCGTAACTTAAAAAGTGAGCAATTTTAAAGCCGATGATTCAGTGGCATCTATATTTTGACAAAAAGTCACAGTTGATTCACTTGGTATTAGATTTGTGCTGCTGTAACACATACCAAGGATAAATCAACTTAGAGGAAAGAAAGGTTCCTGTTGTCCATTGATTCAGAAGTTTCAGCCTGTTCCAAGGCCTAAGAGAGAGAGATGCAGTCCCCCAAGAGGATAGCAGTCAACACAGCAGGAGGTGGAGGAATGAAGACTGGTGTGCAAATCATGAGTCCCTCCCTTTTATACAGCATAAAACACTGTGGTGCTTAAAATCAGATTCTTTCGTGATGGGCTGGGGAGGTGGCTAGTAGGTAGGAGGGCTTGCTGCACAAACATGAGCACCTGAGTTTGAATCTCCAGCACTCATATAAAAAGCCTGGTGAGGGCAAGCCTGTGATCCCAGCCCTGTGAGGATGGAGACAGGAGAATCCCGAGGCCTTGCCGGCCTCCAGCCTAGGTCCAGGCTCTTCCAGAGACCCCACCTCAAAGGAATAAGATGGAGAATGACTGAACAGGACATCTGATATCCTCCTCTGGCCTCTGTGTGTGCACGGGCACGGTGTGATGCACACACGTGTGTATGCCCCCCTCCAGTCACAGTTCCCTCTTCCGGTGACCCGCATCTTAGAGAATCTGCTACAGCATGTTCTGACACAGCCGCAGCAGAGTCCCAGCATGCAGAAGGCTTTCTTCACCTATTGCATGAATGAATGGAGCTCTTGCTGTCGGGCCGCTGTCAAGGAGATGTGAGGAAAGCTTACCTTACATAGGATGTATGTTGTTCTGGTGAGGCTTCTGTCATTGAGAAGTGGGTACCTGTTACATTCTGGTACTGAACAGGACACATTCAAGTCCCTGTTTTGTTTATGGAGCTTAAATTTAAATGGTGGTAATTCATGGGAATGAGGTGAGGTCTTGAATGAAGACACTTATTGGGATGATTTTGAATTATGTGCTCAAATATAACTAAAAATCTTATTCGGGAACTGCAAATCTTATTCAGAAGTAGGCTCTTTATGTGTAAGCAGGCCCCCTTTCAGCCTCATCACATTTGAGAGATGTATGTGTAACTGTATTGTGTGTATGTGTGCATGTGTTAGTGTGTGTGCTATGCATGTGTGATGTGTGTATTTGAGTATATGTATAAGTGTGTGATGTATACTAATGTGGTATATGTATACCTGTGTGGTGTGTGTGATGTGTGGTATGTATGTAATTTGTGAATTGATGTGAATATATCTATAGTGTGTGTGTGTGTGTGTGTGTGTGTGTGTGTGTGTGTGTGTGTGTGTATTCCACTACACATATGTGGAGGTCAGAGGACAGCTTGTAGGAGTTGGTTCTCTCCTCCACGAGGTGGGATGCAAGGATGAGACTCAGGTAAGGCTTGGTGTCAAGTGCCTTTACTTACTGAGCCCCCTCACCAGCCCTAAGGTCCTCACTTTTAAACACTGGAAACTAATTCCACCATGTTGACAACAGAGCAGAAGCCAAATACAGCATCCATCCTGCAGGTGGCCAGTTTTAGAGGCCATCACTAGGCAAATGCTGTCACAACCATCACAACACCTTAGGCCATGAATACGGTGTGCAAGCCTACCTGCTGGCCTGTGCATGTGCTGTGAAGATGTTTCCATCTTCCCAGATTTTACACATTCTTAAAGTCCTGCAGAATAGTTGTGCCCAACAGAATATCCTGAAGTGATGTTGGAGTTCTGAAAGTGTGCTCTCCAGTGCTGCCACCATGCTGGGGGTGGGGGGAGTAGGGGGTGGGGGGGACAGGGACTAAGTTCTTGAGATTCAGCCCACGTGACTTAAGGGACTGAGTTTTAAATTTTATTTAATCACAATTAATTAAACTTAAATTTAGATGGCTACATGCAGCCGTGAGCTATCAAGCCTTACCTGCAGGTCCCTCACCCCTGCAGAAACCTAGCCAGGAGTTACTGACTTGTTGAACCAAATAAGGTATACCTTTGATGAAACAGTGAGTAAGGAGAAAGTCTTAGAGCAAGTCCACCCCAACACTATGACAAAATTCCGTGCCTAAATGCATGCAATTTATAAATTGAGTTGACACAGTCTTAAATAAAATATGTCTAGCCCCATCTCTTACTTATAAAGCATCCATCCCTTCAGAAAAGACTGTAAGGCCAGGTACAAATTCAGAATTTCTAGACTCCCAGAATTCTTTCTACCTTGGAACATGGTGGTGTGGGGACATCTGGCCTCTGACCTCACACAGGTCCCTGTCCCTGTCTGTGTGCAGCCTGGAAACAGTGAACTGAACCAAGCGGGAGCTCAGACGCCATCTTCCGCATCCCCTGTGTCTCCTGCGGTGTGATTTTCTTTCTCGTGAATGTGGTGGCATTGATATGAAGATACGACACAAAGCTATGCAAAACTGCCACAGGATATAAGCTCATAGAGGATTTGAGGACCAAGCTCCCCATGGGGACAAGCACTATGGTCTGACTGATGCCTTTTGGGATTCTGTGTAAGCACCCACTTCCTTGCCTACAAGTTGAAGGATAATCTTTTTTTTTTTTTTTTTCCCCTAAATGGACTTGTGTTGAATTCTTCAGGGGCAAATTAGAAGCCAACTTGGCCGCCATTCTCAATGTGCTGGAGAGCCAGAGTGAGGGACAGGTACCAGTGTGACTTTGGCCAAAGGTTAATAAGTAGAGTTCACTTCATTAAACTGCTTACTCACCATTACTGAATGTCCTGGAAGTGTGTCCTGAAAGACTTTGTGTGCTGGGATTAATCATTTATGCCTAAAGAATTAGTGAGTGGAAGATAAATTACAGACTGCTTTTAATCCATGTAAAAACAATCAGTCCGGTGGGTTCCATCCGATTGCAGTCATTAGTTTCAAAAATCAAGCATAAAGTGTATCTAGATTATCATTCCAATAAAACCTTTCAAGTGATTTATGCACTCTGGTATTAAAGTAGATAAAAGAGAGATAAAAGCAGTAGTCACACTTTTTGCACACATCAGTTGGAGGACAGCTGCTGAAGCTTTACTTTTTGTTTTGTCTGCTATAAGGCCTCATGGAGCCCAGGCTAGCTTCAGACTCACTATATAGCCAAGGCTGGTGTTGAACTCTTGATCTTACTACTCCTACATCTGGATTTACAAGCATGTGATATCACAGCTAGCTCTGAAGTGTGTTTTGGACAACAGATGTATTATTATTATTATTATTATTATTATTATTATTATTATTATTATTATTATTATTGTTGTTGTTGTTATTATTATTATTATTATTATTATTATTATTATTATTACTATTATTTGGTTGTAGGCATGCATGCCAGGGTTACCACTGGTAGTAAAAACCATCCTGTTACTGGCATGCTACCCTTACACGTTACAGCTCCCTCTTGTGGTAGAAAGGGCCAGGTACACAGCATATCTGACTTGAAGGAGACAAATTGGTTCTGGGTAGAACTGGAAAGTGATCACTGGAATTGGGATGGTCTGCAGAGACTGCCTATGTGTAATTCACATTTTCCCCTGAACACAGACTCCTCATTTTCTGGAGGACTCAGTCCCCCAAAGCACTGTGATACATGATTGCAACTGCCTTGCCATGGCCATGTTAACAGTTTACGTTGCCTCCTTAACTTCTTTCCTATTGTGGTCAGGTTAGAAACTATCTTGTTTAATTTTTGTATCTCAGAAATGATACATTAATTAATGTCAATGTAAATATTTTGCTAAAATGTGTTTCCTCGATGCCACTCTTTTTGTACATGGGGATGCTTGGCAACCTTGGGAGTGGTTTTAGGAAGTGATTTCTTCTTCTTCTTCTTCTTCTTCTTCTTCTTCTTCTTCTTCTTCTTCTTCTTCTTCTTCTTCTCCTCCTCCTCCTCCTCCTCCTCCTCCTCCTCCTCCTCCTCCTCCTCCTCCTCCTCCTCCTCTTCCTCCTCCTCCTTCCATCTCTGACCTGTTTTTGCCTTTGCCAACAACTGTTAGATCCATTGAAAGAGAAACCTTTGAAACAGTACTAAGAACTGAAGGGCGCCCCTCCATGCTCTATGATTCTTAGACACAGGTGACTTGAGTGAGATTCCATTTGAAGGCGCCATCCTGCCTGTGTGATAGACTCTATAGTCACTGGTCAGTGAAGGCTCTCCAGCATGACAGCTTGGGGTGTTTGCGTTGATGGGGCTGGGAGGAAATGCATGAGTCTGAACTTATCAAATGCCACAGAACAGCACGGAGACAAGTCAGGAGCTTGGGATTGGGGATCGCAACTGGACACAAGCAAAGCAGGGAGAGAACAGGCCAGGCTCTCTCTGTCCTCTGGGGAGCAGGGCAAATGAATGTTAGGGTGCCACTTGTGAGTAACTGAAAGTCTTCCCTTCTTCCCTTCCTCTACATTCCTGCCTGCAGGAGAGCCCTGAATTGAGTGGGTGTCACCACAACTGTAGAAGGCTCCAATCTTGTGACTGCACGTTAGAACCTTTAGTAAATTTTCCATTCATGTAAGACTAACCAATGCTCTAAACTATTGAACTGGTGAATGATGAGTCCTCCATAGAGAGGGGTAATAATTTTCCTGTTAGGCTTCTCAAATACGTTTTAAATACCTTTTAAAGGTGCAATAAAGATTTCATTAAAAAGATAAAACTTGACTGTAAGAAAATGCTGAATGAAACAGGTGCTACTAATACACGTTTTGTCTTTGTTCAGATGTCAAGTGCCATCAGTTAGGTGACTTACAAGCAATGGGAGTTTGTGGCTCAGTGTTGTAAGCTGAGAAGTCTGAGATGAGGGAAGGCTCTGGCAGCTTAGGCTTCTAGTGAGGGAAACCTTGGTCTCTACTTCTGAGATGGCACCTTTTCACCATCTAAGAAGTGGGTGTGCTCATGGCAAGAGGGGCAAGCAGACTCCCTTGTGTCTTTTATAAGGGCACATGTCACCTCCCAAAGTCCCACCTCCTCCTCTGAATACTATCAAAATGGAGGATCAGGCTTCAGCTGTGAGTGTTGAGGAGGAAGGCAAGAGTCAGACCACAGCCTCTGTTTTCCCACTTCATCGATCTGAGGTGTTTCGTTATTTCAAGTGGATGTTCCATCTGGGAAGATTTGTGGAAGGACGTGGTTCCAGGACTGCAAGGAAAACACTGGCCTATTGGCTATCCACATTCGCTTTAATGAAAATATACAAACTTCTGATTTATAGAAAAATTCCACCATTTTTTTATGCTTCTCTCTGCAAAACTTTAAATTTTTCTTACTGTTGATATCTGGGGCTCAGACAGTGCAATGTGATTCAGTGACTCAGTGTGGTCTACCCAAATCAGGTGAAGTTTAACAATTTCAAAGAACACAAGTGTTCATCTCTTTTTTTTTTAATCAGTAGAATTCTATTTCTCCCAAAAGGCAAATGATTATGTGGAAATCTTTTCCCATCATCTCTTACTGGAAAAAAAAAGCCTCTTTCTTAGAAAAAAAAATGCCAATATACTGTGTGAACATTTCTCAGTCATGCAGACAGACCACTGATCCTAACTCTACTCATGTTTGTGTGGGACTCTGACAAAGCCATGGAGACAGCAAGTACATAGTGAGGTTTAATGCACTTTCTGCCTGCAGCCTGGCATTTGGTCCCTGGGGAGGAGGAAGGGAATTGCAGAGACAGTGGAGACTGAGCAAGGGTGTCTAAGGGGACAATTGAGAGCACATTGTGTGCAAAGCCAGGTAGCAAGGCTGAGCACAGCGTTTCAAGGGTGCTGTGATTGTTCTTTGCAACTAAATATAAGGTCCCTGTGGGGTGCGGTAGGAGAAGAAGCATCAAGAGTGCCTTTGTGTATGATATTAAACAGCTCGGAGGAGAATAATCTTAGTGTTGTGTTAGTTACCAGTAAGGCTTAAACTTGAGAATTTTAAACAGAGTCCAGGGTGCAGAATAGAATGCTTGCTGAGCACTGGAGGCCCCTCCAGCACAACCAAAACAACATGTGATTAAATGCATGATTGGTAGACGTGTGCCTGCCATGATGGCAGGAGAGTTTGTCAAGGTTGAAGCCATCAGAGGCATTTTCTGGAGAAGAAAAGACAGTGTTTCCCTAATGGTGTGTTGGTGACTTCCACTGTTTGTAAGGACAAAGGTCTGTGGAACAGATAAGGAAGAGTTGAGGCTGTGCACCCATGTGTCTTTAAGGAGCGGATTAAGTAACAGCCCAAAGCAGGCAATGTGGGTCATCCCAGCTAGGGAACAAGTATCTGACTTTCCAGAACTTCAGGGTGACACTTTGTAGGTGTTGTAAGTACCCAGAATGTGTCTAGCATAGAAGCACCAAGCTACATCTTGTCCAGGTACCATCTTCTCTGAGTACCCTATTTGCCCTCCCCACCAGCTTCTCTCTTCAGAAGGACAGCTGCCCACGAGGAGCAGAAATGTGAGTGGATGCTCCAGAGTGTTGAGTCAGCTACTTCTAGATGCCATCTGGGCTGATAAATGCTACAGACTTTTCTACAAGCTCAGATTCCTTGGCCACTGGCATGAATTTTGGTCCTTGGCTTAATCTGTTCGGAGACAATAGCTTACCTGTGCTGGAACTTACTCCTGGTCTTTCTAGATCTAATTAGAAGTGTGTCTATTACCTCTGTGCACCTGTGTGGGAGGGGTGTGGTGTCTGTGTGGGTGGAGGCAGGCTCACCCACACATGTAGATTTTGACATAAGAATATCTTCTTCAACCATTTCTCCACCCTTGTTTTTTGAAGCACAATCTCTCACTGAGCCTAAGAGTTCACCTTCTTGACTAGACTGGCTGATCAGCCTGTCTCAGGGATGGATCTACCAGCCTCTGCTTCTCAGTTCTGGGATCACAGGCACATGTACTGTGTCTGGCTGTTTCTGCGAGTGCTGGATTTGGACTCAGGTTCTTATGTTTGCGCAGTAAGCACCTTGCCCACTGAGCCATCTTCCCAGATCCCCAATATTACCTCTTTGATGAGAGGAAAGGCAATTATGAAAGGAATTCAGTGTCACCTAGAGTACTCCTCTAGTAAATAGTAAATAGAGTGACATGGATTCTGTGCTGGGAGTGATGAACATGGTTAGCTGCCCTGTTAGAACTTAACAAGAGGGGAACAGAAGGCAGGCAATGATGATTTCACCATCAGTACAGCTTTTACTTATATGTAGTCCTACCGAGGAGCTGAACTTTGGACGGGGTGTTGTCACTGTTGGGTGCTAGTGTAGTGATTCAACACTCTGAGAAGGTACACACAAGCAACAGAATACAGTCGACATAGGAAAAGGAAAATGCCCATTAGCTTACTACGATACCAAAGCACAAGCTAGATGAATGCATTTTAGGAAAGAAAGTTCAAGTTTATTCTGGAAGATATGCAGTCTCTGTGGAGAACTTTTCTTCCCACCTGTCCAGATCTGACAGCCTCACGGAATGAATTAGTCTGATGTTTTTTTGCATAACTCCCAGACGCTGTAACCACAGATCGCTCAGCAGCCCAGTTCCTAGTCTAGGTAGGATTCTCCTTTTCTCTGATTGGAAAGCAGTTGTTTTTTGCTCAGGTTGGTGGCATGTGGCCATCTACACCTTGAGTGCCTGCATCTCCCGTCTCCCTGGTCAGTGTGAGCCGGGTGCTGTGATTCCACCCCAGGAAGCTGCACGGCTGTTCTCGACTGAAGAGGAAAAGCCAAAGAAATGTGATTGAGTACAGCAGCCCTCCGTGCTCGCTAAAATGCTGACTGGGGGGCCTGTGGTTCTCAGACCGTCTTCCATGGGAAATGCTGAGAGCGCAAGCTGCAGCCCTCTCCCTTCGAGCTTCGGCTGGCTGATTGCCAGAGCATCCAGGCCAGCAACTGAGGGACTGAAATATAGCCGGTGGCGAAACATTTGCACCACATGAGACCTGCCCTGCCTCGGAAGGCTCCAGTGGCCGTGGGAAGCAGCAGATCAGCACCAGCTGGGGCAGCTAGACTCTGAAAGGCATCTCATCGCAATGGTAAGGCTCTTGGGAGTTTTCTGCAGACCTCATTTGTAACCTGGGGTCGGATGATTATCGGCTGTTGGTGACCATGGCTACTGACAATGAACAATCACTTGAGCTCTGGGACATGGTCAGTTATCACCAGAGGGGAAGGGATGCCCTTCAAACCAGAGCCTGGTTTTTTTTTTTTTTTTCTTAAATGACACCTTTCCTGCCAGGGGTAATGGGTAACTGTGCCTCGTAATTAATAGTAATTAATGAGGAGTACTTGCTGGCCTCTGTCGGAGAGTGAAGCTTCCATGCGACCTGGAATTTCAGCCCTGCCTAATGCTGTGTCTGAGTACACCTTTCCCTCTGAAAACAGCTTTAATTTCCGTGTGACTCTTCAAGGAACTGGTGGGTTGTCATCCCGATGTTTCCGTGGGGGCGCAGACCCTTTGTCCGGAGCCGGCTTGCTTTGCTGCCTCCTGAACTCTCAGTGTTCTGTGAGCCTCGCACTCTCCTGCATACACTCCACAGTGCTGGAGACAACTTCTAAGCGTCTTTGTTTTTTAACTGTTGTATGCAGGTGACAGCAACAGGAGCCTCGAGGTCAAGGGAAGCTCTGTGGGACTTTCGAGAAGTTAGTTCAATTCGCTCCACACATTGTCAGAGCAAAGTGCACCTTACCATAAACACAGAGTCTTAGAATCTGCAGAGGACATGGCAAGAGGCTGTTTCGTAGTCTCTGCTGCCTTTGCCGCTTTTCCAACTGCTTTCCTAGTCGTCCTTGACACGGAGGTGGGGGGGCGCGGGTTGGGGAGGTGACACAATGGAAGAAGAATCAGTATTAACAGTGAAGCACTTAAGTGTTTTCTTTAAAGAATTAAAGGGTGAAAGATGTTGGTAATAACAAGATTATATAACATTTAAAAGAAAACAAAAACTATAATTGCATAGAAGGGATGCCTGAAATATATTTATCTAACTGCACAGCTGATGAGTGGGAAATAATTATTCTGTTTATAATCCAGATGAATGAAGAGACCGTTGATGGAGTGTGGGGATTTTTAGATGCATGTCTGTCTTTCCAACTATTCAGAAAAGAGGAAACTGACTTCCAGAGATATCTCACTTCCCTTGCTGTCCCCCTATGGGTCCCCAGGTCACTCCTACATATGCAGATCCAAGAAAGGAAGCTGCAATGGCAAGGTCAAGGTTCCCAGTCTCTTGTGGATGTCTGCTGCCATTCATCCTGTAAACATTTGAGCAGCTTCTTTGACCTGTTGAAAACAACAAGTCTCATCCATTTCTCCCCAGCCATCGGAGTAGGAAAACAAAATGAAACAAAAACAAAAACCCATAATCAGCATTCCCAACCTGAAGATGAAATGGGACTCATAGTGCTTTGATGTGTTCTGCTGGAATTCTTGAAGCATAGTGATTTTCTTTTTCTTCTTTTCCCCCGAGAACATTCGTTTAGGGATTACCAAGGACCAGGCTGAATGTAGGGAGTGCTCTGCCAACACACTGGGCACAGACACAGACATAAACACAAGGTCAGTCTTGTACAGTTCAGACAGAAGATGAGGAGGTAATCGGGCTGAGACTGATGAACTGCAGTAGTAAACTTGCTGAATGAAGGAATGTGGATCCCTAGTGACAGCAGACTTAACCTTAGGAATTGGGAAGAAGGTGTAATATGGATTCTAGCTTCAAGATGATTGTGTCTAGCCATCCTCTGGGCATGTCGATTAATTGCTGTTGAGAAATTTCGAAAGAACTCCCTAGTTATAGCCAGTCTAAATGGGCTTTTACAGGGAAGACATCCTAAGCAGTAATCCCAAGTTCTCATCTGAAAACTGTGAGTTGGAGGTGAGGCAGTCTGCGATTGGAAGGGAAAATTAGTTCATCATGAAGTCCTTTCCATAAGGGAAGAAACCAATCAGGCTTCTCATTACACAAACTTGCCCAGATTTCCTACTTCCCAGAGAGAAGACACTGCTTGGAAGGCTCTCCTTGACCTCCTTACAACAGGGAGCTTGTCGGGGCTTGCTGTGTGTTATAGCAAAAATCAGTCCTTCCAGGACTCTGGCCTCTGATTACTTTTTAAAATTTGTTTTATTTAGAAATGTGAAGGACATATATTCCTGCATGGTTGCAAACAATTTAGGGTTATTTCAAAGCAAAGGAAAATTGTGGGTGCTCTCAAATAGTAGTTGACAAACATGAACTTGGTAAATTTTAGCCTTGTCTTTAAGTATCTGTTTTAGAATTATTTATACTTGCATCAATGGAAGGCGTGCTGAAGTGCTAGCTGAACACACCGCTAGCTATTCTTTGATTTTACATTGTGTGTGCGTGTGTTTATGTGGACTTGCACACATGTGTGCGTGTGTGAGGAGGCCAGAGGTTGGCATTGATTGTCTGCATTAATCTCTCTCTGCCTTTTTGTTGTTGTTGAAACAGGATCTCTTACTGAACCTTGCGTTCACTTGATAGACTGGCCAGTGAGCTCCTCTTGGCTTCTCCTGCCTCAGCACTAGAAGGTTCAAATGCACATATTTGGCACTTCCATGGGTCTGCATGCTTGCACAGGCTGTCACTTTATGAACTGAACCATCTCCCCATACAGAATCCCTCTCTACTCGTCACACAGTCTTGCAAGCCTCCAGGAGAAGAGCCAGACCTAGACAAGCCCTTGGCAGTAAATTACCGAACCTTTTGTAATCCAGCCCCCAAACTGAACTCTTCTTTGACATTTCTCCTCTCTTCCCAATGTCACCTGCTCAGGTTTCCCTGCCATTTGTGTGTTGCATTTGTCTGGCTTGGTTCATCGGATGAAATAGCTAAAACAAGCTAACTTGGTAAAGAAAGGGTGTTTATTTAGCTCCCAAATCTGGAGGTTCCAATGACTCGGTGTTGGCATCAGCTCACGTCTGGGACGGATTTCATGGTGAACAACACCATAGTGACAAAGATGAGTGTGAGACCAAGGGGCCGTGCTACCAGGCAGAAAGGTGAGGTCTTAGTGTCAGCCTCAGCTTTTACAGTAAATTGTTCTATTGAGGTCCGTGTCGAGGGTCCTACAAGAACTGCCTTGATCCCTTGAGGCTCTCAGAGACTGAAAGGCTTTGCCTCAGGTCTCAATTCCCCCTCACATGCCGCCCTGAGAATCCAACACACAAAGTCTTTGGAGCGAACTGCATCCAAACTGTCCAAACTATCATCTAATTAGGATTGATGGGAGACAGGAGAAGGAAACCAAAGCAGGCTATGATGTAAAGAAGACATTTGCCCCCACTGGCCACTGATCAGACGCTGAGTGTGAAAAGAAGCAAAGATCTGCATGCAGAGCAAGTAGCTCAGGGCAAGTGAAGGAAGGGCCCCTTGAGATTCATGCGCCACTGGCCAGGGTTCCTGCATCACTGGCCAGGGTTCCTGCATCACTGGCCAGGGTTCCTGCTTTAGTCTCTTCAGGTTGTTACAGCAAAATGCCTTCCACTGGGACCTTACAAACAATACAAATTCATTTCCTACCCTTCCAGGGACCTCAAGTCCAAGCTCACATCTCCTGTACATTTAGTGTCTGGTGATGCTTCATAGATAATGTATTCTGGCTGTGTCCTCACAGGCTGGAAGAGGCTAGCTTGTTCTTTGGGCTGCTTTATAAAGGTACTTATCTCATTCCTATGGCAAATACCATAGGGCCTCATTGCCTCCCAAATGCTCACCTTATGTTATTACCATACTGAAGATTGGGATTCAGTGTAAGATGATTGGTGAAAAAAAAACATTCAGATTAGTTGATTAATAAATTAAAGATAGAAATAAAGAAAGGAAAATATGAGAGTATATTTCTATGTATCATATACTACATCACATCATATATAGATATATCTACACATGGTATATATTATTCTGTATGTTGGACCATAGATAACGGGCAATAAAGTGCATATCATATAGTTATATATGAAATATTTTCATACACATATGTTTCTCTGCTTTCTGTCATTGAGGACATTCATGTACACACACACACACACACACACACACACACACACACACACACATACTCACACAATATGAATTCAATACTATAGCTTATTATCCAAAGTCTAATGAAGTGTCTTGAAGTGATTTAATATTTGCCTCAACAGTGTAGTGTGTTCTGTGAGGACCCTGTAGGCTCAAAGTATGAAATGGCCTTTTGATTGTGTTTCCAAAAACAGACTGTAGACACAGAGGATCAGAAGAACAGAGGAATACAGAATGTTGTTCACATGTCCACAGGTTGTAGGTTTAGGGGCTGATGTGTAGGGGACAAATTGAATACAGCTAGAAATTAGCGGTGACTGCAGTATTGTTTTCTGAGTAACTTGGAACCATACAGGTGATAGAAGGAAAGGTGTGAAGGACAATGAGTCTGTATAGAAGACCTCCTTATCCCCAGCCCCAAACCAAAGCACGGATGAAAGGTGTGCACAGTCTCAAGAACACAGACAAGTTACTGACCGTTGGGAAAGAGGAACTGAATGTGTTGTTTGGCTCTGAGTTTCTTCTTAAAGATCATGCCAAGAGTATTAAAAAATTATAAAACACATGCCAACCGTATAATGAGAACAAGTGTTTCTCTTATTTATTTTTTGTAGTATTTTGAGAAGGGCCTACTCACGAGGCTGAAAATAAACAAATTGGGACTTGATTCATATTTTCATCTGATGGAGCAGCTTCATGGACACCGATGCTCCACCATGGGTGCTGTGCTGGTCCCATCAGGTGGAGAGACAAAAGAACACTCCATGGGGGTATTGGAGAAAATGCCATTGACCTAGTTGATGACTATGACTCTTTTGCCTGATGTTGAGTGGCAGACACAAGACTTAGAACCAAGACATTAGTTAGCTGATAGCGAGAGTTTAAATAGACTTGAGACAAATGAAATCTCTAACAGGATGCTGGGAACCTTTGTTGATATCTTCATCCCTGGCTGCAGCTGAAATGCCTTTCCTTAAATGTGAGCACCATGGCAGCATGGCGGCTTCCTTGGCTGTCTTGGGCTGAGCTTGCCTTGTAGACCCTCCCCTTCCCTTTCTGTCTTCTTGTTTGAATATTCTTCATTGATCGGCACCACAGGCTCCCGCTAGTGTTCCTTGGACATCAAGGAATTTAATCCTTGATTAAGTACTACAGTAGATGAACAGTCTTCCCAATTTACACCCTATCACTAGATGTAAGACTTCCCCAGCTTTGATCATTGATCATGGAGATTCTTTGCAAAACTGCTTATAATTTAACTATAATACCAGTGAAGAAAAACCAATACTCATTTATCCAATCTAACACTTGGGAAGAATTGCCTATGTAAATTTGTGTGCTAATGCATTAACCAATAATGAATTGGTTTTTTTAAGGCACAGAAAATTAAATACTACACAAAAATTGATTTTGCTGAATTTTGGACTGTATACATTTCTTCTCCCTGCCCATCTTCTTATTTATTTTTTTTTTTTGGTTTTTCGAGACAGGGTTTCTCTGTGTAGCTTTGCGCCTTTTCCTGGAACTCACTTGGTAGCCCAGGCTGGCCTCGAACTCACAGAGATCCGCCTGGCTCTGCCTCCCGAGTGCTGGGATTAAAGGCGTGCGCCACCACCGCCCGGCCCCATCTTCTTAATTTGTTTGGCATGTTGATTTACTTAGGCAGGACCCTTTTAGTAAAAATGATCTGTTAAGCTAATATAAGAACTGGAGAACATTCATAAATCATAAATGTACAATGCACATGCTTGTGAAATGAGCATGCAGCTCAGAGAATACACAATCGTGGGCTTCCAGAAGCTAGGGTGCAACCTCTCACAGTCTCATTTACAACCCTCAAGTTCAGGTCTATTTCTTTTTTGAGCTTTATATGTACTTTTTTGCTTTTACTTTTAAAAGTAAGTGAATGGTCTCATTGCTTAAAATTCCATTAGTGGATGCTGCCTGTACATAGGGATGGGGAGTGAGCTCTCCCCACTGCTGACAGTGGTAAAATTGGGGGATAGTTTAGACTTGTCTTATTGTTCTCTATTTTATTTTATTTTTCTGAGACAGGGTTTCTCTGTGTAGTTTTGGTGCCTGTCCTGGATCTCGCTCTGTAGATGAGGCTGGCCTCGAACTGACAAAGATCCACCTGCCTCTGCCTCCCGAGTGCTGGGGTTAAAGGCGTGCACCACCAGCGCCGGCTGTTCTCTCTTTTAAATGACTCTTCCTATGAGCATGATTATAAATCTTCTACAAAGAAAAAAATCATACAAACATTTTTTGCAGGGATTGTGTTGCTTAGAGGAAGCCCTTGGGGTGGTGCCCTAGAATTGGCTCAATCAGAACACCCCATGTATTCCCTGAAGACCGAGGCCAGGCCACTCTGGAACCCCAGGCTATTGGTTCTGAGGCCATCAGAGAGTCGCTAAGTGGTCAGCAGGAAGGCCATTCCCTCTTGCCTTAGAATGAAGTCAGGGCTGAGCTTGCAAAAGTACCACAGACTTTTAAATAGAAGAAATAAATTATAAATCGCAAGGACTAAAGTATGTCACAAGTTAATTTCTGCATTTCTTTATAAGAACTCAGAAATAATTCAATAGCTTTTTGAGGACTGTCATATTGAGATATAATGGATGCTTTGGCCTTGGCAGAGGCTCGGTTACACAAAGTTGCCGTGTTCCAGTGTCAGTCACCTTGGACCTCTGAGGACTTTTCTCTCAAAGCTTACTATTACTCTTAACCTTTCCTTGTTGTTATTGTTTTGTTTGTTTTTGGTTTCTTTAGTTAGGGTGTCGGTATGGAACACAGGCTATCCTGGAACCTGGGATCCTGCCTCAGCTTTCCCCACTGTCGGAATTATAGGAGTGAACTATCCTGCCTCATTTACTAGTGCTTTTAAATGTGCCAAAGTAATATATACTCAAAAGCCAGGAAACACAAATTTTTGTTTTACTTTAAGGGAAGATGGGAAAGAGCTTGTAATTCCAAATGTAAAGATAACCTAATATGTAATAATGAAGCAAGAGAAGCTTAGCAAGCCAAGTTAATTTTAATTATATATATATATATATATATATAAAATTTTTTCCTGAGCTGGAGAGATGGTTCAGTGGTTAAGATTGTTTGCTGCTCTTCCAGAAGACCCAAGTTCTGTTCCCAGAACCCCAGTCAGGTGGCTCACAAACTGCCTGTAACTCCATCTCCAGGAGATCCTGCCTACACACACACACACACACACACACACACACACACCACAGTCACACTAACTAACTAACTAACTAACTAACTAACTAAATCTTTAATAAACAAATATTTTCTTTTTCAGATTTCCAAAAATGCCCATGATAATTACAGAATATTAATAACATGCTGAAAAGAAGAGTGAGATCATGCAGGACCAGCAAGTGCTGGCTGCCAGGCTTTATTCTTACACGTCTACACTTACACATATACAACGCACACACATGCACAAGTTTCACACACACATGCACAAGTTTTGGTAATGACTGTTAGTAAAGTTTCCATTTTTGCCTATGTCATTACCACTTTTAATTTGTGCTCTTAGTGACACTATTATTCAATTTTCTATTTCCTTAACAGATTCTAAGTGTCCATGGGTAGGGACCATGGCCCCTCTCATAATCTTGATGACCACAGCTGAATGTTATACAGATATTTCATGCTGAAAGTTGAATGTTATGCATATTGATTAGCCCTGGATTTTTTCTGCATACATTTTTTCATCTTTCTTTCCATTCTAATAAATGCAGTTCTCTGTCATCATTTTTAATGCACATAAATGTTTTTTTTCTGAATTTTCCTCTAGTTCATTTTTTGTTTTTGTTTTTTTAATAATAAGACTGTGTCTTTGAACATCCACATCTCAGCAGTTGCCAGTCAGATCTGATAACTACTGACTCCACATCAAGAGGGCAAATGATCGGATTTAAAAGTGTTAAACCAAGTGTACTGGCACATGTTTGTCAACTCAGTACTTGAGAGGTAGAGGCAAGAGGAGGAGGAGGAGAGTAAAGCCAGGGTGGGCTGCAAGAGACCGTCACAAACTAATAAGAAAGTGTTTTAAATGGACTGTGGACAGGGCCGCAGGAGGGGGCAGGGAGAGGAAGAGATGAACATTTTTCTAGAGATAGAATTCTGTGTTTAGTTTGTGGGTTGTGTTTAATCTGAGCACAGAGAGGGGGCTAGGAGTCAAGGAAGGGAAATGCGGATGGGTCCAGCAGAATTTAACCTCAGATGCTTTGTAACCCAAATCTCTGACTCTGAAGCTGGACCACCTTGAAGCACATGGGTCTCTTGCCCAGCTTTGTTCTTCCTTTGGTTCTGATGGTCCAGATATAACGGCTTTTGCAAATGGATTATAGTCTGCCCTTGACTAGGCTTAGAATGCAATTAGCCTTGTTTAATGAATGCTCAGTCTCTAAGCATTGCACACTAAGCATGATGATTGAGGAATGGTGCTCAGGAAGGGTGTAGCCTGTCTACCCTTGGTGTGTAGAGATATCATTCCAACTTACCCACTCAGGACAGCATAACTGACTGGTCTCGCTTAAGTCATGTCCCACTAGTAGCCTGCTGTCAAGTTTCTAACAGCTGGGAAAACCATCCCTTGCTCCTTAGAATGACTTAAAACCATCCACTGCCTAAAACAGGATGAATCATAAATTCTACTTTTAAAACTTCCCAACAAGTTGCTTTGTGTAACCTGAGCTTGTCTAGTCAATCACAGATTGAAGTGCATCCTGGGATTTGCTTGTCAATATCGAGGACAGAAGACCTACGAAGACCTTGTTTGAAACATTTCCCATTTCTACTCATTATTCACAAAGGTATTTAAAGAATTGGAATTTAGGGGGGAAAATATCACACAGTGTGGGCCCCAGCCTTCAGTAGCTGTTTAGAATGTACAATGACACCAGTCTCCCAAACTGAACTCTGGTCGATGTAGAATTTAGGGCTACCTGAGGCTTCCCATATCTCTATTTCTCTTTCTCTCAATACCTATGCAACATAATGATTTTTGCTTTGCTTTTTTTCCCTTCAAAAATGTGTTTAGTATTTAGTGCAAGCATGGCCTTATTTTTGAGAACTGGGGTTTAAAGAAAGGCTCTGAATTTTATACATAGGAGGACACAGAACACATAAATGTATGCCTACAGTAATAGTGTGGTGTCCCAGCCAACTGGTGCTCAAATTTGGATTCTAAGAGTCCCCTCAAAGCCACCTGTTGACAGCTTGATCTCCAGTATAGCATTGTTGGAAGGTTGTAGGACTTTTAAGAGGCAGGGCCTAAGTAGAGGTCTGGTCATTGGAATGGATAGTGAATCTAGGCCCTTCCTCTCCTCTCTTTACCATGAGGTAAGAGCTTTGTTCTAATGTATCGCGTCACAAGGGTGTGATCCCTCATCACAGACTCAAAGTAACGGGGCCAATAACGCATGAACCCAAACCTTCAAAACTGAGCTTTCCTGAGAGGGAAATCAACCCTTTTCTTTTTCCAAGTTGCTTATCTTGGGTGTGTATGAAAGTAACAGAAAGCTGACCAATGGGTGCACGCAAACAGCCATTTCTGTAGGAACAGGAGCAGGGAGAGCCTTCTTCCTTCTCCCTGGCTTCCCTTGTTACTGCTTCGGTAGCAGGTGTCTGTGGCCTGCAGACTGCTCACCAGCCAGCAGCCACTTGTCTCCCACAGCCCAGGCATACAAATACACCCCATTTCCCCTGCTTTCCCAGCGACTGCGTTTAAAGACTGGGTCGGTTGCATGTGACTTTCCCAGGCCTGCCATAAGCACCCCTTACACCTTTTTGGCCACTGACTGGAGTGCTTGTAAGCCGTGTCATGAAGGTGGCAAAGCTATCCTCAGCTTCCGTCTTCGGGTGACCCTACTATGTGAAACCCGCTTCTGCTTTCACATCTGCCCCTGACTTGATTTCTGCATGAGCAAAAAGTAACCTAGCTGAGCCATTGTTCATCTTTCTTTCGTTTCTTTTCTTTCTTTCTTTCTTTCTTTCTTTCTTTCTTTCTTTCTTTCTTTCTTTCTTTCTTTCTCTCTCTCTCTCTCTCTCTCTCTCTCTCTCTCTCTCTCTCTCTCTCTCTCTCTCTTTCTTTCTTTCTGTTTGTTTTTTGAGACAGTTTCTCTGTGTAGTTTTGGTGCCTGTCCTGGATCTCGCTCTGTAGCCCAGGCTGGCCTCAAACTCACAGAGATCCCCC
Source organism: Peromyscus californicus insignis (assembly GCF_007827085.1). Classification (NCBI taxonomy): domain Eukaryota; kingdom Metazoa; phylum Chordata; class Mammalia; order Rodentia; family Cricetidae; genus Peromyscus; species Peromyscus californicus. Next base: position 60,975,751 of record NW_026294436.1, on the reverse strand, counting down.
TGGCTCTGCCTCCCGAGTGCTGGGTAAAGGCATGAGTCACCACTGCTCCGCCATTCTCTGTTTCTTTTTTTTTTTTTTCTTTTTTTTTTTTTTTTTTGGTTTTTCGAGACAGGGTTTCTCTGTGTAGCTTTGCGCCTTTTCCTGGAACTCACTTGGTAGCCCAGGCTGGCCTCGAACTCACAGAGATCCGCCTGGCTCTGCCTCCCGAGTGCTGGGATTAAAGGCATGAGCCACCACTGCTCCGCCATTCTCTGTTTCTTACAGCAGTGAATGAGCCTTGGTTTAGCCTCCTAGGTTTAGACTTCATAGCAGGTGAAGAGGATGTAGCAATGTCCAGGGGAAACAAAGTTTCTGCTTGTGATTTGGGTCTTCATGGGGGGGAGGAAACAGAAAGCATGGAAAGAACAAACAGAAACTTTACATCTGGGGTTAAGTACTATAGCAGAGAAAATTAACAGGGCGAGAAGGTTGTTAAGTCCCAGAGAAGCCACCTGGCTTTGTGTGAAATGTAGGTCTTTACTCTTAAATAGGAGTTATTACATTCTGAAAGGAGGAAAATAAGTATTGATGAAAAATCACAGAAATGCACGACAGCATCCCACACTTACCTTTTAAATCTATCCTCACCGTTTCCATGAAAACTCAAAGGCAAAACCAGAAACATCGGCAGGTTGTGTTACTCTGGTGGTCATTTAGGATGTGCAGTTTGGGAAAGTGTCCTTGAGGGTTCTTGAAGATCTCAAAGGCTAGTGATGGTTGCACTCCATGGCCCCAAGTGGCTTAATATCGATTTTTTTCCTTTTGATGTCTTTAATGATCAAAGGGAAAAGAGCATTGAATAAGGGACACTGAGGGGGTTTCCATAAAATTTGAATGACCCCTTGTGAAACAGGAGTTTGAGAGAGGCACTTCCTTTTCCCTTAATAGTCTTCAAAATGTGGGTAAAATTAGGACTTTGATTTTACATTGAAAGCACAAACTTACCTGTGTCACAGGTTAAAATCTCACTCACGGAAGATTTAAAAAGAAAAATCTGAGATATGGAAGCATGCTCAGAAAGACCTAAGTTGATTTTTAAATTAGTATTGTGAGCAACTAGGGTCTTCTCCCTGTGGAGAGTCTTCCCACAGGGCTTCTCTGTCTCTCCCTCTCTCACATCTCCTCTTAGGTGTCAGCTCCCTTCCTTGACCCCTGGGCTCCGTCTGGACTGAGGGTTCCAGGTTATCAGCAGCATCTACTTTAAAGAAATAAAGGAGGAGACACAAATAGCGAAGTAACAGAGGAGTTCACTCAGAAGCAAAGGCAAACACTGCCAGGGAGCTGCAGCCTCTGCACGGGATTTGCTCAAGAGCCCCGGTCACTGCTGAAGACTTCCCTCTGTGGGCCCTGAAAGGAGGAGTGGGTTGTGTGGGGTGGGGTGGCGGTTCTGTTTCAGTAGACAGTCTTGGCTTACTGCATGTGTCCTTTTCTATGATGTATTTTATTTTAATCATACGCATACTCAACCATGCATAGGCACAAGATGATAAATACGGGTGTTTCCCCTAAAAGTTCACATAAAGAACATAGTTTGCTTTACTACACAAACACTTAAAACTGCGCCAGGCTGGACTGGTGCACTGTCCCCAGTTCCAAGATAGGTCCCAGGATGGATTTGACCACAAACAAGGAGTCACTAGAGGCTGCTAGGGAGTAACTAGGAACTGTTGGAGTGGAGTGTCCTGTTGCTTTGTTTGGAGAGGGTATGTGTGTATCTCAAAGCAGGTAGGAGTCACATGTTGCTGAGCTATTCCTGCAAACTCTCTATCTCAGTTCTCCTGGTTTTCCCTGAAGACTCCTGCTCACAGCACCTTCATTAATAAATCAGTACACAAGACTGTCTCTCACTAGACCTTCTGACATAGCCGTCAGATCTAGGCGACTGGAGTGTCTGCACCCCACCCTCAGATACTTCAGGGAACACTGTAATGCACACCCCACCCTTCTCTGTATAGACACTGATTCAATTCACCGTGTCTGGGAGCACAGCTTATCCTGGTCAAATTTCCACTTATCATGGTTCACGTGCGGACCTAAAACAATGTCAATAGGTAGACGAGGAATAGCAGTCTGCCATCCTCCACTGAGAGACCAGCATTTACACATACCTTCTTCTCATCTACACAGCCCTGCTCTTCAGGTCTAGCCTTACAAATTTCCAAACAACCAAACAAACATATATGGCATTACCCCCTTCCCAACCACATGTTGCCCTAAGTGGGCTGAATATAGCCAGTGCATCCAGAGGAGATTTGGGGATCTTTGAGAAATTTCTTGTTAGTTTTAGACATGACGTCCAAAGATCTCTACTCAAAACACTCCAAAAGCTTGCAACTCCTTACCCCCGCTGAAGTATAAAGACCCAGGAGGAAGAGAAAGAAATACAGCTTTCAAAAAAGGGAAAGAGAATGCTCCTGCCATGATATCACCACTTGTGAGTTACACAGTGTACTAAATTACTGCTATGATAAAACACCATGACCAAGGCAACTTACTAAAGGGAGAGTTTATTTGAGCTCATGGTTCCAGACAGCCAGAGTCCTTCATGGCTGGGAGACACTGCAGGGGGCAGGCACGGTGGCTGGGCTAGAGAGTTGAGTGCTCACACCCTCAACTGCAAGCATGAAGCAGATAAAGCAAAGTAGAAGGAGGAGAGGTTCCTTACTCTCAGTGTGGGCCCCAGGAATATACTTGCAGCAAGGGTGGACCTCTAAAGCTCCCCATTTATCACCAACACCCGAGGACCAAGTGTTCTTGTATCTGAGCATATAGGGGGCAGTCTCATCAAGACACTAGACTGAGTCAAACAGCACAAAGATGAGCGTGACAATGGGGACCCCAGATTTGGATCTCAGTTCTGACAATGACTGAATGTATGACCTTATGCAAAGTCCTTCTCTGTGTGTCAGTTTCTTCAATGTCACCACTGCCTCAAAGGACAAAACAAGAATAAGTAAATACTTATGACGCACAGGGGGTATTTATAAAGTTGACATGTAGTATTTATATAAGCTCAGTTGACTCTCAGAGAACACAGGTAGGAGGGGATATGAGGAGGATGGATGAGTCACAGGGGTCAGTTTTCCTAGTTGCTTCTCGGCAAGCAGGATTTCTGTGATCCTAAAATGTCAACTACTCCAGAATCTGCTTGCTGTAAAGAACACAGTTGTTTCCAGTGTCCTTTGCCACCTGTGAGAAGGACACAGGGAAGACTCCTCCATAGATGAGGATGTGCTAAGTCATAACTGTGCTCAGACCTGAGACCTGGACACCAAGATATAGAACTCTGATTCTTTATATGTGATACTAAACAAATACTTGATCTTTGTCCCCATTGGCTGGGACACCCACCCAAGGCCTTTGGGATTTACTGAGTGATAGGAGAGTGTTATCCATAAGACCCTTTCCCCTGCACCCCAGTTATGGTAATAGTAACAGCTGACTCCAGGCCACCCATATACAATTTAGGATATGACAATAAAGATCCTAATTTATAGTTAGGATCTGTTAGTCTCAGCCTTTACATACTCCTTCCAGCACCCCTGGGAAGTCAAAGGAGCTGGGAATTGGGTTAACTTGCCAGTGGCAACCCATTAATCATTTATGTGAACATGGTGGTCTTCCATCCATCGCTGAGACAGAAAGGCTAGGGAGGGAGCTACCAGGTAGGTCATGTATCAATGTTCTGGAAGGCTCTGGGTCTGTAGGAGGCATTGGAGCTCATGCCTTCTTCCCATTTTACCATACAGGTCTCTTCCATTTGGTATTCCTCAGCTCTATCCTTTATAATCAAACCATCTTTGTAAGTGTAGTGCTTTCCTGAGCTCCGTGAGTTATCTTATAGAACTGCTGAAGCCTGGGAGAGGGAAGTTGTAGGCATCACCATTACATAGTCCCCTGGGCAGAAGTTCAGGCATATAAGGTCCTCATTCCAGGCAGGTGTGGAGGCAATGGGGCATTGTATGGATGCTGTGTGTGTGCGTGTGTGTGTGTGTGTGTGTGTGTGTGTGTGTGTGTGTGTGTGTGAGAGAGAGAGAGAGAGAGAGAGAGAGAGAGAGAGAGAGAGAGAGAGAGCTAAGTAGTAATTTCAGAATTAAATTATACAAAATCACGCCAGAGCAGCACTGGCTGGTCTGCAGTGGAATGGTGCACTTGGTTTATTGGAAAATGACATGCTTTGGTTTGATCTCCAGAATTGAACTGTGGCATTGTCTGGTAGACCCTAAGGAGATGCGTAAACATCCACACGTAACACCATATATCCTGGCTTCATTTTAGTTGCTATGATAAAAGACTCTGACAAAGAGTAACTTTAGAAGGAAAGGACTTTATTTCAGATTATAATCTTAGGATATGGTCTATCACTGTAGGGGAAGCCCAAGGCTAGAATACCACACATCTAGTTACATCATTCACAGTCAAGAACATAGAAAAATGAATGCATGTCTTCTCGCTTGCTTGCTTTCTTGAGCTCAGCTCAGTTTCTTCACTCTTGTGCTATTCAGGACTATTTCCCTGAGAAATGGTACTACCACACTGGGCTGGGTCTTTTGACATTAGTTAACCTAAGACTATCCCTCTCAGACATACCAACAGGCCAACCCAAACGTAGACAAACCCTCTATCTTATTTAAAGTTCTATTGCTGTGAAGAGGCACCATGACCCAGACAACTCCTATAAAGAAAACATTTAATTTGGGGCTTGTTTACAGTTTCAGAGGGTTAGTCCATTGTCATCATGGTGGGGAGCATGGCAGCAGGCAGGAAAGCATGGTGATGGAGCGGTAGCTGAGAGCTTTACATCCTGATCCACAGACAGAGGCAGAGAGACACTGGGCCTGGTATGGGCTCTGAAACCTTAGTGACACATCTCCTCCAAGGACACAACTACTCCAAGAAGGCCACATCTCCTAATCTTTCCAAGGAGTTCACCAACTGGGGGACTAAACGTGAAAATATATGAGCCTATGAGGGCCATTCTCATTCAAACCACCACATTCACTCCTTGGTCCCCATAGGCTTTTAGCCATGTCATAATGCAAAATGCATTTAGTCCCATTTCAAAAGTTCCCATAGTCTTTCAACTGGGGCCTTCTTCACAGTTTTCATTCAAGCCACTACACCCTCACTGAGACTCTCTTCCTCAGGTGAGTCAAGGTTGTGTCAAATAGACGAAGCTAACCATTATCACATACCCACCCTGTGAATTTATTCTTGATGACATATGCAATTTGTGCTGTCACTATTCTGTGTCCAAACCTTGTTCAGTATAAGCATAGGCTCGCTCTCTCCTCTCTCTCTCTCTCTCTCTCTCTCTCTCTCTCTCTGTCTCTGTCTCTCTCTGTGTCTCTCTCTCTGTCTCTGTCTCTTTGTCTCTGTGTCTCTCTCTCTCCCCTCTCTCTCTTTCTGTGTGTGTGTGTGTGTGTGTGTGTGTGTGTGTGTGTGTGTGTGTGTGTTTATGCATATGTTGAAGCCTGAAGTCAGATGTTGTTTCTCAGGTGTCATCTACCATTTTATTTTATTTTACTTTATTTAACAAAATTTCTCGTTGGCCTGGAGCTTACCTAGTAGTCCAGGCTTTCAAAACTGCACAGTTTGCTGATCCTTCATAAGATGCTTAGATCCCAGAAGCCCAAGTGGTTCATCTAAAGCTTCAGATGGCCTTCTAGTAGAATGATCCAGTTCCTAGGATCCCTGCATGGTACCTTGGTCTCCATTTTTGCTAACCGCATGATGGTTTACCTTCATAACTCAAGGATGTTCTCTTAATTCTTTTATTTCCCAGGCTCATTTCTTAGAATGTGTATTTGTTCTAGGATTCAAGGTCTTATGTTGCCCAAGCTGGCCTTGTACTGGCTAGGTAGCCAAGTATGACCTTGAATTCTTGATCTTTCTGCTTCCCCCACCCAGCTGTTGAAGTTAGAGGTGTACAACACCACATCTGGCTTATTAGAATACTTATTATATGTGATAGAAATACTTCACATCGTGATGGTAGACTGGAAACAGTCCAATTGAACCAATGCTCCAAACCATAATATTAATTTGTTTCTTCAAAAGTTGAAGAATAAGACAATTACAAGACACACTGCTAATTAGAACTGAAAACAAATGACACCTGAGCTTTTACTTGGGTCCCCAAGCCCCCAAAGTGAGCCTGTTCTAAAAACAGGTCAGTAATCCATCAAATCTCTTTGTAATTAGTTTACATTTATAGGATAAGAGTATTTGTTTTAATTGTAGTCGTTTTTTTTTCTTTTGGATTAAAAGCTTTTTCTGTCTGTGTGCCTGAGCTATTGTGTTTAAAAATTAACAAGGTTTCATTTAAAATTAGTATGTCTAATTTTTTTAAAAGTGAATCCTTAAGTAGGAAGAGTACAAGAAAAATTACATATTAAAGCAGTTGCTGGCTGGGCAGTGGTGGCGCATGCCTTTAATCCCAGCACTCAGGAGGCAGAGGCAGGCAGATCTCTGTGAGTTTGAGGCCAACCTGGGCTACAGAGTGAGTTCCAGGAAAGGTTCCAAAACTACACAGAGAAACCCTATCTCAAAAAACAAACAAACAAACAAACAAAAACATAAAGCAGTTGCTAATGGTGAGCTTGCCAGTTAAACATTCAAGATGGGTCTATGGGCTCTCGAAGTAGCAACATGGAAATATCATTGTCAATGGATCATTCAATGGGGTACAAAGAATTAAAGAATGGAAAATAATCCCTAAGAAAGAATGTTTAAGGTAGATGAGACAATTTTATGTAGAAGATTGTAAAGCCTACAGTGGTTAAATGTGTTTAAGTGTATGAAGGATTAAGACCAGGCCTAGTGACTAATAGTTCCAATGTTACCCTGAGCATGAAGTGTGGACAAGAATGAGCTGTGTGGAGAATTTGGATATGACCATCTCCTCAGGGGTCTTACAGTTTCTTCTCATCACAGTAGTTGGAGTGGCCATTCTGAAGTCTGTCTGCTGGGCCCCTCCTGTGCTCTAGAAATGTCAGTGACTGTCCATCTCACTCAGAATGAACAGTAATTGGCCACAAGGCGCCATCATCTCTGTGAGGAACCTGTTCCCCATTCCTTACTCCCTGACCTCACTTCTTGTCTTCCTGTCCCTTGTTAATCTGTACCGGCCATGATGATCTTGTGCCCCCCCCCAAAACTGTAAGAGCCCTGGGACCTTTACAGATGCTCTGCCTTCTCTCTGGATGGGTGCACCTCTGACGTCTGCATGATCCGATCTTGAGGTCATTACTAATGGGTATGTAGGTAGAGTGAGCCTCTTGACTCTCCCATCAAGGCACTGTTTTTATGGATACAACTGGAAATGGTCATACCAAGGAAGAGAAGACAGTCTCAGAAAGACAGTGTTGTGTGGTCTCTCATTTGTGATTCATGAATTTTACAGAGATGTGTAAGACTGTTTATGAATATGTGACATAAAAGCAAAAGTGAAACCATGTAGAGGAACAAGGTATCGATGGAGTGATAAGTGAGGAGTATGCTCAACACACAATATAGGTATACACATTTTTTTTTAGTTAATGAGGCCCTAGGTCATTTAATTGGTAATAAAAACAAAGAGTTTATACCCTGCCTAAAAAGGTCATTGTTGTGGCAAATTGTGTTAGCATTCTATCCAAGTAATGTTTGGGAATGTTTCATTCAATGCTTTGAAAAAGGAATGCACAGTGTCCCTCCCATACTCTAATTTAATGTGTTAAATCTTCCCCAGTATAATCTGACACATGTCTGTTTTCTGGACATTGGTTTGTTCTATGACATCCTCAACTAAATAGATGCTCCTTCAAAGCAAAGGCATCTGTTTCCTGCCACACCAAGTTCCCAGATTATGAATAGGAGCATATTCAATTGAATGAATGAATGAATGAATGAATGAATGATAGAATAAGACACTCAATATAGTAACTGAGAAAAGTAGGGCACAGGGCACAGAGAAGAAGTTTGGATTGCACTATTTTCATTAGAAGCAAGGCCAAGCTTGTACCCTCTCTATGGTGGCATTAAACGTGACTTCCTGGGGGCACACAACAGTCTGGAAAGGACTGCGGAGAAGGGAAACTATCCTGGGGGCGGGCATGCAGCCATGTTCACTAAACACCCATGTACCTTTTATAGCTACACATTTCAGCATTCCCCTAGGAAAGCAACTGGCCAGGTTAAGATCAGTTTTAGTTTAAAGCATTCGGTTAGCAGAAGCCGTGATGCGGGAGTCACTCCAGGACGTCAGTGTGCGTGGCCCCATTCCTGCAGAACTCCTGAGTTTCTTCTTCGCTTTGTTTCCTCCTCTGTTTTGTGTATTTTGGAGGGGTGTGTGTGTGTGTGTGTGTGTGTGTGTGTGTGTGTGTGTGTATGTGTGTACATAGCTTTTATTCCTTTTATTATAAGGGGGAAGAAGAGGATTGACATTTCTGGGTCATTGTGTGCCTTGCCATCTGCCACTGAAGTTCTGACACCAGGAAGAGATGGGCAGCGTGTCAAGTTGGCAGCGTCTAGAATGTTATTTCCATCTGTAAACGTCAAGTGCCACATCGCGGTCTCACTGTACAGTGCCACATTTTACTTTTAAAACCTCCCTTTTGTATCTTGGATGTTTCTCCCTTCCTGTGGCTTTCCCCCTACAGCCTTCCGTTTGGGTTTCTGGCACTGCACACACATTCGGGAACAATGGACAAAGATGATCTGGAGGTGGTCTTTGTCAGCCCTATTCTGTCCTTTGCTGGGCTCCACCCCTGTGACCTCAAACACTCAGTAGCCAGCCAGGCTGTCTGCCTGGACATCTCTCTGGGCACACTTGGAATAAGAGGTGCATGGTATTCGCTCCTTTGTAGTTATGCCTCAGCCTGAATGTCTGCAGATAAAGGTCTCAGAAGCCATCAGGAGGGCTGGCTGGATGTCTTAATAGGTAAAGGAGCTTGCTGCAAAGCTTGGTGAGCTGAATTTAATCCCTTAGATCCATATGGTAAAACAAGAAAATTGATTACAGAAAAATGTCCTGTGTCTTCCACACATGTGCTGTGGCATGCACAAACATGTACACACATGCACACGCAAATAAATAAATATAAAAAAGAAAGCAATTAGGAGCTTACACTTGAGCAAATGGCAGCTTTCTAAAGCCCTACCCTCTCTTTATGAGCACAGAGCAAAGAGGTGGGTGAAGACCTTCCTATGGAACAATGAGTCCTTGAGCTCACGAGGAATCCTCCACCTCAGCAGCTTCTCTCCTGGCTTTGTAATGAGCTAATTTCCTCCATTGGTTTCCATCAGCCTCCTTCTAATATCCATTCTTAGTCATGCTGGAATCCTATGAATACTTTTCTATTCCATTTCCCCTATCCTGCCCAATAGTCTCTGAGAGCTTTCACCTTTTGTGGTTATATGGTAAGAGAGGCAATGGAATACTTAAGACATTTGCTGTTTAGGCCATTGGAACCAAAGTTGATCTAGATGAAGAGTGAAGTGTTACCTCAGAAATAACCAAATGCTTGACTGTTCACAACTATGGTGAAAATTTCTATGGCTCTGGTGAAAAAGTCCAATCTGAATGTGAGACAGGTGATGGACAAAGTTCATAATTGCTATGAATTCCTCTTGCGTTTGTTTCCACTTAAAAGAGTAAGAACAGAATGTGCACACAAGCCGTGAACGAGAAACATAGAGGGGCTGTGGTGTGTAAGAGCAGGTGCCACTCCAACCCACTCCATCTACTGAGACCCAGAGAAGAAGGTGAGTTAGGAGGAGCCTGGTAAAAGGTTCAGTGATCACAGTGAACTCACTGGGCTCTTATCTTAAATCTCTGGTGAACATTATTCAGGAGCATTTCTTTTCAAAGAGAAGAGAAATTTTTCTTCTCTTTAAAAAGAAATGTTCTATGCATATCTTCCACATGTATTTGTGTTCTTCAAAGAGAATGAGTTGCTCTGGACTTATGTGGTTTTTTTTAATTGATTAATTTTGTTTTTTGGCAATTTCATGTGTGTATAGTGTATTCTGACAGCTATCTCTCTGTTAAATTTTCTTATCTTCTGCCTACCCCTGTTGCTGCCTTCTCATCCCTACCGGCCCCTTCCCAGAATCATGACTTTGGTTTTGTTTCATGGTCCATTCAGTCGAACTAGGGTCATCCCTGTGACCATTGGATTGGAATCATTTTCTGGAGCCTGGTGGAATCATGACTGTGCATAGCCATATTTAAATAAAAATATGTTCCATTAGAGACACTATGAATTATTTTTACTAAACATGTTCTAATTGATTAATTTGGAGTTCTGTAATCAAAGCCAAGATCTCAAGCGTGCCAAGGAAGTGTAGTACCATAGAGCTGTAGCCCGTCAGTCTTTCGTTTGTTTTTTCATATATCCTCTGCTGGTTGTCCTGGGTTACTTTTTATTCTTTGAATGTTTTTATGGATTCCTATGAAAAGATCTCATGAATTCCTAAGATATTTATTACAAGCTAACTGAAGGGTTTAAGATAGTGTCAAAAATTATTCTTCTGTGACTTAGTTCTCTGATTATTGCTGTTGTATAGGAATACAATAGAATGTTCGAGCTGGGCATAGGGTGTACTCCTTTAATCCTGGCACTTGGGAGGCAGAGGCAAGTGAATCTCTGTGAGCCTGAAGCCAGCCTGGTCTACATAGTGAGTTCCAGGACAGCCAGAACTATATAGTGAGACCCTGTGCCAAAAATAAAATAAAATGTTTCACCCAGATTTTCCTAAGTATCGGTAATTCATTATAAAAGATTCTAGATTTTTTTCCACAATCAGATCACTAGTAAAGAATGAATCTGTTTCCTTCCAACTCTTACATTTTCCCTCACTTCAGTACAGCCTGTGATAGCAGTATGAAATTGGATAGAGACACTGACTGCACGTATTCCTTTATAATTTCTAAGTATGGATGAAAACTGTCCACATTCATCACTACGTAAAAGTTGAGAAGTAAAGCCTAGTAAATTTAATGATTAAAAACAAAGAAAATCACCTAGAATTCCACTTGCCACAGATAATCACTTCTAACTCTGCACTCCACTGTGTAGCCTCATTTTTATATACGAGCACATGTGTGACTGCAAACTGGGATCCACATGTAAGAGGAAGTGCAACGTTTGTACTTAGTTCACATAGTTTATGTTCCATGGAGGGTTACAGCTTTGTTAGGTGGAGAGGGTTCATGGATGGTGGTATCAGTTATACAGCACTGTGGGCACACTTAATGACACGGAGTGCCACTGTCAAATGGCTATGATTGGGTAATGTATGATGTATGTATTTTATCACATTTTCAAAAAGTGTTGGAGACATATGTAATGACCTGGAGCTTAGACACACAGCTTGTGGCTGGCTTCCAGGAGCACAGAGTCAGCAGGACCCGGAGAAATGGCAGACTCAGGATCAGTTCCTGCTTCCAGATGAAAGATGAAATGAACACAGGGCATCTATTTCAGAGCCTCCCTCTAAAGGCTCTATGGGGGAACTCATCTTGCCTTGGTGATTATTGAGAACACAGTGTTGGGGACCCAGCATCCAACTCTGAAGCTGAACAAGCAAGCTAAACCTTTTTTGGGACTACCTCCATCGCTGGGTGTCAGGCTGCAGGCATGGGCGGGGCCTACAGCAGGAAGGAAGGACTTAGCTGGATATAGAAAGGGCAGATTGCCTATGCAGATAAAGCAGACAGCCACTATGACCAAGACTGAGGGTAGGATAACAGCAAGCACTGGGTGATCCATGGTCATTTCTGGGAGTTATGGACTTGAATGTTTGTGCCCCCAAATTCTTATGCTAGGATTCTTACCCCAGTGTGATGATATTTGGAGACAGGGCTTTTGAGGGATGGTAAGGTTCAGACAGTATTATCGGGGTGGGGCCCCCATGATGAGAGGAAAAGAAACATATGAGGACACATGGAGAAGGTGGCCTTTTGCAAGCCAGGAAGAGGTCCTTCCCTAGAACAGGAATTGACAGCCCCTTTAATCTTGAATTTGCATTTCTTGGGGGCTGGAGAGATGGTGCAGTGCTTAACAGCACTCTTTGATCTTGCTGAGGACCTAGGTTCAGTTCTCAGTACCCACATTTAGTTCAAACCATCCATAACTCCACATCCAGAGGAATCTAGTGCTCCCTTCCGCCTTCTGTGGTCACCAGACATGGACACGATGCATATGCAGACAAAACACTGATACATAAAAGGAAATAGATGGATCTAAATGTTAAATTAAATGTTTAAAAATAAGAAAAAAATGCATTTATTGTTACTTAGGTAAGCTTCACTTTCCCTGAGATGAAGGCTTCCTCTCCACCACAGTGCACTCGCTGTGCTTGGACTTAATCAGTAGGGCTGAGTAACCTTGGACAGAAACCTCTGGAAGCCAACCTTTCCCTCTGTTAAGTTGATTCTCTCTAGTGTTTTGTCACAGTAACACAATCATTATGACTTCTTCCATCTCTCCTTCCAGCGCTGCCACTTCCAACCATGTCCTTCTGTTGTCGCAGTCCAAGCATTGACATCTAGGATGTCATATGCTGAGCCTGACGTCCCTACAGGAGTCTGGGAAACTACATGAAATCTCAGGGTTATTTTTGGATTCAAGAGACATTCAGATTCCACAGTGGCAAGAGCCGCTGAGCTGATCTTTCGGCATCACGGCCCAAGGCTTAGCCAGTGCTTTCTGTGGTAAAGGTAGGGACCAGAAAATATTGGCTCGTGTATCTTTGGTTGGCACGGTAGAAAACTGGTAGTGGGGCGAGTCAATTGTTTAGAAAAACTACTTGTAAATGAATTTCAAATTTGTCTTAGAAAGAAAAATTGCATCCATATCGTAAGTATTTCCCTTGGAGATTATTGAATAGCTAAATGTTATTTGGAGGAAGGATAGGGGAGGGGCAATGGCTATTTTCATCTGTCTATTTGCATTTGGCCTTTCACTTTATGGTCAAATTGTCATGCAGAGTTGAACACACAGAAATAGTGATGGATCTTGATTAGAGGAAGGAACCAGTGATTTAGATGCTTTTGTGAATGTACTTGCAATAAAGAATAAAAGGCAGTAATCAGGAAAACAGCTGAAGTATTTGATGCAGTTTTCCTGGGTGGTTACTGCCCTTTGGAGCCATGTTGATAAACACGTGAGGAACCATGTTGTTGTTTCGTTCAGCTCTGCCATTAAACATAGGCTGATGATTTGCTTTTCTATGGCTTAAATTGTTTCTGGAATGTTTTCCTTCTCACCCAAGTTAAGAGCAAAAGTTCTCTGCCAAGCCAGAGTCAGTGGCTTCTGGCCGACTTTAAAGTTGGACCAGCATCCACGGAAATTCCATTTGGTGTGTAGGATTATTTGAGCTTTCTCAGGATCAGATGTTCCTCACATTTCAGTAGGGCACGTGACACCTAGTTTCTCATGAGGTGAGGGATTTTGTTGTTGTTTGAGTGTTTGGCCCCTCACCTTTGAACTGGAGTTCAGTGTTCACAGAACCATTGTGTCGCCAGGACTAAAGGACTATGAAAAAAACCTCACAGGACCACAGATATCTTCAGTGGAGGGTGGAGGCTCATGTCTGAAATCAGCTGAGAATCATTGCCTGGGAATCAGTCCAGGAGGAGTATGACCTCCAATCTTGACTAGATAAAGACTTGCCCTTTTTTTTCCCCCTGCTTTGTGCCTGTGTTCATTATTACCATTGCTGTAGTTTGATCTCAACTGTCCTCCAAAGCCCATGTGAATACTTGGTCTCCAGCTACAAAAAAATGTAGGGAGCTGTTAAGAGATGGCTCTTAGTTGGAGGGCACTAGGTCATAGGGACACACCCCCAAAAGCCCTAAAAGGGATACTGGGACTCTGGCCCCTCCTCTCTCTTTCCTTATTTCTCTGGTTTCCCTAATATAAAGACCTGCTCTGTACTATGATGCACTGTGCATAGACCCAAAGCAATGAGACCAAGTAACCATGGACAGAAACCTCTGAAACCAAACCTTTCCCCATATTAAGTTGGTTCTCTCTGGTGTTTTGTCACAGTAATGCAATCACCAAGGCTTCTTCCCCTTTCTCTTATCTCTTCACTGCTGCCTCTTCCAACCACAAAATTAGTACAATGAAAAGTTTATTCTCCAAGGACACTTTTTCAGTATAGAACCAGAGTGTGAAGTTATGGAGATCTTGGAAAATATCGTCTGGGGAGCTTTGTGTCATGGAAGCAGACCACTAGGTTAAGTATGATACTGATGAATAAATAACCTGCAACTGAGAGCTGAGCCACCAGGGACCATGCATTGCAGCCCCCAAATGAGAGAGAACCTGACATTTCACAGAGCTGGAAGACTCTCTGGGAGAACTGTTTCTTCTTTGCAGCTGAAGCATCCACTCCCTCTCTAACCACTACTCACTAGGAACTCTACCTACTAAGCTAATTTTTGTTTGAGAATAAATATTGGAAGAGTGGTTGGGTTATTTTTCTAACCAGAGAATAAATATTTCCCCATACACAGAAAAACTGTGAGAGTCTGCAACTGGTGTATAAGCCAAGGCGGTGGAAGGCCAACTAGGAAGCAATCTTGGCTTTCGCTTGCGTCTACACCAGATTTCAGCGATGAGCATTTTCACTTATTTTAAAAGCTCACTGTATCAGAGAATCTAAAATAGCTTTCCTTGGAGGCTTTGATGGTACCCTGTGCTTCCCCAAGTGTCTGTTAGAATTCGTTATGCTTGCTTCAAGTGGAGGCAAGGAGATGAGAGAATTATATCAGGGTTGTATGTGCAAGTTCCAGAACAGCTCCTAGGACCAAGTGGCTCCCATGTTAGTTCAGGAGAAATTCTCTTGGGATTCAGAATGGTTTTGATCTGATTACACTTTTTTCTTCTTTGTTCTCCATCTTTTCAACTTTTCTTGTCATTCAGAGTTCAAAAAAAAATCTGTGTGTGTGTGTGTGTGTGTGTGTGTGTGTGTGTGTCTGTGAAAGCCTACAGTTCCCTGAAGCTGGAGTTACAAGCAGTTGTGGAATGCCCACTGTGGGTCCTGGAATGGAACTCTAGTCCTCTGCAGGAGCAAGAAGAACTTCTAACTGCTGAGCCATCTCTCCACCCCCTGTTCTGGTTATTTAGTTTAGAGAAATGCCATTTACCAAGAACACTGAAGACAGCCTCTTTGTTTTTATTAATTTTTTGACCTGTGTGTATATGGTTTGTGTGTGTGCACGTAGGTGTGCAGGTAGCCCATATGTGTGTGTGGAGAACAGAGGTCAACATCAGGTATCTTCCTTGCTCTTCGCCTCATTTCTTGAGAGAGGGTCTTTCCCTGAACCTGGTCTCACTGATTCATTTGGGTGTCTGGTCAGCGAGACCCAGGGGTCCTCTGGTCTCGGCCTTCCCAGTGCTGGGCTCGCATCTGCACTCTGCTCTCCTGCTGTTTTTTCCGTGGGTGATGGGGATTTACTCAGGTCCTCATGCTTTCTCAACATGTACTTTACCGACTAAGCCATCTCCCCAGCCCTGAAGAAACTCTTTTTTCACATCTGCTCACTGAAATGCTGGAAAGGGCCAGCAAATGGCTCAGTGGGTGAAGGTGCTTGTAGACAAGCCTGAGTTCCTGCCTCAGAGCCCACATGGTGGAAGGAAGGGAATGAACTTCCACAAGTTGTCTTCTGATCTCCATACATGTGCACTATTCATTCAATGGTTGGTTTGTTTGTTCTTTTGGTTTTTTTGAGACAGGGTTTCTCTGTGTAGTTTTGGTACCTGGATCTCGCTCTGTAGACCAGGCTGGCCTCAAACTCACAGAGATCTGCCTGGCTCTGCCACCTGAGTGCTGGGATTAAAGGTGTGTGCCGCGGCCAGGCTCAATGGTTAGTCTTAATGAAACTCCTGCCAGCAATTCAAATAGCAGCATTTAGAACAAAGCATTTTAATCAAACACATTTCTAACTTGTTACAATATAAACGTGGTACTCACATGCTGAGGAATGATGATACAAAAATATACTAAAAGCCTTTGCTTTTCAGAATGAAAGCATTTATATTTCTAAAAGAAGAGAAAGTGTGTGTACAGTAAAATCACAACAGTTCATAGCAAACACATCTTGAATCTGAGCTGAGGTGTTGCAGGCAATGTTGACTGGAGTTCTGGGTCTTTCAGGTGTGTGTAGGGCCAAGTGGACATGTTGTGTTTTCAGAGCTAAGGCTGCAGTGATGTCACACAGCACAACACGGGCAAGCATTGCCAGAGATGCCTCAGACTCATTGTATGTTAGACTTTGAATTAAGTTTTGGTCACTGTGCATTCAACTTTTACTGTTGCTATTTTTTCTTTTTTGTAACCCCATCCCACATCAACTATGTGACTGGACACCCAGCAGGGAGTCATGGCCCACGGTATAAGAACCAATGGTTTACAGGCTGGGGGATAGCTCAGTTGGTATAGAGCTTGACACACAATAATGAAGACTTGAGTTCCATCCCTAGAATGCATGTAAAAAGGCCAGATATGGTAACAGGTACTTACTCTACCATCTCTCAGTAGACAAGTGTGTACAAACATACATACACACACACACACACACACACACACACACACACACACACACACACACACGGAGGGGGGCAAGAAGCTGTGATATGGATGCTTTCCTTTTAATCAAAGTACAAAAAGAGGAACTCAGTTGAGGAGATTTTTTTTTTTATTTGGCAATAGCGGCAATTCAGTCATCAGTGACAGTTAATGAAGAAGTTGTCATCTGCAGTGAGACTTTTGATCTTCTGGATGAACGACTTGCGACTTTAGTGGATGACAATTGAGGTTCACAATCATGTGTTAATTAGGATACATTTCAGTCATTCTAAAATATGAGTGATTTAGAGGATTTCTGGTGGGTTTTGTTTGTTTTGTCTCCAATGAAGTTCAAGCTGTGTGGCTGTTTGTCTGAGCAGTGAGGCAGGGGCCCTCCACCTTGCTTTATCACCTTTATCATGTGACTCACAGGGCGCCAGAGTTCACTAAGGGAAGGAACCCTTGGAGCCATGAAAGCACTAAAGTTCCTACTGGCCGGGATGGGAGAGCTGGAGGTGGTTACTTTTGCTTGCATCCCGTTGGCTGAAACTCAGGCACAGAGCCACACCCAACTACCAAGAAGGCTGGAGATGTAGCTTAAATAAGTTGTTGGAAGGAAGAAACTGGTTTGGCAAAAAATGATTCTCTTTCCTGTAATCTAACAGCAGATTTATATAAGCTTCCAACCTAATCTTTGTTGCTCCCGCTTCAGCTTTTATTGGCCTTCCCACGTTTTAAATAGAAGGTCCTGTCACATTTATGCTTAATTTAAAATACAGAGAAACATTTGTTTAGTGAGGTTGTTAGCTGTGTAGGCGGGAGGCAAGGGAGGAAGGGAAAGAGAGAGAGAGAGAGGGAGAGGGAGAGGTATGTGTGGGGGAGACAGAGAGAAAGAGAGGGGGAAAGTGAGGAAGAGAGGGAGGAGAGGGAGAAGGAGGGTTGGATAGAGAGAGAGACAGAGACAGAGAGAGAGAGAGGAGTATGAGATGTGTGAACTACTGCACAAATACCCTGGCAATATACTCCCATAACTTAAAATGCTGTTCTCTATCTTGGTTGCTATAATAAAGCAATAGTTTTGTGTCTGAGAGCAGGGACCCACTTCAAGGACAGCTCCTGGATATGGAAGATGGGACTTCATGTTTTAGTAGATCTGAGGTTCCAGGAAGAGGGGAGTCAAGGATCATTCTCATTTCCCCCCATGGAAGTATAAGCATTTGGAATAAAGTTTGGGAACAGGACAAGAAGGATGAACTCGGTTCCATCTATGAACTATGAGGTGGCCAGAGGGAGGAAATGTTCTGGAAACAATTGGAAGTTACATCTGTAATTGAGAGCAGATCAAGGCTTGGGTCATTGCCTATCAGCCAGGTCTTTGAAGCCATGGGATCAACTCAGCTTACTCAGAAAAGTGCAAAAGAAGAGAACAGGGTGCATTAGGGGCCTCAGGCAGGCTGGCGGCTAAGATCCCTGGCTTGGCTTTTAGAAGATGCTGATGAGATTATCATTAGGGAGGGCAGAAGTTAGATGGAAGGGGGTTAAAAGGGAAATGGAAAATAACAGGAAGTAAGAGAAATTAGTCTCTGGATAATGAGGGGTGTGTGTGTGTGTGTGTAAAATGTATATATTATGTGCATTTACTTTTTGTGTATATGTGTGATGTGACTATGTACCACAGCATCTGAGTGGAAGTCAAAAGACAACTTTCAAGATTTAGTTCTCTTTTTTCACCTCTGGGTCCTGGGCATCAAATTCAGGCCCCACTGGGGCAAGTGCCTTTGCCTGCTGAGCCCTTTCCCAGGCAGAATGCAGTATCTATCGAGCAGGGGCTCTATACATGGGTCTCACTCTCACCATGAGCCCTAAGCAAATGCTGAGCAGATGAAAGCTGTCCTGGCCAGCAGCACTGTTGTCACATTAATGACTTCTTTTCTGCCTCTCCTATGTGGAGTTAAACATCCCAAGGAGTCTGCTGGCACCAGTATCCTTCAAAAGGGGAGCGTCTGAGCTAGACCTGCAGAGGCAAGAATTTAGCAGATGACGACGGAAGTGGGAGAGGAATGCGTTTCCCTTCTGTAAATGAGTAGATCTTCCTTCTGGCACCACTCCATTCATAGTCACTGAATTCTCTGGTGCTGTGTAGAACACCCCCCCCACAGGCAGCCCAGGTGGGGCAGTGAGCCAGAGAGTGCCCTTTTCATGGAGGCTAGCCTTCCCCAAAAGTGCTGGGCATGGCAGTGTGTGGGAGGAAACTTTCTGATAGGAACATTTACAGACCACATGCTGTTGAAGTGAGTTGCCGGCCACAAGGCTGAACGGTTCATTCCTCTTTTATAAACCAAGAGGCTGCAGGCCAAACAGCCTGAGAGTCTCCAGGGCCACCAGTAAGTCTCCAGTGTCTGAATATACAGGTGGACCAGAATGCATCTCACATAGCTATTTTGCCAAAGTAGTCTGTCCTCCTAGAAACGAGACTTTTGTCCTTCTGCCGTGTATCACCTTGATCTCACGTCTCCCAGGTAACCTTGGAGCTCTGCTGAGACCTCAGCCTATTTCTCACTTTTCTGATGTGTTTGCATTTACTGACTGCCATCCCCAGGTGTGTGTGTGTGTGTGTGTGTGTGTGTGTACACAAGCTGAAATCTCAGAAATTTCTAGGAAATTTACCTAATAATAACTCACATACCTATTTTCTTACTATAAATCTTTTCTCAATCACTCTTCATGTTGAGGTCCATTTTTTTCTCTCCAAATGCAGCATGATGAGCTAGAAGCTGGCATGGGCTGGAAGCAGCTTTGCGGTAAATGAACATACTAGCCAAAAACATCTTGCCATGCACTTGGCAGTTAGCTTTGCAGCAGACGTTGTTGCCCTTCTCTGTGCCTCCTCTCTGCCCTCCCTCCTCTTGGTAAATATGTAAGGAACAGTATATATATATATATATATATATATATATATATATATATATATATATATATATATATATACATATACATTTAGGGCTGTTCATTTATCTGGGACAAAACCAGTGCTTTGCATGAAAACCGAGTGTCTCTGGCAAAAAGGAAACAGACTGCCTCATAAAAATACTTAGGAAGCAGACTGGAGAACAAGGGCCTTCTAGAAGCAGCCAGAATTAGAATCATGTCTAAGGGTTGGACTGCAATTCCTTTTTGTCTGTCGAGGTTTCTTCAGTTGAATTGTATTGTGCTTCTGCAAACAAGGTAGGAGATGTTGTGCTTGAGGGAAGCAAGGTACATCCCAGACACATGCTCCTAAACACATGTGTTAATCCAAAGATTCTAGGAGAAAGACCACAGACCCAAATCATCATAGCCTAAAGCAAGCAATGAACTAAAACATGCTTTTTTTATTCATGTTCATGGGCTGTCACCCCCAAAAGGTAAGATTCAAGAGATCAGCCTTAAGTGTGAGGTTAACAAGGATTTTATAACTTAGGGGTAGAGAGTCTCCAAATGGGGAATCTGGTGGTCAAAATAGGTGGGTTCTTCTTATAGAAGAAGAAAATAATAACAGGGTAGTCATAACAACCTCTTGGGACAAAGGTGGAGTTACAAGATGATTGTAATAACTTCTTGAGACAAAGACATGGTTGCCGTTTCCTGGAACAGGCAGTACAGAAACATTTGTAATTAAATTTACAGGTGGGTCATGGCCCAATACTTGAGAAACAGAGGTTTAATCATAAACAGGAATGGACCTAGTTTGTGTTTGTTTATAAGATGGCTTTCAAGCCCAAGATGGAGACAGGCTGGTTCATCACATGCTGCAGAAAGCATTTGAACTTCACAGGGATTCTACATTCCATCAGATGTTTTCTTTAAAACTGGGGTCCTTTAACATCTTCAACATGCATTTGAATTTACTGAAGCAACAAGAAGGACAAAATTGCATATACAATACTAAATCTATAGTAACTGGGACTTGAGTCTCTGAGAAGCCTCTGGATGTTCCTAACTGACACAGTTGCATGGCTGTTCAGTGTCCTGGTCCCCAGTCTTTTAACTTCCCCTTCCTATGGTCAAGCTTGGCTGTGATCTGTTTGGTAAATAGAAACTCGGTGATGCATCACACCCTACAGGAAGGAGTCATGACCTCATGAAAGTAGTTTCTTCAGTCTTGTTTTCAGAGCCCAACCTGCTACCTGGAATATCGCTTACCTATTCAATAAACTGTTAAGAAATACACAGGCATTGGTGATACAAAAAGATAAAAATGTCCTTATTTTCATGTAGCTTAAAATTCAATAATGTAAGCATCCTTTTTAATACTAAAACCACCAGGAAGAAGACATAGGATATAAAATGGGCATCCGTCCTTTGCTGGTTGTTTTTTGTTTTTGTTTTTTTTAGAAGGTCTCACCACATTACCTAAGCTGACCTGGAAATTTCAGTCTTCCTACTGCTTCACCCTCTGGAGTGCTGGGATTATAAGCATGCCCCATCATACCCAGCTGGCACTCCTTTAAAATAGAGAGCGTTAGAACGCTGTGAATATTCATGTTTCTGATTCAACAAACTCCTCGTAGCCTGAGGTACACACTATGACATTCGTTTTAGCTGGAAAGTTCAGGAAGCTTTGACTCACAGGTATAAGTATGAGATGAAGTTTGAATATTTAAGCAGAGGAGTTGGAGCCCCTGCCGTGTATCTATTGAGTCTTTCTAATCCTGGAATTGTTGTTTCTGTGTGAGAGAATAAATCATAAAAGGCATGGAATTTTCCATTGAACTATATCAAAAGAAGTATGTGCAGAAGCAAACTTTTGAGTATGACTAAGATTATTCATGGTATTAGTAATTCCAGTTACATGTTGAGAAATTTGTCACTTATTTATCATATGTATACATAAAAATCATATATACAATATAATTCATGTTTAAATGCATTTTCATATTTACAGAATTAAGTGATAGCATAGGAGTAAGAAGTCAGTCATGAGACATCTCAGTTACTCTGTAACTTAGATGTAGAATTTGAGGTTATAAAATGGAGTGCCACCTCACCCAGGACACTTCTGAACAGGAGAGAGGAAATGAGCTACTGGGGCCCTGGAGACTGAAAGCCTGGGTTGGTCCTGTCTCTGATGTTTTGGTTGCTGTAAGAACTTGGGCAGATAATCTTTCTTAATCTCAGTCTTCTCATGCATGTGATGGATCCAGCTCATGGAGGATTTGTGAGTCTTAATGAGATCACGCACATAAACTGTTCAGAATGGTGCCTGTCTCCTCGTAATTGCTCAACACAGCTCATCGTGTCTGCAAAATAATAGAAAGGCTGGAAAACCCTTCTAAAGCAAAAATCAGGAGTCTCAGAGGCAATGAGCATAGTGAGGAATTCTCTAAGCATTCCTGGTATAGTCTTATTTCTTGCCTGGGAATCCCTAAGCAAATGCCACTTTTTAATAGGATTTGGTTTTATTATCAGAACATCCCATACTGTAGCTGAAGCAGAAAAGCCTTGGATTAAACTCTGTCTGATATAATTCAACTCTGATACAGGGTTGTGAGTTGGGCTACTAAAGCTATTTGAAATGTAAAAGGCAAGGGTGGACCCTGAGGACTGGTGAGCTCCTTTGTACTTGGGCAGACTGTGCCCTGTATTTCTAGTTGCTTATAATCATTCAGGAGCATATTCAGGGGTGCACTATAAACCGACTTAGTATGGGGCAGCTTGAGACCACAAGTCACACCACTAGCCATTGTTATAAATTTTGTGTCCTCTGCTGACCACTGAGAGAAGTTCTCTGCTTTTCTTCACGATATGGAAAATGTCTTTCTGGTGATGAGAAGATTAATATTCCACCCACCCATCATCACCGTGCTAAGCATGAACCGGGCTATGTTGCTGGTGTGCGTCTCACTGTTCCCCTCAGACTACACATCTTGCCTTTCTTCCTGCTGTATTTCAGAAGGACCTTAGGGGGTAGCATTAAAGCCCGTGTCAGCTCTAACTTGATGGGGGACTCCACATCTCAGTACAAATCTCACTCATTTAAGGGCTCATTTCTAGCTCCAGCCCTGGAATTAAAATACTGATTCTTAGTCTAGTAATGCATAGATTTCAGTGAATTTTTTTTTTATAGTCTTCCAAGTTATTATTCAGTGCTAGCATTGGCACATGCCTCTGGGATAAAGACAATCACCTTTTGGGACCCTCAGTCAAGAGTGTGTGGTCATAGCTTCATATATATAACAGAAGGGTTGCTGAGTGGAGTGGAACATAGGGTGTGGGATAAATGTTAAGTTAGGCAAAGAAACAGAAAAGAAATCATGTACGAGAAGGGCTTCTCAGGCTCAGCTGCCATTCCTCTTCCTGTACCAGAAGCCCTTGACTGGTAAAAAATAGCTTGTTTCCAGCTCCTAGAAATGCCTACCTTGTTGAACTTCCAAGATTCTTGTCTTCCAGCTCTTCTGGGTTCATCTTTGATAACGATACTTCATTTTACTGACATTGAACCACTCTTTTTAAAAGAGATTTTAATTAATTAAAAAAAACTATGTGCATATGTGTGTGGGCATGTACACATGAGTGCAGTGCCCATGGGGGCCAGAAGAGGGAGTTGGATTCCCCTGGAACTAGAGTTATAGGTAGCTGAAATCCACTGATGTGTGTGGGTGCTGGGAACT
The DNA here is from genome assembly GCF_007827085.1 of Peromyscus californicus insignis. Lineage (NCBI taxonomy): Eukaryota > Metazoa > Chordata > Mammalia > Rodentia > Cricetidae > Peromyscus > Peromyscus californicus. The sequence goes on along the minus strand of NW_026294436.1, from coordinate 60,952,499 downwards.
GAGCTATGTTCCTCTGCAAGAGCAATAAGTACTCTTACCCTCTGAGCCACCTCTCCAGCCCCACTGTGCTTCTTTTGATGACCTCACTAAGCAGTCTTTATGAGTGCCGTTGCCCTTCAACTTCATTCCCACTGCTTGCTCGTTCGCTGAGGATGCTCAATGTGTCTGTCCAGTGGCCACTTGACTTTACCAAGCCCTTTGCCTGCACCCCCAAGTGGGATTAAATTGCAGCAGTTCTCAGTTAATCAGTGGAAACTGCTCCTTCAGTTGTTGAGCCCCCATACCTTAGTGCTTTGTTTGACTCTGATTTCTGCTCTTAGATCACAGGTCCTTGTCTATAAATAAACACAGAACTTTTCAAAGCATATTCAAAATTGGATCTTTTTTTTTTGCAACTTCTAGTGAGATGTCCTACCTTAAAGTTTGTTCTGTTTGCCCCCTAGATAGAGACAATAGCTTTCTCTTTCTACCCTCGGATCCATTTGAGTGATAATTGCTAGGTTGCCCATTCTTCTGCTAGAAAAAATGGTTGAGAGCTAGCGAACTCCCAAAGATAAACCAGATTCATACCTCTGCCAAGTGTTTCCTGGTTCTTATGTCAAAGAAAGAAAGAATTCTCAGAAGAGAAAAAACAAGAAAGTTGATTAAGTCTTAAGTACACACTCAAGAGTTGAATGTGGGCTTTAAGAGAGAGTCATTGAAAACTTCCTGAAATTTTCAAACAAAGGATTAGTTTTTTTAGTTAAGATGGTGAACATGTGTGACATTCTGGGAATGGGGTGGGATTTTTCCCAGAATAGTGTTTACTTTTCCTTTCTGTCCTGTTTGGATGCAGCATGGGATCAGATGCATGATGGAAAGTGCTCATAAATGTATTTCTCCAGCCTCATCACCCATTTTAAACTGTCAAAGGGGCACAGCTTTAATCGCAGCACCCAAGAGTCAAGCAGATCTCTATGAATTTTAGGCCAGTCTGGTCTACACAGGAAGTTCCGGACCAGCCAAGAGTACAGTAAGATCGTGTCTCAAAATTAATTTGTTGAAAGTATAAGTGACCTTACATAAGTACAGGAGCTGGTTTCTAACTTAAGGATTGCTTTGTGGTATCCAGTTGTGTGATATAATAACATAAGCCAGCAAGCAAGGCAAGTAAAATAACATTTTTCAAACAGTGACCAGGAAGCCAAAATGTTGCACTTCTCAGTAGGTCTCTGTAGTAATTATTTCCAAAAGGGTAATTATATTTATTTTGCCAGATTTTAAAGTTCATGTGATTAGTCAAGTTTGTTGAATTCTTTTCCTTTCCAAGTACTGATTACGGGCACAGTATTTCAAGATTCTGCTCACATTCAGCCCTCTTATGGAACATCACATTTGCATATTCTATGTAATCGAACATACTGAGTTCTCTTCTCCCAATGCCTGTAGAAAAGTATGTTCCCCACGTTAGCACAGCCTCTTCCAGCTTTTAACACTTAGTGTGGAATATTTCAAACATAAAAATAGAAGGGTATATGAATCTATCGTGCACATCCACATGAGTGTAATTTCTGTCTCTATCTATCGTGCACATCCACATGAGTGTAATTTCTGTCTCTTTTGCTGCGCTGTCCATCTTTTCTCTCTCACATTGAGAATCCCAGCTAACGACAACGGACAGGCTATGATCAGAATATTCCTCCATGTTTCTTTTTGCTCAGGCCCCGATGTACACAGCAAACACTCTCAGAAAACAACACCCAACATTGTCACGAACAGCACAGTCACCGAACATTCAATAGTTGCTCTATTTTTTCCTTCAGATGCACGGGCATCCAAGTACATGCACATTCAATTTGATTTGGTTTATTTAAAAGTTTTAGGCATTACTTTTTAAAGTTAATTTTGCTTATGATTGTATAAAAGTAAGTCAAACACACTAAATATAGTATTTTAAAAGAAACTAGACTATAATCATGAGCACTCCAATGTAGAACATTTATTCCTTATTTGTAGCATTTATTTTTAGCTTCATAGTTTATTATGATGACTTTTTATTACCTTTGTTTCTGATAGATACTGTTTGATGGGATGGGGTCCACAAATACATGGTTAGTAATTTTGTTTAGGATTGGGTACTTCCATCCTGTGAAGGTTACTTAGCTAAATTAACTAATGACCATGGATGGGTTATTTCCAGTTTTTAACTCATTGTCCAAGCTCTGTAAATGCATTCATCTTTCATGTATATACACATGTATCATATACATATAAATAATAACTATTTAATGTATAGAGCATAGTTCATGTGTCTTCTCTTCCACCTTATTATGAGTTTCTTATGGAATGAAACCTTATTTTATTTGTCCATATTTTCTTGAGCCCAGAACAGAGTGTCACCCATAATAGGAGTTCAAGAAAAACAATTTGCTAAGTGAAAGAAAAAAAGAGATATCATAATGACAGAAGTCTGTTAAAACATGATTTTCCATAAATAATTCAATAACTGATAGTGCAGTCTTAAAAAAAAAGAACAACATATATGAGATGAGGCGGAAAGGGGATGGTAGAGAAGCTCTGAAAAGCAGAACAGAGGTCAGGGCAAGGATAATGCCAAGCGACAGATCACAACTTCATGTAGAGTAAAAGAAACCCTCCCTTAGAAATTGTGGGACTTACTTGGGGCTGGAGAGATGGCTCAGTGGTTAAGAGCATTTGTCTGCTCCTCCAGAGGACCCAGGATCAAGTCCCAGCACCCACATAGTAGCAGGTCACAGACATCTGTAACTCCAGTTTCAGGAGATCTGATACCATCTTCTGGCCTTCATGGGCCATGCAGGCCCATGTAGATGCAGGCAAAGCACCCATATATACAAAATAACAACTTTTTAAAAGAAACTGGGAGGCTCATATCACTGGAGATTTCTGAAAAGCTCTAATAAAAAGTTACCACACATGTATCAGGATGTCTGACCAACAGAAACAAAAATAGTGAAAACATGAAGTGCTGGAGAGGATGCAGAGAAATTGGTCCCCCATCCATCACTGGTAGGCATATAAAATGGAGCAACCATTCTATAAGACACTTGGATAGTTTCTCATAAAACTAAACATGTAACGACCGTATAGATCAGCAAGCAGAAAACAGATCAGAGGGCATGTAGAATTCTGGCAACACAAACATAGGCACATCTCAAAATAAACGTAGGATTAAGTCAGTTTACAAAAACTCATATAGCACAGATCTCTGTTAAATAGGTGTGTGTTCCAGTTTGGAAGTCCCCATGTAGAAAATTAATAGCTAAATAAAGTCTCTCTCATTTGTTGCTAAACCAGGGAGATGTTCTGTATACGTTTCTAGCCTTAGTTAAAATACTTGTGATGAAATTATAAGATAAAACCTTTTTAAAGATGTATTAAGTTCTTAGCATGGACACAGTTCTAAACACTACCGTGGTAAAGGTTTGGCCTTATTTTAAATCTTGATGTAACCGAGCGTGTTTCTTCAAAGCTAATGCCAAAGACAGAGGCCTTAGCTCACTGATGGAGCAGGTGCTTTGGATGGATGAAGGCCTCGGATTCCATCCTGAGCACTAAAACCAACCAACTGGCCGAACAAACAGCAACAAAAGTGATGCTAGAGTCCGTTTCTTCACAGGTTTTTCTGGGGTTTTATTTAAAAAAAAACCTTTTTGGTTGTCTCAAGAAATACTGACCACAGACCGTTGATTTCTATCCTCCTTAATACCTGCCTCGTGCTGAATCGACTAGAGGGTCCACACTTTTTCATTAGAATGATATTTTTCATGGCTATAATTACATCAGAGGATGTGTCTTAGTTTCTCGGGGTTATACTGTTGTCAGGTCCCCTGGTGGAGATGGAAGTAAAGCAAGTTTGATATTCATTCCTTGCATTGCCTCTTATGGGTTGCCTTTTGGGTAGCAAACCTTGTCGGGAGTCTTAGATATAAAGTCTTGGATAGACTAAAGTGAACCAGGGCACATTGCGATGGATCTGTGACTGTTCACACCTGGTGTCCACAGGGAGATATGGGTAAGAATGAGATGCCAGAGAGACATAGAACATAGAGGACACACGCAGAGGTTCGTCATCCTCCCAACTCAGGTCCAGCTGCTGGGAAAATGTCCCCTACTCCAGCCCTTAGAGAAAACATGCAGGAGAAAGCAATGAGGAGTGAAGAAGTGCATTTCTGGCAGAGGGTGCACAATTGCTCTCAACAAACTACAGATAGCTTGTCAGACCAAATGAAATCATTAAATGGCTGGCTTTTAAAGGCCAAACTGGCAATTTCATGTGGCGCAAACCACCGGTTTCTTGTGGCTGCAGAAGGGAGTGCCGAGCTGAAATAGCAAAAGGTGAGCTGTGAACTGGACAGGACTAGACGTGGAAGAGGCAGCCCTGCACAGTTGGGGCTGAATAAATAATTCAGGTCTTGTGAGTTATAGAATGCTTAACTGGATCTCTGGTCTCTGGTTAGGTACCAATGTCTGTATCAGCTGTGACAATAACAGCAACGCAGCCTGAGCACAGACGTTTGTCAGGTGACCTCCTGGGGCGTGGAAGTCAATTGGCCCAGTTGAGAGACACAGCACTAAAGGATTTGAACCCAGAGAAGCCTGGAAGCAAGTCCTTGAGAATTTGGATTTGTTCCGATAGGAAATGCATTTTCAGAGACCAGTCAGCGACGTGATGTGGAATCACGTGGAGCTGTTGTGAGAGTCAGACAGGTGTGTGGGGAGGAAGGGTGGACGTAGAAACCGGAAGGAGGAAGGAGGATATGGCTTGAAAATTTGATTTTGAAAGTTCGGTAGGGGAAGTGGAAAGGTGACTAAAAGGGAAGATTCCATCCCAATTCCAAATTCAAAGTCAGCGGGAGAGGGAGTAAATGGAGCAGTCGGGACGGAGTTACGGCGTAGTCAGCAGCAGCATGTAAAGCGGGATGGAGTTGTGACGTAGTCAGCCCCATCATGTAAGGCAGGTACCTGTAAGGATGGAATGGTGATCTTTGGAAGTGTTTCTGACCAATGAGCACCAGGATACCTCCTCCAGTCTTTTCATTCTCTCCCTGCACATCATCTTATAGAAACCAATTATAAACATTTAGATCTTCACATTGATTAAAAGTGAAAATGACTGGTTGTCCAGGTACCTCAGATGCACCATGCTCTTTCCTGCTCCAAGTCGTCTCAAAGTCTAATTCTTCTGCCTGGAAATACTTCCATCTCTCTTCCTCTGCTCCTTTCTTGGAGGTCTTAAAATTACATCATCAGGAAAACCTTCCATGACCTCTAACCACAGTCCTAGTTTAGGTGTGCATTTATCATTCTTGCCCAGCATGTGTGTGAGCGAGCGTGCACGCATGTATTTGTGTGCGTGTGCAGTACCTGCCTCTGATGGTTTGTTTGCTATGCCTCTCCCATTTAGTCTGTAAGCTTGCTACTGCTTGTTCTGCAGCAGCTGGCATAGTACCTGTCATATATAGATGGTCACCAGGGCTGGGGATGTAGCTGAGTGGTAGAGCACTTGCCTAGATGTGCAAAATCTTGGGTCTCATTCCAACCAATGCAAAATAATAAAACTGTAATGATCATGTAATAATGTAGATGGTCAACAAATAGTTTTGACCAACCGTCTCAATTTTTGAAAATTTTCCTGATGCTTTGTGAGGCTGGGGACAGGAACAGACACTCTCTCTCTCTCTCTCTCTCTCTCTCTCTCTCTCTCTCTCTCTCTCTCTCTCTGTGTGTGTGTGTGTGTGTGTGTGTGTGTGTGTGTGTGATAACACAGAATTGAATTTGCAGGAAACTCAGAGTTTACCCACTTCACACTCACACCAAGTGGAACTGAAGAGAGGGGGAAAGAGAATAAAATCCCACCCACGGTTTTGTGTTCTCAAGGCTTCCCTGTGGGCACATGGGACCCATCCCACTCAGGAAGATAGAGAATGCCTACCCAGGGGATAATGGGGAGAAGCCCGAAAACCCTGCCTCCTTGGGTGGAGAACTTCCCTGGGCATGAATAGCCCCGTGATTTGGGCATGCACTCATGTGCTCATGTAGCAGGATGACATGCTGTGTTTCAACAACATGATGATATAGAGGGAAGGGAGTTTTGGAACACGTAGGCCTGGCCACAGCCACAGCCACTAGCAGAGGCTGAAGTTCCATGGGATGGGACTGAGAGACACACAGTAAATTAACCTGGACAGTCTCTGATCGATGGCCTCCGAACCTGGGATCTCAACTGTTAAATCATGATACAGGCACTGATGTGCTTTCCCCGGCGGGGAGCAAGCACCTTTCAGAAAGGAAGCCCACCCCCACAAGATCTCTGTGTCTCAGGCTGGTGCATGAAGTACTGGCGGGTGACGCGAGGGGAGGGTTGTGGAAATGACATGAAAATGCAGACTTTACATTGTATTCCTGTTCCCTTATTCACCGCTGTGACTTTATTGCTGTAGCATGGTGCTCATAACTCTTGTCATCGTTATTGGACTCTAAAGGCCTCCTCCACTTCCCAATCCTTGTGTGACATGATTAGTTCATACAAAAATTGCATTCACTCTATGCCCAGCTCCCCCTGTATCCACAGTGAGATGTGATGCTATTTTTCATTTTTAATGGAAACTTCCTCTTGAATGCTTTCATATTATAGGGAAAAATGAGCTTGGATATGAAACAGCAAATTATTTTGATTTATAGGAGGAATTATCTCATATGTAGGCATTGTAAATAAAATCTATCTTTCATGGACACTTTAAATATTTTATAAAAGTGCCAATAGTGCATTTGTATGTGCATTCATGGACAGATAAATAATAATTTAATGCTATAAAGCTTCCAATACATAAGTAAATGTTATATAAAGTAGGCAGTCATATACTTTAATTATTCCAATTTAAAATGATTTCCTTTTGTGTTATATGGAGACACTTTGACATCAATTATCATTTCCTTTATGACTCTATAGTCTGTCTTTTTATAATGTGCAAGAAATCTTAAGTAAAAATAGCTCTTTGGAGAACTTGATTAATGCGACAAAGGTCAGCGTGGTGAAGGTTTGTGCAAAAAAATGTGTCATATTTATAATGTTCTATTTTTATTATAGGAGCTGTAAAACTATGAATAATCTTATTTATTCCATTTATTCTCTAGTTTATATAAAATTATATCCTGCAGTTATCCTGCCACAAACATAATTGACCAGCCTGGTGCCTGAAATGCATTCCATTTTATCTTCTCAGCATGAATAGGCTTGAAACCTCCTGGTCATTTTTTTTTTTTTTATTTAAGCAGCCCTGATGGTTGGGAGAATACCACATGTAGAACAAAGCTGAAGCCCAAGCAGGAAGACAATGTGTGCAGAAAACAAATAGATTCTTTCCCCTTGACCTTGGAACAGGACTCCTGTCTCATACATATATTCATTCCACAATTATTGACTCCTCCCCTCTGCCAGCAGCTGCCCTAGGGACTGGGGATGCAAAGGTGAGCACAGGCAGGGTCCTTGCCCTCCTGGGGATCTGTAATCAGGAAAGTGAAGTACTTGAGAAAATTCTAGCATTCAAACCAGTAGCAACCATAGAAGAACAAAACAGACTAGGGGGAGAGAGCATAGAGGGGTCCTTGAATAGTTCTGTCAAAGGTGGCTTCTCCAAACAAGTGCACAGAAATTGGTAAAATGACATCCAAGCATCTGAAAGAACACTGCATATAGAGATCCTAGAGAAGGACTGTCTAGATGGGGGCGTAAATGTCACATCCACATGGCAAGGGAACCCCGAGGTGGGAAATATGGTAGGATATGGGACTGGAGAGTCAACAAGGACCAGATCATGATGGTTCCCACAGGCCATAGGAAGGAATCTGTGTTTTTATCTCAAGAGTGATGAGAGGTGGAGAAGAGAGTTAGAAAGACTGCCTTTCTGGCTACTTAGACCACTGTAGCTTTCTGGCTGAAGTAGAGTGTGAGGTTCCCAATGGACACAAAAGATCATTGAAGCTACCTGGGCAAGAGGTGAGCAACAGCTGAAATGGCCATGGCAGTGGGAACAGAATGAAGAGCTCCAGTTTTGACTGGAGTTTAGAAGTATGTGATGTAATCAGTACAGAAAGAACACAATCAAGGATCATCCCAAGTTTGGTACTTACACTACAGGGTTTGTTACCTTCACTGTGTGTGTGTGTGTGTGTATGTGTGTGTGTGTGTGTGTGTGTGTGTGTGTGTGTGTGTGTGTGTGTGTGTGTGCATGTGTGTGGTTTCTATTAACTCCAACATTTTCTCCTGTGCTGTAGTCCATCTATGCTTGTGCCTCCTTGAGTCTATCTTTCTCCTCAGTGTGTGCCAAAAAGACCAACATACATAGAGTTTGACTGACGTAAGGATCCCAGGGAACTGGAAAAGCAGCCTGATGTTGGGAAAGGAATCCAAGACTTGGAAACTGATTACCTTGGCTCAAGATCTATCTTGGCATATTCTCACTTTCAGCTTCAAGTTCTTTATCTGAAAAAAATATGGAGGTAGTAGTTAACATGGGATGACATGAGACTTCCATGTTTGCTATAATCATGGTTGCTTAACACTGATGTAAGACTCTGTATATGATGTAGTTGTGGGTTGCCTAACAGTGATTGACATGAGACATCTGTGTGTGCTGTAGTCATGTTACTTAAAAACGGGATAGATTCTGAGAGATGCATCATTTGGTGATTTTATTGTTATGAAAACACCATAGATTTTATATCAATTGTGCTTACACAACCCTGTAGGATATAGATCTGTCCTCAGTGTGACCTCTTGATGTAATCGAGTGATTCATTACAAGAAAAGATTTATGAGGATGCTGACTACTGAACACAGCATATTATTTAGTATTAAGAAAAATAGATAGGAGGGCTGTTTAAGATGCAGGAGGCCCTGGGTCTGATGCCAGGGACACAAAATAGGAAGGAAGGAAGGAAGAAGTAGAGTGCACTCTGACATAATAACCAGATGTACTAAATAGTAAGGACAGAACCAGCAGCTACTTATCATTTTCCAACATTACATACTGAGGATAGTTTTATGATGTATACAACAGCAGCCTTGTAGACATTAGCCTCGTGGCCTTACACTATCACAGTGGCTATGTCAATAGGTGATATGGATTTTTACTTCCATTAGATTTCTTTTTTCCTTTTTGAAACAGAGTCTCACTATGCATCCTAGCCTGGCCTTGAATTTACAATCATTCTGCCTCTACCTCCCAAGTGCTGGGATTATAGGCCTTAGTCACTCTGACCAGCATTCCCTTAGTTATGGGACCACTGTCATGTATGAGATCTCTTATTGGCTAAAATCCTGTTACATGGTGCTAGACCACAGACAAGCAGATTGGTATACAATATGTGCTTGATGCTTTTAACTGAAGATGAGTTTTAATCCCATCACGGATTACAAATTTCTTTCTTTCTAGAGATAAAGTCTTTGGGAAAGCTTGCTTTTCATCAGAAGTGGCTTCAATAGAATATCTTCATTTTTTATTACTAAACCGGAACTGCTTGGCATTCAGTACATAGTGAGAAAAACATTATCATGAATTGGCATTTTTTTCTCCACTTAGCCATCATTGTGCCCCCTACAAAGCACAGAGACAACAGGCTAAACTTGTCACTAGGAATCCTTTTAGTTTTATGACTAAAACACATTTCTGAGACCAAGTAGGGCTTTATTCTCCGGAAGTACTCCAGTGACTGGATTGCTAGGAAAGAATGAATAAGCTCAGCTAATTTTATATATCCTGCATTTTCTTAATTGTTGTTAGCTGGTTCTATTTTATTTATTTATTTTAGTCCGGAATACATTTAATTTGGAATCATTCCCAAGACATGTAAGAGTGAGTGCCAACATCTTTTTCAAGCACAAATTGGATTTAATAATGTTTATGTTGAACACAGGCAATTTAGTTATTTCTTTTCACATAAATCTCTTTTACTCGTGCTGAGCAAACCTCCAGGAGACTGACACTTATTATAGCTTTTCTCAATCGATTAATATTTATTGAGCCTGGGGTATGTGTGGAACCCAACACAGAGCATGGGAAGAATGTAAAAACTTGCTCACAGTCCTGTTTGCTGGCTTGCAAATTAATTACTGAGAGAAAGTTGAGATTAAACCTCTGTGAGGAAAAAAAAAAAACCCAGAGAAATTTAAGGCTAGCAGGATCCCAGGATGCTCCCAGCTCACCTCTTGCTCAGCTCCCTTGGTCCTTTGCACAGATTCTTCTCATCTTGCCATTTCCTTCCCCTTGATCCCTGTCAATGTGGAGGATGATCAAGTCTCTGGGATTTTTGTTAGAATTTGAAAAAGCTTTGATCCTTAAAATTTTGTCATAGCCTGGCATATAGATCTCTGTGACCTCTACTTGACCTTTCCATCCCCTGCCGTGTCCACAAAAACTTGAAGGTTCCCTAAAGTTTCACACTTACTAGTGTTTGTATAATGCTGAACATTTGTCAAGAGCTTTGCATGCTTTCTCCTCACAGTGGTTATGACATGTGTGTTAGCTTCCCGTTACTGTAACGAGCATGTGATACAATCAATTTAGAAAGCAGAAAGCTGTGTTTGGACTCACAGTTTCGGAAGTTTCAGGTTATATTGTCTTAGGGATTGTGGCAAGGCAGCATGCCATAGCAGGAATTCATGGGAAAATCCTTCACCTTCTTTCCAGGACAGAGACAGAGAGACAGAGTCCCACGATCCTCTTTGAGGCTTCACCTCCTAAATGATCCACCACCTCTCAGTAGTGCCAATGGCAGGGGCCCAGGCCTTTAACATAGGAGCCTTTTGTAAACACTCATCCAAACCATAGGAAGGGTAAAGTACTATTTTCCCCCATTTACCAGTGAGGGCACTATATCTTGGAGTTAAACAGCTCAGCTAAGGTTTCCAGCTAGACTTAAATCTTGAAGTTATAACTCCAAAATCCATATATGTTTCACCTAACCATGGTGTCTGTGATTACAAGAGGCACAGCAAAGCCTTTGAAGATGGATAGCCACACTCCATGGGGAAAGACACCTGCTATGCTCCAAGTAGATGGAAAGGTTTTATGGACAAAAAGAAACACATCTCTCCCCTATCCCTGCCCTGCTGTGGCCCAAGTGATCACAGGAGAGATGTTTTCAATGGGCTGCAGAATTTTTAAAAGAAAGGAATTGTTTGAGTAGTGATAACTTTCTGTAAGTAAACACAGTCCTTAAAAATGTAGTATATTTCATCCCTAGTAAGTTTATAGAGTAGAAGACTCAACATTTTCCTCTTTAGCCTACATGTAACTACCTGTATTTCTGGAGTGTGTGTGTGTGTGTGTGTGTGTGTGTGTGTGTGTGTGTGTGTGTGTGTGTGTGTGTATGTGTGTGTTCATGCACATGTGTGCTGTATTGCTGGGGTCTTTGGCCACCTGTGGTATAAATATGTGAGAGTTTTCCTTCTGTTCTATGATTTTATTTAGACTTTCTTTTTTGAATATTTTTATTTTATAATTAATTTAATTTTATATATCAGCAAAGGATTCCCCTGTCCTCCCTCCTCCCATCCCCCAGCCTTCCTCCCCAATCCCCCCCCATTCCCACCTCCTCCAAGGCAAGGTCCCCCCTGGGGAGTCAGCCCAGCCTGGTTTTCTTTGGTATCAATTTATCCTCAATTTCCCAAGAGGATTTGTATTTGAGTCTTATAATTAATAGGGAAGCTTTAATCTGGAAAATAAATCTTCAGGTGTTTTCAAGAAAGGTGCTGGAGCTTATGGGTCTATAATTGGAGCTTTTTTCTTAAATGTTTTGCTCCTAGCTTTGCCAGCCATGGCCCAGCTTCTAGAACAGCATGAACAGCAAATGTGGCACACTTTCTACCTCATACATCTTTTCTAAGTGCAGATTTGCACGTGCTTCTGTAGAACTCTGGGATGTGCCAGGAGTTCTCCGAGAAGGTGACAACAGAGAAATCCTAGTGGCCTGGACAGTGAGCTTTGTCTCTACCTAAGCACAGTGTTCTCCTGTTCCTGTTGAAATGGAGCACAGACCGTGGTGGTTTGCGTGCCCTGGCCTTGTGGCTACTCCTGACCACAGGCTCACAGCTTCTTCTCCCATTCAGATACGTTTTAAACTTTTCTATTTCATGTTTCTTTTCTTTCTTATTAATTTATTTCTCAATACTTTCATAGATGTATGTAATTTGATTATGTTCACCCCCTGTTGCCTTCTCTTGTCCCCTCCCCCTCCTATTGAACCTCTTTTTCCCAACTAAGCTTCGATTTCATGTGTGTTGGGAGGAGGGCACGGAGCTTAGCTAGGGCCTTCGCATGAGCATAGGCGGGAAGTTACCTACTGGAACATGGGAAATTTAGCAGTGGCTACACTGCTGAAGAAAACTGCCTCGCTTTCCCCCAGAAACCATTTGCTGCCAATATCCCCTCAAGAGAAGGGTGTGAGGGCTCATGGTCCACTCTCGCACCTATGGTAGAATATTTGTGAGCCCGATCTTGTACAGTTAACAACAGATGCTATGAGGTCATTGAGTACAGTGCCCATGCCATATGTAGATGTCTCCATAGCCTTCCTCCCCATTTTCCAGGCTCTTACATTCTTTCTGTGATGTTCCCTGAGTCACAGAATGGGTACAATAGGACTATGCACTCATCCCTTATTCTTAGCTCTTTGGGCAGCTATGAGTTTCTACAGTGATTACTATTCACTGCAAAATGGTTCTCTACCCAAAGCATATTTTGTTTTTGTTTTTTTTTAGTTGTGACTCACACTAAGGTTGTAGTAATTGAGATCATGCAGAGTAATAATTTATTAATTCTAATGAGTTTCTGAGACTTTTCCTATCTAATAATGTGTTATCTATAAACAATGACAATTGGACTTTTCCAATTTGGATGCTATTTGCTTATTGCTAATTTGTTTGTTTGTTTACTCCTTTGTCTGCTTGCTCTGTTTAGGACTTCTAGTATCGTTTTTGTGAGACAGCTTTGACAATAGGCATCCTCCATCTTTTCATCATTCGATAAAATGTTAGCTGCTTCTTTATTATAAGTGGGCTTTATTGCATGAGAAAAATCAAGCCTGTTATCTTCACAGCTTGCTAAAGGAACATTTTAGAAGAATGGGCAATGACGTTATCAGTAGAGTAAGGAAAGTGAGAGGTGAGAGCCGCCTTGGCCATCTGGAGGTCATGGGAAACCTGATGGTGCTGACAGTCAGTCTATGAAGTTATGAGAGCCAGGGACGTTGGTCAAAACTTCATGTTGGGGTTGTGGATGTGGCTCAGTAGCTCAGTGGTGATGGGCTTGGTAGACAAGGCTGTCGGTTTAATGTTCTGCACTGCAAAGAACAAGGCAAACAGAATTGTGTCTATTAAAATATTTCAGAAGTGAATTAATACCTAAATGCCAGGTTGAAGAAGTTGAGAACTCATTCCTGCCTGTGAAGTCACACTTTAAGAATTAATTTTGAGTTGGTAAATAAAAACACCTATCTCAGTAAAAGGTTTTTGTTTTGGAAATGTTTCCATTAAACACATTTTAATTTCTCATCTAATATGGCATGTATCTAATTTCTTCATTGTAAACTTCAAATTGAGCAGAGAAAACAGAAGCAAAATGTGTCCAAAGCTTATGTTTTCATATTTTCCTGACAAAATTTCTAACTAACTGGTAACTTCTGGGTTTACTTCCTGCCTCCCGGGTCACCCTTCCATCTTCGTAGAAGGCTTCCTAGCCTTCTGAGATGTCAAGTTAGGTAGAGCATGGTCATGGGCAGCCTCCAGGGCTGGGAACGCTGGAGGCACAAAAAGAAAAGGCCATCTGCTTTGTCCCATCTGACCTGGTCCCCTGAGCCTCCTTGAGGTCTTACACCTGCTGTGACTCCCCAAAGGCAGCTTTTTCTCAAGGCTTCTTCTAGCCCAGATCTGAAGGGGCGAGCATGGCTGACTGCTGGGAGCTTGGAGGCCCATGTTCCTCTGAGTACCCCCTGGAGTGGTATTGCTTTCAACAGGAAGACATGTTCCTCTTCCCAGTCCCCAAAGCATGCTCTGAGGCAGAGCCAAGAGTATTAGTGATGCCATCCACCTGCCTGCCTTGTTTTATTCACAATAACCTCACTTCTCACCAGGTGGATGTCCTGTTTCTTGGAGGGACATAAATAGAGTAGATACTGTAAAACCTCATGGAAATTTATGTTTGATCAAATTCTTCATTTTATTATTGACTGCCTTCACTTGTGTGGCTAAAAGAATACAAGAACCTTTCTTCAGTTAAATCCTCGATGCCTCTGCTCCTGTAAACTAGAATCCCTTTCTGAACAGTATTTAACTTTATCATTCTACAGACTTTAGTATCTTTCCATACTTTTAAATTTTACTTAAAGATTTTTAGACGATTCTGTTTGCCTCTCATTTTCTATTTACTTTGCTACATTACAAAACAGTCCTACTTTCCTGCATAATAGAATTACTGAGATAATGATCACCTCTTAGAAAAACTGAAAACAAATCCAATATACACACCAGGTGGAGCCCCAACTTCTGACCATCATGGGAGCTCAAAGTTTCCTGAAATTTAGGCACAGCCATGTTTCTGTGGTCATTTTCCAAGGTCTTGTTCTCCTGTTCTCTGCCAAGATTTTTTTCATCTCTCAGTTCTTAGATTCAGTCTTTTATTATGATACCAAACAAAGGAATATGCTTTTATAACATCCTGTGGAGGGAACTCTGTAACGTGCCTGGTATTTGCTACCATGGTCAAATGACCCTGGTGGGGTTGTCTATCCCAATCACTAAAAGGCTAAAAATAGTAGAGATGGCGAACATGCTGCTGAAGGAGAAAAATAACAAAACACAAAGGTTGACCCTGTAATAGCAAAAATATTACAATCTTCTCATTTCTGTATGCAGTCCACTGTAAAAATCTGCACTCAGTCAGCCCCGGGAGAGTACATCTAGCTTAGCATACAGGAAGACCAGGCTCACCCTAATGAGAGATGATCTCCATTCTCCATGCAGAAGACCTTTATGTTTGACTCCAGAACAAGCAACACGTGGTGAAGACTTTTCTCCCGAGATGACCAGGGGATGACCTTTATCATTTATCAGTACAAGTTTGTCCAGACAGTACCTTTGCTGATATGTATGATGTGTCCAGCACAGGGCACTGGAACGGTTGCCTCCTCTAACCACAGCATGACAGAGTGCAAGTGTATCTCACAGTACAGGAAAATATGTTCCCCAGATGTGATTATATTGCCTCCTTGGCTCATAAAAGAGAAAGGTTGATATGCCCAGGTTTAGTGGGTTGTATATAAATCTACACACTTGCCTGCTCCTTGGAGCTATTAAAGGATATATATTTTATGATCCTATTGTTTATTAATCTCCCAGTGAAACTTCACTCTGCCCATTGTAGAAAGATATTGGTATGTGTGCCTATTATTCAAGATGGTTAGGCTCTTTTATATCACTTTATATTGGACAAGGAAGCATAGAAAATCTAAGCAGGCTGCCTCTTTCTTGGTCTGTTGGTTTAGATATACTACCAAAGATCTTACACTTTGACAGGATTTTTCCTAGAATAGTGATTCTATGGGGATTCTCTTAGATATAGTTTTAGACACTAGGTATATCAATAATAGTGTCATAAAAAATATCTAAGCAAGGTTCTTTGTAAGAGTTGCATTTTTTTTTATTTTGGTGCCTCAACTTATGCAAATTATTGCAGATAACTGAAACTTTTCGAGAATCAAACATGTATTAAATTACAAATCCTCTTTTTATTAATTATCCAGAATTCAGCATGCACACCAGGGAACCGGTTTTTAACATTTGCTAATAATTATGTTTGTACACTTAAAAATAATGGAGCCCTGTGAAGGAATGGAGCTCCAGCCAATAGCACATGGAAGTCTTTACCTCCTGGTTTTCAGAAGAGAAGATGATGTAACTTCATGGTGCATTTTCTTCAAAATCAGAACCAGAGACATCATCCGTTTATCAGTGTGTATATGCAATGGGTTGAAATCTTGTAGGAGGACTCTGGAGTCTCTGAGGAGATTGAAAGGAGAATGCAAAATGCGAACACAAATTGTACTGGCTGCAAATGGAATTGTAAAGCCCAGAGATGAGGTGGCTCAGGAACTCGCCATCCTTCAAGTAAACTGAGGTTTGCAGGGGATTCAACAGCAATGCCTGTGATTTTGTCAAGCATCCATCCCTGTTGCTGCACTGATTCATGTCACAGCAGATGCCAAGCTCTGGGGATTTTTGTCATCCAGGAAGAGCCAGACATTGTCTTGGGACAAACAAGCATACAAAAGCCGTATAGGGAAGGTACTCCAGCAAAACACCCCAGGCTTTTCCAGTCCATAGCCCTGGACAGGCAGAGCTGTACTGAAAAGGACACAAGAGCATTTTGTGTCATGTTTGAGATCATGCAAAGTGTGAATGCAGCTTCATCTTCAAATTAAAAACCCATAATTTTTCTAGTCTTGGCAAGACTGCTCCGAGGTTGCTCAAATGTTAGAACTGAAGTAAAAAAGAAAGAGCAGATACCGTGTTTATGAAAATTAACAGAGACAGTTTCATAGAAATAGGAAACAAAACCAAGCTTATGCAGAAGCTCTCAGAGCTGTAAGGAAAAAGAAAATTAAACAAAAGGAGAAGCTCAAAGGAGAAGGTCCAGAAAGGAAAGTAGGTGGTGGGGGAGGGAAATATGAAACAAGGAAGAGAGGGGAAGGACTTGGGACTATAGAGGAAAATCCTAAGTTAAAAAAGATTGACAGGGAAAGTTTTGAGAAGCAGTCACTACTGAGTGGCAAATAAAAGTTCAGGGTAAAGGAAGCAGGAGTCTGAACTGAGAAATGCCAATTCCATTCCAGCAGTCGCTTCCTGGGAGGAAGGGGAGTGGAGCGAGGTGCCAGACCCATGTTTGGTAGACAGCTGATGTTCGTTTCTGGTACAAGTCAAAACCTCCGTGGAGACACTGCTAATTCTGTCCTGAAGGCTATCACTTCCGATCCAAGAGAAGTGATTTTACACCTGCAAATAGTTTGTGAAAACATAGCAGTCCTTGAAGAAATGTGAGACTCGGAGCCCATCTTTGACAAAACATAGAAATAAAGCTCTTGTTTTCCTGGGGATGCTTTACACCTGCTTCTAAGATTCTTTTAGTTGTTTAAGTATGTGTATGTGTGTTGGGGGAACTGATGGTCTGAGCTTCCCTGCTTTCATGAATCTGAGGTCTGCTGTTTGGGGTTCTACCAAAGAACCATCACAGAGTATTTACAACATGAAATGGGTTTATTTACAGTTTGGGCTACAGTTGGAAAGAAAATTTCTCAGCTTTCCCCAGCCTCTCCCAAAGCAGTATTATACATGAAACAAAAGCCAGAAAATACGAGCATGTGGATTTAGCTGTGAGGTAAGTCACCTGATTAACTCTCTCTGACCTCCTCCTCTGTGCCTCCTCTAGCAGCTCTGCTCCTGGTGTCAGGGCTTGGGGCTGTTCTCATGCTGGGCATGGGATTTCCTTAAGAAACTTTGATTCCTTTTTGTTGTTTTTTTGTTTTGTTTTGTTTTGTTTTTCGAGACAGGGTTTCTCTGTGTAGAGCTTTGCACCTTTCCTGGGTCTCGCTCTGTAGACCAGGCTGGCCTCGAACTCACAAAGATCTGCCTGCCCCTGCCTCCCAAGTGCTGAGATTAAAGGCGTGCGCCACCGCCGCCGCCGCCGCCACCACCACCACCTGGCGAAACTTTGATTCTTTAGGGTCCTTGATACATAGATACAATCCCACTCTCTCTTGTCCCTTCCTCAAGTTTGAGAGTTTTGGAGTGATGTGAAAATTCTGGAAATATGACTTGCTGGAACACCATGGGCAGGGTACAGTGGAAGTACAGTACAGTCAGAAAATACCGACTAGTACCAGGTAACCATGCTTAGGAACCCTTTCTTAATGACCTCTCGGCTTCATTTCTGGAAGGACTGGCATAAGTAACTCCATTTTGTGTGTATGCCGGTCTCTGAGATGAGGCCTTGCTATGAACTCATGGTCCTCTGGCTTTGCCATCGTGACTGTCACAAATCCATTCTGATGTGACAACTCCTCCTCATTTATTTGCTGAGGACATCGTTGATCACCATCTGTGGTTTGGTTTTAACTGTCCTTGGTGAGATGAAATCTGTCCCAGTTAGTTTGATATGACACTGGTAGTTGGGAGTTAATGGCATAAAGACCCTTTGGGCCATATACAAGCGTCTGAGAGGGAAAAGGCTAAGTTTACCCAGGAGCCATTTTCACGTTGAATTTTGTCGCTTCTCTTCTGCTACACACGTTGTTCTTGCACAATGCTAGCGTGCAACAAGTGTAACACTTTACAAGGAAATTACAAAAGCAAATCCAGGAAGGGTTTGTCATTTACAAAACAGTATTTTTTTTTTTTTTTTTTTTATCACACACGCTATTGTCAGGATCTAGGTAACATCGGTTGATCCTTTTCATTTTTAGAATGCCACTGTTGGAATGTAAGGTGCTTGTTTGGGCATATGTAATTATTTGTGCTTCACACAATGATTGTAATGTAATTAGGATGACATCAGCTGGGGAGTGCCTCCTGTCCAAGCTTTGTATTTAAGAAGACTTCTATAGTGGAGGAATGCAAATTTTCAAACCAACCAACAGTAATGTGTGTGTTAGCGTTCACTTTTGAAGTAAAATTTAGAATATTTACAGCTTTAGACCTATACAAATTTAGTGACGAGTACTTGTTATCAAAAGTAGACTTATTGTCTCATGTACAACATCTCACATATACAGCAAAACAAACAGTTACTTAGAGGAAACAGATGCATAGCAGCTTCTCAACAGCAGGACTCCCCAAGTAATGAGGTCCCTTGATCAGAATGGGACCAAATATAAACAGCAGAAATGCCAAGCGTTTCCTTGCATTTGAGGTATTTAAGTTCTAGTCTAGACGCACTATGTGATATATAAAAGACGGTACTTACTGGCTACTTTGTGTGTATTAAATCCATGTGCCCTTAACACTACAGATTTTCCATAACATTTACATAAAGCTTAGGCACACCACATTTTAAACTCTCCGATGCATATACATCTAGAGTTACAGGCATACATAGGGCACCAAATATAGTAACATAAAAAGTGTTTCTTTAACCAGTATTAAAAAGCAGTTATGAAAGACTGTAAAACAGACTCCCATGTTTAATGATTTAGTTTGCCAAAGCAATGAAAATGTACTATACAGCAGAAAACAGAAGAAAGGATCTTGACAAACACCAACTATTAGTGTGCACTCTTTAAACCAGTTTTTGTAAGCAACACTAACGGCAGATCAGTGTTTTCAGAAAACCCACTTGCTTTAATAGACTCAGGTTCTAACTCTACATGGATGCGTTAAAATGTGGACCTTGGGAGCTGCTTCAAATAACCTTGGTGTTTAACTCACCTGGTCAGTCGTACACCAATATGTTTATGTTTCATCTTCCATTGACCTTTTGTGACATACTATAACCATCTGGGTTTGCCCTTAACAATTTACATGTTGAAACAAGCGTCTTAGGACCAAATCTTATATGACATATAAAATTCTTCTCATTTAAAATATTTTTCTCTTTAACTATTTTTTTGCCAAGTATTTCCACACCTGTAAATTTTCAGGTAGCTTTCTCCCACTCAGGGGGTTGTTTATGCCTTAATTTTTGTCACAAAATTTCATAAATGAGCATCTGCAATTTTCTGACCCCCAGAATCTAAGAACTGTCTGTCTAGAAAACAAGAGAGGTAATGCCAGGAGAGTATCTCCTATTGTATACACTCCAAAATTGGGTTTTCTTCTTATCAGAATGACTTTTTATATTTCAATGAAGTCTTGGGAAGTTGTGTTTGAAATCTAGAAAACAAAGGCACTATGTTTTAAAGACATAATGGTTTTATACATATAAATACAGGTAACACATATGTTAACATTCCTGGAGATTTTTCTATTTTCTCTTGCCAACAAATATAACATTTCTTGAACATCTGTTTAAGTTCTGTGCACTAAGTGGAGTTTGGGATAATTTAACAGTTTCAATTTACGTGAGCACTCATTTACCTATAAATGAATTTGATACCATGGGAACAATATACAAATATGACGTATATGTACTTAGACATTTATTGTACACATATGCAGCTATACATTAAAATACACAAATGGATTTCACAGCTCAGAGTCATCATTTGACTGTTTTTTAGACTACTGTCCTGATTACTTCCTCCACGACACTAGCAACCCTTAATCCTAGATCTGTTCTTCAAAAGCATGACTCTTAGTTCAAAGACAATAAAGAGACACAGCACGCAGCCTGTCACAGAGAAGGGCCTAAGAGGCAGCGAAAGCAGAAAGGCCCAAAGGTGAGGCTTGTCCTGCAGATTTAGTTCCGTTATTTTAAGAGTTAACCAGGCAGATGTGGCGGTGCACAACCATTACCCCAGCACATGAGGGGTAGAAGCAGGAGGGTCAGAAGCCCAAGGTGGTCATTGCTAATAAGGATTCATATACACACCTGTGTTTGCATGTGCCTAACCCCATGCATATGAGCAGAGGCCAGAGGGGGAGGTCTACCATCCTGCTCTCTCACATCCCACTTTAATCTCTGGAGACAGGGTCTCTTACTGAACCTAGAGCTGGACAGGAAGTCAGGAAGCCCTGAGGAACCCTCCCATCTCCAACCCCTGCCCTGTCCCGGGGTGGCAGGTATGTGCACTATCACACTGAACTTTTTATGTGGGTGCTGGAGATTCAAATGCAGGTCTCTGTGTTTCCTCAACTTATGCTCTTGGGCCATTTCTCCTGCTCCCACATAGGGATTTTTGAGGCCAATGTGAGTTCCATGAGACCTTGTCTCAAAAAACAAAACCAAAAAAAGGCAGAGCTAATCAGCCATGGGAGACTCCCTCACAAATGGAAACTTCCTTGGGAATAAGCTTTAAAGGGGTCATGGAAGATAGCAGAAGTCTCTGTGGAGAATGACACACACAGCATCTATGCCCCCCTGACCTGTGAAAGCCTCTCTTGAGCTTCCCCTTCCCATTTTATTATAGAAGAGTGCATGAGCCCTAGAACCTGAGTAGTGTCTGTCTAGAATGCAAGAAAGCAAGTGATAGAAGAACATGTCCTGTTATATCTAGTACACGCCCCCACACACACACACACACGCCCAGTGGTTCAGTGAACACAGAAAATCTAACATTGCTTTTTTATAAGTAATACTGGCTCTATCCTAATAACTTTATAAGCATTTATAATTGTCATAATGTATATGGGCCATTTAAGTATTAAAACCCTTAACCAAACACAGGCTAAGGGAGGCAAAGGCAGGTGGATCTCTGTGAATCTGGGGCCAGCCTGAAGTACATAATGAGTTCTAGGACAGCCAGGGCTATGTAGAAAAACCATCTCAAAACAACAACAACAACAACAAAACCAAATAAACAAAAAATTTAGCCAAACAGCACTGTGTATAATCAAACATATGATATATCCATCAGCAATATAATCAAACATGATATATCCATCAGCAATGAACTAGTGTTCTAATTACTTCAACACTGAGTAGAAACTTTATAGCAATGGCAGAAATAGCCACTGTTACTTAACATTTATAAAATACATGTGTGTCCTCTTCATGCTCACGCGCAGCCTAGAAGCTATGCAAAACTGTCTTTGCATATATACCCAGTCTCCCAAGTTTTATTCTCTTAGTTCACAAATCTACATTTTAAATTTGCCTGGTGTGAAGTCATCTCTAGAGACTTCTGAGAATTGGCACAGTCACATTTTACAATTTACCCCTCAGATGCAAAACACCTGTCATCTCCCTTCTTGGCAAGACTTCATATTATATATTCTGAGCAATAGCAAAAGCCTACCCAAACGCAAATGCTACTGTTCTGAGAGTCTGGGCATCTTCCAGAATTTCATCATGAACAGGATGGTTTGCACCATACAAATTTAGCCAACATCTTTAATAAATAATATATGACAATTTTTATAGAAACAAAAGTATTAGCTAGGCACACTGACACATACCTATAATCTTAGCTATTGGAAGGCTTAACACTAGACAGAAGATCATTGCTAGGAGTTCAAGGCCGACCTGGGCTACATAGCAAGACCTTCTCTCAAAAAGAAAACAGAAAAAGGCAAAAAGAAATAGTAAAATTTTAAATTTAAGAACTACATATTATAATACCCTTGCCTATTTTTAATGCTATTGTATTTATAACATACATACATATACTCACACACACACACACACACACATATATATATATATATGCTAAGTAAGCCATCCATTCTTAAAATCGAAGACTACAAATTTAAAGCAATAGCAGTTACTTGTTTTGACTACTTTAAACTGCAAATACCAAGTGATTTGCCCTGATGTCAGTTGTTAGGTAGGAAGTAGAAGCAGTAGAAGGCAATGGAGATGAACAGCTGATAAGGGGCCGTCAGACCATAATTGCTATTTGTCCAGTTTAAATTATCTCTTGCTCATTCTTAGCTAAGCAGCCACAGGCTGTCCTGACTACCGGTCATGAGCAGTCTCCAGAGTGACAGAATAGTTTCTGCCTTCGACCTCTGTTGGTGAGTGATAACGGACACTAGGGGGAGGAAAACTTGGAAGGCATCGTCTTCTAAAGCTACCAGTCAAAGAAGAAAGTGACAGGGTACAGAGACAATAATCCAAGACTTTGTGGGCTAATCCTCCCTCAGATGGTGCAGTAACATCCCTTTGCATCATGTTGAATTCTTCTTTGATCAGGGTACAAGAACAAAGGAAATTCCTGCAGCACATTATAACCAGTACAAGGATATTGGTAGACAAATACTACTACCCTTAATTCTCTTGAATATCTGTTCTTCCAAACTATTAGCTTACATTAGATGACATATACTTTGTCCTGAGATGTTTCTTTGTTCTTAATTACTAGATCAGATATCTCTAACAGATATCACACATCACACCCACCTGTTTATATGCCAATATTCTAGAAATATGTTTAATAGCTCTAAGTATATAGATTTTAAGAAGCCATGAATACTTGAAGTCAGAAGCAGTATGGTAATATAAATTTACTACATCCACAGACAACTAAATCTAAATTCTATGTATGATAATTTTTAATAAGCATAGGCCATTAGGTTATATGGCCAAACCTTAATATTTAGCTGTAGGTTCTACGTAGGCTTCAAACTAAACAATTCTACAT
The DNA here is from genome assembly GCF_007827085.1 of Peromyscus californicus insignis. Classification (NCBI taxonomy): domain Eukaryota; kingdom Metazoa; phylum Chordata; class Mammalia; order Rodentia; family Cricetidae; genus Peromyscus; species Peromyscus californicus. The sequence continues at coordinate 60,929,192 of NW_026294436.1, read as the reverse complement.
AGCAATAGCTTGTTTAACTAGCTCCCCTCCTTCTTCAGTCACAGTTTGAGAGTTCATTCAAATATCCGCAATTAGAACTGACTGAGACAACAATTTTGGAGAAAAAAATAAAGCCAGTTTAAGATGGAAAAAGAGGAAAGGAAGAAAAACCCTACAGTTGTAGTTTAATAGAAAGATGTTCACATACACACGTGTGCACACACACATGCAAGGTAAGTTTTTACGTTAGGCATGCCAGGAATATCAGCTCAACCAAGCCAAAACCTGGATGAGTTAAAAAAAAATTGCAAACTTGGAGTAGCTAGAGTATATAATTGTAAGACCAGAAAATCATTAGGGACCTCAACCCCATTTTTCTCTTGAATTCCTCCTCTGCTAGTCGAGAACACACTGAAACTTTCCTGTTGGGCAAACAGAAGAAAAAGTATCCAAAATGGCCCCAAGGATTCCCCCTAAATGACAGGAGTTCAAACTTTCCTTTCAGACATACCCACATCTTGAATGAGTCTTAGATGATAAGAACCAAAATGTTCCTACCTGACATCCCCAAATGGCTCAAAGAGTTCACTAAATGACACGAACCCAAATGTCCCTGTCAGGTAAACTCAAATAGCTCAAAAGAGCACCCCATCCAAAACAAAAACAGGAATTCAAATTTTCCTCACAGCCACTGTCAAGAGAACCAAGCACATCAAAACAGCTGAAGATACAGCATTCCTAGTTCCTCTTAAAACTGGCACCAAACGCGAGCCAAAGGCACAAAGGGCAAAGCTCTGGGAAAAAGGCCGCAGAACCAAATGACAAGGACCAAGCATGAGGCGGCACTTTTTCTGGAGTTTTCCAAAAGACAGCGAATCACAAAGCCAAGTACGCTTCAGCTGAGACCAGACAAACGGGTCCCCAAACCAAAAGCTTCCTTTTCAGATAACTTCGAGATGATTAGAGTGAGAGAGAAGGACAGTCTCAAAGCAGAAAGTGTGTCTTGGTGCCTGGTGGGATAGCATGACCTGAGGCAAGTTTGCCAAGGGCAGCACAAGCTCCTTCAGGCTCATTTCCTTGTCTAAAGCTTTGTCAAAGCTGTTACCAGAATCTGAGGTCACACTATTTCTGACTTTACCACAGTGGAGACAGGACTTGGTAAAAAGCGAATGAGTTTAAAATTTGGGCCAGAACTTGGGAGAGAAAGTAAATTACCAGAATCGTCTCCTGGGTTATGGTCCCTCCTCTATAAGTTCCCCTTCTGCCATCAGGGCTTGAGGCTATGTCCTCACCCAACATGACTTCCCTGGTGACATCTTAATTTCCTAGGGCTCCACTTACACTGTTTGTTAGACCACCAGCTTTTGAGTCTTCTATCATGGAGTATCCCCAGAATGACTATCAACCCACCATGAGAACCACCATCTGACCCTTGATCTATAACAAACAAGGGCCTTTAAGAGCAGCAAGAACAAAAGATTCAGAGCGGAGATAGAGCTCAAGTACCACCAGATGAGAAGCTCCAAGGGACTTTGTCAGCAGCCTTGATGCTGTTACTGAAGATCTCACCGAGATGGATGGAAAGAACCAGTCTCCCCATCAGTAGGAAGAAAAACAGCTTAAAACAAAAACAAACAAACAACCACCACCACCCAAAAGCGAGAAACCGAGAACCAAGGCAGGCTTTATACAGAGAGAGAGAGAGAGAGAGAGAGAGAGAGAGAGAGAGAGAGAGAGAGAGAGAGAGAGAGAGAGAGAGAGAAAGAGAGAGAAAGAGAGAGAGAGAGAGAAAGAGAGAGAAAGAGAGAGAAAGAGAAAGAGAATCAGGACAAGACCCTGGGGATAAAGGAGAATGTGACCTGCTTCCTTCAGAAGGAGGAAGAAAAGAGTTCTGCCATGCTGAGGGCCAAGAATCTGCAGATGAAAACTATGCCCACCATTTGCTGCCACCTGTACCATGCCAGCCAGGACCCAGGTGTTCTCTGGCACCATGGTGATCTGCCCACAAGGGTGCAGAGGGAGACAAAAAAATTGAAAGGAGAATTTCCTGTTCTTCAGCGACCCCCAAGGTGGTCAAAACCACAAAGACATCAGGGCTACAGAGGGAAGGGCGTGCTGTGCATCATGAAGCAGGCTGAGTGGCATGTGTGAGGAGCCATGGGGTAGGCTACTCAAGCTGAGGCCTTTAGGACAGTTGAAGGTATCGAGGCTCCTCACCAGTCTTTCAGGATGACCTTTATCTTTGCTGCCTGTCTGTTTTCATACCCTACCTGCAATCTCAGTGAGCACTAGGGCTCCTTGAGGCCGTTTCACTGTAGCATGAATCTTAAAGGTACTTATTAATAAAGTCAGACCTGAGGTCAGTTATTGGGGTGAATGCTGGAAGATCGGAGAAGCAAAACAAGCCACAGCTACCTCACCTCGCCAGTTCCTCAGCTGATCCTGTTTCCTCAGACTGGAAGCTTCTGTGTCCTCATCCCAATGAGTCTCAGCTGAACTGTGCTGCTCCAAAGCCTGAAAACTTAACCAGCCAAATGCTTAACCAGCCAAATGCTTCTAGTTTCTGGTCTCCACGCCTTATATATCTTTTTGTTTTTGCCATCACTCCCTGGGATTAAAGGCTCACTTCTTGGGATTAAAGGCGTGTGTCACCATGCCTGGCTGTTTCCAATGTGGCCTTGAACTCACAGAGATCCAGAGGGATTTCTGTCTCTGGAATGCTAGGATTAAAGGTGTGTGCTACCACTGCCTATCCTCTATGTTTAATATTGTGGCTGTCCTGTTCTCTGACCCCAGATAAGTTTATTAGGGTGCACAATATTTTGGGGAACACAATACCACCACATTTCACCAAGGAGCCTTTCAGACCTTTCCATGGCATGCATCACAGGATCACCATTGCCCTTCCAACTCTACCAGCCATTACTGTAGTTACTGCAACTGTAGTGCCTGTGTCTCCTCATTTTAGATCAATATTTCCCTTTAGTGTTACCTAGTTTTTCTTCCACCCTTTTCCTTAAAATTTGCCCCCACCATTGCGGCCTATCTTGCCCTTTGGTCTGTCCCACTCCTTGTTTCAATTAATTGGATTTTTTAATGGAAATTTAAGTGTTCTTCAATTTGGCTGAGAGGTGTTCTTAGCCAAAGAAGTTTATTTATTTTTTTTTTTTTTTAAAGATTTGTTTATTTATTATGTATCCAATGTTCTGCCTGCCTGCCAGAAGAGGGCACCAGATCCCATTACAGATGGTTGTGAGCCTTCATGTGGTTGCTGGGAATTGAACTCAGGACCTCTGGAAGAACAGCCAGTGCTCTTAACCTCTGAGCCATCGCTCCAGCCCCCAAAGAAGTTTATTATAATGCGCATCTTTCGATTTCCTCTGGGACCTGTCCAGTTACTTAAGAGGTGGAGTTGATGATATTGAAATGCATTGTGAAAGCCTTTTGTTAGACGGTGGAGCACAAGACTGTATCTTTGGTTTGCTTTTGACTAATTTTGGGTTATTCAGACATTTAATGCTATGGGCACAAATTCCAAAGATTTTTTTTCACTCAATTTTTGTGGCTGCAAATTAGTTTTAGTTGCTCAGAGGTACACTAAATTCTGAAAGTGTTTTTAAGTTCAAAGGATAAAGGTAGAAAGTAAATTTAAGTAAACTGGAAACTTGGAAATTCATCTGCTGGCATTTCCCAACATCCAAAGATTCTGTTCTCTCTCAGCATGGTTTCATTGGGAGAAACTCTTTTATTCCTAGAGTATTATAAAACGTTAAAATAGTGTGCAATACAGCATATGGTAGTGGAGCTTCAAAATAATACAGAATTCATCATGGTCTTGGCTATCTTAGTCTCATCATAAAACTATGGTCTCATCATAACTGTGATGTGTATGTGTGTGTGCATGTGTGTGTGTGCATGCATGTGTGTGTATCCATGCTTAACAGGCTCTCTGTTGATTTATACTATTTCTAGATTGAAACTGACAGATATGGCTTTATATTATTGTTAATCACATCTTTATCTGTTTTATGAGGCTTTGGGCATTGTTAATTCCAGGCAGATGATCTCATCCAAGGTAGCTAATTCCTAGATGTACAAAATAATTTGCTTGCAGATATGCTTTTCATATGCGAACTGACTATCTGAGACCCAGACCATCTTCTTTAGCTGAATCTCTCACACCGAGGCAGGGTGTCTCCTGCCCCAATTCACGCGTAGTTTAAGCCCAGACAGCTGGAGAGTGATTCTCTGTTCTCCCAATCTCAGCATTCCGTCGTTGCCTGTCGTTCCGTGTCGATGGTTGAGGACTTGTAGGCTTTTCCTTGTCAGTGTTAGCATTAGTGTCTCGTCATTGTTCAGGTCACGCTTAAGCAGCCTGTTGGTGAGATTTCATGAGTGTAGTTTTTGACATTTCTAGAAGATACAATGTCACACCACACTCTGTTTCTTTGGCTCTCATAATCTTTTGGCCCTATCTTTTACAATGATCCCAAAGCCTTAGGTGCAGGAGGGGTGTGTGTGTGTGTGTGTGTGTGTGTGTGTGTGTGTGTGTGTGTACAATTAAAGAAAAAGAAGCCATGAACTTGAAAGAGAGCAAGGGGTTGGGTACATGGGAGTGTGGAGGGAAGAAAGGGAAGAGGAAATGAGATCATTATATTTTAAACTCAAAAAGTTTTTTTAAAAACTATTTTAAAAAAGCTAAGCTGGATAAAACTGTTAACATCCATTAATGTATTGGCAAGGGCTTACTTTTGTAGTTTCTGGAAACTGAGAGAATGTTATAACTGTGAAAAGTAACAAAAGCAGGGGTGCAGGCAATAAACAGCAAAAGTGAAGTATCGTCTTTGAACACCACCTTCACATAAACACAGAGAAGGCAGTAGAAAATGAGAGAGGACCTCCATCTCCTCCTAATAGAACTGTTGAAATGTCGGGAGAAGAAATAGCAGCACAAAGATTTTGAAGCGTTAGCTCTGCTTCTCTCTTTGATCTCAGACATGGTGGAAACTCTTCGTAACAAGGAGAAACAATGGCCAGGTGAGCAGAGCTTTGCTGCAGCTAGACAGTGATTGCGCAACTGAAGTACTTTTTCCAGGAAGCCCTTGTGCTGGGGTTCAAAGGAAGAGGCTCACGGCATCATGGTTCTTGGAACACGTTTCCCCCCTTACCTTCACATCTCATATCTTAGTGGTGCTGGTTGCGTCTCCACCTCCTAGAGAATGTACATACACAGTTTATTCATGTAGTCTCTTGAGTGTGGGGAATGAGCCGAGATTGATTGAAAGGGAGCCCAGACCAGGTAGATGCAGAGAACAATCTGTGAAGGTGAAGGCTGGCCTCGTGTCTAGGTGCGTTCCAGCATATTTCAGGACTGGAGAGCTGAGTGGGTTATCGGTGAGACCACAGGTGTCATCCAGGTCCTCAGCCCTGAGCACAGGAATGCATGAACACTGTGGGCAGAGCGCCAGTGTCTGTCACCATGTATGTACAGGGGCAAATCTGTTGACCTCAGGTCCCTCACAGCTGGCTTAACCAATCTAGCCAGCTCATCATCCCTGGGCAGGAAGAGCAAGGAGCAAAATCTAAAAATAGTAAATTGGCATCATCTCGCAGACTGTGAAGAGAATGTTTTGAAGTATTGAAGACCAGAAAATGAGATGACAGGGAGCTAAGGTCTCAAAAGGCGGCGTTGGGCTGCTTCGAAGACCTGTGGAAGTTCAGATCTCAGATTGTTGAGTTTTCCTGTAAACTATTCTTGTTGTGATGTTTGTACAGCTCAGTGGTGTGGAATGTTCACATTGTGCAACCATCTTTTACCCCGTTCTATACCCACACTGTACTCCAACCCTGGTCACTGCTCTTTGTCTACATAAACTTGACTCTATTAAGTGTTTCATATAAATGAAATTATTCAGCATTTATCCTTTCATATAGGCATTAATCAATTTAGCAAGAAACATCTGTGGTTGTACATGTGTCACAAGCTCCTTATTAGGGATAAATAATATTTCCTTGACTCTATATACCACATTTTGTTTAACTATTGCATGCTGATTTGAATTGTTTCCACTTTCAGCAGTTACAAGCTGCTATAAACATTGGCCTACAGATCCATGGTGGAGACCCTGTTATCTGTTCCTTTGTCTATATATTAGTCTTCACATAGGCATAGTTTTCCTTTCCTGTGACTTTAGTTACAAGTAATCAACTATGGTCCAAAAATGGAAGTTTCTAGAAACAAGTGGTTTGTAAGTGTGACACATGATCAGAAGGTCATTAGAATCTTAATGTCCCTTCACAGTGCCTGTCTTATTCAGCTCACTGAATCTCATCAAGATAGTACCATATCTTCTCACATCATCAAAAGATACAAAAGCATGCATGGTACCAGATACTTAGATAATCCCCTTTCATAGTCTTTTTATATGAAATTGTTATAATTATTCAATTATTAATTGCTGGTAATCTCTTACTGTTCTTAATTTATAAATAAAACTTTATTATAGGCATGTACGTATAGGAGGAGAGGTGGTATAGTTTTGGTGTGATGCCATCTGTGGCTTTATGTATCTACTAGATCTTGGAACAAAAACCTTTTAATAAGGGAGCGTGGGTGTACCTAGAAGAGAATAACTTCACCTGCCGAGCCATATGGTGCTTCTGTTTACATTCTTTTTTTTTTTTTTCTTGTTTTTTTTTTTTTTTTGAGACAGGGTTTCTCTGTGTAGCTTTGCGCCTTTCCTGGACTCGCTTTGGAGACCAGTCTGGCCTCGAACTCACAGAGATACGCCTGGCTCTGCCTCCCGAGTGCTGGGATTAAAGGCGTGTGCCACCACCGCCCGGCGGCTGTTTACGTTCTTAAAGAAAATGCCACACTGTGTTTCACAATGTCCTCTCGTTACATTCCGACCATCAGTGCATGAGGGTTCCAGTTTCACCACCCGCTCAACAACACTGATTTCTGTGTTTTGGATATTGTTGTTTTACTTTGGCTTTGGTTTTATGTATTGCCCTTCTTGTGTATGTGTGTGTACATATGCACATGCACATATGCCATGGGGCATGTGTGCTATGGCATGTGTGTAGAGGTCAGGAGACAGCTTGCAGGAGTCGGTTCTCTCCTTCCACAATGTGGACTCTAGGTATTATACTTGGGCCATTAGGCTTGGCAGCAAGCATCCTTACCTGCCAAGCCAGGTTACCAGCCTGCTACTGGCATTTCTGATGAGTGTGAAATACCTTATGCTTTGCTTTGCAATTTCCTTTGGAGATATGGAATGGTTTTTACGTAGTTTTTGGTCATTGCACATCATCATCTTTGAAAAATGTCTCTTCAGGTCCTTTTCTGGTTTTGGACAGGGTTGTTTTGGGGTTCATGTTATTATTGTTTAGTTTGGTTTTCTATCAGTTTTTGCATACGTACTTCTCAAGCTATATACATCTGGTATAGTAAACCTCCAGTGTGTCGTTCTTCAGGAAATGGGGTCACACCCCTAACCAGAATGTGAACCCTCATTGTTTAGACAGAATATGGACAGACTCGCTAAGCTTTTGTGGAATCATCTGTTGGTTTCTAAAGAATTAAATTGTCCTGGGAGGAAGTTATGAAACCTGCAATTTAGTGTCTGACCTTTCAGAAAACGAAAACCACAAGTTCTGGAGCCAGTACCTGTGCACCTTTGAGAGGAATGGGGCCCTATTACAAATGGGCAGACAACACTGCAAGAAGCCTCTGAGGAACTGTCCCTCCGATGGCATACTCTGCCCGGATGCAGCCCTGACCCTTGACTCTGTCTCCATAGTCTGAGAGAGAGACTAAGGGTGCATGGTCAAACCAGACTGAGTGGTCAGAAGCACAAGAATGGTGACCAAAGAGACAGGACCAGGAGAGGTGAAAAGAGGGAATGGTAGGGAAGCAGCTTGACTCCTCAGAGCCGAATATGAAGGAGTAGTGGTGCTTACTGGTGCTGTGTGTGAAACTCGGGCTCTAAGGTAGAGCCCAGGGCAGCTGGAAAAGGTCAGAGGGGGTAGAAAGAGCGTCGCTCTGAGAAAAGAAAGAATGTGTGAGCCATGCTTATTCTTTGCCTCTCCCAAGTCCATGGTGGGCTAATAATTTATTCTGTGGTTCAGGAGTTTGTAAGGTATTTGTGCTGTTTTTGAAGAAGTGATAAATATTTATGCCACGCTAGGGAAGCATGGAGGAATGAGGAACAGGGCTGTCAATAGCTAAGCCAAAGAGTCATAAACAGTCTGACAGCTGCTCAGACTGGCGTGAGTGACAACCACCCTCCCAGTAGAAAGCGGTAGCTGTAAGGAAGACCAGTGGAGGAAGCTTGGCGGCTCAGGTTGTGTTCAGATTTCCTTGCACTTCGTCTGGCTCCCTGCCCTGTGCCAATGGATTGGCCCTGCTGTGGGTGGAAACAGCTGAGCTGTGTGCATAGCTTGTGATGGGATTTTTACCTGAGTCTTTGGAAACGGAGGTTGATAAATTAGTGGTGAAGGGGAGGATAGTGTTGGCGTCCACAGAAGCAGCAGGCTGTGTTTCATTCCCATGGTGAAGTCAATTAGACAAGATTCTCTGCATCTGTTGCAGTAGCTGAACTATTTAGCCCTTTCTTCCTGGCTTAGCGACTCTGCTGGCCTATGCTACACAATTGCCTTTCTTTACCCAGTGCTCAAGGAGGCTCCCAATGCTTGTCTATAGACATCATGTGATGGGAGCAACCGGACTTGTGTCCTGTGGGCAAAGCCCCGAACAGAGTTAGTTGTAGATGGGAGCAAGAGTGGGAACCACTGAATGGAAAGGACTATGGAGCAGCGCTGAGAGATTTGAAAGAAGCAAGAACAGTGGCTGATGTGGAAACAGTGAGGACTGAAAGGGCGCGAGTCATGAAAGAGGACAGAAAACGTTTTTCCTTTTCTAGTTTCAACTTCATCATAGGTTTTTCGGATATCATCATCATCATCATCATTTTGCAGTAGATTTGTTTGTGATTTTTGGCCTTCAAAGTAGCAAGAACCATTTTTTGCATCCAAAAGACTCATTCCTTGGAACATTGGTTGTGAACACTGGGGCTCCCTTTTTGTTATTATTGTTGTTGATTTGCTTTTATCTTTCTTTATGGGCATGTGTATGTCTGTGTGGGTGTGTATACACATGTGTGTGGATGCCCCCAGAGGGCAGACCTGGGTTTCAGTTCCCCTAAGGCTGGAGTTACAGGTGGTTGGGAGCTGAATGATGTAGGTGCTGGGAATTGAACTCTAGTCCTATACAAGAGCAGCAAATATTCTTAACCACTGAATGATCGCTCCAGTCTCCGGGCTTTCTTTATAATTTTATTGACCACTGTGGCAAAACAAGTCAGACATGACTGGTCACTGAATACATTTGTCACATTGAACCATTTAGAAAAGGTGATTTTTAAAAAAATCATTTTTGAGGGAAGGGTTTTTTTTTTGCATTGATTTATGGTATAATCTCATAAATAAATAGCACACAGTTTGGCACGAGTTATCAAAAGTTCATCAGCCATCACTGAGATGGAACTATCTATACAAAGTATTATTGTTTTACAAATCATTAAAATGTTAAAATCTACTTAAGTTTGCATGAGAGTTCATAGTAGCTTATATACATACAAGTGGTAGTGATTAAAATATGAGGACACCTTCATTTAACTTAATTGTATATTACATCTTAGAGAACTGCACCTTATTTCCCACAACACAATTATTTTTTAACTTTCTTTTTATTTATTCTTTGTATCTTTGACATCATGCTTCCTGATCCTATCTGTCTCTCCCACCCAAGAATAAAACAAAATACAATTTAAGAGAAAAAAGGAAAAAGGGGTGTGGGTGTGGGGAATCTCATGGAAGCTGCAGTGTGACACAGTGAGTCTCTCAGTAAACCCCTTTATCCATACCTTTTTATATGCAGGTGTTCATTGCAAAGAATCATTGGTCTGGTTTAAGGCCCCTGGTCTCTGTTACACCATTGATGCTGGACCCTCACTGGAACTCTTCCTGGGCATCCTGGTGCTGCCTTGTGTCATGGAGATCTTGCAGCCCTGGGTCTACAGGACAGACATCTCTCACCCCACTGCTGCCATGCTACAGCAGATCACAGATGGGGTGGATGTTGGGGTAGGCAAAAACATAACCCTGGTTCTGGGCCTGGGTAGTTGCAGGGTTCGTCAGCCCACCAGCTCTCCCCTGTCCTCACCCCCAGGGTGAGCTGTCCTGCATTGCCCTGGCTAGTTTACCCCTTGCAGTGGTGAGCAAGGGGTAATGCCAGTTCTTCAACACCTACACCTTCAGGGCCAGCGGTACTGTGTTGCCCAAGTGAGGTATAGGGGCCACTCTCCTGAATGCTGTAGCATGAAGGGTAGGGACAGCCCTCTGGCTCTCATGACCTCAGGGCCAACTCTTTTACGTGCCTCAGGCTTTGATTGGGGAGAGGGAGCATCTCTCCTCTGCCCATGCCGCCACATGACAGATTAGTAAAGGGGACAGCTCTCCCATGCTCACAACCTCAGGACTGGCTCATCCCCACCTCTGCCAACAGGGTCAGCTCTACTGTGCTGCCCAGGAGAAGTGCAGGGTCCAGTTTCCTGAATGCTGAAGCTGATAAGAGGGAGGGTCAGCTCCTTTGCCCACCACAGGTAGTAAGGGCAAGGAGGGGGGAGGGCATCTTTCCCTCACCCTCACCACCACATAGCAGATGAGGGGGGCGTGTGACCAGCTATCCCACTCTCACACTCAGGGCTATGTCACCCGTGCCAACTCTGCCAACAGGGTCAGATCTGCTGCACTCTCCAGGCGAGGAGCAGGGCCCACTTTCCTAAGTGCTACTGATGGTAAGGAGGAGGGTCAGCTCCCTTATCCCTCGCAGGTGGAGAGGGGCAAAGGGTAAGGAAGCCAAGCGTTTATGACCTGAAATCTTTCATCTTCCTTTTTTGCCCCTTCTGTTCAAAGCATTCTGTTATATCATTATTTAATATATAAATAAGATAGAATATGCTTTTTTTTTTTAAGAAAAAGGAAGTCTCAAAAGAGAGAAACAAAGGAAAGCAGCAGAGGAGGATTAGAGAGGAGAGGTCTCAAGGGGGAATGACGCTAAGGACAGGCCCTTAGAGGAGGGGCCTGTCCATGTGGATGCTCACCTGGATGTTCTTCTGTAGTTTACTTTTCTTAGCCCTGTGACCAAATATCCAACAACCACAACTCAAGATGCGGAAGGCTCTGTTTTAACCGACAATTTTCAGGAATTCATTCCATAGAGTTGGAGAAGGGAAGGAGAAGAGAGGCAACAAGATCAGGGAGTTGGTCACAAGGCATCTGCCACCAGGAAGCCGAGAGATGGATGTTCTCATTCATGCTTTCTCATCTGCTCATTTTTACTCAGCCCTGGGACCCAGCCTGTGAGATGGTGCCACCTATATTCAGTTAAGCCTTTCTGGAAATTTCTCTCACAGACACATTCTGATGTGTCTCTTAGACAGTTCCGAATCCAGGCAGGTTGGCAATGAGGGTGACCCATTACATCCTGTCAATGGAAACTTTCCAGAAACCACTGGTGTCTCATAAAGTAGTAGTGTAGGTGTTTAGCAGTGTCCAATCAGAGGGTGATGTGGGCCGTCAGGGGAGAAGTCCTAAAGGTGAGGTCTCTCCAGTGGGACACTTTCTTCCCATTCCCTCTTTAAGCTTGGAATGCACTCTCATGGAGGTATCTGTACTGTACGCAGGCACTTTCTTTTTGAAAACAGATATGAACACTGGGGACACCAAAGATGAATTTTGCTTTTAGATTTCTTTCCTATTACACCCAAAGTCACCTTTGCTTTTTAATTAGCATAAAGGTTATTGAGTTTTGTCAACAGTGTTTCTGTCCTACTGATTGGATGAACTATTCACCTTTGAGACCACTGGAAAACAAATATCTTAGAAAAGAAACATGAAAACATTGTGATCAGCTAACTTCAGAATAACTCCCCCATCAAAGCTGAAAGAACCCTGACTTAGTTTGATGTATTGAAATGCTCAAAGCTTTCTTCAGCTTGTCAAAGGAAGATTGTGGGACTCAGGTTACCCAAACAGCCATCAGTTTATCAAAGGCCACCCGGCAATTTCTTGTCATTTTCTGTTCACTTTTATCTGTAATGAAGGGGAGGAGGACTGAGAACATGAAAGTATAGAATCTTAGCTGTTGAATAATGGCTGTGCCACCTTGACAGGCACAGTGCTCTTATTCATATGCTGAATTCAAAATCACTCCACCTGCTTTGTGGGCACAGGGAGAATCCTTTGTTGCATATGTAGGAGTTACTTGAATCAGGAAAGATTCAACTCCTCTGAAGTGAATCACTAATCCTTGCCCACCCCTGGATCAGTCCTTACAACACTAGAATGATGTGTTCCTCTCCTACAGCACACACACACACACACACACACACACACACACACACACACACACAGTTCAACTGTGAGGTCCTTACAGTCAGAGTTTCTTAATAATGGGGCCATGACTGTGAATTTGCCGTGTATGTATAACATGCATACACTCTTTTTGTAAAATAAGAAAGAAAATAAACACTAGGGATACAAAGGATAAATTTTGCTCTCTGCAAAACTTTCTGTCCATTTATAAACATATATATGTTGGATGCTTGATAAGTATTTTTTAATTGAATGAAGCACATTTTTCTTCCCTTTTCCAGTGTCACCAATGACTGCAAGCTAAAGTGAGGAGCTGGGGAGGCTCCTTTACTCCACAGGCCATCCCAACTGGGAAGTGTCAGGAACACTTGCTGTGCAGGCTGGCTGCCACATTGGTCTTTCGTGAAAGCCAGAATTCTTTTTACTCACAAGAGTGTCATTCAATTAGTTAATATAGTGGGGGCAGAGAACCAATACCTTATTCCCAGTGATTTCTTTATCAAGTAAAAGAGAGAGTGGAGGGTTGAACAAGATGATCTCTCGATGTTCTGGTTGTTCAACAGTTGCCCTTGTAATCTGTGAAATTTGGGTTAGGGTGTATCCTCCACTGTAAATAAATGTAGAGGTCATGGCTGATTATGCTCAGTAGCAAATTCAGATGAATGTTGGAGGGCTGGGAGTGTATCTCAGTGGTGGAGCACTTCCCTAGCACACACAAACCCTGAGTTCTATCCCTGGTACTGCAAAGTCAGTCAGTCAATCAATCAATCAATCAATCAACCAACCAGCAATCAATCAAATAAGACCGTGTTGTGGATAAATAACTTGTCCTGGGACAGGTGTAGTCCAGTAGACAGCTAGCTCCCTTCCTTCTTGCTATGAGAGACAACTTAGATTCAGGGCTAACATAAAATTCCAAATAGTGGATAAAAATACAGCATAAACCTTGTGTGGCATAAATAGTGTACCTCAGTTTCCCTCACAAGCCTCTCTCTTCCCCATAGATACATGCTGAAAGTGTCTAATGTGATTCCACGATCTTTCTCCGTTTATTCACAAGTACATATGCACATTAGTGGCTAAAACCATCCCATAGAATCACCTCATAAAATCTTCTATCTTCAGGTACATTACCTTTCCAAATTAATTTTTTAATAAAAACGTGGCTGTGAACTTCCTGATAGTTGTACCCTTGTGCACGTTTGCAAACCCTTTTGTGAAAATAAGTCTTGAAATGGGAATGTAAGACAAGGATATTGCATACTTTCAATTGTCATCCAAGCAAATTCTGCCAGGTTGCCTTGTTAACCAATGTTCATCGTCCTGATCCCCCCAACTCCTTTTAAGTCTCTTGAACTGTTGCCAAACTCATGTGCCCCTGCCCACCAAAAGTACTTATTTGGAAGAAATCTGTTTCACCTATTGAAGTTTTTCTTCCTCTGTTTCTTTATGATTAAGAGCTCTGCACTCTCAGGATTTGCCATGAAGAGAAATTCCTTGACAGGTACTGACTCCTGGATTTAATCTCTGCTTCCCTGAGTGTCTCCCACACATTAAGACTATTTCAAGATTAACTGAAGCATGTTACATTAAAAAGAAAAACTACTGGGATATAGTGATTCATGAGTTGGGTGGCCTCAGAACACAGGTGCTGTGACTTCATGTCTTTGCTTGTTTTGATTTAGCACAGTATCTCTATTATTTCCACTAACTCACCTATTTTGAATTTAATGAACTCTTTTCCTTTATATAGTTTTAAGGCTTCTGTGAAAATTAAAGTCTATGCATTTAATGCTGTAAACTTCCCTGTAATCATTTCGGTGGCAGACTCTCACATTTTTTAAAGAAATTTTCTATTCATTTTACATACCAACCACAGATTCCCCTCCTCCTCCCTCTTCCCACCCTCCCAAGTCTTTCCCGTCAACCCACACCCCATTCCCACCTCCTCCAAGTCAAGGTCTCCCATGGGGAGTCAGCAGAGCCTGGTACATTCAGTTGAGGCAGGTCCAAGCCCCTCCCTGCTGCACCAAGGCTATGCAAGGTGTCCCACCATAGTCACTGGGCTCCAAAAAGCCAGCTCATATACTGGGGATGGATCCCAATCCCCCTGCCTGGGGGGACCCCAAACTGTTCAAACTAAACAACTGTCTGACATATCCAGAGGGCCTAGGCCAATCCCACGGGGGCTCCACAGCTATTGGTCCACAGTTCATGGGTTTCTACTAGTGTCTCACATGTTTTCGATACAGTGTACTTTCATTTTCATTCAATTAAAAATTCTGATTCATTTCTTAATTCCTTTTTTAACCCATGGTTTATGTAAATTAGCTTTAAATTCCAAATATTTGAGGATTTTTCAGAAACCTTTCTTTGATTGTTTTATGTTTAATTTTATTTTAGTCAGAGAATACATAAGTACTGGAGTCATTACCACTTCATTGAGACTTATTTAAAATTCAGACTGTGGTCTTTTGGATGAATGTTCTATGTGATCAAATAAAGGCAGACCTCTGCTAAGTCTTTGCTAGAATGCTCCATAAATCTTAAGTTGGTGAAATTAGCTGTCAGTATTCTTCAAATTTTCTACATGCATGCTGATTTCTCACCATGTAATTCCATCCATATATGAGAAAAATATTTTTTAAAATCACTGAGTAGATGAGAATTTTTAATTTCTCATTGTTTGATTCATTTTTGTTTTATGCATTTAAAGATTGCTTATCAGTTGCATGTATGTCTAGTACTAGTCCTCTTGCTTAATCTAGTTACCATTATATTGTTACTCTTAAATCTTCCTCACATTTTTGACAAATGTTGGTACTTACATTTTAGAAATATTTTTTGTCCCTCTTCATTTGCAGAGGCTCCAAGAACAGGTATAGTAGAATTCATGAATGGATACTGATACTAAGATTTTTTTTTCTATTATAGTCTATGTTTTCATAGAGATCACTAATTTGTTTCTTATGTTGTAGTTAATCTACTAATTCCTTTCAGTGAATTGCTTGAGTCTGGAATTCAGTTGTATTATTTTTATATTTTATTTTTCTTACTTTTTCACAGTTATCTTTTTCAATTTATGGAGTATAGCTATAGCAGTCACTTAATGTCTCCATATAATGCAGTGATGTGTATCATTTCTGAACGGATTTCAATTGATTATTGTCCTCATGATAGCACATGAGTTTTTTCAACTCTTGGCAGGTCTTGTAGTTTCATCCTGGATGCCAGGCACTGTGGACTTTATTTTGCTGTGTGCTGGATAGCAGAGTGATTTAACAATATCCTTGAGTTTTAGTCTTTCATGTAGTTACCTCTCAACAGTTTGGGGTTTGAGGCCTGCTTCTTTTTTATGATTGCATGTATTTATTTTTGTGGATGTGTGAGTGTGCATGCCATGGTGAGTGTGTGAATGTCAGAGAGACAGCTCATGAGAGGATTCTCTCCTTCCACCATGAGGGTTCTGGGGTTTGGTGCCCATATATTATAGGACTCCCCCCCCCCCCGCCCCAATTTGGGCACTCGGAATACTAGCTCTCTTTGGCCCTGTCATAGGTCAAAGATTATTCTACTGGTTCCTTTCAAGTGGCATCTCCTACAGGCGGCTGACTCACATGCGTGTGCTGATCCATACTCAGCTCAAAACTCAGTGAGACTTTCTGAAGCTCTTCAAAGCTCTTCCGTGAGCTCTCTTGCCTGCCATCTTTAGCTGCTTTGGTCTCTCTAAACTCCCAGCTTTCTCACCTCCGCTTAGATCTGTGGATTATCCCTGCTTCCCCTTGGCTATGCTGTTCACTGGGCTCATTCAGTGTTCCTCTGATTTGTAGCAGGATCCATGCTAGGTTGCTTACTACATTATATATGGCTAGTAAAGCTTTGGAAGAAAATTAGCATAGCTCAGGGAAGGGCTGCAGGGGATAGAAGCATCAAACTGAGGACACTAATGAATATGAGGGTGAAGTAATGTCCACAGTAAAGATTCCCCTAAAGCCCTTATGCAGTATGTGGTCTAGATTTTCTGATTTGGTTCTACAATAAAACCATTATCCTGCAACTTGGTAAGTCATCAGAAGAGATGACTCAGGATCTTCCAGGTGATGTATGTTTCTGGGAACATGACTAAGAACTCAATGTATAATATGACTTGAGATACAGGAAGATCATACAGAACCACTAACAGTATGATGTCACAGTGCAGAGCCAAATGTTCAACCTCGGTTTCTACACTGATGGAGCACTTTGAAGATCTGTTGACTGAAACCAACAGCAATAAGAAAATAACCAGATTTGATATGAAGTAGAAAATTAAGACATAAAATTGAAAGGCATAAAGGAAAATAGTTGAATCTATAAAACATTTGAATACTTGAATCTAGAGACCTGAATTAAATAACCAGAGTGTTTCCAACTTGTTGGGTCACCTTCGTTGTTGAATCACTCATATGTCTTTGAGTCTTTGTTGGTCCATCTCTCCTTGGAAAATATCTACCAGCTTTGCAGGGATTAAGTGTTAGATACATAAAATGCGTTGTATTTTTAAGACTTTATCATGTTTTTAAAAACTTGTCATTTTGCTTTTAAAAGAATTTGTAACACTATATGGACAGAGTGGGTTATATTTAGAAATATATATATATATATATATATATATATATATATATAAAATCACATATATATGCATGCAGTAACAGTTAATGAAAGAAGAGGTCATGAATTTGAAGGAGAGTGGAGAGGAATATACGGGAAAGTCTGGAGGGAAGAAAGAGAAGAGAGAAATGTTATAATTATATTACAAACTCAAAAATAAAAAAAGAACTTGTAAATAAATGAAAGACATTATGAATTTTTAAATTTTACCTTTAAGCTCATGGGTGCAAATTCCTCAGTGCTTGTTAAATAATATAGAAGCCTGGTTGGAAACACATAATATTTCAAATTCTCAGGTATAATACTCTATCTCTAGTCAGAGGTCTTATATATCTATTTCTTACTTGGGGTAAAGTGCAAAGAGTAAATACATCACATTCAAATACTTTGAATGTTAGGCATAGTTATATGTATTTCTTGGCCAAGAAAGTAATTCATTTCCATTTGTAGGACAACATTAGTAACAGGCTTGTCTGGTTATTTATTTCAAATTTCATTTTCTTCTCATATGTTGAGTTCATCAATGAAGTTTGGATTATATGCATGTTTATTGGTTCTCCTTAATTTCCTTTGATTCAGTTAAATAAAAACATAACAGTATGGTTCATACCAGTTTCTGGAATGACTCATTCAGGAGTTAAAATGAATAATTCTCCTTATAACCTGAAGTTTGGTCTCATAAGACTTCTACACAATATTTGGACAAAATATTTCACTGATGAGATATAAATTAAATGAACTAAAGAAAGTTTTAGTGAGACCTTATGTTGTTAGGGTACACTGTTCCAAGGACACATTTTAAAATAAGGACCAGACTGTGGATTTCTCTTTAGCAAATTAAAATGAAAATACTAGCTAGATTGCTCTCACAGAATTTAACAACATAGAATTAAATTAATAGATGTTAATGGAAGTGTAAAGGGCTATTACATCAAAGAACTTCCAATAACAAACAAATTAGATAGGGTTTTCATTTACTGCTTTGCCATGACATTGAGAACAAAGAGAAACAAATCAATACTGTCGTAATTTAAGCATTTAGCATTCACTAGGACTCATTTGCAAAGCTCCTAGTCTGTACCTGATACAGTATGTTAAAGATGTTGTTCACAGGCTTATTTTTTAGATAATGTTTAATTTTACTGCCCAGGTTTAGCTCCCCACCCCTGGGACTTTTAATTGATGAATAATTTTGCATTACTTTAAACTCCTCTAGATGTTTTTGTTGTTTATTTCTGTGTGTCAAAGTGTATGAAAAGAATCCTGGCACACAAGAGTCTGAGGCCAAAGGATTATGCCTTTGAAGCCAGTCTAGACCATACAGTGAAACTCTGTCTCCACAAATTAATTAACATTACATTAGAATTAGTACTGATTTTTCTTTAGATTTTTAGAGGGGAGAAGATAAAGGCATGCCCCTGTGCTGTGGGATGTCTTTCTGTGTGCTGTGAATATGTGTTGCTCTGGTTGGTTGATTAAATATAGCTGTTTGGCCAATGGTGAGGCAGAATAAGGTTAAGCAGTACATTTGAGCTGGAGAGAGAGGAGAAGAAAAGAGAGTGGGGCAAACACTGTGAGCCACCACTGGGAGAAGCAAGACGTGAAAGTCCTGGTAAGCCACAAAGCCATGTAGCCATTGCATAGATGAATAGAAATGGGCTGAGTTAAGTTGTAAGAGCTAGCTAGCAAGAAGCCTGAGCCACTAGGCCACACAGTTTGTAAATAATATAAGCCTCTCTGTGTTTACTTGGGTTCAAGCAGCTGCAGGACCAGGCAGCACACGGGAAAACTTCCAACTGCATGCCTGTAACAGAATATTAAGTAAGAATTGAAATCTATGTTATAAGAACACTTGATAACATTAAAATATGGTCAATTGCCAAACCTATGATATAAAATTCATGTACAGAATATCAGAGCATCATGAGATTGTCAGAAAGATAGGTGCTGGGTAAGAAAGAACCAAAGCAGGAGATGATGGTAATCATCACTGAGTGGCACTGTGAAGACTTTTCTATATTATGTCATTATGTTTTATTAAAAGAAAAAACTTAACAGCAAACATTTCCTGACTATACAAGCAACTCATATTACCATGAAATTTTCAAAGGGGGGACAAAATTCTTTTTAAAATATGGTTTAAATCTCCTCAAAGGAATAAAACGTAAGATGAATATTTAAATCATTAGGGTGTATTTACTGTGATCCTTTTGGGGGTTTGAAAATAGTCACTAGCTAGGTGTGTGCATGTCTATAATCCCAGCAGCTGGAAGGTAGAGGCAGGGTGTGCAGAGTTCAAGGTCATCTTCAGTTATAAAGTGAGTTTAAGGCCAGCCTGGGCTATATGAGATCCTGTTTCAAAAAAGAAAGAAAGAAAGGAAGGAAGGAAGGAAGGAAGGAAGGAAGGCAGGAAGATAAATGAACTACTGAAGACAGCTAAGTTCAAGGGCAAACGTGTATTCAGTAATACTTAGTGGGAATGATGACACAGTGCCCCCCCCCCGCATTTACTCATCATTTCACCTTTGCAGTTTCAATGACCTTTAGTCATCTGTGATCAGAAAAAAGTAAACTTCCAGAAATGGTTTTCTAGTTCTAATCATCATGCTATTTAGACTGCTGTGAGGAACTCTCACACTGTCCTGTTTGTTCAACATGAGACATGAATCATGCCTTTGTCCTCTGTGTGTGCTGCCTCCCCATTGCCTAGTTATTAACCAGTGTGTCCACACTGTGTGTGCTGCCTCCCCATTGCTTAGTTATTAACTATTGTGTCCACACTGTGTGCTGCCTCCCCATTGCTTAGTTATTAACTAGTGTGTCCACACTGTGTGTGCTACCTCCCCATTGCCTAGTTATTAACCAGTGTGTCCACACTGTGTGTGCTGCCTCCCCATTGCTTAGTTATTAACTAGTGTGTCCGCACTGTGTGTGCTACCTCCCCATTGCCTAGTTATTAACCAGTGTGTCCACACTGTGTGTGCTGCCTCCCCATTGCTTAGTTATTAACTAGTGTGTCCACACTGTGTGTGCTACCACCCCATTGCTTAGTAATTAACTAGTGTGTCCACACTGTGTGTGCTACCTCCCCATTGCTTAGTTGCTGTCTCAGTTTTCAGATCAGCCATTGAGGTACTGTGGTCTCTACATTCAAGCAATGCTTATTGTACATGCCAAGAAACACGTGATAGATTAAAAAAAAAAAAAACAGCCTCTTTAATGAGTGGCACTGGAAAAACTGGAAAGCCTCGTACAGAAGATTGAATCCATATTTCTATTTGTCATCTTGCACAAAAATTAATTCAAAGGTGATCAAAGACCTGAATGGAAGCCCTAAAAATTTGAAAGTCTTAAAGCAAAAAAAGTAGGGGAAACAGCTCAAAGTATAAACACAGAATGACTTTATGAGTAGGACTCCAATCATTCAGGAAATAATTGCAAGAATTGACATATGGACTCACATTACGTTAGAAAATTTTGGCAAAGCATCAGAAATGACCTCTGGAATAGACCTGCCCGCTATTCAGACACAGGATTAATTGACAGAATATGTAAGGAACTCAAAAAGTTAAACAACTCAAATCAAAATATTCAAGTTCATGAATAGGCAAGTGAGCTGAACACACAGTTTCCAGAAGTAGAAGTACAGGAATGGGGAGCCACCTCGGTCAGTAGAATGCTTGCAGAATCTGAGTTGGATCCCTAGAACCCACATTTTAAAAGCTGGGTGTAAAGGTGCACACTTGTAATCCCAGTGCTGAGGAGGCAGAGACAAGCAGATAGATCCCTGGAGCTTGCTGGCCTAGTGTATTTAATGAATCCCAGGACAATGAGGGACCTTGTTTAAAAAAAATAAAAAAGATAGACAGTTCCTGAGGGATGACACCCAAGGTCGCAAGGTTGTCCTTTGGCTGCCACATGCTTAAGCACATCCACAAACATGCACGTACAAAATCTAACCATACAAGTAGCCAATAAACACATGGAAAATGTTCAATGCTGTTAGTCATCCAGAAAGTGCAAATCAAAACGAAATTGAGGTGTGGGGAGATGGTTCAGTGGTTAAGAACACTAGCTGCTCTTCCAGAGAACCCGAGCTCAGGTCTCAGAACCCACATCAGGTGGCTCACAATTGTGTAACTATAGCTTCAGGAGATCTGATACCTTCGGCCTCCTGGGCACGTGTACTTGAGTGCACATGCCCATACATAAGCACAAACACCTACACATATTTAAAAATAATAAAAAAGTAAATATTTTTAAAAACAAAATTGAGATTCAATCTTACCCCAGTTACAATGAGTATCATCAAGGATTGGGGAGCTGTAGTCGGGATGCTGAGGAAAAGGGGGACCTTTATATATGACACTGTTGGGAACCCATCTAGTAACTGTATGTGTGGAGGGTCCTCAAAAACTTAGGGTCCAGCTGCACTGTTTCTGTATACCTAGTCATGGAGCTCACTACAGAGATTCCTGAAAGCCCATGCTTGTTGCTGCAGTATTCACAGTAGAAAGACAACATTGTGTTTTCAGGGAAATAGATAGAACTTAAGATTATCATGTTAAGTGAGACAAGCCAGTTTTACGAAGACAAACATTGCATGTTTTTCTTCTGGATATGGAATCTAAGGAGAAAAAAAGTCCATGAAAGTATAAGCAGGACTATAAGGGATATGGAAGGAAAAGGAAAGAGGAGTGGGGAGTAACAGAGGTGGAGGAGGGGTGGGTTGGGAAGGGGGCAAAGGGGATCTGTGGGGAGAAAATAAGAGGAGGGGGCAGGGGAAGCTGTGGTCAGGATGTAAAAATAAATGAAAATTTTCATCAATAAAAATAATTATGAAAAAACAACAAATACTAAAAAAGAAAAAGAGTAGAGACATGGTGAATATGATTGATGAAAGTACATCATATGGATGTAGTTATGAAATGTCATAGTGAAATATTGTGTGTGTGTGTGTGTGTGTGTGTGTGTGTGTGTGTGAGAGAGAGAGAGAGAGAGAGAGAGAGAGAGAGAGAGAGAGAGAGAGAGAGAGAGAGAGAGAAGGACGGAGGGAAGAAGAGAGAACGGGTGAAGGAAAGGAGAAAGAGACAGAGAGAATGAGCATCAGACATTGTTGCACACTTCTATAATCTAAGCACTTGAGAAGTTGAGGCAGAAGGATCATGAATTTGAGGCCAGACTGGGTAACAAAGTGAGTCCCTGTCCTAGGAACAAAAAACAGCTGCCACCAATAACCTTTATTTTCTTAATAATGGACCCAGAGTTCCGGAGTAGTCACGTTTCTAGCTGTTGTTATTGATCTCTTACTGTGCCTAGTTTATAAATAAAACTCAACATAGCTGTGTGTCTAGCCAAAACCATTGTGTCCAGTCCTTACTGTCCGTGACTTGGGTACCAACGGCACTCCTGGAGCACATCCCTTCCTGCACAGCATCCAGTGCAGCCTGTGGGACCAACAGCATCAGCATCTCCTGGGAACTTACCACAAATGCACATCCTTGAGGTTCCACCCTGGACCAGCTGAATCAGAAACTGCAAGGGGGCTCAGGTGTATCTCCTATGATAAGCCCTTCAGATAATTTTAATACATGTTGAAGTTTAGAAATGTCCATTTAAGATTTTAAGTTCTGAAACTGGACCAGAATAATTTCTCAAAAATTATAACCTGGCCTGATGACTCAGACCTATAACCCTAGCTATTTCAGAGGCTGAGGCAGGAGGGTGACAAGTTCAAGGCCTGCCTGTGCTATAGAGAGAATTCAAGGCAGCTTTGAATGAAACCCTGTTTTAAAATTAAAAATACAAAAAAGAACTGGGGATGTTACTCAGTGGCTGGTCACCCGCCTAGTGTGTGCAAGGTCCTGGCTTCAATCCCCAGAACCATGAAAAGAGAAATGAGAAAAGGCAGGGTATGGTAGTACATTTCTTTAATCCCAGCACTTGGGAACCAGAGGCAGGTGGATCTCTGTGAGTTTGAAGCTAGCCTGGTCTATGTGGTGACTTCCGGGACAGTCAGAGCTACATAGTAAGATGACCCTGTCTAAAAAGAGAAACAGGGAGAAGAAAAATAACCCAGTGTCCTGTCTTGTACTGTTTTTCATTCTTTCTCTGTCCCTTTCCATAGTCAATATATGAATAAACCAAAACCAACATTCTGATGCTCTTGGTTTATTCATACGTTCACCTTGTTTCCCTAAAATATTTGGGGCAGCTCACGGAGGAGGGTCTCAACCGTGACCCATGTTTACTGAGCGCATCACCTAGTTATGACCCAGATGGCCGACATAAAACATTTCTTTTCACTTACTTGGATTCTTCATTGCAACCTTCAAAAGCAGCTGTTTTTGTTATCCCCATTTTACAAGCAGGAAAGATGAAACAAAGACAAAGGCTACCCACCATTCCTGGCCGAGCCTTCTTGCTGCGTCCTGCCTCCGAGATTGGTACAGAGGAAAAGATTCTCTCTAGGACTTTTAAGGTCATCTCTCCAATTAAGATGGCTCTGCTCTCACAACCTAATTGTCTTAAAAAAGACCCTGGCCCCAAAAGCCATCATTGGGGTGGGGTTGAAGTGGGGTGGGGTGGGGGTGGGGTGGGGGAAGGGTGGGGTGACATTTTAACATGAACTTCGGAGTTGGGCACAACCATTCAGACCCCCGCATAGGGAAAGCAGGCAATAAACATTCTTCCTTGTGCTCACAGCTCTCACCCAGTTGCCGCCTTCTACTACTACCCTTAGCCATGGAAACGGGGGCACCTGCAATTACATTGCTTGGACTTGAAGATGGGGACAACTAGTGGCTCGGACAGTCAGGACCTTCAGCTTCTAATTGAAAATCAAATGTGTGAATGTTATTCATGGCAGCGAGTGAGGAAGTATGTCCGTTGCATAGCCCGCCACGCTGGCATCTCTGCTTCCAGAGCTTGTAGCCATCGCCATCATTTGTACATCATTTGTAGCCTGTATTGGGGCTGGAAAAGAGGACAGGCTGGTTCTGAAGTCTGGGTATCACTGTGAGATGTTTAGCATGCCATAAATAACATAATCTACTAGAGGTTGAAGGCTGTGTTGTGAAATAAACATTAAAATCTCCGGTGTTTGCTCCCGGAGAGTGACCTCTTTCTAGCTACTATGTATCAAGGATTCCCAAAGGACGCCTGGTGGTGTTTTGAAAAGTCTCAGGGCTCGTGTGTCTTCATGCCCTCAGCTCCTGATGGTTCTTCCCCTCTCACTTTCCAGTCCCAGCAGAAGTGCATTGTGATCTTCGCTCTGGTCTGCTGCTTTGCGGTTCTGGTCGCGCTGATATTCTCGGCTGTGGACATCATGGGAGAAGATGAAGATGGACTCTCAGAGAAAAATTGCCAAAATAAATGTCGGTAAGAGGTAACAACCAAAAATTCTCTTTTAGGGAATGGGTGAGAAAGTCAGGGAGGGACCTGGACACGGAGGAGAGAAATGTCTCCTTGCACCTGTTTTCAGCAAGACTTAGCTGAGGCCTCACTCTCCTCAGAGATGCTTGTGTTTACTAGGTCAGGCACTAAGAAAGATTAATGATTTCATTCGCTTGACAACCTGGCCCTAGTCTATACAGAGAGGCAATTGACCAAATAAAATATTTGACAGCCTGCATTTCTGGAGACTTCTGTGTAGGACATTTTGATCCACTCTCTGATAAAGCCTGGCAAATGCAAGTGCCCGAATGGACAGAGAACATGATCTAGTTGTTTATGCAGAAGTTAACACATGCATCTCAGGATATATTATATCAGGTAAGAATAGGAGTTCCCCAAGTTGGCCTTGGCTTAGCACACAGTTGTTTTGTTTGCTTATTCATTTTAATCTAAATGTTACAACAGCTTTACTAACCACTTGCTATCACAGGGCATATCTTGAAATGTCAGTAATTCATATATGTCAGGGGGCCCATAAGATTCTTTGCCTACTGGCAGATAGGCAAATACACTGTGCTGTTCACGTGGTGATGGAATCAACTAAGAATGTGTTTCTCAGAGCATGTCTCCATTCTTGTGTATATATATATACATGATTATATTGTGTGACATCAATTATGTTGTATAGCATCTCCCTGGGATTCTTCCTTACCTGTGGAGCTATCAGCACAAGAAGTCTCCTTTTCTACCCTTCCCTGAACTGTGACTGTTTACATTTTATATGTATATATGTATGCAGGTATGTGTGTGTGTATTGTGTACATGTACGTGTGTGCGTGCATGCGCGCATTTGTAAATATGTGGGCACATGTCCCAGACATTTCAAGTGGAGGTCAGAGAACAACCCACCAGAGTTGATTCTCTCCTTCCAGTGACTGAACTCAGGTCATGAGGCTCTGCAGCAAACACTTTTACCCACTGAACCATCCTACTTTTTAAAATTTTGAGGTCGGGGATTGAAGTAGAAACATCCCAAGAAGAAGTTGTTGTCGATGTCAAGCTGGAAAGCATGAATGCTCAAGCTGATGTAAGCTACAATTTAAACTCGTGCTCAGCCCTACTTCATAATTGCTATCAGAATTTGGTGACCTCAGTTCAGCTTTACAGTGACATCTGCTAAAAAGAGGTCATGTGGACAGCAGCATGGTAATGGGTACACACATTTTACCCTGGATATTTTGCCTGGAAGTTGAATGTTCTAGCGTTAAGAAATGTTCTTAAAAGCAATGGACTTTTCCTCCCCACCTTTGATATATTGCAATCTAGTTACCAGGCAACTAGTATTATATATAGGGCAAAGGACACAAGAAATAGCCACCCATTTGGATTTCTATCCTCAATATTAGAAATGTGTGTCATAAGTACATTTCTTTATTGGGCTAATAGGAGAACAGTTGAACTGAGATCATTATTTTAGCCTGATTTTAGTCTTTGGTTCTGTGGAAATATATGAATACCCACCTCATGGGAACACAGGGTACATTCAGAGCTTATTGTAGCAAAAGCTTACTGTAACAAGGGAGTCAACACTACCACTGTGCTTCCCAGAGATTCTGAAGTGGGCATAGAAATGAGAGGAAGGCGGCTATAGCCTCTCAAAGGGGAGGTTGCCCATGTGGGGCAGAATAAGGTGGCCAGTGTAATTTGTGACTGTTTAGAGGAAGTATGTTTTGCTCTCTCTGGTTGGCCCTGGGTCTGAAGTAGGGGTAAAATCAGGAAAACTGGGAGTTATTAGCTGTGGATTATGCTCATTGTTAATAACAAAAAAAAAATCCTAATTGGTTGATAGCAGGGCAAGAAGAGATTGGGCAAGACAGCCTGAAGCAGACAGAATGATGGGAAGAAGAAGGGCAGAGTCAGGAGAGTAGGGGAGACACCAGTCAGCTGTTGGGCAAGCAGGACATGTAGAAAATGAGGTAACAAGCCATGAGCCACGTGGCAAAGCATAAATAGAAATATGGCTTAATTTAAGTGTAAAAGTTAGCTAGTAACAAGCCTGAGCTATTGGCTGAGCATCTATAATTCATATTCAGTCTCTGAATCAGTTATTTGGGACCTGGGTGGTTGGGAAAGGAAACTTCTGGTTACATATGGCACCCAAAGGTCCAGCCAGCATTTCTACATAAATCCTGAAAAAGCTTTAAAAAGGGTTCTAAGCACACAAAAACTTGACTTCTTGGTAACTGCTTTTTCTTGGGTTGGCTCTGTTTGCTAGCAGTAAGCAGAGGCAGGGCTCCTTTAAGAGACAGGTTTCTGACTCAGTGCTAATGGTGAAAACTGCCGGGAGCCATCCCCGGCTGGATGGGTCCTGCAGAGGGTGTAAGGAGTCATGGGGAAAGAAGTAAGCCAGGCCATGGTGGTCGAGAGAATCTTGCAGCTTGACTGACTAGCAGTCAGAGTGTTTCTTTATTTATACAGAATTTAGTTAGCAGGGATACATTCATGATGTTCCAAAACATAGATCATATCATTTTTGTTTTTGGACATGTGTTTCATTTCCTTTTGCTCATCTTTTAGTCATCATTAATAAACTGTGACAGAACAGAGTTATCATTTCCAATCATTTTCCCTCAAGTTTTGACATCATTAATGAACAGAGTTATCATTCTTACTCATTAACCCCATGACCCAATTTTTGAGAAACTAGAGGCATATGACAGCCTGTGCTCAGGCTGGTGTTTTGGTTGCTTCCAGGACATTAGACCAAAACAAAATCTTCAACCACCCTGGGCATTTTGCCATGTCCCAAGCAGTGTATTATTAACTCTTAGTGGTCAGAGTGCCCAGAAAAAATCCTCAGGCTAAAGCTGATGCAGTTATTATTCAAATTCTGGCATAATACAATCAATGTTCACATTTATATCCTTATAGAATTTGTCTATATGTCTAATCCTGGCATTCTGTTGTTCCTTGGTCATATAACATTATAGTGGCTCTACATGAGCTAACTTCTAAGAGAGGGAGGTCCTAACATCTCATACTTTTATCATGTTTCCACTCCACACTTTGTTCATCAATATGTCTTTGTGTAGGTCAGAGTTGTATGTCACATAATTGTCTGAGTGTACAGTGGGAAGAGGCTTGTAATCTGAACTGTGGACAATTCCTCTAGCCCACTGAATCTTGTTGACCTTTTTGAATTTACTTTGTTTTGAATATCTTGTTCTAGTGTAAGTACAGGGACAGATGTTTCAAGAATGTCTCATAGCCTCATGAAGAGACCTCTGGCTTCTTCTTTATGTGTCACAACCTCCAAGGCATAAGGAAGACCTTCAAGTAGATAAGGATAGCTCCCTCAAAGTGTGTGTGGGGGGGAGGATATTATGTTCAGGACTTTCCTGGATAAGCTTAAAAGCAGCATTCCTGGGAGAATGCATAAATGATTCATAAGGAATTTTCCATTAATCCAATATCCTCAAATGTACAAATATTAAAAGTGCCCAAAGTATGCAAGAGGTGGAGATAAAAACCAAAGGTGGCATGGCAGCCATCATGTGGCTCAGCTTTGCTGGATCTTTGTCAAGCAGCTGTGCTGGCTTTATGACTTCTGCCATTCCATTCAGATATAGCTGTGCCAGAAAACCACATGGCTCTTTCAAGAGGCCCTGCCACCAAACACTTAAATGGGGTTTATGAGCAGCAGGTCACATGCTACTCAGTGGCAGCGTGGACTCAGAAACTTCCCAGAGTTGGGATGGTAAACATGTCACTAATTCCTGGCCACTTGGGGCCAGTGTCATCTAAATTGTTGTTTAGATGCCTGCACCGTCGCTGGAGATAGCAGTCTCACTTCCTGCGGGCCTGGCCTGGTGGCCCAGGGAGTTGGTTTCCTGGGAAAGTCGCTATAAGTTATGGCCAGAGTTGAGTTGCGTTCTCACTATGGCATGGATGTTATACTTTTGTATATTCAGTCTTCATTCCATAAGCTTCCCCTATACGTATCTGTCCCTTTTAAGTGTTCCTTTGCTTGTTTGTTTTTGTTTTTGTTGTTTCGTTTTGTTTCATTTTTTTGAGAAAGGATTTTATGTAACCTCAGTGGGCCTTGCCCTGCTGATTTTCCTGCCTGTGCCTCCCAAGCACACGGGCTGCCACACTGGCTAGGCTCTTCTGTTTTAATTTGCCGTGGCATTCCACTAGACCACAATGTACACATCTCTGTGCTTTCTCCAGCACCAAGTTATAGACGAATTTCTAAACAGTCTTATTAAATAAGAAACACAGAGCTAAATATAGGGGTGAAAGCCATTAGAGATCAGAGAAATAGTGATAGCCATCAACTAACCTTAGCTCACCACGCTGCTGTAGCTTCCCAAGAGAACTTGCTTCTTCCTGTCTAGCCTGCACCTTTATTGTCTTGCTGTTCTGCCTACTCATTGGCTCCTAACCCAGCCACCTCACTTCCTTGTCACTGCCGGCCTGTACAGACCTCCAGGTCTCTATGGTTGGTACTGGGATTAAAGGTGTGGGTTACCATGTTTGGTTGTGTCCTTGAACACACAGAGACTCTGCCTGCCATGTGATCGGATTAAGGGCATGTGCTTACCACCGCCTGATTTTTGTTTATGGCTGGCTATCTATGTCCTCTGATCTCCAGGCAACTTTATTTATTAACATACAAATAAAATATCACCACATTTCAGCACAAATAAAATATCACTACACCAAGCGTGGCTTGCCTCTTTGAAGCACAATGTTAATTTTTACCCTGGTCCTCCCATCCTTGTCCTCAGAGTGTTTGAGCTCCATGTTTTCTAGCTGTTTTTTGAAACTCCAGGCACAGATGCCACTAGTAAAAATGAGCAGGCTGTTCCAATATATATCCATCCCTGAGTTCCTGAGACTGATGCAGCCCAGCAGGAAGAAATGCTGTGGTCTGTAGGTGCTCCCAGAGGCTGTCATCAGCCTCACCTTCTGTACTTATTCAGGCTCCTCTCAATGCCTCATCCCTTCTCTGGCTCTTTTCAGACTTTATGGTGACACTCATTGTATCCAACAGCTGTGATCTCACAGAGGTGCAGTTTCTCTGTAGGCTTCTTTACTCCTGGTAGTGTTGCCAGAAACAGTGCATGTGCCCAGTGCAACCTTTGCTGAGATCTGTTCCTTAGAAATTAAACTGCCTGTGTTTGTCTGTCTGCTCCCTCTTGAAAGTTGAAAACAGCCTGGCAGCTAGCAACTCTTTTCTCTGTGTTTTGATGGCCTCTGCCCAAGTTCTTTTCTTCCCATGCTCTTTTCCAAATTTCTCTGTGGTGATATATTGTTTACCCTAATAAACTTGACAGAGCCAGCCACTAGATTAGACATAGAGGTCAGGCAGTGGTGGCACACACCTTTAATCCAGCACTTGAGATCTCATGCTTTGCTTGGGAAGTACACATGCCTTTAATCCCAGGAAGTATTATGGCAGGGCAGAGAAAGGTATACAAGGCATGAGGATACAGGAAGTCACTCTCTTTAGACTGAGGATTTTGTAGAGGTAAGGGCTAGTGGCTGGCTGTTCTGCTTCTCTGATCTTCCAGCTTTCACCCTGATATCTGGCTCTGAGTTTTTTATTATAAGACCATTTAAGATTTGAACAACATATCTCCCTGTAACTCATCTTGTTCCGCTCTTAGCCCATCTCTCCCATGATGGATCTTGGGTCTGTTCACGCTGCTCAGTCAGCTGTCCCAACTCTGACACTTTTGTTACTGTCTCTCGCCATGATCTTTTTTGTCTGGTTTGCATTATTTCTTTATCCCACATGTTACTTTTCTGACATGTGACTGTACTAACAGGAGATAATCATGTACTCACCCAACATTTTCCTGTGTAGATCTATAAAATGCAAATTGTTCAAAAACGGTCCCCCCAGTACCTTTTATTTAGGTATAAGGATAGAGTTTAGTTGCATTACCCAGGCAGCTTACATCCCTCTGCTGTCTTCCTCTTTTCAGACTTTCCTCTTGTAAGGACACCCACCTTCTTGTCATCTCAAGACTCCTGGTCCAGAATTGCAACCCAGTTGGATTATTCATATATTTCCTACTTCCTACATATACATGACCAATTATTTTGTGGCAACTTTGGCTTCTGTTGGTGCCATTGGCACTTTTGATCCTTTCATTGCATACCAGGCTGGATTTAAAAAAAAAATTCCTGAAAACAAGAACCCACCTGTTGTCATCCATCAACCCCTCCATCTTATATGGTACTTTATAGCACAGCACTGAGCTTTTAATAGGCGAGAATTTCCATGTAATCCAAGCGCAAATTACTGGGACAGTAAAGTTCATTGGGGTAATATGTGTGACTTGGGTCAGTTCCTTATATCTCCATAATTGAATTTTCTGTGGGGTAACAACTGAGGGTTGTGAGAGCAAAGACTGAAGTGTAGATGATACAACTAGAGAGTGTCATGAAAACGAGTTATCATATCACCACACAAAGTTCTGATTTCTGCTTCTTGATGGCAGTGATTGAGAAAGAAATAGCTTGACAACAAGTTTGCCTTTTAATGATAACATCCCCTGTTTCCCTAAGAGGATAATCTTTGATATAGTTTTTCAAAGGAAGACGTATGAATTCCAGACAGATAGGTGCCTTGGCTGTTCAGTGATATAGAAAGCAGCTCTGTCTTAGGGTTGCTATTGCTGTGAAGAGACACCATGAACATGGCAACTCTTATAAAGGAAACATTTAATTGAGGCTGGCTTACAGTTTCAGAGGTTTAGTTCATTATCATCATGGTGGAGAGCATGGCAGCATGCAGGCAGACATGGTGCTGGAGAAGGAGCTGCTACATCTTGATCCATAGGCAACCGGAAGTAGGCTGAGATTCTGGGTGTGGCTTGAGCATATATGAGACGTCAAAGCCCACCCCGACAGTGACACACTTCCTCCAACAAGGCTATACCTACTCCTGCAAGGTTACTTCTTAATAGTGCCACTCCCTATGAGCCAAGCATTCAAACACATGAATCTATGGGGCTATACCTATTCAACCACCCACAAGCCCCTTGTAGAATGTGACTGCACCTGACCTCATTTACACAGGTCTACAATTAGGATCAGTGGATCTCAGGAAGACTTAAGTGATCAAAGTACTGAGACTGGAGTGCCCTGTACTTGACTGTTGTGGCCAGTGCGTCTGATAAGTCCCTCCCCAACAAAAAACCTTCTTCCTTAACCTGGGACCAGGGACAGGAGGTGTCAGGAAGAAATGGGGTTTGTACACCACTAGCTAAACTTCTCAGGTGGCAGTAGGTAGGAACTAATCCCTAAGAGACAGAGCCAGCAGGAGCAACGAGAAATTGCCCAGAACTGTGTCTTGGTCAGTCACAGACAGAGGGACTTCTATATTTTTTCAAAGAAAAGAAATTTGTGGGGGAATTGCTAAAATCAAATTGAATAATTTAGAATATGAATTTTTCTAACTGGCATTAAGTAAATAACTTTCAACAATAATTAGAATCAGAAGATAAAAGCTTAATTCTAAATGAAGGCAAAGAGAAGCCTCTAAACACATTTCAGAGCAGACATTTTAATGCTCTAAACTTGACTTTCATATATAATGGCACATATTAACATTTTTATTTCACCATTGAGCCCAATCAAATTCATATTTCCTAAATATGAGATATATTTATTAGTAGTCATACTCAGAAAATGATGTTTATATAGCCCCCAGATAAAAAGAAATCTGAAATTATTTTTTAAATAATACCTTATCTTTAACATGTAGTGCTTTAAAAGAGGAAATCTGGGTGAGCATGACACTTCCCTGTGGTCCATAATTACCACTCAGGGAAGCAGCAGAAGCTAATTATTTCAAAGTTTTGATTTTAATGAAACTTAATATACGTCTAATGATGCTGACATTTCCTGTTGCCGGGTTGGTTCTCCAAGAAGATTATTTGAATGTAGTGTACATTTCTCAAAAAGTTCACGGAACCTTTCCAAGTAGAGTCATACCTGATAGTCATGACTAATGCCAAGAATGGTTGCCAGCATCACACAGCAAAGATCGTAGCTCTGTGCAGCCATTCATAGGGCGCCAAGGAGAGCCAAGACTTAGTCAGAGGGAACAGAAAACATGGCTGTTGTTAGGTCTTGCATCCCTGTAGAGGTCAAAAGCATGCATACGGAGGTCAGAGGATAACTTGTAGGAGTCAATTTTTCCCACACCATGTGGGTCCCAGGGTTCAAACTCAGGTTGCCAGCCTTGGTGTCAAGTGCCTTTACCAGCTGAGCAGTCTCACCAGCCCTTCACTGCATCTTTTAAGCCCAATATTTATTTGAGGAATTGGTTTAGATTATTTTTCTCCACTAAGTTAATTTTCTTGGAAATTCCACTGGAATCCCTCTGCTTTCCTACATGCAGTGTTCTGTGCACATCCTACCATGCTGATTAGCTCCATTTCTCGTTGTTCCCCATCTTTACCAATGTCCACCCACTGCTGTGGTTACTCCAGATGACTTCCTGATCCCCCGAACACCAGATCTCAGCGCCTGTCTGTGCATCACCTCCCTGGCTGAATGCAGCCTCCCTGCCAATCTCCATCTCACAAGTCTCATAGGAGATAGTGTTACTGTAAGATGTATGCTCAGAATACCTTGCTTTTTGGGGGCTTCCACGATATCTAGAGCTGACCTCTGCCAGAGTGCCCTTTCTACTGACAGACACCAGGGTTAGTTAGGGTTTTCATTCCCAGCGGTTTAACTCATCTCCATCTGCACAGGAGTCTTGTCTTGCAAAATAAGTCTCTTGAGGTCTGTGAAAAATCCTGTTAGAAATCTGGACTAGGTAGGTGTGGTCTCATGCATGCTGGTAATGCCAGCACTCAGGAGGTTAAGGCAGAGGACTGTGAATTCCAGAACAGCCTGGGCTACAGAGCAAGAACCTTCCTCAGGAAGAGAGAGAGGAGCTATGAGTAAAAGAAGGAGGGAAGGGGAAAAAGATGAAAAACAAACAAACAAACAGAACAATAGACACTGTGAACTCCGCCCACAGCGTTAACTGAGCTGCTGGATGGAAGGAGTCTGGAGTGTGGCTGTCATCCTTCATGTTGTTATTTATTTTGTTTGTTATTAGACAAAACAAAACAAACCACAGAAGCAGGGCTAAGACAGAAACTTTCCTCCCCAGTTTGAACACATCAGGAATATTGAGCCTTGAACGTTCCAGAACTCCCAAAACATTCATTCACATCAATGCCTTTTTATTCCTCAACATGATCTTAGATAAGTATTGAGTTTGGCTCTTGCTTTGTGGTAAGTGAAGGTTGAATCAAGGAATGATTTAGCAACTTAAGACACACTCAGTTGAAGTGGAGTTAATCTAGCCTGGAAATGTGACATTACAGATTGATTAGATTGCTTTGTACCTACTGCAATTCCTTCAGGTTTAGGCATTGATAATTACACCAAAGCTGAGTTTGGATCCACAACACCCAAATAAAAGTCAGTGCAACAATGTTTATCTGTAATCCTAGCAACAGGAAACAGGGGGATCCCATGGGCTCACAAACCTAGAAAGAGGTTAAGTTGGAGACACACACACAGGTGGAAGCAATAAGGGGCCCTGGTGTCTTCCTATGGCCTCCATAGGCCCAGCCACAGGTGAATACACATGTAAATACACACACACACACACACAGAGAGAGAGAGAGAGAGAGAGAGAGAGAGAGAGAGAGAGAGAAATTATTATACCTTCAGAGGGCATGGTTTTTATTCTATTAAAACAGTCTTCCTTCAGAAGTTGCTCTCATCCTCATCCTCCTGGCCCTCCTCTTTCTCCTCATCTTCCTTCTCCTCACTTCTTTACTTCTTTTGCAATTTGCCTGACAGATGATAAGACTTGACAAGCCTTCTCATGTATATGTTTAATCACACTTTATCTGATTGACTCTTTGGTCCCTGTTACAACTTAGGCAAATAATGGAGAAATGACATTTGTCTTTGTAAACATCATCATCACATTTGCATTTATTGTTTGACCCCAGAGATGCTTGCCATGTCCAGGAAGACACAATCCTTGTTAGGGCAAACACTTGAGAGAACACATCCAAATCACTGCATTTTAAGCAGTTTGCTCTTCTAGACTTTGTGCTTGCTGGAGTTGAAAATGGTTATCTTATCGATACTTGAGTTTCTGGCAACTGGAAAACTGCCCGAGTGTTTGAAGGACCTAAGTGCTGAGGACAAAGGGGATGAAGGAATACAACACAGACACAATACTCTTCTAATAACACTCACTGAGAGTGAGCATTCAAATCAGTTATAAACTAGACTATAGAAAGAAGAACAAGAAGGTATGAAAAGAAAGAGGAACTGGATCAGAGAAAG
The DNA here is from genome assembly GCF_007827085.1 of Peromyscus californicus insignis. Classification (NCBI taxonomy): domain Eukaryota; kingdom Metazoa; phylum Chordata; class Mammalia; order Rodentia; family Cricetidae; genus Peromyscus; species Peromyscus californicus. The sequence goes on along the minus strand of NW_026294436.1, from coordinate 60,894,347 downwards.
AAAAACCCTCACATCTCTGCTGAACTAGTAAAGGAAATCTCTTCTGGATTTGTATTTTTCTGTCTGTTAAAAAAAAAAAAGGCAACCATCTAAGGTGACCTATCAAATTTCCTCTTCCCCTAAACTATGTAAGTTAATAAAATAACAGAAGATCAAGAGAGTTGATGGCATGTTTCATTAACATGTCTGCGAAATGCCTAACCATAGCTTCAGAATTTTTAAGCTTTTGGGATTATCTGTCAAAGTTTAATTGATGGATGGGATGGGTTCCCTGTCAAGAAGCTGTGTTATGGAGGGATTGTGTTAAATCTAAAGCTATAAAGAAAAATTATTAGTCACGATCATTAAGAATATCTGAGATGGATGAGTTCAGAAACGCATTCATCACCCATCGCCTTGTGAAAGTTTCAGACTGACGGTGGCTACTGTCAAGGAGTCACAGGAGAGAGCTGATGACTCTAGGGAGCAGCCAAGTTGGCCACAGGATTGAAACGCTACTAGCTATTTCTTAATGGGAGCCACAGCAAAGATATGCAAGCTCAACTCTAAAAACAGCAAGCCCTGGGCTCTGTGCTATAGTGCAGAATGTGAGTGAGAAGCAAAGGAAGAGAGATAGGCTGTGATCACTATAAGGGGCCACGCACCGGACTTAGAAACCTGGGCTTCATTTGGAAACTCACTGAGAGCCACTAAACAGTTAAGAATACTGAGTTGAAGGACAGGAGAGTTGGCTCTGTGATTAAGAGCACTTGTTAATCTTGCAGAGATCAGAACTCAGATTTGGTTCTCAGCACCCACCTGGTAACTCATAACTCTTTATAACTCCAGTTGCAGGAAATCCAGTGCCTCCTTCTGACCTCTGTTGATGACAGGTACTCACATGGTGTACCAACATACTCATAGGCAAAACACCTACACACATAAAATAAATCATTTAGAAAAATTTTTAAAAAGAATATGGGCACAATTCTATTTGCATTTCGGGGGAACATGTTGATATGGTCATGGTGGATGGGCCAACCATTTATTTCTCAAATACATTCTTAGATGTCTGTTCTAGAATCCTGTAGGTGTGTGCAAATGCCCATTCCTGGATTTGACCAAACCATAAAGAATCAGAAGTCCTATGAGTTTGACTTAGTAATCTTCATTAATGAAATACAGTTTACTATTGGAGGTTAGAGTGTGGGGATATCTGGGTGAGTGGATGGAGAGAGCTCTATCACCAGTCCTAACGATGGTATTTTTGCCACCTCTTCAATTTGAAGCAGGTAGCTTTGTTGCAATATTTCCAAGAAGTCAGAACATTTTACATTTCTCTCCCCTTCTCAGTACTAAGACTCGAACCTAGGACTTCACATACGCTAGGCAAGCACTTTACCACTGGGACACACCCTCAGGCCTGAAGTTTCCGATGTGAGGTTTATTTTTCTATGTAAGTATCATTGAAAACTGTTATCAAATACTGAGGGGTGGTTCAACATATTAAACTGATCTAGTGTGTATACCCAGAGTTACAGCTTGCTGTATTTGGGATGTGGATATATTCTATATTGTCAAAAGAGTGTTTGATTCACTCATTTTTTTCAAATGCAATGATGCTAAATGTGTCAAACACAGTTATAGCTCTTGAATTTTCTCATAAAATATAGAAAAAGATTCTAAACACCCCCCCACCTTAACTCAAGTTTCAAGTGGAGAAGGGGCTGTAGTCTTTACGTTTGTTTTGCTTTTTTTGAAGCCAGGAGTAGAGATGGTGAATGATCTAGTAATTTTCATGACCATATGTAAGAAACTTAAACAAAAATGTGTCTTTTTATGCTTTGATTGGACTAGGAGAAGCCACAAGATGTATCCACACACAAATAGAGCTGCTGCCTAGCTGGGAATCCAGGCCTGATGCCCAGGAGCCCAGAATCAGCATACATTTCCACCCAAAGGAAGAGGAATTGGAACAATAACACTGCTATTATCATTTGTTTAAAATAGCAGCTAGGTTTGACTCCCAGAATCCTGAAAGTCCTTTTGCACTTTCCTGGCTTCCTGGAAAAAACTCACAGTAAGCAGATTCATAGAAGAAAAGCTGTAACAAATGTACTGACATGGAAAAACAGGGAGTCTCAGAATGTATGAGACACCAGGAAGCCAGAGGATTGATGGCTTAAATTTCATCTTCATAGAAGAGAAGGAAACGGGGCCGGGTGTGGGTGCAACCTTAGTGGGATAGTGGATGATTATTATGGAGATAGGCTGGGCTGTCGACACAGAGAAGAATGTGATTCTATGGGATTTGCATGAGGCCTAGAAATGGACATGTCCCAATGTGGTTACAGTCTTGTCTTCTCTTTGATAGTCCTCTTTGGTGGGTCAGTTCTGGAGAGAGCCTCTCCCTGTGCATGGTGGCTGGAAAGAGAAACAACGAGACAAGGTTAGAGGGAGGAATCTTGTGAGGCAACTTCCATTCTTTGTTTTTTTCTGAGCCTCAACAGTAGGATGGTTTTGAACAAGTAGAAGATGGACAAGGTAGGTGATTTAATTTCTAATCAGAAGTGCTGCAACTATGATACAGGAAGACGCTGTCTTGAGTTCCTGGCTCTTGGCACAACTTTTCAATGGCTCTCCACTGTGAATGTACTAGGTCAGAAACACACATGGCCCATGTCTGTGTCTTTCACCAGTGTCAGCATTTACTGAGTAACAATACGCTACATTGGGTTTGTTGGCTGCAATTTGCCAAGTAGTCCGGATTTTCCTTGATAGCCGGCTGGGGCAAACACAAGTTCTTTTATCCCAATCTTATTATCTCTCTGACCGCACATGCACCATCACACAGTAAATCTCTCTGTGTTTATATACATGCATAGAATGTTTCAGAACGGCTGAAGGGAGTCAAAGCGGCTGCAGCAGGAGTTCAAGGTCAAAGAGACAGAGAGTTTCCTGAGAGGCAGAGGAGGCTAATACAGGAGCCAAGCAAGTCTCTGTGGGAGTTAGATGAGGAATCTTTTTGGAAATCTGCTGGAGGCGCAACTGGAAAGTCAAGCCAAGCCTTAGGGTTGAGCTGGGCTGTCTAGGAGAGCTATAGGACCACAGCATCCATAGAGGCAAGGAGGAGGACTGAGGTGAAACACTCTGGAACAGATGGAGTACTGGGTGATCAGATGGCAGACCAGTGATGGCTGTCACTGTCACAGTGACTGCTATCCTCTTTATGGAGTCCAGGTGAAGGTACACGTTTCCCTTCATCTAGTGTGCTCAGTAAGTCCTCAGGCCTGGTTTTCTAGATATGATTTTGTTATACCAATGTGCTCATATGGCACAGACTCACTTTGGTAAACTAATAGGATGACACTCTTCTTACTTTTAGTAGTAAGTTATCAGCCATTGCTTCGTGGATGGCGCAGGACAGATGGCGTTATTTGTGTGCTCACCAAGGTGCAGTCATTCTGCCTGTATTTCTACTCAGTGATGCGAATAGAGTCACCCAGGGTAAGGCACAGCCTGGAAACCCACTATTTTATACCATATGAACTAACTGAGAGCAGGGCATAGCCTGATATCAGCATTCTAAATAATTTCTGAGAGCTTCAGGATTTCAAGGAAAAGGCACACCTCCCAAGAGGTCCTGCATGGATGTCTCTGTCACTCTTGTTACTCAGGATGACAAAGACATGATGAAATGTATTAGCTGTATAGCAGGGAATATCTAGGAAGAACTGGCACCCTTATTTCTATGCATATAAGATTAGAGTTGGGATGTGTGTGTGTGTGTGTGTGTGTGTGTGTGTGTGTGTGTGTGTTATCATTCTTCAGTTGCCAGTTTTTGAGACAGAATATCTCTTTGAACCTGGAACTCATTGATTTGGCTAGACTGCCTGACCAGCAAGCTACAGGGATCCTTCCTTCTCTGCCTTCCAAGTGCTGGGTTTAAAGACACATTGATGCTCTCCCAGGTTCTGGTGTGGATGCTAGGGATCAGGCTGAGGTCCTTGTGCTGGTGCAGCCAGTGCTCTATTGAGTAAGTCATTTCCCCAGCCCTGAATTTTTTTAAGCACCTGTAGACTCAAAATTCCTATCCATGGCATCAGCCTGTCCATTACTTGGACCTCAGCTTTCTTCTCATAGCAGGTTGTTGGGTACAGAGAATGCACACAGTACCTGCAATAGCCTGGAAAATAACCATCTAGACTCTAGATTCCAGGCCCCTGCTTATTTTTGTGGATGATGTTTTAGAGACAGGACATATTTTCTATCTTTATGCACAATAAACATTTTATCAATGCAAGTATGTACTTCACAGCCTACTTACCTTGTGTTTAGCAAAGAGTAATTGAGAGTATTTCTGCTTAGCATGCAAACTATCTTTGTAATTGAAATGCAGTTCTACCTTTGATTGCTGTAATGAAACCGGCTTGCCTTTTACTTTCCCAGCCTGACTTGTCTAGCTTTATTCTCCTATCATGGATTTGGACTCAGTACACCTTTTATATTTTCAGGCACTCCCATTTGCCTAAAATAGTCCTGAGGGGCTGCCTCTCAGAGTGCAGTTACAACAGATTGCTTTGTTGTGAAGCAGAGGGCAAAACCTGTTTTCATCTCTCTCAGTCAAAATTTTGTTTCCCATTTGATGCATTCGGTGAAGATAAAGATCTTAGAATCTGATTGCCAAGATCTGACAGCAGGTATATACATTCTCTTTGTTTGAAAATAGAATGCTTCTCTAGGATCCAACCATGGAGCACACTCCATTTGCTAACTTTATTTCTGTTCTTCTTGAGTTGTCCATGGCTTCTTCCTCACTTGCCATAATCATCTGACCATCTAGTCAACCTCAGATCCTAGACACTTAGTTCATTAAAATTGTTCAGGGATAGAAGAGGCCAAATCTTGTTAAAATGGTTTTTTTTCCTGCTGATACACTAGAAGCAAAAATAAATGTTCTAATGTGTTTTCTTACTGAGTAAAGGCTTTAGAGTTTACATGTAGAATTCTGAGCAGGGGCAGCCTCCTAGAGTGTAGTTGGAGGGTTTCTCCAGTCTGCCTAGTCCATGGTCCCACAGCCACTTATAAGGTAACCACTCATAGGCTTAATATTATTTATAAACTGTATGGTCTATGGCAGGCCTCTTGCTAGCTAGTTCTTACAAGTTAACTTAACCCATAACTATTAATCTATATGTTGCCACATATTCTGTGGCTTTACCTGTGTGCCATTACATGCTGCTCCCTGGATGGCAGGATGATATCTCCTCTGTCTCTGCCTTTCTTCTTCCTGTCTCTCTCTTGGATTTCCTGCCTGTTATAACCTGACTCACTATGGGCCAGATCAGCTTCTTTATTAACCAATCATAGCAACACATATTCACAGAGTACAGAAAGACATCCCACAGTACTAGAGAATTCAAGAAAAGCTTCAGGCATTGCTGGCAAAGGGGCACCTGGGATCTTTTGTGTTCCACTATATCAGAATCACCCCTGTTAGATACTAGAACTGTAGAAAGCAGAGCAGAGCCACTAGTGTGGTGCTCTGGCTAGTCTCAGCACCCAGGAGGATGCCTGTTGGTGGACTGGAAAGTGACTGTCAGGTGGCTCCTTTGGATGACATTAGTAGTTCACTGGCTTCAAAGGAGGGAGGTAAAGACAACCAAACCAAGAATTAACCAGCTTTGTTGCCTCAAGCCACGGGCGTCCTTTGACTCTTGGAGGAAAAGCCCAAGTTAACAGCCAACCGAAGCTTCCTCTCCTCCCTTCTCCTTGTTTTCCCATGCAAACTTTCATTTTCATCTGTTCTGTTTTTAACTAAGCAAGACTCTTTTTTTGCACAGAAAGAATTTAGTCACTGAAAATAGAAATAACAGACTTCAAGTTGGCTCATCTCACATAGGTGCGTGCCGCTAAGGCTGATAATTTGAGTTTGATGTGCACATGCATGCATGCACACATATACACTAAATGCAGTAAAAAATAATTAAGATAGAAATAACAAGAGTATACTGTAACATTACCAGACATTTTGTTCATTCAGTGATTTACTAAGTGCCCAACAAGGCCAGACTTTGTCCAGTGGAAAAGAAGGGACTCAGGAGAAGGCACATGAGACAGGTAAGATAGCACCATCCTGGGGACCTTAAACGAGCATGAGAAGACCAAGAGGAACCGGAAGAAATTAGTAGATAAAAAGGCAGACACGGGGATGGATGAGCAAATGATGCTAAAGAGTGGAAATGACACAGAAAAAGAAAGCACCTGCGTAAGCAGGGAGGGGTGGGGCACAATTTTGTATATAAATTCATTTTTACCAAAGATTTTAGAAACCTCAGCATGAGGTTATTTCCTTTCCTTATTAAGCAGAACACATGTGCCCATTCACTTAGAGGAGGCACTGTGGTATTGGCTGATACAGGATTCAGATGCACTGCCGGGGATGGTCCCACGTTCCTATGCCTCTGAGCAAGAACTGAGCAAAGATTCAGAAGCAGAGGCAGTTTGCTAATTGACAGAACATGTCCGAGGCTACAAAGGTGGCCCGGGGAGTAAAGCGCTTGCCGTGCAAACCTGACTCGGATCCCCTAGAACCCACGTTAAAGGCCTGCTGGCATGGCGGTACACACCTGTCACTGCAGGCTGGAGAGAAGTAGCTGGGAAGATTCCTAGAGCTTGCTGGCTGGCCATTGAATAAAGTTGGTGAGCTCCAGGTCCAGCGAGAGATCCTGTCTCAAAACATACAATGAAGAATGAATGAGGAAGGGCCTAGCATTGACCTTGACCTCTAACAAGTACATATGCACACAAACATGTATGCATGTAACAAAAGCAGGAAAGGAGGAGAGAGAGAGAGAGAGAGAGAGAGAGAGAGAGAGAGAGAGAGAGAGAGAGAGGCGACCTCACTCTCTGTCCCATTCCCCTGCCTCAACTTTATTGCTTCTCTGGCTAGTGTCAAATGTTGGTGCCACTGTTCAGGTATGCAAGGGTTAAGGGAACATTGGCCTATGGAGCCTCTATTGTCTTGTCTGTCCAACAATGGGGGTGGCTGCTGGCACACACAGCCAGGATAGCTGAACATGAAGGTGATTCACATCTTCCTGGGACATAGTGGTATGACATTAAAGTTCAGCCTGCTACCTAGAACAGCCTATAATTTACATTTTACAAAATAATTTATGGGATGAATAGTTTCAGAGCACAGTCGACTGCGTCTGTAGACAGTGAAACCATGTATGTGGAGAGGCAGCTACTGTACTGTACATACATCATCCTCGGAGTTGGTGAGTACTGGACTCAGACACAAAGGAGATGGTTGTCAAGGAAAGAAGGTTCTAGAAGGAGTAGGGGGAATATGGCTGGCATGTTGGAAGAATGGCAGCTAGATGGCATGGTGTAGGGGGACCAGTGTTGGGGTTTAGCCCCGACCTATTGAAGGGTTCCTTGAAGAGGGGAGTGAGGAATTGGGAAATGCTAGGTAAAAAATATAGATGAAGAAAACAGAGATAGCTTCAGGAGGTCTCTGGGTCAATACTTAGCAGCCTTGAGTTTATTTCTAATGGGCTTTTTATACACTAGCAAGGGGAGAGGCAAAAGACCTCCCCATTTCAAGATCAAAGCACAATGTGCAGCCAAGTGTAGACCCTTCAAAACACCTGATAGCCTCAACCCACAGCAAAGCATCTTGTGATTAGACCTTGAAGTATTAGACACCTGGTAATCATGCCTTTGCACCCTATTATGCAGCCATGGAGAGCAACATAATCTCTGACTCTCTGACCTTGAGTCAAACCACAAGTTGGAATTTTTGTGGGCTCCCACAGTACAGCCACAACAGATTGAGTGTCCACATGACATGATGTCAACCTGTGGATCATGACCCCTTTGGGGGGGAGGTCAAAGGACCCTTGTACAAGGGTAGCCTAAGACCATAAGAAAACACAGATATTTGTATTATGATTCATAACAGTAGTAAAATTACAGTTATGAAGTAGCAACAAAAATAATTTTATGGTGGGGGTCACCACTACATGAGGAACTGTATTAAAGGGTCGCAGCATTAGGAAGGTTGAGAACCACTGCATCTATAGCACAGTGTCTGGCATAGAACTAAGGCTGCAGAGCAGTGGGAGCATTGCCTTCAGACAGCCAATATTCCAGCCTACCTGCCAAACTATAAGGCCTTCTTGAAGTAACCTAGGGACTTTCCTAGGAGGCTGTGTCAGAGACTCGTGTTGCTGTGACAAAATCACTCAGATACAACTTAGAGGATGAAAGGGAAGCAGATGTGATGCCTGCAATCTCAGCACTGAGTAGGATGCAGCAGGAGAATTGCTGTGAGTTCCAGGCCATCCTGCAACTATGTGACAATTCCCTGTTTCCTCTACCACCACCACCACCACCACCAACCCCCCCCCCCCCCCCCCCCCCCCCCCCGCAAAGGAAATGATTTACTTTGGTTCAAAGTTTCACAGTACCTTATAGCTATGGGGAACAAAGGTGAAAATGTGCATGCCTTTCAGGGCATGACCCCAGTGACCTCATTTCCTACCAGTGGTAGTAGGTCCCATCTCTTAAAGGTTCCACTGACTTCCAGTAGCAACACGCTGGGGACAGAATGTTTAATACATGGGCCTTTGGGTGACATGTAAGATCTGAATGAGCTCAGTCCTCAGGGTCTTGGTGACACTGCCATCTGTCCTGAGAACACATGATCACATTATTTTGCATTACACTCCACTGTCCCTGACACTTTGATGAGCAGACCCCTTTTGGCTTGTTAAATCCGTCAAGGTTTTACAGTGAGAAGAGAATTTGTAAATGACTGATTATGGCATGCTTTATTTTATTCTACACTGAGTCATTTGCAAATTAGTCAGTTTAAACATCTCTGATGAGGGGATCTTTCTCTCAACTCTTTAAGAAATGACTCTCAGCTGTGTCTTAGAGTCACCTAAAGAACTTAAAAGCACGCTATTCAGCTTCATGCCCCACCCTCTGGAGGTAGAGCTGGGATCTCAGTTATCCTCAGGGTTCTACCAGGGATGAGAACCCCTACCCAAGTCTCTGGACCGAATATGACTGCCAACTTCCTGCAGGCTAGTGCAATAGGTTTTTTTTTTAATCTATTGGTATGATGGCGTCTTCCTTTTTAATTTCCATGTCTCAAAAGGCCAGACCTTAAAACATCCCACCCCATCTTCTCATCTCAGCTTAATTTATGACTTGTTCACACACCTCAAGTCCAAAACCAGAGCTGGCATGTGGTCCAACTTCTGTCTGTGTGTGACATCCATCCCGGCTGCTTATGTTGGGGACAGCTCTCCCGATATAGATCTAGGGCCTCTGAAAGAAGAAGTCTTTTTGTGGCCCCACTCCTGAGGCTTCCCCTCAGCTCTGCCTGGTCCCTCCACTGCTGTGTCTATGTCAGCTGACTGTAATGTCAGCTGACCATATGCTGCCATTTTCATTAGAAGGTCTGTGAGGAAATGTAGGCTTTAAGATGTGTCAGCCAGAGTATCCCCAAGTTGCATGGGAGAGCCATACTCCAAACTTCACTGTGCAGTATGATCTCACAGTTGACTCACTGATACTGGAAAACAATCACTAGCTGTGTAAATACCACAAATTAATGCAATATTAAATTTTCACATTTGTCTTTGCAACCAACATCCATGTGTGGCACATGTGAGGAAACACACATACTCCTTACATCTGGGTATACATACATATGTTCTTATGTGTATGCATGTCTATGTATCAGTGAACATGTATGTTATTACAAATACAATCTGCCTGAAAGTCAGCTTATCCTGACTTTTTTTTTTTTTGCTATTGGGGTGAAGAATGTGAGATTCAAGCTATATTGATGACATTCTCGTTGAAATTGTGGGATTTCCCACAAGGATGACCCCTCCTTGGTCTGCTGGCAGTGGTCCAGAGGGTGCCTGGACTGGTCTACTCTGGTGACCGGTCTAGCAAATAACCTAGCTGTCATCATAGAGCCTTTGTCCAGTGACTGATGGAGGCAGATGCAGAGATCCACGGCCAGGCACCAGGCTGAGCTCCAGGAATCCAATTGATGACAGAGAGGAGAGATACTGCAGGTGAGGGACGTCGAGATCATGATGGGAGGACGTGCAGAGATGACCGGCCACACTAGTGGAGGCCGATGAACTGTGGACTGGGGGCTGTGGAGCCCCCATGGGACTGGACTAGGCCCTCTGGATATGGAAGACGGTTGTTTGGCTCGAACTGTTTGGGGGGCACCCAGGCAGGGGGATCAGGATCTGTCCCTGGTGCATGGGCAGGCTTCTGGGAATCTGGTGCCTGTGGTGTGACACCTTGCGCAGCCTTGGTGCAGTGGGGAGGGGCTTGGACCTGCCTAGGCTCAGTGTGATGGGCTCTGTGGACTCCCCATGGGAGACCTTAACATTTTCCCACGGCAGGCTTCTCACGACCCTCCTTGAGAATTCACAACACACAAAATAGTTCCATGCAAACCAAAATGCAAAATAATAAATTGTAGGTCCTGTAGGGGCAAAGGTGGGCCCCACCCCCACCCCGTGCACTTGCCTGAGAATTGGCACAAAGATGTTCAAGTCCTGGCGGTGTTTAGCAGGTGGGGCAGCAGAGAGGTCTGAAAGTTAGCAAAGCTCCCCTCCCCTACAGCAAAGGAAACACAGTGGCCTCTCCAGGTCCCAGAGTCTTGAAAGCACACCATGCTCTGCAGATCCACCTTGCTTGCCCTGTATCCCTTAGTCACGTTGGCAAGGAGTACTTGTAAACCAAGTCCCCTCTTAACTCTGTCTCCACAGTCCTGGGGCACATCATTTTGTCTGTCTAATTGCCACTATTATTACTTTTTTTTTTTTGCTTCTTCCTAGGCAAGCCACTTTTCCAGAATATTCCAACATCCTCATTCCACAGCTCTCCTCAAGTGGCAGATAAAGTCTCTAATATAAACCAGACTTTGGCTTGTTTGATCTGGGCTCTCGTGTAATCCAGGCTGACTTGGAACTCACTACATAGCTAATGCTAAGCTTGAAACCCTCATCTTCCCTCTGCTACCTCCCGATGCTGGCGCTACAGGCCTGACTTAGGCCAAGTTTTTGTATAGCTCCTTGACCAGAATCAGAGACCTTGTTCTCTTTAGCCACAGTACTCAGAAGCATCGACTGAGAGGGAATATTCACTGACCAAGTGAGGGGCAGGGCAACATCCTGGCCAGGCTGTCAGACCCTGCACTCTCCTTCATCTTCATGGACTACTTCTTTGGCACTTTTCTCAAAAAATATCTTGTGATTTCCCTGGAATAGAGAATAGTTTATTTTGAACACGGAACACTGCCAAGTTTTTTTTTTCTTTTTTAATGAGGTTCTTAGCTATGAATCTATTTCTTCTTTAACTACCTTCTGACCCAATTCATAAGATTATCCCTAGAAGCAGAGCTAACACCAAATGTGGTTCTTGCCTCATGAAGTTGAAAACGAATGGAATAAAATCTTAAAAGAAAAGCCCTGTTCGTTCTGAGATGAGGCAGCTGGCTTTGATTTGAGCTCCTCTTCATGACTGTCCAAATCAGAGTAGGAAGAAGGACGGACTTAATATCTTTCTAATAAAACAACATTTGACAAGCTCTTGGATATTTCTAAATTATAGGTTCATTTTATAAAGTTAGTTCATACTTGAGTTATTGGGTAATTATTAAATAATTAATAACTTGGAAGTTCATGTGTTCCCTGATTGATAATGATGGTAGCCAGAAATGAAGATAACCATAGCTGAAGAAGTATTTCAAAATCGTCTTGTCCCAGGATTGTATTAACCCAAAGTGACTGTCACCTTGCAAGCCCTACGGTGTCTTGGCTCTGACACTGGCTTCATTGGCTCAGCCATGTCTCCTCCACTACAAAAACAATGAAGCGTGCTGTCTCTAAAGACAGGGCATGTCTTTGCAAAGTAATTAATTGTATTTGTTCTTCCTGTGAGAGAGAAGGAGAGGAGAGAGAGAGGTAAAAGACAGTTGGAAATGAGAGAACCAGGCTCCTTGTTGAACCAGAATGTAGGGAATGACAGCTACTTACAAGGAACATGGGCAGTCTTGAAAGCTGAGACAAGAACAAGGTGACTTAGTTCTCTACTTTTTTGTCACGTGTGAGTGTGTTAAAAATAAAGCCCAGACAGCCATATGTGAAAGATAAGACATATGTCTATGTGCGGGGTCTACACATCACCCATATGTCTATGTGTGGGGTCCTCAGTAAGATTATCAGCACCAGGAACAATTATGTAATTTGCCTGGAATCAATGGGTAGTAAATGGTGGACTTGAACACAAGGCCCCACAGCCCCAGGTTATGCTTTTATCCAGGGGTTCTCAGAGTGTGTGTGGCTCTGGGGCAGCAGTAGCAATGTGTCCTGGAAAGTGGCTAGGGATCAGAATCAGAAACTGTAGGGTGGGGGCAGCAATCTCCTTTACTGTGCGAACGGACCACTCTTCCCTGTTGAAGTACAGCAGCTGTTCTACTTTGAGATTCTGGGAAATTGGTTCTCACTCCCTTCTGTGGAAGAAGTTTAGCTGCATGAGAATATAACCTATAGTTCTAAAAATCAAAACAGGGGCTGGCAAGATGACTCAGTGGAGAAAGGCGCTTGCCGCCAAGTCTTGGAACCTGCATCCCCAGTACCCACATGGTAGGAGAGAAGTAATTCAAGTTTTCCTGTGACTACAGCACATGACCCTCACATACATATACACATACATACATACACACATACATACATACACAGACACATACACACTCACATACATACGTATATACATGCACACACATACTAAACATATACAATAAAAATCAATTGGTGATGGCAAAAATTTAAAACAGCTATTGTTACTTGGGATTTTATTTATTTATTTAATTTCTTTATTGGATATTTATTTAGTGTGTGTCTCACCCTAAGGTGTTTCCTCATAGTCCACCGAGGGTTTCTGTTTGTAGGGTAGGCATGGTCCGTGCACTTGGCCCTAAGATTTCACATAAAGAACTTCTCATTGGCTCAGTAATGAGGGATTGCTAGACTGAGCTCCTGGAAGCCTGAGGCTAAGCCAGACCTACTTCTAGCTGAAGCTGTCTCCGCTCCTTTGAGAGGCAATAAGCCAGTGGGTCTCAACTTTCCTAATGCTGTGACCTTTAATACAATTCCTCATGTCGAGGTGACTCTCAACCATAAAATTATTCTGTTGCTACTTCATAACTGTAATCTTGCTATCGTTATGGACCATAATGTAAATATCTGATATGTGACCCCAAAGGAGTCATGTTCCATAGTTTGAGAACTGCTGCAATACACTCTTTCTTTGTCTCACTTTCTACCCTGAAAATAGACATTGAAGTTGCCAATCACACAGTCTCTTGTGTCCCCATCCATTGGTGGGGACAGAGTGTGGGCTTGCTGCTCTTTCCTTGTTTCCATCCTTACTTCTCCCCAGCTTCTGCCCACCTCCCTCTAGACACAGAAGCCAGATGCTCTGATCCCCTGAGAACTGTAAAAAGGACGATTCTGTGTGCTTCCCTACAGAGATTCGGTCATTAACATTCATATCATGGAAGAGCCCTGATATCAGACATAGTCATTTTAAAAGGTATTGTTGCTGTACTTGGAGTTTAGGGAAATTTGGTTCTATCAGGTATGCTGGGAAACAAAAGAATCCCATTGGTCTCCCTGGGAAGATATCTAAACCATAGGAATCCCATTGGTCACCCTGGGAAGATATCTAAGCCACAGGAATCCCATTGGTCTCCCTGGGAAGATATCTAAACCATAGGAATCCCATTGGTCACCCTGGGAAGATATCTAAACCACAGGAATCCCATTGGTTGCCCTGGGAAGATATCTAAGCCACAGGAATCCCATTGGTCTTCACACATCCTGCAAGAGAGAGAAAGTTAAGAAAGGTGTCAAGACCTCAGGTTGTCTGCTCACAGCATGTGTATGGAGGAAACTCAACCCGCCTGAGATGGAGTCTCACATCCTGACAGCATGCTGGTACCATGGCTGCTCAAATGCCCTGCTTGGGTGTTACTTTTTGTGAAGATAAAAAATAAATAAATAAATAGATCCCATGTCCAAATCAGCTTTGGCATTTAAGCCTGGACACAAAACCAACTATCCAAGATCAAGCTTTGCGTGGCACACTTTGCATACCATTTTACTGTTGTTCTGTTTTTTATTTCTTAACATTTCTTTCTTTGAAACTGGGTTTCATACTAATGAAAGACCCTAACCCTTCAGGCTTTCACCCCCCAAGCCCCAGGAGAATAAGGAACTAAAAAGAAAACTAGTTCCAAGGGCAACCCGACTCAGCCATTACTCAATCACCCCTGCAACAATGTAACAATGTAAAAAGATTTCTGTTAAGAGATGTGCTCAGCCGGGCGGTGGTGGCGCATGCCTTTAATCCCAGCACTCGGGAGGCAGAGCCGGGCGGATCTCTGTGAGTTCGAGGCCAGCCTGGGCTACCAAGTGAGTTTCAGGAAAGGCGCAAAGCTACACAGAGAAACCCTGTCTCGAAAAACCAAAAAAAAAAAAAAAAAAAGAGATGTGCTCAACTGTGACTGGGATAGTTGCAGGTGTTCCAGGAAGGACCACTGTGACCTTTGTGTAAACTCCACTCCTGCCCTGGTACCCCCCTTGAGGTTTCAGGAAGAATGTACATGCGGATGTGACTGTACCCACTCGGTGATCAGACCATGAACTTGTGAAACGAAATTGTATAAGAATTGTAATCTTATGGCTTTTGTGGGTTTTTCCTTTAAAAGTACCCATGTGATTGCAATAGGCGTGACTCTTGGTCTTTGGAGCAGAGGAGCCTGACTGTACAGCCGCATTAATAAACACCTCTTGCTGTTGCATCAACTGGACCGGAGTCTGGGTTCTTGGGGTGCCCACTCGAGACCCTAAACTTTGGGGTCTAACACTACAAACCAGACTGTACCCCAGACAGGACTTACATTCCCTCCATAGCCCAATCTGGCTTCAATTTCAAGGTGATCCTCCTGCCTCAGCCTCCCGAATTCTGAGATAACAGGCACGAACCACCAAACTCACCTCATTTTGTCTTTCATCACGGCAAGGTGTCCTGCTGAACTTATCCGGGTGAAATTTGCTTCCATGGTCTTAATAAAGCAGCCTCAGCAAATATGTTCTTCCCAGACGGGAGCTTGCTCAAAATATTCGTATTGAAGGATTCTAGATGCCTCGGAAGTTCCCATTTTCATCCTGAAATGTGATCAGAAACAACTGATTGAGTTCCAGATAGGGAACCAGGGAGGGAGGATACATACATGGGAGGCAGCTCCTGTAACAAAGCTTGGAGGATGGATGCTGCCTGAACATTCTCCATAGCCCCTTCCTCCTAATGTACCACCACCCTTAGGTGAAATTCTGTATGCTGAATGTGGTCCCACCTTCTCCTGGAAACTCATTTTCTCTTGATTCTCATCAGGCTTTTAGTGTCCTCAATTCTTGCCTCATGCTGTGTCCTTATCTAATCCTCCCTTGCCTCCCTTATCCCACACTCCTCCAAAGTCCGAAGTAACAAATTCAGAAGAGGATACCTGACTGTTTAGTGGTGGTCATGGTTGAGTAGGCGAGAATGGGGACCACCCTTGGGTTTTTTTTGTCTTTTGCCCGGTCAAGATATTGTTATGTCCCTTTAGTGTGAAGATAAAAAAAAATGCATTAGAGAGTGGAGAAATGACTAACTAAAATGACTTGCTGGGTAAGCTACTCCGAGCAGTAACAGCTTGAAAATGTTAAGCTGTTTAGCTAGGGCTACTGTCTGTGACCAGCCTGGGCTAGACAGTTAAAACTCTGTCTTGAAAAAAATTTAAAAAGGAATGAATGTTTCCTTTCCATTTAACACATTTCAACCTAGATACCTACAATCAGCATTTACTGTGGTTTCATTATGATAAGCAAGTTGTTTCTGATATCATATATAATAACTATAATATATAAATATAACATCCATATGTGTTACATACATGCATCTTGCCTATCTATAAATATACGTCATAATTTCCACTGTTTTAATGAGTTTAAATAGTCTTATGAATTTAAAAATGAATAATATTTACATTACTCTTTATGATGCTTTACATTTTTGTATTACACAGAAAGAACCTTGCCACGGGTCCACTGTACCCTCATCATAGCATGGCTGGGTAAAGTCACAGTTTGAGTGGGAGACAGCCTCTCATCTGGAGTCAGGTCCCTGTGACTGCAAACTCAGCTTCAGTATCTCCTACACACATTCTAATTTTGACTTATGAATTTTTAAATTTCCAAGATTAGAGGATTATAAGACTGAAATTTTTTCATGGCCTTGTTGTAATGAGAGCAAATATAAATTAGAAGGTGATTGGAAGTGAATCAGGAGCCCAAATTTATAGCTTCTAGGATGCTACTTAAATTAAAAATTTAATTATCATGTGAATACGAATGAAAGGTTTATTGCTCATTATTTAAAATATTTACATATTTATAAGAAACTTCATAGAAGGTACTTGAATGTTAATTTTTCTTGTGTCTATACTAACCTAATCACTCCATCATATTGTGTAACAGAGTTCATAAGTTTTAAAATGTATTAAAATCCATAGAGACATTAAGGAGAGAAATTATACCCCTGAGAGCATTGAATAGTCTTTTGAAAGATTGATAACAGCTGTTGTAGCTAGAATTGGCTAATTAATGTAGTACTTACAGTATTAAAAATTCAACAGTGTATTGATGGAGTATAGACAATATTTGATAAAGATAATAAATACGTTTTATTATATGGCAGAAGGTAAACATAGGGAAGGCCTGGCTTGCAAACATCCTTCTGTGCTCATACCCATGCCATTGCCCTTGCTGAGCCCCCACTGGGCTGCCTTTGCGTGTTACCTAGCATGCTAACATACACACACACCACACAGAGGGCATCAAGGTAGACTTTCACACCACACAGAACAAGCTCTGAAAACTGGTTCTGTTACTGATTATGGCTTTGGTCCTCATCCACTGCACGGTTGCCCAAGCCCCATGGTCTTCACCTTAGTAGCTGAGGTCTGAACTCACCATGATCCAGGGATCCCACTTCTGTGTGTATAGCCCGAGGAGATGAAACTACAGTCAAGAGACACACTCCACGTGACTCATTTTTTAGTTGCTTTAACACGATGCACAGTAACCACCACATGGAAACAACCTGTCAGCATCTATCAGCTGATGCATGGATAGTGAACATGTGGTACCTATACACTGGTGCATACCACAGAGCCACAAAAAAATAAAATAAATAAAATAAAATCTTGTCACTTGCAGTATCTTAGATGTTTCTGGAATCATTTCATTATATGAAGTAAGAGACGCTCCTCATGATCTCACTCATGTGGAGTCTAAAAGAGTTGGAGTTGATGTCATAAGAGTTGAGAATAGAGCAGTGGCGCTGGGCAGTGGTGGTGCACGCCTTTAATCCCAGCACTCGGGAGGCAGAAGCAGGCGGATCTCTGTGAGTTCGAGGCCAGCCTGGCCTACGGAGCGAGTTCCAGGACAGGCTCCAAAGCTACACAGAGAAACCCTGTCTGGGGGGGGTGGGGGGAGAGAGAGAGAGAGAGAGAGAGAGAGAGAGAGAGAGAGAACAGAGCAGTGGTTACCAGAGACTAGTGAGGGCGTGAGAACAGAGGGTGGGGAAGACTGACCAATAGGAACAAAGCTGCAGTTCAACAGGAGGAGGACATTCTGGTGTGCTCTTGCATGGCAGGGGCTCGACCTGCAGCAGTTATGCCTCTGTATTTCAAGCTAGAAGACAGGAGTCAGAATGTATTCAGCACAAAGAAATGCTGATTGCCTGAGGAGAGATTTAGCCTGATTTAAGCATTACACAGTTTATGCCTGTGTAAAAACAGCACCTGGTACTCTGTTAATATGTACACCTTTTATGTTTTCAAGCTGCCGATTAGATAAAAAAAAATTACAACAGGATACCTAATACTTAACGTTACACACAAGTGATGTGATTGTGTACCTGACACGTGTTCATTCTCAATGATTGACAGCTAATAACACCGCTGCCACCATAATCCTCATCACCCTCGTCAGCAATATAATCATCATCATTGTTGTCGTCATCCTGTTATGTGAAATTAAATGACTATAATGGCATCTGTGGGCATTTTCCCAATAGTTTCCAATGTTCACAATATCGCTCATTTCCTGAGATGAGAGGCATCATCTGTTGATACACATAGTTACACACACGAGAAGCTTGTGCAGCTCTTTGTGTGTTGTGCGCTGCTGAAATAGTTAAAACAGAGGAGGATCCAACTTAATATTCCTCATCTAGACCAGACGTTCCATTGGTACCTGGAGGCTTCCTTTTCAGTAACATTTAAATCTCTCACTGGAGACAAATAAGCCATCTAACAAAGCTTTGCCCTATAAACCAATAATGAGACAAGAGCAAATAGCAGCTCTGTCCAAGACACACAAGTCTTAGCTCCTTTGATCCACCCTCTGGGCAGCTTACTGCGATTTCTCTATCAAAAAGTTAATGGAAAATGCCACCTCCTGACAAGGGAATTGGTGTGTGGATGCCATCTTAAGGGTTTCATGGGATGAGTTTTAAGTGTCACCCAGTTTTCCTCCTTGCATAATGTATTTAAAAAGATGTTTGTGCAAAACTATGTGTCTGTTAAAAAAAATTCCTAATGGCTCTGTAGTGCCAACCCTCAGGAGGCTAAGGCAAGAGATGTGCGAGTCGGGGCCAGTCGGGGCTATAAAATGAGACCCTGTCTCAAAAATGAAAATGAACTAAGTTTATATGATCATTTATGGGATATTTTGGATGGTAAGGGTTTTCTCTTTGTTCCTGATGGAGTTGCTTGTACAGGAGAAAAGCATGAATTATGCCTGGTGTAGTGGCGGCCACTTGTAGTCCCCACTACTTGGGGAGGTGATGGCAGGAGCATCGTTGAACCCAGGAATTCAAGGCCAGCTTAAGCAGATAGCGAGACCCCCCCCCCCCCCCAACAAAACTATAAATCTAAATGTTCTGTTGTCTACCCTTTATCCTAGAGGAGCAAATGTTCATCCGTGCAGGTAGATGGCTATACGTTGTATTTAAAAGACAGCACTGGCTAGAGAACACCTTTTTTCTTTTCTTTTCTTTTCTTTTTGACCTCCGATCCCTTGCCAGGATAAGCTGCATGGCTAGGTGCAGCCACAGGATGCTCTGTTTGTGTCACTGACTATTCCTTTGTCATAGCTTGCTGAGCAGGTGGAACACGGGAGGTAACGCTCGGGGTCACCTTCCCTGTCTGCCAAGGGCTGCGTTTGTGTCACAGCTATGACTGTCCGCTCCTAAACCTCCATGCGCTGGGAATTCCAATCATTTTAAAAATCAGATTTAAACAAGCCTGCATTGAATCACAGGTGTTACTGACCTGCCAAAACCATGACTGTAGGAATTTAAGCTCAGCACTGACTGCCCACGGCGCTACAAAATCCTAGCGATTTTTCAGATGGAGTCCTTGGGCTATTTCCCTGGGGCTGATGGTCACATAGCCCTGTGTCCTTTCTGTCTTAGGATCCACAGAGTTAAGGCCCTGAGCCTGGAGTCCTGTCTCACTTCTTGCTGGCCTGGGAGCGTTTTTTTTTTTTTTTTTTTTTCCTCTCCTGAGCTGTCCTGGACACTGGTGCTGAGTCTTCTGCTTGCAAGACAGTAGAGCTCTCCCGGTTTCAGGCACGCACGGCATCTTACTCCTCTCTGCTTCTGGAGGCACTCCTCCGTCCCCTTCCACTCAGGAGCATTCAATGTCACTGCTTGACAGTTCGGGATTCTGGACAACAAAGTAAAGAAAGAGATGCGCCATGGCTGTGGGAAGCCTCAGGTTCCGGCCCTTGAATAAACCTCTCCTGGGGTCTCGATTTCTCCAAGATGAGTCCCGGAAGAAAACAAGTGCTTTGAAAGATCAAAACACAGGGAGCTGGTGGGTTCATGAGTGTGTGTGCAGAGAACACTTCCGCTGCAGAAAATAGCTACTGCTAATAATGACCCTGAACTGGAGATCTTGGGCACACAGCCACAAGGAGTGGGTTGGCTTTATCCTGAGGACCATCTGTAGCATTTGAGTTTATCTAACCTATGTGTGCAAGGCTTCCTGCATATGTAGAGAAGTTTTTTTTTTTTTACTCTGAAAAATAAAATAAAGTAATGTCTTTATATTAGTTTTTAAAAAACTGTAAGCCAGGCGGTGGTGGCACATGCCTTTAATCCCAGCACTTGGGAGACAGAGCCAGGTGGATCTCTGTGAGTTCGAGGCCAGCCTGGGCTACCAAGTGAGTTCCAGGAAAGACACAAAGCTACACAGAGAAACCCTGTCTCGAAAAACCAAATAATTAATAAATAAATAAATAGATAGATAGATAGATAGATAGATAGATAGATAAATAAACAAAAACAAAAACAAAAAAATCCTGTTGTAACTGTGGTGATGTAGGCCTGTAGTCCCAGCATTCTGGAAATAATCCCAGAAGAGGCATGAAGGACAGAAGTTCAAGGTAACCTTTAACTACAGCTATGTAGCAAGGCAACCTGGTCTAGAGACTGAGTCTCCATAAAAAGAGGCTTCTTGACTCATAGAAACATTTAATAAGTCAGTTTGTTTCAACAAATCATTTGAAGTTGTTTTTCTCAATTGAATTGTTTAAAAACTAAGATAATATTAGGTTACATTCAAATTTGGATTTGATTGTTGAAATTCTTCATGCAGGTAAAGTTGGTAGGCAGTCATTTAGCACATTGTCCTGGTTAGCCATTGTTGTCAACGTGACACAGCCTAGAGTCATCTAAGAAGAGAATCCTCATGTGAGGAATTGCCAGGATCAGTCTGGACTGTGGGCACGTCTGTGAGGGATGGTCTTGATTATGAGTTTGTGTAGGGGGTCCTATCCTGCTGTGGATAACACCATTCCTCTAACCAGGAGCCTGTGAATGAGTGAGAAGAGCCAAAAATCACTGTTCCTCTAGGTCCCTGCCTCAAGAACTGCCCTGACTTCCTTTAATGATGGATTGTGACCTGAAAATGGAAGCCAAATAAACCCTTTCCTCCCCAAGTTCCTTTGGTCAAAGTGTTTTATCACAGTGGTGGAAAGGGAACCGAAACATGTGTTAAGAAAAACCCTTGCACGTGGGCTTAAATGCTCCCATTCTTGGGGGCCTGAAAGAGAATCAACCTGTAGAATTTATTTGATCATCCAGCACAATTTAGTCATTACAAGGTCATTCCATCCCCTCTCACTCATCACCTCCGAAGAAGCTTCAGCCACACTCAGGCTGTGAAAAAGGCACATTTGGAAGGACTATTTTAAACCTCTCTTGATGGCACATGTTTGAAGAGATGCTGATTGTGTGTGGTGAATGTGGAACACAGACACGAAAATCATCTCCATGCTGAGCAGTGATAGTCCCTAGGACAAGGCTGCTGGAGGGCTCATGAGGTACCTCATAACTTCTGAGTTTCTCACTCTGACTGGGCCACTGGTTTCACACTCATCCTTTTCAAAATCCCCTCTTATTCAGTCTCCAGTTAGTGCCAGCAATGTGTAACTTTACTTACTGAGGAAAACATCATTTTCCTCAGGTTGCTTTCCTGGCCCTGGCTCTCTCAAGGGTTGGAGGAGTCTTCTAAAGGCACAGAGAATGTATCAAGGCAAGGTATTAGACTCCATTGAGGTCAACAGCCACCTGCTCCTGTATTCAGCATCAGTGAGGCACAAGTCAGTGTAGCATAGCTCTTAGTGGAGAGCATAGAAGAATTTGCTAAATAATATAACTTCATGAGGTAGCTTCGAATTCTGGGGTTTACTAGGATTCAACACAGGGACAAGGGGGAGAAAGTGAAAAAAAAAAGATGTAGAATATTTGGCAAAAGACTTGACTGCTGCCCTCCAGCAGGGACAGGGCAAAGCTTAATTGCTTTCTGGTTATCGGGTAAGAGATGGTATCAGGGCTCACTGGTAGCATACACAAGCCTTGGTTCCATCCCTATCATGGGATGAACAACAGCAACCAACAAGAAAGTGTTAAAAAGCCCATGTCAGCTCCTCCACCTGGTTCCTGGCTCTTACTTCAGAAGCAGACAGTGGTGATAACTGACCCTCAATAAACGAAAACGTCACCAGAGGTCAATTTAATTCAGAGACAACTTGAATATGAAAGTTGTCAGTTTAGGATTTATTTTGAAATAAATAAATCCAGCTAGAAATAAAATTTATAGACACCCCAACGTATTCCACATCTTCATACTTATCTCCAAAACTCAAGCCCCTAACATTTCATCCTAGGCCTAGGTGTGGCTGTTCGTCGTCCTCCTCCTCCTCCTTCTCCTCCTCCTCCTCCTCCTGCTCCTCCTCTTCCTCTCATGCTAGGGATCGAAGGCAGTGCCCCACATGTGTTAACGTGGATTGTACCACTGAGCTCCATCCCTGCCCCGCCACGCCTTCTCACTGGCCCCTTGCTCAGCTCCTTGCCCTCCTGCTTTTCTGTTAGTTTTCATTTCCTTTCACTCCAATATGTGGAAATACTAAACCAGGAAAAGTAAAACAGGCCTTCCTGTCCTTGTAGATTCCCTGGTTGCTGTCCACTGACAGGGTAGCATGGGCAGAACAACGGGTCTCAGGGAGAAAGCCACTCATTCACACCTTCCTCCCCTTGTCTCCAGACAAGATCAGCATTTTGGTCCAAGCCACTGCTCCATGGAAGCAGGAGCCTCTTCATCAGCTCGTCTCCCTCCCTTCCTCCCTCCCTCCAGGGACTCCACCTGGAGCAAACTCGTCGGGTGAAGACTTAGCATCAGCCATGGCGTCATCGAATATACAGAACTTCAGACACTGCTGAGGGAAAGGCTAGATCTGTAGCATTCTCCATAGCTAGATGACATGTGGCCATGGGGTCTATTCCCTCCTCATCTCCCAAGTGAAGTTCCAATGCCTTCAAAAGTGCTGTGGTGGCTATTCCTGGTCATCAAATGGATTACATCTGGAATTAATTAAAATCCCAATGGCTGAGCACACCTGTGAGAGATTTTTTTCTTAATTAAATCATTTGTAGTGAGAAGACCCACTTCTAATCTGGATCTCTGAGGTGGGAAGATCCACCTTTAATCTGGACCAAAGCCTATATAAATGACATGGAAAGAAGCTTGCTCTCTCTTTGCCTGTTTACACTTGCACTTGCTAGCAAGTCCATTTCTTCTCTTGCATTAGAGCCCATATATATATATATATATATATATATATATATATATATATATATATATATATATATAAGATTAGACATATATACACACATACATGCATAGATAGACATAGTAGATAGATGTATAGATAGACATAGAGAGATACATATATACATAGATAGACACATAGACAATAGATACAAGTACCTTCCAACTATAATCTGCAGAGAATATTAGCTACACTTACAATGCTGGACAGGCATAGTGCCTCTTCCTGAAGCAACAGGAACACCCACCACATAGTTGTTCTTCACTAAAACAATTCTAGCTTTTCATCTGCCCAAATCACTAGCTGTGCAGAAAGAAGGACCTGCAATTGCCAACTTGAACTTAACACAAGCGCTCTGCAGCTGCTCTCTTGAATGTCATTTTAAGCCAGGACTGATAACCTGACACTCAGGAGGACCATGAGTTGGAGGCTAGCCTGGGTTACTTAGTGAGATGTTATCTCAAAAAAATAAAAACACAAAGGAAACTCAAACAAACAAGCAAAGGAAATCAATTTAAAAGTTAACAAAAGTGAAACCCCTGTGAGAAAAAGAAAGCATCAAAAGTAGAAGCCGCAGGGTGGGAGAGGTGGTTCACTCTTGGGAACACCTGCTGGTCTTACTGAGGACCTGAGTTCAGCTCCCAACCTCTTGTAACTCCAGCTCCAGGGGATCCAATGCCTCTGGCCTCACTAGAGTGCACAATACCCACATGCAGACACACACACCTACATGTAATTAAAAATAATAAAAAATAAATTTTAAAAATAAAATGAAGCCAGGTTTTGTGGCTCAAATCTGTAAGCCCAGCATTGAGGGCTTAGGAAACTAAGGAGAGAGATTGTGACTTTAATCCTGACCTATAGGTGGGACTTCATTTCAAAAAGGAAGGAAGGAAAGAAGGAAAGAAAAGAAAGAACAAAGAAAGAAAGAAAGAAAGAAGGAAGGAAGGAAGGAAGGAAGGAAGGAAGGAAGGAAGGAAGGAAGGAAGGAAGGAAGGAAGAAACAAAGAAAGAGCCAGGCGGTGGTGGTGCATGCCTTTAATCCCAGCACTCAGGGGGCAGAGGCAGGCAGATTTCTATGAGTTCGAGACTAGCCTGATCTACAGAGCAAGTTCCAGGACATGCTCCAAAGCTACACAGAGAAACCCTGTCTTGAAGAAACCAAAACCAAACAACAACAACAACAAAAAGAAAACAACATAGTTCAGACTAACACTTAGAACACCTGTTAAAGCTAGCAACTGCAGATGTCACTTTGTACCAGTTTCATACAGGTACTGAGGAGGCAAACCTGGGCCAATGGAGCGTGTTCCTTACTTCATACAGAGAGAGACACAGACAAACACACACACACACACACACACACACACACACACACACACACACACACACACACAAGATTGTACAGTCTTTGTTCCTAGTTTTAAAATGTTGATGATCTGGTAAATGAAGACCACATGAGAATAGGAAGAAGCAAAGTGCTAGAGAGGCCCACAGAAATCCACAAAGATACCCCCACAACAGACTGCTGGCAATGGTCGAGATACAGCCCGAACTGACCTACTCTGGTGTTGGGATGGCCAAACACCCTAATTGTCATGCTAGAAACCTCATCCAACTACTGAGGGATCTGGATGCAGAGATCCATGACTAGGCCCCGGGTGGATCTCTGGGAGTCCAATTAGCGAGAATGAGGAGGGTTTATATGAGCGAGAATTGTTGAGACCAAGGTTGGATAAAGCACAGGGACAAATAGCCAAACGAATGGAAACACATGAACTATGAACCAATGGCTGAGGGGTCCCCAACTGGATCAGGCCCTCTGAATGGGTGAGACAGTTGATTGGCTTGATCTGTTTGGGAGGCATCCAGGCAGTGGAACCAGGTCCTATGCTCATTGCATGAGTTGGTTGTTTGAAACCTGGGGCCTATGCAAGGTTGCTTGGCTCGGCCTGGGAGGAGGGGACTGGACCTACCTGGACTGAGTCTATCAGGTTAATCTCAGTCCGAGGGGGGGAGGCTTTGCCCTGGAGGAGGTGGGAATGGGGGGTGGGCTGGGGGGAAGGTGAGGGGGGTGGGAGGGAGGAGAACAAGGGAATCCGTGGCTGATATGTAGAACTGAATTGTATTGCAAAATAAAAATAAATTTAAAAAAAGTTGATGATCAGAACAAGTTTACAGAATAAATATGCCCTATCAATAAAGGACATCTGTTTTAAATTTACTACCAAGGTAATAGAAGGCAAATAGTCTTTTTCTTACATCCGTTCCTTCTAGCTCCCTTGGCTTCCACAGTTCCCATCATGCATAGCTTATTCTAAAGCACAGTGAAAAGAGACATTAGATTTTGGCTGCATCTGTCCTCCCACCCTCCCCTCCCTGGTTTTTTTTTTTGGTGTGTGTGTGTGTGTGTGTGTGTGTGTGTGTGTGTGTGTAGGTGTAGGTGCTGGGGCCTTAGGCTGAATTCTCTTAGAGACAGAGCAGTCCTGGCAGGGATTTGCTCACAGGTGCATTTTAATGAGCTCTGCCTCCTTCTTTCTTTCCTTTCCTGGGACATAGCAGGGATGGTAATGGCTTGTAAATGAGTTCAAAGCGTCGACTAATTAGACAGGGCCCCTGGAGAGTAGCCAGCTGTTGGTTGTAAAAGGAAATAAAATAATAGGTCGCAGCAATAAATCAAATCATTTCAAAGCTGATTTCTAGGCACCTTTCCTGGCGGGGAATAATAAGTAAACACAGAGGGAGCAACCAAGACCTTCAGTAAAAGACCAGGAAGACTGGTCACTATTTGGGGGATCATCCCCTGGAATTCGTTACCAAACTAAAACTTGATCTCCTCATTCTGAGCGCTGTCTCCACTTACATTTTTACTCTAAATTCATGAACTGATATTCATTAAAAGTAAAAATGAAGTTGGTTTTCCTGGCATCCCAGGGAATTTTTACTTTCCCTCTCTTCAACTCTCTCTAATACTTTCTTCCTGTCTTCCCCTTGTCTCTCCTCCTCTATGACCAAAACAATCAGGCATTACCATATTTGGCTTTGACCCAATTCTCTTGAAAATCTCTTTCATTGCCAAGACCTCAGACATTAAGGAAATAAAGCTGTGTAAAATAAAGAAAAGGGGATCAGTGCTCATCAATGATCAATGATCCAAAGGTTCATCCATCTAAGGAGAGCTTCATAACCATGCCAGAGAGCCCACGATAAAGCTGTCAAGTCTGATCTTTCCCTCAGATGCATAAGTTAAAATACAAATTATTGTGAGGAATTCCAATAAGGTTGAAATAAAGTTATCAAAATATGTTTCAGAAACAAACTTCTGATGTAGAAAGGTGGTCTTGCAGTAAATACTCCTGAAATGACAAGGTGGGACATTCCCACAGTTCCAAAGCAATGACGTCATCTTGAGAGCTCTTGACAATGGCTGTCACAGTTTTTTACTTTTTTTTACTTTTAATTTTTTTCTTTTTTTCTCTCTCTTATTTTTGAATATAGGAGTCTCACTGTATATCACACACTGACTTTGATCTCCCAATCCTCTTGCTTCCTAAGTACTTGAATTGTAGGCATGTACTATCATGCTCAGCCATTTTTTTAATTTAAAAATCTTTATTCATTTATATGACAGCCATTGTCAAGAGCATTTCTGTGTTACGTGTTGTGATTTGATTGTCCTTCCCTATTAGGAAATCAACAAACATTAGCAAGTTTGTAGGTAGGAGTGGAGTGATTGCACTACAACATTGAGAATGTCTTGGGCCACATACCCAAACCTCAGTCTAGTTCTGATATTATAGCTTCATCTGCTGTACAAAACCATTTTGTTAGCAACGTTTTTTTTATTATTTCTGAATATAGATAAATGGAGTCTCAAAAAGAATACCAGTTAATAATTTTACTAAGAAATGCTGAATTAGGTGTTGAAAACTAAAAATTATCATTTCATAATTATTTATGGAATTCTGATTGTGTGGTAAAGGGGTGTGTGTGTGTGTGTGTGTGTGTGTGTGTGTGTGTGTGTGTGTGGTGTGATACTAAAATCAACCCATAGCCTCATGCACAGTAAGTACATGATTCACCACTGAGCTCCATTCTGGCCCCCCACTGTGCACCTACCTGGCTCTGAGCATTCAACTGTGAATAAACCAGATCATTGTTCTGGAAACATTTAACACATGATTTCATGAGTTTGAGGATTTCTCCATTTATAGAAGAATATACATTTAGTAAACTGGAAACAAATTATTCATCCTTTCATTAAGATCCTATGTGTCTCTAATAATAACTGATGGAAAAGGGGCTGTGAATTTGAAGGAGAGTGGGGAGGGGTGTATGAGAGGGCTTGGAGGGAGGAAGGGAAAGGGAGAAATGTAGTTAAAATGCAATCTCAAAAATAAACAACAACAACAACAAAGAATCTATGTGTCACCTAAATCAGTAGTGGAAAAAGTACTTTGAAGGACAACGCCAAAGATGGATGCCCACCGTAGACATGTTTCCATTATACTAAAAATATGGAAGCAGAAAGATTGCCAGGATGCTGTTGATTGGCATTTGTCTAAGCTGTGACTATTACCATCATTTACATATTCTCTATCTCTGACTTCACTGAAGCTCTGAACCAGGAAGTTTATCACTTTCTTCTCAGTGCTGCTTTTCTCCTTGAGCTGGGAGGCACCAATAGAAGTGTTAAGCCGCAATAACTACATTTATTGAATTCCAATATATATCCAACATTGTATAAGACACTGCAGATATGAAAATTTTAATTCATCTCTCAAACAGCTTCCGGGAAAAGTATCTTATAGAAAAATTAGATTGTTCCAGGGGAAACATTAGGAATATGTTTCTGAAGAAAATACTTTTATAGGAAGCACTGGCATATTTTCATTTTCAAGACTAATTTAAAACAATATTAGTGGCATGTACTAGATTTTTCTGAAATATGAGTGAGTGCTAAAGAAAAACATCAATTTTCAAAACCCCTTGGGTCAGAGTAGGGAATATGTAAGAGGCCTTTGATAGACAAACAGAAATTGTTAGGAAAAATATAATTGGAAAACAAAGAGCACTTTCCATGTTTCTCTCTATGCATGTGTGAAGAAAGATCAATGACTTCAAATCTGACTAGCTTTTATTTGTTTGTTTTTCAACATCTTTTCTAAGAATCGCCCTTGTGGAAAACATTCCTGAAGGCCTTAACTACTCTGAAGATGCCCCATTTCACTTACCGCTTTTCCAAGGCTGGATGAACTTACTCAACATGGCCAAAAAATCAGTTGACATAGTGTCTTCCCATTGGGACCTTAACCACACCCACCCGTCAGCATGTCAGGTAAGGCACATCCTCTACAACTTGGATGGTTTTATGTGCATGTTACACTCCTTACTGTCTTTACCCTCAACAGGACCAGACCAGCTCAGTTTTCCAAATCCACCTTCCCCCAGAGCTCATGGACAGTTACGTGCTTATGCATTTAGGTAGCTGTTCCATTGTTACTCATGTGTTATTCAGCTACTACAAGCAACCCAGTTTTTTTCAGAGCAAAACCATCTTTCATCTTTGTCTACAAGAGGCTCTCTGTACAGAGCTGCTAAGAAGCATGACTACAAGGATGCCACCCACATCATAGCACCTTTCAACAGCATGGCCTAGAATTCTGCTCCATGTAGTATGTATGCTTACACATCTGTATGTCTGCTGCGACATGTATTTGGTCAAATTGTGTCATGTTATACAATTCACCTTCATGACCTCCGAGCTAACTTCTTAAATAATCAAGTCAAACTTCCCAAGACAGTGTATATTTTTGACTCTGTCATTTTGGGGTAGATAAGAAAAAGATAATTTCTGAATTAATCGTCTGAAGTAAAAATGAAAAAGATCTTTATAATTTTTAATATCTTTTTATTTATGTTGGTAAAAATCGTGGTGGTTTTCATTGAGCTCCTATCCATGTGTATGACCATTGACCTATATTTAAATGTCCTTTACGGGTCATGGGTCAAATTAGTTTTGTTGCTTAACATACAAATCATGTTGGCAGAACTTATCATCACTATTTACTGCTGTCCTAAAGTCTGTTATTCATCCAATTATACCGCTTGAACTATTTTTAAGTAATGGTTATCAGAAAATAAGTAAAAGCAAACAAAAATCACAATGGTCATACTGAAGTCTTTGAGTAAATTTATTAAGTTATACTGTGTTCAGTGTGTTCCTACTTCTATCATTTAAGCATGTGTTTCAGGGTTTATTATTGTATAATCTATCACCCACAATTTAGTGACTGGGAAGACAAAGATCACTTACTTATTTGTGGTTTGGGGTAGGGTTTGACAGCCAGTAATTGGGGGATGAAATGTGTGGAGTGTCCGGGTCTCTCACTGGGTCTCTCTTAGAATTCTGTGAATGGACCCGAGTTAGATCCATAAAAGAAAAAGAACAGAAGCTCAGAGGCTTGTTAACCTGGGGCCTACCATTCCAGATTGCTACATCCATCATATTTATTGGTTTAAGCAAGCCATACACATATGATGAGAAGAGACACATCCAGGAACTGAGAGGACCAGTTGGTTGCCATCTTTGGAAATGATACACCATGGGCCTCTTTCTGATCACAGCAATTCATTCCCTTCCACATGCAAAATACAAACCACTGCATTCCTTGAAATGCAATTGAATCCCTGTCGTGAAAGGATCACTGCTCTGGACATGCGTGCATGATTCTCTTGCTTTGGAAACATGGGCTTAAAAGACTGTTCATATGCCCTAATAACACTCCAAACACACAGTGTCAAGGCAGGGATGAGATGATCATGGGCACTTATACTCTAAAGGAAAGGAAAGGAGAGCACATCAGCCATTAGTCTCTGGTGAGGTGAGATTGAGCAAAGCACATACCTTGAGTTTTACAACTTTAGAAGCAGGAGTGTGTTCTAGGATCTTGTTGTGGTGATTTTGTTTATTCATTTGTATCTTGTTTGTTTGTTTTCAGACAGGGTCTTTCTAGGCAGCCTTGACTGTCCTGGAACTTGCTCTATAGATCTAACTGGCCTTGAGTTCACTAAGGTCCCACCTCTGCTTACCAAGTGCTGGAATTTAAGTCATGTGCCACTATGCCCAGCTAGGATCTAGTTCTTTACAAGTTGTTTTCCAGCCTGTTCATCTCATAAGCTATGTCTGTCTGTGTATTTTCCTTTGTGCTGGGAATGGAACCCAGGGCCTTGGGCATGCCAGGAAAGTGTTCAACTACTGTAGAGCTACATCCTCAGCCCATATTCTTCTCCCATAAGAAGTTTCATCTTCTTTTCACATAAAACCATCAAGTTCATGTATGTTCTTTGTTACGATGATGGATTTTGTTTACTTTGGTTTTGGGGGACAGAGTCTCATGTAGCTTAGGCTGCCCTCAAACCTGCTGTGTAGCCAAGCTGATCCTGAATGTTTGGTCCTCTTGCCTTCACCCTTCAAGGGATGGAATTGCTGACATAAGCCACCACATCTATTCAGTGCTGGGGATTGAACCCGGGGCCTCATGCTTGCTAGGCAAGCCCTCCACCAACTGAACCACATCTTCTGTCCCCTTTTCTCTCTTTTAAAGAAGCTACCTTTTATTTAATGGAGAATAGTCACACGTGGCAGTTATTTCTAAACTAACAGAGCCTGCAAAGTGCTTGAGGGGACCATAAACAGCAGCGAGATGAATAGGAAGTATAACCCAAAGCACCTATCTATTTATTACAATGCAGCTGAAAGCAAAATACACGGAGAAAGTGTAGACAGTGGCAGGCAACCAGCTCAGCAGCAGACAGACACAAATAAGCATGGTCTCTGGGATCTGTGTCTCCTCTAGATGAGAGGTGAGCTCGTAAGAATGAATGGCAGCTGTTATCAGCAGGAGTGATGAATGTGGGCTTTGCAAAAATACTGCATGGAGATGGGGATTGATTAAAAATGTATTATGTATCTGTCTCCAAATGGCTGCTGTATGCATGTGTGTGTGTGTGTGTGTGTGTGTGTGTGTGTGTGTGTGTGTGTAAGGGTGCATGTGTGTATGTGTGCTTGTCTGTGGAAGGCCAGAGGTCAACCTCAGGCATCATTCCTTAAATACTATATACCCTGTTTATGAAGACAGGGTCTCTGAATAGGTCACCTCAGTGATGATGAGGCAGGACTGCTGGGCCAACAGGCCCCAGGCATCTGCCATTCTCAGCTTCCCCAGCCCTGGAATTACAGTGGTGTTCTACCATGCCCAGATTTTCATGTGAGTCCTGGGGATTGAGCACAGGTAACCATGTTTACACCAAAAGCACCCACAGAGCTGTCCCCAAGCTTCAGCAATGCTCTTTTGAATCCCACCCGAAAACCCCCATTCTGTCCTCCCTACACCTCACTGGGGCCGTCAACCTTTGTGTCTGTTTCCTCCTGTGGTTTGCCCAGTTGACAGTTAGTGGAACCTGAAGGGTCATGGTGACCACACCTACAATTAATGAAAATGCTTGGTCGGGAAAAGAGAGTTTACTTCTTTCTGCCAGGATGATGACTTTAGCCAACACGATATTAAAATTTACAGGACATTTTGATTGCTAATTTATGAAATTAAGTGACAGGATTTTATGAAATCAAGACTTTTTGGGAAAAGCCAGGTAATGTGGCTGCTGGAGACTGATCAGTACATCTACCTAACTCATGTGGTGAGAGTATCAGTTCTTTCTGACTTCACTGTGAGGCACCAAATGAAATAATTAATGAGCTGAAACAATGGAATGTTGAAGAGATGCATTTATGTGAAATCAATTAGATGCTGGCCTCCCAGAGTGCTCCCAATTGGCGTGATTGCCAACTGATGATACATTGAAATTGTTTGATTTTGGAAAATTTGGATTGTTTTTAAATTACACAGGATTTGGTGGAGTTAATGAGGAATAAGGGAGCGCAATGATCCAGAAGGTCATTTGCAAAGTACAGCTCGGTCCTGTCTCCACACATTAAATGGTTAGCAGCTCTCAGAAAACCTGTAGGATTTGCCTACTTATCAGCTGTGTGGCTTTGACTGGGATCCAGGACTGTTCTGTGCCTCCATTTCCTCAGCATCAAAGCCAGGGTGGTAGCAGATACTATAGATTGAGTTAGAACCTATGCGTGCGCTTATTACTATCCTAAATGTCATCGTTTTACATTCACCCATCTGTGCATACACCACAACTCTTATTCCAGTCAGTTTAATACTGTTAACCAGTAATGAGTTCAAGGCTTCCCTCTGGCAGAAACTGGGTGATTATCCGTAAAAAGCATCAGTGAGACCTTAGGGAGAGGAGGATTAGATAAACCATCATGATGTGGGAAATTCTGACCTTCATTTTATGTATTTGTTACAGATTTTTATGCATGTGCACACACACATAGAGAGAGAGGGGCAGGGAGGAGAGAGACAGAGAGACAGAGACAGAGACAGAGAGAGCACAGACATGGTCTTTCACTCGTCCCTATGTTAGGCTTTGATGAACTCATTCTTTGAAGAACATCTTCCCAATCTCTGATGTTCAGAAAGTCAGGGTCCATCTCAGTTTTGGTAAAGATCTGAAACATATACCCCAATCAACACCCCCAAAAGCCCGTTCTTAAGAATTTTTTATATATATAAAAATTTTTATTTAATATTTTTATTTTAAATTAACTTAATTTCACATGTCAGCCATGGATTCCCCTGTCCTCCCTCCTCCCACCCCCCAGCACTCCCCCCCAATCCACCCCCATTCCTACTTCCTCCAAGGCAAGGTCTCCCCTGGGGGAGTCCGCCCAGCCTGGTAGACTCAGCCGAGGCAGGTCCAGTCTCTTCCTCCCTACACCAAGGCTGAGCAAAGTGTCTCAGCATAGGCCCTAGGTTCCAAAAAGCCAGCTCATGCACTAAGGACAGGTCCCAGTCCCACTGCCTGGGAGCCTCCTAAACAGTTCAAGCTAATCAAATGTCCCACTTATCCAGAGGGCCTGATCCAGTTGGGGGCTCCTCAGCCATTGGTTCACAGTTCATGCGTTTCCACTAGTTTGGCTATTTGTCCCTGTGCTTTTTCCAATCATGGTCTCAGTATCTCTCGCTCATACAATCCCTCCTCTCTCTTGCCCATTGAACTCTTGGATCTCCACCTGGGACCTGGCCGTGGATCTCTGCATCCGCTTCCATCAGACACTGGATGAGAGTTCTATCATGACAGTTAGGGTGTTCGGCCATCTGATCACCAAAGCAGTTCAGCTCAGGCACTCTCTCGACCATTGCCAATAGTCTACAGTGGATTTCTGGGGACCTCTCTAGCACTCTGCTTCATCCTGTTCCCCTGAGCTGGAGAGATGGCTCAACCATTAAAGGCTAGGCTCACAAGCAAAAATATGAGTTCTTCAGAATTCTCTAAGCTTCATTTTACCTTTCTGTGGATTCACCAGTCATTATCTGGAAAGTTTTTTTTTTCTTTTAGGGGGTGGAGATGATAAGGTTTATTTCAATTTATGGTTCTATTTCATAGTCCATTATTGAAGAAAGCTGGGTCATGAGCTCAAGGCAGGAACTGGGAGGCATGGAGGAATGCTGTTTATTGGCTTGATCCCTATGGCTTGCACAGCCTGCTTCAGTATACAACCCAGGAATACATGCCCAGGGGTGGTATCTCTTACAGTGAGCTGGATCCTGCTACATCAATCACCAGTCAAGAAGAAAAGATGCCCCATTGATTTGTCCATAGGCTGATCTGGTGGGGATATTTTCTTAGTGAAGTTTTCCTCAGTTAAGATAGCTTATGTTAAGTTGACATAAAATTAACCATCGCATAAAGTTTTTATCCTGTAATATTTTTGGCACATTGATCTTGGAAAAGTGCGATTTTATTAGAAAACAATCTCCAATCTCAGTCTATACTTGCTGAGATTAAAATCAAAACAAGCCAGGCTTGGTGGCACACGCCTAGAATCTCAATGAACAGGAGGAGGGAGGACTTGAGGCCGGCCCATGCTACACGGCACAGGTAGGATGTACCCTGCTGTCCTGACTCATGAGGATATGCCCGGGATGGCCTCCTACCTCCAGGGCCCACGTGGTAGCTCACCCATTCCTTCCTTGCAGTAGGAATGTTCCAGCTGACTCTTGCTGTGGCTCAGTCAGTGACCAAGAGCCTTTGCTTCCTCTAACTGGTAAAGCTTCTCCTTGGTAAGCTTGTTTCACAACCATCCTATGATGTATTCATAAGTGATACTGACATGTTGTGTTGTAATTGCTTTTCCTATTAGCCCATAATGGCTAGCAACTAGTGGCATCAGCTGTGGATCTGTGAACTCCAGTTCCCCTTGTTCCCGGTTTCCATCTCCTCAATTCTCCATCATTAGTGACTCTCCAAGCCCTTCTCCCTTTCATGTCTGTCCCCATTGACCTTGGTTGGTCTCCATTCCTCCTTCAAGTCTTGCGGGGTCTCTTCAGCCCCTAGTATACATAGTCAGGATCCACTTCATAATAAATAACTCTTTCTGGAACCCAGAAGAATTCTACTTTTTAGAAGTATTAGAGGTTATAGATTTATTATCTCTTCTGTTTAAGACATTTTTGACTGGCACATATTTATACATATTTATGAGGCACAGTATGATGTATGGATTAATATATGTGAAGTAATGATCAGTGCAGAGCAATTAGCATATCCATTTCTTCTGTCATTTCTTGGTGGCAAATACATCCAAATTCTTGTAGCTATATTGAGGTAATTAAAGCATTAGTGCTAATTATATTCACCCATGAGACACAGAACTTGTTTCTCTTGCCAAACAATGGAATTATACCTATTGGTCTTGTTGGTCCCCTTGCCCCCTACTCCACCAACACTATTCCAAAGATAAAAAGGTAGATTATTAAAATAGTGTATAATATATATATACACACTGGAGGGAGACTAGGATAAAAGGGTAGTTTATTGAATTTACTCTAATTTTTATATCTACACACACACACACACACACACACGCACACACACACACACACACACACACTGGACGGAGAATAGGATAAAAGGGTAGATTATTGAATCTACTCTGAAAAGAAAAAGAAGGATAATATGGATATGATAAGATAAAAAGGTAGATTATTGAATCTACTTTTAAAAAGCAACTACTAGTTTTAAATATTTTACATTGGATTGGATTTTTATATACTGTATACAAATTTTGTATACTGATAAAAATTTGAGATTATTTTTGTTAGAATATACTATACATACGTTTCTAATCCTGTTCAAGGTATTGCACCTATATAACTCATTTAACAATTTTCTAGTCCTTGAAAGTTATTACCAACTAATTAGGATATAAGGAAATGCAAGTTAGTAGTTAGTCACCTATTACGATCGAACTTGTAGTCATATTAGGTATGTTTTCAAGGTCAAACAGATATATTTTAGATAGATCATCTTCAAACACTTCAGAGATCTACAAAATATGGCATTTAAGATATTTTAATAATATAGATTCATCCTTTTTTATGACAATGAGACATGTCTACTCCTGGCAGCACCAATCTACTTCAGAGAAGATGGTGGGCAATGAAGAAACCATGTGGAATTTACTTTCTTTGTAGCAAAAGTTAGCCACTGGGCAAGAAAATGCCCTTGCCTTGACTGCTGACAGTGTGCTGTCCAAATGGACAAGCAGGACACAAAAGAAAGGACTGTCGAACCTTGCCATGACAAAGTAGGACAGCTCTTCAGAATATCCTGCTTCGCAGATAAGTCTGTCAGATATGCTAGGCCTGTAGGCCGAAGATGAATGCCTCAACATTGCAGAGGAACCTTGGCAGCCAGCTGTTTCTGTCATTTCTCACATTTTTTGAAGTTGCTTTTTTGTACTTCCTGCTTACTCAGTAAATGTTATTTCCTTTTTGGGTCTCTGAGGGAGTTTAAGACTAGATAGTTATAGTTTTCCTAGTTAACAAATTCAGAAAAGAAACTCACTAAAGAGGTGTAAGGTAAAATATGAAAGACATCAAAAGACAGTTTTCCATTAGTAACACAAGTTAGGATAGAAAGTGAATTAGGTACAACACTTTGGACTCACCAAAATAGGATGAATAGTGGGGTATTTTCTCTGAATCTGTCATATGTTTATGGACTGGACATTGTTAATGTAATTCTTGACTGTATATATTATATATACTTATTGTATATAGTTTTTCTTATATTAGTAATAACCTTCTTTTATTATTTTAGACAAAAAAAGGGGAAAATGTGGTGATATATTGTATACCCTAATAAAATTTGCCTGAAGATCAGAGAACAGAACAAGCCACTAGATTAAACACAGAGACCAGGCAGTGGTGGCACATACCTTTAATCCTATCAATCGGGAGACAGAGATCCATCTGGAGCTCTGTAAGTTCAAAGCATCTCTGGATTACATGAGATTGACTCAGTCTAGAAGAGAAAACAGAGCCAGACAGTGGTGGTACACATTTAATCGTAGTACTGGGAAGCACACATGCCTTTAATTCCAGGAAATGATGACTGGGCAGAGAAAGGTATATGAGGCATGAGGAGACAAAAACTGAGGCTTTTTCAGGCTGAGGAGTTGGTGAGGTAAGAGGTGGTGGCTGTGGCTTGTTCCTTTGTTTCTCTGATCTTTCAGCATTTACCCCAATATCTGGTTATGGGATTTTTTATTGTAAGACTTCTTAAGATTCACATTACACTCCAGTCTCTGGTAACCACTGTTTGTATTCTCAGCTTCTGTGAGGTTTGTTTTCTTAGACTCCGCTTATGAGGGAGACCATCAGTGTTCTTATTTCTGTGACTGATTTCACTGAACTCAGTGCCCCTCAGGGCTATCTACATTATCATGGTGACAGTCTCAAGCCTTACCAAGTATCAGAAACTTTGAGGTCTAAGAGGCTAGTATGAAGTCCTTAGGTCACTGAGGGTATGACCCCGGCCCTCAAAGAGGATTCTGGGATGTTAATTTTTTTCTTTGCTTCTGGCTCACATGGTGAGTGGCTTCTTCAAACATGTGTTCCCACTCTGAGGTGCTGTTCCATTAGGAGCCCAGAGTTAAGGAGCCATTGTTCATAGAAGCTCCAAAATTAAAAGCCACATAAATAAATAAATCCAAGTTTGCCTTTATATTCTGTTAGAATATGAAAAAACGACTAATATAAGCACAGTCTTTTCACTATGGTATATCCTGCTGACTGCAGGGAGCCCTTGGGGGGACCTTCAGCATACCATAGCTATAGGATTAGGCATTTGATGTATTTGATATACCTAGTGGTTTAAGTTGTGACCACATTGAACAAATGCCATAAATCCTCTGATTCTTATTTCCTCATCTATGAAACACATATGCCAATGTCTGCCTCACATTGCTTTGTGAATTTGATTTAATACTTATGAAACAGAGTTCAAAAAGACACTTCTGTTTTTTACATGTGGGACTTTAAATTTAATGGACACCCAACTCCGAATTATTGTAAACAGAAATAATATCTGGTTGCCCACAAAGACTTTAGCCTTTGTGAGAGGAGGCCAAGGTCCTACCCAGAATATGACCTTACATTGTCCTTCAGATTTTATATGAAGAAAGGAGAAGGACAAATGTGCTTTTTCCTCTGTAGATCCCCAGTCCCCACTCCTGGTTCCCAACCCTGACTGCCAGGAATAACCTGGGGGCCTTGAAAATAGATAGGTGTGCTCCTCCACCCCCCAGAGCACTTTTATATTAGAACATTTGGAAGGAGGCCAAGCTTAAAAATGACTAGAGGAGTCCACCAGGCAGCCAAGATTGAGAATTGCTGATGAAGATGTGCCAGTCTCGTAAACATGGTTCATGTTTTAAGACAGCCGCAGGTTGGGACCTTCCCCACCTCGCTTGTTAGCCTGATTTTTGTCCACTTCAGTTTAATCCTGTGTATTACAATCATTCTCTCAATGACTAGACAGCAGCTTACATTTGAGTAACCCATGGATTCCTGGACTCTGGAGCCTGGGTGGTATTTATCCCTGTGACTCGATTGTCTAGCATATGGCCAAGACGAGCAGGGAGTGGTGGGTTGATGTCAAACGGTAAATGCCTCCTGAGAACTGTCATCTCCAGACCAAACACAATTTCCGCGGAGTTCCTGGTGCAGTGTCAGCATAAGCTAGCATAGCCGAAGATGAAGAGTGCCTCTTGCTTCAAAATAGCATCTCTCCCCAGCTCCACCCCATCAACACTCAGTAAATGCTTACTTATGTCAGCCTTCTCCCATTAAAAAAAAAATATGACAACAAACGCTTTTGAATATGCCTTCACTGAGCAGACATTTATGAGGGAGCTGTGCTGTTTGCTGAAAATACGAAAACAAATGCTCAGTAGGAAAACTTGGAAGTACAACAAAGGGGACCCCCAAAGCACCTATGAATACTCAGGATTGGGAGACCAGCCACCCAAGAAGCTGCAAGAGAATGCACCTCGAAAGGCCTGCCTCTGGCCCTTGCTGCTCAGCAGCTCTCAGACCCCTGTGGATTCTGTCCTCCCCCAGTCTATTCTTTCTGGATACTCTCTGCTGCTTCTCCACGCTCCTCTCTTCCCCATCTGTTGACTAATTAGGATTAGGCTCTTGCTTGTATTCCAGTATATTTCCCAGGGAGATCATTATTCTGAGACAAATGCATAAATAACGCTCTTGGCAGGCCTTTAACCTGTGTGATTTCTGCCGAGGCCAGTTAACGTAGGAGTCAATAAATCGCGGCTCCAGCAGCATTCTCCCGAATTCTCTGGATGACGTGGAGGCTAAGCTCGTCTTCCAGGAGCCTCGGGGCTTTGGTTGGCTGTTTTCTCTTCTCCCGTCCATGCACTTCCTATCTTACAACAATTCTCCTTTCAGTTCTTCCTCTCTTCCTTTCCTTCTTCTGTTGTTTGGTTTGTCATTGGGGGCTTGATGTTTTGAGTTGAGACCAGGTCTCACGAGATATCCATAGGTGACCTCGAATTTGCAGCAACTCCCCCTGCCTCTACTGACTGAGTACAAGAATGATGGGTGTGCACCAATGTCTGTGGCTTAGTACCTTCTTTTAAAAAGGACAATTGGACCTTTTTTTTTTTTCATTGTATTGGCAATAGCCTCTTGCTATAAAATATCTGAAAAACAACGGCAAAATAAAAGAAAAGCCAAATTGGCCCTCCGTGGCTATCAAAAAGGTTTTGGATGCTTGATATTTTACACACACACACACACACACACACACACACACACACACACACACCGATTCCTTGCACAGGAGACAACTGCTCCTCTGGCACCAAGACTCACCCTGCATGGATTCCCAGGAGAAATTTCAATTTTTTTTCAGTCTATTGTTTCAGGGTCCCTGATGCACCTGCTCCTGTTTTACATAATGTATTTCTTCTACTAAGAATCTTAATTTATCAAATGTATTAAATATTAATGCAGAAAATATTGTGCCCCACTCATTTGTTTTTCCCTCCTTCTTCTTTTCCGGTGTTCAGAGGCCTTTGTTTTATTTTGTTTTGTTTCTGTTTGGTTGGTGTCTTTCCTTAAAGCTGTTCCTCATATGGGGTCCACAGGCAGGACTGGTGCCCAACGTGTTGTTTTAACTTGGGCACAGTGGCTGCCCCTTCATCTACTGCTATCTCAGCCAGCAATTACGACTCTGCAGTTACCTGCCTGCTTCTCTGGCAGTGGCCTGGCGGGAGTTTTTTTCTCACTGGCTCTGCTGCTGCTGCTGCTAAAGGTAGCTTTAACTAAATCTCTATTGTTCTATTTATAAATAAAACCCGAGACTCAAAGTCTGGGGTGAAAACTTGCTTGCTTAGAGCGATTGAGTAGTACCTAGCTAGCCTTCTCTTCTTGCTGGAATCTTCGAAAGAGCTTGTCTTTCTGCAAACTCAGGATTCACAGTGTGATCGAATAACCCCCAACACAGGATAGTTGCTAAATTTCCACCTGCAAATATGTCTCCCTTTCACCCCCACATGTAAAGTTCTTGCATGGGCACAGGATTCTTGGCTGTCATCTGTCCACTGGAAGGAACTCAGTGCTGTGGCTGGCTGGTTCCTTGCCATTCAGATTCCTTTCTGAGTCACTTTATTCTTTCACTTGGCCAGAGGCACGTAAGAATTTCAGTCTTTGATGTCCAGCTGTTTTACAGAGAGATCCAGGTATTTCTCTACCATCAAATGTGTTTCAGCTTTTCTTAGGTTTATGTCTTTCCTAAATTGGATAGTTTTGTTTTTCTATTTCTTCAGACTTAGTTCATCTGCTTATTTCTTCCAGTGCATTGATTAGCTGAATATTCCCTCTGCATACCAGATTATCCTCCTTCTGTTTGTGTGTGCATATGTGTATACATATGTATGAACATATATGTATTCATGTACATGTGTACGTGCATGCACATAGATTCTTGGAAATACTTCCAACACTTTGTCCTCAGGCCGCTAGCTTGAGCCTGAACCATGGCTATAGCGTCCTTTGATCATCTAAGTTAGTGCTTAGTTTCCATCCATCCCAACCACATCTCACCAACTTGGAGAACTCCCACTGTATGTGGTCCTGGCTTCTGGCTTCTGCATCATTGGATACCCACTATGTTTGTGTCAGTCAGCTTCCCATCCTTTGGCCGAATATCTGTGATAGTAAATTTGTAAAGACCAGATATTTAT
This sequence comes from Peromyscus californicus insignis, assembly GCF_007827085.1. Lineage (NCBI taxonomy): Eukaryota > Metazoa > Chordata > Mammalia > Rodentia > Cricetidae > Peromyscus > Peromyscus californicus. The sequence continues at coordinate 60,853,343 of NW_026294436.1, read as the reverse complement.
TTTGACTCACAGTATTGCAAAGTGTAAGCCAGGATCAGTTGGCTCTACTGTCTAGAAGCTTTAGGCAGATCAGTACTACTCAGCTGTTGGATGGACAGTGGAAAGAAAAAGGGAAAAGGCTGTCTTTCCCCTCCCTTCAAGGCACATCACAGAGATCTGAAGATCTCTCACTAGTCTCCACCTCTTCATGTACCCCTCTCCTCCTGTAGGAGACCTGAACAGTAACCTATGAGACTCTGGAGGACACTCAATACTCAAGCCACGGTGATGCTCAAGCATTCATGCCTTTTTGCTGGATCCACTTAAATGTACTGATACTCCTCTTTATCAAAATGTTGGTAGCCTTTTCCTCCCAGGTATAGGAAGGTAAATTGGGGATTTACTGGTACTCTATTGGAGCAAATGGAGACCAGCTTCCCATCAACTCCTTCATCTCAGTCCTAGACCTGGCGGTGTTGCCTTGGTGCCTTCCTTGATTCTTGGAGAACAAACAATTTTGGATCCTGTGAGAAAAATGACTTTGACCCCCAGACTCTAACTCTGCTGCTGTGGGATTGGATTTTCTGAGAAATTCTGCTTAAAACATCTACCTTTCACCCAACCTATAACCAAGTTAATAATACTCTATGAGATTATTTATGACTATGTACTCATTGTGCTTACATAGTCTGTGGACGACCTGTTCAGAGTTAACTGACGTCTAAGAAAAACATTGTAATCAGCCCTACTGCATTGTGGACTTCCAATGGAATTAACTCCTACAGGCTCAGCTGAGTGCACAGCCTGTAGGTTTACTTTTACAGCAGTGGTTTACTTTTCCTTTGTGACCCATTCATGCCCCTGACTCAGAACAAGGTGTGTACATGTGAGCGAAATGTGGTGGCCAGGTCTACAACCACTTGTTGGAAGTAATGAGACATTGAAAACAACACCCACTCTGTAAGCCAGTGTTGCAACTCTGGGGAGAGGTATCCTGACTGCTCGGGGGAGTCAGGCAATACCTTGAGCTGCTAGGACAGCTCTGGCAGCTGGAGCTGCTAGGACATCTCAGCTCTGGAGGGAAAGGTATCCTGATTGCTCAGGGGAGTCAGGTGATACTGGGAGTTGGGGTGCAGTGGGAAATGACCTCCCCACAGGATATAGAAATCCTGCTCCTCTCCTGAAGAGCCACTACAGCTAAGCATAGTGGCAGGTGCTTGTACTTCCAGCAGCGGGGAAACAGAAATAGGTGGATTTCCATGGCTTGCTGGCCAGTCTGCCTTGCCTCTGTCTCAAAAACAACTTAAAAAAATCGAGGTTAACTGGTATCTGAAGAACGACAACCCAAACTGACATTGAGTTTTCATATATACACACACACAGACATGTGTACCCCCACCATAGGCACATGAATATCCTCCCCAACACACACACACACACACACACACACACAGAGAGAGAGAGAGAGAGAGAGAGAGAGAGAGAGAGAGTTGGTACATCCTAAATGTTATAACAAAAATGAAAAATGATGTTGGGGCAGGAACTTAACATGTCAGAAACAGATGACTTAATAGAAGTTTCACTCAAGCCCAAATACTTGGGTTCTACAAGCCCAAGTTTGTCACAGTGAGTGCTACAGTTGAACGGATCAGACTCTCCAGCATGAGTCATCACCACACACTGAAGGGGGAAAGCAGCTTCATTTAATGGCAGACTGCCTGTGTCTATAGGTTTCAGACTTTCTGTTTTCATTCCTGTGTCAGATTTCTGGTCTTTGGTTCAAATTGCACAAAGGAACACAAGGAGAATAAGCTGAAGGTACAGGGTCAACAATGAAGACAGTTGGGTGACAACTTCTGTTTTATTTGTGCTAAATGTATTTTGTTAACTAAATTTTTTGTAGATGTAACCAACCGTCTTATTAAATAAGAAACACAGAACCAATGCAAAGAAGAAAGCCAAGAGGTCAGAGCTAAGAGTTAAAACCTTACCCTTCCTCCTGTGGTGGTCCTACCTCTCCGAACCAGAGCTACCCCTGTGTTAAAGTCTTTATATAGAATTTCTGTTTTGCCTTCTCATTGGTTGTAAACCCAAACACATGACGGTCTCGACACGGCCTGTCTGTATAGACCTCCAGGTTTTCTATGATTGGTATTGAGATTAAAGGCATGTGTATCCAATAATGGCTGTATCCCTGAACACACAGAGATCTACCTAGCTCTGCCTACCAAGTGCTGGGATTACAAGCGTATGCCACCACTGCCCTGCTTTCCTATGGCTTGCTAATAGCTCTGACCTCCGGGCAACTTTATTTATTAACATACAAATAACATTTTAATACAAATAAAATATCACCATAATTTTTGTTTGTTTGTTTGTTTTTTGTTTTTCGAGACAGGGTTTCTCTATGTAGCTTTGCACCTTTCCTGGAACTCACTCTGTAGCCCAGGCTGGCCTCGAACTCAGAGATCCACCTGGCTCTGCCTCCCGAGTGCTGGGATTAAAGGCGTGTGCCACCACCGCCTGGCTAGTTAACTAACATTTTAAAAGAATTAACTTAAGAGGAAAAAAAACCCAAAAAACCACTGGCCCACTATCTCTAGGATATTGCCAAGACACGAAGTGGGTTTTTGTGTGAAAGGGGAAAATACAACCAACTCATGTGAATCCATGTTGACCAGGGGGAGGGGTGGGGTAGCAATCTGCACCACGCAGACAGCACTAGACCTTCAGCAGTGGGTGGCAGGCACAACAGGGGCCAAAGCTGACAAGGACGAGTCGCTTTTGTGTAACAGTAAGAGCCCTAAGCTCCACCATATGGGTGTGCTCTTGTATTGTGTATGAAGCCTATGCCTATGCCCTCACTTAAAATCACACACCAAGGGGCGTGGAGAGGTGGCTCAGTGGTTAAGAGCACTTGATGTTCTTCTAGAGTCCTGTTTGGTTCCCAGCACCCATGTCCCACAGCTCACAACCACCTGTAACTAAGCGCCAGGACATCTGATAGCTTCCACTAGCTTCCGCCAACCCCTGAATACATGTAGCACAGTGGCTCATGCTCACACATACACAAATAAACACAAAAGATAAATTCTAAGAAAAAAAAAATAGCCTTGCATACCAAGAGCAACAAACCAGCAGCTGGCGGTCACCCTCCCCCACTTTCCTTTCTTTTTAGGCCTTGTTAAAAGGCACTTGCATCTGTCCATTATGCATTCCCCATACTGTGTGCTGGGGTGAAGTGACCCCCCAGGCTCTGGGGTACTGAGAACTTTGAGAGTCTGAGGTAAGCGCCACACTGGCCAACCTTAACCTCTACTAACAGGCTGCATGGCAAAGGGTGGCCTCCAGAACCCAAGGGATATGGACCTTTGGCTGCCAGCCAGCTCCAGACTAGAGGTGCCAGACACCCGTTTCTGTTGTCAGCTGTCATACCAGCTCCTTGGAGTGTTAGTTAGACTTTTAATCTTTGATCTTTTTCCTCCATAAGGAGGTTTTTCAGGAATCACTGCTTGGGTCCCCATTTGCATCCTCATTTGCATGCTCATTTGAATCCCCATTTGCATCCTCATTTGCTTCATCAACTCCTCCCAATCACCAAATCCTTTATAAATAATCATTACCAACAAAGGTTTTTATCAAGATAAGGTAAGCTTAATGGTGCACTTGGGGCCCATTAAGACCTAAGCCTTATTATCTGGCTGGCCCTTTTGAAGGTATTTGTGTTTGAGGTCCATACAAACAAACATGAAAAGCCAGTAACAACAGACCAGTTTCTTTTTAAGATAAGAGGTGTCTATCTAAACACAAAGGGAAAACAAATACTATACTATTGCAGAGTTATCCCTGGAGATAAGGTCATGCCTGGACCCACCATCACTCAATCTACCTTAAATAAATCTTATAAAGATTGCATGCTTGTGAGACTTTTACCAGGCAAGCCTGCATTTTACATTTGTTATATAAATATTTATATAATATAACATATATATATTATATATAGACCATTTGTTCCATTCATTGAAATAGGATTTAGACAAGATGAAGTGTATTAATGACCATAAATGTCTCTGCTGACATTTTATAAGAAACCTTTCGAAGTAAGTATAGTCTGTATTTTCAAGGAAGGAACAAAAGATCAGTGAGATTAAAAAGCACAGTTTGTAAATTAGAAAACCAGTTGGTTTTTCTGTGCCAAACTGTGGCTACTGAATATTTTACACTGCCTCCTTTTGTGCAGAGATCTACAGCTTTAAAAGCAAAAGGGAAGTAAATTTGTATCCTGTTATTAAAATTGCTATTACAGATTGCTGGATTACACGGTGCTTGAAAAGACAGAATGCCATCTACGTTCATGTTTCTATTCTAGCCATGAAACTCAGAGAATTTCACACATCTGTGCATATCTGTCATTGAAGCCCTTGCCTTTTACAAACTGAATACATAAAATTTAAAAGGTTTATTTATACCAACTCAAAATGGCAAACATTTAGGTTTCTCTCTTCTTTTGTCTCTGAATATTTTTCCCAGGGTCAACGTCTCTTTGAGAAATTGCTCCAACTGACGTCTCAAAATATCGAAATCAAGCTGGTGAGCGATGTGACTGCTGATTCAAAGGTATTAGAAGCCTTGAAATTAAAGGGTAAGGCCAAGGTTGATGCTACTTTACCATAGACATTCTGTGAAAATACCTTGAATTTCACTTAAAATAATATATCATTTCTTTCTCATTAGTACATTCCACCTAATATGTTTCTTAGTTTGCCTTTGACACCACCCCCTAAAAAAAGCCTGATTACAGCTTTTAAGTCAGGGAACTAATTAACTAACGCTCCTGGGATTTTGAAAGTAGTGTTTTGTGTATTGGTTTATGAGAAATAATCTATTGTCCATTAAATGATATTTAGTCAAGAATCAGACTTTTCTACACATATCAATAATTTGATCCGAAGAAAAGAGCCACTTCAAGGGAATGAAGTACTAGGTTTCCATTTCTTTCCTGCCAATCAGATGGAAATCCTCTTTATGCCATGGAATCTTCAATAATACCATTGGGTCTAGTAACCCTTGAAGCGCTGTGATTCCTGACTTTTGGGTAATTCCCCAGAAAACACCACTCACCCATCCTCTCTGGGGTGTGCCCTGACCTCAGCCACATTGAGCTTCCTTCTGGCATATTTTTCTTTTCCTGTAGTCTTCTCTAGCTGGACTCTCAATTCCAAATATTTTTAAAAATACTTTGTAAAATCATTTTCTCAGCATTTCCTATGCCAAACTGCTAATGTGTAGAGAAGATTGACACCTGAAAACCAGAGAAAATGTTCAAGCTGCAGGAACAGAACAAGGCGATGTCCTCAGTGAGTCTCCATGTTTTACCGGGTTGCCTTGGGTCTCAGCTGTCTGCTGTTGGAAGATAGTGTGCATGCTTGTCACTGTCCTTACATCATTAAGTGATGATAGTTTCTGAAACTAGGACAGACTTACACAAGTAAGTGAGCTCAAGTGGCGTAAAACATATTGAAGCTGGGCATGATGACACATGCCTTTAATCCTAGTGCTCAGGAGGCAGGGGAGGCAGATCTCTGTGAGTTAGGGGCCAGCCTGGTCTACAAAGTGAGTTCTAGGACAACCAGGAGTGTAACACAAAGAAACCTTATCTCAAAAAAAAAAAAATTAAATAGGGAAATAAAAGACCTGAGGTTGGATATACACATGTATAGTCTGCCTCACATTGCTATAACAGAATACCTGAGATAATTAACCCAATAAGGGAAAAGCTTTACTTTGACAGATTGTTTCATGGTTGAGTCATTGTCACTTGTTGCTAATGTGCTGGGCCTTTGGTGAATAGTTAAGAGTGGTAGCACATGACAGAGGAGGTTGTTCAGCTTCAGGCAGTCACAAAGCATATCAGACAAACAGGGAGGGACCAAGGTGCCAATCTCCCTTCGGGGCATGGTTTCAGTAATGTAGCTACCTTCTTCTAGGCCTTTAGGCCACTTAAAGGCTCCACCACCACTCCATACAGCACCACAGGCTGGAGGCCAAGCTGTTCGGACATGGAGATTGGGCAACACTTATCACAAAAACCATCACCATGTTACTATGGCCAGTTTTGTTCTGTTTCATCTTAGTCTTTTGAGATAAAATCTCACTATACAGCCCTGGCTGTCCTAGGCCTCACTGTGTAGCTCAGGCTGACCTCAGATTTGTAGCAATCCTCCTGCCTCTATCCCGAGACTACTGAGATTCTAGACATGAGCTGCTATACCTGTAGCTGTGGGTTTGCTTTTGGTTTTGTTTTTTTCTGTGTGTAGGAAAGTTTAAATACATACAGATGCGATATTGCTGGATCTGAAATTTTTCAATTAGCTTTTTTTTCATTTAGCGATACTTTTTAAAACTAGACAATGCCCAGTTCAGATATAGTCAGTGTGGCTCTGAAATGTATTATTACTTTTCTCATTTAAAAAAAAATAACAAATTGAGTCACTACCATCAGAGCATTTGCTGTTTAACACACCCTCTTTAGGAAGGGATTCCCTTTGGTTAACTGGGAGGTAGGGCTATGTTTGCAGTTTTCAGGATCCTTTTCTCAATAAATCCGTTTGCCTAGCATTGGATGTATAAATGGGGGAAGAGGGGACCTGAGGGTTACCGTGTCTTCCTACCTATAACCCTTGCTAAATCTTGTAAAGTCAATCAAAAGTTAAAACAAGGAGGCATTAGGGGCAGAATGCATTGCCCTGGACATTGCTGAATGAGAATGGACAAAGCTGTTGACAAGGACCTGGTTTCCTTTCTGCTGTGAACTAAGGTCTAAACTCAATGGCAGCCATTGTGTCTCGTAGAAAAGCAGCTGTCTGAATTTTCAAGTCTGTGTAAGTCCTGTTCATCACAGAAGTTACTATCACAATAAGAAAACATGTGATTTGCTTTTACATTAGTGAAGTAACCGTATCTGTGTGTCCAGAGTTAGGCATATCTAGGTTTTAGTAGGTGCTGCATGTATGTGTAGTCTCAGTACAAGATACATGAATCTTTAAAATTCAAGTACTACTGATCTCTACTCTCACCCCTCAATAGACACATATTAAATAATAGTCTACTACATCTTAGAAATAGCTTTTATGAAGTCATTTTTAAAAAGTTTTTTCAGTATCTTGTTTAAGAAAAAGCTTTAAACTTTTTTAGGGAGAAATTTGTCTTTTGTAAAGTTTTTTTAAAAGTTTTGTCCAAAAATAGAGGTCCACACACAAAGAAGTATAAAGCTATCCACAAAGAAGTGTGCTTGCAGAGGTGTTACTGAATACAGAAGAGAATCAATTATGCTGTGAAAAACAAGAGGTTTAGGTTTGTCAGTAAGGGATAAAGAGATAGAGATAGAGAGAGAGAGAGAGAGAGAGAGAGAGAGAGAGAGAGAGAGAGAGATGAGTAGGTAGGTGGGTGGATGGATGGATGATGGGTGGGTGGGTAGATGGATAGATGAATGGAGGGATGATGGATGGATGGATAGATGAATGGGTGGATGATGGATGAGTAGGTGTGTAGGTGGATGGATGAATGATACATAGACAGACAGTATCTTAATCAGCTTATGCTGCTCTAATTAAATGCCAGAGACTGAGGAATTTATAAAGAAGAGCAATGTATAATCTCACGGTGTGGGGTCTGAAACGTCAGCCTCAAGGCACTCACAACGGTGTCTGGCAAGGGCCTCTTCTCTATGTCTAAGATAATAGAGCCCTGTGTCAGTGTCCCCCCTGGTGTGTCAGAACAGGAAACAAGATAAAGGGTAGACATGTTTTTCATAGCAATTTCCCAAAGGCCCCACTTCTTATTACTGACACAAGAGGGTAAATGTCTACATAGGGAGACAGATAGATAGATAGATAGATAGATAGATAGATAGATAGATAGATAGACAGACAGACAGACAGACAGACAGACAGACAGATAGATAGATAGATAGATAGATAGACAGACAGATAGATAGACAGATAGATAGATAGACAGATAGATAGATAGATAGGGACATAGGGAGATGGATAGATGAATGACAGACAAGACAGACAGATAGGTCTTCGGATCTTGCTATGTTTTAAAATTGAAGTTCCAGGCTTTTCTCTTTTCTTTCTTTTTGCTCATACTGTCTTCTTTTAATAAAAAGTCTAAGAAAGAGGGATTTCACTACACTGCTCATTTTGGCCCTGAATCTTGAGCTGGAGCAATCCTCCTGCCTCTGGAATAGTTGCAATTACTGGCATGCACAACTGTACCTCTCTCTCTCAGTTCTATTACCTTCGTTGTGAAGACGCACTAGTGCGTGTGTGCTTGAGTAGATTCCCCGTCACTTTGACGGTGCTCAGGCTCTGCATCCTCTGCATCATGTCATCTGTGCCCATTGTGACTAAGATCTCATTAGGTGATTCACACAGATGCAATCTGGGGTTTGAATGGCACTGGCATTTGGGACTTCCCTCATTAGCAGGTGAGCTCTGTAGACAGCCTTCTCTGTTCTGTGGAACACCTGACAGCTGCTGGGCCCACTGAACACGGCAGTATCTTCAACAGCAGACATTTCATTGATGTTTACTTGTGGTCAAAATTCATTGATTTACGTCCGAATTTTATGTCATTTATCTTGTGTCTGTTTTCTGAGCCAGGGTCTCAGACTGTAGCTGACTGCTTCAGAACTCATAGTGTGGCTCAGGCTGGCTTAAGTCTCATCCAACTCCAGCCTCCTAAATGCTAGAATTCCAGGCATGAGCTATTGTGCCTGGCTTTATGTCAGAAATTTAAATGTTGCTGGGTGGTGGTAGTACACATCTCAACACTCAGGAGGCAAAGACAGATGGATCTCTAGGAGTTCAAGGCCAGCCTGGTCTACAGATTACAGAGAGAATTCTAGAACAGCCAGGGCAAGTTACACAGAGAAACAGTGTCTCAAAAACAAAACAAAACAACTCCCCCGCAAAAAAATTAAATGTGAAACAAGACAGAAGCCCTTCCACCAGTAACACCATGTCTAAAAGTTACTGTTTGCCTTTGTTTTGTTTTGTTTTGTTTTTTGCTATTTATTTAAAAAGAAAAACAGAGTGGGTTTTCTATTCTGTAATCTTGTCATCAAATTCCAAAGTCTATCCTCACCATTGCTTTTTTGAATTCAAGGAACCTGTACTCATTCATCAATGATAACTCATTTTCATTTTCACATCCACTGTGTAGACTTAAGAAAACTTCAAAGGAAAACATTCTATGTCTGAGATTGGAGTTGTTCAAATTGAAAATTAATAAAAGTTACCATGGTTTCCACCTTGAACATTTTACGGTGGCTTTTGAGCCACTTACTCCAAGTGAGTAGAGTATAATCATCACAGTAGAGATACTGTGATGATTGAGCGTGGGTGACTTAGGTCATAGTGCTTTATAATTACTCCCAGGTCTAACTCTCAGGTAGGCAAGCTTGTCTGTGTTAGCTTCTTATCAGCATTGAGAAGTAAATTTTGGAAATTTCCCTAGAGGTCACACCATGTTATCCCAGCTTCCACCATCTGGAAGCTTTCCTTGCCAATGGAAAGGAACTGAAAAGCCCCAGTGGTCTCTTATTGTAGAGAAACTTTATTCTGATGGCCTTCTACACAGTGTGGAATCCTTGAAGCCGTTGCCATCTCTTCAATCTGTCCTGGCAGTGACCCAGACTAAGGTCAAGATGTCCGACTGGCACCCAGGCAGGATTCTCTGCCAGCCTTTGCTCTCATTTCACCCTCTTAAAGGTGATGTCATATGGGCACATGTTACAGAACACAAAGGCTGGTCCCTTTGTTTCGTGTCTGGCCATGAGCATTCAAAGAACTCCATCTTCTCTCCTTCTTCACAGTACACTAAAACATTTAGTAGAGCGGGTACCGCTCCACCTGTGTGTATCTGAACACAGTGTGCTCTCATGCTGTCCAGCAGTGACCAGCATAATTTAGAGAAAGGTCCTTTTGTGTTGTGCATATACATGGTGCCAAAATAATGGCCCTGTCATTAGGGTGAAGTGCAATCTTAGGTAAATTCTTTTTTCTGAACTTCAGTGTCCTTGTCGGTAAAATGGTGACCACAGTAGCTTCCCTGAAGGACATGGGAGTGAAACAAATGACATTGGCCTTTGATGTAATTTGTGGCACATTACTTCAGTGTATTATGTTTTAGTCTACACTGAGCTCATTTCTGCTGCTACAACTTCCCTCAAGCCCTGTAATCTTCTGGTGAAAAGAAAATCCAGTTCTAACTGTGTGTTCTAGGACAACTTGAGAACACCATGGGTCTCCCTCCCTTTATATTCATGCAGTGGTTCTGGGTAGGCACCAGCTTGATTTCTAGGTGTCCAATGAGTTTTGTGGGTGTTTAACACGCCAGGCTGTTGCCAAAACAACCCTCCCAAATTTCTATTCCAATTTGGGCTTTTATATCCTGTCTCTGGCACTAGCACAAATGACACGCTAACCATTCTTCCCCACTCTGGCCTTGCTGTGTTCTAGTCTCCACATAAAAGGATGCTGCTAAAAATAAATAAATTAATTAATTTAAAATAAATAAATAAATAAAAAAGCAAATTCCCTGCTTCCTTGTTTGTCTGAACATTTCTCAGCAGCTTACTGGCATCATTAGTATTGTACCCCAATCAAGAGCACCAATTTCATAGGAGGTATGTGAGTTGATTTTTAAGGTTATTTTTTTTAACTTTTAAAAATTTGAATGTATTCATTTACTAAATAGTAGGATAAAATAGCTAATATGCTTAGCATGCTATTTTATAAATATGAGGACTTAAGAAAATGCCAAGTTACAAACTCACCACTTTACATCTGACTTATGTATAATTAAGTAACTAATACATACGTCTGAGATAGGTCTGGGAATACACAACACTGTGAAGTCAGGCATGGTTCACATGTGGTTCTAGCTACTTAGAAGGCTCAGGCAGGAAGACCACTTGAGCCCTGAGGTTCAGGCCAGATTGGGCAGCAGAATGGATCCTCAGCTGGAGAATAAGTAAGTAAATAAATAAATAAAATGTGAAACTCAAACGGTAAATCAGATCATTCCTTCTTCCAGCTGAGCCCTGGACTCCCCTGCATTCCTCCAGGCCCCAAGACATCCTGCCACATAGCTGTCCCTACACCGTAATACCATTCTTACCTCTAGACGTTAACCTACATGAAGGCAAGAAGGATACTTGGTGTTCAGCGTACCTAGGCAATAAAGAAATATTTGATGAAACAACTCCAGCCTGCCTACGGAAAGAATCACAGAGCCTTGTAGCTCTTCTATGTCTCCCAGGTGTCTAGAACACTGAGAATTCTATTTATTGGTAAAAAGAAAATGTGTGCTGTGTCAAGCTGCCAAGTTTAAAATCTGAAGATTTGGAAGAGCTGGCAGATTTTATCCAACGTAATAAGGACCTGGGGAATTTCAAAGGGATACTTTTCTCTGTGATAAGAGAAATCTGCTAAAAAGTGATGCCCTAGAGTTACACCTTAAGCTGGTTCTCAGTGGCTGTACTAGTTGTTAGACAATGGGACAAGCATTTGAATGTGTAAATTGTCTACACCTCTGCAATAATGCTAAAGCTGACTGTCTCCCCTAAGCGCATGTGCTAAGAGGTAGGTCCTCAGAGAGGTGCTATTGGGAGGAGGTGCAGACTTTAAGAGGTAGGTCCTGGTGGGAGGTTTTTTGGGTGACAGGGGCTCGTGTCTTTGAAGGGGATCACAGAACTCTGGTCTCTTCCTCAGTTTGGCATGTTTCCTGGCCAGGAGGCCATCAGTTTTTACTCTGCCACAGGCTTTCCACCATGATGTGATGCTTCACCACTGGTCCAAAATAGAGCCATGGGCTAGATTGTGGGCTGGAACTGAGCAAAATAACACTATTTTTTTTTTTACAAGTTATTTGTCCTAGTTGCTTGTGGTAGTAACAAAAAGCTAACACAATGCCTTACTCCTAACAGAAGGGGCACTGGAAGGGCTACTGGAATTCAGAGTACTTTGACTTGTCAAGATTTCCTTTAATAAACCCCTGTGGAGATCAGAGCTGAGCTCCTCACTTTCATTATGCCTTTCCACACGGTCACTTGTCCAGGTGGATGAGCAGAGACCTTGCAGTTTGCTGAAGTGTCCAACTTCTTCATCTATGTGGCTAATTAATGGAGACAGGCAAAGACAGGAAGTGATTCCTTCCTCAATAGAAGGTTAAGGACACGAATGCTTGACTGCCTCTCTTGCAGCTTTTTGCTGACTATCATTTTTCTTTGAAAGAAGGATTGAAGCTATTTTATTCTGCCATAACAGAATACCCAGAGACTAGGCAGTTTTAAAAGAACAGATGTTTCTCACAACCTGAGAGGCTAGGAAATCTAAGGCAGCTGGTGAAACCCTTCTTCCTGTGGCAGAAGGCAGAAAGGGCCAGAGGACCAACTCTCCATCAAGTCTGTAAGGGTCTTAGTCACATTCTCAAGTGGCTCCTCATAACCTAATTGCATTTTAGACCCCGCTTATTTGTACTGTCACACTGGCCATTAAGTTCTAAGCATTTTGAAGGGACCACAATTAAACCACAGTGGAAGGGAAATGGAGATGCGTAACTTTGTGGACTGATTATGAAAAGTTAAACTTTGGTTCACCTTGAGCAGAGGTCACATGCAAACTAACTGTATGGTGAAATATAAAATAACTATGAAATCGCTGCATTGTAGCATTACAACCAGACAGAACACAAACGATGGTTCAACGTGTGCTTTTGCCAGGGTTATGACGACTTGACAGAAAGTATTGAGATCAGAGACACATGATGGTGGTGGTGGCATTTTGCTACTAAGTGGTGATGACCTCAATAGAAATGGACTTAAGGTGGGATATTTCTCCAGCTAGCACACTGTTTTCCAGACCTGTTTCCCTCAGGTTGCCATAGCAGCTGCTGTGAGAAAGGTTCACAAGGAAATTATACATGATAGGGAGCCATTTATCCCATAGAGACCATGCTGAGGGAGAACAGTCAGCGGTGCGGGGATGGTGCTGCTACGTGCAAAACAGTCCCCTGCAAGATGGAAGCCACTGTGTCATCTCATCTTCTCCAGGAACTCCTTCAGAGTATTAATATGGGTTTCCTATCCGTGATGAGACTACACCTGGTTTCGCTCATTTGTCCTGACGTGTGTGTGTGTGTGTGTGTGTGTGTGTGTGTGTGTGTGTGTGTGTCTGTGTGTGTCTGTGTGTGTATGTGTGTGTGTGTTAGTAATGGTGGTGATAAAGGTTGTGATGATGATGGTGGTGGTGGTGATGATGGCAGTAATAATGGTGGTGATGGTGATTGTGTTAGTAATAACGGTGGTGGTGGTGATGAGTGTTATGGAGGTATTTCTATGGAAGTGTGGGGTGTAAGGCCAAAAGCTCAGATTCTGGAAAGAAGACTGTGTCCCTGACTTTGCTCCTATGAAACTCTGTGAAATATTTAACCTCTTAAAACTCGTGTTCCAGCTGGGTGGTGGTGGTGGCACACACCTTTAATCCCAGCACTCGGGAGGCAGAGGCAGGCAGATCTCTGTGAGTTCGAGGCCAGCCTGGGCTACAGAGTGAGTTCCAGGAAAGGCACAAAGCTACACAGAGAAACCCTGTCTCGATAAAACCAAAACAAAACCAACCAAACAAACAAACTTGTGCCCCAATTTCTACAATAGGCTAACAGTAGTAGTTGCTGCATAGTGCTATTATTGAGTTAATTCACAGAAGTATTTAATACAGCACCTGTTAGGAACTTTAAAACATTTTCAATTTAAAAAAAAAAAACACAAGAAATCAGGTGTGGTGGTACACATCTTTGGTAGAGTGGTAGTGCACTTTTGATGGTGCACTTGGGAGGCAGAGGCAGGAGGATCTCTTGTGAGTTTGAGGCCAGCCCAGTCTACCTAGTGAGTTCCCAGACAGCCAAGACTGTATAGAGAGAGAGACCCTGTCCCAAAAACAACAGCAACAACTGTAGCTTATATTACTTATAAACTGTATGGCCATGGCAGGCTTCTTGTTTTCTACTTCTATTTTAAATTAACCCATTTCTATTAATCTATAAGTTGCCACGTGGCTCGTGGCTTACCGGTACCTTACATCTTGCTTGTCATGGCAGCGGCTGGCAGGTCTCTCTCTCTCTCTCTGCCTTCCTGTTCCCTCAATTCTCCTCTCTGTTAGTCCCACCTATACTTCCTGTCTGGCTACTGACCAATCAGTGTTTTATTTATACAGAGCGATATCCACAGCAAACAACAAATTATAATAATAATTTAAAAATAATAAAAATTAGCTTTTTTATAAAGGGAAAATTGCTAGGAAAAGAGGGAAGGGGGGAAGAAGAGACTCTAGGGAGAAGAATCAGGAGAGGAAATTAGTCCATAAATGATGCCTTACAGGTTGCAAATGGCCCCTGTAGTGAGGGCTGCAGTGCTGAGCCCTACAGCACCAGAGCAGACTCTTGGTCAGTATGTATGTCCTTGGGGCTTGGGGCTTGAAGGGCAGCTCTGCACACCCCCTCCCTCACCTCAGTTCTCCTGGGAGCTTCCCTCACACATACCCTCAAGGGTTTCTTGGCTAAAAATTCTAGCACATAAATATTGGATAAGAATGACTTAAAACCCAAGTGACAACTAAATATTTCTTGCTTTGTGGAAGACAGGATCTAACTCATGCCCCAGCCTTGAGCTGGTGTCTATGCTTGCTCAGGAGGCCAAATTTTCCACAGAAAGCCTGCACCTTGGGGCCACACAGTGTGCAGATCAAAAGGGCCCTGATTGGAGGCTGTTACATTCAATAAAGCGGCTGACGAACAAATCTGTTCCTAAGCAAAGCTGATGAGAAGGTGCATGCAGCCTCAGAAGCTCAGCCTGAGGCCCTGTGTCTCCTCACATGACTTTCCTGGGACTGCCCAGGTGAGGAGTGCTCAAGGCATTGCTGCCTGAGTTCAGAATGTTGCTGTGGTTTAGTTTGTCCTTAGTCCAAGCCATGCTTAACTTCAATTTACCCTTCTAAAAGGCTTTTCCTTCCTTTTTTCCTATTCAGTGCTATAGTGGTCTGAGAAGAAAAAATAGGAGTATCTCATATGTTGTTGGAAAATCAACAACGTAACAATTCACTTGAAAGAATTTTTGAGTCTCCTGGAATAATCAGTTTTCACAAAATTCATTCATAAGTGTTATGTGATTTAAATTTGGGGAGGGAGCTATTGTTTAAAGATTAATTTTTATTTTTGAGTGTGTGTGTGTGTGTGTGTGTGTGTGTGTGTGTGTGTGTGTGTGTGTATGAATACCACCTATATGCGGGTGCCTATAGAGGCCAGAAGAGGGCATGAGATCCCCTGAATCTGTAGTTACAGGTGTTTGTGAGCTGTCCAGCTTGGATGCTTGGAACCAAACTTGGATCTTCTGTGAGAGCCAAGCTTTTAACCTCTGAGCCATAGCTCTAGTCCCTGATTTGTCTTATACAAACTTTTTTATATTTTTAGAGCTATGATAGCTAGTAACTAACTACACATAGTGATGGGATGCAGTGTGGCTTCTTGGTACGTCTGTACAATCTGTAATCATCATGTCCATCACTCAGGAATACTTCACTTCTTTGTGTTAGAAATATGCACAGTCTTAGCTATTTGAAATATTCAATTAGTTCTTGTGAACCACTGTTACTGTACTGTGCTATAGAACACCAGACATTACTCCTTCAATTCAACTACCTTCTTCCTCCACCCTCACACCATGATGTACTTTAAGCCTGGGAAATAGTTCAGTAACATCTTGGAAGCTTAAGGAGGCTAAAGTTCTGAGTTCTACTTAAATTCCTGAGTCTGATATTCTTTTTATTTTGATTGGCAAATTCAACTAGAACTTTACCTGCTGGTTTGTTGTTACTGAAGTTACAGTTGAGAAAAAACAGATTTGTCAAGAGCTGCTCATAGGTAAGAAGTTTATGGACATACAACGGGCAGTGCGGGACCACCTCCCAAAGCCTCTGTTATGGTTGAGGATTAAATATCTCTCCCAGCAGTGTGTTTTGAGTGCTGGTCCTCCAGCAGGCAGTGACGTTTCAGGAGGCTGTGGAACCTTGAGGAGGTTTTGGCTAGCATGGGCAGGTAGATAACTATGGGCAAGCCTTTGTTGGTTTTAACCAGGTACCTAGTTCTGGCAAATCTCTGCTTGGTAGACCACTGCCATGAGAACAGTCCTTACCAAACACTCCTGTCATCATGACTGCTACCATGGGGACAGTCCTAACCAAACACTCCCATTATCATGACCACTGCCGTGGGAACAGTCCTAACCAAACACTTCCATCATCATGACCACTGCTTTGGGGACAGTCCTAACCAAACACTCACATCATCATGACCGCTACCATTGGGACAGTCCTAACCAAACACTTCCATCATCATGGACTTAGCCATGCTGCCATGCCTTCCCTGCTGTGATGGACTGAGACCCTCTGAAAGCATGGGCCAAAATGAATCTCACCTCCCACAAGTTGTTTCTGCCATGTGTTACAGTCACAGTGGCATGCAAGTCACAAATATACCATTGCTAGAAGTTGAGGTCTTGATCATGAAAATCTCACAACAGTGGTGAACTATGCTGAATTTTCTATGATATGTTTCCAAAAAGCACAACACACCCTTATGGTCCCTTACTTACTCCTTAATCACAGATGGACGCCACACTCCAACTGTTTTTAGTCTCTCAATTGCCTCCCAACTCATGTCTCTGCAGACACACATGTATTCACACTCTGTAAAAGCCAATACTTGCCTGAGTGAATCTGTTCTCACACTAGCTCAAGTACTCAGCGAGTTTCCCCATGTGTGAATTCCCATTAGTATCCAATCTACCACATATTCTGCAGTTTAGTTTGGTGCTGTCATTGTGTATTTGTGTATTCTGTTCCCTCGAATAGGGATAAGCTCTTCCTGGATCACTTCTGCTACTTCCCTGGAGTTTGGGGCAGCTTAGTACCCACTGCTTAGGTTCTGCAGCAGACTACATAGTCATCATCATCATATCATTCTGGAAGTCAGCAGGGTTCGGGGGTGAGTGCCTCTAATCCCAACTACTAGACAGAGGCAGGAGTATCTCTTAAGCTCCAGTGTTTGAAGACAGCCTAGGTGACATAATGAGACAAAGAAAAAGGAAAAAACTAAACTAAGGGCTGGGATCTAACTCAATTGTAGGGTGTTTGTCTAGCATGTGCAGGGCCATGTGACCTATTCCTAATACCACACAAAACCACTACCAATGTGTGTGGGAGGGGTGGGGATTCAAGTTAACTTTCTTATGCTGTTTAAAGAGTAAGTGGGGTGAACATTTTGCCTATTTTAACACACTCCCCATTCTAGTACTGACTGACACACCTATCAGGTAAAATATACACATTTATTTAACAGGAAGCATGATCATTCTGAATTTGTTGTGATACCATTTTTAAAGGGGCCTAGAAAACTCCAGGAGCATTAATTAGCTACAATGCAAAATAATTATGGTTTATGGAACTTCTGTATCACACAAGGTGTAAATGGATATGATATTATAGTGTTTAAAATTAAGAAACAGAAGCTTCAGGGAGACTTCAGCAGATCAGTTAGGCTGTGTTAGATCACTCGGTCAACCAGGGATGCCAGGGCAGAGACAGGAGCTCTGACATGTGCTCTGGGACTGAATTCTGTGGGTACCAGAGGGGCTTCTATCTGTAGAAGCCCTTCATCATGCTACCATTGTGCCTTCTGCTGGATTGTGAACTCCTTGCCCTATACTTAGCACTACTGATGTTCAATGGATACTTACTGATTTGAATCTCCAGACAAGAGCAACTTTCCCTTCTCAAGTTTCTCCAAAACTGAGAGTCAGCTCCTCTGGAAATGGCCAACTCTCCTGGAATTATGCATTTCTTTGCTCAGCTCTACACTCTTCCCAGTGAGCTCTAGGTACCCTCCTGCACTGCCTACCCCAACCACTGGGATTGCAGAAATGTGCTGCTGTCCCCAGATTTTACATGGGACTAAGGATCTGAATTCAAGGAGAATACCTAGAGCTCACTGGCAAGCCTGGTAGATCCATGAGCTTCAGAGTCAGTGAGAAGGCCTCCAAGAAAGACCTTCTAAAACAGTGGTTCTCAACCCTCCTAGTAATGAGGACTTTAATACAGTTCCTTGTGTCATGGTGACCTCCAACCATGAAATAATTTTCATTTCTATTTCATAACTGTAATTTTGCTACTGTTATGAATCATAATGTAATCTCTGATATGCACGATATCAATATGTGACCCCTGTGAAAGTGTCATTCACTCCTAAAGGGGTCATGATACACAGGTTGAGAGCTGCTGTTATAGAACCTTCAGCAAACTATTAAATCCATCCATCCATTCATTCATCCATCCATCCATCCATCCATTCATTCTTTTAAGGAATATTTATTGTGTTTCTGCAACATGCCAGTTGAATTTTATTGTTCTATTATTAAATAAAATTCAGGAATCAGGCATTGGGGTATAAACCGAATAGATCTACACAGTGATAGAGAAACGATCAGCTGGCCCAACCTCTCCACACTTCCCTAGATCCAAAGGGGGCGTGAATCTTGCTAAGCCCCTCCCTATTCCTTCCTGTGTCTCTCTATCCTAATCTGGGTCTGCCAAAAATTCTATAGCTATTCTGGCCAGCTGAATGTTGACTCCTTCCTTTGATTCAAGGTTTAACTTTATTGGCAGTCTTGGGAGTGTCAGAGTGCAACCAAAATATCCCACAACAGCCAGCCTCTGTTGGAAATTATCTGAGTTTTTAAATATTATTTTGGCTTTTTGTGGAAGATGAGCTAGAGGAGAATTGAGGCAGAGGAACAAGCTAGTAGAGTGTAGATGAACCCCAGGCAAGAGACAAAAGTGCCTTGGACTAACAAGGACAGAAGGAAATAAACATGATTCAAAAGTACGTGTTGGGGCTAGGACTGGCAGAGATTGTTTAATATGAGGATGGAGATGAGGAAACATATCAAGAATGGCTGTCAGGGCTTCCCTGTGAATGACAAAGTACAAGCTGTCTACATCTCCTGACATGGGAAGTTTAATAGGAGAAATAGCTTGCCACTGGGGGCAGATGCCAATCACTGTCTGATTTAGTAAGCTCCGCTTTACGTTTCCTACATAGCCAAGTAGCAAGGTTGATTTGGATCTGATTTCTGTGAGTTTCAAGTACAAAGAAGAGTCAGGATTAGAAGTACAGTCTGGTAAGCTACCAGCATCTAGATTGCATTGGTAGCTGCAGAACTGGATAAGACTCTCGCTTCTGAGACTTAAAACATATGGGGGATTAAAATACATGACAAAAATAGGGAAGGACAGAAGAGGGAGGCAGTTACACTGAGGTGTGCAAGTTTGTGCTGAGCTCACAGTATGTGTGTATGATGGAAGCATCAAGTCAGATTCTACTAACTCAAAAACACAATTATGAAGTTCACGATTAGATGATTGAAAAACTAATTGCAAGTTGATGTTTTTAATATATTAATCATTATAATAAATAAAAACTGTCTAAATCCTCAAGCTGAAAGATAAAAAAAAATCAGGCTAGATTAATATATGTATGCACACACACACATGTATACATATCTCACTTTATATATTTTAGGTCACAGAAATGGTAGCAGAGATAGGAATGGAAAATATCTTACGTGTGATATTAACTACAGAAAAACAAATAAACCTACCCTAATAGCAAATGGTGCTTTCATTTGTCATTACCAGAGATAAAACAGTCCTACCATAATGATCAGAAAGCCCACACAACAGGAAGCTGTAACTATACTAATTTTATATGGAGGAACAAGTTTCAAACAGTGAGAAATGAAAACTGGCAGAATTTAAAGGAGACACATACAGCTAGAGATTTGAACACTAATAGAAGTCACAAGAAAAATCAATACAGAGTAAAAGGTTTGAACAGTGAATAAACATGATCTATGTAATGTATGCAGAACACTTCAAGTGCACACTCATTCCAACTGGAATATCCTAAAAAACAGACAGTCTAAAAATGATGATCTACAAGCGAACTCAACACATACCACAGAATTTAAATTATGCTTCATATGTTCTCTGACTACAGTGAAATCAAGCTAGGAACCAATAGAAAAAAGATAACTATAAAATCTTCATATCCTTGGCAATGAAACTTCCTGTTACTTATCATAAAAACGCTATCCAATCAAAATCTCACAATGGAAATGAAGAATTTTTAAAAAACTTTTCCATAACACAATATACAAAAATCTGTGGAATGGGGGCTTATTAAACACTCATGTTCTGAAAGAAGAGAAGCTGAAGAATAGTCACACATGAATCTATCTCAAGAAAATGGGCATGTGTGTGAGAGACTGACTGTCTTGAGTGGTAATTGATGTAGGTGGCCCCAGCCCACTGTGGGGAGTAACATTCCCTAGGTCTGGGAATAAGGAAGCTGAACTTGAGCTTGAGTGAGCCAGCTCACACACAGTTCCTGACTCCAGGTTCCTGCCTTGAATTCCCACCCTGTCTCCCCTAGATTGAGCATGGCCTGAGTGTGTAAACCAAAGTAACCCTTTCCTTCTCTAAGTTGGTTTCAGTCATGGTATTTATCACAGCAATGGAATGAACTAGAACACCCCGTGAGGAAGTGACTAATCGTACATGATCAAGACCACTGGAGTCTTTTTATAAATTTCCAGGTGTCGATTGTCATGTGGAATACAGAGGATGAGGTAGAGCCCCTGGCATGGGCTAGATCTCTGGAAGAGGGGATGGAAGAGTTAATACCCAGTGTCGAGAAGCAGCTGTTCCACAGGCAGAACATTCACCATGTTCCTTGTCCATTAAGAATGTCACACCAACATGAAGACACATGCAAACCCCACCACCAGCTAATGACAACTGGAAGGAATGTATAAGAAGAACATGTAACATCTTGTTAGAGAGGCCCAACATGAAAACCTCACAACTTCACCCCATTGTATTTATCAAGTAATAAATGCAGAGCTACCCTTGCTCAGGTTTGACCACATTAATTTATGTGATGTTTCAAAGATACCTTTTTCCTTAAGTTTAAAATGGCTGAAATGGGGCTGAGGGACTAGATCAGCAGTGGGGCTCTTATTTGGCGTGAACAAGACCTAGAGTTCTATCAGCAGCACAATTAACTAATTAGTGTGCTGTGTAAACGATAAATATCTTTGATATACAAACACATTTTCCAATTACAATTATTTTTCATTATAAAAATATGAATAGCCACAATTTTTAAATGGGACCAGAGTATGAAGAGAAAAAAATGTATAGGAAAAATAGAAAATAGAAAAGAAAAATAGAAAATAGAAAAAATAGAATCAACATTTGTTTTTAAATTTTGTTGACTTGTCTCCTCATCCCGTCCCAACCCCATTTTAAACCTCCCAAGCCCTAAGAATCCTCTCACTTTCTTCTATGTTTTGTGATCTCTTCACTGAAGACCTCCCTGGCCCGCACCCCCCATGGTTCTTTCCCCCCATGGTTCTGGCTTCTGTGGACACTCACTCCAACTTAAACACATAAATTTAAAAATGTAAAGCTAGCATCCACATAGGAGAGGGAACGTACTGCCTTTGTCTTTCTGGGCCTGGGTTATATTACTCGGTATATTTTCCAGGTCCACAGATTTCATCATTTCACTTTTGTTTAGTGATGGGTAGTGTTCTGTTGTGTATCTCTACCACATCTTCGTTATCCAGTCACCAGTTGAGTGACATCTAGGCCGCTTCTGTTTCCTTACTGTTGTCAATAGAACAGCAAGTTGAAACGTGGATATCCTTATAGCTCTGTCATATGAGTCCTTTGAGTGTGTACCCAGTAGTGGTGAAGCTGGGTCATATGCTAGTTCTGTTTTTAGCTTTTTGAGAAGCCCGGACACTGCAGTTAACGGTGAATCAGGGCTCACCACTCCCCACACTCTCGCTGGTGTCTGTTGTCACTTGCCTTCTTGACGATAGCGATTCTGACTGGGATGAAATGAAATCTCAAAGTAATTTGAATTTGCATTTCCCTGCTGGCAAAAATGTAGAACACATTTTAAAGTGTTTATGGAACATTCGTAGCTCTTCCTTTGAGAACTCTGTTCATTTCCACGGGTTATTTCTTTCCTTCATGTTTAATTTCTTGAGTTCTTTGTGGGTTCTAGGCATCAATCCTCTATTAGCTGAAAAAGGTTTTCCACCCGTTCGGTAGGTTGCCTCTTTACTTGATGGGTGATTTCCTTTGCTGAACAGAGCATTCTGTTTCATGATGTCCTGTTTGTCAGCTGGCAGCCTTATTGCTGGCATGACTGGAGTCTTGTTCAAAAACTCCTTATACCTATATCTTTTCTGTTGATTTTTGAGAATGCAATTTCATTACAATGCTTTTCTCTTCTCTTTCCTCCCTCTAAATCCTTTCACATGCTCCTCCTCAGTCTCCTAATTCATGGCCCCTTTTTCATTAATTATCAGTGCATGCGTGTAGTATTTGCATATACACATATATCCCAAAATATAGCCTGTTGAGCCTATGTACACCCATAACTTGTAAAGTATGCCCTGCCTTTCCTCTAGTTTCAGACTTTCTGGTTGTTTGTTGAGAGCTTTGATTCACCTGGAGTTGATTTTTATGCAGGGTGAGAGATAACCTGGATACATTCTTTTGTTTATAAACATCCAATTTTCTCCCCACAGTTGGTTG
Source organism: Peromyscus californicus insignis (assembly GCF_007827085.1). Taxonomy (NCBI): domain Eukaryota; kingdom Metazoa; phylum Chordata; class Mammalia; order Rodentia; family Cricetidae; genus Peromyscus; species Peromyscus californicus. Next base: position 60,830,577 of record NW_026294436.1, on the reverse strand, counting down.
AAGAGTCTATCTTTTCATCAGTGTATATTATTATTTAAAAAAAATCAATGAAATAAGGTTTTCAATGGCCCTTCCATTTAAAAATGGACTGGTGATGTGTGTCAGCAAGTAGCAATGCTTGCTGCCAAGGCTGATGCCCTGAACTCTGTCCTTAGAAGCCACGTGATACAATGGAAGGAAAGAGCTGACTCCTGTAAATTGTCATCTGACCTCCACACACGTGCCATGGTGCACACACATGCCTTCCATCTTAAACCTACAAAATAAGTAAATCACTGCAAAAAAAATTTAAGATAAAAATGAAGATTAAGCCGGGCGGTGGTGGCGCGCACCTTTAATCCCAGCACTCGGGAGGCAGAGGCAGGCGGATCTCTGTGAGTTCGAGGCCAGCCTGGGCTACCAAGTGAGTTCCAGGAAAGGCGCAAAGCTACACAGAGAAACCCTGTCTTGAAAAACCAAAAAAAAAAAAAAAAAAAAAAAAAAAAATGAAGATGAGGTTTTTTTGTTTTTGTTTGTTTGTTTGGTTGGTTGGTTGGTTGGTTTTTTTTAATGTCTGATTTGAATGTAATTGGTTTGGGATAATTTAACCTATAGGTTTTGTTTCTTCCTGCATGAATGTGTGTGTGTGTGTGTGTGTGTGTGTGTGTGTGTGTGTGTGTGTGTGTGTGTGTGATATGTATGTAAATAAACTGATGTAGAGCAATTTCTTTCTATTTAAAGACCCTCCTAACCAGCCCAGGAATAAATAACGGGAAATCAGTAGGAGTTGAGGTAGGTATGGATGCCGTTCTGAATGAACTGATGGTTGTGAAAGCTGGAGAAGCCTGTACGTACACCAGCCTGAGCACATGTCTGGCCAGTAGACTCCTTGGATCTGCCAAATTGCCTGGAATTCTTTGTCCTGCCAAGCTGGTTTCCAGGCAGTTAAATCACCGGAGTGGGCATACCAGCAGATTCTAGCAAATTCCCTCACCTGTCATTTTCCTGCTCACCCAAATCACTATGCTGTCAGGTCTGGGAAGTTACCTAGCAGCGCTCCAATGAGATTTGCGAGCTCTCGGGTGTCATTTGGAAATGACATATGCTACAAGAAAAGAACGCTATGTTCAGACGTTTTTCTTGTGCTGTTTAAGTTTTAGGAATTTGAGTTGAAAAGAAATTCAGAGACTTTTGAGATCTTATGACTCCCGGGGACTCTTAAAAGGTGAAGTTTTTCTTTTTCTTTTTTCCTCCCCCCCCCCCCCCCCCCCCCCCCCGCTAATATGATCAAGTACTTGGTCACAGCATTGAAAATTAACTAATACAACTAATATTCACCCACTCGCATTTTCTCATGTGCCGATTTCTCTTTTCTTCTGCATAGGCCATACATGTGTCTATGTATTATTGGCAGGTAGATGTCACAAAACAGCTTAAACTAAAGGAAACTTAGGGTAAAGAATTGCTTGCCTCTGATTCAAGTGACTGAATACTATGGAAAATTCGGCATATTACCTTAGAGGTGAGGGGAAACTGAGGCTCGAGTTCAGCTGCCTTGATAAAGGTATGTTTGTGACACAGTGGGTAGTAGAGAAGTCACTAGTTTGCTGGTCTGTAGTGACCAAGCAACTGAAACGCAGCAACTAAGTTCTACCAAAGGATGGTAACATGCCCAAACTGTGACACTAATGACAGGTTCATAGTCTGTGTTGCATGTGCAAGTCTGTGGGAATCTAGAGTAGCATTCCTTTGAGTACTGTTGCTAGAAAAAAAAATAGGAAATACAGTGTAAATATTGATTCAAATACTATATAGGCTACACTTATAGAAGTGCTTACACCAATATTATTGTTTATTTGAAATTCTCATCTAACCAGAAGCTTTGTTTTATTCTCCTCCATCTGGCAGTCTTGGTCTGGGGTGCAAGCAGAGCACAGGTGAGCCATGACTGGTACCCAGCAAGTAAAGAAGCCAAGAAAATAGGAGCTCTAGTCACAGAAGGAGACTCCAAACCTATGGTATCAATGTGGAAAGGGTCCTGGGAAGCTTTTCCACCAGGCAGGGGTTCAAGGTTTCTCCCTCAGTCTGTCTCTAAGTGAGTGTGTGTGTGTGTGTGTGTGTGTGTGTGTGTGTGTGTGTGTGTGTGTGTGTGTGTGTGTCTGTGTGCACATGCGCAGGCGCATCCTCACACCCACACCACTGTGAACTAGCTGGATGTAGCAGGAGGACCCTCCCCTCTGCACGGTTCTCGCTGCACCTCTATTCAGAAAGCTAAAGCTGTGCTCACTGTTTGCACAGGACACTCACGAGAATTGCTTCCATTATTCTGGAATACACATCGAAGGGCAGATTTGAACTAGAAATCATAAGTTAATAACCACCAAGTGAAGCTTTTTTCTTTCCCCACCACTCACAGAAATATTTTTATTTACCTATCCTGTGATATGAGATACAATGGATATAATTAATGCATTATTCATACATATTTTCTGCAGGAGAAAATGACACACTATCTTTGGTATTTGTACAGGGTTGTGGAATCTGGTCCTTTCTTTACCTAATCCCCCCACAATTTTTATTCTATAAGCATTTGGAGGGAAAATTTCTAAAAATAAATTTAGGGGATTCTCCTGAGCTATACCATGCATGTTCTGTCCCTCACTTGATTGGTGATAACAATTCTGCAGTGTTCTGGCCTCCTTCTTATTTTTATCTGGGATATCACAGCTGTCAACTTTCAGTTGATTGTAAGTCAAATTCTTTCGCCATGGTTTTCAGCCTAAAGGATGATTTGCAACCAGGGCCACATTCTACTAATGGAAGAACTGAAAAAAAAGAGGGATTCAAAGTTGGAAAAAATGGCCACCAGAACCTATGACTAAGTTAGTTTACTCTGATATTTGCCCTCCTACCAATATTGAGCCTGTATTTTAGAAGCAGTGATGCTCACTGTCTTATAGAAAATAGTTTATGAAAACTCTGTATTCATAAATTGTATTTTGTTGAAGAGTAAAATATTTCCCATGGTGTAACTCTCCCTTTATATCACTTGGTAATATTTAAATTTGATTGACATAAAGCAGCAGGCTTATAGGTTAGTTTGGGGGAAATATATTTCCCCAAAGCAAAGGTAGTTCCTTCTGGAGACTGGGAGATAGCGGCTTACATCTTGACTAAACACTTTTATTTTAAAACAAAAGAAAAAGTCCAATAAAATATTAGAGCAAATGGGGAACTTGTGAAGACAAACATGGAATTTGGTCACTTTGTGGATTCTATGAGCTGCTGATTTACATCAGATCCTTCTGGAGCACTTCTTACAACTCACCTGTTTTAAGTAATGAAGCTCCCTTGATAGTTATATTTAATCCAACACCTCTAACATATGATTATTGCAACATGGAATCAATATGAAAATAATATATCATTTATGCTTGCTTTTATTCAAAGTCTTTGTGATCACACATCTTGTAACCATACATCACACATGGCGTGGCTTATGTACCACAAGAATTCATTTCTAAGAACAGCAGAAGCAGAGAAGTCCAAGACTAAGGCACTAGCAGATTTGGTGTCTATCAGGAAGCTACCTCCTGGCTCATAGATGCCATGAGTGTCCATGCAGGGTGACAGGACATTATCTCATAAGGACACAATTCTATTTGCTCAAAATGGTTCAAGTTCTTTCTTCCTTGTCAATGGTTGTTTCCTGAAAAAAATGCCTCCCATTTTTTACATTGAGAGTCAAGAGGGAACTGGACAAAAGGATCACAGTTTATAGTGTACATCTGTGACAGGGAGCTCTAGGCCGGAACAGCTCTGCACTGAAAGGAAGCCAGACACCAACAGCTTTGAAAAGAGTAGGGAGTGTGACAAGACCTTGGCTTTTGGATTCCTGCTTGGCCTGGATTTAAGGTGTCTTCCTTTTCTTTCATAACACAAACTCACATGTTCTCCTTCTCTTCCATGCAGTCTCCTCTCCTCTCCTTCTCCACCCCCACCCCACCCCCATATTCTTGGTTCTCATTTCCTTTCATGTCTTGGGAATGTTTCCAACTTCAAAGTTCTGAGTTTCTCAGGCTGAATGAAGAGTTGGGAGCTTCCTGGTTACACACTCAGCTTTTCGCTGGGTGTGGTGAATCGACATTAACCATGAAGGATTTAATTTTAGAACTTCAGAATTTCTTTTGGTTGTATATGGTTAATTTGCCACGTGACAATAAAGTATGTGCTTTGACATCTCAGTAGCTTTTGAAGGAGGTGTATCTACATGTGGTTCTTCAACAGAAATTGACTATGTGCCTCCAAATGTGGCTGAATCAGAGCTCTCATTTCCCTCCTGAGACTTACACTCTAATAAGGAAGACAGTGCTCAACAAATAATGACATGACTCTTAAGGATGGTTACAGAAAACAATTGCATGTGGATTCACATGTCTGAGGCCTTCGTGCGTGCACCTGCCTCACACTCTTAACACAGAGATCTCATGATAGTCATCTAAAAAGTCTTCTCTTATTGAATCCCCATTTTTGGAGAGCAAACTAAGGCACAGGTAGTTAGGTGAACTGCTCAGAGACTCTCAGCTGCTCAGTGGTAGAGGCTCAAATGAAGAATTCTGACATGTGGGCCCTTCCTCGAGTCTAGCACGAGCTAGAGATGTCTTCCGTGTTTATTATTTTCTTCCAAATCTACCTTCTCACCTCCCTCTCCCATCTTGTACTCTTCCTTCCCATCCAATCCTTTCATCAGGTTTATTGGTAGAACTGAAAATATATATATAAACAGTAGATGAGTTCAGGTATGTCCAGTGCTGGCTCATCTAAGGAGGTGCCTATGGCATGCCCTGCCACCAAGACTCAGGGAGACCTCAGTAGGCCAGTATTCCCAGGAGGCACATCTTGAGTGGTAGATCAGACTCCCGAACCCATTCCCTGAGTCCTTGTTTTCTGCCCCACTCTCTGTCTCCCCAGCAACTGGCTTTAGCTTCAGCTCCTCCGTCTCCACAGTGACTTGGTTCTCACTGACATCTGGGACTGCCTCTTCACGTTGTCTTCACCTCACATGGGATTTAATTTTTACCCATGGCTACTTCACAGAGCATGTCAATATCCCTGTCTTTTCCCCATCATACATATATATGACATATATGTGTGTGTGTACATATATATGTGTATGTGTATATAGATATATATACATATAAGATCAATAGGGACTCAGAGCTAATGGGTGCTGGGTAAGTTAGTAAGAAGACTGGGAACAAAGCCACCAAGAATTCAGGGCCCTTGGAGCTGTCCAAAGCTGTCAGTAGGAAGCCTCATGCACTGAATCCAAGGCTGACTGAAAGGAACACTGGGAAGAAAACCTTCTTACTTCCCTTTCAGTGAGTTCCGTGAAAAGGTGGTAAAGAAAGGAATTCCTATCTCCTTTGCAATGGAACACAACATTCTTGAAAGAAGAAGAATGTTGAAACTATTGGTTCTCAAAGGAAGGAACAATGGAAATGTCAACATTTGGGAGTTTTATTTAAGTCGTGTTAGTAAGTACTGTCTAACTGTCTGATGTTTCCTTTTGTTATGAATTTTGGCTTGGAATGGAACCAGCTTTGAAGTTTAATTTAACCATACTTCCCACATACGAAGGGTTGTTCTCCTATCTTACTTCCTTCACAGTGCTGGAGCCTTCGCTGCTTATTAGGTCTATTCTGATCTTAATGGAGGTCACAAATAATTGCCTACAGCCATAGACAGAGATGAGATGCTCACATTCATTCAATCATCAAATTTGTCTGACATTTCTTTTCATGTCTTTTGGGCTCCTAAAACATGGCCATCAATTGCGCTATCTCTTCGAGTTAAAGAGTAAAGCCCAGATATTGAAAGCGTACCATGTTCTCCTTCCTTCCATCCCTCTGCTCCTCATCCCTCCCCCTTATTCTCTCTTACCTTCTTTTGACCTTTTGAGGATGTTGAATCTCTTTTAATAAGTTCCAAGCATCACCACTTGTAAGAATAAAGTCTCTATAGTTATTAGAAAAGATGGTCGTGTGATTCTGGTCATGAAGCGAGCAGAATCCTTACTTGGCAGTCGAGACCTTGGGTTTGGGCTGTGGGTGCAGCTCAGTGCCCAGTGCTTGCTGACCCCATTCAAGGCAGTGGATTGGACCCCAGGTACTGCAAAAGAGAGAAGAGGAGAGTAGAGGATGGGGGAATTTGTCACTGTGGCATCAGGCAAGTCATCTCTTTCCCCTGAAAACCATTCTCCTGTGCTTGTCTTAGATATAAAACTGGGGAATGAGCTAATTCTCTCATCCGAGTTCTAACCAGGCTTGACCCTGTTTAGTTCCTAAGATCAGACCAGGCATGCTCAGGGTGGCAAGGCTGTACATAACAATGAGCTAATTCTCCATGACTCTTTGACGTCTTTTTTATTGTAAAGCACCATGTGAACATAGCAATTTTAGTAAGACAGTCATGACTGTTTGTGTCTAGTAACCAAGCTTAAGTGGCATTGAATATGCACCTAAATATTAAAATCTAATGAGTTTCCCTTCTGGTAAATATAATGACAATACATGTATTACAGTTCTGACCACTGTTGTCCCCAATAAAATTAAATTCATCTACCCCAAATTACACAGTTATAAAAATCTTTCCATTTGTAAACAGTACTTAAAATTTTTATTAGTTCCTGGAAGAATCTGTGTTTTGGTTAGAAGAACAAAATATTTTTCATTTACTTCAGTCTTTGTTACAAGCACAGAATTATTTGCCCTCAGTTTCCTAGTTTTTGTTGTTACAGTTAAAAAGCATATTAAATAATTCTTGCAAGTTGTTATTGTGGTTTGTTCGATTCACTCCAACAGCTTTTGGAATCTCCCTTGGCAGGTTATGATGTGTAGGGTCTGTTTTATTTTCTTATCAGCTGTGGGTGGGCTTTTCAATTTAAAATGTTTCATTTTTCAATTCTTTATTTTATAGTTTTTTTTTTAAAAAAGAGATTTTGCTTTATTTTATAGTTTCATCCACTCTGACTTTGGTTCTCTTTAGAACTACCATGATTGGATTATGGACATAGCAAATGGTGACTTCTCTGGTTACTTTGGCTAAAAGTCTGTTCAGAAGCAATTTGAAGAAGTAGAGATTTATTGGGGCTGATAGTCCCAGGAAGCACAGTCTATGATGGCAGGGAAGCACAGGCATTGGAACAGGTGGCCATCTTGTCACATTACATCAGTAATCAGTAATATGGTCCTACAGGAGACATTTCACATGCAAATCACACCAAACATCCAAATTTCCTACTTTGGAGGAAGTTTCTTTTTCTTTTCTGAGACTTTCATTGAGATTTTAGTTGGCCCAGATACTCTGTCATACACTGACTTTTAAATCATAGTTCCAATCTCTTGATGTCCCATGTTGTAAATTATTTTATCATTAGAACATTTGGATCCTTCCTTGTTTCCAGCACTGTCAATTGAAGAGTTGATTCAGTTGAATTTTTAAAATTTTAAATCGTGAGCACACTTTGAATCCCAGCACTCAGGAGGCAATGGCACGTAGATCTCTGTGAGTTTGAGGCCAGCCAAGAGCCACATGGTGAGACCCTATCTCAAAAAGAAAAACAAGAGCAAAAGCAAAAAAACATTCCAATCATATCACTACGTTAGCTTTTGGTTGTTGTGAAAGAACACCTGGAATTCCTAACTGAGAAGAAAGAAAGGTTTATTTAGGCTTTCAGTTTCATAGGTTTAAATCCAGAGTCTTAGTCTCTTGTTTGTTCTGAAGCCTGTGGTGGTGAACGCAGGCTAGAGCTAAGCTTCTCATCTCATGGTGTCCAGGAGGCAAGGAGAGGAAGGGCTTCTACAATCCCCTTCAAGTGCACAGCACAAAGGCCTAATTTCCTTCCATAGGTCTCACTTCTTGGAGGTTCCATCAGCTCCTAGTAGCACCACAGGGTGGTAGCCAGTTTTTACCATGAGATCCTGGGAGAATGTTCAAAGTGCCTTATTCTTAGATTATACTTCATTATTTTTAAATGCTCTTATCAATGTCCCAGTGAATGCTTATTTCTTCCATTCAATCTGACCAAGGTAGCCACGTGACTTTGCTACTTGGTGAGCCTCTAAACTGTTGAAGTGTCATGTGTAATCTAAGCACAAGAATCTCTCTCAGAATCTTGGAACAGAGGCTGTAGAAGCTGGTCACTGGTTAGCAAATGGCAAGATAAATAAAACCATGTGGGAATCAGAAGCAATCCTTATTCCCTCTCCCCAGCTCGGCAGTTGAAAAGATAGCTATGCGCTTTAAGGAAGGGTAGAGTAGATGTCATAAGTCGGGGTTCTAGCTAACAGACTTTATCATTGTCTGATTGAATGGTGAGCCACTGTAATAAAGGTTTTTGCTGATCTGTTTTGAGTTTAGAACTTTGTGTGTTTAAGAATAATTAAAGGATATCATTAAGAAAATTTAAATTTCAGATCAGAGTAAATTGTTCTTTTTAAGCATAATTTTTACTTTTAAGCCAATGGTTTATAAAATCACCCATTCCTATAGGTGACATTGGTAATGGAGTATTAAATAATAAAGCATGGCTTTATGCAGAGAAGAATATTCAGGAAAACACGTAGGAAGGAAGAGACAGCTCCTAAAAATTACCCTTGTAATCTAAACTAGAAAACTAAAGACAGACTTTCATGAGGCACTTAAAAAATTCCTCATCATGATTTCAGGATATTTCAAGAGATGTTGGAACTGTGATGAGCTCTTAAGTTTCACTGTATGTGTTTATACATGTATGTGTGTACATATATGTATGACTGTGTTCATATACATGTGTGAATGTGTATATATGTGTGTGGATATGTGCACATATGTGATACATATATGTATGAGTATGCACATACATGTGTGAGTGTGTGTGTATACTTGTGTATGTACATATATGTGTGTGTTTGTATACATGAGTGTGTGTGTGTATGACATATGTACCATGGTTTGAGTGTGAAGGCCAGAGATCAACCTTGGATGTTGAGGTTCACCCTTCACTGTGTTTAAAACAAGGTCTCCTGTTAGCCTCTATATGTCAGGTGGGCTGACCCACGGCCTCCAGGGAGTCTGCTGTCTCTATGTCCCGTCTTACCACGGGAGTACTGGGATTGTAGATGTGAGATACAGGGTTTGGCTTTGGTTGGGTCCTGGGACTGTAGACTCAGGCTGTTCGGCTTGTGTGATGAATATTTTAACCAATATTTTAACCACTGAGCCATCTCCGTTGACCAGGATTCACTCTTTCCACAACTGGACTGTTAACTGATACTTTTAACGTTTTCTTCCTCTCCCTTACTGAATGGTTGGAAAGCAGAGATGTGTGATTATGGGGCTACTTACTCTTCAGTGTTCCCCTTTAGCTTTCAAGTCTATGAATTCTAAACGCTGTGAAATAAGTGATTAAGCTGTACTGGGTAACAAAAATGAAGCTTATAGGAACAGGCCGACTGTGACCCTCTTCTGAAGGGAAGATGGATTAATAAGACAGATTCTGCCACAGACCCGACTCTCTGGAAACATCTGAAAGCCTTTCCAGAAATCTATAATGACTGATGTGACTCTCGTTGATAGATGTGTGAGTCTCACTGGTAACTGGTTCAAAAGCTAGTGACAAATGTTTTTTGTAATGCTATTTTGGACCCATATATACGTGAGAAAATATACTTTAGAAACAGGAGCATGAAGGACAGAGTATTTTGAATATGATTGTGGGAACAGCAGGGATACAGGTTCAGGCACACACACACACACACACACACACACACACACACACACACACACACACACGCCTGTGATAGAGGATTTCTCGTCCTTGGGACTGACGCTGAGGGTTGGGTGACTCTTGTTCTGGGGGTTAGTCTGTGCTTTGTGGAATATAGCAATGGCCATACCTTCTTCCTACTGAATGCTAGTAGTATTCTCCTGGCAGTTATTATAAACCAGGAAATGTCCCCAGGCATTGCAATGAGTCTGCCAGAGATGTTTAATAAAAGAGAAATGATATTATTGTATATTGCTTGATCTCCACATCCAATTCTGTTGGCTTTTGTATGAGTACCTCTGGCCCTGGACAGAACTGTGAATCAGTCACTGTACTTCACAGGCTCACCTTCTCATGGGTGTCCCTAGTGGAGTGATGGGGAGCCTCCTTTCTGCTCTCTCAGAATGGACCACATCCTGGCCATTGTAAAAAGTACACTGCCCTGCTCTGTGAAAAATTTGCATGTTGAAATTCTGACACTGAAGGTGCTGATTTTAGATGACAGCACTTTTAGGAAGTTACGAGATCATGAACATGAAGCCCTCTTGAGTAAGATTAGTGACCCCCAGATGGAGTTGTACATGCCTTTAGTCTCTGCACACGGGAAGCTGAGGCAGGATTGTGAGTATGAGGCCAGCATGGGCTACCTACTGAGACCTTGTCAAACAAGACAGAGACAGAGAGAGAGACCTGAGAGCAGCTCCCTGCCCCTCCCACAATGTAAGGATGAAGTAAGGACATCTGTGACAGAAACAGACCCTCTCTATCATACAGAAACTGATAGTGAATGGACTGATGGTGACTGTTGAACCATTCAGCCTCTGGAACTGTAAAAAAGAAACCCCAGGTTTACAACTGTCTGGTTTATAGTGCTTTGTAGAGGTAGCCCGCATTAACTGAGAACACTCTAGCAAGCCTGAATTGAATCAGCCAACTTATACCTTTTATCTTGGCTTTGACTTACAACAGAGTTCTGATATGTATTATTCAGGAAACTTTTGCCAAAGAAAAGCCACTGTTTCTATGTAACAATCATTTTAGGAATCTTTAAGTATCTATGGAGGCAGTAGCCAAAGGTTCACCTAGGACTCATGGGCTCCAAATGCAAACTATTTAGGCTAAATTGCAAGGCGAAGGATCTGCAAGTAACAAAGTATAGAAATGTTTAAGCAGCATGGACTAGAAAATTCCAAGGGGAAGTTCTCCATGGACCCTGGGAATTCAGGTGGCTCAGTGATCTGGGGCTGGAGCGGACCTAACAAGAACAGATGGGAAACTCTGAAACTAATAAACAGCACACAGAAGATAACAACTGCTCCTTGGCCAAGATTTTTAACACTGTATGAGGGGCAGGCAATATCTCAGAATGTTCCAATTGTTTCTAGACAGGATATGGAGGATTTGACTGGAGCCAGGTGCTACAGGTAAAATCTGGGCCAAGCCCCAAAGGCACCTTCATTTTCTTATAAAACAAGGGAATGTTCTTTCTTCAGTGCTGGTCTTTTTATTGCTGTCAAAAAATATATATATGGCCAGTTAAAGTTGAATCACATCCCCTAAAAGATACACTGGAGACTTTATCCTCCATGCTACAGAATGTCACCTTTGCTGAGAATAATATCATTGCAGATATAAGTAGTTAAAATAACGACATGTCTATGGTAGGATTGGTCCTTCATCATATATGACTGGTGTCCTGATAAGAAAAGAAACCCAGTGAAAAGATAGCATGTTTCAGGCAGGCAGAATGAAGTGCTGTAACCACAAGCCAAGAGCACCTGGAAGCCAGGCAGAAGGAAGAAAGATTCCGACAGGTTTCGGAAAGAAGCATGGCCCTCCTCATTCCCGTGAGTTTGAACTTGTCTTAGGCAGTTTGACATGGTTTGGTTTAGTCTGGTCCGATCTAGTCTGGTCTATTCTGGTCTGGTCTGGCTTGGTTTGGTTTGGCAACGCTGAGACCTGAGCAGCCCAGGGGTCATGCAGCCCAAGCAAATATCCCACTATTACACTCACCTCCGGCCCAAGGCTGGACTGCTGACTCCCAGGACTGAGACATTAAGTCTCTACTGTTTTTAGCCACTCTGACACTGTAGCTCTGTGGAAACCAAGACCATCTTTCAGGAGTCGCTCACCTGAGTAGATGGAGTAGAAGCTGTGCCTCTGAGCCCTATGTCCCCTCCATGCAGACTCACGGGTGCCATGGATGATGACCTCCTGTGCTGATATTCAAATTCTACCGTACCTGGTAGCTCCTCCCCTGGGATCTGTCACTCTTCCTCAACTGGTCTTAGGCCAGGATAACTAAAAGCTAAGGACCACATGGACTTTGCTTCCAGAGTGGAAAACAAAGAAAGAACTAAGCTGTTCTGCTCTCAGGGGAATCTGTCAGGGTCCTCCTGTCCCCACAGGTCCTTCTTTTCATCCTTACCTCACAGAGCCAGGAGGCATAGCTTGTGTTTTCCCTAGTGAGAGGTCGAGTTCATGGTGTAAATCACCCTCTCTCTTGTCAAAGATCCCGGCAGTGTCCTTATGTGTGCCATGTTATGAATTCCCGGTAAATCGTGATCCTGACAAGGAAACATGTCGGTGAGATATGTCCTCCTCATTAATACTGAGGATCTGAAGGCACAACAGCTTAGTTCATTAAATACATCCATGTACGTCTGCTCTTTTAAGAGAATTGACTTTAATACACTTAACAGGCCTTGTGTCAGAATGAACTAATGTTGTCAATGCAATGCCATTGGGATGGTGATGCTTCAAGACATGACAGTGGATTATACCACATTCGGATTAAATCATCACATTCAGCTCTTGGGGTGATTTTTTTGTGTGTGGGTTTTTTTTTTTTTTTTGGTTTTTATGACCCTCTTAGTGACAGTTTACTGCTCCAGGTTCCATCTCATTAAGACCTGGATAATCATGGTTTGAATTAAGAACTATTAAATAAAAGAGCCAGAAGAGGCTAAATCTAAATTGCACTATGAATACAGTAAGTGGAGAAGGAAAGACGATGGAAAGAGGAAAAGAATGAAATTAGGTATGGGAACCTAAGCCAGGTGTCTTCCTACCTAGACAGGTGCAATGGTGAGTGAGGCATTCTTTTAAAAATTACAAATCGTTTTACCATTATCCCAAAACAGTAAGAAGGGAGCGTGTACTACTCCTTCCTCACCGTCCAGATAGCCAGAGGGTTTTCATGCTGATCTGGGTGACCTGAGAAGCCACAGTCTTATCACAATATACAGAGCCTCCTGTGCGTAGACATGGGCAAATCCTTTTTCTTCTTTTAGGGTGAGGAACAAAGTAGCATCATGAGAGCCTTCACCACCCCAGCCTTATGCAAATACCTCCACTGTGGTCAGTACAACCCTGGGTATTGGTGCTTATAGATGCCTGATTGCCAGTGGGTGCGTGGTCTGGGAGCGGAGGCTGACTGGTGTCTGCTTGCCCTCCTAGGAGCCGAGGTGACATACATGAACATGACCGCCTACAACAAAGGCCGGCTGCAGTCGTCCTTCTGGATTGTGGACAAACAACATGTGTACATCGGCAGTGCGGGTTTGGACTGGAGATCCCTTGGCCAGGTAATCTTCCCACCATATCTAAACTCAACAGCTGTGGCTGTCAAAATGTCTGCCTCCAAAGAGTACTCAGACACCTATGGCATTTGTTTGTTTTGTTTGTTTTTAATTTGGGATGCCAAGGACTGAATTCAGCCTACTCTCTACCATTGAGACACATTCCCAAATCCAGTGTTTCTTATGTTTAATTGTATGGTTTTAAGAGGTTTAATGTGATAAGACAAACCTTTGCTCTGGAGAATCGTTTTATCAGATAAACAACATAACTGCCATTGGGTCAATGCCTTAGGAACTCAGATTCTACTGTCGTCATCTTCAGAACAATTACATGTAGGTTGTAGTACCCAGATGTGAGTCTTAAGGATGATACCACACCATCAGTGAGACAGGGAAACATGTCAGCTCAACATAGAACAGTGTGATTTAGGACAAAAAGCATGTGAAGTATTCCTGTAGACAGTCTTAAGAGGGAAATATTATCATCTTACTCTTCACAGTTAATTAATGTCAAATATCTTGAAAATCAATTTAGATACTTCTGTAATTTTCATATATTTGTGCTTGCCAGAGCTGATCCATAGAAGATTGTAAAACTATTGTGTTTCCACTTGTCTGTAGGAATGGAAAGCTCCTAGTCACTGGGTGCCTAGGGCACCTGGCACTCATACTACAGAGCCCACACATGCCCATCCTAGCTGGGTTTTAAGTTAGTGGCACTAAGGGAAAACAGCACCAAGGTGCTAGTAATTCTCTGTGACCCATGGAAAAAGTTGGCACCATGTGGAATAACTAGAAATGGGAGCTCATATTAGTATGGCCTGCTTTGCATATGGAACCACTTGCCTCTCTGAGTCATTCTTTCCTTTGCCTTCTTAAACTACTGCCTTTCCTCCTCACTCTCTGTTTCTCATACTATATGGTGAGGCAGAAAAGCAGCATGCTCAGGTATAGAACAGGCAGGCATGCTCAGGTATAGAACAGGCAGGCATGCTCAGGTATAGAACAGGCAGGCATGCTCAGGTATAGAACAGGCAGGCATGCTCAGGTATAGAACAGGCAGGCATGCTCAGGTATAGAACAGGCAAGCATGCTCAGGTATAGAACAGGCAGGCATGCTCAGGTATAGAATAGGCAAGCATGCTCAGGTATAGAACAGGTAGGCATGCTCAGGTATAGAACAGATAAGCACACTTAGGTATAGAACAGATAAGCACACTTAGGTATAGGACAGATAAGCACAATTAGGTATAGAACAGATAAGCACAATTAGGTATAGAACAGATAAGCACAATTAGGTATAAAGCAGGCAAGCATGCTCAGGTATAGAGCAGAAAGGCATGCTCAGGTTCAGAACAGGCAGACATGCTCAGGTAGAGAACAGGCAAGCATGCTCAGGTTTAAAAGAAATAAGCACTATGCAAACAGCATATCAGCAAACCAATTGTTTTCCTCAGCACTGAAGAGATGGTATATATCCAAAAGAAAACTTAGCAGTGTGTTATTGTCACCTTAAGGAATAAGAAAGAACTTCCTCTTGGAATAGTATGACCAAGAGCAAACCCAAGCTGGAATTCTCCACTTCTCTTCCTGTGCCGTTCATCTGTCTGAAGCCTGTGGTTACTAGCCTCTCTGTAGTTCGTTGTGTGTCTGACCTGTTCCTGTTGCCCATCTACTGTGCCTGTGTGCTGTACTACTGTGTCTGCTCTGTGTATCTGTGTACCTGTCTGTATGTCTGTCTGTTGTGTCTATCTGTGTTGCCTGCCCCTCACAAAGGGCTTTGCTCTGTATTTGTTGAACAGCACAGAAAACAGATGGGAAAGGAATGAGAAATCCTTTACAGAAATCTTTAACAGAGTTTTAGAAGGAAAGAAATTACTTTACTGACCCAGAATAGCTATTATCTGTCTACATCTGCATATTGCTTCTGGCATTTATGGTGGATATTTGTTTTGTTTAAGGTCACTTTCAACCTGTTGGCTGTTTTCAGCAAATGATTACTATTACTATAACGCATGCAGACACACACACATTATTCTGGGTTGGGACATGGAAGAGCCTACAACTGAAGATTAATATGCATTTAGCATAGGCTGTAAAATCTGATTGCATGGGAAATCCAAGGCATAGTGAGGCTGATTACATTGTTTTGTTAAAGGCAGGTTAGACTTACATAAGCTGAATACACACTAGAATAGCAGTTTGCGTGCCAGTCTTAGGTGATCTCGAGGCAAACATGGCTGCAAACCTGGCAAAAGATCACTCTCCTCCAAGGCAAGAGGTGTTTCCACAGCTCAGCTCTATTACAACCAAGATTTTTTTTCTAGTTTCAGTTTTAGAAGACAGGTAGAGTCAGTAATCCAGGTTGGACTATTGTTGCTAATAGGACAGTCTCACACCCCAGCTATGGATGGGAACTCTAAGAACTCCCTGGAGAGGAAGACACCACCAAAGAAAACATTGCTTATTTTATATCTATTCAGGAAATTAAAAAGTGCTGTCTAAAGAATTGAAAATTGTTCTGGGGAGGTTAAAGCAGGAGGATGTGTGTGCTGGTGGGAAATATTTAAACCATTTGATGTTCCCCGTATGGGCTTTCTTATGGAAATATGTGTTCCTCTGCTGGTTGTAAATTTACTAGCAAGTTAAGCGCCTTGTAGATCAGAGATGTGGGCCAAGGCAAGAGCAGGTTTCCAAAAGGCTACCACTTACATGCCAGATACTGTGCTGGTAAATGTTTTTAAAGATCTTATTTTTATTTTTAATTTTGTGTGTATGTATGTATGTATGTATGTATGTCAGTGTGTGTGTGTGTGTGTGTGTGTGTGTGTGTGTGTGTGTGTAGGTGTCCAGATGAGTGCAGGTGTCCTAAGTCCAGGGACATTGTATCCTCCAGAACTAGAATAACAGACAGTTGTGAGCTGCCAGATGGCAGTACTGGGAACCACACTTGGGTCCTCTATAAAAGCACTGTGTGGCCTTAACCACTGAGTTGTCTCTAGTCTCTGTGATTCCTTCTTCATTTGTCATAACAATCTAATGGTAGATATTACCTCTATTTTCCTTTTATGGTAATCTCAGAAAAAATAAAACATAAAGATCCTGTTCCTGCCCTTTCCTCATTCAAAATAATAAAATACACTCTAACCTGGTTAGGGTCGCCTCTCACAGTCTTAGATTAAGAGTTACATCACGTGGTACAAATCCACATGGTTCATTTCATTCTTAGTGATTTGGAGCATTCATATCAATCAACTCAAAGTCACACTTTTTTTTTTTTAAATCTTGTGGCTTCTAAACAAAACTCTGAAACTAAAGCAAATTTTGTTCCTATGCTCTTAGCCATTGTCCCCATGTTCCACCTGGAGCAAACTGCACTCTCGATAGAGGTATAGAGGAGACACCATCTAGAAAAGAGGAGGAGTTTAAGATTCTGTCACGTGAACATTTACTCTCCATGGAGTTTCCCTGCATCAACTGCCACTCACCCAGGACTTCTCTCTCATTTGTGTCTAGTCCCTCCTCCTCTTCTCCACACCTGAGCACAAATACTGCCTCCTGCCCCAGCCATCTTTCCCACATCACTCTCAGTTTGGGTGCCATGTTACTGTATGTGAGGAGGCCCAGTCATAAACCACCAAAATGGCTGGTTCATGGTTGGGGGAAGGTTCTTGTTGTGGATAAGAGGAAGAAAGTATCTAAAGGCATTTGGAAGAGTCCAGAGCAGAGAGCAAAAGAAGAGGACTGAACATGGCCAAGGTTATCTGTGCGAGAAGGGAGGGTAACGGGAGAGAATAGTGGAGACAGCAAGAAAAGAAAATGGTGAAAGTAGCAGGGGTAGGGGTAAAAGTCTTGCCTATAGAGAAAGCAGGAGCTAAGGTGTGACGGGCCAGAAGGCTCCTGTGGAGGCTTTGAAATGTATAACTGGTATTGCAAACAGGAACTGAGGGAACTGGGAGGCAGGCGTGGACTTTGATATACTGGTAGATGCCACAGGCATATGTCAGGGGAAAGCCATGTGTGCCTTCTTAGCCGAGGCAATTAGGAAATGATGCCTTTTGGCAAAGAGGAACCTGCTTCATGAGTTCCCGAGGAACCTTGGCTTTTATCTAACAGCCAGAAATCCTTCTATAGCCCAACTTGAATTGAACCTAGACTGTCATTTCTGGTCCTAAAACCTAACAGTGACTCCACACTATGTCATCTTCAATGAGTGTTCCTCTCAACCATAACACATCTTCCAAGAGTCAAGTTCAGCCGATGCCATCAGCTTTACATTTTGTGAAGTCTTCCAGTGAAATCCGTGATTATTGCTCGTAATGATCATCTTAAATCTATGCCAAGTCAAGGAAATAAAAGAGATGGTCTTCAACTTTCATGCACTATGAGCTTTGTCTGGCTTCTGTCTAAGCATGTGAAGGACAAAACTTCTTCCATTTTCACTGTTCTCTTCTTTGTAAAGAATTCTGCCATCACTTCATTCCACAAAGGAAGAGAGGCTATAGGTCAGCTTGAGGTCATGTGACCTTCCGGGAAATGGTGAAGCTAAAATTCAAGCCTATGCCCTTTAAAACTAAACTTTTTGCTTTTTTTAAAAAATTTTTTTATTTTTATTTTGCAATACAATTCAGTTCTACATATCAGCCACGGATTCCCTTGTTCTCCCCCCTCCCGCCCCCCTCACCTTCCCCCCAACCCATCCCCCATTCCCACCTCCTCCAGGGCAAAGCCTCCCCCGCAGACTGAGATCAACCTGGTAGACTCAGTCCAGGTAGGTCCAGTCCCCTCTTCCCAGGCTGAGCCAAGCAATCCTGCATAGGCCCCAGGTTTCAAACAACCAACTCATGCAATGAGCACAGGACCCAGTCCCACTGCCTGGATGCCTCCCAAACAGATCAAGCCAATCAACTGTCTCACCCATTCAGAGGGCCTGATCCAGTTGGGGACCCCTCAGCCATTGGTTCATAGTTCATGTGTTTCCATTCGTTTGGCTATTTGTCCCTGTGCTTTATCCAACCTTGGTCTCAACAATTCTCACTCATATAAACCCTCCTCATTCTCGCTAATTGGACTCCCAGAGATCCACCCGGGGCCTAGCCATGGATCTCTGCATCCAGATCCCTCAGTAGTTGGATGAGGTTTCTAGCACGACAATTAGGGTGTTTGGCCATCCCATCACCAGAGTAGGTCAGTTCGGGCTGTATCTCGACCATTGCCAGCAGTCTGTTGTGGGGGTATCTTTGTGGATTTCTGTGGGCCTCTCTAGCACTTTGCTTCTTCCTATTCTCATGTGGTCTTCATTTACCATGGTCTCCTATTCCTTATTCTCCCTCTCTGTTGTTGATTCAGCTGGGATCTCCTGCTCCCCCAAGCTCTCTTTCCCTCGACCCTCGCCCTTCATTACCCCCACTCATGTCCAGGCTGTTCATGTAGATCTCATTCCATTTCTCTGTCATTGGGCGATCCCCATGTCTTTCTTGGGCTTCTGTTTTCCAGGTAGCCCCCCTGGTGATGTTTTGACCTTGTTTTATTTGACCTTGCCCGCCACTCATTTTTAAAAATCAGCTACACTTAGCAAAAAATCATGTTTACATTACTTCGTTGGGGTGAGAAAAGTCAACAACACAATTTTGTCAGAAGTCCTGTTCCCTTCCATCCAACAGCAAGCCCTTGGTGATGTGGGAGCCGTGAGATATCCTCTAACTGTTACTCACACCTGAAGCTCTGCAAACTCCCTCCATCTCTGGATTGGATTTCAAAGACCAGGAGGCCCTGTGTGTGTGCACATTTGCTTCTGTATTCCTCAGCTCCTGCTGTTCCTTCAAGGACTCCCTTAGAATTCCTGCCCACATGGAGTCCTGTGGGAAGAAAGAGAACACCCCTCCATACTTCCGACTTTGTGAGCACCTCAAAACCCCAGGAAGGAAAGGAAAACTGCAGCAGGAACAAAGGGAACAGAAGGCCAGCCAGTGAGAGAGGCTGAAAGGGATGTTCACAGCAGTCTCCAAACGTTCTGGAGGCGGGAAGCTGAAATGGGAGAAGCTGGGGTGGGGGGGTGGGGGGGGGGGTGTTTACGAAAATCAGGCTTTTGGAAAAAGTTGCATTTATAATCTTTGAACCATCTTTCTTAGCTTGGAGTTGAAAGGTGGGATTCAATAGGTCCATTGACATCAAGAACCTGGCAAGTCTGGAAAGGAGAGAGATTTAAATAGTGTTCTTTAATGGAATGGCAACAAACAAGAATAGGCCTATTTAAACCCTGAGCATGCACGCATTTTTTTCTTAGCTACTTTTTTTGTGGAAGGAATTAAAAGGTACATGTGAAGATAAGTCAGCTCGTGGGCAGGAGAATATGGGGACGGTGAAAGCAGAGCCTCAGTGAGGAAGACCCGGAAACTTAGCGACCTGTCTGGACCAGCTGCAGCATGGGCAGGGAACCACGTGACCAGCCCCGGATCTGGGTGATGGGTTGGATCACGAGCTTTTAGTCTTGGAGTTGGAAATGAATCTGACAGTGACTTAGTTTCCTGAGATGTATCTAACAGCAGGTTATTTCAGGGACATGGTCCTGGCCATTGTCTGGGAAAAGGACTCTCACACCTAAGACTGAGAAACTGTGGGTTTCCCTTAAATGAGTCTCTTCACAGAACCTTCCATATGCTAATGTGCTCCGAGAGGGTGGGGAGGGTGCAGCCCTTATCACATCTGGTTGGGTGACTTTGAAACACTTTTCATGACTAATGATCCTTGGCCTACACGTAGGGACACTGAGGCAGGATCTGGGTTTGGAGACTGGTAGGTCATTTACCTCTGACCTACAGAGATCTGACCTCTGTAACTGTAGGAGTTTCATAGCCACAAATTCAAGCAACTGAAAATCAAAAATATTCATTACAAATCACTTCTAAATGGATTATAAGGAGATTTTTCCCCTTATCATTTTTCCATAAACAGCACAGCATAGCAACAACTACCTACATAGCATTTTTGGTGCATTTTCAGAGCGTTGGGGATTGTTAGTAAACTAGAGGGTAGGGGTAGACTGTCAACACTGTGGCATTTATTCAAGGGACCTGAGTATCTGTGGACTTCCGCATCTCACAAGAATACATCTCTCCTATTAGTTCTGTTTTTCTGACTGAACTCTGACTGATAAGGATGGTGAGTAAGAAGTAGAAGATGTGATGGAGAGAGCTGGCAGAGTTGTGTCACAGTGACTAGTGGGCCATGAGACGTGAACCAGAATGAGTAGGTGGCACTGTTCCCAGCACCTGGAGCTGGGCCACCAGAAGAGGACAGCACTGTCAACGAAGACAGTCTGTCATTGGAGGGAAGTCCTGATATCCAGTGGACTGTTGGGCAAACAGTAAGGAGATGGACCGATGTGGCTGTTTATAGCTGGGACACTTTACTGGCCCTAAAGGTGCTGATTTCATCGCAGCTGCTGTTTCCAGCAGTGATCATTTGGTGGACATTGACATGAGTCACAGTCCTTCACCAAGCCTCATCCCTTCTTTCAGATGTCCCTATGGCCTGGAATTAATAATGAAAAACTCACTAAGACCTAACCAGTCTCTGAGTCCCTCCTTCGTGTGTGAGTGTGTAGCGTATATGTTTGTGCACATGTGTACATGTGTATGTGTCACAGGACAGAGATCAGCTGCAGGTGTTGTTCCTTAGAATGGCATCCACCAACCATGCCCCCTTGAGACAAGGTCTCCCACACTTATCTGGAGTTTTTCAATTAGACTAGTCCTGAGAATCCACCTATCTCTACCTTCCCAGCACTGGGATTACAAGCACATGCTACCAAGTCTGGCTTTTTATGAAATGGATTCTGAGGGATCAGAGGTGGCACTGGGGTCCTTCGTGATTACACAGCAAGCAATTTCCTGACTGGTCCATCTTACCAGCCCTTGAGTCTGTCTTCTTCCTTTTTGTTTCCATTCCGAAAAAAGGTCAGAGGCAGCGTGCCGAAGCTCCCTTGAGTTTGCTGTGGGCAAGAATCACAGTGCAGGCCGCTCTGGCTTTCCCATTTGGTGCTAGCACTGAGCCGAGGTTTTTCTTAAAATTGACAAGGTCCGGAAGGCGTGCTTCAGCTCCTAGGGAAGGGGTGCACCTGTGATCCAGATAACTAGTTATCGAAACCAAAATGCAAATGAAAGGCAAAAGGTAATTCAACTGCAAATACAGCAGGGAATAATTAATACCGCTTAGAAAACATTTAACAAAGGAAAGCAAATAATTAGCTCTTCCTTATTGGTTTGGAAATTACCTGTGCAGCTCAGAAAGGCTGTTTTTGTTTGCACGTACATTGTAAAGTGAATGAGGAGGTGGAACTCCCTGCTTTTAATAAAATATATGTATTAGGAGACTGTGTTTTCGATAACAAAGCTATGCAAATTTTCTGCAATTTCTATAGTGGCAATTCTGCAAGTAATATTACTCAAAGGAGCATAACTAAATCTTTTCTTCTTGTCTCCTATGGGAACCGTTCTTTCAAAGTCACTGAATGGTCTCCTGCCTCCATTTATGTGGTGACATGGAGGAACAAGAGATCATTTCACTTTTCTCCTGCCCTTCCTAGCAAAAGGAACACCCACAGCATCATTTCTGAGTAAAATTGATTTCTGAACTTGTCTTCAATGCCATGTCCACCTTCACGTTCTCCATCTGTTCTAAAGGGCATGGTTGCCTAAAGTCTCCTAATGTGGCTTATCTTGAGATGTCTGTCCTGGTCACTTTTTAAAAGTTCTTTTGTTCACTATTATTATTTTGTGTGTGATGGACGGATCATGTGTGCCATGGTGTGTGTGTGTGTGTGTGTGTGTGTGTGTGTGTGTGTGTGTGTGTGTGTAGGTCAACTTCATGTGGTCGGTTCTCTTCTTCCATCTTCATGTGGGTTTCTGGGATGGAACTCAGTTCCTCAGGCTCACACCGTCTGGCAGTAAGAACCTTTACCTGCTCGGCCATCTTGTTGGCCCCTGATCATTTTTTTTCCCCTAGACTTTTAACCCAGTCTCCTGGGTTAAAAGTTCTCCTAAATTATGATTCCCTTGAGTTCAAGTAAGAGACTTGTCTTCAAACCAAATGCAATCCCCCCTCCTCCCCCACTGTGGACTTTTTCTTCTCATTAGTCAAGCTCTGGGCTGTTGCTAGGTTTCCTGTTCACCAGTCTTGCTCTTCATGTTGGTTGTTTCTAAGCTGTTGTTCTGCAGTAAAACACTGAGGCTGAAGTCAGAATGGAAACTGGTTTTTGTTCTGTTTTGTTCTGTTTTGTTTTTGTTGCTCTTGTAGCTGTATGGCCTCGAGCAAGTTGGGCCACTTCCTTGAGTTTTCATTTTTTCATCTCTACAGTTGAACTAACCAGAATGTTCTATGAAGTTGCTGGGGAACCAGATGAGTTATTCAAACTTACCCGGCCCCGCAGCTGAGGCATGAGGACTGTTGATAAACTGTGGCCACTGAGCAGATGCCAAGGAAACTGGGTTGTCTAGGCCAACAAGGAATGTCAGTATAATGCTTGTTTCGTGTCCTCAATGATGGTGCCACTGATCTCTCTCACAAACACAATGGCCTTCTTAACAATACAGTATGGGGAGCAATGGCACCACAGGACCATGACCCACTGGCTATGACCCACTGAAGGCTTTAATGCCCTGCCATAGAGCTTTATTTTTTTAGATACCATCAAAGACAATGCCCCGATAATTAAGCAAAGTGAAACAAATAGAGAAAATAGAGCTAAAACTGTAGTTTTGGGGAAGTAGACTTGGGTTTTCACATAAATCAGATGAGTGTTCACAAGAGGAAGCCAAGGGGGAATGTGGACACAATGGAGGGAAGTTTCAAGCTGCCTCTGGATGTGGAGGGTGTATTGTATACACTTTCTCTATCATTCTTATGTCAGAAGCAAAGACAAAAGCAAAGGAAACTGAAGTCACTGAAGTCACTGATCAAGCTCTGGCCACTGGTACTGATTACTAAAAATGTTGGCTCCTGGCAGGGACTGTGGCAACCAGTAGAGCCCTGGCTGGCTGCTCCAGGTTGTAAGTCAGAGTTCCAACTTTCCATGTGGCCTGGCTGTTTTCCAACTGTGTCCTCAAGATCAGAGGAAGGGTGACAATGTCCTCCTATGTGCTCACCCCACCCACTGTCTCCCTAGAATTGGTTTTTCAGTCCTTGATAGGTATGTAGGAGCCCATACTGAGGGCCATGATAGATGTCCTCTGAATATATTTAATGACATGGAATCTCAGTGCCCACTCAGTGCCTGGCACACACTGAGTGTTAAGAAGTATTGATGAATGGATACATGACTTCACAAAATAGAATGCCTTTAGTCATCAAGTAAGTCTTAGAACAGAGAATTGAAATTAAAGATTGGAAATTTCAGGGAAAAGTTATTTCTGTGAGTCGAAACAAGAATCTTGTGACACACACACACCCTAAGTTAACTCCAGGATGCCCACATCATTGTCATCATTGTTATCATGCATTGTCACACTGGACCAGCTCCTGTCAACAAGGAGCTCTCTATCCAAAGAGCACATACTGATATGCTCATTCTTTATGTTATACTTGGTGATAGAGCAATAACCCTCCCCCAAAGCCAATTTAGTACCCAGTATCAATTTGGTAACATTTGTGACATGGCTTTCATAATGGTTGAGAATATTCTTCATGAAAATAACACTAAAAAGCCCATATCAAGACCTGGAGGATTTGATGATGATTGTAATGTAACACTCTTAACTGGTGTAGCGCATGCACGTGCTTACACAAACACACAAACACACACACACACACACAAACCCACACACACTGCTTCTATTAACAAATGTTTTTTTTTTAAATGTTTCACTGAGTTTCTTTGAAGGCTTTATCAGACCTAGGCAATACATCTATTTTAAAAGCTGTATTATCAATGATTCACTTAGGTTAATTTTATAACCCATTTTCTTACTTTCTGGCTTTAATATTTTAATTGGAAAAAAATCTTCTTCTTGACACAAAATTCTTCACTCACAGAACAGCTAGAAGGCTTGCTCTGCAGAACAGTGAACTCTCAGTGCTGCTGGGCATTCTCTGACTTTGAAAGCTAGCTAGCCTGGCATGTGCAGTAACTAACAAGAGGCCCTGTCTCAAACAAAGGGAAGGGTGAGGATTATAACCAAGTATACCCAAGATGGTTCTCTGCCTCCACACACGTGCTCTGCTATGTGCAGATGTGCCTTAAAAACTAGTCAGCAGACTGTTTACCACTTCTACAATTCATCCTAGAAACGTTACACACCTTGAATGTATCCCTTGTACAGGAAGCATACTTATACTACAGTATTTGAAATGTCAGTTAATTTAAATTCAATATCTTAATTACATACAGCATAAAAAGCATTCAGCATGTATGTCTACATGTATGTGTTTGTGCATATGAATGTGTATGAATACACATGTATGTATGTGTGTCAACCCAGGATTATACTTGCCAAAGAGAAACCCAGGACCTTGGTTTTTTTGGGAAGAAATTATCATCAAATACTTTTTTAATGTGCTGAATCTCTAAATAATGAATGTTCTTTATTTTCCCAAAGGCCTGTGTGCTGAAGACTTGGTCTCCAAGTTAAAACATGGTGGAACCCCTAGGCAGCCAGGCCTGGTGGGAGGCAATAGGTTACTGCACATATATTTGAAGGGAATCTTGGGGCCGCACCTCCTGCTTGCTCCCCTTTGCATCCCAGGTGCCATGAGCATCATGTTCTACCACCTGCTCCCCACCATCAGCAGCCCCTCACAGGAGAACCCAGGGTAGTAGGTCCAACACATCACCCACTGAAACCATGAGCCAAAACATGCTTTCTTCCTTTAAGTTAGTTATGTTGGAAATTTTGTCACAGTGACCGGAAGCTCAGTATCTTCCACAGGAGTAAGGCTGACCTAGACTTGAGCCTACAGGTCATCAGTGCAAAGTGGAATTCAGGTCATCTGCCTCAGCCTTGGTCCCTATAGCCTACTAACAATGACTGAAGACAAGACCCCAAGGGAGGCCTTCCCCTGCTTTCACTATCTAGAAACAAAGGCATAGGATGTTCCCAATATTCTCATTAATACAAAGTCAGTGGTCTTATTTACCTCTTAGTGAGTATTTTTAAATAGAGGGGTTAAGAAACTTCGTTCAGTTGCTTCTATCTAGATAACACTTTGGCTAAAAAAAATAGCAGTATAGGTCAAACCATTTTCCTGCCCTGGCCTATCTGGTTTTCCTTTATTTCTGCCTGTCCCGCTCCTATAAGATTTCCATCATCCCCTTCTCTCTTAGCCTCCTCACATCAGTCACTTGGGTTTCAACCCATATTGGGGTTTGCATTGATTAACTCTTGCTTTCCAACACTTATTTATCAATTTCCAAATTAACTCCTTGACTACGTGTCAGATAACATGATGATTATTCTTGCCATTCTGTAGTCTTCTCAGAGGAATAGTCCTGTTTCCCAAATCCCTGTGATGCCCTCCTAGGGTACACCTGAGTATAGCTCCTAGGTGTACCTGAGGTATTTTACCTCAGGCAGACTCCTCTTGAGATGCAGACACATGTACACAGAGGGGGCTGGGAAGGTGGCCCTGGGTCCTTCTCGAAGTGTAGAATTGCCTGCCGGAGTCTCAGAGATTCATCTCAAGCAGATGGAGAACGGCAGCCTGTAGATGTTCTTGTTTTCAAGTTATTTTTAGTTAGTATTGTCATTTCTGTAATGTTTGCGCACAGCACCAGGAAGAACTAAGAGGGATTGCCAGAAGAAAGGCTGGCTCACTGTTGCAAACACAGAAACAAAAAGAGGTGGAACTGAAGGACAGAAGAACATGGCTTGGGGACATTTTCTAAGAAGAAGAAAGTCATTTAGGGGAGCTTGTCTCTCTTCCTAATTATCTCAGAACTCTCGTAGACAGCACCCTTCAGCGGTGACAAGCTTCTGCCGCACACAAGTAATAGGCTTCACTTCAGCCTGCGCATTTTATTCCTGAATTTCTCTTAGACATCTCCCTCAGTGTTAATTCCAAGTCTCTCGTGCCTCTGATTAAAGTCTGGGATGCATGTTCTCATAGACTCCAGGAAAATAACAGAGATTCATACTATGGCATGCATGAGCATCCAGGGCTCACTCCATCAGAAAACAGGAAATTGAAGATCTTGGCCCTGGAGGCGAGGCATTCCCAGAGCTACTCGACCTGGTCAGGGATACAATGGGCTGCTGATACTTAACTGGAATCATAGACTTTTCACAGAGAAGTGTAGCATTAGATCCTTCAGGTTCCAACTCACCACAGATGCACAGAGAAGGTATCTATGATTACATATGTGAGGTTTTTTTATAGTTTGACAGCTCCTTGGAAGGTAAAATGTAGGTGAAATGCTATTACAGCAAATAACAATAACTACATTTGTGGATTTTGTACATTTCCTTTCATGTTCATTTATTTATCTGATCCTCTCAAAGCCTGACAGCAACAAGAACTTTTGTCACAGTCTTAGGGTCACAAATGTGCTAAGAATCAGATGCTAAATGACTAGCCCGAGGTCATGATGCCAAGGAGTAACTTGCACTGTGATGACTGCTCTGGTCTCCAGCATGGAAAATGAATGGTGGTAGCCTAGTGAGAGGCACTTAGACTATTGGCTTACTGCTCCAGTTTTTAGGCAAAGAGTAAGCAATGAGGCAAATGCTTCCTTTGCTCCCAATTCCAGAAGCAGTTAATCTGTGAAGCTGTGGCCATGCCTCTGTGTCATTCACAAAGTGAGATCCTCAGCAGAGAGACTGTTCTAATATGGTTTACCTTCTCCAGGGGTATTTTCTGTCTCTCCAAAAGAAGCTATTCAAACTTCTCGGCACTTTTCTCACCACCTTTGACTTCTACCCACAAAGCCTCCCTGAGTCCTCAAATGTGCCCCAAACAATATTCAGAGTGTGTCAGCTTTCTCTTACTGTGGCCAATACCTGCCACAATCAATTTACAAAGAGCAAAGTTTAATTTTGTATTTTGAATTTTTCTAAAGGCAGTAAAAGCAGACTTTTGCCAGTATGCAGCCAAAGGAGGGGTGGATCACAGTATGCAACTGAGCTGAACTGTATACATGAATATGGGGCTAGGAATTTATACCTTGTAAATGGGTGAGGTGCATCATTGGATGGACAATTGCTAAGACGAGCTCTGGGTATTCACTTAACTGGCCTAACAGAATTCTTCCTAAGGTCAGGTTAAGGATTCAGACAAGGGTATCGGTGGACTTCATTGTGTTCCATGGGGAAAGGGAATCATTATTAAAATGGAAGTATCAGGATTCCTGCAAAAACACCCTGTGCAAGGCCTGAGGCCAGGGTCAAGGAGAAGAAGACTTTGCCAAAGTGAGAGTGGGTGGGATGTGTTTAAAGTTTGGTCAAAAGGAGTTTGTCAGTCTCCAGGAACAAGGTTATTTTGACTCAAAGTTTTATTGATTTGAGTCCATGATGGGTTGGTGCTATAGTGACAGAGAACATCATGGGGGAGGGGGGGGGGAAGGTGGTAAACAACCACGTCATGGATAGCAAGTACAAGACAGGAAAAGGAAGACCCAGGGGTCACACAAGTTCAATAGCATTTCCTCAAATTCCTGAAGGTCTTCTGCCAGATCTTCCTCCTAAAGGCCCCACCTCACCCACTCTAATGTAGTAGTATCACTTTAGGAAACAAACCATTGACACGTGGGCCATGGGGAGACGACAGATTTGAAATCACCTAGGAGACACACCTCTGGGAGTGTGTTGGTGGACTTTCCAGAGAGTTTCAACAGAGGAAGGTATACCCTCCCTGAACGTGGCAGCACAGCCCATGGGCTGGGATCCTAGACTGCAGAAAAAGAAAACCACTGCAGGCCAGCATTTCCCGCCCTCTTCCTGCTCTGTCTAGATTTGAGGGGTCCCAAACTTGCACTTCCTTCGCCACAAACTCCGCCATGCCTTCCTGGTTGTGATGGACCGTGACTTCTTGAACCATGAGCCAAAATAAATTGTGTCCCCCTCAAGCTGCTTTCTGTAGGGTCACAATGGTGACCAAAGTAGCTAATACACGAGACATCCAAATCCTAACTGTAGTAGTAAGAATTTGCAGAGAAAAGTCGGAAAATCACTTCTACTTTTCTTCACTTACCCATTTTATCTAGACCATGACCGACATTGGAGACTGTTCTGTCTGGAGAATTACCTATCAGGGCTGTACTTTAATTTTTGAGTGAGTCGGCCTATAAGTATAGAGCAAGCAAAAATAAAAGAACAAATAGCAAGTAGTGGGTAGAGAGCAGAACATAGCACATACAGCCACCAGAAGCAATAGTCTTGCTCACCCCACCATGGAAGACACAGTAGTGACCTCTATTGGAAATGATTTACCTCCTAGCTATTCTCAAAGAAACAGCGTTTCTAATACCGTTCACCTGTTTGCTCTTCTCCTTCCTCCTTATCACAGTGTCAGGGAGCCAGTCTGTTCCAGGCCAAGAAATCTCACAGGCCCTTGGATAAACATGAGTCTGAGACAAAGGGTTCTGCTTGGTTCTCGGAGTCTGTTCACTGCAAGAAGCACCAATAGCTCATGGCAGTTTACCAACATAATTTATGTCATAGAAATAAAAATAGACCAATAGAAAAGCATAGCCTTGATGTTAATGAACTAAGAATTTGAAGGACAAGTCCAGCTGCAGAGGAGATAGCTGAAGGAATGGGGTATGTCTAGACTGACACCAAGAAAGGAGTAGACAGACTGTTGAGATAAATGGTGATGGACCAATGAGAGGACAGGATCAGTTTTGTCTCTCCTGTCATGAAGTGGGGGCCCTCTAAGGATACAGGACACAAACCTGTGAGATGGGAATTACCACTGATGAAGAGATGGCAGAGCATAAATCCCTGGAAGAATAAAGGACTTGTAGAACTTTCCTAGCTTGGCTTACCCAGGAACTTAGAGATAGGGAATCCCCAAGTGACCAGCACCAAGAGAGTGGGCTGAGGGTCAGGAAGAGTCTACACATTTCCACATCTCTTTTCCTTTCTTGTCATTCAGGAGACTGCATTCCATCTTCTCCCCACCCCACCCTGAACCTTCAGTAGCCTCAAGAATGTCAAGAAAGTCATCTATGTGCCTTCCCTGCTTCAGCATATCTTCCATATCATGTGATTCTGCGCTAAAACCTTCTGATTCCTTGTGGATGTTTTCTTACTTTTGAAGAACTTCCCCTCCATTAAAAAAAAAAATGCTATGAGTAGACACGGCAAGAAAGTATTTGTTTAGTCTCCCCTCCTAAACATCTCTCTTGCAACTTTCATCAGAAGTGAAGTGAAGGGTTTAGATCGAAATATCTGAATTGTCTGTGATTAGGTCAGTCTGATTGATCCATGCATGGGACAGGGGTGGAATGAAGCATGACTAAAGCTAGCATGTAGGGAGAGAGGCTGGGTTCGCAACCTCCCAGGGAGGCAGGTGGTCACCTGCACAGATGGACTCGGAAAGGCCCGTGCACTGGTGATGTCAGCCTCTTAAACCAGGAATCTGGGTGGCAGGGGCAATTTTAGACACTTTAATTTTAAGATAACCTATATGGAATGCCAGAAGCAATGCCATCTAAGCAGTAAGTGACATGCTAAGCGATGAAGGGGACAGATGTGCCACTGTGTGAGTATGCTGACCTTGCACCGTGGCAGAGCACTGTGGCCTGTCCACTTGCCAGCTTCCCACCTCGTCACACCTTCTAGTAGTCTCTGTAAAGGTATTGGCAGGCAGGCATGGGTCTATCTTTTCTTGTCCACTCTTTCCTTTCCTCTCTGCTTCTACCCCTGGCTCTATATCACACACACACCCAACATCACCTCATCCAGTCTATGTCTCATTTTCCTTCTCTTTTTCAAACTTTCTCTGGTTTGATTGTTTGTTTTTTTACTGTATTAAGGGTGCAACCCAGGACTTAGCACATGCTTAACAAGCACCCTACCAGTGGCCTACATCCATCCACTTTTCTTTAACAAGCACCCTACCAGTGGCCTACATTCATCCACTTTTCTTTTTTGAGAACCAAGTTAGAGCCTGCCTTCTCTATGTCCCAGCTGTGAATTTTGCTTTACGAGCTTCTATCTCTCATCTTTTCCCAATCTGCTCTGTGCCTTTCTCTCCTTTCCCAGTATCCAAGTTTATTCCTTTCTTCACAGCCATTCACTTCTTTCTTTCTTAAAATAAATATCTTTGAACTCCCTTGAACATGGACGAAAATCATATTTCGTTTCCTAACACTAACCATAAAAAGCAGGCAGCATAATGCTTACAGCACCTCCAAGAAAAAATGTGGGCACAGCTCCTGCAGCCTGGGCATTGCTCTGGTCATGGCCTCCTGGTTAAAGCCTAGAGCAGCCCTCATCTGGCAGCAGACTGGTAATTCCATTAGTGCTGGTACATCCTATTCTGATCTGTCATCCCACACATTTCCCTGTTGAGTAAGATCAATTGTCCCCTCTTCACCTCCGTTGACAGTTCACAGACTCAGAGCATTTCACAGAACTGCCTCTGATTAAATCCTGGGAAAACCCAACGGAGAATCAGATTCAAGACTGTCTTATGTCTAAACCTCAGGCAACATGGCTGTTTGACTTCTTCACACTCAAGGGCTTCTGTCCAGCTCTGTAAGAACAAGCATCACCAGGCATCTTTGGTCTTTGAAGTTTTAAGTAAATGAGTAGATATGCCCATCCACAGGGCACAGGTTGAACGAAGGCTTGTAAAGGGCACTGCTCTCTTCTTGCTGCTCACATGGAGGTGATTAGGTTGTGGTCGTGTCCTGAGAGTAGCCACACCCCATAAAAGAACACAGATGAAGTCTGCGGAGCAACAGTAGAGACCTAGATACCCAACGCTGCCCAGAGAGACCCAGAATGGCTTCACGGCAAGACAGGTCTGACTTTGCAGTTGAATTCTCATGATGCAACTCATTTCTGCAGTCTCCACTCAGGCACCTCTGACCTTGACCTCTTCCCCTTTCTCCCTGTTTCCTCCATCCCTTTCTTGCTCCTAGGCTTGGCACTTCCTCCCGTTGCCATAACTCCTGCCTACGTGTTGCATCATTTATCCTGTGCTCCCCAGCACCCCTTCAGGGCATCCCTCTTAAGTTCCCCAGCTTGCTCGTCCATCATTCCTGGTGCTATTACTCAATTTCATATTCCCTTTCATATTCATGCCCCTTGCTCGTCAACCTCAAAGAGGTGGGTTGTTTCTTTCTCACCAGTGACATGGCCAGTGTAACTTTTGTGAGAAAATAAAAAGAAACCCACTCAAGTTCTAATTAGGAGAGTTGAGAAGCCCTAAAGGGGCTTGCAGTAGATTTTCTGATAAACAGTTCCCTTCCTAGAATCTCTCTGTGATCCAGGCAACCTTGTGCTCTTATAATTCTCCTGTCTTAGCTGAAGATGAGACAGGATTTGGGTTATGGCCATTCAGAAGATAGCTACAGCTTAATTCTTCCTCATCACCTCTACAGCTCAGTTCTTCACTGGCTCCCTGTCTCTTGTTCCAACATCAGTGCCTCCAATACCCACAACAGTGATAAGCCAAAGATGCTCACTGATGTGTGAGCATCCCTGCACAGTATCTAAAGAGATTTCTAAAATTCTATGGCCTCTTCCTCTCTCCTTTGCTGCCTGCCTAGCACAGGCAATGTCAAACCAGTGCAGTCTCTGCCTTCTTGTCCTGCCTCCTACATATTAACATTGTTACTTATGAAGGACATTTCTCTTTATTTGACAGTCTGCCCAAGATCTGTGTTTGGGGATATTATGTGACTGGTTTCAGCGTTTCTATGTGCTTGAGAGGTGCAAACTAATTGTCAGTTACAACTGCCTTATTAGAATTCAAACTGGTCCCCTTAAGTGGCTACGTAAGTAACATCTCTAAACTATTACATGTGTGTAATTTGTGGAACAGTCTATGACCCAGGTCACAGTAGCCGGCTGCCGCTGACACAGCAATGCAGTTACTGGCCAGCCACTGTGTTCTGTGGCCTCCCTCAAGCCCTCAATCCTAGAGGACAAGCAGCAGTGCAGACATCCTCCTGTCTGCAGCCACCCCCAGGTTAGGCCCCAGTAGTTCTCCGTTCAGTGGTTGATCATCACACCCTACCCCCATGCTGCTGACGTCCAGCATGTCACCCCTGTGCCCAAATTCCTTCCCAGCTCTAAATTCAATTGTAACCCCAAACTTCTGCCCTCACACCCTCCACCTTACCTTGACCTTCTAAATAAATGTGAACAAAATTTTTTATCCCTCTCCTTCCCTCAGTGCCATCCTTGTTTTTGCACGTCATTCTTCGGCCATTTGACTTCAAAGCTGCGGCCATTTTTCATTTCTCTCTCCCCCTCTCCTTCCTAGTCCAGATATACACTCCTAAGTGGTAGGAAGTCTTCACTATATATCCCACAGATAGGGTCACCTCACTCTTGTGTACACTGGAGTGTGGCATCAGCCATCTGCTCTGGGACTGATGAACCTCATGACTTGGTTGCTTCTGGCTTCTTATCGTCATTAATTCCAATCTCTATTTGGAGATCATATCCCTAAATTACTCCACTGTCTAGCACTCAGACACTTCCAGGAACTCTCCTCACCCTGACGTGCAACATTCTCCTTGGCTTCACTCCCATCCATCAAAAGCTCTTCCAGTAATTTCTATGGTTCCACTCAGCAGCCAACTGACATCATTGACTGTTCTCCAAACAAGACTTAAATTTCTCATCTTTGTGTCTTTTTGTGCATGTCTTTGTTCCTGCTTGGTGCCACCCCTAACCCGTTAGATATTCAAAGATGTAAAACAGTGAGATAGATACAAAGATCAATTTATAGTGTCTAAAAAAAAGAAAACTATGCATGTAGGGGTGGCAAAATGAATAGCATCCTATTTACTTAAACCATGTGCAGGCATTAAATATTAAATATTATATGTTCAGAACATAGGTAATGAAAAACTCAGTTTTCAAAATTAGAGGTACAGAAGGACATCTGAATGTATAATAACATTAATAGTGTGCATCTCAATTATCAATGCATGTCTACAAATAACAACCAAAGCTAGTGTAGGCTTGAATAACTCCAAATTTACTGTGTGTGTGTGTGTGTGTGTGTGTGTGTGTGTGTGTGTGTGTGTGTGTAAGCCAGAAAACAACTTCAACATCTCGATGAACTATTGGTGTTATGATTCCTGAAGTACTGTCCAACATTTTTTTTTTGAGACAGGGTCTTCAGAGTTCAGTTGTTTTATGTAAGAAAAAGCCCACAGCCATATCATCCCAGCTCTTTCACTTTCATTCTCGTGTTTGGGCATTATGTTCACAAGAGAGAAGGAATTTCATCTTCCAGGAATCAGATAATAAGAAGGTTGCTAGTATGCAAGGAAAAGAACAAAGTATCTCTGCAGAGTGTGACTCAACCTGGTTGACCTCACTAGCCCCTCCTCTTCCCTCCCAGGCTCTTGGACATGTCTAACTGGAAAAAAGAGGTCATGGTTGAACACTGAACCAACCAACTAATCATGGTTATCTGGATATGCCTGGGGAATTAGCCCGCAGAAAATAGCTAATCAGTTGGAGTAGTAGAAGGTTTTGCATGTGTAATTTTTACACAAGCAAAACAGAGAAAAGAAAATTTTACTTAAAATGTTAAAGAAAGGAAACTACCCCTCTGTTACACTCTTATCATAGCCTGTCATAAGGCCTCATTTTAATAAATTATTGTGGATTTTCTTTCTTTCTTTTTTTTTTTTTTTTTTGCCTCAAGTAACCTGTGGAAAGAGAATAGATTTTAAATGAGAATTCAAATTGCTTGTGTGGCCATGACAAAATGACACAGCCTTTGGAGAAACTGTTTCCTGATCTACAAAATAGGGGTTCTCTTATCCTATGGGCTTTTGTGGAAAGTATGTGGATATTAAATGAAGAAATGTCAAGGATGCTTAGTCATTTCTCAATAGCTACTTCTCTTCCTCACAGGAATTCACAGAATGCAGTATTTGTCTCATGCTTCCTCTATGTTGCCTTCTATGGTAGCTGGCAGTGTGGCTGTAATTTCTCAGCTTTTTCCTGTGAAGATAATGATATTATTATTTTTATTTACCGTAGAATACAAAATAGACTCTAGCCTTCAATATATGACCAATAAATAGGTTAAGGTTGAGTTGCTATTTTATTAATTGAATTATACATTACAGCATAACTGCCAGGCAACTGCATAGTTCTTTCCTCCATCCTTGGGGCTGCAATGTGGATGATGAACTGGGACTGTCACCAGGCACCTATTTCTGGTTGATCACCAGGAGCAGTGCTGACAGATGCTGGCTTCCCAACACTCATCAGGGAGCCACAGGGGTCCTGGGTCTTCTGGAACACTGTCAATACCACAAGCTGGGAAGATTTTTTTTTTTATTCTTTCCAAGAAATATTTTTAAAAGGGGAAAAAATACAATTGCAAGTTAAATTTAAACCACTAACTTAAAAAAAAAAGTACCCAAATGACTTTTTATTTTTCAGTTTGTTTTAGTGACAGAAGAAGTATAAATGGAAAAGAGATGCATTAAAGTTCTATTTAAGAGACTGAGAGCCCCTGGGAGAGCATGAGTCCGCCTCTCTGACAAACAAACAACTTCCTGTCTATAATCTATTTAAGCTGCAGGCAAGCCTTGTGGTGCTTTCTTTTTGTATCTGGCCATCTAGAAAATAGCCTTCAAATCAAAATTATAAAAAGAATATGTATTAGTCACCATTATTAATATTATCCAAAATAACTTATGTGTGTAATCTTGTTCTCTTCTAGAAGTTTCTAGTTGGATGCATTGATAATTACTTTGACCAAGTTTCATTCTCCCTTACTCTCCAGGGTCACTGTTTTGGAAGCCCTGGGCCTATGGTAGGTTCCCATGGCATTTGAGAAATAAAGCATTGCTTGGGTCAATGGCAGTGTGAACTGATGTGATGTCATGAGGCCAGCTGGGATGTGCTCTCACCTGCTTCAGAAACATACTGTAATGAGTGTGTGTGTGTGTGTCTGTGTGGATTCCACATGACATAAACATGGACAATAAGGTCTTCATAAGTCATCACTGTCTGGGTCTTCAGCTCATTGTTTTAGAAGATGGGTTCTAAATCAAACTACCATACTTAAGAATCCAGCTGTGAGGTAGAGAAGGAAAAGTTGAAATTGGGGACAGAAGTCTTTGGACTGCTTGGAAGTTCTGGTGGTCCATCCCAGACCTGATTCTTGGATGGCATCACAAGAATGTGTTTTCTTGCCCTCACCAAAACAGTCTTGTCTTCCATGCCCAGCCTACTCCATCTTAACATTCCACTTTTCTCTGCTAGAGCAGCGGATGGTGAATGCCATCAGTGAAGAGTAGTGAGTTTGAAATTTCAATTTTAAAAATCCTTTACTCCTCAAAGTTAAAAGATAATGTATAGATGTTCCAAACTGTATACTTAGGCACCCTAGGACATTGCAGCAGATCCACAGAGGCACTGTGGGCTATTTAAAATCTCTAAAGCAAGTACAGCAACAATTATTGCTGTATTTGGTCACCCTAGAATTCTTAAAGTAATTCATCATTTTAGTTGCCTCAGTAAAACTTCATATCAACCACTGTTGGTAGAAATTACAATCTTTACTTTTACAACTAAGTAAAGATTAAAATAAATCTACCTTGAAAAGCACAGGGTAGGCCAGGCTGTTCTAGAAAAAGCTTTCTCAGTATTGATCCGAATCATCATTAGCCAAACAAAACACTGGCATTTCAAG
This sequence comes from Peromyscus californicus insignis, assembly GCF_007827085.1. Lineage (NCBI taxonomy): Eukaryota > Metazoa > Chordata > Mammalia > Rodentia > Cricetidae > Peromyscus > Peromyscus californicus. Next base: position 60,794,370 of record NW_026294436.1, on the reverse strand, counting down.
CTTTGTCTTGAGACAAGCAATTATCCATAAATTGGGAAAGAAGATGAGATGGAAAGCTAAGAGTTGATTTTGACATTTACTTTTTAAGACAGCAGTTGTCAGCCTATGGGATGTGACTCCTTTGAGGGTCAAACAATCCTTTTGTAGGGGTCACCTAAGGTGATCAGAAAACACAGATATTTACATTATGTTCCACAACAGTAGCAACATTACATTTATGAAGTAGCAACAAAAATAATTTTATGCTTTGGGTCACCACAACATGAGGAACTGTATTAAAGGGTCGCAGCAGTAGGAAGGTTGAGAACCACTGTTTTAAGACCATGGAAGGCCATTAATGATATTTGATATTGACTTTATGAATGGCACATTTTGAGAGCTGATGTTAAAAACAGTGTGCTGAAGACAAAGTAGTCATTGATGCTTTAAACCCCTCATTGTGAAGCATCTTCACAAGCAGTGTTGGACTCAGTGATGAAGACAATGTCTGCTCTCTACAGTGATGCCATATAATAGACTCACAAGACTCCTGCATGCTGTTTTACATTTTCTACATATTAAAAAGAATTTAAATATTAAATAATTAAGCCAGCAAGATAGCTTTGAGGCTAAAAGTACTTGATCCACAAGCCTGACAACCTGAGTTTGATCCCTACAGTTCACGTAATGATGGGAGGAGAAAGCCAGCTCGGCCAAGTTGTCCTCTGAGCTCCACACATGCAACATAGTATATATGCCCCCCCCCCGACTTCAGTCACAACACACATACGTTAATAATAATAAAATTAAAGATTAAGAGTAATTAATATTTTATTTAACCCAAGACATCAAAAATATTAGCATTTTAGATGTAATCAACATGAAATAGTTCATTTGACATTTTTACTCTAAATCCAGTGTTTGTTTTATACTTATAAATAGTTCTCAGCTCAGACTAGGCCCATTTTAAGTGCTTAGTAGTCACATGTGGCTACTTGCTGCCACATGAGAGAACAGCTCTAGAGCTTGGCTCTCCAAGTGTGGTCTACACAGCACCACCATAGTCGTATCATTGGGAACATCCTCAAAAACACAAAATTCTCACAGCCATCTCTGTCTGACCTGTTGAATCTCCATCGAAATTTTAATGACATTGTTCAAGTGTGTATATTAAGGTTTGAGAAGCAACTTCTTCTAGAGCAGTGGTTCTCAACCTTCCTAATGCTGCAACCCTTTAAAACAGTTTCTCGTTGTCTTAGTTGGGGTTTCTATTGCTGTGAAGAGACACCATGACCATGACAACTCTTATAAAGGAAAACATTTCATTTGGATGGCTTACAGTTTCAGAGGTTTAGTCCAGGATCATCACTGAGGGCAGCGTGCAGGCAGACATGGTGCTGGGTGACTGAGGAGACACTGACACCAACCTCTGACTTCTACATTCACACGTACACACTTGCACGCACACACACATACACACTTTGCACACATACACAGACTTGCACATGCACACACACACACACACACACACACACACACACACACACACACACAAAAAAAAGAAAAAAAGGAAGAAAGAAAAGAAAAAACAACAAAAATACCATGGTGAAGTCTACCCCATAAACATCTTCATGAGAGAAGATGTCTCCTCACTGGCCCTCGCTCACCTACCTTTGTGGCTAACCTCACAGTGTGTGTTTGTGGGTTATCCAGAGCAGTTATGTGAACATTTACGTGTAACTGCTGAGATATTCTCTTCAGACTCCCTTGAATACTCAGCTTCCAATGCTAGACATAGTGTGAGCTAAGGAGAGCCCCGTCACTGTCCCAGTTCTTTCAGTCCCACAGGATACTTCCCCTGGCAAGCCATTTTTCTAAACCATAAAACGTGTGTCTCCTTTCTCCCCTTGTGGCGGGGTCAGTGGCTTTGTGACAGGACCCAACTCAGTCCTTGTTTTCCGAAGCCAGCCATCATTTTTGTTTCTCTCTGTAACAGCACAAATTCTGCAACATGGCAGCAGATTGTAATTCTGTGGAGATTACGTTGTGATTCCGGTGTTAATTAATGCGTTCGTAGCTGGCAGCAAACTATGAACATCCTGCTCACTAAACAGATCAGTGGAAATGGAGCCATCTTGTCTTCCTTGAAAACTTATGCTTGAGGAGAGTTGGGGAAATTCAGCAGCAGAGTAGTTATAGGAAAGTCCCTGGAAAGAATGCGATGGTCCTAGAATGAGTTGATGGAGAAAGAGTCCCATTCTGCTGGCTTCATTTCACTCCTGGACACGGTATTGGACCTCATGGATAGGGACACTGTGTGAGGACTTAGGGACTTGGGGTAAATGAGAAGGAGTCTGCTCTGCCTCCAACTGGGTGGTGGAAGCCGAAACATGATGAGGGCAACTACAATACCTACGGAAAAGCAGATGAGTTAGCAGACCATAGTGAATGCCATTGCTTAACTCTAACCGGGACAATCACAGTAGCACTTCAGTATACAGAGAGGCACAAAGATGGTCCTAGATGCTGAGTCACCTTCAACCTGGAGAGACCGGTTCAGGATGTTGGGCAGTTTAAGGAATCCATCTGTCCTCAGTCAGCCCATTTTACCTGATACAAATAACTGACTAGAATGTCTGAAAGGTGGACAGTGCTTTAGAGGCAAAGACATGGCTGCTCAGGCCCCCCCAGGGCTTAGCATCAGGGCAAATATTTGTTCTAGGCTCTCTCCCATGTCCTCAAATTTGTCACTGTCTTAGTTAGGGTTTTTTTATTTTTTTATTTCTGTGAAGAGACACCGTGACCACAGCAACTTTTATAAAGAAAAACTTTAATTGAGGTGGCTCACCTGCAGTTTCAAAGGTTGAGTCCATTATCAGCATGATGGGGAGCATGGCGGTGTGTAGGCAGACGAGGTGCTGGAGAAGTAGCTGAGAGGTCTACACTTGCAGGTCCCCAAAGGCTTAAAGCTATATCATCACACACAGACACACAGACACACAGACACACACACACACACACACACACACACACACACACACACACACACACACACACAAATGCATTCAGTCTAACTTCAAAAGTTTCCATGGTCTGTAAGTCTCAAAGTTGTTTCAAAGTCCAAAGTCTCTTCTGAAATGCATGGCAAGCTCTTAACTGTAATCCCCTTGTAAAAACAAAAATCAAAAAAAGGCACAGGATATACATTACCATTTCAAACGGCTGTCTTGGGAGGTGAAATAACTCACAGCCCAACACGTTTGTGCGGATACCTCCTCCTCAAGCACTTTTGTGTTAAGTAATGTAATGACCCAGGAAACACCTGCATGGTGCTTAGGAGTCCTCTATCTAGAGACTTCACATGGTTCTGGAATCTGGTTCTCAAAAGAAGAATAGTTACTCACAGATTGAAAGGGAAAGTGTGGGGTTATCTGGAGTTTTCAGTCTGTAAAGAGAAAGCCAGTTGAGGTGAACTTGAGAAAGACAATTTAAAGCCACTTAAGCAGGACTGTTCTCTGGATTTTGAGAGCTTTTGATGTTTGGAGGAGAAAGGTGTGTACCTTGAGGAGACTTCTGGTGTTCCTCTGAGCTGGCTTTGAGGGAGTTAAAACCCCTTCAGCCATGCGGGGTGTTTTGAGAGTTTCGATGACTTGTGGTTGGGGCTGACAGTCGTCAGGGCCTCCTGGTTCTCTGTCTTTATGAGAGCAGAGGCCCAGAAGCTCAGCTTATAAAATGAAATTAATTCAGAACTGTTATCTGTGTGGATGAGTGAAGCTTAATATATACAATATACTAAAAGGAATGGTAGTTTAATGTTTGAAACACATATTTCATACCCAGCATCCGAGTGGCAACAGGCTCAGCTCTCCACCAGCTGTGCATCGGCAGATTGCTGTGTTAATGAGCCAATAACTCACTCCTAACCAGCCTCCTTTGCACATCAGCCCTGGTATTCAAATCACACTGATGTGTTTAGGTTGCGCCTCTGTCCCAGGAGCCTTCAACGTCCCCTCTCCTTGCTATTAACTGTAGTTCCTGTTTAAATCTTATCATCTTTGTTTCCCTGCTGTTCACTGAAGCTTTTTAAAAAATTATTGCTTTTATTTTTTTCGATTATAATATAATTACATCATTTCCCCTTCTCTTTCCTTCCTCAATGCTATGTCCATATCACATGTGCATGAATAAAAAGAAAGAAAGAAAAAGGGAAAAGGAAACATGACTGCTCCTAGGTATGGTGGAGGAGAAAGTTTATTATAGATATGTGGGAGAACACAGGCAGAGGCAGGGACCTCTGGGAGAGTCCCAAGTGTACATGACCCTAAACTGAACCACATAGGGAGAGGGGGAGGGGAAGAGAAAGGAGAGACAGGGGATCCAGATCCAGCAGCCAGGAGGTCCAGATGGCTGGATTATATAGAGAAGAGCAGCCCAACCCCTGGACTGGCAAGTTTAGGGTAAAGGGTGGGGTATGCCAACCAGGAGGGCCCTGTAACAGGGAGGGGCTGAGAGATGCAGGGAAAAACCTGGTAGCCAGGTCTGCTTTGATATGTTAAATAGGCATCTCAGCCCTTTGTCCCAGGTTCAAAACCTAACACACATGAGTGTGTGTGTGTGTGTGTGTGTGTGTGTGTGTGTGTGTGTGTGTGTGTGTGTATGTGTGTGTGTTCTTAAATATGTAAACACGACCTTCACAGTCTGTATAATAATATTATTTGTATGTATGGTTTCATGGCTGTCTGTTTGTTATTGGATAACCCATTAGTGTACTCTTTCCTGGAGAAGACGATTTCTCCCACTCTGTTTCTTAGTTGTTTTTCGAGTAGGGTTGAGGCCTAATGCCCCATCCATGTTAGTAAAATTATTGTAACTTTAAATTTACAGTGTTAAAAATTAACAGGGAATTCCCAGTTCCTCTTTGAACATGGACTTGAGAAAAAGTTTACATTTTTAACCACATGTTTCTGTTATCTTACTCTCCCAGATAGCCGTCCCAGTAGTGAGGTCCCAGACAGAGTCCCCAGTACTGAGGTCCCAGGGTGTTCCATTTGCCATCTTTGAAATTTCTTAGCAAAACGTCTCACTAAATGAAAATCCAAAAACTGAAATTCTTCAATGGCTTATTCATATTTCCAGGGTAGCATAATGACATGCAAATGTGTTTGTTGATCAACTAATATATTCTTTGTGTTTAGTCGGAGGCTTTCCTTAAAGACTCTTGTTTAGAGTCTTGTCTTTAGACATTCCAATAACATGACTAAACAAACTGTGATAGCTGGAGATGTAGATCCATTGGTACAGTGCTTGTCTAGTGTGCAGGAACTCACAGGTTTGCTCTTCAGCACTGTGTAAACCAGCATGGTGATCCACTTCTGTAATGTCAATACTCAAGAGGAAGAGGCGGATGCATCAGAAGGTCAAGGTCATCAATGGTGGCATAAGGAGTTTGATGCCAATTTGGATGACTTGAGAACTTGTCGCATGTGCATGCATGTATGTGTGTGTCTGTACATTCCTGAATACATAAATACAACCTAACTATATAAACACACACACACACACACACACCTCAGAGTGAAGGACTGATTGCCTCATTGCCAATGGACACTTGTTCCTTTATTTTCATAACTACTAGAGATTCTGGATGCATCAGTTTGCATTTGTAAATGCCTACCCAGTACATTTTATTGCCCAGCCTGGTGAAGCAGTACCTCCTTCTCAAGCAAGCATCCCCTGCTCACACGTAGCAATACAAATTCCTGTGGCTTTTACCTCCCTGTCCTCAGTAGTGACCAAGTAGACAATTACTGCAACATTCTGACCCAGAGGTAAATCATAGATCAATGCAAAGGCATGAGCCACCTGCCTACCCTAGAGACATGCTGTTCCATTTGTTTTCATCCCAACCAGACAGCAGCTCTCAAACTGACTTCACAAAGGTAGTCCAGCCGGGCAGTGGTGGCTCACACCTTTAATCCCAGCACTCGGCAGGCAGAGGCAGGCGGATCTTTGTGAGTTCGAGGCCAGCCTGGTCTCCAAAGCGAGTTCCAGGAAAGGCGCAAAGCTACACAGAGAAACCCTGTCTCGGAAAAACAAAAACAAAAACAAAAAACAAAGGTAGTCAATACCCATTGGCGTGTTTAATGCCATTGGTGTGTTTAATGAACGTGCAGTTCGGAGTCAGCCCCTGCACTGCCCTGTGGCTTGGTTGCCTCTTCTGCAAAATGGGAATGAAAAACTGTTACCTACCACATAGTGCTGAGAGGATTTAAGACATTTGTGTGAATTTTGTCAGGGAATTATTAAAATCAGCATTAGAATTGTTATATGTCACAATGAATGCTGCTGGTACTGTCACAGTTGCTACCCAGGAGCCCACTCTGGCCAGATTAGATAGCTGCTCAGTCCCCTGTATTTGCCTATCATTCCAAAAGGATACTAAAAAAGCAAGTGTCAGTGACTTTAAGATAGCGATCATTGCAAAACTACTTTATAAAACCAAAATACCATTTAGTCTCTGACATTTTGAAACCAAGAAGCCCCTGCACAGCAAAGGACGTTATCATCAGAGTTAAGACAAGGCCTATAGAATGAGAGACAGCATTTGCAGGTTATTTATTGGACAGAGAATGGATATGAAGACCATATGATGCATTCAAAGCTAAATACCAAAATAAGTCCAAATAATTCAATTTTTAATGGAATAAAGATCTTAACAGAGATTTTCAAACACACACACAAGCACGTAGGTATATGACAAAAATGCTCATTCTCACAAATTAGCAGAGAAATGCAAATCAAAAACATGACAGGATAGAATCTCATCACAGAATGGGTGTTATCAAAGGACAGAAGATGAATGTTGGCGAGCGCGTGAAGAAAGGGGGAATTCTTTTATAAGGATGGTAGGGAGGTAAGTAGCCACCATTATGGGAAACGGTATAGAGATGTCTCAAAAACTAAAAATAAAATCCAATATGATCCAGCAATTCTACTACTGGGTACATAGATCAAATCACTCTATCAGAGATGCCTACTGATCTATGTTTAATAACTACAGCTAAAGCTATGAAGTCAACCTAGATACCACCCATCAGTGGATGAGTGGATGGATGATTTTAAACATGGGGTATATGTGCAAACAGGCTATTATTCAGTCACACACACACACACACACACACACACACACACACACACACATCAAAAAAAATGAAATCCTTTCATGTTTAGCAACATGGATGGAACTGGAGGCCTTCAGGTGAAATAAGCCGGTCACAGAAAGGCAAAGATCACACGTTCTCATTCATGGAATCTGGAGCCTTGGTCTGGAAAGAACAGACAGGGAGAGCGAGGTTAGAGACTGAGAGGAGCAGGGGGAAATGACAGGGAGAGATGGTTGATAAATGGCGTCAGGTGACGGGGGAGGAATTAGTCCTGGTTTTCTGTAGCACAAAAAGGTTACAACGATCGATGATGTGTTACACAATGACAAGAAAAGGAAAGTGCACAAAGCCAAACACACAAAAATGATGTCACGCTGACAGAGAAGAAAGGGCTGGGTTTTTATCTCCAATGTGATTTATTGTGAATTCAATGTGTGTGCCAATCCTCCAGCATGTATGTAACTATGTATTAAAAACCTTCTCCATTTAAAAAGAAAACTGTAGTAACTGAAAAGGTGGAAAAACGTTGGGTGAGTAAATTCTGTTTCTTTCCTCATGGTCTCTTAATTGCCTTGGAGTTTAGGGGATCTGAGCTCCATTCTTCCATGCTAGAGATACACAGTTGGATGTGTGACCTGTGGTCAACAGCGCACAGAGACCAGGATACTTTTTTTTTTTTTTTTTGGTTTTTCGAGACAGGGTTTCTCTGTGTAGCTTTGCGCCTTTCCTGGGACTCACTTGGTAGTCCAGGCTGGCCTCGAACTCACAGAGATCCGCCTGGCTCTGCCTCCCGAGTGCTGGGATTAAAGGCGTGCGCCACCACTGCCCGGCTAGATCAGGATACTTTAAAGCAGCGTTTGTTTACATTTGACCCTAAGTCACGTACCTAAGTCCAGGAAGGATCTAAGGGTGGCTTGTTTTTCTGGATGTTTCTTTCCCCTTGGGAGGGTATGAAAGATGATTTCTGCACAACCTATACTTCATGTCCAGCTGGTTGCTCGCAGCCGACTGCTTGCCTCAGGGCCATGCACGGATGCGATTCATCTGGCTCTGGATATTAGCAGACTTTTCTTAATTTCCCATAAATAAAAGCTACGACTTGTATTAGAGAAAATGCCCCCGCCAAAGGTCAGCAAAACCTCAAATTAGCATAAGCATTGTGGCCCTGTCACTATTGCTAGACAGTGACAGGAAAGAGTACTTTACTTCCCTGTAAATGAAAATGGGCATGATAAGAAAGGGGTGGGTAGAAAGGTCATCTGGGGGAGAGGCCTTACCCAAGCATGGTCTTCCCCTAGGGAGAATTTCTTCCTCTGCCTAGAAAAGCCTTTTCAGGATGACAGATTTCCTGTGAAGTCTAGGTTGATAGTGGCAGCTGGGGAAACAGTCGGACCTGTGCTCTGTGCCAGGCTAGAAACAGGATTTACCCTTTAGTCAGAGCTGCAGGAAATCCATAAAAGAAAAAGGCCTCAAAGATTCACAAGTGGAGTTTAAATGCGTGGAAATTAATCACATCTAAACCGAGTGCAGAGGTGTTAGGCAGCTGCACAATGAGATACAGAAGCAGTTGGGAGTTCAGGTGAGACTTAGGAGGGGCTTCCCAATGTGTGCGTGACTCCGGAGGCTTGAAAGTGAAAAGACGCCTTCAAGTACAGCAGAGGTGGGAGTTCTCTTCCAGTCGCAGCCATCACAAAGGCCCACCACAGCCGATGAATAAATGTGCCCGCTGAGCTCCTGAGTTCACGTCTGTACTTAAAAACAGTGAATTTGAGTTGAAGAAAAAAAAATTAAAATTTTCATTCTCTTCGGTGTTGTGGTGTGTGGGCATGTGCCCCATGGCATGCAAAGTTGTCGGAGGACTTTGCAGCGTCAGTTCACTTCTCCCATGCTTCCATGGGTTCCAGGGACCAGGGTCAGGTTGTGCAGCCAAGGCTTTACCCACCAAGCCATCTCAGCAGCCCTGAAAGAAACATTTCTAAAACTCCCTTTCCTCTCCACCTCATGTATCTTTCTCTTGCCTTGAATTTCATTGGGAATGAAAGATTCACACCATGGCTAGTCACACTTTGGCTGCTCAGTAGTTGCATGATGGCTAGTCACACACTGGCTGCTCAGTAGTTGCCTGATATATAAATTGAGACACTGGCCATGCCTCAAAAACAATGCTGGAGAGCATTCTTGAAGCTCTAAAACATGCCCTAACTCACTGGATGTCTTAGTTAGGGTTTCAATTTCTGTGATGAAACACCATGACCAAAATAACCGGGGGAGGGGGAGGAGGCTAATTTGGCTTACTCTTCCACATCACTGTTCATCACTGAAGGAATTCGGGACAGAAACTCAAGCAGGACAGGAACCTGGAAGCAGGAGCTGATGCAGAGGCCATGGAGGGGTGCTGCTCACTGGCTTACACCCCATGGCTTGCTCAGCCTGTTTTCTTATAGAACCCAGAATGACCAGCCTGGGATAGCACCATCCACAGGGAGATGGGCCATCCCCCCATCAATCACTAATTAAGAAAATACCCTACAGCTGGATCATAGGCAGGCATTTTCTCAATTGAGGCTCCCTTCTTTCAGATAATTCTAGCTTGTGCCAAGTTGACAGAAAACTAGCCAGCACACTGAAGAAACACAGTGGAGCCTTATACCTTCATTTGCAATAAAGTCTGGAAGCTCCCACAGTTTTAACACCCATTGCAGCTGGGGATGATTTGTTTTCCAAAAACAGCATTTTAAAATACTTTCCATTAGGGCTAGAGAGAGGGTTCAATGGTAAAGAGCATTAGCTACTCCTCCAGAGGACCCAGGTTCATTTCCAAGACCCACTTGATGTCTCACAACCATCCATAACCCTACTCCCAAGGGATCTGCTGCCCTCTTCCAGTCTTCTTCAGTACCAGGCATGCCTGTGGTGCACAGGTGTACAGACATATGCAGCCAAAACACCCATATACATTAAAACAAACAAACAAACAAACAAAGCCTTTCCATTTATCACATATAACTACATGCGTTTCCCACCCTACTTGCAGATGCAAGACCAGTGTTGAGACGTCCCCCTTCCACATTAGTGTGTCTGTAGGAGCTGTCATCTTTGGGTCTTGTTTATGCAGCCATATTGCAGTAGCATGGGTGGAGCGACCCTGTCATATTTAGGAGACACATCTCACAGGAAACTTTCTCTGGCTGTTATAATCTTTCTGCTCCCTCCATGATGTTGTTCCCTGAGCCTTAGACAAAGGCATTGGCAATACCACAATCTTGATCCTAAGAGGGAACTAAATGTTTGCTGGAAATCTTCAGACACAAGCACAGTGATGCACAGTGATAGTCTGTGTAATTGCAAGAGACTCTTCCTGGGGCAGGTTTTTTGTTTTTCATTCAAGTTGCCTGCAGAACTAAGCAAAATGAAATAGCTTAGCCCCAGAAATAACAGATGCTGGATTCCTAGGGTTCTGGGCTAGGCAGTTTCCTTAATGTCAGGTTTCTCAGTTACAGAGTGACAATTCTCATATTGACCTGCTTCCTAGGTAATGGCTGTAGTCACTGTCTAGTGGCTTTTCGGCTGATAAATTATCGACCTGCTGCTGAGAGTGAACAATTGATGGAGTGTGACAATGGAAAGGCACTTTAGCTGCGACAACACTTGGCAAAAAGCTTCACCATATTCAGAGGAGAAAGAGCTCTTTCTCCCTTTTGAATCTAAACAAAAGCTCCTGATCCCCTCCTCCGGTTTCTTTCCTTCTGGGATGTCAGCCTCAGGGAAATTGTAATCGGAAATTCAGTTCTGTTTAAGATTTAAAGTCGAATTCAACTTCCAATCCAATCTGTTACTTGAATAAAGATCCTCATCTCGATGACATAGAAATCATGCCAAGTAGGGTGTGGGGAGACGGCTCAGTGAGTAAGAGTTGTAGCTGTGTAAGTGTAAGGACCTAAAGTCCAATCCCCAGCTTCTACATGAGAGCCAGGCAGGGTTATGCGTGTGCCTTGTAACCCTGTGGCAAGTTTCAGGGCTTGCTAGCTGCAAGAGATCCAGGTCCATGAGAGATCCTGTCTGAGCAATAACATGGAAAGTGATAGAGCAGGACACTCAATTCTCCCCCAGGCTTCTGCAGGTGACTATGGGTGTGGGTACCCACACACAGGCATGCTCATGTGCATCCATGCACACATGCACAGACATACACGAGTATGTCAAATATTTATTCCTGGCCTACTGCATTAGTCAGGGTCCTCTAAAGGAACAGAACTGATAGAATGAAAGTATATATATTTAAGAGGGGGTTTATTAGGGTGGCTTACAGGCTGCGGTCCAGATAGTCCAACAATGGCTGTTTCCCAATGTAAAGGCCAAGATCCAGGAGTTGTTCAGTCCACAAGACTGGATGTCTCATCAGTTTTAAGCTGTGCTGGAGTTGGAGGGAACTTTTAGAGAGCTATTGTTCTTCAGCCTATGCTAGAATCCCCAAGAGAAAAAAGAAAAAAGAAAAGAAAGAGTCCCAAAGAGGTAGGCTCTAAGGACACCATCAAAGGAATGCCTCAGCCACAGGATAGATGCACTTGCCAGTGAGAGTGAAGACAAAAAGGCAAAAAGCAGAAGCTTCCTTTTTTGTCCTTTTACATAGACTGCCACCAAGAGGCGTGGCTGGGATTTAGGGTGGGTCTTCCTACTTCAAATGACCCAATCAAGAAAATCCCCCAACAGGCATGCCCAGCTGCTAGCATTTTAGCTGTTTTTGGGTGTGGTCAAGTAGACAAGCGAGATTAGCCATCACACCTGCTAAGCAGAAGGTGATTTTGAAGCAGGTGGAGGATGAGGGTGTTCACCACCGTGCTTGAATCCTGAGATGTCCAGCTTATGAGGATTCATGGCCTGAATCAGAGCAGTCTCTGCCTCCTAGTCCCTATGTGGCTGAACCTCAGTCTTCTTCCTCTTGATTGAGAAATACTCAGGGGCTCCAGATATATTTCTAATATCCCTTGCTCGAAATGTATTATGTCTTAAGTAATATTATGTATTAAGTGCATACTACTCCTGGAAAAGATCTTAAAGATTACAGTGAACCAATCAAGGGGGAAGGGAAGAGGGTTATAGATGAATCAGAAGACTGTTCACTGGGCATGAGGCAATCTTTAGGTTGCGAGATTCCTTCCATTACACAAAGTAACTTCTTCTCTGGCGATGCCCAAGAGCTTCACAAACCTATGAGTACAGAAATACAACTTTAGAGGACAATTTGACATGAGGCATTTAGCAAAATAACAACAGTGGTTTCACACCTAGGGCCTGTGAGCTCCCCGACCATGGGTTCTTAGCCAAACTGACAGTACCAGAAATGTACCGACTCCTGTGGAATGGGCCTTACATCCAATCAGAAAGGGGTTGGTTACACACATGATATTTGTACCACTGTTGCACCCGTAGACATATCTTGCCACAGCAGTCATTATCATAGCTCACAAGATTCGCAGCTGGATAAGACAGCTGTGACCTTTTCCCCAGAGGCCCAGTGCAACTTTGGGTGCTATGATAACTAGCTAGCAGAGAAGTTTTTAGTGAGCAACAACCTCATTCCCCTTGTCCTGTGACCAAAGTATGCAATGTTTTCAGCAGAAGGGTCTTACTGTAAACTTCCGGTGGGCTCAGACCTTTGTTTTTAAGGAAACTTCTGCTTCTCATTTTCTGGGGAGCTTCTGCTTATGATGGGAAAAAAATCTATAAAGAATTTTGTTCTTACCAGGTAATGGTGGCTCATGCCTTTAATCCCAGCACTTGGGAGGCGGAGGCAGGTGGATGTCTGAGTTTGAGGGCAACTTGGTCTACAGAGTGAGTTCCAGAACAGCCAGTTACAGAGAAACCCTGTCTTGAAAAGTCACAAAAAAATTAAAAAAAAAAAAAAAAAGATGTGGGTTGGGAATTTAGCTCAGTGGTAGAGCACTTGCCTAGCAAGCACAAGGCCCTGGGTTTGGGGTTTGGTCCTCAGCTCCAAAAAAGAAACACACACACACACACACACACACACAAAGATGTGTCTGAGTAACAGACAGGGGTGGAAAAGAACCAGGCAATCAAATTAGCAATTCTTCTTGAATAAAGCATTGCATTGACATTGTAATTGATTAATCATTGAGAGACAAAGAAACATGACACAGGCAGTTAGCTGACGAAGTCACTGCCCTCTGTAGCTACAAACAATTCAATGTTTCCAGTGACTTCCTAAAAGCAAATTTGTCTCCCAAGAGACGAGCACTGAGGATCCTGACACTAGAAGACACGGAACCCAGTCCCAAGATTCTCCATGGATGGACCTCACCAGGTATCACCAAAGTGACTGGCAAGATTCTTACGGAAGCCTTGCTTATTACATGAGTATGGGGTTCAGAAACAGTGGCTGCTGTAGAAATGCATAAAGTAGACCTGGATCCTTCTCCCCTGGCTGTTCTTAGACTACTAGGGAGGGGGGCAACAAACTCCGTGCCCTTGGGGAATTGACAGAAATAAAATTGATATTGGGGGATGGAACCCCAAACCTTCTACCCTTGGGAGGTAGGAAGAGAGATACCTGTCGATCATGAACCCAGAGCTGGAGCTAGGGAGGAATGGCTGGAAATGCTCTGCCTCTGAGAATCCTGCACAGTGACTGTCTGAGAGTAAAGCTTCACAGCAAAGCAAAGCAATTTCTACAAAGAGCTGGGAGGGTTTTCTTGTTAGAAAAGGAAAAAGCGCATGGAGGCCTGGACTGAGACCCAGAGCAAAGCAGAGACCTGAGCTGTAGAGGAGGCATTAATGTTAGCACCCCCCTTTGCAAGCCATGCTCACCCCGAAGCAAAGGAATCAGTAGAGGAATATGAAGCCCCTGACTGGCTCACTCTTCACCCACTCAGTAATTAAGTGTCTGTCATCTACAAGCATGAAATTGTTTGTCTCCATCTGTGCTTTCATGCAAGACAACCAGCTTTCATGAAAAGAAAAAAATGAGCTGTACAACACACTGGCATGTTTTTAAGAGCGACACAGCAATCCAAAGAATCATAGCCATCCATGAAACACGGATTGCAATGATCAGATTAGAGAATTAAAATAACTATGGTCAATACATTAATACGTTTATTAGAAGAGTTAACACCATGCTAGGACAGATGGTCAAATTGGTTGGAGAGGTGGACTATGTGGAAAGTTTAAATGAAAGTGCTGGATCCCAAAAGCAGACAGACAACAAAGAATTCTGTCACTTAGGTTCATCAGGCCACTAGACATAACTGAGGAAAGAATCAAAGAACTAGACCACTAGTCCATAGAAATTATTCAAAGTGAAAGGACAAAGAAAAAGATTCTAAAAGCTAAGGGGATCAGAGTCCAGAAAATGGACCACGTCAAAGACTGGACCTTCATGTGGCTGAATTATCAGAAAGAGAAGAGAGAAAAAACAGGACAGAAAAAAAATCTGAATGACTAAAATGCTCCCAAAATTGTCAGACACAGGAATCATGCCTCCAGGAGACTATGGGGCATTAGCAATGCAAAGGGCAGTGTCCATTCATAGCATAGTGAGGTGGTGAGAAAGGGAGCTTTATGCAAATGGAAAGAATACCATTAACAACTCTATAATAATAATTTTAACAACTTAGATGCAGTAGATAGTCTTAAAACCACCAACTATCAAAGTCCAATTAAGAAAAATAATGACCTGAATACCGCTACTTTGTCTTCTAAATAAATTGAAAAGAAGATAAATAATTCATATCCAAAAACTCCAGCCCTAGATGGCTTCACCTGGATAGTCTATTAAATATTTAAGAATGAAACAAAAGCAATTTTGCACAAAATCTTCCTCACCATGAAAGAAGAAAGAGCTTGCCGGCCTCTTTCACGATGCCAGCACCTCCCAAATACCAAAATTAGACAGATACCTGGTCAGGAAGACCAACCCGGCCATCAACACAGCTATAAAGGTCCCAACAACTTACAAGGAAATCAAAGGCAACAATATATAAAAAGATAATACACTGTGATCAAGTAGCATTGATTCCAGGAATGCACACTTTAGGATTTAAAATCTGATCAGAGTAATATATCCAAATGCTTAAAAAGCACCCTAAAATTATCGCAATGGGTACAGATAAAACCTTTTAAAAAGATTTCTATTACTGTGTGTTTATGTTTCTGATATATGTAGTGTGCATGCCACAATGTGTGTGTGGAAGTTAGAGGACAACGACATAGGGTCAGTTCTCTCCTCTTACCTTTACGTGGGTCTCAGATTGAACTTGGACCACCAGGTTTGGCTTTACCCACCGAGCCAACTCAATGGCCCCGGACAAGAACTTGGACAGAATTCAGTAGCCATTCATGATACTGTTGGAAAGTAGGACTGAAAGACCAATATGTTAATCTGATAAGGATTATCTACCAAAAACCCACAGGGAGCATCATGTTTAGTAATGAAAGGCCAGATGCTTCCCCACTGAGGTCAGCAACAAGGCAAAGAAGCTTATTGTTACCAGTCTTGCTACACATACCCACTGCAGTGAAGGAAAAAAAAAAGGAACAAACAAACAAAAATCACATGGACTGGAAAGATGAGATAAAACTTGTCTCTATTTGCAAAATAGAGGTCTATCTATGTAGAAGTTCCTGAAAAAGCTACAAAAATAGTTACTACAAGTTTAAAATTTTATAATACAAAAGCAAGATATAAATTTAGTGTTTCTACAAAGAGAAAAATATTTTTTAAACTTTATTATAAATAACTTTCAAATAAAAAAACATTCCACAGTGAGATTAACTAGATCCAAAGTTTATACATCTCAGTAAGATTCTGTGCAGTTAAAACAGCCATTAAAGCCATGGAACCTCACCTTTGATTTTACACTTTCAATGTCAATAATATTTTATGTACTTATCCATCACAAAGAACCCAAAATATCAATGATAGAAGGAGAAAAACAATTAGCTTTATGTCTTCTTTCATACTACATGTCCATTTTCTGAGTTTCATTCTTCCCCATCACCTAATATTACCCTTTCTTGTTCTCCTTTCTAAATGTTATTCTGTACCCACATGTACATTTGTTTAAATATATACATAAATATTATAGTCTATGATCTGCATATGAAGAAGAACGTGTGGTTTCTTTCTTTCCAAGGTTATATGACCTTGCTTAATGTTATATGTCTAACTATGTCCATTCAAACTTTATGATTTCACTTTTCTTTAGAGCTAAATAGTATTCCATTTTACATTTTATGTATGTACCATGTGGTGGTTTGAATGAAAATGGCCCCCATAGGCTCATAGGGAGTGTCATTATTTGAAAGGATTACAACATGTGACCTTGTTGGAGGAGGTGTAGCCTTTTTGGAGGAGGTGTGTCACTGAGGGTAGGCTTTGAGGTTTCAAATGCTCAAGCCAGGTCCAGTGTCTCTCTCTTTTCCTGCTGCCTGCCAATCCAGATGTAGAACTCTCAGCTCCTTCTCCAGCACCATGTCTACCTACACAATGTCATGCTTCCAGCCATGACAATAATGAACTAAACCTCTAAACCTGTAAGCCAGCCTCAATTAAATGTTTTACTTTGTAATAGTTTCCATGGTCATGGTGTCTCTTTACAGCAATAGAAACCCTAACTGAGACATACCAGATTTTCATCATCCATTTATCTGTTGGTAGACAATTAAATGGTTCCATTTCTTTGCTATGGTGGATAGAGCAGCAATAAACATGGGATATTTCTGTAGTAGAGTATGGAGTTCACTGTGTATATACATTTTTAAATTCAGTTTTTGTTCAAAATGTCAGTGTTCTATATAATAGCACAAGTAATTATAAATTAAGATAGTAACATTATAATAACACCAAAACTATGAAGTATTTAAGTAAATCTTATGAAAGAAGCTAATACTGAAAAGCCTCAACAAAATAAAGTTTAAGAGTACCTTAAAATAAAGGGGTTGGGGCAAGAAAGATGACTCAGCTGTTAAGAGCACATGCTACTCTTGCAGAGGACCTGGGTTCAATTCTCAACACCCATGTGGTGGCTCACAACCATCTATAATTAGTTCCAAGGCATTTGACACCGTCTTCTGACCTCTCTGGGCACCAGATACACAAGTGGTACACAGACATACATGCAGTCAAAACCCTCATATACATAAAATTGAATAAATCTTTTTAAAAAATGGAGATTGCTCAGTTGTTGAAATACTAGTCATTCAAACAAGAGGATTGGAGTTCAGATGCTGCGTGGGCCCGGCAGCCTACCTGTACTTTTCACCTTGGAATGTGGAGACAAGGGATCTTCAGAGCAAAGTGTCTGTCTAATGATACTAGCCATATCAGCAGATCTGGGTTCAAGGGACAGACCCTGCCTGAAAGAATAAAGTAGAATGATTGAGGAAAATCCTTGACATCAACCCCAGGTCTTCACATGCGCGCGTGCGCACGCGCGTGTGCGCACGCACACACACACACACACACACACACACACACACACACACACACACCTGCACATATGTGGACGTAGAAATATACATATAAATTTCTATACATACATGTATTTTTGTGTGTTCAAAACATACAAAGAATACATACTAAAATAAAGAAGTACCTTAAATGGAGAAATGGGCTTCAGAATTTCTTAGTTGCAATGTCACTATAATGTCACTTATCCTCAATCTTCTCTTCAGCTGCAATACAATTCAAATCCAAATCCAATCACAACTGTAATAGAAACTGACAACTGTACTCTAAAATTTCTTTAGAAAGACCAGAAAATGAGAATAGATAAAACAATTTTGAGGCAGAGCAATGGTGGATGGCTTATGTGACCTGATATTCTGACCTACATGAAGCCAGCAAGTTTAGACAGGGTCCTACTAACAAAACAGAAGACATGTAGGTTAATAAGACAGAATAGAGAGTTCAGAAACAGTTCTACAGATTTATGGCTGATTTCTTTTTAGCGGAAGTATAAAGCAACTATATTCAACTAATGCTGCTATAGAAATTGGGTGTCTGGGGCTGACGAGATGGCTCAGAGGTTAAGAGTCACTGACTGCTCTTTCAGAGGTCCTGAGTTCAATTCCCAGCAACCACATGGTGGCTCACAAACATCTTTAATGAGATCTGGTGCCCTCTTCTTGCCTGCAGACATACATACACATGAGAACACTGTGTGTGTGTGTGTGTGTGTGTGTGTGTGTGTGTGTGTGTGTGTGTGTGTGTATGATATGTATATATATGATATGTATATATATGATATATATATATATATGATAAATAAATAAATCTAGAAAAAAAGAAATTGGGTGTCTGTGGGCTGGAGATGGCTTGGTGGTTAAGAGCACTTGCTGTTCTTTCATGGCTGGAGTGTGGTTTCTAGCACCCACATTAGGTGTATTGCAAACACCTGTAACTCCAGCTCCAGGGCACCCTTGTGTGCAAACACATATACACAAATAAGTAAATAGATAAATAAATAACATTTTTTAAGCAGGTGGCTGGGTAGATAACTTAGTGGTTAAGATTATGCATTGCTCTTACAAAGGATCAAAGTTCAGTTCCCAGCAGCCATGTCAGGTGCTTCTCAGCTGCCTATAACTCCATCTCCCAGAGACTCAGCATTCTCTCTGGTCTCCACAGACACTGCCTGTATATGTATGAACACACACACACACACACACACACACACACACACACACACACACACTACACAGAATTTTTAAAGTACTTTTTAAAATTGGGTGTCCATAAATAAAGTAGATTCAGGCTTAACACCTTGTAAAAGAAACAACTCAAATGGGTTGTAGACATAAACACAAGGACCAGAACTGTAAAAATTCCAGAAGAAAACATAGAAATAAATATGTATAGACAGACATTGGGGAAAGATTTCTAAAAATATACAAACCATTATCTATAAAGGAAAAAATGACTAAATTAGAGTTGATCAAAATCAAGAGTTTCTGGTGTTTGAAGTAGACTGCTTTGAAAATAAAAAATACAAGCCTATACCCCATAAAGAATTTGTTTCCAGATTATACAAGAGTCTTAACATGAATGAAACTCTTCAAATCCATTAAGGAAAGAAATAATCCATTTCTAAAATGTGCAAAATATATGAACAGGCATTCCCTGCATGGAAGGCAAGATAGCTCATAAAATATACCATCAGTCATCAAAAAAAATGTAAACTAAAATCAAATGCAGCAACACCACCTGGCCTTTAGCAAAACGCAACTTTTCAAGACTGAAAATGAAATTAAAGTAAGTTAAAAAGAATACCAAGTACTACTGGGAGGTGGTGGCACACACCTTTAATCCCAGCACTCAGGAGGCAGAGGCAGGTGTATCTCTGTGAGTCTGAGACTAGCCTGATCTTCAGAGTGAGTTCCAGGACAGCCTAGGCTGTTCCACAGAGAAACCCTGGGAATTGGAGAGATGGCTTAGCAGTTAAGAGTATTTGCTGCTCTTGCAGGGAGCCAGGCTAAGATATGGTTCCCAGCACCTACATGGCAGCTTATAGAAATCTGTGACCCCTGTTCCAGGGGATCTAATGGCCTGGTCTCTGATGGCACTAGTTTTGCACATGGGGCATGTATATACATGCAGGCAAACACACATACACATAAAATAAAAATAAATAAATATTTTTCAAATAAATAAGCACTGTTACTAAAGTGAATTATTCATTTTGAATGTATTAGCAGTCTGGTGGTGCTCTGGAGCACTCTGGTAGCTCCAAATGTTCCTGAACAAGCAAACACAGAAGTTCCGTTGGGTCCTGAGTCCTGTGGAGGCTTAACACACATTCAGGTTATATTTTTATTCTAGGGCCCAAGTCCGGCTTCTGACCTTGAACACAGCCAGTCCTCCAGCCGCTGTGGTCCTGCAGGCTGGAGTCCACCACTCACCAGACATCCTCTGCTTCCACCTCTGTCTCTGACTCTTCCCACCTCCCAGCTTTGTGCACACCTGCTCCCTTTGGGGTGCATCTTCCGACTGTCATTTGAAACTTTAGCTACAGATTCAAGATCATTTCGGATCTCCCCACCTCCATGCAGCCACTTCAGTGGTGATCTGCTCATCGATTGTAGCTATTTCAGTCCCTGTGAACTCTCCTTAAAGTCGTGCTGGTGCACACTACACTGCTGAGCCCCACACTTGGTCCAGGGATTGTAAACCCATCCTGATCTGGTGGTATTCCCCCTCATCCAATCCTGCCGAACAACGGTGGTATTTTCCTTTTGCCTCTTATCCAATTCAACTTTGTCCCATCATTCTATGGGTGTGCATTCTTTTTCATTATTGTGAGTACTTCACATAGCCAGCCACCCTTGTGCATCTACTTACACATCGGGGATCTAGACTTGTCTGTCAACTTACCTTATGTGCCTAATTCAGGGCTTTACACATAAGAGGTGCCAAATTTTTAATTGTTGGGTTGAATTGATTTATAAACCCTGGATACCAGACTATGAGCTCACTAAACAGGTGCCAGCTTTCTGTAGAAATGCATTACTAATAAGATTGGGGGAATCATTGTTTTGTAGTTACACATGGGACCACACACCTTTCTGGTAATGTTTGATTGCCAAACCATTTCCTTTGCTGTAACTGCCTTTAGGCCTCTAGTTCATTTGAATTATTGATGACAGCCATGTCTTAGTAATCCCAAACCATGCAAACAAGTGAATAATTCAGTTTTCATTGTTGGCCCAAACAAGTAATTTGAAATCGGCAGACAGAGCATCTGCCATCTCCTTCTGGGCATCCAACAGACACTGTCTTAATTTTCCCCATCAAATGATAGATACTCATTGGCCAGCTTTCCCTGGTATCTGGTCTCTCTGAGGTTGCAATGTGGTTTTGAAGATGTTCTCAGGCTGGGCCAAAGGTTCCCTGGATTCTGTTGCTGTCCCACCCATGCTAGACTTGGACACATCCTATATGACAGTTCTAGACTTGGACACATGCTATGTGACAGTTCTAGACTTGGGCACATGCTATATGACAGTTCTAGACTTGGGCACATGCTATATGACAGTTCTAGACTTGGGCACATGCTATATGATAGCTTTAGCTATATAATAGCTATAACCTTACTGGGTAGACTAGTAGAAAATCCTCAAACATTTCCTTCCATTAGATTCTTGGAACCATTTCCATCTGTATGATTGCAGATGTGTTTCCAAGTAAGAAGTGTTGTTTGAATCTTAGATGGTCTTTTAATAAAAAAAAAAGAAAAGAAAAGAAAAGGAAAGAAGGAAGGAAGGAAGGAAGGAAGGAAGAAAGAAAGAAAGAAAGAAAGAAAGAAAGAAAGAAAGAAAGAAAGAAAGAAAGAAAGAAAGAAAGAAAGAAAAAACTTTTAAAAAAAGCAGAGCCAGACATCAGGGTGAAAACTGAGAGATCAGAGAACCTGAGCAGCAGCCACTAGTTCTTACCTCTATGAAGTCCTTAGCCTAAAGAGAATGAGTTCTGTCTCTTCATGCCTTATATATCTTTCTCTGCCCTGCCATATTACTTCCTGGGATTAAAGGCATGTGTGCTTCCCAAGCAAAGGCATGAGATCTCAAGCACTGTGATTAAAGTTGTGTGCCACCACTGCCTGGCTCTGTTTCTCTCCTATATTGCATCAATCTCATATAGCCCAGTATGGTCTTGAACTCACAGAGATCCAGATAGATCTCTGTCTCCCAAGTGATAGGATTAAAGGTGTGTGCCTCCACTGCCTGACCTCTATGTCTAATCTAGTGGCTGGCTCTGTCCTCTGATCCTCAGGCAAGTTTATTAGGGTACACAATATAACACCACAAAGAAGCCCCTAAGACCTGGATGTTATTTGACTTAAAGACATTGTTGGTCTTACTCGTGTGGAAACACCACTATATTATTTACAGTAAGCTTTCCTACTCCTCTCCATCTGTCCCTTTCATAGCTTCTGA
The DNA here is from genome assembly GCF_007827085.1 of Peromyscus californicus insignis. Classification (NCBI taxonomy): domain Eukaryota; kingdom Metazoa; phylum Chordata; class Mammalia; order Rodentia; family Cricetidae; genus Peromyscus; species Peromyscus californicus. The sequence goes on along the minus strand of NW_026294436.1, from coordinate 60,772,279 downwards.
GAGTTGTTGTCAAGCAGCTTTGGGACTGTCTGCTTCCTAAACGCTTTTGAAAGGGAGTCACCCTGACTCTAAGAGAATTCCATCTCAGGAGCTTCAGTATTGATTATGAGAGCTCCGTAACTGTGAAGTTCCCGCAGGACGAGATTCTGGGATTTTGATTACTTGGGAGTTTTGATACTTTCCCCGACATTGCCATCTCAAGATCAGGAGATAGACACTGAAGGATAACTGGTGCACCACAGGGTCACCAACCTGATACCACAATCTCACTTGGCCCTGCTTTGGCTGCTCTATGGGGGTGAAGCTCTAGGAATGCGGATCTAGGGTCAGACAAGGATATAGTCCATGTCAATTGTGTTTTCATACTCTAACCTGTGCTTTCTCTCTAAGGGTACAGTTTCAATGTATTAATCAGTATTGGAACCTGTTAGTCAATGGTCTGTTCAGAGCACTGTGTTAGAGGTCATGGCAAATGCTAGGAAAGAAAACGGAAGTTGATTGGAATGCTCCTATCTGTTTCAAACTTGTGGCAATGACCGCAGGAGAGTGAAGCTGAGAGTATTGGACACAGAGATCATTCTTGGACATTTAGAAAGCCAACAAATGCCACCCTAATCTTTATGAGCTCTGTGCCATTTTTAATGCCCCTGTGCCATTTTTAATGCCCCTGAGGCTCAGAAAATGGTGGACAGATGTCCTTTTGTTACTGGTAAGGTCAGAACGGAAGGTGTAGTTTAAAGTATGCTCACATGTGTGATCAAAACTGAGCCTCCTTCCACTTCCCTAGCATTGAATTCACCAAAGTTAAAGGCATGTGCCAGCCATAAATCTGTGAGTCATTTCTGTACAAGACCTTGGAGGGTAGGCCCAAGATACCCAGAGGTTAAGTGGTTGTACTAAGGGGAGAAGCCAGGGATCTACATGCTGAATCCATTGCCAGCCTCACTAGGAAGGTCTCACTCTGCCTGCCATGGGAAGAGGAGTTGGGGTAGAGAGAAGGCAGAAGTTATATTTTTTGATACTTCTGAAAAAGTAGAAGCTCTTACTCTTTGGACCAAAGTCTTGGGCAAGGTGGGACATGTGGGAGAGGGGTGCATGGGTCTGGGAGTCTGGATGGCGACACAGATGGCCAAGTTACAGTGGGGTGGAGACACAGTCACGATTCACCATTCTGTATCTTAGACAACCGTATGAGCCATTGTGTGAATGTCTCATCCTGCTGTAATCTGCAGCCTCTTTCCCTCCATTTCCCTTTGGAAGCTTCCCTGGGTGTTTTGTTTATCAGCTTGCCATAGTGATAAACTGAGATGTGGAAAATACCTAATCAGGTAAATTTCCCACTTGAAACCAAGAAGATTGAGAAGGGCAGTCTGAGTCAGGCCACAGCAGGGCATGGCGAGTTCTCTGTGATTTCCATATCCAAGTGCAGCAGGTCACTGGGTGTCTGACTGCCCTTCCCTGAGTAAGGCTGTGATGGAAGTGAGGAGTCAGCTGTTAACCACCCAGCATGATCCCTTCTGATAGCTGGTTGCTTAGAAAAATGCTGAATCTGGGAGAGGAGGAGGAAGATGATGGCAAATATTTATTGTTCTATGTGCAAGATTTCAACCTACACACACACACACACACACACACACACACACACACACACACACACACACACACACACAAATATGTAGATACATACTGTGGTAGTTCAAATGATGTGTCCCCTGACAGTCTTGGGCATTTGAATACTTTATCCCTCATTGGTAAGTTTGTTTGGGAAGGTATAAGAGATTTAGCCTTGCTGGAGGAAGTAATGTCACTGGAGGCAGGCTTTGAAAGCTAAAAGATCCATACCATTCCCGGTTTGCTCCCCACTTCCTGCTTACAGTTCTAGATAGGAGCTCTCAGCTCCATTCACCATGCCTACCTCATGCCACACTTCCCGAATGTGTAGTGGTAGACTCTTATCCCTCTGGACCTACAAACCCAAATAAACCCTCTCTTCTATAAGCTACGTTGGTCATGGTGTTTTATCACAGCAATGGAAAAGTAGCTACTAATATACATATGTGCATATTTATGGATATATATTTATGACTATATATGTATAAATAGTCTAACATGTATTTGTTTTGTTTTTTTAATTAAAATAAAATTACATCATTTCTCCCTCCCTCTCCCTCCTCCAACTCCTCTGGTATCCCTCCCTGCTCCTTTTTAAATCATGACCTCATACTCTTTATTATTATTGGGGTGTGTGTGTGTGTGTGTGTGTGTGTGTGTGTGTGTGTGTGTAAATGCAACCTGCTAAGTCCATTTAGTGTTGTTTGTATAATAATTTTTAGGGCTTACCACTTGGAATCAGGTCACTGTTTGGGGTGCTCATTTCTGGGGAAGGCTAATTCTCCCTCTCTCTCTAGTTTTTAATTGCCTATGTCCAGGGTAGGGTCCATGAGACCTATGACAACACGGTTTGTTGTTGTTCAGGTCTTGTTTAAGTAACCATACTGTTGGGATTTCATGGGAGTAGGTCCCCTGTTGTACACAGAAGACTCAATCTTACAGCAGACTTCCTGGCCCTCTGGCTCTTACAGTCTTACCAGCTCACTCTTGACAATGTTCCCTGAGTCTTAGAAGTAAGGGAAGTGCTGTAGATGTGTTGTCTGGGGCCAGACACCCCACAGTCGGTTGTTCTCTGCATTTTGACCAATTAGAGCTTTTTGTAGTAGTCTCCATCTATAAAAAAGAAGCTTCATTGTTGAGGAATGAGAACTGTATTTGTCTGTGGGTATAAGGATAAGTATTTACAACATAGTTAGGAATTATACTGGTTTAGGGAAGTGGTAATAGTATGTTCTCCTCTAAGATGTAAACCTCACTAGCCATTGGCTAGGTTTCCAGTACTAGACATGATATCCCTCCTGTCTAACTGGCCATGAGGCCAATTAGAAAGCTGTTGATTATGACCCAAATATGAGTACTACAATTGCACATTTAGAGGTATTTGCTGTGCAGATCATTGTTATGGTTCCTAGGCATCACAGCTGGGTAGGGATACTGAATGCTTTCTTTTCTTGGAAGCTTGTATAGCATCTTCTACTAGTATGAAAGCTAGTCCTCAGAGGGGAAACTTTTGAGTCAGATTCCTCCAAATCCTGCATGCTTTGTTCCTCACTCACAGATATATTAAGAACGTTGTCAGTTACAGGCACGAAAGGGTGAGGAACTTTCCCTGAAGCGGGAAGGAGGTAGTTAAAATTCAGTCCTGAGTCCTTGCTCACCTTACCAGGCTGATGAACTGAGGATGATGATCCATTGCAATCAGTGTGTCAGCTTGCCTAATGGGAGCCCAGCCCTCTGGTCTAGAGAGGCCATGCCTCATTTGGTCATTCTGATATGTTCCTAGAGCCACATGGGCAGGGAAAAGAGGAAGGCAATAGGGCTGGATGTCTAGATAGGATGTTTGTTTTCAAAAGACCCACCACCCCTCATTTGTCCCTTTATTATGGTACAAGCACCCTAAAGCATCCCTGACTCAGAGGCAATTCTGAGAAGTCTGGGAGTCTGCACTCTGAATTAAAAAGGCACAAACAGGAGGAAAGATGGAGGTCTTTTTCCTCTGAAAAATCTTCAAACCAAAACCTTTCTGTATCTCAAGATCTCCAACTAGAACCTAACATTGAATTAGTTTTGCGAATTACTTACTATAAGCTGAAAATTACTCATTTAATCGACTTGTCCATTTTCCCCTAATTTGAGGACTTCACTTTGACAATAAAGAGTAGAACAAGATTCACGCACTTTCCAACGTACTTATAGAGGAGATCTTCTCTACACTTCTGGATTCCTCAATAACTTCATCTCTGCATGGCTACTGATAATCATCATCATCATCATCATCATCATCATTATCCTGGTGTGGAAGGGGGTGGGGTGTTTTATAAATGTGAAGGGAGGATAGAGTTGCTCAGATCTGGCCCTGTGTTTTATCAGAGTCAGTAGATTATTGGAGAGGCTTTAAAAGGTTACCAAAGATAGTCACCTGAAGCTGAGATGACTTCACCTTGCCTGTGGTCAATGAGAGGGCAAGAAGACAGAAGTGGATGTGGTGGTACACACCTCTAACACCAGCACTTCAGAGAGGGTTTGAAACAGCCTGAACTATACAGTAAGACCCTGTCTGAAAAAACATTAAAAAGTAATACTAATAATAAGACAAGAGCAAGAATGATGGGAGAACCATGGTGCCAATTTGGAATAATTTCAACTCTTGTAAAGAAGGAAGATGAAATTAAAATAATTAAAATACCCCCAAAATAACTGAAATGTGTTTCCAAATGGTTTCATCCCATTCTACTCTCGGTCTCCTTCCTCCAAAATTTCTCCATGAATATTCTCCTGTCCTTAATCTGTCAAGGTTTTGCCTACTGATTTCCCTTTTCCAAAATAAGGTCAAGAGATGGTTGTGTGGATTTTTGCAGCAGAAATGACAGATTAATAAAACATTATGGTAGTCTGGAAAGCTTTCAGATCCTTAAAAAGATGAAACATTAGGGCCAGTGAGATGGTTCAACAGGCAAAGGCACCTGTCCCTAAGCCTGGCAACTTGAGGATGATGTCATAACACACAGAGTAAAGGAGAGAGGTGACTCCCCAAAGTTAGCATCTGACCTCTATGCATGGACTTTAGGATGCATTTGCATGTATGCACATGTGCACATACACACACATGCACATACACACATGTGCACACATAAAATACATAAAACATTCTTAAAGATGAAGCACTAATGAAATTGGGATAATGGAAAGGAGGAAGAAAGGGAAGGGGATGGCGGACTCGGGGAGGCAAATGACATAGTATGATGCTTTCATAGCTTTATTGGGAAAGGTCTGGCTTGAGTCTGACATCAGAAGACATTGTTCTGTGATAAGTCAGTTTCCTTTGGGAGGTTCCATTTCCTTAGTTTAGAAACAAGGGTGAGCTAGCTGTCCTGAAGTTCCTGTGTCCTTGCCTGTCTCTTCCATTAGTCCTGTTCCTTCAGGGAACATTATTCCCATGTGGCAGACATAGAAAACCCGACATCAGCAAGTTAAATAGTACCAGCCACCTACTTGGGAATAAAGGGCCAGGACAGTGGGTATGTTTCAAGACAGGAGATGTCTTGGAGCCCCCAAAGTGCTATTATTCATTCTTTTATTATCAATAACAAAGATTTCACCTTCAAGGTTGAAATAAATGAAGCTAGAGCTCACAGTAATTAAGTTTCCTGCAGTAACTCAAAATATTAATCAGCAGCTAACTGGGAGCCTGGAAGTTGTTTGCAGTTGCAGGATCTTTTGTCTTTGTCAAGAAATTTTTAAAAAATACTTGTTTATGTTTCTATACAATTATGGAAACAGCACCCTGCACATGTGTGGATGATAAATGACGCTGTGGTTTGGCTAGTTGCATGAATTACTCTGAAGCACAGCAGACCAGGAGGCTAATGTCTTTCCACTCCCTGTGATGCTAACAAGAGAATCCATCAGTTGCCTGCCCTGGCTGCCACTCCACAAACCCATCAGGCCTGGCTGCTGTTAGCCTGGCTGCTGTTAGGCTTCTGCTTGTGTCCTAGCGACAAGGAATCTCTTCATTCACTCTGATCACCACCTTCTACCAATCCTAAGAAAACAGTAATTAGAAATGGGTTTTAGCTGTGCATGGTGGCAAAACACCCAGTAATCCCTGAACTAAGGGGCAGAGGCAGGAGGATCACTGGACCTTCGAGGCTAGCCTGATCTACATAGCAAGTTCTAGGCCAGCCAGGGATACATTGTGAGACCCTGTCTCAAACAAATAAACGAAGGTAAAAGGAAAAAAGATCTAGTGTGATGTCATGTTTTCTCTAATTTTTACTTAATTTTGAGACACAGAACACTTGATCAGGCAAAAAAGGACATAGAAATAAACAGTAGGACTGGGCTTTCACCTCCAGGGAACATCTTGACTCAAGTGCTCTGCTTAAGGAATGAGTGTTTTTGCAATACACGTTATACACTTTGGACCCCAGATTCTATATAGATACATAAACTCATCTTGTTATATATGAGATGAAAATAGAGAGAAAATTGCCTAAGGGGATGAGGGAGACTAAAGAAATGGAAAAGATAGAGAAAGAAATGGGGTAGGAGGGTAGGTGGAGAAACATGGCCCAAGTTCATTATGTATTTATATTAAAATATCCTTATAAGGCCAGGTGTGGTGGTATGTGCCTTTAATCCCAGCACTTGGGAGGCAGAGGCAGGTGGCCAGCCTGGTCTACAAAGTGAATCCCATGACAGCTAGGGCTGTTACACAGAGAAATTCTGTCTCAAAAAAAAATCTTATAAAATTCAGTACTGTAGACAACTTAACAGATATATCTACAACACAATCCCTATACCTAAGGCTCAGAGAATATCATGGAAGAGGAGTTGGAAATATTTTACAAACCAGAGGCCTAGGACTTCTGCTACCTCTATATATGACAGGGAAATTATACTCACAGAATTTCAACAATGTGATTGCCTAAATAAGACCAACACAATAACAAAGGTAGTTGACATGACAACATGGTGGGAGAAATTCCATGAGACCCAGGTCCTAGATGAAGAGCTACAGGCAATTAATGGATGCTGAGAGAGAGAGAGAGAGTCAGTCTTCTTCAAGGATGGGCCCCTTGGTAGGCTGTTCAGTCCCAAGTGGTCAGACATAAGCACATACACATATGAGCAACAATAGGCAGACTCAGTAGGCTGTATTTGTGAGTGTGTATGTGTGTGTGTGTGTGTGTGTGTGTGTGTGTGTGTGTGTGTGTGTGTGTGTGTGTGTATGTGGCAATAATAAAGAAAAGGTCATGAATTTGAGATGGAGTCAGAAAGGACACAGTAGGAGCTGGATGGTGTGAATACATTATTACTCTATGAAATTCTCAAAAACGTTAAATTAATAAAAAGAAATTAAAGACACAAATAAATGAAAAGATATCCCTCACTAAAGAAGCATTCCTACAAATACAACATCCAACTGTCATTAAGTTCCGTAAGCTCATCTGCCTTCCTTGTTAGGCACGGATCTCTCCGCACCTCCGTTTCCTTACAGATGAGGGGGATTTCAAGAGAAGTTTAAGAAAGCAGATGTATCGCACCACTATTCACAACAGCCAATTGCAGAATCAGGCTAGCAGTCCGCCAGCAGCTCAACCGATAAAAATAATGTGGAATAAATGCATACCACAGTATGATTTTCCCACAAGAAAGATAAAGGTGGGCCATGTCCATGAAGATGAATGCAGCAGGAGATCATGACGTTATGTGAACTAAGTCATTCAGGAAAACCGATGCTTTTCTCACACTTGCAGATCTTCTGATTTATATAGTTGTGTGAAACCATATGCTACATAAGATACAATAACAGAAGTGAGACTCCCTGACAAAAATGAATGGAAATAACAAGACAGAGGGATGAGAAAGGGCAGAGGAGGGTGAATGTGGTCCAAGTACACGACAGACTTCTATGAAAATGTCTCTGTGAAACTCATCACTGTGTGTGCCAGTAGAAAAGGATGCCTGTTAAAGAAAATGATTTTAAGACGCAGATGGGTGAGACATTTGGAGCGGTCCCCGGAACACAATGACCAATGAGTGATGCTTCTGTTATCTCTCATCAAATAAGCATTTTTAGTCCATGCTCCCATTCGCTTTTGAAGATTTGGCTCACCAGATACCCAGATTAAAATCCGTGATGGCACATGTTTTAAGATCAAGTCTGTCACAGAGACACCAGAAGTGTCCCAAGAGGACTATTTAGCTTTAGGTACCAGTGGGAAAACCTCTTCCAAATACAGCATCCTTCTCAGTGCTTGTCCACAGCTATCACTATTGCCGTTCATTCGATCATCTCCCTTGAAGTCCCTCTGTCCTGCTGCTGAACAACTTGCCACTTTAACTAGAGTGATACTGAACACCTACCTAGCACTTTGTCTAAAAGTAACTGCTGAGCAATGCTTACTGTGCGGCTGCACTGACCTGTCTGTCCTCACTGCCCTATGACGTGAGTGTAGAGTCACTGCCCCCAGCCAAAGGCCAACAAGAATAGAGAGACAGCCAGATGTGGTGAGAAGGTTCCTAAGGCATCTCAGTAAGTGAGTTCTAGGGTGTTATGGCTTCAGGTTTCTGTTAGGTGATTTGGGGACATGCTTGAGGAAGCAAGGTTTTTTTCGTGATTGGATTCTGGTGGGAAGTAAGGGAGGTTCTAAAATGAGATAAGCTAAGCTGTAGTGAATAAACCACACTGAGTCAGCTTGACTAAGGCATGTGTGGTCATTTTCATGGCTCGAATAATGTTCACGTTTTCGTGTGTGTTCAGTCTCAATTACAAGGTCTCAGTTTTGCCTCGGTCCATCATGAATGCCCACAGCGTGGCCCTATCTGTGACAATGTTCTATGAAACTGTTTCCCAGAAAGCTGAAGGCTCAAACCAGATCTCAGAAACACAAAGGCATGGCTGAGGGTTGCATGTCGGTCCCCAGGTGTCACAGTTGGCTTTTGCCTTTCTCAGAGACAAAAAGAAATCGGAGAGCTTGTCCACAGCCACACAGCTAATAAACTGAGGGTCACAATGCTAATACAATTCTTCCTGTCTCTAAGTTTAGTCACATGGTAGTGTACAAGCTTATGAAAAAGTCTGTTTTATCTGCCTGATTTCCCAGGAGAATCCCGCTGAGCTTCTTGACAGAATCCATGGAGAGAATTGCATTCAGTCTCAAGAAGAGGGCTGTCTGCTGATCTCAGTGAGATCCCAAGTCTAATTAGCTTACCTAATTTCAGTGGCAGCCATTTTCCACATCTCTGGTGGCGATGGGCTTTTGGTCACGTATTCACACCTATGTGAAGAAACGTTGCTGACTGTTGGTCTCCAGTATGGCTCATTTTAGATTGCCTCATGATTTTATAATACATGCTAGTTCTCTTCTGTGACTCTGTACTGAGTGTCTGGAGCTGAGGACTGTGCCAGCCTCAGGGATGGGTAGCAGTAGCTGGTCAGATATTGTCTACTGGATGGACGTCTGGCCCCTGAAATAACTGTTAGTCCGAAATGCAAACAAGCTGTTTTCTCAACAAGACATCCTCACAGCAGACCAACCCAATGCCTCCTGATACTGAAACCTTAATTTAACAGAACAGCCTTTGTGGTGCAAGGGTCCAGGAGTAACAAAGCTGAAGATGGTCATAGAGAGACCCCCTGACAAGGCTAGCCTGAGATCCATCTGGAGACTCAATCTTCAGTAGGAATGTGGAGCCTTATATGGGTCAGGGAGCCTTCTCTCCTCTGCTGAACTCCCCACACTACAAACAATGGGGTGTAGAGCCTAACACAGGGTGTATTTTAAGAGTTATTGTGGGGTGCTGGAAAGCAGGCTCAGAGGTTAAAAGTCCCTGGGAATCCAACATCCCCACCCTGTAGTTCTACCCCGTCACCTGGAAAGAGGTGTTTGCACACTTAGACCTGTATACACAGTCTCTCCTCCCTGCTTAGCTCCAGCCATTCAGGTCTGAGTAGATGGCCCATGTCATAACTATCTTTGCATATGCCTGACCTACCTGCCCACTGAAACCTTTCATTTTTCTTAACTTTAGTGTATGTGTTCCTCTGACTGTAACACTGAATACTGAAGAAATACTTGTACAGATGCACACAAGAATATGTCCAAGGATGTTCATGTTATTTTTTGCATTAACAAGAAAATAGAGACAAGTTCCTGAGCAGGTTAAACAATCTATGTATATCTATTTGTGGTTGCCATGGAGCTAGAGAAATAAAGACAGTTCAAAATACATGAACATGGAAAGGCCCTCATAGTATGTTGTACTGGTAGCCCTGGAGGACAAGGGCATACAATCCCTACATGGTAGTCAGTCTCTCCTGGAGAAAGAAATAGATGGGAAGGAAATTTTATATTCCTGCTTTGGTTCCTCAGGAGCCCAGGTCTCCCAAACAACCCTTGACTGGGAGATAGTCATATAAAGCATTCACATGTGTGTTCTGCTCTGTTCCAATCAAAATTTTACATTGTTTCTTTGAGCAAATCAGACATAATGAACAGTTTCCACAAAGACATGGTAGACTCAGAGGAAGCCATTGTGGTCTTTGCCGGGTTATAGCTGACCACCATTCACAAAACCTGCAATCAAATTCTTAATTTACCACCGATTTGATCTCTGACTTGTAATTTTACTTAACTCTGTGGGCTTCACTTTCCTTCTCATGCACTGAGGAAAGAGGGACAGAAAATACTTCCATGGTCTCTTTGGTACAGGTGTTAGTCTACTGCTGTCAAGAAGCATGCCGTTTTTGTAAGAAAACAATTTGCCAGGCTGGAGAGATGGCTCAGCAATTAAGAGCACTAGCTGCTCTGCCAGAGGTCCTGAGTTCAATTCCCAGCAACCACATGGTGGCTCACAACCATCTGTAATGAGATCTGGCATCCTCTCCTGGCCTGCAGGGATACGTGCAGACAGAATACTGTATACATAAGAAATAATAAATAAATAAATCTTTAAAAAAAAAACAATTTGCCATAATTTTTAATGATTGTAAGCACTGCTCTTATGTGTATTAACCGGTCTGTTATAGCAACTCCATCTATGTGGTTAACACTATTACCCCCACTTTATGTAAGAGGACACTGAGGTCCAGAGATTAAGCATATTACTCAAACATCACATGGCTCTCACACTGCGGAACTTGGGCCGATTTCCAGGCAGTGTGGCTCCAGGATCTATGACTACAACCGCTCTGTAATGTTGCAATGGAGGGTCATTGTCCTGCTGCTTAAGTATCCATTTAAAAAAAATGGTGTTGAGGGGGAAAAATGTGAAAAGCCAATAGGAAAACTGTAGCTGGTAAAATTGTCTCTGTAAAAGGCCAAATGCAAAAAGGGAGGAAAAGTTCTATTCCTGTATATGAACATTTTAGGATACATTTCTTCTATATGCTATAATGTGGTCCTAGCTACATACTTCCGTATAACAAAAAGTGCATTAAAAAAAGAGGTCTCTGCTACAGCACTCTTATGCATTTTTTTCTCTGAAAATAACAGCATCAATTGCACCCCATGTTGATGCTCTCAATTTTAATTTCACAGATGAAGGAACTCGGTGTCATCTTCTACAACTGCAGCTGCCTGGTCCTAGATTTACAAAGGATATTTGCTTTATATAGCTCATTAAAATTCAAGAGCAGAGTACCTCAGACCTGGTCCAAGAGACTCTACGGAGTGTATGACAATGAGAAGAAGCTTCAACTCCAGTTGAACGAAACCAAGTCACAAGCCTTTGTGTCGGTGAGTCGTGCACCCTCACTGGTTCATCGCCCCTCAAATTTTGTCCTTCCAAGGGTTGGTATACCAGCCCCTCAGATTCCTCCCTAACCTCCCTCACATCCCAATCTCATGGCCTCTTTTTCTTATAACCCATTGAGTTCAGTTAGCACTGCCCATGTGGGCATGGGTGTAAGGCCATTGACTATAGCATGGGCAGCATACCAGAGACCACACCTTTGAGGAAAACTGACTCTCTGTCCCTTAGAAGCCATGACCTGCCAATAGTCTCAGCTAGAGATGGTCCTTGGGATCCCTCCCATATCATGGAAAGCTGACTGGCTTGATATTATTATGTAGGTCTTACATGCAACCACAACTACTGTGTGAGTTCATGAGTACGATAGCCCTGTCATGTCCAGAAGACACTATTGAGCTACAGTCCCCACGACCTCTGCCTCTTAGAATCTTTCTGCACTTCCTTTTGGAACATTCCCTGAGCCCATGGGAGGGGAGTGCAGAAGAGCCCGTTGTGGCCATTTTACAAAAGAAGACACTAAACACATTCCCGTGGTACGAAGTCCATCCCATGGGAAGCACCACTGAGGCCCAAGCTCTGTGGGCTGAGAGCTGATGAGTCCTTCATCCATGATTCCCACATGTCCCTAACAGTAGAACCCTGGTGAGACAAATCTGAGGGAACTCAGTATGGAAAACAAACAAAGCCAGAGCTGGTGTATTTGCTTGGGGCAGGCCAGCACAAGGCTACCCCTGATGTCTTCTGACTCTGGTGAAAACTAGAACCTCATCCTTACTTCCTGTCATCACCCCACTACCCTCCCCACCATGCTGTCACTAGGAACTGGGAGTGTGTATATCTAGGCCTCCGATCCCAGTCTTTCCAAATTCTAGAACCACTAAGAATTAGCACCTGACCTAGGGTGAGACCTCACGAGTTGGACCTGAATCACACTCCTGACTTCATCCTGATGTTCAGCAAGTCTTCTCTAAACCGTGTTCCTACATGACTGCTGTTCTTTCTCCCTGAATGGGTGCCAGGATATTTATGCTAGCAACTCTTATGTGCCAGAGAACGTTTATCAGAGAGCAGTAAATTATATCCTTTTTACCCTTTTCACGTAAAAGCACAATCTGAACGTCCAGAAGACAGTACAAGATGGTCAAAAAGACGGTGAAGTTTTTTGTGTAAAATAACAAATTCACATAAATGTAAACAGCCCAAAATGGGAAGGACTTCCATGGAGCAGTGGGACTTTTTGCTGGTTGGTTGGTTGGTTGATTTTTACATCCCAACCAAAGTTTCCCCTCCCTCCTCACCTTCCAGTTTCTCCTCCCTTCCCCCATCCACTCCTCCTCTTTTGTTTCTCTTCAGATATGGGGTAGATCTCCGATGGGTATCAGCCAGCCAGGGTATATCAAGTTGCAGTGAGACTAGGCACTTCCTCTTCTATTAAGGCTAAATGAGGCAATCTGATAGGAGGAACAGGGTCCCAAAAGCAGGCAACAGAGTCAGAGACAGGCTCTTCTCTCACCATTAGGAGTCTCACAAGAAGACCAAGTTACACAACTGTAACATATTTGCAGAGAGCCTCGGTTGGTCCCATGTAGGTTCCCTGATTGTCAGTTTGGTCTTTGTAAGCCCCTATGAGCCCAGGTTAGTTGATTCTGTAGGGGTTTTTACGGTGCCCTTGTCCCCACTGGCTCCTACAAAAATGCAGCAGTAAGCAGAGTCATTACAGAGAGCCCTTTAGAAGCAGTGTTTTCATTGCATCTTAAGATAACAGTAGTACTCAAAGGCTAGCACGTATTCCCAATCTATACATAAGCAGCATTATGAAACAAAGTACATGATGCCTCACATAAAGGATCCAGAAAAATAGAAGAGAGGCAACAAGAAATAAATGAAGGAATGAGCAACTGTTTGAACAATCATGTAGCTTAAATTTAAGACGAGAATCTTAGACATAAGTGAATAAAGGTTCTTGTCCACATTTAAAAGGGCAGGTGTTGCCTTTGTGAATTCTAACATTGCCATATCTACAATAGAGAGTCTCAGGTCCTTAGTTAAACCACTGAAAGTACAAGGTCTCTTTTCTGACACCTCTTCACTAGAAATGACAGTACACCTTTGCTCTAGTCCAGGGAAACTTAAATATTGACTTTTAATCCAAGATATAGCTAGCAAATGAACTGAAAAATACATATTCTGGTAGTTAGCTATTCAAAATTACATAATGCTTCTTTTCTATTTTCATTTCTTTGATTTATTATTTTATTTTCTCATTAATAATATCAACTCTACCTTTAATTTAAATCCAACAGATACTGAATAAAAACCAATTTTGACCATCTATCTGACAGAGAATTAGTACCTATAATCTATAAAGATATCAAAAATTAAACACCCCAAAACTGTATCATCCAATCAATAAATGAGCAGTTTAGTCAAGCAGATAGTATTCAGAGGAAGAAAAACAAATGGCCAGTAAAAATATGAAAAAAAATCATCATCTTTAGTCATCAGGGAATTGCAAATTAAAACTACATTTAGAATCTATCTCACCCAAGTTAGAATGGCTATCATCAAGAAAACAAATGACAGAAAATGCTAGTGAAGATGTAGGGAAAGGGAGACACATACATCACTGCTCCTGGTAATGTAAACCAGTGTAGCCACTGTGAAAGTCAATATGGAGGTTCCTCAAAAAACCTGGTAATAGAATTACCATATGATCCAGCTGAACCACTCCTGAGCATCTATTGGCAGGAATTTAGGTCAACAGACCACAGAGACACTTGTAGATCTTTATTTATTGCTATGCTAGTCACAGAATGTAAGATGTAGAACCAGCCAAGATGCCCTTCAGCAGATGAAAGGATTTTAAAAAAAAACAGTGAGTACACACACACATATACGTGAATTTTACTCAGCCATAAAGAAAAAATGGAATTATGTCATTCTCAGGAAAATGAATGGAGTTGGAGATATTATTTAATGAAATTAACCAGATTCAGAAAGATAAATCTCATGTTTTCTCTCATTGTATTGGTTAGCTTTCTATTGCTGTGATAAAACACCATGATCAAAATCAACTTGAAGAGGAAATGGCTTATTCATCTGACAGTTTGTAGTCCATCATCCAGGGAAGTCAGGGCAGGAACTCAAGGTAGGGACCTGGAGGCAGAAGTTGATGCAGAGGCCATGGAGGAGTGCTGCTTACCGGCTTGCTCCTTATGGCTTGCTCAGCCTACTTGTACTATTCCATGACTACTAGCCCAGAAACAGCGTCATCTACAATGATCTGGGTTCTCCCACATCAATCATTCACCAAGACAATACCTCACAGTGTTGCCTACAGGACAGTCTCATGAAGAGATTTTTTTTTCAATTAAGATTTCCTTTTCCAAATATGTCTGGGTTTGTGTTGAGTTGACAAAAATCAACCAGCATACTCATATGCAATGTGTGTGTGTGTGTGTGTGTGTGTGTGTGTGTGTGTATCTCCATGTGCATACATATGCACACATACACACACACACACACACACACACACATACACACACACACACACACACACACACACACACCTGATTTTGAGGAGATATAGAGTCTTACCTGTATTTTTTTTTAACCCTTAGAGAAGCTCCGCCTTCAGAACTGGCTCTTTGCTCTCACTCTTTTATTTATCAGAGCTTTGTAATTATTTGTTTATTATGCTTTCCCCATAATTTTATAAGACTCTAAAGATTGCATACCCTCTTTATAATTTATATTCCCAGGACCTCACTCAATACTTTGAAAGCAGCAATAAATAAATAAATGTTAGACTGGATTTATTGGTAGTAATGTTGATGTGAAGTTCCAGAATGTACATAGCTTCTGCAGTAACATATGCCAAGCAAATGCCAAGGCAAACTAATTTAAGTTCAATATATTTGTTGTAAAAAAAAAAAAAAGTACATCATATTTTTGGAAGCTGACAGTCCCAAAACTAAGTTGAATACACGTGGAGAATATCTGAAGACTTGAAGAATCACCAGTCCTAAAATTATACTTTTGATCATTCCCAACTCACTAAAAGTAAGAGCAAATTTCCAGTTATGATATAGAGTTTTGATCATTCCTAACTCACTACAACTAAATACAAATTTCAAGTTATGATTTAAAAAATAGGAATTATTTATAGTTTTCTCATGAACCACAAATTGGCATGTGGTTAGACTTATCTATATGACTTCTAGTGCCCGGGTAGTGGATAATTGTGATTCTCACATATTTGAAGTCAGAAGATGGAAAGGGGTGAGAGTGGAGTTTATGTCTTGTAGATTCTTTTCACAGACCTTAATGTACTTGAAAAAAAAACTACACATTTGCTTTCTAGGCCAAAGTTTCATTTGTTCATGGTTTGTTTATATTGATCAGGTATGAGACAGGTTTCATTTCTTATTCTTTATCAGTCCATCGGCCTGTCAGTCAGGGAGATGTATCAGTTGAGAGGGGAAGACACTGAAAAGAACTCAGGGCTGCTATGGGGGAAAGGTAGCACACCATATTCCTTTTTCTATTAATACTTACATTTTAGCAGCTTTATTGAGATAGAAGTTATTTACTGTGAATTTAGTCCTTTTAGAGTTCATAGTTCCATGAGCTTTGGTGTATCCAAAAGACTCTGCAGTCATCAGCACCATCACATTTCAGAATGCTTTTTTTCACCACAAGGGAATTGCCATAATCATTAGCAGTTACATTCTGTTTTCCCCTCCCACAGCCCTAGAAACCTCTGATCTAGACCTTTATGTATGTATCCTTTCATGGAGATTTTATCTAAACATAGTTTTTTTACAAAAGGTAGCCTTTTGTGAATTTTTTTTCACCTAGCATAATCCAAGCATGTTGTAGCATGGATTTATGGATTTACCAGTAGTTCCTTTGCTTCTTTTTATGGCTAAATAATATTTTATTGTAAATATGCAATATTTTGTGTGTGTGTTGGTTAATAGACATTTGGTGTTTCTATATTAGAGCTCTTGTATACATGTCCCCTGTGAACATTCATATCCAAGATTCTGTCTAAGTGAGTTTTCAGATCCTTGGGGTTTATACTTAGGAATAGAATTGCTGATTGTTCATCATTTTGAGATACTATTAAACTGCTTTCCAAATGGGTTGTACCATTCTAAAATCCCACCCATCATATATCCATGTTCCTGTCAACACTTCTTGTTTCTGTCTCACGGTAACCTTCCTAGTGGGTGTGCTCTAAATGTTGCTATGTGCTGACTACATCTTTCATTTGTACTCAGTATCCACTGGGAGAGCTCCTAGGGGGGGGTTCTACATTCTTTGTACAAGGCCTTTGGCAAATGGACGATTTGCACATCTTCTCTCCTATTCTGTGGGTTTTCTTTCCATGTTTTGTTATCTCAATGTATATAGTCTAGAAAGACACCATGACCTTTTTAAAAACCAGGAGACCATTGTGAAGTAAATTAGAAACCTACTAAATTCTCTACAAAGTACCTACTGACTGAGTATGCAAAATAAAATATGCATACATCCAACACTTACTGTTCCAAGAGAAAACCTAGATTAAGCCAGACACGGGGTGCCTCAAGAATTCTTGATCGGTAAAGGCAGCTGAAACATAAAGCAGGCTCTATAGTCTTGCCTTCTACTTCAACTGTGCAATGAAGGAACACACGTCACCAAGATTATCACATTCCTCTGAAGTGCTGAGGGGAAGAATGTAGCGTCCACCTCTCTGCACAGTGGGAGCCAGTTAGCATTCTAGTGGAGCAGTACATCATTCTTTTTTGTTGTTATAAACTAAGGGACATTGTACTGTCTATAGGGGCAGAACTAAGCCCCCCAGATGCAAAGACATTGGTGGAAATAATCACACCTCCCCTTAATAGACACATGAAGCACCTGCCAAGCCCCAAGCACTGTGTTAGGCAAAGAGAACTCAAGAAAGACTAACCCAGATTAATGCTCATAATGATGGGGACAAAAAATTAGAATGAAGCTACTCCAACTAGGAATAGAGGTTGGGGTGAGACAAACTTGGAACATTTATCAATTTATGAAGTACATTCGTGTTCATTTCACAGTTACTTACTGAGCATGAAATATGTGCATGGTACAAAGGGCAAGAGCTGTAAAATAAATAAATAAATAAATAAATAAATAAATAAATAAATAAATAAATAAATAAATAAATAAATAAAAGTGCAGCCCAAGAGCTGACAGATATGCAAACACACCAACCAATGAAGCAGTATCATGAAGCTCCACAGTACACAGAGCTTACCTTAACCACTGACATATGCCACTTGCCTAGACCTGAGCCCGGAGCATGACAGACACCTAAGAATATCTGCTGGTAGAGCAACAGCATGCCCTTGACCCATCCAGAGAATGGGCTATTCTCCTCTTCAGTCCTCAGAGTACACCAGTGTGAGATATTGGTGAAATTATTAAGGCCATTCCACGTAGTTAAAGGGAGATTTATTTAATGACATAACTTACAAATTAAGGGATAGGTAGGTTGCGGGGTCTGGGGAAGGTGTATCACAGTCCAGCGGTGTTCTCTGGAGCTCTGCTCGGTCCACCTCCATTATCCAGGGCCCCACAACAGAGAGAGCGCCCACCGATCCAGATCTCAGGTCCCCAGGCGCCTCCCTTGGCCCCGCCTTGTAGGCGTAACAGTTGCCGAAGTCTCAATGGGGGTTGGAACTTCCAGATCAAAGCTGGAATGGCTACCCACTACATCTCCCCCTTTTTGTCTAAATAAGAAAGTTCTAACCTAATACAAGACTATATACAAAGGAATGGTTATCAAATATTGTCCAGGAATAATGAGGGATAATGACCTAGATAAGATGGAAGTACAACCAATGCAAACAATATCAAGCAAGAAACACATACTAAAATCCAGAGAAGTATAGAGCATAGGTAAATGGCATGTTACAAAGATCATTCCAAAAGGTGTCCTATCCTAAAGAACCTGAATCTAATACTTAATATGTTCTATCTACTAAGTTGTAGCTATAACTGCTAGTCTTCAATCCCATCAAAGACCTGAGAAGGAATATAATGGTACCTGAGAAATGGCAGATGGATGCAAGCAACTTTTGGGAATCTTGCGAGAGTAGACCGAGACAGCTGGCAGCCTGGACAGTCACCTAATGTTTCTCAGCATTGTTGGTGCATTCAAATTGGCTACAGGCCTAAAGTATCTGACAGACCATTTTCAGAAGCAGGAATTCTGAAAGACCATCTTACCCTGTCTTGGCAGAGTACAGTGGTCGCTTTCCTTGTGTCCTGCTTGTCCAGAAAGGATAGCATTGCATTTGTACTGTCAGCCGTTGAGGCAAGGGCAGTTCTTTGCCCAGTAGGCCATTTTGTGCCTAGAAGACAAACTTCCAAATGGAAATGTCTTAGAAGCCCAACATTCTCTCGGGATCAAATTGGTGCAGCCAGGAGCAATTGTGTCCCACGTCAACAGAATTCTAAGTTATTTAAATGCCATATTCTCTAGGTCTATGAAGTGTTTGAAGATTACCTGTCCATCTGACCTATGTATCTGTAAATCTGGATAACCTAACTAACGTAACTATAGAGATGACAAGCATAGGTGACTATAAATCTATAAGTCTTATCTACTGAAATAACCTAAGGACTAAGGCTTTATGTAAACAAGGTAAACAGTCTATAAGCAAATGTATGGTAAAGAACAATGACTTCAAAATTGTGACAAACGCAAGATATTTATAACAGAGGTAGGAGTATATAGTGCAATATGCAATATGACAATAATCTTAAATATATATCAATATTTATAACAGAGGTAGGAGTATATAGTGTGATATGCAATATGACAATAATCTTAAATATATATCAATATACCAAATATCCTAAACAGAAGTAGAACCTACATAAAGTATGACAGATATAAATTTACATTTGTATCAATATACAAATATTTCATATAAGAGTAGAAATATATGTACATTATAACAAATATAGTTCTGTATTTGTATCAATATACAAATTATCTTAAACAGGAATGTAAAAATAGTTTACATTTGTGTCAACATATAAGAATCCATAACAGTGCAAATTACAGTGCAAATTATCTAAGGCTGCTATTTTACTAAACTTGTTTACTAGTACATACAATAATCTACCATAATATCTTATACTTATCCATTCCATTTCTTCTTTTCCTTTTTTTTTTTTTGGAATACTGAGTTTAATATTTTCTTCCACCCCCAACCCTATAACCATCATCCATAACCCTGAGAATTATGAAACCTACGGGAGAAGGGACGTCGTTTTCTTAGAATTGCTTCCTGCTGTTTAGGGGGTGATGTTATCTCTGTTGGGTACTGTAAGAAAGCTCAGATAGTTAAATCTGATAGTCAGATGGACTAACTGTAGGTTCTGCAGCAAGTCTTAGAGTAATGGGTAAGATTGTCTGAAATTCTGGCAAGAAGTGTAGTATGATGATGATTACCATGGCATCATTCTGGATTGGGTAGAGTTGTTGTTGGGGCCCCATCTTCCTTCTGGAGACTTCTGAGATTGCTATTAGAAAAACTTATTTGTTATCAAAATGGAAGATTTGGATTTAAAGAGGACATAGCATGTAAGAAAGAATTCTGAGAAATCAAGAGTAAGCATGGAGAGAATTAGAATCTAGAAGACAATGGTCCCTTTTTATTGGTTTCCTTCTGTCCCACACCAGAGGGCTCTTCTGATATGGGACTGAAGAATCTCTCAAACTTTTCTTTTAGCAATGTGCTTGGGTTTAGAGAAGGAGTGAGCCAATTCCATCTCCAAAGCCAGCTTGGCTTATAATTGAATTGGAACCACAACTTTTCTAGATTGATAGAGAGATAGATGTTAGACAGTAAGATTTTACCATGTGTAGATTGGTACCAATAGATTCTTTCTTTCTGCTGTAAACATCCGGATATCCAAGACCTTATGATTTTTAGAAGATGGGTATTTCCATTATCCTGGAAAGACAAAAACAGAACCCTACCCCAACCTTGATTGTTAAATTTTTCTTACAACTTGTAGAGATGTCACATTGGAAGATGATCTTTTACTTCACCTCATCAAGGGGTTTTTCCTGTTCGAATCAAATTTTTATTAATTTTGTTGATATCCATAGCTTTTCTTCTCCTGCAGAAACAAAGGCAAAACCCCTCCCCAACGTAGAACATATCCAGGTTTCCATTCTGAGGTCAGCACATCCTTGAAATAAACTGGTTGGTTTAGCTCAGGAGTTTTGTCTGCGTCCAATGTCTCTCCGCAGCT
The DNA here is from genome assembly GCF_007827085.1 of Peromyscus californicus insignis. Taxonomy (NCBI): domain Eukaryota; kingdom Metazoa; phylum Chordata; class Mammalia; order Rodentia; family Cricetidae; genus Peromyscus; species Peromyscus californicus. Next base: position 60,751,600 of record NW_026294436.1, on the reverse strand, counting down.
GTTGTTCCTTTCTCATCAGCATTGAGAAAATTCAAGGTTAATAAAGCACTATGCAATCTATTTCTAGGAGTCATTGTTACCTGTTGCTGTTTATTTATCATATCCTTTAAAGTTCAATTGGATCTTTCTATGACTGCTTGGCCTGTGGGATTGTGTGGTATACCTGTAACATGCTTTATATTGTAATAAGCAAAGAATTGTCTCATTTTATTGGAGACATAAGCTGGGGCATTGTCTGTCTTAATTTGTACAGGTATTCCCATGATGGCCATAACTTCTAATAGGTGCGTAATCACAGAATCAGCCTTTTCAGAACTCATAGGAGTTGCTCATTGAAATCCTGAATAGGTGTCAATGGTATGATGTACATACTTTAATCTTCCAAATTCTGCAAAATGAAACACATCCATCTGCCTAATTTCATTTCTTTGTATACCTTTTGGATTGCTCCCTGCAGGTAATGGAAGTTGGTTATAGAGGGAACAAGTAGGACATTTTTTCACAATATCCTTAGCCTGTTGCCAAGTGATGGAGAAATCCTTCTTCAAACCTTTGTTATTTACATGGTATTTCTTATGAAATTCTGAGGCTTCTAGCACATTACCTATTAGTAACTGATCAATCTCATCATTACCTTGTGCTAGAGGTCCAGGCAGACCTGTATGGGATCTGATATGTGTTATATATATAGGATGTTCCCTTTTTCTGATGATTTCCTGCAATTGTATGAATAACGAAGTTAATTCTGTATTATCAGGAATAAATTCAGCAGTTTCAATATGTAAAACAACTCTCTGCATATTGAGAGTCAGTGACTATATTGAGGGGTTCTGTGAAGTCCATCAGTACCATAAGAATGGCATACAGTTCTGCCTTTTGTACAGAGCTGTATGGACTTTGTACCACTTTACTTAAGTCTCCTGATTTATATCCTGCTTTCCCTGATTTATTTGCATCAGTATAGAATGTGAGGACTCCAGAAATTGGCTTTTGTCGTACAATGTGAGGAAGGTCCCATTCAGTCTTCTTTATGAATTCTATTCTCTTGCTTTTGGGATAGTGGTTGTTAATCTCTCCCAAAAAGTTACTGCAGGCTCTCTGCCAGTATTCATTATCTTTCCATAGTGACGAAATTTCCTCATTAGTTAAAGGTACTACAATTTCTGCTGGGTCCATTCCTGTCAACCGGCGAAGTCTTAGTTTACCTTTTTGAATCAAATCAGAGATCTTTTCTATATAAGTCTTTAATTTCTTATTTAGTTTACATGGTAGGAATATCCATTCCAATATAATATCTTCCCTCTGCATCAAAATACCTGTTGAGGAATGTCTGGAAGGGAATATGACAAGAATGCATTTAAGTTCTGGATCCACACGATCCACATGTGCTTCTCGAATTGTCTTTTCTACTAGAGCCAATTCCTTCTCAGCTTCGGCTGATAATTCTCTTGGACTATTTAATTCTTTGGCCCCTTCTAGAGTATTAGCCAAATTTTTTAGTCCATCTTTAGGTATTCCCATGATACCCAGTAAGTTGGAAATGCTTCCTAATAACTTCTGAAAATCATTAAGAGTCTTCAATTGATCTCTCCTTAGTTGTACCTTTTGGGGTCTAATTTTTTGTAGCTCTATCTTATATCCTAAGTAATTAATAGAATCTTCTCTTTGTATTTTTTCAGGAGCAATTTGCAGTCCCCAGCAAGGCAAAACTTTTTTTACTTCTTCAAACATGCTTTCTAATGTATCTAACTTTGGATCAGCTAATAGGATATCATCCATATAGTGATAAATTATGGATTGTGGAAACTTTACACGAATTATCTCCAATGGTTTCTGCACAAAGTATTGGCACAAAGTAGGGCTGTTTAACATTCCCTGTGGGAGGACCTTCCATTGATATCTCTTGACTGGCTGAGAATTGTTATAATTAGGTACTGTGAAGGCAAATTTTTCTCTATCATTTTCTTGTAAGGGTATGGTAAAGAAACAGTCTTTTAAGTCAATAACTATTATAGGCCATTCTTTAGGTAGCAGAGAGGGCAAGGGCATCCCAGTCTGTAGGGAGCCCATTGGCTGAATTACTTTATTAATGGCTCTCAGATCTGTCAGCATTCTCCAATTACCAGACTTTTTTTTAATAACAAATACAGGAGAATTCCAAGGGCTGGTAGATTCTTCAATGTGTTGAGCATTTAACTGCTCTTGAACCAGCTGTTCTAAAGCTTGTAGCTTGTCTTTTGTCAAAGGCCATTGTCCAACCCAGACAGGTTTATTAGTTAGCCATTTTAAAGGTAAGGCAGTTGGTACTTCTGAGAGTTCAACAGCAGTTGTGCTCTGTTTGTGAACAGCCTGAATGGTTGGTGACTGATTTTTATAGCATGTGATGATATTATTCCTAGAAACATGCATTGGTCTGTATTCTTTTTCTGAAAGTGTAGGAATTTTAATCTGGGTATTCCACTGTTGTAACAGATCTTGGCCCCAAAGATTTACTGCTACATTTGCTACATATGGCTTCAGCCTTCCTCTCTGTCCTTCTGGCCCTATGCATTCAACCCATCTCAAACTCTGTTTTATCTGAGATAGGGTGCCAATCCCTAAAAGTTGGACATCTATCTCTTGAAGAGGCGAATTTGGATGCCATGATTTTGGTGTAATTATAGTCACATCTGCACCTGTGTCTACCAGTCCCTCCATAACCAGGTCATTAATTCGAATTCTAAGCTTTGGTCTTTGATCATTTATGGAAGTCTACCAAAATATTTGTTTTATAGTGTTCTTTGTAAACTGTGATCCACCCATCAGAGTTGTTTTATCATCCATTGCAGTATCGATTTTTACATTAGGCATTGGTTTATTCAGTTGTCTTGGAGAGGAATTTCTTCCACAGTGGCTGGGAATGTTCATACTACATTTGATTTGGGGGCCTGCAAGAGGCCCCCTGAGGCATTTCCTGCCAGTAAAGGGTTACCTCGTATATCTATTTTAGATCTGCACTCACTGGTTCAATGTCGGCCTTTGCCACACCTTCTACATAATCCAGGAGGTGGTTGGGGTCTCCTGTTTAGGCTATTCCTAAAAGGAGTATTACTCCTAGGAGTACCCCATGTACAGTTTTTAACTTATATGACCTGGTGTACCACATTTAAAACATTTGGTAACACGGGGCCTTCTTTCACCTCTGGGATTTGTCTCTCCTATCCAAGCCTCATTACTGTAGTTATGAGACTCAACACCATTAGTATACTGAATCCATTCTTCCAAAGGAGCTGATCTGATCTTTAATGGTGTAAGTATTCTTCTGCATTCTGCATTAGTATTGTCGAATGCCAAGGACTCAGTTAATACTTTTCTTAATTCTTTATCTGATACAGCTCTTGTTATAGCTGTGTTCAGTCTTTGTAAAAAATCAGTGAAGGGTTTGTGCGGTCCCTGAAATATCTTTGTGTATACCTCAGTTGGTTTTCCAGGTTCTGGAATTTTTTCCCAAGCATTTAGAGCTGCTGTATGGCATAGGGATATTGTAAGCTCATCATAAATGGCTTGTACATTCCTGTCATCAAAACATCCCTCACCAAGTATTTGATCTTGGGAGATCACAAAACCTCTGAGTTTACCTTGTTGTTCTAAAATTTTTGCCTCTTCTCTCAACCAGCTTTTCCACTGTAGCTGCTGACTATATTCTAGAACAGCTGAAATTAACTGATGCCAGTCATCTGGGATGATTCTATGTGAGGTAGACCACGAATTTAACATCTGTTTTACGTACATGGAGTGTATCCCATACGTAACTACTGCTTCCTTTATATTTTTAAAGTCCCTTGTTGAAATTGGTTGTAATGTATATGTAGTATATGGCTCGGGGTGTGTGTCATCCTCTGGCTTCTCATGGATGATAACAGGATAAGCCATTGTGTGAGAGCCATTTGGAGATGTTACAACCTCTATGGTCTTGCCCTTTTGCTTATTAGGTCCCTTGTCATGTTTACTGAGAGTTTCTTCTAAGGCCTGCAAACGAGCACCAAGGGTCTGTTCTATGGAGTGAGCCTCCTCTCTGGCAAGGGACTCCAGATTTCTCATGGAATCATAGAAGTTTTTATGTTCCTCAGAAACACATGATTCCATGGACCTTATCTTATCAATTAATGATAATCTTTCTTCCTTATATAGTGTCTGGAGAGTTAGTGTTCTGTCCACTAAATATTCACATTTATTATCAATAAGATCAATTTTTGGTACAAGCCTGTTTTGTAAATCCTGATCAGCAGATTCCAGAGAAAGAATCTTTTTCTCTAAGGCCTCATTGCTATCCGTTAAAGCAGATTCCAGAGATAGAATCTTTTTCTGTAAGCCTTCATTGTTAGTTTTGAAAGCCTGTAAATCCTGGTTAGTAGATTCCAGAGAAAGAATCTTTTTCTCTAAGGTCTCATTGCTATCCATTAAAGCAGATTCCAGAGACAGAATCTTTTTCTGTAAGCCTTCATTGCTCTCGCTTAAAGCCTGTATCAGTCCCAATAATGACTCATCTTTGTTCTTGTTATTAAACCAGTGTTTGAACACTGTGTGGGTTATTACAATGAATGCCAAAATGGTACAGGCCAGATATGCCTTAGGAAGGTCGTATATTTCCAGGAGATGTCATTCATCATACAGGCAAAAAGGTTTTCGAATTCTTGTGAGGTAATGTTGTCAGCCATATTACAAGAATTACTCAAAATTTGTTAGTCAATTTTAAGGTGTAAAATTATCAGGTACTTTTACTTGAAACAATATGCTTACCTTTCGTGGTTTTGGGGGGTGTAGTAGCACTTTTCAGCCAGCAGGTGGCGTTGGTACAGCTCCAAACCAGGGCCTGCTGGTGATCTTGGCTGACTGAAGCTCGCTGGAGTCAAGATGGCGGAAGCCGGAGCCGGCACCGGCACTCAGGAAGCTGGGGAGTGCCTCTTTCGCTGGTCTTGGGGCTAAGCTAGGGAGCTGAGACTGGACTAGCTGCTCCCTTTTTAGGGAATGGAACCGTGTAGGCGTTCACTGGTTATATGGAACTTTGCAGGCGGGTTTAGGTACCCGCTAGCCGGGGAGGAGGCTGAGGGTGGGAGCCACCCAGGCCTTTGGAATTTGCCCCACATGAGCGCCAGATATTGGTGAAATTATTAAGGCCACTCCACATAGTTAAAGGGAGATTTATTTAATGGCATAACTTACAAATTAAGGGATAGGTAGGTCGCGGGGTCTGGGGAAGTTTTATCACAGTCCAGCGGTGTTCTCTGGAGCTCTGTTCTCTGGTCCACCTCCACTATCCAGGGTCCCGCAACAGAAAGAGCGCACACCGATCCAGATCTCGGGTCCCCAGGCGCCTCCCTTGGCCCCGCCTTGTAGGCGTGACAGTTGCCGAAGTCTCAATGGGGGTTGGAACTTCCAGATCAAAGCTGGAATGGCTGCCCACTACAGTGAGAGGGTGAGAATCTTACTCACTTTATTAAGAAGCAGACTAGCCATGCCTAGTGATGCTTGTGATCCCAGAACTTGGAGACAGAGGCTGGAGGATTGCTACTAATCTAGGGTCAGCCTGGGTTACATAGAAACTTCAGGACAACTGAGGTTACCCAGTGAGACTCTGTCTCATGAAAGGCAGGAAGGGAGAGGGGGAGACACAGGGGGTGGGGTGGAGGGTAAAGGCGAGAAGTAAGGGAGACTAAAAGTAGATAGTGTATGTTAATGTTCTTGGACTCTTAAGTGTGGAATCTGGCCTAAATCACAAGAGCTCTCACTCTCCCCCTGACATCAGGGCACAATAGGCCCCAACCATTCCCCACCTAAATATGCTTCTCTCTAGTAGCAAAGCCCAGTTTGGGATCCCAGGACAAAACTCGGAAAGTTCTTAACTAAAACAAAACCATGAGTGTTTGGACACGCTTCAGAGCCCAGGGACCTGTCCAGAGAGCAGTTCCTCAGCTGCTCCGTGGCACCCCGAGCTATGTCTAAGACAGACCAAACAGGCTGAGAAAATTAAATCATTTGAAAATATGATTTTAATGATATAGGAAAATGAATAAAACACAACCCCTAAAATCATGCTCGAAACAGTCTAGCTGACAGAGAGGCAAGTGCAAGCAATTATATCTCCAAATGTGCTAAATAAGGTAGAGGGTAAACTCTGGAGGTGGATTGTGGGAAGGGTTGTGCAGCAGTGTGACTCAATGCCCTGGCACAGCATGACTGAAATGGTGAGGCTGGCCCTGGGGATGCAGCTCAGTGGTAAAGTGCTTGCCTAGCCTAAGGAAAGCTCTGGTTCCCACCATTCCCAGGGATGGAGAGATGGAGAAAATAAAAGAGGGAGGGAGTTGATAAGAAAGAAAAAGAAACATGCAGCCTAGGAGCCCAGAGGCAGCCTCCATCTGAAGATCTAAGAAAGAAAGAAAATGTTTCATGGAAGACATGTATCTGAGCTGGAATTTAGAGAGAGATCCAGTAGGACAAGCAGGGAAGCATGTCACCCAAGGTCCCAGTGGAGCAAATGTCAGGAAGCAGAGGTGATGAGGACACAGCCATAGGCTGGGGACATGGGGGTGGGGGGGCAGAATAACAGCCAGGGGTACTCATCCCCAGACAGGACTTCATCCTGAAAGCCACATGGATCCATTTGTTAAATGTCATGGAGACAAGGCAATGGGTTAGGAAGAGCATTTGAATGCATTTTTCCCACTAAAGAATGGAAGTTTATCTTCCTTCAAAAAGCAAAATAACTAATCCAAAGTATACCTTGCCTATTGCTGGCCAAGACTTTCTTGCTCATCTTTCTCACTGCTGGGTCCACATATCTTAGGAAGGCAACTTGCTGGAGGGAGGGTTTATTCGGCTCACATCACATCTGCAGTTGGGAAACAGCGGAAGCTGAATGCTGAAAGCTGAATGCTGGTGCTCAGCTTGCCTTCTCTTTTTATGCGGTTCAGGACTCCAGTCCATAGAATACTGCCACCCACAGTAAAGGTGGGTCTTTCCACCTCAGTTTACCTGATCTAAGCATTCTCTCAGAATCATGCCCATGGGCTCATCTCTTCAATGATTCTAGAGCCTGTTGAGTTAACAATCACTATTAGCCAGTTGACAATCACTATTAGCCATCACAAGAACTTTCCGGGCAGGGATGCCTGGAAAGTATTTACCCTTAATATGCCCCTACATAGCCACTTTGCTCCTTCTGTGGGGAGATGTTCATCCCAGTACCTTCATTCTGTGAACCATGTAATAGGGCGAGATTGCCACCAATGCAGGTTAAGGCACTGGGGACAAATGACTTGGGAACTCTTATTGTCCCGTGGTGCCATTCATTCCAGACAGTTCCAGAAACCTTTATCCTCTCTTTTGTGCACCCACCGCTTCCCACAGGGAACTGCTTGTCAGAAAAAGGCAGCACTTATAGGAGATGCTCTTTCTAACCCTCCCCACTGGGAAAACAATGAAGATTCTGAAGAATATCTTCCCCTTTCTATGCCAACTGCATCTAAAAACAACCTATTTTTATAAGAAAGTTCAGACATGAGAAACATACCTCCAGCATCATTTGCCTCTTTTCTCATTTTGCTGATGTCTGGCACAATATCTTTCTTCTCTGACTCTCTTGATGGGTTTGGGCATCACAGTAACTTGGATTTTCCTTGGAAGGTTATAGATGATCTCTACAGTCAGCACTCCTCTTCCCAACTCTATGAAAGATCCAGAAAAATAAGACTATTAGATTTGTGTCTTGGATATTTTTAGGGCCAACATCACTTCTCAGATGAAATGACTTCTAGAATAAATTGCTCTCTCTATGTGTATATAAGTCTGTAAATAATACTTATGAAAATCCTCAGCCACATGCAACAGGAGAGAATCCTAGAATCACATAAGACTGAGGTAGGTTGCTCTCACAGTAGCAAGATGTGCATGGAAAACAAAATTTCCCTTCTGGGACAGACTTCAAGGGCTTGAGGCATATCCTGCCTCAGCTTTGATAAAACCCAAACTAGTTTTGTTGTAAACTGATCAAGATAAAGAAAGGAAACCGGGTAGTGGTGGTACATGGCAAAGGCAGGTGGATCTCTGTAAGTTCAAGGCCAGCCTGGTCTACAGTGCTAGTTCCAGGACAACCAAAGCTACACAGAGAAACCCTGTCTCAAAAAGCCAGAAAGAAAGAAAGAAAGAAAGAAAGAAAGAAAGAAAGAAAGAAAGAGAGAGAGAGAGAGAGAGAGAGAGAGAGAGAGAGAGAGAGAAAGAGAGAAAGAGAGAAAGAGAGAGAGAGGGAGAGAGAGGGAGGGGAGGAAGGGGGAGGGAGAGAAAGAGGGGGGAGGGAGGGAGGAAAAACAGACAGGAGGTTTACATATCATGTAATTAACGATAAACCAAGACCTACCAACACACACAAAAAAATTTAAATCCACAGATGCCTACAATTCGACTCTAACATCTCGGGTTTTGTATCTTCACAGAATTCTCCCAAACTCTTCTGTCCTAAAAACAGAAGCTTTGACATTGACGCCATCTACAGCGTGATTGATGATGCCAAGCAGTACGTGTACATTGCTGTCACGGACTACCTGCCTATATCCAGTACGAGCACAAAAAGGTCAGGAACTTTCCAACCTGCACTATGGGGGTGCTCAGGCCTCTGGGCTCCAAGATGTGCATGTCATGCTGTAGTTGTGCATCTACAATTTGTCCATCATGCATTTCTTCCCCAAGTGGGTCCAATTTAAAGGCTCGGGGTCTCACTCTGCAGGAGTACCTCACTAGTTTATCCTACAGGCATGAGAGCAATCTCAGAAAGAAGATTGAGTAAACTCCACTTTGAAAATTACCTAAACAGAAAAACATTTCCTTCTGTGCCCTCAATGTGAAGGAGAAGGGAATTTTAAAATACATGTTCTCAGACTGTGTACCCTTCCGTATGAGAAGAAGAGTATCTTTACAGTGGATAACTTCTCAGTTCCCCAGTTGGATCACATAGTAACTTGGAAATGATTCAGGGGCAGAACATATGACAAAGCTTTCAGGAGAATACTCACACATAATGTGGGACCACACCCAGGATTCCCTCTTTTGCTTGCTTGCTGCAAGGACAGAACTTTCCGTGCTTGTCAGTGTTTTCAATAATTAGTTTAAACAGGAAACACTTTCCAAAATGCACATTTCTGACTGCAAATGAAGACCTTCATCATTCTGGGAAAAGTATAATTTCAAAATAGCCATTTAGTGAGCTTAAACGATTAAGTGTGCCGTGTATTACTTGAAAATTTTTCATCTTGCCAATCCCACATATGCATAATATGTAGCATCTTTATGCAAATGACTTTAAGATTGCAAAAAAACTGCCAGAAATGGGTTGCTTCACGACAGTGGGAAAACATTTCGAGCTGTAAGAGGCATGTTATTAAGACAGAGCTACTTTAAGACATTGTGAATCTTTTGAATGTTCATGGATTTTCCCACACACTTCCCCATCATTCCTATACCTCCTGTTCGTTTGGCTTTAGACTAAATTTTAGATGTCAGCTTTCCTCCGGAAACCTAGCATCTTATGCTTGGCTATCCCATTACCAAGGAGGATGAGGGACTAAGTTTATGGGGTTCTAGGATGATGATGTCTCAAGACTAACAAAACTGTCCCATAGACTCCCATGGGCAAAACTGGGGTCTTTCATAGTCTGGGGGCGGTGGCTGTGGTGTCTGGTGGTACACACCTGTATTCTCATATTTGGGGAGGCTGAGACGGGAGGGAATTCAAGATCATCCAAGGCTACATTGTTTAAATCCAGGCTAGGCTACAGGGTGAAACCTTGTCTCAAAGAAACAAAAATCTTACAAGTAGGGAAAAATGTAAAGATGTTTAAAGAGCCAGAGACCAATCTGAAAGCTCATACCTTAGTTATTTATCATTCTGGCTGTTGTTCAAATACTTCTTCTGAAACTTATTGTTTCGGGAGCTAATCTTAAAAAAAATGAATTAAAAAAAAAAACAGAAACATATAGAGAGAGTCAACAGACCAAAGAAAGTTTCCACCAAGCCCAGCTCAGCAAATAAATAAGCTTACTGGGACTACATACAGGACATGGACAGAAACAAATCAAATTTCAAGCCTATACGTTCAGCTTTCTAAACAAAAAGGCACCAAAGAAAAATACGAAGCTCAGAGCGCATTTGCCTAATGTTTGCAAGGCTCTGGGTTCATTCCCCCATGCCACAAACCAACAGTGACCACCAAAACTAACGAATGAGAGCAAGGCACGATGGCAGATAGATATGAAGATGGCATGGCGAAACCTATTTATTACCTTGGATGCTAACCTAAAAAATTATTTTTAACATTACATTTAAAAAATGGAAAGCCCAATTTCACTTGTTCCTGCCAGAGCCAACAAATGCTCTTTCTTTCCGGGATTCACTGATTAGGTCTCGATTTGGAGTTGCTCCTGATTTGACTCTTCAGTCATGTGAAATGCATCTTTCAGAAGGAAATAGGTACATGTGTGAAGGACAAGTGAACATGTCGAGGTTCAGTAATCCTCCCCTCCTGCAGTTTAACCACATTCTAAAAATATCAAATGGAAAGTTCTGGGGGGGGGAAAAGCAATTTGTGGAGGGGAATGAATATCATCAAAATATATTGTATGAAATTCTCAAGGAAGTAATAAAACACTATTTAAAAAATCAATTTATGAGTTTTAAATAAGTTTTATTTTAGTGTATTATATTACTAAAATTGTTCTACCTTATTAGTTATTATTGCCAATACCTTATTTGCTGAGTCTGCACATTGAAGAACAAGCAGGGAACATGTAGTGTCCAGTAGTATCTGAAGTTTTCCAAGCCTTCTCTGGGAGTCTCTGGAAGATCCCCATGGATAACAGGAAATTACTATAATAACAGCCTTCATTCATGTATACATTTAACAATTGTCTGCTGAGATATGTGCATTTATGATTACAGTGTGAATGCATATGGTCCCTGGAATGCTATCTGAAGTGGGCAGAGAGGCACAGGGAAGATTATTAGAACACAGATGCATGAATGGGACTGAAGGGGTTTACAGAAAACAGTACACTGAAAGGCACCCACAATGCCATGCCAGAATTAGAGGAAGCATATTGAGCAAGTCCTATGTAAATTACATCATAAAGCATTCATGAAGTAGACAAGAAATGGTGGGGCATGGGAAAGGGGGTTGTTCCAGTTAAAGGGGACAGTGTGAGCAAACTTTGGGTGGAGAAAAAGGCCAGCCAGGTTCAATGCTGGATCACAGAGCCAAGATGAGGCAGTGATAAACCACACTGGAGAGGAAGCAGGGATGGGGAGCAAGGGGGTACCGGGAGGCTGCTCACTAGAGAGTCTCATGATTTGGGGAGGCTTTGGTGCTTTAATGGAAGGAGTAACAGGACCACACCCGTTTTTAGGCAGTCATGTTGGTGGCTGCAGAGGTGAGTTTGACAGAGAAAAGAACTGTGGTAAAGGATCAATTTAGAGTACAAGGCTGAGGTGACCATTCCTGGTAGTCCCTAGAAATTGACAGAGCATTCTAGTACCACCCGGGATTTAGGTCATGCGAAGATCAAGAGGAAGGTAGAGGGACACGTGGCCTGCAGGTGGTCATAACCGGAATTGGGTTGTCCAGGCAAAAGAGACCAGGAGGAGCTAAAGGAGCCAGAATTTGGGGGATCATAGATCCCATCAGGAATAAAGGTCAGGCTTCATGTGACTAAGAAAAGGGAGCTTTGAGGGCAGGAGGATCAGATAGAGAGAGGGTCAGACAGAGAACAGCCTCCTGGAGATGCCATGGTTACAGCACTAACAGGCCACAGTTCCCAATAACGTGGCCTGACACCTCTGAAACGACGTGATGGGGGACGGGTGGAACAGAAGGCCACATGCACACACACCTTCAGCCCAGGGACCACGTGGCAATAGAAACACATGGCAAGAGCTGAGAAACTGCGTCCTCCAGAAGAATTGGCGTGGGAAGAGGCTTAGACGGCAGAGGAAGCTGTGGCCTGATGGAGGATTCCCAGTGTCCAGCCCAGGGGAAGGAGGGAGGGGAGCTGTGGGTGGCTAGGGCTGGACAGATGGTGATAAAGACAACCTGGAGATAAGAGCAGTGGACAGCTCAGATAAGCAGAGTGGAAGTTCATTGGGGAGTGAGGGATGACATTGAAGAACATAAGCTGGTGTGACATCCAGGAGGAAGTGTGCAGGACTCACAGCTAATTCTGCCCAAAGGTAGATGCTCACACCATAGTGGGGTCTGGAAAGCACTGGAGGTAAACTGAGGACAACCCAGGGTGGTCAGTCCATCTTCACACTGGCTCCACATAGCTTCACCCCATGGACCTGAGACCTTCTATCAGGTCTATATATGGGCCTTGTATAAAACCTTCTATTAGGAGGTCCCAGAAATATATCACCTCTTCTTGATAGCTACTTCCAAAGGCCTGTGTCATCAATCTATCCTACAAGATGGTTGACATGTTTCAGAATAAAGCAACACACAAAGAAACAGCAACGCGTTCTGCTGTCGAGTAAAATGTATTTCTCAACTAGTTTTCTTTCTTTGTTCTCTGCAGGACATACTGGCCAGATTTGGATGGGAAAATAAGAGAAGCTTTGGTGTTACGAAGCGTTAAAGTCCGGCTCCTCATTAGCTTCTGGAAGGAGACCGACCCCCTCACATTTAACTTCATTTCGTCTCTTAAAGCTATTTGCACCGAAATAGCCAACTGCAGCTTGAAAGTTGTAAGTGTTTTATTGCCTGCGTTATTAAACAAAAAGGGCTTATTCCCTTCGCATGTCTACCAAAGCTGTTGGCACACACCACACACACGGTGGGGGAGGGGGACGTAGAGGCCAGAGGTCAGCATCAAATGTCCTCCTCAGTTGCTCTCTACCTGTTTTGTTTTGTTTTTGAGACAGGGTCTCTCACCAAACCTGGAGCTCACTGACTTGGCTAGACTGGCTAGCCACCAAGCTCAGGGGCCACCTGTCTCCATCTACCCCCATCACTAATCTTATAGACAGCTGCCTGCCAAGCTTTATGTGGATGCCAGGAATCCAAACTCAGGTTCTCATGTGTGCCCAGCGAGCAGTTTACCCTCCGAGTCATCTCCTCAGCCCCTTCAAGGACACACTTTATTGGAACCACTTCATTCACCTACTAATCTTATTTGTAACATTCACAAAGAGTCGAAACATCCATCAATACATGCTGACCCTGCACACCATTCCACCAGCCCAGCCCCCTGGGCTTGTTCCAATCTCTATGTCACGTGCTCATCCGCCTCTGGACGCCCAGAGAAGGCAAGGTGGGGAGCTGCTAATAACCCCCTTTTCTCATCATCATGATGAAGTATCTGACAGGAAGTGATGGAAGGGAGGCAGGATTGATTTGAGCCCACAGTTTCACAGTGACTGGGACTTGTGCCTTGCTGGCATGAGTTGACAGTTTCACCTGTTACATCTTGGCCTATCAGGAAGGACAGACCTTGGGCTGTTATTAGGGACAGTATATAACCTGTAAGTCCCACCCCTGCCCATAGACCTACTTCTTCAGGTAGGTCCAACATCCTCCCAAAAATATCACCACCTGCGAGACTAAGTGTTCAATCACATGAGCCTATGGGAGACATTTTCCGTTCAAACCACAGTACCCATGAAATGTGCTAACAACTCTCAGGCTCCCCTTTGATTTTCCTTGCCCTCTCCCCTCAGGACCTTTGTGGGTGCTATTTCCTCGGCCTACAGCACTCTTCCTTCAGCTGACTGATGACTACCAATCCCTTTGTCGTCAGTTTTCAAACCAAGCCCCTGTGCATTCAACAGCTGTGTGCTGAGACTCCACTCTAAAACAGGCCCTGTGCTTCCTGAGGCATCTGTTGACACCTGATGGCAGGGTCCCTGAAGTATCCATCTTGAATCACAACTTCCAGCTTATCCCTGACCCTCGATATCCCAGAGACAAACAGCGAGGAGTGGGAGACTTGATGGTTAGACCTACAGGTGGTGGCATCCTCTCAGCTTTTGTCCCATCACAGACATCACCTGCAGGGTGACACCAGAAGACAAGGGAGGCTTATGAGTGTGTTCAGAAGGGTAGCTGTGTTTCACTGCGACAGAAGAAATAGGCTTGAGGATGATCCTGGTCCGACAGTCTCAGCACCATTACCTGTTTTCCTTTCTTCCCATATAGGGGACCCCAGAATTTCTGTCTCTATCTCTGTACAACTCTGTACTTAACTTTAATTTTTAAAACTGAAGCAGACACCCCCATGTCTAGGAGTTTACATATCATTGTAAGTATTGGAAATATGAAAACAAGTTTGTGGTTATTACCAATCATCTGTCTTGTAGGCCAGATTTGAAAGTGTATGAAATATGCAAGACAGGGTAAGGATTCCAACTGGGATTTGAAATCAAATACTGGGAGGGAAAGCAGAGGTTGATACAGGGAGCCAGGCAAGGCCCAAGAAACCAGACAGGCTGCGCATGATGCCTCTTCATGGAGAAGAGAATTCTGGAGTGGTTTCAGCTCAGGGACAGCATCAGGGGAAGTCAAATGACACAGAAACCACATGTCTAGTCACTATTCCTAATGACTGACACAAAGCTAGTAGTGTTCCAAATATGTGCTAAACTGGTATATACAAATGAAAGCAGTTAAAAAAAAAAAAAGGTGGGTAGCTGAGAAATGCAGTGATAAGATAGACTATACTACCAGTGAGGAGAGCAAAGAGAACCCAGAGCAATACCCAAGTCTTTTTTTTTTTCTTCCCAGTGAGTTTCCTTGTGGCTATTTACAGAGGGATTATTTACAGGAGCATAGATCTGGCATGAGCAGCCACACACCTGAAGAAAATGCCTCTCCCTTCCCCATCAACCACAAACTGCTTATAAATCACCAGGGAAGGATGGAACCCCATGCTCCCCACCCCCTGCTTCCATGACAGAGTGTTGATGGACCCAGTCTTATGGAAATTTAGTGCAGGTTATCACAGCTTATTTTAAATTCGAAGGTGCAACAGCTATGCCCTGCCAAACAGTGAGGGTTTCCTACCTCTCCCTGCTCCTTCTCCCAGCTCTTACATTCTTTCTGATGGTCTGTGTGCCTTGGAGTATAGATGTTTCATCTATGGCTGAGCATTCAGTAGTCATTTCTCCTCAATGCTCTAACCAATTATGAGTCTCTGTATTAACTACTGACCACTGCAGAAAGATGCTTCATAGACCAAAGATGATCGAAACACTAATCTATGTACGTAAACATAGCTATTTAGAAGGTAATTTGAATGACACAGCATGCCCATTAAGCGAAACAAAGGCAATACTCTCCCAATAGGGCATATGACCTCCCAAGACGTGGGCCTTTGCCTGGGTTTTCAGTACCAGACTTGGACACCCTCCTATGGATCAAGCATTGTCCAGATTTTTCTTTGTTGGCATCTATGATTTGGTATCCTCAGTGAGCATCATGCATCCTGGAGGTCAGTGAGTGAAATCAGAGGATCTTCTGTCGAGTTTATGAGGTTTCTAGGAGCTGGAGCACACAGCATGGTACATTCACATCCCACTCTTGATCTCCCTTCATCCAAAGTCAGGGGTCTTCCCCACCATGCTGCTTCCTGACCCCACAGCATGCTTGCATCTACGGCTCTTGCATTTGAAATCCTACAAAGAAAGAGGAATCCACCATAGTACCCTCTGCAGAACCCCATCAGCATCACCATTTTGGACACAGATGGTCATGAATCTTGAATAAGCCATACATTAATAGCTCACTGCTGGCCATTTTATAAAACAGAGGCCATGTATTTTTAAATATCAAGACAAGCATGGGTGGGAAGGAAACATGGTCTTAATGTCCTATCATCTAGGACACAGATGGCCAGGGAGCTCTTACAAGAAAAGTAGGGTGTAGAAACTTTGCATACAGTATGTCTGCAGGCGGCACAGAACCCTGACAAAGCAGATAGACGGTTTGGGACCAGGCAGGGCACTCTGTCTCTGAGTAGATGTTCTCATTCCCTGCCCAGATGTGGCTTGGTATCATTGAGGACATCAGAGAGAGAGACTGCTGCTTGCAAGATTGTCACAGTTTAGGGCTGCAGAGATGGCTCAGCAGATAAGAACATGCACTGCTCTTGCAAAGGACCAGAGTTCAGTTCCCAGTATCCACATCAGGTGATTCAGGTGGCTTACAGCTATTTATACCTCCAGCTCCAGGGAATTCAACATCTCTGGCCTCTGTGGACGCCTGCACTTACATGCACATACTCACACTTCAACATACAAACATACATATGCATAATTTTTTTTAATTTTAATCTAAAAAATATTTTCACAGCTAACTTGAATTACTTTATTTAATAAATTTCCCAATTCTTTTTGGTCTCCTTGCTTCTCTCCCAGCTCATTAAGACCTCTAATAATGTCAGAGACTCTGATCTGTTTTCTGCTGTCTCACAAGTTTCCCACATGAAGCTCAGAATAGAGTTTTTGGAAAATCTAGATGGACCCTTAGTGATCACCAGGCTACCCCTCCCCCAGCATGAAGCACAAGGCTAGACCAACTCTCAGTATTTTCCCAAACCAAATTAGAACAAGCAGAACCTTAAAATTGCACACGAAGTCTCATCTTCCACATCTGCCCTCTGCCTCTCTTCCCTTCCAGCACACAGAGGCTAGAGCAGGAAGACCTTTTAGAATCCGTGTTCTCCACTGTAGTGGAGACCTGAGACCCTGGACTTCAGTGTGTGTCTCCTCTAAGCTCAGCCTTCAGAGTCGCGTGGGCTCATTCACAATGGGCACTTGATCCAACACTGGCCAAATTTCTAAGGCCTGTCTTCCCTGCAACCAAGCCTCATTCCCCAAGCTCCTCTATTTTTGGTCTTGGGTGAAGCTGAATGCTATTTATTATCATTATTATTATTATTATTATTATTATTATTATCATTATCATTATCATTATCATTATTATTATTATTGAGTCACGCTAGAATTCCATAGTATGGATTTGTGATTTTGTTGTTGTTGTTGTTGTTGCCCATTGAAAAAGCCTGTGAACTTAGGTGTTCCAAAGGAAACCATTTGTTCTTGCGGCAAAATCTCTTTTGACCTTTGCAGATTCTCAGATGAATCAGCTAGTCATTGACATAATGTATGCACTGGGTAAGAATATTCATTCAGTTTGTTGGCATGCATGACACAGAGCACCTAGAGGCTGCTTCCAGTGCCAGTGTGCCCTGCTGAATAAGACAGTGAGAATTAAACAACCTCCTAGCCCTCACCCTGCTCAGAGAATGGATTTTGTGTTCATTTGTTAGCTTTGCAGAGTTAATTATAGAGCTAGTTGAGCATGCTAATTTTCTTTGTTGTTGCCTATATGGATGGAGAGTAAAAATAGCTTCCTCTATACAAAGTAACAAGAGTGTCATTTTAATAACCCAATATGAGGTCTATTGTTGATATTTGGATAATAGACTCCTTTGTGCTTGTGAACAAGACCCAAAACACTCTCAACTGACCCGCTTCGCTTTCTTACCATTTTTTTTTTCTTCTTCTTCTTTTGGCTTTTTGTCTTACAGAAATTTTTTGATCTGGAAAGAGAGAATGCTTGCGCAACAAAAGGACAAAAGAACCAGACCTTTCCCAAATTAAACCGCAACAAGTACATGGTGACAGACGGGGCAGCTTACATTGGTGGGTAAGGGGGCTGAAAAGCCCCCAGGGATCACCCAGACATTAGGGGTCCACTGTAGCTATTGATGAGGTTGTGTAGTTAAAAAGCGGGAGGGTGGCCGGGCGGTGGTGGCGCACGCCTTTAATCCCAGCACTCGGGAGGCAGAGCCAGGCGGATCTCTGTGAGTTCGAGGCCAGCCTGGGCTACCAAGTGAGTTCCAGGAAAGGCGCAAAGCTACACAGAGAAACCCTGTCTCGAAAAACCAAAAAAAAAAAAAAAAAAAAAAAAAGCGGGAGGGTGAAGGCCAAGAGCTCTTCAGCTAGGTAGACCCTCTCTCCACTCCGTGGCTGGCGATCCTGGAAGACAGTTCACCATCTACATCCTGTAGACACTCTCTGGTCCATTTGGCTCATTTTATAAGCAAGGAGACAGAGGGCTCGTGAGAGGTGAGTTCCATCCGGCATGGAACGGATATATGGACCAAAAATGCTTCTTCTCCTGTCTACAGTGTCATGAGACATCCTATCTTGGGGTTCTGGGGAGTTATTACACTGTCTGGGCAGCAAGGACATCCATGCCATCTTCTCATGACATCTCTGCCATTTTCTAAATGTCTAAGGTGGAGCCGCTCCCTGGAGCTCCCTGAATTTCAGTTTGCTGATTTGTAAATGAGGCTGGTGGCAGTTTTTAACTTCACCGAGTGACGTTTAAATGAGAGATAATGTACACAAAGCACCTGGCACATGGGTGATGCCCAATTAATGTTAGCGATTATTATTAAGGCAATAAAATTCCAGGTGCGTAAATCATTATTACACTGGTGGGGTTATTCTAACTTTTCACAGCGTGTGGGAGGCCAGGGTAATTCCTTCACTGGAATCATCACAGATGGAACTGACATTGTCTATAAAAAGGAGACACGAAAATCCTAAAGAATTGGGGTGAAGCGGCAGCCTCAGCAGAGAAGAAAAACGTGTTTGTGGGATGCAGGAATGAATATGGAACCCCTATCAGTTATTTCTCTAAATTCCGTGGGCGAATAAAAAACCTTTACTTCGTGAAGCACTTTTATCTTGTTTAGTCCTCTTAGCATCGCTGTTAACAGAGAGAAGGCTGTAATTCATGTTTAGAAGTGAGGATATGGGGTCTGAATAAGGAAGTAATTGGGCCATGCAGGTATCCGAGAGGAGCTGGGTGTACTGTCCAGACTATGGGGTCACTGCAATCTCAGCCTGAGGATCTCAGGCTCTATTTTTCCTAATTATGGAATTGCCTTCTTAAAAATAGATCACTTAGGGTTTTTTTGTTTTTTTGTTTTGTTTTGTTTTTAATACGTGGGGCTGGAGAGACGGTTCTGCAGTTAGGAGCGCTTACTGATCTTCCAGAGTTTAGTGCTCAGCACTTTATGTTGGGCATTTTCACAACCACCTTTAATGCCAGCTCCAGTGGATCCAACACCTTCTTTTGGCCTCCATGGGTACCGCATTCATGCGCACAAACCCCTACACAGACACATATAAATATACACAGTTAAAGATAAAATTTAAAAAAAAATGTTTAAAGATTTGCTGGCATGGTAGTGCACCCTTTAAACCCAGCACTCAGGAAGCAGAGGCAGGAGGATCTCTCTGAGTTTGAGGCCAGCCTGATCTACATAATGAGTTCCAGACCAGCCAGGGCAATATAGAAAGACCCTGTCTCAAAAAAAAATTTTTTTTAATATGTAATTCTGATTGTTTTAGATTATAAGCACATTCAAAGGTGATTCAAAATGGGATTGTTTTAATTTCCTCATCTTTATCAGCCTACAGAAAACAATGATATTGGCTTTTTTTTAAGACAGTGACAATAAATGGAGAAATGGCTCAGCAATTTAGAGCACTTGGTGCTCTTGCAGAGGACCAGGGTTCGATTCCCACTACTCATATAGGGCATCACAACATCCATTAACTCCAGTTCTAGGATATCCACTGCCCTCTGCTCACCTCTGAGGACACTGGGCACGTAAGTGGTACACATAGATAACAGGCAGGTAAAACGCTCATAAATATTAAATAAATAAATATAAAAACCTTAAAAATGAGTGACAAAAACCTCAAAAATGTTTACAAAAAAATAGGAACTTCTGGCTAAATTATCTAAAACTTAGGGATGAGTCCAATCATGCACACAGTGGTTTAAGACCCCAAATCAAGATATTTCACTGTAGCTTTTATTTAAAGTAAGGTGTCACGTGCATGTTCAGTGACACCTTAACCAAAGAGGAGGACAGACCTCAATCCAAGACCAGAATGGGGTGGTAGCTTAGTAACGAACGTTTATTGGTCTTGAAGTGTCTCACTGATATCCAAACATTCCCTGGACAAATTAAATCAGTGTTTGGGGATCAGAAAAAAATCTGTATTTGAATTACAGCACTGACACAAAGTGGAAGATGGCAGCAAGTCCTGTAATCTCATGTGAGACTCAGTTTCCCCATCTGTGAGAGGGGGACAGCAGAGCCCACCCTTTGATGGCAGTGTGATGGTTAAGTGAGATAATTCATGAATGGCTCTACACACTGGCTCTGGTGGCTCTGGGATCTTAGCAAACATTGGATCCTTGCTCTCTTTCTCCTCCTGAGCTAAGATGTTTTTAGGTGAGTTCATTTTGTAGACAACAGTTTTAGCAAAACCCTGATTCCCTAGAGAGAAGCAGAGCTCTAACATAAAAACACTCAAAGGACATCAAAAGGGAAAATAACCGATACCTTAAATAATCATGAGCACACTCCGAAATCTCCTAAATCATTCCTTCAATACTCATTGATAATGTGGAACTAATAAAATTCCCAGTGCATGGGATTATAGCTCCATTCAGTTTGTATGAGACTTCCAGAAGAATCTTCAGGCAGCGCCATCTCTCTCATTTTAAATTCTCCAGAATGCATCTGAGCTAAGCTCTGAAAATTTATCAGGAAGGTGTCTGAGTGATTAGACAGCTAAAGAGGGGGCAGGGGGTTAATTGAAGGTGCTGGCAAGATGCCCAAGGCTGTCTACCAACAAAGTGAGCTCTTTGGCACCCTCAACATCACATATACACATAGGACACACTACATTCTGGATATTGCAGCCTTGGTGTGCATTTTTGGGAGCTGAAATCATCTAAAAAGATAACAGATGAAATTGTAGCCCAGCTTTAAAAAAAAAAAAAGTACAGAAGCATATGTCACCTTGAAGGTCAGCCAAAATTCCTGTGTCAGCATGAAATTTCCCAGAGCTATCTCGAAAAGAAGCCAACTAAAGCATTTGAAATCCACAAATACCCTGATCTTGGCCTGTTCACTGATGGCAGGAAAAAGCTAGATTTACAGGATAAGACCACAAAGTCCTCACCTCTCTCCATCCTCTTTTCTCCTCCCAGGGCTTCCCCCAAGACATTTGTCTGTGTCTGTTTCCTCCAGAAAATTTGAACTGCCAGTGCACATAGCAGAAATCTCAGTGTGGCTATGATGCCCCAGAGCCTGAGTTCATTGTCCAGAGTGAAGCAGGCAGTGGATGCCTTTAAGGTCAGAGGCAATACAACACAGAAGCCAAAGAAGTGCTGGTTCTAGAGTTAGATCTGACTCTGAACCTCAGCTCCAACAGTTTTCTCTGGAGTACTATTGGTTAACCATGAAACATGGGACAAACGTAGGAACCTCTGTGAACATCTCCTTCCTCATGGTGAATTCTTTCCATCAACAAAATATTGTATATAAATACAAGTACTGTACTTTGCCCAAAGTAGACAATAAATCATAGCTGCTCCCCTCTCAGACTCCCTTGCAGCTTGACCACATCCCTTAATATTCCAAATTCCCAACCTTTGCTCTGCCCACAAAATATCACCCTCCTTTGGGAGTTTGGTTGTCTCTTGTCCCAGTTAACCTTTAGTGTGCTTCTCATTACTCAATGCACAGCTTCTTCTTGGCCCATCTAGCCAAGTATAGCTAGAGAGTTTTTCTCTCTGGGTCCCGCCAAGCCCTGGCAGTTCAGTAGCCCATTTATAAAATAAACATACAGATGCTTATATTATTTAAACTGATTGGCCATTAGCTCAGGCCTATCATTGTCTAGCTCTTACTCTTATATTCAGCCCATTACTATTAATCTATACTTTGCCACGTGGCTCATGGCTTACTGGTACCTTACACCTTCCTTGTCCTGGCGGTGGCTGCAGTCTATCTCCCTGCCTTCCTCTTCCCTCAATTCTCCTCTCTGTTAGTCCCGCCTATACTTCCTGCCTGGCTACTGGCCAATCAATGTTTTATTTATTCACCAATCAGAGCAACACATTTGCCATACAGAACATCCCACAGCAGCCAAGAGTAGAAAGCCTTCTCTCCAGTGCTTGTGGCCTTGGGTGTAAAATTCTGGTGTGCCCTTTCCTACTGTTCGTGTTCTAGTGACTTTGTCCTTCATTGAAGACAGGAACTGTCATGTTCAAATTTATATCCACATTCTTAATATCAGACCTGGTAAACATTGGGTACCCAATGAACAACACAGGATAAGGTAAGATCCAAGAAATAAACGGCACTGTCCCTTTCCAAGGGCAGAGCTTGATTTTACCCATTAGCTACCAAAGAAACATACGTAGGAGGTTAGGGTTGCTCAGCCCTTTCCCATACCTTTGTTTTAGTTAGTGTTCTATGGCTATGAAGAGACACCATGACCAAGGCAAATCTTATAAAAGAAAGCATTTAAATTGGGGGCTTGCTTACAATTTCACAGGCTTAGTCTATTATCATCACGGTAGAGAGTGTGGTAGCATGCAGGTAGGTATGGTGATGGAGAAGCAGGTGAGAGCTTTACAACCTGATCCTTTGATAGCAGACACAGAGAGAGAAAGACACCTACCCCTAGTGACATACCTCCTCCAACAAGACCACACCTCCTGATCCTTCCCTGAATGCTCGTCAACTGGGAACTAAGCATGTAAACATATGAATCTATGAGGGCCATTTTCATTCAAACCACCCCAGCCTTGAAGATGGACTAGGCCTTAATGGCATAGCCATTACCACCTCTTCTGAAACTATCCCAACCTCAAAATTCATATACTGAAGTCCTGATTACCTGTATGAAAGAATGTGAAAAAGGAAAATCACTCCCAAGTGAGGTCATTAAAGTAGACATTCTAATGTGGCCTATATGTCCTTTAAAACAAAAACAAAACAGAGGAACGAAGCATGGTGGCTCATGTCTGTAAGCCCAGCTCTCAGAAGGCTGAGGAGAAAGACTGCTGTGAGTTTGAGGCCAGCTTGAACTATATAGTGACATCCTGTTTCAAAAGCAAAATAAGGAAGAGGGCTAGCTGAAGGCATGCATAGAGGAAAGACAGCATGAAGAGACAGGGAGAAAGAGCCACCCAGGAGAGGGGGTTGGAACTCATCCTTTCCATCCTAGTTTGCTTCTTTCTCCCTGTGATGAACACCATAACCAAAAGCAATTTGGGGAGGAAAGGGTAGTTTCAGCTTGCAGATTAAGGTCTATCATCAAGAAAAACCAAGGCCAGAACTCAAGACAGGAACTTGTACCAGTAACCACAGAGGCAATGCTGCTTAGTGTCTTGATCCCAGGCTCACGGTCAGCTACGTCTCTTATCCAGCCCAGGCCCACTTTCTCAGGGAATGGCAATGCTCACAGTGGATAGGGCCCTCCTGCATAATTAGCAGTCCAGCAAATGCCCCATAGACATGGCCAGAGGCCAATCTGATGATGGTAGTTCTTCCTAGATGTGTCAAGTTGGCAACAAACATTAGCCATCACACTCCCCTTAGCTCTCAGAAGGAACCAACCTTGATTTTGTCTCCAAACTCATGAGAATACATTTCTACTATTTAAACCAACCAGTTTCATGAAAACTGTCCTGAAAAAAAAATGAATCAGCCATCTATCCTAAGGTGCAGTCAGAGCTGTGAGCCTGTGCTCACAGTACCTGGCCAAGCAGCCAATCCCCCCGCCCTGGGGGATGCCTTGCAGTCTCCTTAGGGAGTGCTGGAGCCTCTTCTCTGCCTTCAGCTTTGTCTCAATTGTGAAGTGTCTCTGCATAGTAATGTTTATACATATGGATTCGATGTTGTCTCTTTGAGAAGGTAGTAATTGTTCACAGGATTTTTAAGTGTATTCCTATATATTTTAAATGTTGCTGTATTTAGTGTGTCTTGTGAACATCAATAAGAAATAACATTTACAGAAAAAGAACAGCAGATTCCTTGTTTTGAGTTTCAACTTGAGCAAAGCTGAAGAAAATGCCAAAATAATATGCAAATATTAATCCGCCATATGTAGGGCTTCTTGCAATTTTTTTCTCTGGAGCTGTCAACACGATTCTGCCTCTCTTGTTATTCCTGGGTGTTTATTTTATGTTTTTTTTATTTGAATCTGTTCTGTTTTTCATATATTGGGAATTTTCCCAGTTGATTGTACCTTCTCACTATGATTTCTTTGTTTGCAGGAAATTTTGATTGGGTAGGGAATGACTTTACCCAGAATGCTGGCACGGGCCTTGTCATCAACCAGGCAGATGTGAGAGACAACAGGAGCATCATTAAGCAACTTAAAGATGTCTTTGAAAGAGACTGGTATTCACCTTATGCCAAATCCTTACAGCCAACCAAACAGCCGAACTGCTCAAACCTGTCCAAACTCAAGACTCCCTCCAACCAACCTGCCACTCACAATGCCACCGGGAGGGAGCCCCTGAGTGCATAGCTCACTGACAGACAAGCAAGGTTTCAGACCCAACGCAGGAAGGACTAGAGCAAAGACAACGATTTACTACATCTTTTTTTTTTTAAGGAGAAATAAAAAAGCACACTTATTAAAATGTTCTCTGAATGACATGTAATATCTAGCTAACAACATCTTAGCACCGTATATTAAATTTAAGACTTTCGTATCTATGAGCTCTAACAGAGAATGTCATTCCAGCATAGGAGTTAGTTTTTACTGTCTGCATACAGATTTTAAGACTCGGTTCTTGTCTCCTGTTTCTTACTGGTTTTAGAACCTTTTCTGCTGGCCCAGCTGCCCAGGTTTTAGTATGAGGTGAGCCCTATCCTTTAATACTGCTGAATTCTGGAGTTAGAGGAAGCAGGGAGAAAACACAAACAGACAGACCCAAGTTTCTGCCCTAATAAACCATCTCCAAGACCTCAGGCAGCTGAGCAAAGACACCCTCATCTCATGCCAGCCCTCAAGACTCCTAAAAAACACCCATTTTTATCCTGTTGTCTTCTGATACCATGTTTTCTTTGGTATCAGTCTGTCTTCTCACTAAATGTTCTTGTTCAACAGCATCCCTGTGTTCACCTCAGCTCTAGTGCAAAGTGTGAGAATATCTTTGGGGAAGGTATGAATTCCCCCAGAATGCATACAATATAGAAATAACAGTCTTTCATTTTCACTTTTCAACTGCATTCTTTTCCCCTCCCAAATTAGTTATTTTATTTTAAAGTCCACAGTCAGTTCTCTCTCATATATATATACATATATATATGCACATATATATGTATGTATACACACTTTCCTCAAGCTCAGAAAAATGAAGCATCTCTGCTTAATAGTCAGCAAGTCATTAAGTCTGCATTTGAAGAACAAAGCCATTTCATATTTGTGTTTGGTTAACAGTATTATAAAGGAAAGGTCTCTATGCGTCGGTGGATTTTAATTTATTTAGAATTATTATGCTGTTAAGAGTATGCCAGCAAATGTTTATAGAGCTATTTAATATACCTTCTGCTATTTAATATACCAAATGCTTTTCAGACAAATGCAATTTAAATACTGTGCTTAACATATTTTACTAAGAAACTGAAATATTGGATTATTGTTCTATAATGTCATTGTGTGTTGTTGTTTTATATCTCTACAATATATAATCCTGTATTAATGGAGACTGTTGCTACATGAGAGAGGTGTGACCTCTTTAGAGCCCAGAGCAAATGGCCAAGATGCCCATGCTCACTATGGCTCCTGACACCAAGTTCAGAACAGAGTCCTTCACTCTTTGGCCTCGGGTTTCTATAGTTAACGTAGAGACAATAATACTCACCTACCTCGAAAGGATGCTGTCATGGTAGGCGATATTTATAAGCTGTTTTTTGAAATCAAAAAAACCTATATAAATGCTAAGCATTACACTGCATAATCTTTTTCTTGAAATAATTTCTGTGGTATCCTGATAGAACCAACACCAGGTTCTCCCCAAGAATCCAGAGGGGAAATTTTCTATTTGCAAACACAGGTGACAAAAACAGGGGTTGGGGGATGGGTAAGGTTGGTCCTGGTGACAATCTGGATTGTGAACATTTGAATGGAACATTACGCTCGGTCATCATGACATAAATAATAATTCACACAGACACTGTGCTGTAATGGACTTTTAGGATCAGGGTGTACATGTGTCTTTAGAGCGAGGATAAGCAATCTCTTGGTTTACTTTCATCTCTTGAGATTTGGTTTTAATTACGCCAAAAAGAGTTCCTCACTCAGGCTCATGGAATGCAGAATGGCTGTTCTACTGACCACCCTAGTTCATTTCCTGTTATTTCTGTCTCTTGACTCACTGAGTGTTTAAACCAGTCAAGAGATCTGGGGGAATATCCAGGCATGGTGATGCACACCTTTAATACCAGCTTTCAGGAGGCAGAGGCAGAAAGATCTTGGGAGGTCACATAGAGAGTCCTAGGACTGCTAGGGACACACAGACAGACCCTGTCTCAAAAACAAACCAAGAACAGTGAAAGAGACACACAGAGAGCATCAGAGACATAGCACACCATGAGAGAGCTGTGCTTTAAGAGTATCAGGTTTTATGGACTGATTTGAAGACTTTCAAAGATACTTTTCAATAATAATGGCTAGCCATGAGACTCTTAAGTATTTACCATGTACCCCATCCTTGAATTGGGAGCTATCCTGGCAGGTATCCAAGTAAAAGTAGCTTTGGGGATGGTTTTCAAAGGAAGGAAAGCAGCGAGTAGAGGTGGAGACAAAGAGGTGTTGTCACTCTTGAGCAGACAAAAGGAACCTGGGTTGATCCAAAGGGGAATACAAGGGAAACTGAAAAGGTCACCTCCTTTTTGGCTTTGTCATCTCCCAGACGACTTGTCAACAGTCATGAGATAAACGTAGGCTCAGTAGTATGGGCCCTTCCCCTGTAGCTGTCTTTGGCACTATGCAGTGGGAAAAGAGAACGTTATCATTTATGAAATGACAATCACTGTCACTTGTTTGAAAACCCATCAGCGTAGCAGCCCTGGGTTATGTCACAGGTTGTCTGCTGCACACCAGCATCAGTGGAGCCCTGCCTGAGCCAGTAACCCAAGCATCAGTGAGTGCCACCACAGCTAAGCACCTCACCGCACCATGCAACACCCAGGAAAAGGAGTCCTGTGCAGAGTATCCCATGCTGTCTATGTCTTCTGAGAGAACATTGAATTCAGGAGACTGTTCTCTTTCAGCAGGATACTCTCCTGTCCAGGGGACCCTTTTCTTTTATGTTTTGAGACTCTTCTGGGTAGATAACGAACTTCCAGCCTTCCCATTCTAAGTAGTTAGGAGGTATTTCTCAAGAGGGAAAGAACATAAAACAAAAACACCCCGAGGCTACTTATAATTTGGGGATATACCCTGCTGGAGAACAGGAGGACGGTGACTACTATCCTACACTTTCCCTCCAGGGATATTCTGGGGGCTGTTCTCCAAAGGAATGAAGACCAAACACAATTTGAGATACATTTTACATTTCTCCATTACTAACGTTAACGTCGTGCCTTATTTATCCTCAAACACTGGTTTTCAAAATTCCACAGTGACCCACTATACAAGCCACATCTGGAGTCCAGTACAGCCTCAGAAAGACCAACTGGTTGAAAGCAGGCATATGGGATCCACAGTTTCTGTGCATCATTCTCTTTTCCCAGGAACATATCACCCTCACATCAGTCACTGTCACACATTCTCCTGTGCCTGTCCTGTTGGCTTTCACTGCACTGTCACGGGCCACTCACATATTAAATCACGGAGCTAGCAGACCACAGGAAAGGAAGCAGAATATGGAGGGAGGTTGTATCTACACACTACAAAACCACGCTTTGTGGACCTGGAATGACAGAACTGAGACATCCTGTAAACGATCCCACGCCATCCCACCCCCCCACCCACCCCACTAACTTTAAGATGCTGCCAAGGTCCTGCCAAACATAACGTGAAAATGAATGTCTTTGAGTTTCGCAGGCTCAGCAAGAGAAATGAAAGACGTGTGGAAGCCTCTGCTTTTGTGTGTCTCCAGGCACTGTTTCCCCGGAATCTGCCTCTGCTTTATCTCAGAGTCTGACACCACTCTCAGTCGGGTGTGTTGGATCACATTCTGATGATTGATCTTCCCCTTTGAAGAAGGTGTTTTATTAATGTGCAGTTTCGTGCTTGTCAGAAGTACCTCATTGAACCTGGGATGGCCGAAGCTCATTTCCCATCAGCCTGTAGCTTTTCTCGTGTGCCTTGGATTCATTCATTCTGAGGTTTCCATTTTCTTATAGAAACTTTTATGGAACTAAGTTCTGGGTAGGAGGGCAGGCAGCGGGGAGGACTGTGGTGGGATCAGATCCAGGACCCTCTGTCTCAGGAATTCTACCCTTTAGAATCTACAATTCCCCCCTAAACACGTGCCCTTTGTAAGGGTTGTCTTTAGAATTTAATGTGAACATCTGCCTTCCCTGCGTAGAGCAGTCAGCTCCTGTAACGAAAGACACTTTGCTGTTATTATTCAAATTCTGTCCTTATCAACAGCCCATGGGTTGTGGGAGGATTCTCCCCCTTTGCCTTTGCTTTATCCCAATGAAATGGTGCACTCTATTATAAGCATTTTGACTGAGAATGTAGATTAGATAAATTACTCCATATCCCATGCTTTCCAGTTTGCTACGGAGTCACATCCTTCTTTGTCCCCTTATATCTTGTTCATCAAAAGCTGCCTATCATCTTTTACTTTAATGACATAAGTAAGGCCACCCTCAACTCTTAGCCTACATTTCCCATTTGAGAGAGTTCCCATCTTTGGATGAACTAGAATACGTTGCTTTTTATGGTAACTACATGAGTATTCTAAAGAAGGTTCTTGAAACTGTGAAAATCGCATCTTCTTATGTGTGACCTCCCAGTCTTCTTGTACTCACTGAGTGGTAAAATGTCCACAGGCCCCTCGGGCTTCTGTTGGAAATCTGACAAAGGGAAATGTGATATTGAGCTGTGTCATGGGTACATACCTGCAATCCCAGCATTTAGAGGGTAGAAGCAGGAGGGTCAGGAATTCTATGTCATCTTTATCCACATAGCAACTTCCCAAGGCCAGCCTGGACTACGCGAGACCCTGTCTGGTAAAATGGCTGAGGGCAAAGGCACATGCCACCAAACCTAACAGCCTGAGTCAATCCCCAGGACCTGAGGGGTGCAAAGAGAAAAACTGATTCAGTAAGCAGTACTCTGACCCCTTGGCACACATGCTTGTGTGTGGGTATACATACATTTATACATACACACACACACACACACACACACACACACACACACACACACACGTATGCACTAAAAAATAAATAATAAATATTTAAAATAAACAAACACAGCTGGGCAGTGGTGGCTCATGCCTTTAATCCCAGCACTCGGGAGGCAGAAACAGGCAGATCTCTTTGAGTTCGAGGCCAGCCTAGTCTACAAAGTCAGTTCTGGGGCAGCCAGAGCTGTAACACAGAGAAACCCTGTTTTGAAAAACCAAATAAGTAAATAAATAAATAAATAAATAAATAAATAAATAAACAAACAAACACATAAAAGGTGAGAAGTGTAAGATTTAATAAGTTATCATGCATTTCCTTTTGTTATGTGTAACTACTGACTTAATTCTGGTACAAAGGATATTTCCATTTTTAAGATACTCTTATGTAAACAGGACAAACATATCTGGGCATATCAGTCTTCAAATAACTAAGTAAATTGGTTAATAAAAGGTTGAATCGGGGAAGGGGGTGCTTTATAGTGATCCATTCTTTCACGTAACCAAATGCTAAGGTTTTCTTTTTCAAGCGTAAGTATTATAAAACTTGGTCATACTGTGAAGCTAGCCATTTCTTTTTTCTTCAGCTTGATCTCAGAAGCCAGGTACTGCTGTAAGCAGTGTACAAGGGAGCTATAGTTGGCCTCACAGAGTTCAGATCTCTGTGGAGTTTTTCACCCAACAGGCATCTTTGAAGTACTATTCTTAACTGACAATTAAAAAAAAGTTTGTCCTCATATGGATACTTTGAGAAAATAAGAAAACACTGTGTAGTGGAGAAATATCTATATAGACCATATCCTGGACTGCATCTGATCCAGCTGCCTATAGTACTTATCCATCACCCTCTCTCAGATCTATGCCTAAAACCTGTGTCTTCTCTGCAAACTCCCTTTGGTTTTGGGTTCTGTTTACAATGGTGAGCATCAAATCCAGGGCCTCGAAGACAGTAAGCAAGTGCTCTGCCATTGAACTACACCCCAGCCCCACCGAACCCCTTCGGAGTCAGAAGTTAAGAACTTACTTGAAAGATGTCTCAACCAGTGCCTACAGATGCATAGAGGAAGCTATTCCATTCAGACCTGAAGCACTTAGGACAGAGCCTTGCTTGGGGCCCACATGGGATGAATGATTGATTTACTATAGTGATTTGGACTTGTGGCAGGACTTCCCCTGAAGGACTGTATACACCTGTGCTTAAGGTGCGTGCCCGCCTATAAGAAGTCTGAGGCACACTTTCTTCAAAGCAAGTCACAGAGACTTAATAAAGTGGATTTCTGAATCTTCAAGTAAGTAATTTTCTTTGATCAGCAGTGTCTAGATCCAGAGCTTCATGTTTTTTTTAAAAAAATTGAGATGATATAGTTTTATTGGAATCATATGCAAGGAGCCCAACTAAATCATAGCAAGATAAAGATTACTTGTAATTTATTTTTATTTCCTTTGATAGAAACATTAGTAAATGCAATGTTCTTGTTTTGTAAAATAAATGACTGGTCTCACGGCTAGTCCACTGGGACTCGGGCCTATTGAAAACTTATTTCAACTGTCAACTGAACCCCTTCACATGGGTAGAAGAGCCTTAGGAACAGCGGGAACTCTGAGCAGACAGACCTGGTGTCTAATTTAGAATGTTCTTGTGTAGGTTCACAACCCATCTTGGGAGCGATGACCTCAATTTCCAGGATTAAAAATACTGAAACTGCAACTGACTTCCCAACTTAAATAAAGATGGACATTTTAAAGGATGACTCAGAATGTCCAATTCAACAACATCCGTGTTAATAATGGCTTCATCTACAGTTCTACCTTCTTTTACTAAAAGCAGGGATTATTTCTTTTTCAAGTGCATGTATGTCAGGCAGCACACAAGACACATAACACCAGAATGGTGACACCAAATCTTCAGAAAAGTTGTAGCAGTGAAAGGGCACTTTGTGTCACTGGGAAACAAAGTCACTTTGTTCCCAGGAATGAAGCTTCCTGTTATTCCTTCCACTCTAAGACAGGCTTTAAGTTTTTTCGACAGATCAGGCAAGACTCCACCCAGCACATCACCTGCCCTGTGAGCTCCCCACACAGGCCATGGCTGCTCATATCCCTTCCAGTAACTGGTTGACAGATAGGCCATGGGGAAGCTGGAGAACAGATGGCACACCCAGACATGCCTGGTCTAACCATCGGAGAAGCAGTATGAGGTAGAAGTTAAGCAAGAAGCAGTAAGATGCAGCCGGGGCAGGCCTCGCCTCCCTCTGGCACCACCTTCAAGCAGGAAGGACAACAGCATCCACAGAGACAGCCAGAGACCTTCTGGGCCACCGTCTCTGCTCTTCGTTACTGAGAAAATGACTGAGTCTCAACAATGACTCTGAACTTTGCAGGCACTGGCTTGTTTTCCTATCTTCCTTACTTTCTATGTATTGGCATAAATAAACTCATATTAACCAGCATAACTTGACTACGTGTTTATTCTTCACGATCCAAAGGCTCCCGACTAACAGTGGAATGAAGTGAAAGCTGTCCTTTCTTGATTTCTGTTTTTTTCCCTTTTTGGTGCTTTTTTTTTTTTTTTTTTTGGTGGGGAGGGTTGGTTGGTTGGGATGGGAGGGACTAGCCTGGTGTTTACTGTGAAGTACAGGCTGATCTCAAACACAGGGCATCCCCTCCTGCCTCAGCCTCCCAAGTGTGGGAATTAGAGTTGTGTGCCACCTCACCAGGACTGTCCTCCTAAACAGCCTGAAAGTAGAGGAAGAAAAGGAATTGATACTGGGGCTGGAGAGATAGCTCAGCGGTTAAGAGCACTGGCTGCTCTTTCAGAGGACCTGGGTTCAATTCCCAGCACCCACATGGCAGCTCACAACTGTCTCTGACTCCAGTTCCAGGGGATCTGACACTCTCACACCAATGCACATAAAACTAAATTAATATTTTTTAAAAAAAGATTAACATTGAGCCAGGCGGTGGTGGCGCACGCCTTTAATTCCAGCACTCGGGAGGCAGAGGCAGGTGGATCTCTGTGAGTTTGAGGCCAGCCTGGTCTACAGAGTGAGATCCAGGAAAGGCACAAAGCTACACAGAGAAACTCTGTCTCAAAAAAACCAAAAAAAAAAAAAAAGAATTAACGTTGAAGTGTGACCTGTTGGTCATGTGTAATTGTCTTTGTGGTGAACCACCCCAATCTAATCGCTAAGTATTAAATACCAAATCAATAGTAACAAAGGATCCTGAATTCATAAAGATTAATTAGAAGCACAGAGCACAGAAATCATGCACACAGGCAATAACTACATGACAGAAATTGTTTGGATGGCACTTGGGATGAAGAAACAGGCTATGTATGAGTTCGAGGCCAACCTGGTCTACATAGTGAGTTCTAGGCTAGCCAGAGTGACAAAGTAAGACCCTGTCACACAACAAACAAAAAGAAAGAAAAAAGAAATTGTTGAGATGGAAGAGAAATTAGACATCTTGAAGCTGTCAGGCAATACTTTTCTTATGTAATGAAATACATTTCTTAGGTAAATGAAGCACAAAACACACACTGAGTTCATGGGGTTAAGTAGAGGCAGATGTGTGGCAAATTTAGATGATGCTTTTAAGTATAAATTCTAATGACCAATTCAATAAATACAGAAGATGTTAACAGTATGCTAAGTATTTGATATCAGTAAGTAGTTTACAGGACTTTGTAGGAGATAGAAGTGGAAGCCTGACAAAGGAAGGTGAGTGTGGAGGTGATTTGGAAGGGTTGGAGGAAGTCTTGGTGAGGTCATGACACTCAGAGCCTGGATTTGTTCCAGCTCAGTTTGGCTGGAGATTAGTAAGGTCAGATGAGAAGTCCTAGAGTCAGGCTTTGTCTCTCTGATGTGTGAGCACACACTTAAATAAAGTGAAAGAAGGCCATAAGCTACTATTTCTGTGCCAGGATTCAATAACCAAGGAAACTTAGAAAAGAGAGTATTTAATTTGGGGGTCATGGCTCCAAAGGGTTAGAGGCCATGACCATCTTGGCAGTAAGCATGGCAGGCCGCAGAGGGCAGCAGGCAGGCGGCCATAGTGCTGGCCAGTAGCTAAGAGCTTACGTCTGATCCATAAGCACAGCGTAGAAAGAGAGAACAAGCTCACTGGGAATGGCATGGGCTTTGGAAACCTCAAAGCCTACCCCCATTGACACATGCAAGAGGCAAAGTGGACCTGTAAGCCCCACTTGCCCAAGGACAAGATAACTTCTGGGAATGCTGGGAGCTGTAGTTCTTGGGAAATAAGGCACATGTTTTCACTCCCCTAAATAAGTTTGTTTGGCCCATCTGCACCAGACGTACTTGATCACGTGTGGGCAAAAGGTTCATAGACAGGAAATATGTCAGGATGTGTGCTTGCTCCTGGTTGGACCTGATGGAAAATGCAGTAAATTATGAGTTTTGCCCTTTTTAAGCCCCTGTAAATCCAGGGGTGGACCTGGCCGGAGTCCTCTTCCTGGACAGTATTTACCTAAAGCTTGCTTCAAATTTGGCTCAAAATTGTGGAACTGGTCTTTCTCTTGAATCTCAGGATTAACAAACACCTCATCCAACAAGACCACATCTCCTAATCCTTCCCAAACAGTTCTACCAACTGGGGACTAAGTACTAAAACATATGAGCCTGTGGGAACCATTCTCATTCAAACCATTACAGTTACCATGTATCCTCAATGACCAGCGTAAGATTGGACCAATCAATGGAAAGGCTTAAAGATAGACTTAAAGATTCCTCAAGAAGAAATCCCACTACTGATCAGCATTCATTCCTACCTGAGGTTTAGCCCACCTCCAAGATAGGCTGCCCTCTGGTTTTTGCTCTTGACTAGCATCCCAAACAATCTCTTAGGTCAGTACATGTCTACAGATCAATCTTTGTATGTGTGTGTGGTGTGTGTACGTGTGTGTACATGGTGTATATGTGTTGTGTGTGTGTGGTGTGTATGGTATTGTCTTTGTTAGGGTTTCTAATGCTGCAACAAAACACCATGACCAAAAAGCAAGTTGGGGAGGAAAGGGTTTATTTG
The DNA here is from genome assembly GCF_007827085.1 of Peromyscus californicus insignis. NCBI lineage: Eukaryota > Metazoa > Chordata > Mammalia > Rodentia > Cricetidae > Peromyscus > Peromyscus californicus. The sequence goes on along the minus strand of NW_026294436.1, from coordinate 60,717,275 downwards.
TCTTACACTTCCACCTTGTTCCCCACTGAAGGAATCAGAACAGGAACTCAAGTAGAGCAGGATCCTGGAGGCAGGAGCTGATGCAGAGGACTTGGAGGAGTGCTGCTTACTGACTTGCTCCCCTGGCTTGCTCAGCCTGCTTTCTTATAGAACCCAGGACCAGCAGCTCAGGGGTGGCCCCACCCACCATGGGCTGGGGCCTCCCCCATTGTTCACTAATTGAGAAAATGCCTTATGGCTGGATCTCATGGAGGCATTTCCTCAAGTGAGACTCCTTCCTCTCTGATGACTCTAGCTTGTGTTAAGCTACACTCAAAATTAGCCCGTATAAATGAGTATGTAGTGTGTGAGTGGTGGGTAGTGTGTGTGTGTGTGTGTGTGTGTGTGTGTGTGTGCGTGCATGTAGTGTATATATGTGTAGTTTATGTATATATAGTGTATGCATAGTGTCTGTATGTGTAATGTGTGTATTATATGTGTGTGGTATGTGTATATGTAGTTTATGTGTGTGTGTATTGCATGTGTGTAGCATATGTGTGTGTGTAGTATATGTTTGTGTAGTATGTGTGTAATGTGTGTGTGTTTAGTGTGTATGTTCTATTCCTATAGTAGAACACTGATACAGATGGCTGTAAGCAATCTCAAAATTTTAATCACTTGAAACCATAAAAGATATTTTTTCTCATAGTGAATATTCACTGTGAGTCTGCAAGAGTTCTCTGTTCATCAGGGTCAAAAGAGACCCAGTTCAACAGGAAGAAAGCTGGCTGAAGGGGAATATATATGCAAACAAATTCTCTAACCAGGAAGTAACATGAGTCACCTCTGCTGAAAAGACAAGGCTCTCACCCAGATTGGTACCAAGAAATATCATCCTGCTAACATTTCTAAAATGGTGGAGAATCCGTGGCATTCAGTGAATATTCTGACTGACTCACACTCAGTCTTACCAAACACAGACTTCAGTCCTTCAGGGCAGAGTCAAGGGAACAGACAGGAACAATTGTTTGCAGTTTCTGTAAGGAAAATAGGTTTATTTGGTCTTATGATTCCAGGGGTTCAAGACTGAGGGTCTGCAGCACGTGATGGCCTTCTTGCTGGCAGAGTCCCAAGACAGCATAGGTGTCACCTGGTAGAGACAGCAATTGTGGATACATGTCTTCCTAAGAATGATTAAGAATATAATTCTGGCCGGGCAGTGGTGGCGCACGCCTTTAATCCCAGCACTTGGGAGGCTGAGCCAGGCGAATCTCTGTGAGTTCGAGTCCAGCCTGGTCTACAAAGTGAGATCCAGGACAGGCTCCAAAGCTACACAGAGAAACCCTGTCTCGAAAAACCAATATATATATATATGTTTTGCACTTATATTTATATATTACACTTATATTTAAAAACACACTATACTCATAATCTCAAAATAATAAGAAATAATAAAACATTTTTTAAAAGAAATGCTACACTTCCTAAAATTTTCTAAGAGATGCTATCCAGATTACATAATAATTTATTATTATTATTATTATTATTATTATTATTATTGTTGTTGTTGTATTTATTGGTTTGGCGGCATGGTGGCATATACATGTTGGGAGATCAGAGGATAATTTCTTGAAGTCTGTTCCCTCGTTCCACAATATGGTCCAAGGGATTGAACTCAGGTCATCAGGAATGGCACCTATAACCACTAAGCCATCTCCCCAGGGCTCAGCCCACTCAATAATTAAGGAAGAGCAAAATTAATCATGAATGTAAGTAGTTTAAAACAAAAGCAAAACAAAAAAAACCCTTCTTCATTGTGGTCCTGAGTTTCAGGTATCCATTTAAGTAGACCTTGGAGTACACTGATGTCTAACATAGTAGGCAAATAAGAAAGTGAATAGGAAATAGGTGTTATTGGTGCACACCTTTAATCTCAGCACTCGGGAGGCAGAAGCAGGTGGATGTCAGTGAGTTCGAGGCCAGCCTGGGCTACAGATCGAGTTCCAGGACGGCCAGGGCTGTTAGAAAGAGAAACTCTGTCTTGAAAAAAACAAAAAAAGAAATACAGAAGAAAGGAAAGAAGGAAGGAAGGAAGGAAGGAAGGAAGGAAGGAGAAAGAGAAAGAAAGAAAACAAAAACTGCAATGTCTCCCTTCCCTACAGTGTGCTTATCAACTCTTTTGCAAAACACACAAATGAGAAACAGGAGAAAATAAAATTAAGTACCACAAATGTTTGAACACATCAGGGTATCCTGAGACAGGAAGCTTTTGTGTGCAGAGGTTGAGAAGGAAGAACTTATGAGAATCAAGAACCTGGGCCACTTTTTCAGATGCTGAGCAGAGCTTCACACACACTCATGGGGTGGGAATGTGATTTTAGAAATCACTGCCCAAATGGGTCCCGTTAAGCCCCTAGGCTTTGGGCAGGATGATGCTAAGAGCAACACAAGAAGAGTAGGAAGAACCGGAAACAGACAAGCTCAGAGAGAGTTTCCGGTGCTCTGCTCTGGCTGAGTTAAGAAGACTATTTGAGTCCTTTCTGCTGCTCAGTCATGAGTCAGCAGCAAACCAATATCATCTCTGAAGAAATTTAACAGTCAGAACTGTTTTTTTCTTTCTCTCTATTTTTATTTTTTGTTTTGTTTGTTTGTTTTTAGTATACAATGTTTGATACTCAATGAGAAGTTCATAAGTATTCAAAGAAGTAAAACCATGTGCCAAAAATAGAAGAGAAATTGTGAGTAGAAAGAAATCGTCAGTATTCTAGACAATGAGAGATTACACACCAGCTTCAGAATGATTCTGTGTGATTTGTTGTTGGAGGCACTAAAGGACAACAGAATTTTAGTAGAATGAGAGAGAGAGAGAGAGAGAGAGAGAGAGAGAGAGAGAGAGAGAGAGAGAGAGCAATGGAGGGAGGCAGGGATGGAGAAAAGGAGAGAGGAAAGAAAGAAGGAAGGAAAGAAAGAAGGAAGGAAGGAAGGAAGGAAGGAAGGAAGGAAGGAAGAAGGAAGGAAGGAAGGAAGGAAGGAAGGAAGGAAAAAGAAAAGTTTTCAGTAAAACAAATCCAGTAGACGAGTGAGGGAAAGAAAGAATAGATCCAAATTATTCAATCAAATTATTTTAATTTCTTAAAACCATTAAGGGGAAAGAAAGAAAACAAAAACAAAACTATTAGCTGTCAGGCTAGAGAGGCAGCTCAGGGCCAGAGTACCAGAGTACTTGCACAAAGGCTCTAAATTCCATCAATAGCATAGCAGAAAAGAAAAACAAAACAAAAGCCTGAACACACACACACACACACACACACACACACACACACACACACACACACAGTGGGGGCATATAATGGCTCATGCCTTTAATCCCAGCAGTCATGAGGCAGACAGATCTCTGAGTCTGAGGTTGTGCTGGTCCACATTGAGTTCTAGGACAGCCAAGACTGAAAAAAAAAAAAAGAGAGCCTATCTCAATGGTTTTCATGTGGAAGCTAAATGAAGATGGGTACGCGCGTTGTGGTGGGTTTTTTTTTTTTATATTTTAAACTTTTTTTTAATAATTAATTTTTATTTTATGTGCATTGGTGTCAGATCCTCTGGAACTAGTGGATCCAGACAGTTGTGACTTGCCATATGGGTGCTGGGAATTGAATCCTGCTCCTCTGGAAGAGCAGTCAGTGTTCTACAGGGCTAAGCTATCTCTCCAGGCCCGTTGTGGTGGTTTGAATGTATTTGGCCCCTATAAGCTCATAGAGAGTGTCACTATTAGGAGGTGTGGCTTTGTTGGAGTAGGTATGGCCTTGTTGGAGGAAGTGTGTTACTGTGGTGGTGGGTTTTGTGGTCTCATATATGTTCAAGCCACACCCAGTGCCACAGACCACTTCCTGTTGCCTGTGAAATCAAAATGTAGCTCCTTCTCCACATACACACAGTACCTACTCGGGAGGCTGATGTCAATCTGGGCAACACAGAGAGACCCTGTCTCAGCATATACAAAAGTAAATGGACCCAAATGGAAGCTCAGAAATTCAAAATACAATGAATTTAACAGAAAGACTTGACATATGGGTCCATCCAAATAAAACTGGACAATATAAACCGTGATTTATTATGTGCTATATAGAGAAAGAGATGAAAAAAGAGAAAATTTAAACTCATATCAGTAAGGGCACTGGGGCAGGATGAAGGTATTGATTGAGCTTAGATTTTAATAAATCTCTTCCCTTGGGTTGGGAAGGTGACTCAGTTAACAAAGGCTCCCAGGTTTGGCAACCTGAATCCATCCCCTGAGCCTGCACACAGTGGGAGGAGAGAACTGACTCCCATAATGTGTCCTCTGACCTCCACATGCATACCCTGACACATGTGCGCACACACACACACACACACACACACACACAAATAAATAAATAAATGTGATAGTATCAATGATGCATATAATAATGCATGTAAATATTCAATAAATAATAAAAGGCTAAATAGCCAATAAGATTATGAGAAGATGGAAGGTTTAAGAATAACTCATTCTGGGGCTGGAGAGATTTCTCCGAGGTTAAGAGCACTTGCTCCTTCTCTTCCAGAGGACCAGAGTTCTGTTCCAGGACTCACATTGGGAGGCTCACTTGTAAGTCCAGCTCCAGGGAATTCAGCATCTTCTAAAGCCTTCATGGGCAGCTGTACTCACATCCACAAACCCACACACAGACATGCATGCCACCTAGCTACCTATTACATAAAAATAAATATTTAAAAGTAATTGTTTAGCAGCTAAGATTAGGGGGAGACAGAATGACAAACAGTCATATCTATAGAAAGCAATAGTGAAATGGTGGATCAAAATCAAACAGAGCTCTAATTACCTTATTTTAGATAGATGAAATACCCACCTCATTTAAAAGATAAGATTTTCTAATTAGTTCCATTTATTTATTTATTTTCCAAGACAGACTTTTTTTTTTTTCCTCTGTGTGTTCCTAGCTCTCCTGGAACTCTCTTTGTAGACCAGGTTGTTCTTTTTTGTTTGTTTGTTTTAAAAATATGGAACACTTCACGGATTCGTGTGTCATCCTTGCGCAGGGGCCATGCTAATCTCCTCCGTATGTTCCAGTTTTAGTCTATGTGCTGCTGAAGCGAGCACATGGACCAGATTGTTCTTAAGGGCTGAGTTTTGGAATTACAAGTACAGGTTTTCAGAATGTCATTTTATAAATGGCAGTGTGGAGAATTAAGAGCTCTTGACCGTGGCCGGATGAGGATGGCCTATTTGTATAGCTGCTTTGGTGAGTTCCTTGTATTTTATTAACTGTTTTGTCTGTTTCCATTTCGGTGTTTCTTTTCTCGTTTTGGTAATAATGATTTTTGACTTTTTTTTTTTTTTTTTGCATCACTCATGGTCTTGTTTTTACATGATAACTGCATGTATTTAGGACCTATCAGGGCTTTCAAATAAATTTGGTCATACTTACGTGTAAGCGTATTTTACTGTAAATGTCTGGGTTTCTTAATTTACAACAGTTGTTTATTTTGTTGTGCAGTAAGGAGTATATTTGTTATTTTTAAAGGTTAGGATTAATAAAAAAAAAAAAAAAAAGGTGTGTGCCGCCATGCCTGGCTTGGCTTTATTTTTATTTTTTTATAGTATGGGGGATAGATCGTGGGTCCCTGAACACGCTAGTCCTGAGCTTATCCCCAGTCCTTGTGACTAGATTTATACAAAATGCCTAACCCTGCTACTTTAAGATGTCCTGTGATAGGAGGGCTCAGAGAAGTTGAAAGTAAACACAAGAGCATCTTTCCCTTTGTTTTTCTTAAGCATTTACAAGACGTGTTGAAATAACCACCCAGCCCATTGGGACTCTGGACAGCAAAGTCTTGAATTAACCTAAGAGAAGGAGCCAGCCTGGAAAATGTAGCACCTCAAAATTGTAAAAGGTGTTTCAGGTGACCAGATGTAAGAACTAAAAAACAGAGCATTATGAAAAGAAAACGGAGGAGGATGCCCACTCAGCAGACGTGGGTGTGAAACAAAGGGGTACAGGGGGGACTCAGCCAAGCCTCAGGTCCTCCTTCCTGGGCTAGTTAGGAGTTTTCAGTTTTCATTCTGGCCAGATTTGGCTTTAAACAAAAATACATACTGTGGTCCAGTGAGAAGCCTCAGCAGGTAAAGGCATTTCTTGGCAAGCTTGACAACCTGATTCCAATGCCTGGAACCCACATGGCCAAAGGAAAGAACTGATTCGTGCAAGTCATCCTCTGACCTACACACACACACAGAGAGAGAGAGAGAGAGAGAGAGAGAGAGAGAGAGAGAGAGAGAGAGAGAGAAAGAGAGAGAGAGAGAGAACTTCATAGTTCAGAGTTCTACCAGGTAAACCTTGAACCTTGAACATCAGTGTTCAATTCCTGGGATCTTCACAGAAAATGGTTTTGAAAGAAATGAGAACTTCAGGGTAGAAGTCTACAGAGAGAGTTGGGGTGTGTCTTAGTAGTAGAGCACCTGCTTAAAATGACAAGGCTCTATCCAGGTGTCAGTGACCAGGACAGTGTGGTGGGTGATGTCAGATCTGGCCCCTCCCCCTCATCCCCACTCCTCTCCACTTACTGTCTGCTCACTCCCACAACCATCCCTGTGCTGTTTGCTTTCTTACATTTCCATGCCATCTTTTCTGTGGACACCCTGCTTCTAGGTGCACTGACACCTGTTTACCTTGGGTTCCAAGCACCCTCTCCTCTTCCTGCCCTCCTTCCACATTCCTTCAGACAGCGTGTGATCCCACCAGGCTCCTCAGGTGCTCAACCACGGCCTTCACCACACAGCTCCCCTCAACACAACAGGAGTCGGTGGAAAGCAGCACTGTTTGTCTGTGCTGACCCAGGGCTCAACACTCCGTTGTGGAGCTAACAACCAAATCTACTCCTAAGAGTGTCAACGACTCTAGAGTTGTAGTACTAGAAAATATTTGGAAGTTGGTTCTGCTCCTGGGGGGATGTGTAGGGCTTGCACGGATTAACTAGCTCTGCACCTCTCCTTCCTCACCTGAAATAAAGGCATCCTGAGAGACCCACTTCAGGCTTCGTCATGGTCTGGCTTCAGTCTGTGCACCGGGGGATCTAGCAGCATCACATCACTCATGTAGATAAGAGCCTGCAGCTTTCCTGAGACCACACGTTAGTCCTCCTGACTAGGTGTTTTTTCTTAAATCTCTTCCGCTATCACTCATCAACCAATGTTCTGATTCTGTGGCTGGATAGTGCCATATCTGTGGTCAGCTTTACAGGTTTCCTTCAGCAGATATTATTGTCGCCAAGTAATAGACTAAATGCTGGTCGTCCGCCGCAGAATCAATTTGAATGTCATTGGAGTGAAAGTCCAATATCATCCATAGCTTCTGTGGCCAATGAATGGCAAGTCTCCTTCTATGCTTCAGTGAATTGACATACACTGAGTCTCTGGTGCCATTTGTCCCCTCAGTCTCTAGGCCAAGTGCTGGAAATATGGGAGCATAACGATGGATCCTGTCCCGCTTTCGAGGTTAAGAGTCATTCTGGATCGTTGCCTAGCAGTAGCACTTTATTCTGCTTTTTCTCTGCTTTTCGGATTCCCCTTCAATCTCCTGTCCCCAGGAAGTGAAGTGGATGGAGTGGGGAACAGAAGACAAGAGAGCAGAGGACACTATTTTAGCCCTCGCTTCCTTTCCTATCTGTGGCCCCATTCCCTTCCATTGTTGACCAACTCTAATGCAATTCAGGAAACCCAAGAATTCCAAGCTTCATGGGACACTTAAGTTGGACCTAGCCAGTTAGAACCCCTTTATAAGTATCCGCAAGTGTCCCCAATTAGACAATCCTCCAGAGTGATGAGAGGCAGGGTCTCTGCTGGAAAGAAGTGACCGAGGAAGTACATTGCCTCTGCCCTAGACTGTCGTCAGCGAATCCTGACGTATACACCCAGTGCAAACACTTACTGGGTAGGAAGACTGGAGATGAAGACAGAACATGCTCAGATATGCAAAATAGTCAGAAACAGGGGTCACGTGACACTTGCAGGAAAATGGATGCAACTGGAAATCCTTACATCAAGCAAACTAAGGTAGACATCAAAGACAAACACCATGTGTTTGGGGCTGGAGAGATGGCTCAGTGGTTAACGGCACCTATCAGTCTTGCAGAGGACAGTTCCCAGAACCCATGTGGTGGCTCACAACCATCCATAACTCCGGTGCCAGGGGATCTCATGCCTTCTTCTGTCCTCTGCAGGTACCGGACATGTACATGGTGTATATACATATATGCAAACAAAACATTCATGTAAATAAAAATTTTTTAAATAAGTCTTTTTTAAAATACCATATGTGCATATATGAGAGATACTTTAAGGATGCAAATGGATTCGAAACAGGGATAAGAGAAGCAAAAAATATATATTTTTTAAACAGAATGCTATTTCCTAATTTATTATTTGGATTTCCCATACTAAAATATAATATATCACTGGACAACTTTTCTTGCTCTCCTTGTACATATGAAGCATTCCATTGTACTAAACCTTTATATAAACACTGCAGTGCTATGCAAGATTTAGTATGACTTTGAGATGCTGTACTTTTCGTTAGCTTTGGTTTTCTCAAAATGCCACATTTTTACAGTATGACAGACCATAACACTATTTTTGTGTCCATGCAGGAACTGGGCCAGTATCCACACACTTTATTTTAATAACCTACTATATAATAGTTGTTAAAATCTATTACTGGATTGTTCTGATGGAAAAGTTTTAGAAATGTGTTGCCAGAAAAGCATTTCTATTTTCTTCTTCGAGAAGGAGCTGCAGACTTTCTCATCACAGTCATGCTTCTACAATAAAAGTAGCTGGGTATCAAGCGCCTCCCTGTGACAAGGACTATGGTACACAACTTTTCAAAGGATGTATACACAAGGTAAAACAGCCTCGGTTCCCATAGTAGGAAACCCCACGAATGTTCATCATAACTTTAACACTGTCTAAGTCCTTCCCTGACCAGTATGAACCCAACACAAGTGTTTCTGTTGAGACCCTTAGGTCTTCCCTGAGTCCCGGAAATTCCGCCCATTCCTAAAGTAGACAGAGAAAAGGAGCCTCACTTGCAGATGTGATGGAACTCAGCGTGACCTTCAGTCCCTCTTAACCCAGAAGTGGAATCTCAGCGTATGTCTGGGGGCGGGATGTGTTTGGTGGGCACTTGGACCTCTGTTTCAGGGACTGACAGACATGGCTATGACACACTGTTAGCTCAGAAGGCTGACCTGGACTAGGAAGATGCCCTTCCCACCTGGGACACTACAGCAGATGGATAATGAAAAAAGGAACTGAGACTTTTTCCTCATAGTTCTGGTCCTGGTCAGAGTCCTGGAAGATTTGGCATCTGGCGAGGGCTTGCTTTCTCATGGTGTCCTTCCGTGGTAAGAGGAGCAAAGGTTTCATAAGAAACTGATCCCATATGTCAGCACTTGTCTTGTAATAAAACACCCGAAAAATGCAACTTAAGCAATGAGGGACTTCTTTTGGCTCACAGTTCCAGGGTGCGGTCCGTCACTGGAGAAAAACCATGGCGGCAGGAGCTTGAAGCTGCTAGTCACGTTGCAGCCACACTCAGGAAGCAGAGGGTGGTGAATGACTGATAGGATCACTTTCTCCTCATAAGAAAGTCACTGTATGTGACTCTGCCCTAACTTTGTGGTCTCGGGAGAGCTACAGTATATATCTGGGAAAGACTGAGGAGGGAGGCACCATCCATATGGCTATGAAAACACTCTCATGTCTGCTGGGTTAAAAGTTTTTGGTGTGGTCTTTTGGGTGAGGAGCTCCCACAACCCTGTAGGTTACCCCTTACCTATGCTCTGTAAGAAACCTCCAAAAATTCACTTTCCCCCAGAATGAACTTTAATGAACTTGTGCCTTAGTTTGTCATCAGAACTCTATGAAGACGGGTAGAGGTTGCTTATGTCTCCCCTAGGAAGACTTTTAGCTGCATGGGGGCAGTTAAGACGGTGATAAGAGCTAAAAGAAAGAGGAGGAGAAGGATAAGAGAAGAAGAGGAGGAAGAGGAAGAAGGAGGAGGAGGACATGACGGTAGAAACCTAGTAAAGCAAAAGCAAAATTGTCCCACAAGACAGAAAGAGGTGCCAGAGATCTCTCCCTCCACCACAGGAGGTCACAGAAAGATGTTTCTGTGAAAACTAGAGGTCAAACTCATCAGCAGCCTGATCTCCAAAACAGAGAGAAAAGGACATTTACTTTGCTTTTTGTATTTTATGTCAGTCCAAAGAAAAAGTTAGAGGGAGGAATTTACATAAAAACCACCCTTGCTTCTAACACCAACTGCAAGTTCAGAGGATTCCCAAACCACACTCCAGCCCAGCAATTCACTAGAAGGATTCGGAGAACTTGGTGAAAGATATCTGTGGGATTGCTGCAGGGGAAGACAGGAATTAAACTCGGCCAAAGAGGAGACATGCTGGGACCACCAGAGCCAAGAGAAAATGCAATAGACTGTTTTGCTAAACCATCCATCCACTGTGTCATGGCTGAAACACTCGTTCACCTGTGGAAGGAAAAAAAACCTGCATCAAGGCAACAGTATCGTGTGATTCTGACAACTGAGAATGGAAGACACAGAGGAAGGAGAGACATTGACTTTTTCTCATGCGACTTTACATTATTTGGCTGATTATAACAAGTGTGTACAGATCCCTCCCCAACACATCTTTTCAAAACAGAAGTCCCAGAGCTGTAAGAGCTGTTGATGGAAGAGATGGAATTGCCCACTATGCATCTGTGGCTTTTAGCTTAACATTCTCTGATGCCCAGAACCCAAATTATTATTAGCTACTCTCCTGGAAGAGTTATGATCTCCACTGCTCAATGGTGTGTGGCAAGTGTTTACTCAGAGTGGCTAGAAGACAAATGAGAGAAGAGAGCCTGGTTGTCAGCTGTGAGAGATTTGGGCAAGAAACAACTTTTCCTGTCTACCACCTATCCTGCCTTGAGGCTTGCTCCACAACACATGTGTGCAAAAGGACACATTTTCTTCACTGTAAGAGCACCAAGAAGTCGAGTCTTCTATGTGTTCTCATATTCAGTGCTGGGAAAGTATACCTAAAAATACTACTACAGTACACTACAGTACATTCTGGAGCTTCCCAAAGTATTTTCTTCAAGATAATACTTCCCAAGTGGCCCTCATGACAATCTATGGCATATATTCAATGACAGGCATTATTGCTAAACATTAACCTTACCATTTTGTATATTAAGACCAGGAATCAAGGCCTAGAGAGATGGCTCAGTGGTTAAGAAGGCTTGCTGCTCATCTAGAGGACCAGAGTTCAGTTCCCAGCACCCATATCAGGCAGCTCACAACTGCCTGTAATTGTAGCTGCCAGGAATCTGGTGCCTCTGGTCTTTGTGAGCACCTGCACATACCCATGTGCAAATACTCAAACACAGAGACACATACACATAAAAAATAGAAAATAAAAAATTTAAAAAGATCAGGAATTGTGGGGAAATTAAGGGAAGGAATGTGGGCACATTTTTTTTATATTGCTGTGCACTTTACTCTTGAGTAAATCATGTTAAAACACACTTATACATAAAACCAAAAAGCCTTCTAATTTATTTACTATGAAACAATTCCCTTGTGTGAAGTATAATTGCTGCTATTGAGCATTGCTATGTACCATGTACTGTTGCTAATCTTCATCTGCAAAGCAGACTTTATCATCTCCAATGAAAAGGTAAAGTGAGGAGCTGGGCATAGTGGCACAGGCCTTTCAACCCAGCATTAGGGAGGCAGAGGCCAGCAGTTCTCTGTGAGTTCAAAGCCAGCAAGGTCTACAAAGTGAGTTCCAGGACAGCCAGAGCTATATAGTGAGACCCTGTCTCAAAAAACAAACAGCTGGGTGGTAGTGGCTCACTCCTTTAATCCCAGCACTCGGGAGGCACAGGCAGGCGGATTTCTGTGAGTTTGAGGCCAGCCTGGTCTACAAAGGGAATTCCAGGACAGTCAGGACTGTCACACAGAGAAACCCTATCTCAAAAAAACAAAACCAAAAACAGGAAAAAACAAACAAACAAGCAAAAGAGATAAAGCAAGGTTCTGAATGACTTTCCACCTTTGCCCAATGTTATACTTTTTAATGCTGGGATGTTAGTCAGCTTTCTACCACTATAACAAAGTACCTGAGATGATGAAGTTACAAATAAAAAAGGTTTGTTTGGCTCACAGTTTTGGAAGTTCTGATCCATAAAGGGTTGGTCTTACCATCTTGAGTCCATGGCAAAACATCATGACATGATGGGGGGAAAAGGCACTTGTACTTCAAGTCAGGGACCAAAGAGAGCAAAGAGGGCATTGAGTCTCCACAGACCCTTCAATGAGCACACTCCCAGTGACTTAAAGACCTGCCATTAGGCCCTGACTCTTAAAGGTTCCCCCCACACACAAAAGCACCACACTGGAGGCAAAGCCTTTGACAAATGGTTCTTCAAAGGACATTAGAGACTTCATTTCCAGGCCACATTTTGTTTCTCATCCTGAATCTCCCTGCTGATAGGACTCTAGCTTTGCTGGAGCAAGCCTCTCTCCCACACCCTGTTGTATTCCACTGAACCGTGCCCACTCTGCTGCCTGAGAGTCCGTCCTTTGAACAGGACTGCCAGGGACCTCTCCTTTGCCATATTTCTAGCAGCTCCACTACACTGGCTTCCTTCTAACCCACAGAACAGATTCTCAAAGTGGGATTGAAATCGAGCCCTGAGGTTACACTCCATCGATTTCTTTCTCATCTAATAACCATCCATCCCACCTACCCATTGCATTTCAGCTGCATCAATATTCGTTATGTTATCTAGAGAAACAATTTATGATGTCTTGCCTGGTCACTAACAAAGATGGATGAGATAAAGGCCAATTCATCAAGAGGGCAGACAAATTTGCAGGTGCACTTGGCTTCTGACCTTGGACTCTCCACTCTGTGGATGACAAATGATGATAAAATGTTTTGTATGATGCATCTCCAGTGTTTGGTGATATACAGATTCTGGACTCGGCCAGACTCATCAGTGTTCCTCTGAAAATCCCAAAGGAAATGGGAACTGAGGAGAGAACCCACAATTTTCTCTTCACCCTTCCCTTCACACCCTAACTGCCCACCCTACCCATACCCCCCAAAAAATTCTTAAAGAGGAGACTTCAGGATTTCTAGATTAGGAGTTAGAGAGATGGCTCAGTGGTTAAGAGAACTGACTGCTCTTCCAGAGGATTCTGGTTTGGTTCTCAGCACCTACACAGCAGTTTGCAATTGTCTGTAACTCCGGTTCCAGAGGATCTGACACCCTCTTCTGGCCTGCATGGGTACTGCATGTACATGGTGCACAGACACACAAGGAGGCAAAACACCCATACAACGTAAAATAAAAACAAAGATATTTAAAAATATATATTACTAGATTGTTTGTGGATTTTATACAGGAGATTTAGAAAACCCCAACTCTCAAACCAAAAGACATGTAAGACGAAATCATTCACCACTGTTGGTCAAAAGCCAAGCACCACAGTGTGGCTCTAGAGGGGTCCTGTAAAATGATCAGAGCAGTAGGCCTCGAAACCAGAGCTCTGTAGCCAGATAGCTGCCCTGCTAGAACAGAAGGACAGAGGGACACAGTCACCCGCAAGCTGCCCTTGTTGCTGTCACAGCTGGCACTGAGCATGGCCACGGCTCTGAGTCCAACTCACTCCTTTTTGTAAGTAAGAAACAGGGCCTGCACTGCCCAAGCAACGTGTTCCTATAAAACTCAAGTGACACAGCCATCCCTTGCTATCTGCCCGCAGTTGGTTCCGGGACCTCCTTCTGCATATGCCCAAGTCATAAAGTGTCATGGGGTTTACGTATGGTCCTAAATAAGGGTTACATACAGCTGGTGCCCATCCTTCCACACACTGGACCCACCGCTATGTAACTGACAGTTCCTAACACGAGTAAGTGCTGTCAGACAGCTGCTATACTGTGCTACTTACGGACCAGCAGGACAAATTGTCCCTGCTTAGTTGAAGCGTCATTTTCCCCAAATATTCTTATTTTTAAAATTTTGTTTATTTATTATTTATTTATTTGTGTGTGTGTGTGTGTGTGTGTGTGTGTGTGTGTGTGTGTGTGTGTGTGTGTGTAGAGAGAGAGTGGGGGGATTCATTCCATAAGTTCTACAACTCTAGAGAACCCTGACTAATACACTAGGGGAAAGTGGTGTCTGTCAACATGAAGCTTAGCACAGACCAGCTGTGCCCTTCCTGGCGAAAGGTTAGAATCAGAGCTACGGCCACACTGGCCCTTGACTGTTGTCCTTACTCCGTAGAGTGACCATTACAAACACGGTCTCCCCTAAAGCCCTCAAGCCACATCCTGACATCATTCTGCCTAGGGCTGACCCCCACCCGTGTTCCTGACTCTGCTCACCTTGGGTGTCCTAAGTATTTTCCCTTTTATCCCTCTGTCTTTGTCCTCATCCTCTCTACCGGCTCCTCTTCGGGAATTTAAAAAGCATTCAGGGTTTAGCCCATTCTTCGACTCCATCTTCTCTGCATCCACGGCAGCAGCATGTCTCTTTACTTTCCAGCCAACCTCCTGCAGACACACTTCCTCACCTTCCACCAGCTTCTCACCCACAGTGAGGTGGGTCTCCATGACTTCTGAAACTTCAGGCACCAGTGTCAACAAGCATTCCCTTTCCTAAATTTTATTTTCCTTAAGTTACCGGTGGTTTCAGACAGGATTCTTCTTCTAATCAGATGAAATGTTATGCTTCTCATCTCCCTTGGTCTCCACCGTACTTCGAAGCACCTAGATTTCTTCTTGTTACTGTGGCAACTTCATCTTGGGACTCTTTTCATGATGTCATTCTCATTAAGATATTGACATTGAGCCAGGCAAGGCGTTGTGTACCTGTAATCCCAAAACATCAGAGGCTGAGGCAGGAGGACCATGAGTTTGAGGCTAGATTAGTGTACAGAGTGAGACCCTGCCAAGGTCAGTCATAGTTAACAGTCAGCTTGACACAGACTAGAGTTACTTGATAAGGGAATCTACTGGTTGACAGATTGCCCAGATCAGCTTGCATCAGTCTGTAGACATGTCTGTGGGGATTGTCTTGATTGTTACTTGATGTGGGAAGACACAGCCCACTGTGGGCAGAACCACTCCCTGGTCAGATTGTCCTGGGTGTATAGGAAAGCTAGCTTAAGCACGGATGTGAGAAAGCCAACAAGCAGCATTCCTCTGTGTTTTCTGCATAGATTTCCTGCTTCGGTTCCTTCCTTCATTTCCTTCAATGATGGACTACAATTATAAGCTAAATAAACCTTTTCCTCCCCCAAGTTGCTAATGGTCATGTGACAAGTTGGTAACTTGTCACAAGAACAGAGCAAAGTTAAAACAAGGTCCTTCCCTTGTCCTCTCCTCTTCAGAAATTCTTCCAGATCTCCATGCTCTTCCTTTGAACATTTCCACTTGGACATCCCATCTTCACCCTCATCTTCCAAAGCCAGTTCCCCTCCTTTGGCAACCTGCTCCTTATCCCCAGCCCCTCCCACCTCTACCCATGTGTTTACACAGGGTCTCCAGACTGGCTGCAAATTCATGATTCTCATGCCCCAGCCTCCTGAGTGCTAGATTTACAGATATGCACATCGTATCAGGCTCCCAACTGCTTCTTACTAGTCCTCACCTTTAGTCTTTCACTTTTCAGCTAGGTAAATTCTTCATAAAGCATCTGTCTGTCTGTCTATCATCTATCTATCTATCTACATCTATTTATCCATCTATCTTTACTTATATCTCTGTCTATCACTTCTCGGCCACCATGGGGCCACCTCACTGGCCATATATTGTCTGTGAGTTGCTGTCTCATAGATCTGAAGGTTGCAGGGCAAAAGTGACTATGAACTAAAACTTTGAGCCAAAAGAGACTTTTCATCCTGTGTTTGTCTCAGTGAATTTTGTCACAGCGATGTAAAGCTATCACTACTCTCATTATTTCCTGATTTTAAAAATCCTGATGGCTGAGCTGTGGTGGCACACGCCTTTAAACCCAGCACTCAGGAGGCAGAGCCAGGGGGATCTCTGTGAGCTTGAGGCCAGCCTGGGCTACAGAGTGAGATCCAGGACAGGCACCAAAACTACACACAGAGAAACTCTGTCTTGAAAAAAAAATCCTTATAAATCTTTGTTGTTAACTTGTTAGAAATTGAGTCTTATTTTTAAATTTTGTGTTCATGTTCTTATTAATGAATCTGCATGAATTTTCTTGTCCATTAACTGCTTCATTCCATCATCCATGAATAATCTTTCCATATGCTTAGCATTTCTATGGAGCCTTAATATCTTATAAATATGCATAAGCTCTTTATATATTAATGTTATTAGCATTTGTGGTGATCACTTACCCCGTTCGTGATTTGTCTCTCCTTTCTATTTGGTTTCTTCTAATTAAAAGTTATAGAACCATAATAAAGGCTCATGTTTATAACAGTAACAGTTCAACAGGTATTTTCAACTGCCATGATGTGTGATTATCAACAGCTCCTCATGAGTTTAGTCTTTCTGATACGGAGTCAAAATTTTATACATCAAGCCCTTAAGAGCAATGCAGCCCAATATAGAATACAGGGCTAAGAATATCACTAGGACTCTAAAAGCCATGACACAGTGCCACAAAATGTGGAAGGATCATTGTACAGACAGTGGAGAGTGAGCTCAGATGTCCACTCACAGGCAGTAACCCGTAAGTGAAGCTGGGCCTCTCTCTCTCTCTCTCTCTCTCTCTCTCTCTCTCTCTCTCTCTCTCTCTCTGCCTGTCTCTCTGTGTCTCTCTCTATCTCTCTGTCTGTCTCTGTCTCTCTCTCCTTCCTGACCAGACACAGTGTGACCAGCTGCCTGAGCTCCTGACTGTCCCTCATTTCTGAAATGAGAGATGACATACTGACAATGAGATGGTAGTCTGAAACCTAAGTGAATAAAACAAACAAACAAATAAAAAAAAAGAAAACTTTACTTTAGAAACTTAATTGTTGGCATTCTTATATTTTACTACATTTATTGTGTGTGTGTGTGTCTGTGTGTGTGTATGTGTGTGTGTGTGTGTGTGTGTGTGTGTGTGTGCGCATGGGTAAGCACTGCTGCATGTGCAGTTTGTGTTTATGAAAAGGAGTTCCTAGAAATTGACTCTCTGGTCTACCACACGGGTCCCAAAGGTTAGCTCAGATCATCAGGATTAGTGGTGAGTGTCTTTACCCACTGAGCCATCTGGCTGGCCCAGACTGTCTTATTTTAAAAGACAACTTTTCCTTGCTAGGCATAGTGGCACATGCTTGTAATCCCAGCATGCCATGTGGGAGCTGAGGCAAGATTTCAAGGTTAAACTGAGCTGTTTAAAAAGAATCTGTGAGCTGGGCACATGGTTTTTATCCCAGCACTTGGGAGGCAGAGGCAGGCGGATCTCTGTGAGTTTGAGGCCAGCCTGGTCTACTGAGCAATTTCCAGGGAGCTACATAGAGAAATTCTGCCTCAAAATAAACAAAAACAAACAAACAAACAAAAACAAACAAAAGGAATCTGTATCAAAGAGGGGGGAATAAGAGAGATTTGATGCATGTTTGCGAACAAATCACTAGATCTTCTTTATTAATTTGAAAAGACCTGTTGTACTGTGATAATTTCAGCTTGTGTGTTAAATTCTTATCAAAGATGGAAGATTGCTTTCATGTGCTCAAATTCAGGCATCCAGTATCATCAATAATGAGAGATTGGATTGACCTTTAAGTGACCAGGGTTCATTACTAATATGGTGATTACTATTATTTGTTAACTTGGCAGAATCTAGGGTCACCTAGAAAACAAACTCCAACACGTCTGTGAGTTTTTAGACTGTGTAACGGAGGTGAAAGGTCCACCCTAGTGTGCATGGCACATTCCACGAGCTGGCGTTCCTAATGAAAGCAGGCTGAGCACCAGCATTCTGCTTCCCCGCTGTGCATGCACGATGACCCGAAGCCTTAAGCTCCTACCACCGTGATTCCCCCGCCACCATGGACTGTTTCTCGAACTGTAAAGCCAAAATAAGCCTGTCCTTCTTTAAGTTGCTTGTGTTGGGTGTTTTGACCCAACAAGAAAAGGATCTAACACAGCTGAGTTCCCGACTGTCACGGTGTGCCACTCTGGGCACTCACTTTGTTTCTGTGTGCACCGAGTTATTTTGTCAAACAAAGCGATGATTAAATGAGATAACGTTAGAGGGGCAGATAGTGTTTGCTCACTGTTCCCTCCCATCGCCGCCACTTTGCCAAAGCTAGATGTGCACACCAACATGACAGGGCTGGACCAGATGATTTCTTCCTCTTTAATCACAGTCTAACCCTGAACAACTGAAACCAGCACAGATGGCCCTCAGTAAATGAGGGAGGAGGTTGCATCCTAACAGATCTGTCACAAGCTGGAACTATGGTTAATACACTAAAGCTACTGAACACTGGCCCAGCATGTGCTCCAGTGGAGAGTAGGCTGTTTCATCCCCAGGTCCCACATGACAGACGGAGAGAACTAACTGACTCCCACAAGTTCACACTCACAACACAGACATTCACACATGCACAAGCGCATGTGCGCACACACACATGGTTTTATTATTTGTACTAATAAAAATAAGTGCATACCACAAGTACAGGAACAATCTGATGGGATGTAGACAAGATTCTCCAGGTGACTGCAGAATGGACTGTGTGGGCCTTGAGTGAGAAATAGTGAGGTCACTGGGGAGACTCATCCAGAGAGAAAGCATCTGTACATAGACTTAGGGCCCAAAGCCACTGCAGTAGTGGCCCTTCCAAACTCCTACAGTGACAAAGTCTTCCTGGGTGAAATAGAAGGCACATGAGTCTGTGCTGTCTTTAGCTGTGTTATAGTCGCAGGCAGACATTAACACCGAGGAAACCACATGGGGCCTTCCCACATGCAGAGGTTCTTAGGTTAAAGTCCCAAGAAATTTCAGCAGCCATATGGCTAAGGAGATGGACGGGAGAGTCCAGAGGTAGCAGGTGAGGTTGGGGCAGCTAGAGGAGGTATGGTGTCAGCAGCAGTAGGTGAGGTAGCAGGTGTCCAGGGGTACATGGGCCCCCCGTAGCATGTCCATCCTCCTGAAAGCAAGGGGAGGTGGGTGTGTCGGTCTACCTGTAGCTGCTTGAGAGGTTGAGTCAGGAGAATCACTCAAACTCAGAGTTCAAGACCATCCTGACAACATGATGAGATCCTTTCTCAAAAAAAAAAAAAAATGTAGACTATGAGGTCTAGAGAAATAGCTCAGCAGATAAGAGCACTTACTGCTCTTGGAGAAGGCCTGAGCTTGGTTCCCAGCACCCATGCTGGACAGCTCATAAGGGCCTGTAACTCCAGCTCCAAGGGATTAGACACCCTCTCTTGGCAACCAAGGATGTGGTGGGTTAAATGAGAATGGCCCCCAAAGGTTATATATTTGAATGTTTGGATCCCAGTTGGTAGAACTGTTTGGGAAGGACTGGGAGGTGTGGCTTTGTTGGAGGAGGTGTGTTATTGGGGATGGGCTTTGACACTTCAAAAGCTCACACCTGGCCCAGTCTTGCATTCTCTCTGCATCATGCTTGTGGATCAGATATAAGCTCTCAGCTACTGCTCCAGCACCTGCCTGATGCCATGCTTCCCACCATAGTGATCATGAAACTGTAAGCAAATTGTAAGTATGTTAGATGCTTTCTTCTATAAATTGCCTTGGTCATATGTCTCTTCACAGAAATAGAAAGGTAGCCGGGTGGTGGTGGTGGTGGTGGCAGCGGCAGCGGCGGCGGCACACGCCTTTAATCTCAGCACTCGGGAGGCAGAGGCAGGCAGATCTCTGTGAGTCCGAGGCCAGCCTGGGCTACAGAGTGAGTTCCAGGACAGGTTCCAAAGCTACACAGAGAAACCCTATCTTGGAAAACCAAAAAAAAAAAAAAAAAGAAAGAAAGAAAAGAAAAGAAATAGAAAAGTAACTAAAGGCAAAGGGAACTCACACACACACACACACACACACACATATATAAGTATAAAAAATAAAATAGCAATGTGAATGATAACAACTTTATAACAACACCATAAAACATTTATTACATATGTGCATATAAATAATAGAAAAAAAAATGGGTCTTAACTCTGAGGATGGCATTGCTGAAATTGTGCCGAACTCATTTCAGAGAAATCCCCTATTTTACTTCCCTTAATTTTCACATACTTAGAAATGCAAATGGTAGTGAAGAGCAGAGTAGGACATGGTGGCACACATCTGTAATCTCCAGTGGTGGGGAAGATGAGGCAGGAGAGTCAGGAACTTGAAGACTTGAAGATAGCTTGGACTGCAAAGGAAGGAAGGAAGGAAGGAAGGAAGGAAGCAAGGAAGGAAGGAAGCAAGGAAGCAAGGAAGCAAGGAAGGAAGGAAGGGAAGAAGGAAGGAAGCAAGGAAGGAAGGAATGAAGGAACGAAGGAAGGACGTAAGGAAGGAAGGAAAGGAGGAAGCCAATAGGAAAGACATCATATGATTATTACATTATCAATTCCAAAGCCAACCACTAGTGACTTGAGCCTTTGCCTGTGCGTCCTCTCCCCTTTACAAATGAGTAATTAAAAGTAGACCTTAATAGGGAAGAAGAGCCTAACCAAAGTGCTTTGTCTGCTTACGGGCCACAGGAACCCAACCCCAGTGAAGTCCCGAGTCACAGCTCAGGAACTCACTGTTGAGCATCAAGTGCGGTGTGACATCTAGTGGTGAGAGATGCGAGTTTCATTTCCCCCTCCAGTTTATCCGTAAGCAGAAAGTGTTCCCCAAGGCCAAAAAGCATTGAGCCAGGACTGCCTGTAAACTGGCACACTAAGTGCCGAGGTGGGAGACTCAGTGACGAAAATGTGCTGCCTGTGCTTCCTTTGGAACTTGCAGACCTGACAGAAGGCAGAGAGAACAGTCTGTCACTTTTCAACTCCAGGCAGACACTGAAGTACACGTTAACTCCACCTCCTAGCAGGTTTTTAGCCACTGACAGAAATGATGGAGGCCTGGGCTGGAGGAGGAGATTCAGGGTCCATCAGCAAGTGAGAGACTGGAGATCTGAGGGTGGGTGACACACAGGAACACTTAGTGAGTACAGGATAGTTCAGTATATATTTCCTACTAATAAAAAAAATTATTAAATTCAAAATGCCAAAGTCAGCCCAGTGAGTATTTATGGATACATGTCTGTAAGCCCAGCACTTGGAAGGTTGAGGCAGGAGAATTACAAGTTTGAGGCTGGGCTACATAGTGGGACCTTGTCTCCAAAGAAAGAAAGAAAAGCAAGCCAAACCAAAGTGGAGGGTCTGCAAAGGTCCCAAGGTCTACGGTAAGAAAACTTCTTGTTGAGCTAGTAAACGCACACTTCAGAGCTGGCAAGGTGGTTCAGAGCTTGTTAAGACAGCCAGGCAAGGCCGGGCAGTGGTGGTGCATGCCTTAAATTCCAGCCCTCAGGAGGCAGAGGCAGGCGGATCTCTGTGAGTTTGAGACCAGTCTGGTCTACAGAGCTAGATCCAGGACAGGCGCCAAAACTACACAGAGAAACCCTGTCTCACACACACAAAAAAAAAGACAGCCAGGCAAACTGAACTCAATCCCAAGAAATGATATAAAAGTGGAAGAAGAGAAAAAAAGCTCCACAAAGTTGTCCTCCGACCTCCACATGCATGATGTGCATGCTCACCCACACACTTACATTAAGCATATACACAGTAATAACAAATATTTTTTAAAGATGTGCTTTACTATGGCTGAAAAGTACTCTAAATGGAGTGTCTGGAAAATGTCTCATAGTCTCAGAGATGCTTACTAAGTAGTAAAACAAGAAACAGGGCCTGACAGAAACTACTGACTGAGATAGACAGTATGTGAAAAGGACAGGAGAGCCATGCAGTACTGCATTCACAGAAAACGTCCACGGTACATGAGAGGGCAGTGCACAAGGAAAACATGAAATACCTGAGCTCATTCGTACCTAGAAAGGAAGTGCAGAGGCTGTGCAGGAAGGGGGGGCTGGCTTCATCTTTGCCAGTTTGGCTGTAGGTAATGCTAAAGATTCCTTGTGTGTGGTGTATGCATGTGGGTACTGTGGTGATATTTTATTTGTGATGAAATGTGATGTTTTATTTGTATTTTAATAAATAAAGTTGCCTAGAGATCAGAGGTCAAATAGCCATTAAGCAGAAGTCCAGTGGTGGTAGCCCACGCCCTTAATCCGATCACATGGCAGGCAGAGAGTCTCTGTGTGGTCAAGGACACAGCCAAGTGTGGTGACATGAGCCTTTAATCCCAGTACCAACCATAGAGACCTGTATTGACAGGCAGTGATGAGGAAGTCATGTGGCTGGGCTTAGAGCCAGTGAGAAGGCAGAAGAGGAAGTCTATAAAAGCGCAGGTTAAGCAGGAAGAGGTCTCTCTCTGGGAAAGCTAATGCTGGTGGTAAGCTAAGGCTAGTCGTGGCTATTGCTCTGATCTCTTTGGCTATTTCCTCTGTGTTTGGCTCTGTGTTTCTTATTTACTAAGACTGTTTAGAATTTCGTTTACAGTGTACGTGTGTGTATGTGTGTGTATGTGCATGTGTGAGTGGAGGGGTGTGTATGAGTACGTTGTGGTGTGTGTGTGTGTGTGTGTGTGTGTACACCAGAGGTATCTCCTTTTTTATTTTCCACCTGACTGACTGACTGATTGATTGATTGATTGATTGATTGATTGATTTTTAGACAAAGTCTCACTGTGAAGTCTTGGCTAGCCTGGAAGTCACTATGTAGGCCACGCTGACACTGAACTCATAGAGATCCACCTTCCTCTTCCTTCTGAGTGCTGGACTGAAGACATGCCCACATGCCTGGTTTCCCCCCTTTTTTTTCAAGACAGGGTTTCCCTGTGTAGCTCTGAATGTCTTGGAACTCACTTTGTAGACCAGGCTGGCCTCGAACTCACAGAGATCTGCCTGCCTCTGTGTCCTGAGTGCTGGGATTAAAAGCATGGGCCACCACTGCCCACTCCCATTTTTTTTTTTTAACAGTCTCTCACTGAACCTGGAGCTGGAGCTTGTTTTATTGTTGTTGTTTGTTTTCTTTTTCACTAGCCTAGCTGGCCAGGAAGTTCCCCCTCCATCCCTACCAGTCTCTCTCCCCCCTTACCCCCATACCCAGAGCAGAGGTTACAAGTACACACTTGCTGTGCCAGTGTTTTCGGTGAACACTGGGGATCCAAACTCAGGTGCTCAGGCAACACATACTTTACTACAGAGTCATCTCCCAGCCTGATGATACAGATTTCTTGGTGAACTTTGCCTTGTGGTTTGGGGGGTGTTGTTGTTGTCTTATATTATGTTACTGTTATTACTGTTGTTTAAGATGATGTGGTAGTTTGAATGTAACTGGCCCCCATAAGCTCATAGGGAAAGGCACTGTTAGGTGGTGTGGCCTTTTTGGAGGAAGTGTGGCACTGTGGAGATGGGCTTTGAGGTCTCCTGTGCTCAAGCTATGCCCAGTGTGGTATTCTGTTTACTTCCTGTTGCCTGTGGATCAAGGTGTAGAACTCTCAGCTCCTTCTCCAGCACCATGTCTGCCTGCATGCTGCCATGTTTCACCATGACAGATAATGGACTAAACCTCTGAACTGTATGTAAGCCATCCAATTAAATGTTTTCCTTTGTAAGAGTTGCCATGGTCATGGTGTCTCTTCACAACAATAGAAACCCTAACACACACACAGAAGGGGTCTCCTATATCTCAGGCTGGTCACGAACTCACAATGTAGCCAGGAATTATCTTTAATGCATAATCTTCCTGCCTTCATCCCCCAGGTACCAGGATTATAGCCATGTAGCACCATGTTAGACCCTAACGTGTTCTTGTGAGCTGATTCAAATTAACTTAGTAAGCCCAACATGAGGACAACAAAGGGTCGGTGTCCATGGCAACGCTGTGTTCTCTCTGTGTTCCTGTGCAGAAGTGAACTTAGTAGTCGCAGATCTGAGGACCGCTATGGTGTTTTCCTGTCATTGTTACTCAAAAGCTTCTGGTTTCAAGGTCATTCAGATTTCTAATTAAATTATTACTCACAAGTAGATTATTCTAGTCATTTAGCTTGCAAAAAGATAAAGCAGGGCTGGAGAGTGGCTCAATAGTTCGGAGCACTTGCTGCTCTTGCAGAGGGCCAGGCTTCAGCTCCCTGTACCTACGTGGCAGCTCACAATTGTCTGCAGCTCTCATTCCAGAGACACTGATGCCCTCTCCTGACCCCTCGGGCACCAAGTGTGGATGTGCTGCACATACATTCATGCAAGCAAACACTCCCAGAAATAGGATAAAATTAAATGAAAAATTAAAAATATGTAAGGCTAAGCTAAGACTTTAAAAGGATAAATTTAATGGTGAGCTGGCAGTCCTTGGGTGATTGTGAGTGCACCCTCTTCCATGGTGCCAATTTCCCAGTAATGCTCTCCACCAGCCTGGGACCATGCCCAGCTGTGCTCTTGGCCTGAGCAGCACCTCTGAGGCTTGTGAACAAACAGGCCAGTAGCTGCACAAGCGTAATCCAAACTGAGAAGAAATGGTCCCCTCCTACCTTCCCCAAGATGGGAGGTAGTGGGTCACATGTACCCCTGCATTTATCTTTCACAATTCCCACTAATTGTAGGTTGAGAATAAGCCACATCCAATCATGTTGGCTGAACCCAGGAGCACACTCAACATCAAATATGAACCTGTACCTGGAAACACCGTCACTACAGGCATTGTGCTAGGAGAGGAGACCTTCCCTGGAGTATGGTTGAAGCAAGACTGGAAGGAACTATAGCAAGAACATTCTGGGTGTGGAAATTAAACTCCAGGCCTGAAGAAGGAAGCATGGATGGGTATAGTGGGTCAGGTAGGGCCTGAGCTGGAGGAGCGGCTGAGGATGGTGAACTGTGGGCCACTGAAACTCAACTGTGAAGGGTCCTGATGAGGATCTGCACTTGACTTTGGGTATGAGGAGTCAAAGTTAAGATTTTACAAAATGAGATTTGTCTTCCTTTCTCTATCCTTCCTTTTACTGTTCCAGGGAAGGTTTTTTTTTTAATTGATTACATTAGTTGGTTTATTTATTTGTTTACTTATTCACTTGGTTGGGAGGGCATGCCATGGTGTGCCTCTGGAGGTAAGAAGATGACTTGCAGGAGTCAGTTCTCTCCTTCCACTTTGTGGATGCTGAGAATTGAACTCCAGTCACCAGGACCGGGAACAAGAGCCTTTTAAATTCACTAAGCAGTCTCACCAGCTCTCCAGGAGAAATTCGGTGTAACAGCAGATAGAAGGCACGTGTCTTCTTGGCCCAGACTAAATAGGCAGGATACGTCTCAAAGATGAGAATATCTCTGAATTTCTCATTTCCTTTTTTGCTCTTAATCTCTCCTTGTCACAGAAGCTTGGAGACTCCTGATGAGCCACACATAGATGAGTGGAACATGGAATAATATCAACAATGGGGACATATTGGTGAAATTATTAAGGCCACTCCATGTAGTTAAAAGGAAAGTTTATTAGTGGCGAAACTTACAAATGAAGGGATAGGTAGGTTGCAGGGTCTGGGGAAGGTGTATCGCAGTCCAGCGGTGTTCTCTGGAGCTCTGCTATGTCAATCTCCACCGTCCACGGTCCAGGAACAAGAGAGAGCCGTGCGTCCGATCTCAGGTCTTCAGGGCCCTCCCTTGGCCCCACCTTGTAGGCGTGATAGTTACCGAAGCCTCAATGGGGGTTGGAACTTCCAGACCAAAGCTGGAATGGCTACCCACTACAGGGACAAGGGCCTTTTCTGCTTTTCATGCCTTCCCTCTCCTCATTCCTGAATTCTCTTTTACTCTCTGCATCATTCTGTACCTAAAGAGAGTGCTTTTCCAGCATGCAGGGAACCCAGGGTTTTATCTCCAGTATAACATAAGCCTAGCATGGTGGCGCACGCCTGTAATCCCCACACTCCAGAGGAGGAGGCAGGAGTAAAGGACATTCAAGGTCATCCTGGACTTCACAAAGAGTTTGAGACCAGCCTGAGCTACATGAGACTGTGTCTCAAAACTTTTTAGAGAAACACTTTAAGTAGACAACAAACAAATAGTGAAACCACAGCTATTGCCAAGGTGATACAGGAGTTAAGATGCATGTTAAGAAGCCGTGCCTGATTGCGGTGGCTCTTCAGCCCTGTGCATGTCAATCCACGCTCATGTGGAATGCTCAATCTTCGGCGTCAACACGGCAGAGTAGATCAGCCCAGGGCTCTTCTTATTCTGTGTTTTCTCTGCAGCCATTGTGACCATTCGATGGCTATGACTCACTTCAATGTAGACCCTCAACTCCACACCCTGCCAAGCCCAGCTATCACCTGACCCTTCACTGGCTTCAGTCTCACATCTCAAAGGCATGCCCATAGTCAATCTGATGCCCCACATCGGTTTGACTCTAGCCCAGTTTTCCAGATAATTGAGCATTGCTCACACAGCTGCTATAGCTATAAACCCACTAATTATGAACACGTGGCTTTCTCTCTGCTCCAAGCTGCTAATATTACCCTGTTTCCCTCTTATTTCCTTCCTAACTTTTCAAACGTGTCTAATATTTCAATCCAGATCACAACCTTCGTAAGCCAAACATCCATCTTCTCTTCCCTCATCCACTTCAGGGCTGTGCCTCCCATCTCCTCCACGTTCCTACCTGGATAGATATTTTTTTTTCAAGGTACAAATTTAACCCATTGTACTTCAACTAGGAGTCTCTCTCCAGTAGTTGCCATGGACTCACCATTGAGCAGCTGGTGGGATTCACCAGAACCCTTCAGGCATTTTTGCATGGGGTTCTCCTCTTGCATATGGAACTCGTAACTACACTGCCCCCAGCACTTCCTTGAACACACAGCATCCCTCTTTGTTCTCAGGCTCTTCCTCCTCCCTCAGCCCCACCCCCTCATATTTCTACCCTCATCACTGCCTTGTTCTGCCCATGCCTTCAGAAAACTTTCTCCCACATTCCTCTGTGTCTAAGAAATCATATTTCCTAGCAAATCCTGCCCTAGCACCTACACCCCTCCTCCCATGGTTAGCACAGCTGTGTGCCCCCTTGGCCATCCCTGCCTCCCCAAAATACTGCAGGTTCTCTGCCTGAAGCTAGAGACCGTGCTCATTTTTACTCCTCTATCATCTCCCAGAATCTCTGAGGCGTCTATCACAAGTAGGCAGCCAATCGTCTGGAGGTCAGCTCTGACTACATGCATAGAATCCTAGCACTTGGAAGTGAAGGCAGGAAGATACTCCTCCCACCCCTACAGGTGCTAACAATGGTTTTCCTCTTCTACAACAGGTACATTCCCAGTGTCCTTGAATGTTATAAGACCCTGGGTGTAACAGAAAATGCCTCTGGCTTGTAGGAAAACAGGCTTAATCTTCCTTTCTGGCTGTTTCATGAAGGCCGCTTTCCAGAATCCCTTTCCCATCACATCAGAGTTCTTTTTTTTTTTCTTTCAGTTCCCTCTGTGTCTGAAGGATTAGTAAAGCATGGATTACTTCCTTTTGCCTGTATCATTTTTCATCCGGAGTGGTAGGGATCAGAGTCAAGAGCCAACAGCTGCACAGCTGAGTCAGGGGAAAGAGGAGCCAAGCTTTCCGGCTGTGGGCGTGGGGTCTCTGACGCCAGTCTGCAGCTTGTGTCCCCTGGTGGGAAAGGCTCTGGAAGGAGGCCACTAATCCCCAATCTGTACTACTCAGCCTTAACCCCCAGGGTTATAATGGAAGAACAGTGGCTTGGGTCTCGGTTGTGAGCACTTGAGGAGCTATCAGGCACAAAGTTCGTTAGGACCAAAAGTCATAAACCTTGTCAGTGAAGGAAAACGGTTTCTGTGCATGTGCTCTCACAATCCCAGAACTGCCAAAGAGAATGCCGCAGTAAGTGTTTTCCTAGTAGTAGTCATGGTGCCACTCTAGGCTGGCATTAAAGTCTACAGTGCAAAGCCTTGTCTCGTGAAAGGGTTTGGTAGCATATAGCCATGGGCTCAAATCTCACCATCTGCGTGATGCTGATCAAATTACTTCAACTCTCTAAGCTGCAGGTGCCTTTTTTCCACCCCAGGAGAACTAAATACTAAATTAGCCATCCCAGTCCCTAACTTCAAGCTCCCTGAGTGTCACCCTGATGACTTGCAAATGATAAAATAGTAAGAGAAAACAGCAGCAGTGGTGACAACCAAGATGGAAGCTGTGTTCCAGTATAGGGGTCCCTGCTTCCCTGAAGGGAGTGCTCGTGAATTAGGTGGCAAATGATGGAAGGAAATGCACTGTGCTAAAGATCAAAGAGTAATCATGTGGACTATGGAATTTCACGTCTAGTGCTGAGGGTTATTGATGCTTTCCAGGCCAGCGTCAATGAAACACTGAAAGTGATGTGAATCACCCAATGAAGGGCAAAGCAGGAAACTTAGAGGGCCCCCTGACAGAGGACACACTCATGGTCTGTGACTACAGAACATACAAAGGTAAGAGTCAGGCCCAGAGCATAACTGTACAAGCAATAGAACACCCATGAAGGTTGAACTCTCAAACTTAGCATGTTTGCTATGCCAAGGTCAGTGTCCTCTAGCTGGGACATTTTGGAACCTGATATCTGGGATGGAAACATCTGGTCCAATACTACTGAAAATCTTGAGCTCCGAGGCTTGCTTGAAAGATCTGCTCTGCTCTATACAAGCCATGGTAGGTAAATCCTTTCCCTTTGCCTAAAAGCATGAGATCTTAGAACACAACATGTATCCCTGCCTAGAAGATACCTATCTCTCCTCCTGGACATTCTGCTAACATTTAGGTTAGGTTAGGACCTAAGCCGTGTGATGGTTTGAAAGAAAATGGCCCCCAAAGGCAGTGGCACTATTAGGAGATGTGGCTTTGTTTTAGTAGGTGTGGCTTGTTGGAGGAAGTGTGTCACTGTGGAGGCGGGTTTTGAGGCCTCAGATCTGCTCAAGCCATGCCTGGTGTCTCAGACCACTTCCTGTTGCCTGCCTATCAAAATGTATAAAATCTCAGCTCCAGCACCATGTCTGCCTGCATGCTGCCATGTAGCACCATGGCGATAATGGACTAAACCTCTGAAAATGTAAACCTTTAGAGTAGTCATTCTCAACCTTCCTAATGCTGCAACTCTTTAATACAGTTCCTCATGTTGTGATGACCCCCAACCATAAAATTATTTTCGTTGCTGTAATTTTGCTACTGTATTGTATTGTAATGTAAATACCTGATATGAGACCCCCAGAGAGGTCAAGACCCACAGGTTGAGAACCATTCATTGCTTTAGGAATTGAACCTTGCTGGAGAAAGGAGCCCTGGGGTCAGGCTTGGAGGTTTTATAGCCTGACCTCACTTCCTGTTCTCACTCTCTGGCTCCTTCATGAGGATGAAAATAGGATCAGCCAGTTTCTTGCCCCATGCTGCCTGCCTCCCCTCCCTGTTACCACATCTTCCACACCGTGATAGTCTCTGAGCCTCTGAACTAGAAGATAAACTTTCTCTCCAAAGTCGTGTTTGGTCAAGAACAGAACAACCACTAGATAGACATAGAGGCCAGAAAATGGTGGCACACACACCTTTAATCCTAGCACTCTGGAGGCAAAGATCCATCTGGATCTCTGTGAGTTCAAAGCCACACTGGAAACAGCCAGGCATGGTGACTCATGCCTTTAATCCCAGGAAGTAATGGCAGGTAACAGAAAGGTATATAAGTCGTGAAAACCAGGAACTAGAGCTGGTTAAGTTTTCAGGCTTTTGAGCAGCAGTTCAGCTGAGATCCATTTGGATATGAGGACACAGAGGCTTCCAGTCTGAGGAAACAAGATCAGCTGAGGAATTGGTGAGGTGGGGTTAGCTGTGGCTGGTTCTGTTTCTCTAATCTTTCAGCATTCACCCAAATATCAGGCTCCCATGTTTTTACTAATAAGGCTTTTTAGGATTCGTGCTACATCAGCCCTCGTGGATGAGGGCGCTACAGAATATGCAGGGACAGCCGACTCTGCTCATGTGTGTCTGGGGACTCAGTCATGAAGACACAAAAACTTGGGACTGACTCAGAGGACTGACAGCAGGAACCATCTGGAGGCATTTCAGACTCAAGCCTGGGCACAGCAGGACTGAGGGCTGAAACGGCTCCAAGGGGCCTCTCATAGCGCAGGGGCTGAATTCCACGCCGAAGCATCCTTCAAACAGCAGCTGGAGAGCACGTGATCCCAGAAGTTAAGGCAGGAGCTGATCTGTCTACAGGAGACAGATTCAGACCACTTTTAGTCTGGATATAGCCTTTCTTTTCTTGGCACCCATTCATGTAACTGGAACTAATTGGCAATTTGTACACTATGGATTGTATCTCTTTACTTCTAGGTTGTTTATGATTTTCTGTTAAATTTTTTTAACTGAGTAATTTCCTCATTGTAAGCCGTGTTTTAAAGCTAATTCCATGATTCCCTCTGACCATAAAGTCAATTTTCTCACCTAGGTTCTTATCATATGTATGATTTCTTCTTTTGTGGCTTCCAAGGTTCATGTTTCTAAGTGCACTCTGCCAGCTCAGGTGTTAAAAAATGATGGCTATCTGTTCTGTATTCCCATAATGTGTTTACACATGAGGTTTTTGAGCAACCATTATATATTTGGGTAACACAAGAGGGTTCTCAGGTCCTGACTTTTTCCCAAATGCACAAGTAATTATCAGTGTGCACTTACTGACTGATCCCTCCATGGATATTTGAATTTACTGAGACTGTGAGTCTATGTCTGCACCACACAAGCAAACCCCTTGTGATCATGGAGCAGAACTATTTTTATGGAGCTTACCATGGCGCCCAAGAAGGTTGAGTACCACATAGGTAGTAGGTTACCTGATCTGGGCCTGTTCATAAATAAGATGTGGTTGGATTTTCCTCATTCTTCCTGATTTCTGTCTCTTGAGTGCTTTTGTGTGATGATGGTGGTGTTGATTAAGTAGCTTCAGCAGAGATTGGAAAACTTGCATGACCTAAAACCCTATCTGACCCTTTAAGGAAAACACTGGTTGATAACTTTCTCTACATTTACCATGAGAGTTCTAGCATCCAGATATCCCTGGGGAAGGGTATTCTGGGAGCTCAGTGGTAGAGTGCTCACCTGGCATGTATAGGATACTAGGTTTCATTTCCCTAAACCCTAGAACAAAAAGCCACTCTTGGGAGACAAGAGCTTTGGCAAGTCCTCTGATCTTACTGATTTTGTTCCTCAAAGCTTTTCCTGGAGCTGAACAGAGGCGTACATGAAAAACCTCCTCATAGGTCTGAAAGCACTCATGGTTGTGACCGATCCTGCTATCACGAAATGTCCTCCAAGTCTCTTCATCCTTCTTTACTCCTAAAATATGTATGGAATATTTCTAAATGTATTGTTTTCTTTCACTGGTAGAAGAAACCAGAGGCCCCTGTATCCAAAACTGCTTTTAGGTAAGAGCTGGGCTCACAGCAGTCAGATCTGAGTCTTCTGACACCCAATCTAGGGCAGAGATTCCATGTTTTTACATACCAGACATTTGGGCAAATAATTCTTTTTTTTTTTTTTTTCTTTTCAAGACAGGGTTTCTCTGGGTAACAGTCCTGGCTGTCCTGGAACTCACTTTGTAAATCAAGCTAGCCTCGAACTCACAGAGATCCTCCTGATTCACCTCTCAAGTGCTGGAATTAAAGGCGTGTGCCACCACTAACCGGCTCTGGGCAAATAATTCTTAGTGGTGAGATGTTTTATAACACTCATGGACTGTACTTAATGAAGGGCATGCATGCTGTACCCCTATAGTGATACCAAAACTGTCCCCCAACATTGTCAAGTGTACTGTGAGTAAAGAATAAAAAGCTAAGTAATTGCTAAGCGCTGGTCCAGAGTCCACTCAAGACTCCAAGTTTGGTCAGCAAGTGAACAACATCAGCATCACCTCAGATTTTGACCGGATGTAGAATACCCCAGGTTTCTTCTAAGAACTGCTCCCTAAATCCCCAATTTCTCAAGATTCTCAGATGGTTTGTATGGCCTTTAGAGTTGGCAGCACCTGGCATCTCCCCCCCCCCCTCCCCAGACAGGGTTTCTCTGTGTAGTTTTGGTGCCTGTCCTGGATCTCATTCTGTAGACCAGGCTGGCCTCGAACTCACAGAGGTCTGCCTGCCTCTGCCTGGCATCTTTTGAGAAAAAAACTACCAAGATGCTTTGTCCCTATCCATCCCAGAGTTCAGGTCAACATCTGGAGCACATATCTTCAGCATGCTGTCCTAGGGAGAGCAGGGGTTTGGGCATCAAATAGTCCTGGGTCCGAAAGAAGGGTCTGTGCTGCAAGTCTAAGATTATTTAGTCTGCGTCATTTCTTCATATCTTAAAAAAAAAAAAACTACCTACGCTTCAAAGCAGGAAAGCCTGAGCAGGCTACATGAGGTTTGCACCCTTCAATTCAGAGTTACCCAGTCCTTGTCTTTTCTTCCCGAGTGACAACAGCATCAGACGTAGCTCCCTCTGCCAGCCAGTTCAGAACCCAACAGGCCTCCACTGGTGGCTGTCAGAACTGACAAATACCACTAGGGGGCAGAAGAGACCTATTTTAGGCATAGGAGAGCCAGATTGGTGGCCACTAAACCCTCAATTTTTAAAAAGTTTGGTGGGTTTATATAAACCTCATAAAGATCATCTCTATCCAAGTGGAGTATTGCATATAAATGTTGGGGGGGGGGTGCTGGCTAGTTCAACTTGAAACAAGCTAGAATCATCAGAGAAAAAGGAGCCTTAACTGGGAAAATGCCTCCAAAAGATTAGGCTGTGGGTGAATCTGTAGAGCAGTTTTCTTATTTAGCGATTGATGGCGGCCATTGTGGGTGATTCCACCCCTGGGCTGGCAGTCCTGGGTTCTATTAAAAAAAAAAAAAAAAAAAAAAAAAAAGCAGGCTGAGCAGGCCATGAGAAGCAAGCTGGTAAGCAGCACTCCTCCGTGGCCTCTGCATCAGCTCCTGCCTCCGGGTTCCAGCCCTAATTGAGTGGCTGTTCTGTCTTCCCTGAGTGATGAAGAATGATGTGGAAATGGAAGGCAAATAAAACCCTTTCCTCCTCAGCTTGCTTTTTTGGTCACCATATGCTGTTTCACCACAACAATAGTATCCCTAAGACAGGGACGAAGGGGCTGGAGAGATGGCTCAGCGGTTAAGAGCACTGGCTGCTCTTCCAGAGGTCCTGAGTTCAATCCCCAGCAGCCACATGGTGGCTCAGAACCATCCATAGTGAGATCTGGTGCCCTCCTCTGGCCTGCAGAACACTGTATACATAATAAATAAATAAATCTTTAATAAAAAAAGACAGGTACTAAACAGAAAAGTAAACACATCTCCTTAGGAACTCCAGCAGGTTCTTTGGAAAAAGAACTGAAGAACCATAACCGGCGCTCAGCATGATGTTACCCAGAGGGGTGCCTGCTGGAGAATTGAAGAGCACAGGTTGGGGAGTGAGGGTCGAAGACTACAATAAGGGAAGTAAAGGCAGAGATGAAAGCAGAGAATCTCTAGCCTCTGAAATAAGTCCTTTCCCAAATGTGGATATTATTTTTTATCTTTATAGCATGCCTTTGCCCAAAGATAAGCAGTTACGAATATGAATTTACCCAGGAGCACCCAGCAGGGAATGTACAGCCGCCAGCAGCTGATGAAGTGGTAGAACCACTTGACTGTCCGGAGCAGGCACTTGCCTGTAATCTTTCAGGAGATGCAGAGGCAGGAGGATCAGGAACTCCAGACCTAGGCTATGTGGTGAGTTCCAAGCCAGTTGGAGCACCTTAAAAGTGTGCACCACCACTGCCCTGCCGCATTATTACATTAAGGGTCTCTGAACCCTCTCACTTCTACATCCCGCTTGGGAAGGTGCTTTGTTGTAACTAAATGGCACAAGGAACCGATCATTTGACACTGTGTAACTGATTACAAAGTTCCAGCTCCTCCCCAGACATTCCACTCATTGGACTTACACTGCCCTCAGTACCAGGCAAGGTATTTGCTTTAAAATGAGTTGGACCAAACCCAGGGCCTCATGTGTGCTGGGCAAAAGATGTATCTCCAGCTTTGAAGATGTATTCAAAGCTAATTTCAAACAAACAAAAATCCTAGCAGTGGCGGGACACACTCTTAATCCCAGCACTCAGGAGGCAGAGGCCGAGGCAGGCGGGCAGATCTCTGTAAACTAGGGGACAACCTGATCTACAGAGTTCCATGCGAGCCCGAGCTATATAGACCGTGGCTCTGAAAACAAAGTAATGTCAACATGACACACCTAATTAGGAGATATCTCTCAGTTGTAGCAGCACAAAAATTCTAGCATAGTAGAGGCTGAGGCATGGCGATATGGAATGCCAGGCCAGCCTGAGCTTTAGGCAATCCAGGCTCAAAGACGACACACTTTGAATCATTTAAGAACATGTAAACATTTATTGAAATTGTCTTAGAGATAAAAAGGAAAGGCTCATGCATTACAACAGTAAAAAACTCCGGGCCACTCTGAGCAAATACACATAAGTGGTGTATTTGGGATCAACCAAGGGCCTCTGATGTAATTAAAATTTTAAAACTCGTTCCTGGTTGGTTCATGTAATCTAAGCACTCAGGGGCCTAAACAGGAGTGTCAAGGGTTTAAGGTCAACCTGAGCTACGGAGAGCCTGTCTCAAAAAAACGACAAAATGATATCTTTGAATATGTCGTACTCTTGAGTTGTAACATCTTATTTTCCTAGTCTTTTAGAAAATAAGTTAATTTTGGCAGTGTTGTAGGGTCCACTTGCAGCCAACACAACTCACACACCAAGTCAATTTCATGCAGAAAACAAACAAAAAAAAATTACTGTAATCAAGCTGCTACTGATCAATCAGAGTCACAGAACAGACCCAGGAGTTGAATTGCAACCCCAAGCCAGGATGTTACAAAGCTTTTAAGCCTGAAAATCACAACATCTGTGCCAAGTTACAGTTACATTTTTCCACCAATCAGTACTCAGAGAGAGGAGACTTTCCTAGAACACTTATCTATGTGGTGCACTTATCTTGTTCCCATTAGTTGGCTTACTCAAGTACGGCAGGGCAGCTTGCCCCCCAACTCATGTCTCAACTTGAAATCAGGATATCAGTTACCCATGTACATGTCTCCCTCTGCCAAGCAGGAGGTCTTGGGAACTGGAACTTTATTTGACCCCCATTCAAAATGCAAGTTCTATTCAAAATGGCTTCAGTTTGGTTTCTTCTTACAACAGTACCTTAGTGGAGCCCAAGCAAGAAGCAACTTCAAGTTGGTAAGCATGCATTTAAGAGCCTTTACCCACTCCTCCTCTGTGTTCAGGTGGGTTCTGATGGAGTAGCATTCCCCACTGCCCCAGGAGTCCTCCATCATACCTTCCTTCACATGGATCTTGTAGGGCAGGAAGAAGCACTCCTCCTCCTTCTCAACCTCCTCCACAAACTGCTGCAGGCAGTCCAGGAAGGCCTTCATCCCACAGTCAAACTTGTTATTCAAGAAGACGCTGTGACTCCCATCCGAGAACAAAACCAGCATCCCATCACCAGTCAAGGACTTGAGGTAGGAATGGTCCCCGTAGGGAACAAGTTGGTACCTCTGGAATTGCAGTCCAGCTATTTTGGCCAAGCTGAAGAGCAGTAAGGCTGTCTGTCCCCAGGCGGCGTTGATCTCATCCCATCCCACCTGGATGCCAGGGAGGCAGCCCAACCTGAAGTTGTTGATAATGCCCAAGGGACCCTCATCCGAGATGGTAAACGTGATGCTGAAGATATTGGTCTTTCTCAAGTGCCGCAGCTGCCTCTGAGCATATGCCAACTGGGTCTCCACACTGCTCAGCTGGTCCACCAGCTCCAGCTGGTCCATTTTCAAGGCAGAGTAGTCCATCCAATCCTGCTCCTCCTGTTGACTCAGCGCCTTGCTCTCTGCCTGGGCTGCTCTGAGTTCGGCGGCGATTCTGGCACGATGGTGGTCTATGTCCTTCAGCTCCTGAGCCAGCCTTGCTTCCTCCTGCTCCAGAGCCCGGAGCTCGGCCCAAAGCTCCGTGTGCGTGGCCTCCTTCTCCTCCTCGCTCACCAGCGACTCTCTCTCCAGGAAACTTCTGTACTTCTGGTTGTCAGATTCAACTAGAGTGAGTTGCGCATCTAGTTGCCTCAGAAGATTGTCCATGCACTCGTCACACAGCGGGTGGTCCACATCCTTTTGGCCCGAGAGGATTTCAAAGGTCTCTAGGATAGTGTTTTGGATCGTGTTCAAAGTTCTCAGGGTAGTAAACTCACCGAGCAGAGTGAAAGTGCAGCAGGCACTTTCCTGGGATGTCCTGCCGTAGTCAGGAAAGGGTCTGCGGGAGGTCCTGGCCTGTAGCTCCCCAGAGACTGGCGTCTTTGTGGGGGTGCTGGCACAAGGCTGGGCTTTCAAGGGCTCTTTCTGCATGTCGCAGAGCTCCTGTGAGAGTTTCAGGGGCTGGTTGCAGCGCTGGCACAGGAAGAAGGTGGGAGACATCCTGCAGGTCTGCATGCACTCCTACCAGAGCCTAGGTTTCTTTGGGGCCGAGTAAGTCTTTGGAGATGTCTCTCTCCTATTTTCCTCTATATCTTATCACAATTAGCTACTGGGCTACCAGTAGATCTCTTACAGACCCCACAGGCCAGTGATTCTCTGGAAAAGGAAATGCTGATTATCTTGCTTTTCTCCTTGAAAGTTTTCAAGACGTATCTTAAAACTAATATCTAACCTTAAAATCTGGTCATGATTTATCCCACCTTAAAATGCTTAATGCCTTTATCTCATCTTTAGAAAAGGTCTAAGCTTCATTCGGTGGCACATGCCTCTGATTCTAGCATTCAAGAGGTGGAGGAAGAGCTGGGCGGTGGTGGCGCACGCCACTCGGGAGGCAGAGCCAGGCAGATCTCTGTGAGTTCCAGGCCAGCCTGGGCTACCAATTGAGTTCCAGGAAAGGCGCAAAGCTACACAGAGAAACCCTGTCTGGGCGGGGTGGGGGGGTGGGGGGATGGGGGGGTGGAGTCGGAGGCAGGAGGATCTTGACTTTGTTTGTTTTTGAGGCAGTGTTTTACTGTTGTAGGTAGCCTAGAACTTTTTAGACCATGCTGACCTTCACTTACCTCTGCCTCCCAGATGATGGGATTAAAGGTGTGTACCAACCACACCCGGTCAAAGCTGAACTTGTCACCAGCCTAAACTATGCAGTATCTGAAGTATACACTGAGACCTTGCCTAAAAAAAAAAAAAAAAAAAAAAAAAAAAAAAAAAAAAAAGCTGGGTGGTGGTGGAGCAGACCTTTAATCCCAGCAGAAGCAGGAGAATCTCTGTGTGTTAGAGGCCAGCCTGGTCTACAAAGCGAGTTCCAGGACTGTTACACACTGTTACACAGAGAAACCCTGTCTCAAAAAAAAAAGGAAAGGAAATCCAGGTCTAGTGACACATGCCTGTGATCCTAGGATTGTTGTCAGCCTTAGCTACATAGTGAGAACATCCAAGTACACAGCAAGACTGTCACAAAGAGACACAGGCCTGTGATCCCATCACTTGGGAGGTAGAGGCAGAAGGATCAGGAGTTCAAGACCAGCCTCCACTACTTAGTAAATTCAAGACCAGCCTGGGTTCTAAGTGGCCCTATTTCAAAATATAAACTCCCAGGCAACAGTGGCACACTCCTTTAATCCCAGCACTTCGGAGGTACAGACAGATGGATCTCTGTGAGTTAGAGGTCAACCTGGTCTGCAAAGCTAGTTCCAGGACAGCCAGGGCTACACAGGGAAACCCTGTCTAGAAAAACCAAATATAAAATATATATATGTATGTATACTCTCAACAAGAAGCTTATTTGTCTTAACCTGACTCCAGGGTCCAGACCATTTGCCAGCCCCTCTCTTCCCATCTCTGTACGTGACTTGGTTTAAGCTCTTCAGTACATCATACCTCCCACCACCCCAAATGCTGCTCTCCATTCCCTTTGAAAGTCAAATTTTGAACGTAGAGTTAGTTATCATGGAGGGAGCACCCCTGTACCATCCTGCATGTGGGGAGGTCAGAAGATAACTCTCAAGAGTTAGTTATCTTCCTCCATCATGGGGGTTCCAGGTATTGAACTTGGGCCATCACTTGGAGGCAAGGACCTTTACCCATGGAGGCATCTCCTCCAGGAAGCCTAATCTGACCCACAAATTTAGACTGCTCTCACAATGCACTTAGAATCCTTCATCGCACTGTAATATAACAGGCATGCATGGGAAACATTATCATTCCAATTAATGAAACAACAAGAGTTTGGAGGTGTGCATTTTTGCCATCAGCTCAGCCATACACTAAAGTGTGATTCCACACTGGAATCCCACACTTCAGAGGCTGAGGTGAGAGGATTGTGAGGTGAAGGCCAGCCTGGGCTACACATTGAGATGTTTTGTTTTTTCTTTCTTTATTTTTCCAGACAGGGTTTCTCTGTGTAGCCTTGGCTGTCCTGGAACTTGCTCCGTAGACCAGGCTGGCCTCGAACTCACAGAGATCTGCCTGCCTCTGCCTTCCGAGTGCTGGGATGAAAGGCATGTGCCACCATGCACCATGAGTGGCACAGTCAAGAATTAGATAGCAGTACTTTTAACCTTTATGAGCTCCAAAAAGCATCTCTGAAGCAATCAATAAAAGTGTCCTCTCTAAGTTAACTATAGAACTGGTCAGTCAGTATTCCAAAGCCTGCTAAAGACGAACAGTGCTTAAAACCATAATGGACCATTTGCTGTGAGTTTAGCAGTAACAACTGCAAAGGCATTTGAGGCCCTCCTGCTCTCAAGAGTCATGGTGTTGGGAAGGATGTCCACAAAGCATGCCTTTCCTTTCTCACTGTTTTTCCCCAAGGGCTGGACTGCTTCAATGTCACAGTCAGTTCTGAATCTAGAGTACACCCCTGGGGCTATGGAAAGTGATAAGAAAATGCACTGGTGAGGACTACACCCACCCTGCCTTCTTTATTTTTTGTTTTTCGAGACAGGGTTTCTCTGTGTAGCTTTGCTCCTTTCCTGGAACTCGCTCTGTAGACCAGGCTGGCCTTGAACTCCCAAAGATCAGTTTGGCTCTGCCTCCTGAGTGCTGGGATTAAAGGCATGCGCCACCACCGCCCGGCCCATCCTGCCTTTTTATCCCCAGGTCCTGAGGCTGGGGAGGAGCCCATGAGACCTCTGTGGACTGAAAGGTGACCCCCAGAATGTTTTTTTTTTGTTATTGTTGCTGTAGTTCAACACTGACCCAAACTTATACTTGCTACCCAATCCCAGCCACACTTATACAGCTGGTTAGAGTCTAGAATAGTCTCACAGCCTTGAACTCTCTGGTTCTCCTACTAATTAGCTATTTAAAGTTTTTCTCCCATTTAGCGATTTTGTGGGTATGTGCATGCACATATGTGCTGTGGTACATCTATGGAGGTCGGAGTGCAACTTGTGGGAGTCATTTCTCTCCTAACTCAGGCCCCCAGTCTTGGTGGCAGAAGCTGTTGGCTGCTGAGTCACCTCACAGTTGTGTGACCTCTGACAAAACTTGAACACCTCTCACACACAGCTGTGTCCAGTCATTTGATATCGGCAAAGGTCATGGTTATCTACCAACTGCCCAAAAGAGTTACAGAAAAAGCAACCCTAAGAAAACCTCATAGTATTTGAAGCTTGTACTTTTGTGTTGGGCTGCATTCATAGCTGGCCTGAGTCACAGGCAGCCAGAGGGCCACAGATTGAACACACCTGCTAGGCTGTAAGGGACAGAGGCTGTACCCACTCCTTGTGATTGTGACAGGGTCTCAGACGTTAGCAGACCCCCTGATCTTTGCACAACTGACTCCATGATGGAAGTACCACTCAAGCTGTAAAACTTAGCATGTAGACAGTAAAACTTAACATTTGACCATTTGCCAAAACTCAAAGAAAGACCTAATCCATCCAAGTCCATAGTTCTGGGAAAGTCTCTGAACATATTAACCTTGCTTTTCGGCTTTCTGGAGTTCCACTACTGCCCAAGTGTTCCTGTTAACTGAAGTGTGTCAATTCAGAATATGGTTTTTGTGATTAAAAGTTCACCCTGAGAAAGGCTCAGTGCTATACCGGGATCCCAATGTAGTGGCCGACTGGCTAATGAAGACTTTCTATTGGTTTAAACCCATGCCCAAGTAGTCTTCTCTGGTGAGCACCCCACAACACTGATCCCCTTGCATGTCCAGCACAGATCCTGTTATCTATAATCCCTGAGCTTTTGTTGATTGTGGCTGAGCATGGAAGCAATGAATTCACAGGGATTTGTAACTTAGTGAAGCCTGGAGTAAGTGACACCCTGGAAACTCAGTGTGCAGAGTGGATATGAGTGACCCTAAGTAGTGGTGACAAGGGAAGAGGGCCAGGGTTGGACTTCATCACCCCCCCTTATGACGTCTCCAATGGGTCAGGTACACTCAGGCTCTCACTCACACGTCTTCTCTATCCACCCCAGCTCCTATCCTCTGACCCAAGCATGGAGGTGTCTAAGTCATTAACCCCCATCTTCAAATATGAGGACCCAACCATCATGGGGACGTAACAGGGATGGAGGCAGAGACAGAGGCATCAGCAGGTAGAGGTTGCCCAGGCCTTTGTACAGGAGAGGCTTCAAGCCTAGAAGGTCTTGGCGTCTCAGGCTCCGAGTAGACCACACAGTAGTCTCTTGGGGCCAAGAAGAAACTGAAGCTCCTGAATCACCAGACAAAGGGCCAGGAGCAGTGTGGCCCCTGGGTCCAGGAGGAAGAGTGAGGACAGAGCCAGGAGCCAGGGAGGCAGGGGCTCTCAAGGAGGCCATGCTTTCCAGAAGATCCCCATCCCTGAGAAATCCCTTGTTTTCCTGAAGAGTGCAGCACTCAGGAAATGTTTGGGAGAAGAGGGTGGCTGCAGAGGACAGACACAGCCCAGAGAAGTCAGTTCCAGACCAAACAAATGTTCTAAAGAAGGTGTTGGCCTGTCAGAAGATAACTGTCCCTGATGACGGCAGGCAGTGCCTCTGAGAAGATGTTGAGGGGCTGGAGAGATGGCTCAGCGGTTAAGAGCACTGACTGCTCTTCCAGAGGACCTGGGTTTGATTCCCAGCACCCACATGGCAGCTTACAACTGTAACTTCATTTTTGGGGGACCTGACACCCTCACACAGACATACACGCAAGCAAAACACAGTACATGCAAAATAAAAATAAATTTTAAAAAGAGAGAGAGAGAGAGAGAGAGAGAGAGAGAGAGAGAGAGAGAGAGAGAGAGAGAGAAAGAGAGAGAGAGAGAGAGAAGAAGCTGAATAGGAGACTGGTACTGGAGAAGTGATCCCTCTTTGAGATGCTACTGGTCTCAGAGACAAAAGGGGCTCCAAGAGTGCAGTAGCCTCAGGGCAGCCCCAAGTCCCTGGGTGGGCCGGGTGGGGAAGCTAGGCCATCTTCAGGGAGCTCAGAGGAAGGGGCTTCCTTAGTGCAGCCGAGGGCAGGAGACTCCAGCTGTGGCTTACCATCCCACTCCAGGCAACCCGCCGCTTCCCTCCCTCCCTCCCCTGGTGGACTTCAGTACCCACCTCGTCCTACGTCTGGCTGCCTTGCCTTTTCCTGCTCTGGGCCCCCACTGCTGCTCCATACACTGTCTGAACAAAGTCAAAGATGGGCTGCTGGAGTTGAAAGGGACACCTGAGATATGACTGCACGGAGCAGCTGGAACTTCAAACCACGTTCTGATCCCTGGCCTGGATTCCAGGACTCCAGCATTCTTAGGAAGTCTCAGAACCTTCTGGAAGTTCTCCTAGAGAGTTAGGAAGCCTTGGCCATGAGACAGTGACAGCAGAGGCAGCAAGGTGAGGCCCTGGTTATTAGCACTCTCTTCTTTCTCTCCTGGGATGAGCCAGACCCCATGAAGTCCTTACTGAGGTTTGGGCTTGGTGCTGCCTGGGCCTGGGATGACCCCAGACCTCCCCTAACCCCAAAGAAGATTAAGTTCTTTTTTTTCCTCCTGAAACAGGGTTTCTCTCTGTAACCTTGGCTGTCCTGAAACTAGCTCTCTAGACCAGGCTAGACCCAAACTCACAGACATCTGCCTACCTCTGCCTCCCAAGTGCTCGGATTAAAGGTGTGCAATGCCACTGCCTGGTAGATCATGATTTCTTGTTTGACACTTCCTTGCTCCATTCAGGAGAAAATCCCTCCCAAGGATGAGGAGGAAGACGTCTTGACCTAAGAACCTCACCTACCAGAAGTGTCTCAAATACCTCAGCCCTTCAGTTGAAAACTAGGTTACCTCTGTCACCATTCCATTGCAGAACATGCCAAGGGATGGAACTATAGGAGCCTGAGGCTTGACAACATGGCGATCCTCTGGGGAGAGCAGGCCATAAGGAAAAGTGGGTCGAAGATCGCTTCCGATAGAAGGTGGTGGTGTGATTAGGTGTGAGCAGCCCCACCTAGTGGGAAAAACCAGAGCTGCAGAAGATGGCGTGTACAGGGTAAGACTGCCCTCTCCAGGCTTTTAGTGATCTTGATCACTGCCCTGCCCAGTGGTGCTGTTAATGAGACTGGAGGTTCTCATCTGGGCCTGTCCTCATGTTTATTCTCAGTTCTTTTTTGGTTATGATTGTTATCTTTCTTGTTTCTGAGCAAGGTCACCCTATGTAGCCCAGGCTAACCTTAAATGTGTAGCGATCCTCTTGCCTCTGCCTCTCAAGCGTTGGAATCACTGGTGTGAGCCAAGACCCCTGGCTTTTTAGTTCTTGTGTTCTGTTGGGTCATCTGCTCACTCCTTGATGGATTGTGTCTTTGCTAACAGTCCCCTGGGAAACTGAAATCTTTCATCTCGCAGGGGAGCTCCATAAGCCAGGAGGTAAAGAACAATAACAAATTGCCTGAGATTAACCTTCAATAGACAGAGTAAGGCAAGCCCAGCTGTAAAGAATATACTCAGACAAGCTGAGCTGCCAAAAGACTGAGCAGAGATCAGCTGCAGAGACTCAGACCAGATCAGCTGCCTGGAAGAAGCAGAACCCAGCTGAACTGCCTGAAAGTGGTTTAGACCCATGGTTCTCAACCTGTAGGTCATGACCCCCTTTTGGGGGTTGGGGGGCGGGGCGGGGAGGCCTTTCACCAGATCCCCTAAGACTTAAGACCATCAAGAAACACAGATATTTACATTATGATTCATTTTTGGTTGTGAGCCTAGCCTTCAATGACTGAACCATCGCTCCAGCCCTACATTATGATTCATAACAATAACAAAATTAGGGTTATGAAGTAGCAACAGATATCATTTATGGTGTAGGGTTACTACAACATGAAGAACTAACTATATTAAAAGGTCGCAGCCTTAGGAAGGTTGAGAACCACTGGTTTAGACCAACCTAGGTACCTGGAAAGGACACGCTCCAAAGCTGCTGAGCTGCCTGCAGGCTGTGCAGTGTGCTCCAGGTTCCCAGCTTTGTGAGCTGTCTGTCACCCATGCTGGGGTGCCTTGGTGATGCAATCATCTTTGAATCATTTCTGCTTCTGTAAGTAACCCCACCCCATAAAACCCACTGGTCCACTAAGTTGGACTTCAGTGGTACCTATACTTTGTGGGATCCCTGTCTGGGGTGAGCAGATGTGTGTATTGTCTCCTTAGGGAAAGTTGTGTCACACGTCAGTCTTGTACTCT
This sequence comes from Peromyscus californicus insignis, assembly GCF_007827085.1. Lineage (NCBI taxonomy): Eukaryota > Metazoa > Chordata > Mammalia > Rodentia > Cricetidae > Peromyscus > Peromyscus californicus. The sequence goes on along the minus strand of NW_026294436.1, from coordinate 60,673,417 downwards.
ATTGTACGTCAGGGCTTGGGGAAGAGACCGGAGGCCTGAAGGTGACCAATGCTCCCCACTCCCCCACCCCCAGCCCCTGGCCCCACCAAGAGTCTTGGTCTGTGGGGAAAAAGAGGAATATGGGTAGTGACAGATATCCCTGGCAAGGCTTGGAAAGACAAAGGAGGAGTTGGGGATTTAGCTCAGTGGTAGAGCCCTGGGTTTGGTCCTCAGCTCCAGAAAAAACAAACAAACAAAAAAAGACAAAGGAAAACTTTGAACCTAGACAGATGGAAGATGCCTACAGACAATATGAAGGCTTCTAATGAAGGTGTAGCCAACTAGGGTGGGATTTGGTGGGGGGGGGGCAGGGGGGCAGGATTCATCCTGAGAGCTGGGGTCCCTCACCAGAAGGGGCCATGGACATCCTTAGGATCCCTATTCACTAATACCTTCCTCGTTTCAGATGAGCCCCCAGGAAAGACAACTTCCTGAGGCCTTCTTTCTCTTCTTTGGTCTTGCATTAAAAAATACGTGTGTGTGTGTGTGTGTGTGTGTGTGTGTGTGTGTGTGTGTGTGTGTGTATCCCCTCCCTCTCATAGGTAGGATCTCTAACACTGGCTTTAAACTCAATATGGAGCCAAGCATATTGGACTTTGAACTCCTAATACACCTGCCTCTGCCTCCCAGGTGGGGATTACAAGTGTGTATCTCTATGTACAGCTTATGTAGTGCAAGATGGAGATAATTATTTTAAGTCATGACAATAGACTGCCCTTCATGAGAGATTTAAGAGCTACACATGACTATGAGCACCATGAGAGGTGCCAGGGATTCACTGTGGTTACTCTCCTTCCATCTCCGTTAGCACTCATTGAAAGGAAAAGTATAAGCTCAGGACCCCCAAGACCACGTTCTCAGCACAAAGACTATTTGCCTCAGAGGGACAGAGGGCAGGGATAAGGGACAAAGACAGGAGATAGAGGAAGCAGGAAAAGGGGCAAGGGAGAAGGGCAAGAGGGATGTTCCTAGCGGGACAAAGGACTGCCTCTGGATAGAGAGAAGACAGATGCGGGCCACAGGAAAATGGAGCTTTATAAGAGTAAAGGGAGATGCCAGGGGGTGGTGGCGCACACCTTTAATCCCAGCACTCAGGAGGCAGAGCCAGGTGGATCTCTGTGAGTTTGAGGCCAGCCTGGTCTATAGCAGGAGTTCCAGGACAGGCTCTAAAGCTACACAGAGAAACCCTGTCTTGAAAAAAACAAAAAACAAACAAACAAACAAACAAAAAAGAGTAAAGGGGAAACACCATGTTAGGATGAGGTGTTTAATTTTAACTGGGCATGTTAACTAGGTGAGGCAAAGGGGGCTTTTGATTGCTGGACATCAATACTTTGACAGCTGGACCTTGGTAGTCAGCCTCAAGAGGAGGAAGTGGCCAAATAAGAGAATAGACCACGGGGGCTAGCTTTAGGAATGTAATCTAACCATTTTTAGCAAGGCAGAGGGAATGGGGGAGAAGGGCGAGGCCTGCCAGAGTCACATGCTCCAGTGGGCTAGTGTTCCATTCACTTTCAGCTGACTGGGGAGACGAGGGGAGATAAAATGAACACAAGCAAAACACAAGGTAAAGTTGCAAGGTGACCTGGATGAAGACAGAGGGAAGAGACCTGGGATACAGTCCCGCTAGGAACTCCTGGCTGTGCCCACTTCCACCCCTTTCCGCTCACTCACATACAATAGAAGCTCAATGAGACTTCAGAATTAAGACTAGAGACAAGAGCCGGGCAGCAGTGGCATGCGCCTTTAATCCCAGCACTTGGGAGGCAGAAGCAGGTAGATCTCTGAATTCGAGGCCAGCCTGGTCTACAGAGCAAGTTCCAGGACAGCCAGAACTACAGGTAGAACTCTGTCTCTGAAACCCACCCACCCCCAGAGGGAAAAATGGAAAAGGGAAGAGATACTGGCCATGCAAAGCTTTCTCTCTCATACCTTGATCTTGAGTCTACACTGTGTCAGAACTTTCAAAATCTGATCCCTTGTCTGAATGTCCAGCCCTTTTCTTGCCCCTGGACAAGGCCTTGGGACTCAGTCTCCTCACTTCCAAAGCACCCTTCTCTGATCTTTGATGACACAGTATCCCTGCATCCATTGCCTTCTATCAATTCCACAAGTCCCATGCCTGCATCCCATTCAGCTCCAGTCAAGAGCCAAGTCCTAAGGATCTTCAGAAACATTTGCCATAGTATTCCAGGCATGTTTAGGACGTGTGTGTGTGTGTGTGTGTGTGTGTGTGTGTGTGTGTGTGTAAGCATGTGGTGGCATGTGTGGAGGTCATGGAGTCAGTTCTGCTCTCCCACCTTTACATGGGTGTTGGGGGATAGAAATGAGGTTGTCAGGTCTCAACAGCAATTCTTACCCGCTGAGTCATCTCTCTGATCCCCCCATTGATGTTCTTCCATGCAGGAAATAAGAGCGATCCTGGTGCACTGCCAGGAATACGTGGAGGAAGCCTGTCCTTACCGGGCAAATGGCTTCGTACCCTTCTTTGTTTTTATCTTGGCATTCACAGCACCATTTGCAACTTAAGGTCTAACCTGGCCTCCGCTTGGCTGGGAAAATGCCCTGACAGAAGAAACAGCACCCCAGGATGGCTCACACCACCAAGTGTGTAAGCCAAGCCACCAAGCACACCATTTTTGTAGTCTCTTCTCTATAAATTGACTTTATATATTTCTGTGGCGAGTAAAATTATTAAAAACACTCTTACTTTGGAATGGAACAAATTCTGATTTAAAATAGCAGTCACCAGATAATCATGTACTACTACTTATTTCAAAATTCGGTACTGAGATATTCGGTGAAGCATTATTTGAATGCTCAGTAGAAAATGTTATTTTTTTAATTAAGCAAATCATGTATGGCATGTGCATTTAAATGAACACAGTGGCATGTTGATCCATGTATGTCTAGAGGAAAAGATGCTCAAAACACATATGGGTTTTAAAAATTAAGATCATTTTAAAAGATCTTTAAAGTCACAAAAAGAAATCTTCATTAAAAAAAGAATCTTCTAATAGAGGACTGGATTAGGGTTGGGGCATTAATTTCATGAACAAGGATATGTTTGTATTATATGAGTATGAAAATGAAGTGTCATTGTGTAAGGAGGAGCTTTTCCAAGAAATTCACACTTCAAGCACAAACAGCATTAAGGAGCTGCCCCCTTGTGGAGATTTTGGAACAGGTCATTATTGTGACAAAAACCTTAGCCAGGTGGTGGTGGCACACACCCAGCACTTGGGGGAAGTCAGAGGCAGGTGAATCTCTGAGTTCAAGGCCAGCCTGGTCTATAGAGTGAGTTCCAGGAATGCCTGGGCCACACAGAGAAATCTTATCTCAAAAAAACAAAAAACAAAATAAACAAAACAAAAATTCTGCCTGCCACCCTCCCACCCCCCCACCCCCGCCACCGCTGCCCCCAGGATGGAGGAAGCCTTGAAGTGATTCATTCTTTCATTAACAACAATAAAAATTGGACAATGGGGCCAGGCTTAGTGGTGCACGCCTTTAATCCCAGCAGAGGCAGGCGGATTTCTGTGTTCCAGACTGGGCTACAGAGTGAGTTCTAGGTCAGCCAGGGCTGTTGCACAGAGAAACCCTGTCTCAAAAATACCAAAACAAGCAAGCAAGCAAAAACCCAAACAAACAAACAAACAAAACCTGGACAATGGGGTTGGGGTGAGTCGAAAAATGGCTCATTGGTTAAGAGCCCATGCGAGGCCCCAGATCTGTAACTTCAACTCTAGGGGATCTGGTACCCTCTTCTGGACTCCACAGGTTTTGTCCTCACATACACAAACATACAAACATATATACACATTAGCTATATAATATATATGTATATATACATAAAATGCCATTTTTAACTGTATTGAAGTTCATTGAGTTATACAGATTTGGGTCTGGTTAATGGTGGTGTGTGATGTTTTTATTTATTTACAAGTTTCTTTAAAAAATAGTTTGCAAAATTAAAAATACATAAAATAAAAAACCTGGACAGTGAACAAAATCAGAACGTTGCTTTCTCTCATCAGAGAGGGCTCATGTTCAAGAGAAAGCACCGGATCTATACTGACAGGAGACCGGGAGGAGAGTGGATGCCGATATGGGCTGAGCTAGACCACAGCAGAAATCTGGGGCCTGTGCCCAAGAGAGATAAGAGTTCAAATTGAAATGAGTCACTTAAGCACAGGCAGAGGGTGGTGTGAGTGCACAGAACCCCTACCGCTGCCACGCAGGCTAGCCTGGTCCACCTGTAGACTTATAGGGGGTGCTCACTAGGCAGATGGGGAGGACAGAGATCAGAAAAATCCTGCTGGGAGGTGCAAGCACGGGGAGCACTATGCTTCACGAAACAAAAGTCAGACCAGCAAACCTGAAATGCCAGGACTGATGTCAAGGTTAGAGCCCAGCCTGAACCACGCAGTTAGTAAGGACAAATTATTGAACAACAAACAGAGCAGTAAACCTTATTGTCCCCAGGGGGCTGGATGCAGAGGCACACATCTGCAGCTCGGTGGTAGAGACTTAACTAGTTATGTGCAAAGCCAATTTTGTTTTAAAAATCCTTTTTATTTTTTAATGATTTTTATGGTACCTGGGATTGAAACCCGGGTCTGAACACGCTTGGCGAGCACCCCACCGCCGAGCTGTGGGAGCTCCTTCGTCAGTCTCCAGTTGGCGGCCTTCTGCTTTAGTTTTCTTTTTCCGAGATGTTTTTACTTGTAGTTTCCCGAGTTTACATCTGAATTTTTCCAATTCTTTGTTCATGTGTTTTAATCATTTAAAAAAAATATCTTGGGGGCTGGAGAGACAGCTCAGCAGTCCCAGCACTGGCTGCTCTTCCAGAGAACCTGGGTTCAGTTTCCAGCACCCACATGGCTGCTCACAGCCAACAGTCACTCCATTTCCAGAGGATCTGATGAGCTCTTCTGGCCTCCGTGGGCACTGCATGCATGTGGTGCACAACTTTGTTGACTTATTTCCGGTCCCATCAACCTCTTCATGTCCCTTGCTCAGTGCGGCCCGATCCCAACAGTGACTCTTGCGAGCAGGAACTTGGTGAATGAGCCAGCACCGATGCACCCACAGTGGAGAGAAGCCTTACCGCTGTCACGACTGTGGCAAGCCATTCAGCCATGGCGCCACACTGGCCCAGCATGGAGGCATCCACAAGGGTGCTCGGCCCTACCAGTGTGCTGCCCGGGACAAGGCCTTCGGTTGGCAGTCCACACGGCTCAAGCATCGAAGAAACCATAGCCGGGGGGAGCTACACCACTGCCCTGGGTGTGGCGAGGCCTTCCTTCAGTCAGGGATCTTTGCTGGCTCAAACTATGAGAAGTCACATTCAGAGGGACTGGCTAGCTCCGTCCTTTGGACCTTACCGGTAGCCTAACACACTCACCCTAGCTGCCCGGCCTTTCACTGCTAAGTGGCTTTCCGTGTCTGTCAATGGCACAGACGTTCTCAGGTTTTGGCTGTTGTATAGATGATGACATCATCTTGTGCTCTGTGGTTGTCTGTGATCTGTCCTCATCATCTCTGTTTTGGGACTAGGAAGACTGTCATGAAAATTAGCTGTTAATGGGGCTGGTGTGTGGTGATTTGGAGATTGTAAAAGGTTGGGCATTGCTACTACCTTCTCTGCTCCGTTTTTAAAGGGTGGCCTGTTTCCTCGCCCCTGACTAACAAGAGCTCGACTGCCTCTCCACGGACAGAGCCCTTCTACAACCAACTACCTGCCTGGCTCCTGCTGACAGAAAACCCACCCTTCCTTTACAGAACATCATCCTTGCTGGATGTTTCTCTCCTCTTCCATGCAGTGAACCACTGTGCATTTATAGCACATTTTACTTATTTTCTGACATTTAAGACAGAGCTAAGACCTGTAGACAGTGTCTGCCCGAGCTGACTTGTTCAGTGACGAGAATGTTCACAGGGAACTCAGATGTGATCTTTGGATTAGGTCTTTTCCAAATTCATCTAATTTGGTTTGCCGCCCCCCACACCCCCACTCCACCCCACCCCCTTTTGAGGATTGTAAGCCTTAGTCTGTCATCTACCATCTGTATCACAAATGCCTTCACCATCCCTCTCCTTCTGGTCACATCAGATATGCCCCGGTGTGGCTGGTTCCTTCCAAACCTGCCTAGATCTTTGCAGAATATATTGATTACAGGCCCTGCAGCTTCAGCATCTTGCACAGCGTTAAGTCAACACTAAGGGATGTTTTGACCACACTTCAGAGACACACTGAGAAAACCAGGCGGTGGCCTTGAGACCTAAGCATATTAACAATTACTATCCAATAGAGCGCCTCCTACTGCCCTTCCCATTATTTTCAATTTACAGGGACAGACAGGGAAGGCAGCTGAAAAATCTGAAAGCTGGTGATTTATCCATTCTTGGGTATAAATGACTACAGAGATCTGTGGCTTTCCATTTATTTATCTCCATTTTCCATTCTCTACTGACGTTAGAGTCCTTTAGATTGTTATCAGTGTCGGATTTCCCCCATTAGCACTGAAATCCCAGAAATGTCAAAGACAGACTTATTCTTCTATTTAGCTTTCTATGAAAATATAAAAAGCCGAGCAAAAGAAAGTCACAAAGTTAATATACAAAATGCATTTCATTTTAAAAATGGCATTGATAGCACTAACTCTCTCGAATCGGTAAGGTTTTCCTGTAGGCAGCGGAATTCCTCACTCAGTGGAATATTGCTCTCTGAACGTGCGCACACTCAGGCTTGTTAAAGAGCTCATCTTCTGTCTCTGGGGTGAGTTGGATGTTATCTTTGACTGGAGACAGGGGCTTCTTACAAGAAGGAAGCTTTTCAGAATCCCTGCAACAATATAATAAAAACAAATTTGATTTCCAGGAACTGATTGTTAAAGAAGCAACAACCTAAATGGAAAAAATAGGGGCACATAAACCCTTTACTGCATAAATCTATGTCAATTCCTTATGGAGCACATTCAAGGCTTTATTGTGAATACTTCTAATATGTTTTAAATTTTTCTTCTTTGAGCCTCTTCTTGCTTTCAAAAATCACCTTCCAATGTAGATGCTAGTCTATTAGTTTTGGTGTCTTTCCTGGATCTCGCTCTGCAGCCCAGGCTAGCCTTGAACTCACAGAGATCCGCCTGGCTCTGCCCCCCCGAGTGCTGGGATTAAAGGCATGTGCTACCACTGCCCAGTTCGGAGGAGAGCATCTATAATGAGTTATCTCAACGACTCTTAAATTTATTTAATGTTGAAAATTTTCTTCGAAGAAAAGATTTATTTTACTTTTAATTATATGTATGCATTTATTTAGTGAGAGCAGCAGCCCATAGAGGATAGACAGAGGGATACAGTTCCCCCTACAGCTATAGTTACGGGCAGCTGTGAGTTGCCTGGTGTGAGTACTGGTGAGCTGGGAACTAACTCAGGTCTTTGGAAGGAGCAGCAAGTGCTCTCGATGAAGCCTTCTCCAGCCCTTCTTCGATCCTCAGTGTCTGTAACCAGTGGACCCTCTCTGTAAGCACACTTGAATGACAATACTTCCTTGTGTTAGACATCAGTGTCGGCCGGAGAAGCACCAGCTTATAGTTGGGTTTCTTGTACTTCTCAATAAACCAAGTGTCCTAAGGGAGAGCTGGAGTGAGTGGGGACCTGACAGCTGCTGCTTAAGTCACACCGTGGGAGTCTCACAGGAAGCTTCCTTAGCAGTTCCCTACGCCATATTCTAGAACCAGTCATGTTCCTAGAATATTACTGGGGCCCAAACACTGGTTCGTATGGTTACATGTGTGAGCACTTAACCAACACAGAACCCCCTCCAGGCTCCCGCCTAACACTGTTCTCATTCCAGTCCTGAGCAATGAGAAGGAAAGGAACTTCCGGTCTGGAAAAGAAGCTCTAAGCTGGATTGAGAGCTGAAGGTAACAGAAACTGATTCCTAGGAAAGCCCAGAGAGCTGGGGACCGGGCTACACAAGACAGTGCTCTGTCCTGCTTCAGAGAGGAACCAGGAAACTCACTTTTTAAAACCGAAGTTTTTCCAGAGTTCGCTGATCTTTATCTGCAGCCCTGGCTTGTTCTCAGCATCGTGGTGTTTTCTCTTCAGGATGCTTCCTGGCTTCTTGCTCAGGCCGCTGACTCTGGCAGGCACCAGGGGCTTGATCTTGGTTGTAGAAAGAGAGTCCATAGAACTAGACCTACACAGCCCAGGGATCTGAAGATAAATCAGAATTTTTTGTTACTGTTATTTTGCTTGTTAGAGATGGGAGTGTGGGTCTCCCCAAATGCCAGTTTTAACCTTTTGCTCTCAAAGAACCTAAGTGTCCTTTATATACCAGAACAGGAAAAGAACCCACACACAATGCAAAAATCTAAAGCTGTCTGCTACAGAAACAATCAGTTGTGGAACAGGCAACACACTCCTGGCATAAAATTTAAGTTTAAAAAGCGAGTCTCATTCCCTTCCTCTTCACCTTATTCAAGAAGGGCTGCTGGGTTCGGTGCATCCACTAAGAAAGCCACACACACAGAAAACTTCCAGTTATTACTTTGTCTTCCTTGATCCCACTTAATGACACTTCTTGGAGATTCTTGCATTTCAATAAGAAATTGAAGTGTATTGTGATTAGGTCTGTCTGCCCTACCACTATGTGAAGGTAGCATAATCGACTTAGATCTCTCGTTATTTTTGTTTCTACCCAAGGACTGATTTTATTGTTTGTCTGTGACAAGGTCTCTCTCTCTATTCCTGGCTGTCCTGGAATTCGGAGCTCCTCCTGCCTCTGCCTCCCATGTGCTGGTATTAAAGGCGTGTGCCATCACACCCAGCCTTTTAAGGCTGATTTTTCTGTGTGCACAGTAACTGTTTCTTAGGATAGGGAGGGAGGTGGGTGAACAAGGCTTTAAAACTGATCTGGCAGTGCACATAAAAGTTGAAAAATTAAACAAACAAAACCCAGAGCTCTGCCTGGGTCCATGGTGTGAGAGCCAGTTACATTTTAAGTTCTAATTGCTGTGCCTTAGAGATCCATAAAACAAAAATGCCTCTGATCTGCAAGCCCCTTGCCCAAGGACAGATAGTTCCTGAAATGCTGGAGGCTATTGTTTATGGGAGATAACAAGCCACATGTTTTCACCCCCCCTAAACAAGTTTGGTTGATCCATCTGCACCAGATGTGCTTGATCACATGTGGGTAGAAGTTACGTAGCAGGAAATAGGTCAGGATGTATACTTGCTCCTGGGAAATGCAATGAACTATGTATGGGTTTTTCTTCTTAAGCCCTTGCAAAACTTGATTCTGGGCTATCTTCTGGATACCCATCAACCTGGCCAGTATTTAATTAAAGCTTGCTTTAAATCTGGCTTTAAATTGTGGCAGTGGTCTTATTCTTGATCAGTGGGATTAACAGATATTTTGGCAATACACAGCAAATCAATCTCACCCTAGGAATAGTCAATTACCATAGACTTCATTCTCACAGATTAATTAAAAATTTTAGGGTAAACAATCATAAATTGGATTATGTAACATATATAGAAGTACTTATTACTTATGTACATGGAAAAAGATTTTTCAGAAACAGAAGTTCCAACTAACACATTAAACATCCAAAGGTAATATGGTGTCCAAAGAAGTTTGAAAGTGGGTATTTTTTAAATCAGAATATAGATATTTTAATTTAAATTTTTTGTGTATATTTCTCATTTTCTGGCAATAAGTACACACTGCTTCTGAAGTTAAAAATAATTCTAAATGTTTTACCTTATTCCTTACAAGTGTGTCTTTCTTTGAAAAGGGAGGTAATTGTTGCTTGGAGTTCTGACTTCCTTGATTATCAAGTGACTTGTCGTTACAATCCGATTCCTAGATTTCCCAGATGGAAAACAAAAACTTACTTGAGTGTTTTGTTTGTTTGCTTGTTTGCTTTACAAGAAAGGGTTTCTCTGTGTAACAGCCCTGGCTGTACCAGAACTCACTTTGTAGACCAGGCTGGCCACCATACCCGGCTTCCTTGATTTTTTTTTTTAAGATTTATTTATTTATTATGTATACAAAGTTCTGCCTGCATGTATGTCTACAGGCCAGAAGAGGGCACCAGATCTCATTACAGATGGTTGTGAGCCACCATGTGGTTGCTGGGGATTGAACTCAGGACCTCTGGAAGAGTAGTCACTGCTCTTAACCTCTGATCCATCTCTCCAGCCCCTTCCTTGAGTTTTTATGACAACTCAACCAATATTCAACAAAATGTATGAAATGAGAAACTTGGGTAAATAACATAATTTCATGAAAGACATAAAAACATGGGAAATAAAATGAATTAAACAAAGTATCAAAAGGTTTTAGCTGAAGACATATTCCATAAAATATACACTTAGGGTTTTGAAAGCTTCTCATCAGTCACTTCAGGAGCCTGTCACGACTAACACACACATGTGCTCACAGAGCTGTACAAAACCAAGGCAGCTGAAATTCCCACACAGCTGGTCAAAGCATCTCCAGGACCCACCCCTCCCTCTACTGAGGACCTATTGGCTGGTGACAGCTGCTGGAGGAGGGAGAATCATTCTTCTTTGAGGTTATGATTACTAGAGGGTTTCCCATGCTGCACACCTATGCACATACGAGCAGCACTAATTGTACTTCATGGGCTACAAAAAAAAAAAAGGGACAGGAAGTTAGGAGTAGTAGGTGCTGGGGCGGGATATAGGGAGATAAGGGGGGGGTGTCTTGGTCATATTCCTTTGTGTGTGTATGAAACTCCAAGTACGCTAACTCAGAAATCGCTGCAGTCTCCTGCTCTAAGGGGATTCACTCTTACTTGGCAACAGTTCCAAGCTGCTGACCACAGAAAGCTGAACCAGCACAGTCCCACACGCTCTTAGCTGTGCTGTAAGATGGGCAGCATCTTCCTTCAAGATGGGCCCTCCTTTGAGGGCCTTGACAGATGCTCACTTAACGTCAGCAGTGATGTGGAGGACCTCCTCTGCCTCAGTTCCACGGCACAAGACTCTCCACGTAGCCAGACTTCTCCCCGTGCTTATTCCCATGCATCATCAATAGAAAGGCTGGTAAATGAAGGCAGCACTTGGCGTTTCTCTAAGATTTCCTGTATCCTCTCAGGATTCTATACCGTTATCATGCACTTTAACAGTGACTCAAGATTGCCTTATGCCTTACAGACCTTCACATTTCTCTGCCGTAGCTCACAGCAGTGGTATAAGTGGTAAGGCCAATTTCTTTTCTTTTGACATGGTCTCATGCTCTATAGCAAGGTCAGGAACTTATTACACAGACCAAGCTGCCTCAAACTTACATCAACTTCCTCACCCTGCTTCCTAATTTCTGAGATTACAGATGTGCACTATCACATCCATCTTAAATGACTTACTCTTCCGACAGGAGTTTGACATATAGCCCAGGTTGTGGCCAAATTTGCAACCCCCAAAATTTGAGGTTACAGAGCTGCCCCATGGCCAGGCAAACAATTTCTTACAATAGGGTCATGGGTAAGACTTTTTTTTTTTTTTTTGGAGACAGGGTTTCTCTATGTAGCTTTGCGTCTTTCCTGGATCTCGCTCTGTAGACCAGGCTGGCCTCGAAATCAGAGATCTGCCTGGCTCTGCCTCCCAAGTGCTGGGATTAAAGGCATGCGCCACCACGGCCCGGCCGGGTAAGATTCTTAAGATTAGACCCTGGCTAGGTGAATGGCTGGATCTAGTTTAACAATGAACTTTCACCCAAGAGCTCCAACACTGAAGCACTTCAGATGTACACAATGAAAACAGATTTTCAAAACAAAGCATAAAAGACAGCAAAAACAAACAAAACAAGACTCAACAGCATTGTTTGGGAACATTTATAAATCAAAGAAATATTATGCCTAACTATGAATTCAATTTTTTTGAGCATTAACCATCCCTCGTAAGAGGGGTTTACCATATGTGGGGGCAAGAGGACATTCAATGAATGAGTCATCACTTAGTATTTTTGGAGTTTCTTTCCTTTTTTTTTTTTAAGTTTTGTGAGACAGGGTCTTGCTATGCAGCCCAGGCAGGCTTTCCTAGTGCTCGGAGTGCAGGCATGCAGCCTCACACCTGGCTAGGCCTATTTCAACACCACCTTAGGGTAGAAGATGTTTATCCCAGAAGACAGACTGGCTCTCAGCATGAGCAGCCCACAGCGTGGGAGCAGATGAGGATCTCATTATTCAGCTGAAAGCTTACAGAGTAAGTGAAACAGAAAATGTGCTGGGGGAATTAAAAAAAGCTCCCTCTCCTCCAGGAGCTCAGCAGGCTTGCAATGTCCTCCACACAGCAATGCTTCTACGGAAAATGTGTGAGAGCTGGCAACTGCCCTGGTAACTCAAATGGCCCTAAGAGGCAACATTCCATGTAGCAGAGGTTCATGTTCAATGAAATAGACTTCCAGATCACGGGACAGTATTAAACATGGAGCAGCCGGGCGGTGGTGGCGCACGCCTTTAATCCCAGCACTCGGGAGGCAGAGCCAGGCGGATCTCTGTGAGTTCGAGGCCAGCCTGGGCTACCAAGTGAGTTCCAGGAAAGGCGCAAAGCTACACAGAGAAACCCTGTCTCGAAAAACCAAAAAAAAAAAAAAAAAAAAAAAAAAACATGGAGCAGCCGAAGACAAAGCAAGAGACAGGGAGCTGATGAAGCAGTTCCTTGTGTGGGCAGGGCCTGGCAACCCAAGTTCAATCCCTAGGGCATGGTAGAAGGACAGAATGACTCCTATGGGCTGTCCTCTGATTCCTTCTTGTGCACCAGGGCATGTGCCAACATACATACACACACACACACACACTACACACATGTATGTTCATTAGATAAATACATCTAATTAAAAAAAAAGAAAGAAGAGAACGGGAAAGGAAAGACAGAAGCCTCAATGTCAACAGCTGTAGCCCCGATAAGCTCCTAAAGCACTAAACAGGGTCAAGTGGGACAGATTTCCAATTCAAATACATACACTGACTTCAGTTTTCTTCAAGTGGAAATGATTTATCCCCACATTTTAAGGGCTATTTTCTTATGACTGAATCCAAAAGTTTTGAGTATTTTCAGGCTAGCTGGAAGGCTAGGCTGGTAAAGTGAGTATTTTCTCAAGCTATACACATTTATTACGTGCCATACAATATTCAGTATTGTCAAGCAAAGTTTTTCCAAACAGTACCACAATTTTAATTGTTCTTACAATTTGGTAATTATATTTGGTGCAGATAAGACAGTACTAATGACTTTGAGGTAACAGATTTAAACAAAGCTATAAAGCCATTACATTATTTCAAAATATGTTGCTGTGGAATAATGCTTTTGTACACTGGTTTAATAAAACGCTGATTGACCAGTAGCCAGGCAGGAAGTATAGGCAGGATAAGCAGTCAAGGAGAATTCGGGGAAGAGGAAGGCTAAGTCTGGAGACGCCAGCCCACCGACCAGGAAGCAGCGTGTAATGGCACACAGGTAAAGCCATGGAATGCGTGACGACATATTGATTAACAAAATTGGACTGAATTTAAGTATAAGAACTAGTCAGTAATAAGCCTGAGCAGATGGCTGAGCAGTTCGTAATTAATATAAGCCTCTGTGCATTCACTTGGGTCTGAGCAGCTGTGGGATCACAGGGTGGGGTCAGGAAAACTTCAGGTACAAATGGCGCCCAATGGCTCGAGTTTCTACCTATAACCTGATAATACTTAATAAGCAATTCTAAACGGAACCAAAAACAGGTTCCTGCTTCATGTCTCATGCGGGCGGTGAGATGCCGCAGCATTTGGGCTTGATCGCAACATGATGGAGGCATGGACCTACTGCTTCCCAGAGTCACTGGTGAGCATGGCTCCCCCAAAGCTGGCGATGAACTTACTGCTGCCATGTTGGGACGCTTAGATGGGCGGAGCAAGCAGCCAAGGCTACAGCCTTGGTTCTAGTCATGCAGTTTAGCAGTTTAAAAAACTCTCCTGGTCACAGAAAGATTATAGATTCACAATAAGACAGATTCAGATTAAATAAAACTTTAAACAGTTTACAATGTATGCAAAAAATGTACATAGGCTTGAAAGAAGGAGGAAAAGGAAGATAGACAGTTAAATAAATAAATAAAGTTTTAAAAAATGAAGTCTTTAAAGAGACAGTAAAAGTAATATAAAAAATAAGCCATGTAAAGATGAAAAGCACATAGACAGTCTGGATTATATTGTCTTTGGGATTTTTAACTGCAGAGAGACATTTGATTGTAAAAGCTGCTGAGTTAAACCAAGATATATATTTTAAAGATATCTTGAGTTCAAAATTTATGTCTAAGGATGTGTTGCTTTAGAAAAGAGGTTCTGCTTTTGTTTCCACAGGAAGCAAGAGGCTATGGATTTGTTCCAGGTTAAAATGGATCAGATTTGATCAAGCCAGACATCCTGAACCTTAACAGATGGTACCTATCAACAAAGGTTATAGCCACTCTTCCCAGGACTTGACTATCATCTCGAATTTTCTCAGGATCCCCATAAGACTACCAGCACCCCCTATCAGCAGGAAGTAGCCTAGAAAACTATGCCTACATTCCCAAAAATATGGATTATGGATGATTGTCTTTGTTTAGGTTGTTGGTTACAAATTGTTATTGATTATAAATGCAATCTCTTTCTAAAGAAGAAAAGGGGATAGTATAAATATGACAGGATAAAAAGGTGGATTGTTGAACCTATTTTTAATTAATTAATTAATTTATTTATTTTGAGACAGGGTTTCTCTGTATAGCTTTGAGCCTTTCCTGGAACTCACTCTGTAGTCCAGGGTGGCCTTGAACTCAGAGATCCGCCTGGCTCTGCCTACCAAGTGCTGGGATTAAAGGCGTGCGCCACCACCGCCCGGCTTTGAACCAAACTTGTTTAAAATGTTTTACATTGGTATACATTTTTTTTTTAATTTTTTTAATAACTGAATAAATAACTTAATTATTATGACAACAAGATTTATAATCTATCCCTTGGGATAGTTTTCACTGAAAATAAAAAATAGTTACAATGAATAAATACATTCTTACAAAGGCAAATCGTGACGACATTTTAGTTTATTGATACAAATTTAAAGTTAATTTTGTTATACTGTATATGTATTTCTACTCTTGTTTAAGGTATTAAGGTTTGTGTAGCTTATTTAAATTGTAATGGATAATTAAGAAATACAGATTAATAATTAGTCTTCTATGATAGTCAAACTTATAGTCATGTTAAGTTTTCTAGGTATATATAGATATAATTCAATTAGGTAGGTAATCTTCAAATACTTCAAAGACCTACAGAATATAGCATTTAAAATGTTTTAAGAACTTAGACTTTCTGGACAGTGAGACACATCTGCTCCTGGAAGCACTTCTTCACTTCAAAGAGGAAGATGGGCATTGAAGACACTCCATATAGAGTTTGTCTTCTTCTTGGCAAAAATAGCCATTTGGGCAAGAAACTGTTCTTGCCTGGACTGCCTGACAAAATGTTGTATCGAGTGGACATGCAGGACCTATAGAAAGGTGACCACTGAACTTTCTTTTTTTTTTTTTTTTTTTTGGTTTTTCGAGACAGGGTTTCTCTGTGTAGCTTTGCGCCTTTCCTGGAACTCACTTGGTAGTCCAGGCTGGCCTCGAACTCACAGAGATCCACCTGGCTCTGCCTCCCGAGTGCTGGGATTAAAGGCGTGCGCCACCACCGCCCGGCCCACTGAACTTTCTAAGGTGAGATGGTCCTTCAGGTTCCTGCTTTACAGAAGAAACTGCCAGACATTCTACAGGACACAGAGAGAAGCAACTGAGAGACTCTAGGCCTATAGGCTGAAAAATGGATGCCCCAACATTGCAGAAAAACTTTGGGTAAATATCCAGGTAGCCAGCTGTCTCTGTCATTTCCAGAATTTTGGAAATTGCTTACAGTGCATTTCCTATTTACTTAGGTAATATTATATCCTTCTGAGGTCTTTGATGTAGTTGAAGACTAGATAGTTATAATTTTCCTTAGTTATGATAAAAGATAAGTTAGATATGAAACCTTAGACTCACAAATATAGGATAGATAGGATATCTTCTTTAATTTTGCCAAATATAAATAGACTAGATATTGTAACTGTAATTCTTGCTTGATAACTATTTTGTTATATATAATTTTACTATGTTAAAGTTAAAACTTTCCTTTTTAATTAAACAGAAAAGGGGAAATGCCATGAAATAATGCTTTTGTACACTGGTTTAATAAAATGCTGATTGACCAGTAGCCAGGCAGGAAGTATAGGCGGGATTAGAAGACAAGGAGAATTCAGGGAAGAGGAAGCCTGAGTCAGGAGACGCCAGTCCACCGACCAGGGAACAGCATGTAATGGCACACAGGTAAAATCCTGTGGAACACGTGGCGACATATTAACACAATTGGACTGAATTTAAGTGTAAGAACTAGTCAGTAGTTAGTCTGAACTAATGGCCAAGCAGTTCCTAATTAATATAAGCCTCTGTGCATTCACTTGGGTCTGAGCGGCTGTGGGACCACGGGGTGGGGCCAGGAAAACTTCAGCTACGATACATCACTGATTTACGAGTAATATTCAGTTAAGGCTTTGATGCCAGTTAAATCAGTGCCAGAAATAAAAAGAAATTGAAGTCAGAATAAAATGTTTAATATATATATAAAACGATTAAATGCTTTTAAAATTTCAAACAAAAGAAAAATTGCTATTATGTTTTGTTATAAAGGAAGTTTACCAGAAACAAAAAAAGAATAAAGGAAACTATTTCCAAAGTACTAAGATACAATGAACACGAAAACATTAACATACCCATTCCTTCATACACTATGAAATGCTAGCTGAATTAAAATTTATACTAACTATCAGTTCATCTCCTGGCTATCACTGCTTAGAAGACAAGGGTGCGGCACTCCAGTCCTAATCAGTGGAGTGTACAGCCATCCAGGAAGTACAAGTGTAGGTGTCCAGGAGCAGAAGGAATGAAGGACAGAGAGGCCCTTCATGTGAATAAAACTCAAGTTTTCCAACAGGAGGATTTTGTTTTTAAATGACTTACTTTTGTCTTATGTGCATTGGTGTTTTGCCTTCATGTATGCCTGTGTGAGGGTGTCAGATCCCCTGGAACTGGAATACAGACAGTTGTGAGCTGCCATGTGGGTGCTGGGATTGAACCCGGGTACTCTGGAAGAGCAGCCAGTGCTCTGTTGGGGATTCTGCTTTCTTTCTGTATGCTGTGAATGTGTTGCTCTGATTGATCGATAAATAAAATGCTGATTGGCCAGTAGCCAGGCAGAAAGTATAGTATAGGCAGGATAAGCAGAGAGGAGAATGCTGGGAAGTGGAAGGCTGAGTCAGGAGATGCTGCCAGCTGCCGCCATGAGAAGCAAGATGTAAAGTACTGGTAAGCCACGAGCCATGTGGCAACGTATGGATTAATAGAAATGGGTTAATTTGAGATATAAGAACTAGATAGCAAGAAGCCTGCCACAGCCATACAGTTTATAAATAAAATAAGTCTCTGTATGTTTACTTGGGTCTGAGTGGCTGCAGGAGCCAGGTGGACACAGAAAAACTCCAGTTACAGTGCTCTTAATCACTGAGCCATCTCTCCAGCCCCAGAAGCACAGGAGAATTCTGAATAAAAATTGAGAAAGCCAGTTCATTTCTACAGTGTTGGCAAAATTTCCTCAACTGTCTGATCAACATACCACTTTTTCCTGCATTTGAGTCTGAAAAAGACTGCAGGAACAGACTCACCTCTGAATCTGAATCCTTACTGGAAGGCTGGGAAAAGTTCGATGCATTTAAACTCCATAGTGAGTCTATGCTTTCCTGAGATTGTGAGGACCAGCCCACCTCAGGCAAGGGCTGAGACTTAGCACTTGACATTTCACTCTTTGAATGACATGTGTCAGTCACTGCACAGGTCTCGGGCAGACAGGTCTCGCTCTTTCTTCGGAACTGCTGTAACACAGTGCTTGGAGAGGGACTTGGAGTTCTTGAAAAATGTCCAAGCGTTCCTGACCAACTGAAACAACTTCTTAGTGTCCCCAGAGTGGGCGGGGAAACAGTCCCCACGAATTTGCTGGTCTCGGAAGACTGAGCCTCATCATCAGGAGACACAGTCTCATTGCCTGAGACCTGAGCACTTGGATCCTGTGTCCTACTTACGTCAACCAGCTTCTGGCCCTCTGTGCCTGGACAGTTGGATATTCTGAGGCTATCTGTGCCTTGACAGTCTGATGCTCCGAGGCCCTCTGTGCCTTGACAGTCTAATGCTCCGAGGCCCTCTGTGCCTTGACAGTCGGATGCTCCGAGGCCCTCTGTGCCTTGACAGTCTGGTGCTCCAAGGCCTTCTGTGCCTGGACAGTCTGGTGTTCTGAGGCCTTCTGTGCCTTGACAGTCTGGTGCCCTGAGGCCCTCTGTGCCTTGACAGTCTGATGCTCCGAGGCCCTCTGGGCCTTGACAGTCTGGTGCTCTGAGGCTGGTAGTGGCTTTGCCTCCAACAGCAGTTTCATTTAGAGGTTGAATGCTTGCTTTTTTTGGTACGTAGTCATCAAAATTTGGAGAACTGCAAAAAAATCTAACAAGAAACAGGAAGACAGGATTATATCTTTAGTATATTACCAAGATTCAAATATCTACTTTCTTACATAAAGACTACAAAGATCTTGAATTTTAATTGAAGTTTAAATCTTACTTTTTTGTTTTGTTTTTTGAGACAGGGTCTCTTTACATAGTACTGGCTGTCCTGGGGCTCGAGATGTAGACCAGGCTAGCCTCAAACTCACAGAGAGATCCACTTGCTTCTGCCTCCCAAGTGCTGGGATAAAGACTTGTGCAGCCTGCCTGGCTGAGGTATAAATTTTATTATGATAACATGCACATCTTTAGAAAGTTATTTATATGGTAAAGCTTTACATAGAAGACAGAGTCCAGGATTCCTAAATCCCTGCATTTGGGAGACAGAGACAGGGGGATCTCTGTGAGTTTAAGACAAGCCTAGTCTACACAGTTCTAGACCAACCAGAAAACAAAACAAAACAAAAAAAACCCCCAAAATCCTGTCTCAGTCCTCCCCAATTAGTCTATGGTGTTGTTTAGTTTATTTCTAGATCCTGAAAGATAAACTGAAATATTTATAGGAAAGGTGTGGATATTAATAAAGATAATTAAGACAAGACTGATTGATCAATCAGCTCCTCAAAATACCATAAGAGGAGAAACCATGGGAAGCGGAAAGAGAAGCTAAAAGAACACAACTCTGACCACACAGCGTGCCCACAGGGGTTACAGTCCTTCTGTGCTCGGGCGGATGCATGTGCGGATCCCAGAACTAATGGTGTGGACAGGAACAACAATGCATTCTGGTCTGAACTAAGGTGTGGTGAATCATATGGACTAGAAGTCACCTAGGAAAGCAGCCTCTGTACATGCTTGTGAGAATCCTGTGGACGGGGCTGAGGGAGATGAAGACTCACACTAACTGTGGGTGGCAACATTTCACGGGCTACAGTCCTGAACTGAGCACAAAGGAGACGGAGAGCTGGGCAGTCACTGTCTCCCTCTTCCTGACCTAGGTGCCATGTGGCCAGCTGCCTCCTGCTCCCGACCGCTTTCCACAGACGTGACGGACTGTGACCTAACAGACCTTTCCTTTGTCAGGCACTTCTGTCACAGCCACAGGGAAGTAACTAGGGCAACCAGGGCAAAAAACACGCAACAGGCTTCCGCAGATGAGGCTACCCCACTTAAGAGGCGCTCTGAGGACACGGTACCTGCTTCTGGTCCCTGGAACCACAACTGCGCCATTTTCTTCGTTCTTCCTCTGTAACAACACTGCGAACTTGTTCCTTGTCCTAGATGGAGTGTGTGCGTCTGTCATGTGGGCAGTCCCGCCATCCAGGTGGGGTGCAGACACTTCAGAAGGGTCAGAAGGTACGCTGTCTCCACTGCTGGTTTTCTTGGTCTTCTTTGTAAATGAATACTGACTCAATAGGTCATCTTCGGACAGAGATTCTACACAAGAACAGAAGCACGCATGAACACCTGGGCTTCTTCCGTTGCTGGCTATTGGCCTGGATTTTACAGCCTGAGTCCCGATGTCCTAAAGGCAAAGCATCCTTTTTCCCTGCACATGTTGGGCAAGGGCTCTCATGGAGCCATACTCAGTCCTATTTTGTTTTTTGAAAGCTATGTGTCAAGAAAGGATACATTAAGAATGGCTGAAAAATGATTACCTTAGCTGTGTTTTACAATTTTGCAAATTAGTTAACGTTTAATGTCAATTATCTGTATGACTTTATATGAAATTATTCTAATCACCATTTCAGGGCATAACAGATTCTGAATGGCTATATTTTTATTTTAAGAGTAGAAAAAAATTGGAGGGAGGCTTATATACCAAAGCTATGACTAATGACTGAAAGTTTATTTACCCCTGTTGTGGTTTCTGAGGTAGATGTGACTATGTTCCAGCTCAGCTCTTCATTACCATGCCAAGAGGCCAAGGAGGGTTGCTGGGTCAAGTGTGGACTACAGAAAGTGACAGCCAAGAAAAGAAGGCGGACAGGGCTGCAGCACTTTAGGTCCTTCAGCTAGTTCTCAGTCTGCTCAGCGCCACCCCACTGCAGCCGAAATGCATACTTCTTGGAGTCAGGAAAACAGGGTAAAGACGCCTGCTACCAACCCTGGCCACCCGAGTTTGATGCCTGGGACACACAGAGTGGAAAGGGAGAACCCATTCCTGCAAGATGCCCTCTGACCTCCACTTACACACCTTGGCATACATGTGTCTGTTCCCCCAATAATAACAACAACAACAATAATAATAACAACAATAATGAATGTAAAAATAAAACTAAAAAAGTGGTAGGATAGGTTGGGGGTACCAAATTCTAGAGGAAAATGTTCATTTTTAAAGAAAAACATATTTTTAAAAATTGTAGCTCAGTAAACTTCATCTTAACCCCCAGCAAAAGTTAAGTCTACTTGTAGCACGAATTTTAAAAGTTCTTATTAATAAAATCAAACCCGAGGCCAGTTATTGGGGTCAATGCTGGTAGATCAGAGAGACAGAACAAGCCACAGCTATCTCACCTTGCCAATTCCTCAGTTGGTCCTGTTTCCTCAGACTGGAAGCTTCTGTGTCCTCATCCCAGTGGCTCTCAGCTGAACTGCTGCTAGAAGCCTGAATGCTTAACCAGGCCAAATGCCTAACCAGCTAAATGCTTCTAGTTTCTGGTCTCCACACCTTATATATCTTTCTGTTCTTGCCATCACTCCCTGGGATTAAAGGCGTGAATCACCATGCCTGGCTGTTTCCAATGCGGCCTTGAACTCACAGAGATCCAGAAGGATTTCTGTCTCTGGAATGCTAGGATTCAAGGTGTGAGTGCCACCATTTTCTAGCCTCTGTATCTAGTGGCTGTCTGTTCGCTGACCCCAGATAAGTTTATTAGGATGCACAATATTTTGGGGAACACAATACCACCACATCTGCTTACTACGCAGGGCACTGGGAGCCCTTGGAGAAGAAAAGGAAATGGACACTGTAGGAACCCCGGCAATGGATGCCAGACAGCTCACTGTCTTATTACAACAGGTTGTTAGTGCCGCTAGCTGGGGACTCCTAGTGTCTCACGAGATCCCAGTGGATAGTCAGCATCTGTTACCTCTTGGGGACAAGGATTTGTAGCAAGTTGTACACCCTAAGAGACAGGGTCTGGGACTCTAGATTCCCATACTTTCTCTAATTCACTCAAGTATTTTATAGACAAATGCAATATAACCTAAAAACGTAAGACACAGGGGCCACAGTTTCAACAACCCACATGGAAGTTTAAGATGTCGTTGCACTTGGCTTGAACAGCGACTGGAGAAATTCAACCTGAGCTCAGCCAATGACAGAAACAAGATAAGCACGCCAACAGGCGTGATCAGTCTGACTCTGCAACAGTAAAAGCAGCCTTGGAGAAGGGCCCAAGTGCCAACCTGACTGTTGTCTACAGGGTCTCTCTGTGCAGCCCTGGCTGTCCTGGAAATCACTCTGTAGTCAAGACTGGCCTTGAACTCCTTGAAATCTGCCTGCCTCTGCCTCCCATGTGCCACCACCTGCACCCAGCTCCATGGCCTTTTTTAAAAAAGAGAAACTGACAAGTGAATCCTAAAAACTCCACAAAAACAGAAAGAACCTCAAACAGCCAAAAAATAACTTCTGAAAAGCAGAACAGACTTATACCACAGGGATTTATACTACCAGATTTCAGGATGTGCTGAGCTATGGTAATGAGCGTGTGATGCTAAGGTCAGGGCAGGCAGCAGCACAGACTGGTTGACCAGCCAGGATGCACTGCACAGCAAGGGATTTCCAACAGCTGCTAGGTGGCTATATGGAAAAATGGAAACTCCTCGGCCAACAGTCCTGGACAGCCACACTGCCATACACACACAGAGGAGCCTGGAGCCTTACTGTCCGCCATCCACAATGTCTCTAAACACAAGACCTACAGCTGTGGAACTAACAGGAACAATCAAAGAAACTGCAGTGGCCTGGGCTTGGAAAAGATCCCTTAACTGTTGGAAAGCCTGCTGCTTAAGGTTGTAATGCATCATGTCCAGACAGCTCTCTAAGCTCAGCACAAAATGGAAGACACCACCACCACCACCACCACCCCCCGCCCTTCCCCCAGCAGGGCTTCCTACTCTCTGCCTGACCTTCTTTGGAAGCTGTTCCTGAGCTTGGATGCCTGACTTATCTTTTTTTTTTTTTTAAAGATTTATTTATTTTTTAATTGTCTTTTGTTTTTGTTTTTGATTTTTCGAGACAGGGTTTCTCTGTGTAGCTTTGCGCCTTTCCTGGATCTGGCTCTGTAGACCAGGTTGGCCTCGAACTCACAAAGATCCGCCTGCCTCTGCCTCCCAAGTGCTGGGATTAAAGGCATGCGCCACCACCACCCGGCGATTTATTTATTTTTTATGTGCATTGGTGTTTTGCCTGCACGTGAGGATGTCAGGATCCTGCACGTGAGGATGGAACTGGAGTTACAGACAGTTGTGAGTTGCCATGTGGATGCTGGGGATTGAACCTGCGTCCTCTGGAAGAACAGCTACTGCTCTTAACCGCTGAGCCATCTCTCCAGCCCCTGATGTATCTTAAGTGAACCTTTGACACAGCTCCCTGCAAACGCTTTCCCCCACCACCCATGTGATAATTAGGTGTTGTGCTCCCATCTGGATCATGGGACCGTGCTGCCAAATGCAAATAAAGCATACTATGAGCACCCTTAGGTGATGCCACAGCTGCTGTCCCTGTCCCCTCACTCCTTGGAATGAATTGAGCGGTCTAACTGGAGCTGACTTCAGAGGGTCTTTCTGTCCCACTCACAGCAGTCTGAGCCCTGTTCCTCACCATTTCTGCTCCCTCTTCCCTCGTGAGCTGGTGGCCAACAACCCCAGAGGAAGGAGGAGACCCATAACAAACCATCAGCAGCATCTAGAAAAAGTGAAATACATACCATTTCTTGGTCTCTTCACCACAGAAGACTTCCTGGGAAGATTTAACCCTTTAGTACTAATCACTTGTTTAAGGCCCACGGTACTTGACTTTTCCGTCAACCCAGGAGCGTGGGAAACACCATTCACCTCAAGTCGAGGACAATAATTCCTGTGCCAAATGCTGTTGGCAACAGGTGACTTCTGACATGCTTTATCATTCCAGCTGTGACTTCTTGAGTGGACAGGCTAGAAAAGAACAAGGAGAAAGGTTACTTGCACAGGAGAAATGGCCATTTCCTACTGGATCGGCTTATAGTAATGTTCAATTACCGTTCAAAAGACAAGCTTTTGAGCCCAGCCTGGTGATGCATGCCTGTGACCCCAGCTACCTAGGAGGCCGAGGCAGGAGGATCAGGCTACCTCGTGAGTTCAGGCCCAGTCTGGGTGACTCAGTGAGCAATGTCAAATTAAATAGGGCTGAGTGGTGCAGTGCTTGCCCCCAGGCTGAGGCCTGGAGGAAGTTGGGGGAAGGGGGAAGGTGAGGAAGAAAGGAAGAGAGGGAAGGTCCTGATGACGTCTGTGCTCTAGTAACTTTTTCCTTTCCTCTGCTAACCTCACTCTTCTCCATTAAACATGTATTATCTTCCTAGGTCTGTCTTCTACTCACCGGCTCACTTCCAAGACATAAAACCCAATCTTCCTAAAAGAGCAACACGGTGAGGCCAGTGAAAGTGTCTGTCAGTCTGCACATCACCTCAGCAATAATCCCACGGCACATGAACACTTCCACAGCCTTCAAAAGCACCGGACTGCAGAGGCATGTGCTCAAAGCAGTCACCCACCTTACTTAGACATCCGTTCACTTTTAATTAGTTATTTGAGGTGAGACAGGCTCTCCCGTAGTCTAGGCTGGTTGAACTGATCCTCATGCCTCAGCCTCCCAAGTGCTGGGACTACCACCAGCAGTCCCCAAGCCTGGATAGAAACCTGTTGTATTCAAACCACAACGATCTAGTTTTGAAAGAACTAGCTCGTATCAGACTTACTTGGTACCACGCTGAGAAAGCAAAAGCCGCTTTGGCATCACTGAGACTTGCATAAAACTTCTGAGAAAGGGTATAAACATGAACAAGAAGAGATGGTGCAAACTAGCAGGACACAGCATCGTAAAGAATACATATAATGAAGGTGGCAGTGAAGAGTTCAGACACATGGCAGGGTACTCATTAAATATTTGCTAATTTATGAATGAGCCTAAACAGCTTGTATTCAAGGGTCATGTTTTGGGTTTTCAGTAATGCTAAGTGCCACAGAGTCTGAATGGTGTAAAATGAGAAACAAGACACCGAATGTATCATATAGTTATAACAAATACTTGTCTTAAAAATATCACCTAGTCCCTTTTTAGTTTTAAAAACCTAATACATCTACATTTTTAAAGATAATTTCTCTAGAATTAAGTTAATGATTCTTTAAAAGTAATTAGCTACATGTGGTGGCACACACCTTTAATTCCAGCACCCAGGGGGCAGAGGCAGGCGGATCTCTGTGAGTTTGAGGCCATCCTGGTCTGCATAGTGAGTTTCAGGACAGCCAAGACTTCATAGTGAAAATCTGTCTTAAAACAAAACAAAAAGACAAGATTTCACTATATAGTCCAGGCTAACCTTGAATGGCAATTCTCCCGTCTCAGGGTCCCAAATCCTGGGGCTACAGATGCCTGCCACCCCAGGTGGAGTTGTTTTCCATGTACACTCTGCATAGCACTGAGTACCAAAATACTTCACAGCTGCTGAGCAAAGAAAGCCTTGCTTCAAAGTCCTTGAGTCAAAACTAAAAGGTGCTTTTATATAGCAGTTCTTAAAATGTTACCATAGTGTCTGGACTGTAGTCGTCAATCTGCTCGAAGGTATTTATATCTCTGTTTCCAAGTGCTATTTGCAGAGCTACGGAGTCCTCAACATACCTGGGGTTGGTAAGGTTAAGGAGAATGTCCTTACAAACAAGCAATCGAATCATACTATACTAAGGAATGAAAATGCTGTCCATTACCACAGAGAATCTTCAAGGTTTATGATGTACATAGATCCCACCTACTGTTTACATCATCATCACTGATAACAGGCAGGGTAGCTGGCCTGTGTCCCTGCAGGAGCTGCCCATCTTCTTGAAGGGAAGCCCAAGTCAATTCCTCCCTTTCCAGAGAGATGTGGGGAAAGTCCTGGCCACTACCTAAGTGATTGAGAATTCTGCAGCTGCCTGAGTACTGGTGACCAGCAACCCTCCTGAGGAATCAGGCCTGCCCTAGCGGCTCTCAGGTGACACTTTTGATGCGCTTGCTAAGAGCAGGTGACCTGGCGCCAGTGTGGTTAATTACATTGGAGCAATCTCTCGCTACACAGATGAGCCTCGGGTTCACATTCAGAAACTTAACTTTTCACTAGCATGGTTTTTTTGGAGTTGAGTAAAATATGACAATCCGCACCATAAAATATAAGACCAATTTCCAAGTTTTTCTTTCTTTTTTTACTAAAGTCTCACTAAAAATATTGTGCTACTACCAACAACGTTAACAGAGTAAGTGAAAAATTCAAGCACGTGGCTCAGAAAGGATACTGCCCAGCGTAACTCAGGGTTTCGGGGTTAACGTCATCTCCATAGGCATTCAGAGGGACCAGCTTCCTTTGGATGGGGTCGAACACTAGCTGGTAGAGGAAAGTATTGTTGGCTCGGATAAATCCTGTGATGTAATCCTCTGGCACCGTTATATTCATCTTGAGATAATGCCCGATTTTCTTGATAACCTAACAATGGATATAAAAACACTTCACGCCGGGCGGTGGTGGCGCAAGCCTTTAATCCCAGCACTCGGGAGGCAGAGGCAGGCGGATCTCTGTGAGTTCGAGGCCAGCCTGGTCTCCAAAGCGAGTACCAGGAAAGGCGCAAAACTACACAGAGAAACCCTGTCTCGAAAAACCAAAAAAAAAAAAAAAACACTTCACGTAAAGCTGAAGAGGAGGGAGTGTGTCGATCCCACATCTGACACTGCAGACCGAGAAGAAAAAATCAACTGCTTTCATCTATGCCAAAAAAACTCTGAACAGAAAACACAGCCACACCACAAACCTCAAAACTCTGGTCTCATAACCAGCTTTGCACTGTTCATCCAAAATGCAAAATATCCAGCTTATGGAAAGTGTACAGATCTAGAATACTCTTTAAAGTCCTTTCAGTAACTGGTGCCCAGAACTGGGACCCTTAGAGGTAAGTAAGAACGAACAGGACTTCACCTAAGGGTTTCTAAAGCCTCCTGGGTAAGAGCTAGACCAGGCAAAATAGAGGTGAAAAGAAAGAACTGAAAAACTTTGAGAAGTCATGGGCCATATTGAGTCTAATGAAAGAAGACTCTTTGTAAACATAATGCTGCACATTTTAAAGAAAAAGGGAATTAAAGTTAATACTTCACAAATGATTGTTTCCTTACAATTTATATAGCAATGTAGTTCTTGGTTCCCAGGTCAGAGAACCTTAGATTTGGGAATCTGGGATAGAGTAGGAAAGGATATTCAAGCCTGGGACAAAGAAAATGGGCCAGAAATTATACTAACTGAAACTTTTTCTTTTTGGAATATTCTTAGACAAGCTTTGGATACTAATAAGCCTCAAGAAATAGGTACTTCACTGTTCCCCTATGGTGGTCCCTATTAGACATATGTTCTAGACCCCCCCCCACTTTTTCATCTCACTTCATGGGATGTCCCTAACACAAAAAGTAGTAACTCATAATACTAATCTGATGTGAGGAGAAGGAAATCCTTACATTCTACATAAAATTAGTGTTAATGTTTCTTTTTATGGACATACTGAGAGACCTCCTATGTGTTTTACTACCAAAACAAGAAGTGTGCCTCCAGGGTGTATACATCTTTTGTCTGGATATTTACTTGCTGATTCTCCTAGTATACTTGGACAACAAGACATCTTAAGTTTCATTTTATTGGCTCACCTTTTGTAACACCTATGTGAACTTATGAGTCACCACCTCCTGACACTCCTCATAAGAAAGGGACAGGATTTGGGAACACATTAGCAGGACTACGGGGTGTCCTTATTGGTATAGTTGTGTTTTTCCTAATCAAGGAGCTGCTATTCCAATTCTTCTCACACCTTTACAAATTCAAAAGCAAACAATAAACCTGATAACTAAGGAGTTCAAGGCCACTCTTGGCTACACAGCAAGTTCAAGGGCAGCCTGATATTTAAAAAAACCTTGTCCCAAAACAATTTTAAGGGAGGGTGGATTGTGCTGGTGCAGGATGGGGTAAGAGTGCTGGCTTTGTGAGTTCTGTCAACATGAGAGAGCTTTTTGTTTAGTTCAAATGAATTAATATTCCAATTTTTGTTTAAATTTCTAATTCAGTATATTGAGAGCTATAATCCACATAATCAAAAATTATTACCATACAAAACTTTTCAGCGAATAAAGATCCTTAGACTAGATGCCTGAGAACTACTCCCAAGTACTAGGATCCAGGAGTCAAGAGTTCTCATGTCCAGTCACCTTTTCCCTTTAGTAACACTCACAGGCCAGAGATTAATATTTAAAACCCATTTTGAACTCCCTCTATTGTAGTTAGAGTTTTCCTGCCTGGCCCACAGTCAGGATAAATCTCTGTCACCCGCCAGTCCCACAGCCGATCAGACCCGACCAAGTAAACATAGAGACTTATATTGGTTTCAAACTGTATGGCCGTGGCAGGCTTCTTGTTAACTGTTCTTACAGCTTAAATTAATCCATTTCTATTAATCTATACCTTGCCACGTGGCTTGTGGCTTACCGGTACTTTACATCTTCCTTGTCCTGATGGCGGCTGGCAGTGTCTCTCTGACTCAGCCTTCCACTTCTTAGCTCTGTTTTCCTCCTTGTCCCGCCTACACTTCCTGTCTGGCCACGGGCCAATCAGTGATTTATTTATTGACTAATCAGTAACACATTTAACATACAGACCATCCCACAGCACTCTATCATTCGACTGCTCCTTCATAAAGTGAAGGTCCCTCCTACCTTAACGATATCCGGGTTATTGGCCAGCCTCAGTACTTTGCAGGCCTTTGCTAAGCCAATCCCACGCAGGGAGGAGAGGTAGTCACAGCCTGACAGGATACACATGTACCGGAACTTCTCCTCCGTGAACACGTCCCCAAGCTGCTTGCACATGCCCAGCCGTGCCTGATCCACTTCCAGCCCATTTCCAAACTGGTCCATTTTTAAAATCACCTTCACAGAGGAAAATGATCAATACCTAGAAAGGCCACTTTACCAACGTAAGTCATCACAATAATTCTAAGGAATCACTCTTGCTCTAAAACACAAGTTCTCTTCTTACCTTCTTTTACATACTAAAGTGGCCAATCTTTTATTATTGTTATTGGGGCAATATATGCTTATTGCAGGAAATTTTAAAAACCTGAAATTGTCCACGCCCCATTTATCAGTCACCCAGTGTTAAGATTCCAATGAGCATCCTCTTGGCAATCTAAGAAGATGTATATACATGTTATATCTGTTATCAAAAGGTAACTACCTATGGTTTTATATCTTAATTCCCCCTTTAATGGATCATTATAAAGTTTACCATTAAATTGGTCTATACATAATTTCTAAATAACTGAATAATATCCTTGTCATGGACAAGTTTGTTTACCAAACCTAATTAAAAAAAAACAACAACAAAAAAAACATAAGGCATGTGTTAGTAATATTAAAAAGTAAAACTAGCCAGGCTGGGGAGGAAGGAGAACTCGGAGTTCAAGGCCTGCCCAGGTTATAGAGTTGAGTCCAAACCCGGGTTGGGCAGCTTAGTGAGACCCAGTCACAGAGTACAGAGTAAAGAGGGCTGTGGCTCAGTGGTAAAGAGTGCTTGTCTATCAGTCAGAGGTTCAACCCCATACACAACCACATACACAAAACGTCAACCAAAGACAAGCTAAACACTAAAGAACCCACAGGCTGGGGCATAGCTTAGTGGTAGATACTTGCCTAGCATGCATAAAGCCCTGGGTTTATTACCAGAACCCCCAAAAGCAAACCAAACCCAAATCGAAATGACAAAACAATACACAGATATGAAGTGGCATAAACGGGTACTCCAGGTGAGGAAGTCTTTGGCTTCTCAACACACACAACTCTCCCCCACACAGCATCGTGGGTAGTAGCTGCAGTTCAATACCTTCTTACAGCCGAATGCCAGGAGGTCAGAGTCCTCCGTGATGACAGCTTGCACAATTCCAGCTTTGTTAAGGTAGGCCAACTGCGCATCAGCTTCATAGGGAGCCACCAGGCAGTCCACTCCCAGGGCCCGAGCAGCCTGTGAGAGACCACAGTGAGCTTGCAGCATGGTATCAGAATGGCACGGCATCCCCAGCCTACACACACACACACACACACACACACACACACACACACACACACACACACACACACACACGCCAGTAATACTTTCCAAAAACCGTGCCCTTTGAAGTAGAATCTTTCTACTTTTAGTTGTAATGTTTTACATTGTTTTGTTTTAATCAGTTTATAGGCTTGGGTGGCAGCTCACTGGCCACACAATTCTGAAGACCTTAGTTCTGATCCTAGAACCCATAAAAGATGAGGACAACGGAGCCTATAGGTAATTCCAGCACCACCACAGCAAAGAGAGAGAGGTGAGAAAAGAGAATTCTTGGAAGCTGGCAGGTGGCATGTACACTGATCAATCACAAAGGCCTCGAATGAGGTCAGAAAGGGAGGACTGACAGCCAGTGTTGTCCTCTGACCGCCCCATGCCATCTGTGGTATGTGCATGCACATGTGCACGTATACACGTACGTATACACACACACACCCCTAAAAAAAATTAATTTATAAATTTGAAGAAATCCTGCTATAAATTTGGTAGTGGTGGTTAAGTATATAAGTTGCTGTATTCATTATATCAAATTACAAAAAGTTTCTACCTTAAGAGTTGTTACATTCTGAAAGTATAGATACTGGTTTGGACGGTCTATGCACTGTTCCTGTACAGACTACAGGCTGCCTTGGCAGGAGGCAGGCCTGTCTAACACAGTTCTGGGAAATTGCAGACCCTCCTCGCTGTAGGTAACGTCAGGGGAAACACATCCCTCTGCCTTTCTCCTTTCTCCCTTGCCTACCAAGCTTCCCTGTGCACCACTCCTTGTGTCCAATTGAGACTTCTCCTCCGCTGTACACAGAAGTCTCTTCAGGGGGCAACAGAGAACATGTGTTTTCTGTAGACCTCACTCTCTCCTATAGCCCTCTTGTTCTCCAACTCAAGCCATAATCAACGGTCAAAAGACAAAGAACCTCGAGAAAAGCCTCAGGGAGCTCAGAACAGACAGCAGGACAGCTTGATGCACAGAGCTGACCTAGAACGAGGAAAGTGGGGGCTGAGCCTAAGATCTGGGTGAGGGGTGCTTAGAAGCTTTTCAGCAGGGGCAGATTACAGGGGTCTGCGGAGCTCCTCCATCAGCGAGTCAGCGAGACACATCTCTGGCCATCATTCACAAAAGAATGCGAGTTGGGGGTTAAACACAGGCTCCACCGCAGTGGGGTCAGAAACAAGCCCCCCGGGATCCTGTCCCTTGCATCTCTGTACACACCATCCAAGGCAGAGCATTTGTTCCCTGGCTTTGCTGTTTCTTGCTAACTCACTTTTATTACTTTGTGGGCCATGGCGTGTGTGATGTTGACAGAGCGAGTGAAGCAGTCTCGGGCTTCTGACACTTTGCCCTCTCGAAGGAGCTGCTTCCCTTTAAGAAGGTTGCTTTGTCGTCTCCTGAAAGGGAAGAACATGATGAAATATAAATACTTACAAGCAGAATCAAGACACGGTAGTAAAACTGCAATTATAGCAATTTTGCTAGGATGAAAGAGTTGAATACATTTAAAGATGCACAATTCCACACTAGATCTGCTGGCATCTCAGCCCAGACAAAAGGAAATGAGGTTTTTTTTTTTCTTTGAGAATGGGTATCATATAGCTCAGGCTAGCCTCATACTCACTAAGTAGAAGATGGCCCAGAACTCCAGACCCTTGTGCCTCTACCTCCCACGTACTGGGATTACAGGCAGCATCACTACTCTAGCTGAGCAAGTGATTAATAATGCATGCAACATGCCTGAAAAAAGACTTTCCCACAGCAATGTTTCATGTTGAAAAGCAATTATTTTTAAATGTGATAACAATCTAACACAAACAGAACATTTAAGGGAATCTGTTCATGTACTATGCTGTAGAGAAAAATCAAGATTTTAGAAATGTGGTATCATATGTCCAGAAGCATCTGGCCTCAGCGCAATTGAGCCAGATGTTATGTATGGAGTCAACTTACTCTCTTCGAGATCTTTCCACTTCCTTTTTCGAAGGTAAGGTACATCCATCAAAGACAAGAATAGGCTTGACCCCATGAGACAGCAGCATATTAACAAACTTCATACAATATCCTACATACCTATGGGAAGGAAAAAGAGAATGCATTTACAGGCTTTGAATCTCTTAATTTTATTTATTTATTGTTTTATTTAAGACCAGATGGCAGGATTGTGAAGAAGGACTTGTTTATTGATGCTAAACTTGCCAAAGGAAACAGTTAGACGGTTCAAATCCCACTGCCAAGTACTTACGGGGTACATGGTGGTTAGTATTTGACTCTAGGTCAGTGGTTCTCAACCTATGGGTCACAACCCCACTGGGGGATTGAATGACCCTTTCATAGGGGTCACCTAGGACCATCGGATATATCAGATATTTACATTACGATTCATAACAGTAGCAAAATTACAGTCCAGAAGGAAGTAGCAATGAAAATAATGTTATGGTTGGGGGTCAGCACAACATGGGGAACTGTATGGAAAGGCTGCAGCATTAGGAAGGTTGAGAACCACTGCTTTAGGACGCTCTTAATTGTGGATGAGAAGGCTTTGACATCTTTCAATTTTCATATTTTATTGTTGTTCCAAATATTTTTTATTCTTCTATTTAAAAAACTGACTTGAAATATCTCAAATCTATTGAAAAGTTTTAAGAATACAACACTTGATTCTCCCACAATACCTTATCATACCCAAGAGACATGACAGTATTTTCTACAATGCACCCTACGTGAAATTTCATCCAATAGTGCCAATAATGTCTCTCAGAACCAGTGATACCCCGGTTAATGTTGAACAACATGGTGCTCGGGTGTCTCATTTTCATAACATTCCGCAGCAACAGATAAGCCCCACCGACTTTCAGCCAGAATGCTAAGTGGGTAGAGATGCTGGACACTGAGCTTCTGAGGGAGGACCCCAGCGGCACTTAAGCTAAGCTTTCGAATCAAATGTAGTCACTTCTGTGTCCATTCTTTGCTGTGGCCAGCGACGAGGGCACCACACGGGAGAACAGCAGCTGCAGCTCGATTAGACATCCAAGGGCAGATGAAAGCACACCAGGACTAGTAATGTTTTAAAGCAATTTACATCTCTCTCTAACTAGAAAGCATAAGGCATCAGGTACACCCACTCATTTTACTTCCAAGTCAGCACATGCTGAAGTCAATCTCTACAATAACACTAAGTGTTATTATAATTAGCGTATCAAAAATTCCAAATTGGCGACCATTTATTTCTGGCTAATACTGCTGCCCCTGGTAGGATGAAAAAGTAAAGCAATTAATTATACCAAATATGACTTCTAAGTTGTCAGGGGAAATTTTAAATCCATAGCAGATATTAAGCATTTTAATTTCATCAATATTTAATGAGGGCCTGTCACAGACTGGGCCCTGTGGATTTCATCTCTCACTTTTCTAACAATAAAGGATATTGCCTGTATTTTAAAAATTCTTCCAATTAATCACAAATTTGAATCAAAGGCTGGAGAGAGGGCTCAGTGATCAAAAATGCTGGTTGCTCTTTCACTGACTGCTCCTCCAGGACCTTGGTTCAATTCCCAGCATCCACAACTGCCTGTAACTCTAGCTTCAAGGGATCCAATGCCCTCTTCTGGTCTCCTCAGGCACCAGATACACAAGTGATACACAGACATACAGGAAGACAAAACACCAATATACATCAAAAAAAAAGATATCCCAAACTAGACACTAAGTTTTCTTGGCTATGGAACTATTCAAATACTCAAAGAAAGCCAGTTGTGGTAGTTTTAATGAGAATGGCCCCCACATTTGAATACTTGGTCACAGGGCAGACTGGATGACAACAGGCCCCAGCATTTTTGGCCAGAACATATTGTCCCTTTGCCTCATTTTGTTAACGGAGATTAGTAGTGTGTTGTGGGAAAACATCATGGATTCTGAAAACATTGTTAAAAAGTTTATCTAGGGTAGAAACAAAGGCTTCTCTTAAGCAAAGAATAAAGGAGATAATATTTGATCTTTGCCTGTCCATATCGGGCTGACTTCTTACCAAGAACAAAAGTCAGGTCTATACCACAGAAGGAAGTCTGGCAACATTCTAAATACCTGTCCTTAACAAATGCTAGTGTTTATTAAAACAATGACCGGAAAAACAAAAATTTTAAAAAAGCACCGAGATGCTGGGACTATAGCACAGTTCACAGAGTGCTTGCTTAGCATGCATGAAGCCCCGGGCTGTTCCTAGAATGACATGAAACTGGGCGTGGGTGGCGCAAGCCTGTAATCACAGCATACAGTAGGATTCCACCTCCAGGAAGGAGGAGCAGAAGAAGTCCAAGGCCATCCTCGGCTATAACAAGTTCCAGGCCAGTCTGAAATACCTGAAGACCGTCTCAAAACACAAAAAGCACCAACTCATTCTACTTCTTAAACAAACTACCACACACCCCGAACTTACCTATCTGTTGGTTCCCCTTTGGCAAGCTTTTCAGCACAGGCAATAGCTCCTTTGTGAAGCCAACAGTAGGTATCCACAGCTACTGCCTGTCCTTTGTACTTCTTCACATTGATGGGCTCCGAAGCCTCCTTGATGAACTGAAGCAGTCCCTGAATCCCCATAGTGCCAAGTTAACTACACGAAACGCAGGAAAAGGGGAGACAGCAGTATTACAGCAAAGCTTATTTTACCAAGAAGTTTCAGAAAAATAAACCCAGTCTGGAACCCAGTACAGAAACTAACAGCTGATAACTAGCCTTGTCCCTGCCAACTTCTGTAGCTCAGAATTTCATTCACCACCAACACTAACAACCTGAACACCACTGGGTAGTTTCTTGGTGGTTATTCTTTCCAAAACGATTTCATACTTAGAATCCTAACATGGGCTCTCATCTCTTAACACAGTGGGCACATCAAAGGCATTAAAACTTTAATTGGAAGCTTCCAGAACTGTGCACACTGTGGCATTATATTCAACCCTACAAAAAGGCATTAAAGGGCCACATCCAAAGCTGCAGTTGAGAAACTCAAAAGTTCAGAGAAAGACTTTTACATGACATCAATCCAACACCATCAGAATGCAATACTCCAAACAATAATAAGTAATAATAATAATAAGTAATAATAATAATAATAATGTCATGGTGGAGTCTAGGGACAATTTCATCAGACTCACTGAAGGCTGTACTAAAGCCCCTTGCACGGAAATCCTGGAGCTATCAGCCCTTTCAAAGCAACTAATCCTCCCCACTCCAATCCTAGCAGTTGCTTGGCATTTCTCAGTACAAGTATTTCTAGATCACGTTTTTATTTGTTGGGTGTGTGTGTGCAATCAGTGTGTGTACATGCATGTAGAGGTCAGAGCAAGGCATTGGGTGCCCTCCTCTATTGCTCTCTGCCTATTCCCTTGAGGCAGGGTATGTTACTGAACCAGCCCAATGCGTTCTTGGGATCCACTATCTCTGCCTCCCAATGCTGGGGTGCTACTGGCATTCACAGCCACACGGGGTTTTAACAGGGGCACTGGGGATTCTAACTCAGGTCCTCACGTTTACAAAAGCAAGTGCTCTTACCCACTGAGCCATCTCCCCAGAATTTGTCTTTTTAAGGCATTATGTCTATGTTTATTTTTGGTTTTTTGAGACAGGGTTTCTCTATGTAGCTTTGGAGCCTGTCCTGGAACTCACTCTGTAGACCAAGCTGGCCTCGAACTCACAGAGATCCACCTGCCTCTGCCTCCTGAGTGCTGGGATTAAAGGCGTGCACCACCACCGCCTGGTTTGTGTTGGAGTTTAAATGAGAGCCTTGTTTGAACTGCTTATGCTAGCCTAGTTGGACCTCTAGCTAAGCTTTCGGGGATTCCCCATCTGTGGCCTCTCTTCTCTCAGCACTGGGATTACACGGACAGGCACCTGGCTCGTCAGACTCAAGATCATGTTTTTACTACAGGATAAGAAGCCAGCCGTGCTCCATTGACACCATATGAAAACAGCAAGGCTCTTGTCCTGAAACTTGAGGTTCTTAGACCTTTAATGCCACGCCCAGTAAATATGATTCCCTAGACGGGGCAGGACTTCTGAATTTTAAACATCAGGCAATTTGGATGCAGGTGGGCCTCCAGCCACGACTTGTGTAATCCACAAAGGAGTCCACTACCTTTAAAGGCAATGTCTCCTAAACGTGTGTTCGTGCATGCTGAGGAAAAAAAGGAC
Source organism: Peromyscus californicus insignis (assembly GCF_007827085.1). Taxonomy (NCBI): domain Eukaryota; kingdom Metazoa; phylum Chordata; class Mammalia; order Rodentia; family Cricetidae; genus Peromyscus; species Peromyscus californicus. Next base: position 60,637,225 of record NW_026294436.1, on the reverse strand, counting down.
ATAATTACATTTCATGAAACTTGGTTAAGTTTCTTCTAGACTAAGTAAATCTCGAGTAAATATTTCCTCTTTAGCACAGGAGTGACTGAGCGCCATATGGCAGGCACACCAACCCCAGGAGATCGCCGATGGTACCCGAGGTAACAGCAGCCGCGGCTTCACCGTAGTCCTGTCTCCCGGGAATGAACAGGCATGGCCCGCAAGCCCATTCCAGGCGCTGCGGTTCCTCAAACCTGCATATGAAAGGAAACATACAAAGGAAACTCGTCGCTAGAGACGAGTGGACGTATGGACACACTCGTCAGCCCGCACCTGCGGAAAAACCGGAGTCGTGGCGCCCAGGGCACTCTCCACGCTCGCATTCTCTTCCCGGATCCCGCGCCGAGGAGGGAGGACGCGTGGATCGGAGCCGCGGGGACCTCACTTCCCTCCACACAGCCCGCTCCCCTTGAGACCGCCCGCCGCCGGTGTAAGGGATCACTCACCGGGGGACAGCGAGCCGCGCTGCTGCAAGCGCAGCCGGGGACCTTTCAATTTGCGCGGGATCGCGAGGCCCCGCCCAGCGGACATGACGTCACACGCGTCCTGAGCCGCAGCCTCCGCCTCCAGCTCTCTGTGACCCCGCCTTCCTCTCATCCGGGTCTTGAGCCCTTCCTCTCATTGGGCTCCACCTCCAAGGGCCAATGCCAGCTCGAACCCGGTGAAGCTGGACCCAGAAGGGACCGCTCATGCGTGGGGTGTGTTCGGGGCGGGGGTAGGGTGGGGGTGGGAGGGCGCGAGAACTGGCGCTCCGGAAGTTGCGTTCCTGTTCTCTCCGGTGCTGATGGGAGTTGTAGTTCTCGCTTGATGCGCACGCCGTCACAGCCACGTACAGGGGCTCTAAAGAACGTCCACCTTGGGGCCAAAATTGTTTCGTTGTTTTAAACCTGGGAAAAGAGCCCTGATGGAATTAGTCGCTTAGTCCCAGGCCAACTCCACGATCTTTCGTCTCTCTGAAATGTCCTCACCTCTGTGAAAATTGAAGTTGAGTTTACTACAAGCCTTTCATATTGCATTTATCTGCTCTTATCTACTTTATCCAGTATCTGGCTTCATCCCTGACTCGAGTTGGGAAAATGTTATCTTTATGACTAAACAACAAAATGGGCCCTATGGTTCACAAACATTAAAGATATCTTGCATTTGGGTGGCTGTCTTGGGCCCCATTTCCTAATGTTATCAAGGAAAGAAAACCCCTCTAGTCTCACTTCCTCTTAATTGACTTCTAAAACTCACTAATTTTAGAAGTCACACAGCTGGACCGTGAATAATTTAGTCTCTCACTGTCTTTCCCATAGCAGACACCTCTGACTGAGGCCATCTAAGTATGGTATAAGAATCTTTCCCACCTATATCCTTTGGAGAAAGTTTTTCCCTCTTGTCCTTCAGGAAAAGGTACCATTTGCAATCCGGGGACTTTAATATCCTAACAATTAAGGGACGAATTAACTATTCCTGGGCAAAGGAATTCAAAAGACACATGTTGAGATTTTCTTTTGGGTTACATTACAGAACCCCAAACATCCATTAATATACGGATAGATAGCAGCAGCTTGTGCACTGGTAAAACAGACCACTGAAGATTTGTAACCACCAGGTGTCCCTCCCATATACTCTCCCACAAGTCCATAGATAAACTATCTGGAGCCCCAGGGAAACTGGTCTTTGCTGGGGGAACTACTCCATCTTTGGTTTGCTTGCTTTCCAAGTAAACCGTTTTCCTTGCCCAAATAACTTACTTGTAAGTCACTGGACTTTTTGAATGGAGCAGGGAATGTGGGTTTACAGTTATAGGAAATTCCCAGATCTGGCTAATGTTCCCTTTTCTTTGGAATATGTGGTAAATCTCTCTCTGTGTGTGTGTGTGTGTGTGTGTGTGTGTGTGTGTGTGTGTGTGTGTGTGTTGTTGGGGGGTGCAGGTGTGTGTGTGTGTGCGCGTGCAAAAGTATGGAGTGAAACTTTAGCCATACTGGGGCCCTTTAGTCCTATCTAGATAGAAGTCCACTTTGGGTAGGCAAAGATGAATTCTTGAAGTGCATCTCAACCCTTCCTTCTATTCCTCTTTCTTTGAATGTTACCATCTGTGGAGCTGCCCTAAGAGGTGGCTTCTAGTGCTCCACTTCAGTGAATACCTCAGGTAGCAGGACACATGTTACAGCCCTTGTGTAGACCTAGGAAGCCAGAATTCCTCAGGCCTTCGCTGCAGCTGGCCTTGCAGCTTATAGGCAGGCACAATATTGGTATTTCTCAACCCTTGACAGTGCTAGTGATACAGCAAAACAACACTAGTAGGTTCTCCTTTAGGACCTTTGACCTTCCCGGGCATGGGATTTTGACCAAATTTATAGTCCCAGCAGTGAATTCTCTTCTGGGGAGCAAGCCTCAAACCCAACCAGAGTTCAGGTGGTTACCCCTACACCAGTCATGCCAATACTGCACTAGTGGGCACATTTCCCTGGCAGTTCAGTATTTTAAGAAGCAGGGTCCAGTGCTGGGTACGACCACTGATAGTTTTACTCCAGTAGGCTACATAGCACCTTCTGGTGCTCTGAAAGCTAACCATCAGGGATGTTTCCTGGTCAGTTCTAGATTGATTTGTCTATCGATATCCTGCAACCAAAGTGTGTAGTGTCTTTAGCAATGGGGTCTTACCATCTGGTTATGGTGGACAGCCCAGCATTGCCCGGTACTTCAGAACTGTGGGTGCAGTTTGTCTAGCTGCTTCAAGCTCCCTCTTCTGTGCCTTCCCCCATTTTAATGGACTGTGGCCTCAAACTCTGAAATAAAATAAACCCTTTCTCCCTTAAGTTGCTTGATTGATCAGAAACTTTTATCAGAGCAATAGGAAAAGTAACTAAAACATACGTTCTTAAATGCCAGCAGAGACGTACAGACCATGCATTTTTTTTCAGCTTGAGCACAGTTCTGTTATTTTTCATTTCCTGATGTCTTCTTTGAATTGGATGTTAGTTTGACAGCATGCAAACTTCCTGAGGTGACTCTACCCTGACACTTATCATCTCCCATTCTAGTTGACTTTGTCTCTCTATATTCTAAAAATCCTTTCAAGCACAATCAGTAGATTTTTATGATCTAAACAAACAAACAAAACAACAACAGATACATTTGATAGAATTCATGTGAAGATAAAAACAAGTATAATTAAATTTAATATTCATTGTAATTTAACTTATATCAATTTTAAAATACATAATTAAAATAATGCATATTTTATGGCTCATAGAAGCAAAAGGATAGTATTGAATGTGTTAAGAAACCTACATATGTGCGTGAATGGGAATCAAGAATGGAAATATTGGGCCTAGAGAGATGGCCCAACAGTTTAAAACTGGCTGCTTTTCCAGAGGACCTGGGTTCAGTTCCCAGAATCCACATTGTGGCTCACAACTGTCTGTAACTTCAGTTCCAGGGGGTCTGATGCCTTTTCTGATCCACCAGGCACCAGGCATCCACGAGGTGTACAGGCATACATGCAGGCGAAACACCCATACACAGAAAATAATAATTTGAAAAATCAGGATATCCCAGGGCTAGAGAAATGTCTCAGTAGTTAAGAAGAGGGTGTAGTGTTTTCACAGAGGACCCGAGTTCAGTTCTAGCACTAACAATAGATGGCTCACAGCCACCTGTATTTCCAGCTCCAGAGGATCCAACTCTCCTGGTCTCTGTGGACACCATGCTCTCATGGGTGCACACAAATGCAAACACACATACAATTAAAAGTAGAATAATTTGTTTTATAAAGCAGGATAGCCTTAGAAAGTCCTGTAACTCTATCCTGAGGAAGCTGAGGCGTCAGCAGCATGAGTTTGAGATCATCCTGGTCTACATAGTGAGACCTCATTCAGAAAAAGAGGTCTTAACAACCTAAAGGGAAAAAACAGACAAAGAATCCAAAGTGGGATCTACAAAATAAGTGGAACTAACGAGCAAACACACATTTCTACTTCTTAGTATCAACTTAGGTCAATTTAGTATTCATAGAAATAAAATGTAAGAGAAGGTTGTGATAATATTTATACAATTCATACAGTGAAAACGGTTTTACAATAATATCACGGATTTGGAGGGAATACTGAAAGGCACTCTTCTAAAGTGCTGGTGATTTAAGTAGATAATCCTTTCCCAAAGGACAATCTGGCAGTGCATACAAAGAATATAAAAGAAAAAACATAATAAAGCATTTCAATTCTACAATTATTCTTCAAGGAATTGATCCTAAAAGGACTGCTGGATTAGAGGATAAAGATGTAAGTGTGCCCATCATTTACAATAAAAATACAAACAGTCAAAGTATCCAACAGCAGGTGGAAAGTTAAATCAGTGTGACCCACCCATAATGAAGGAATATAAAATATGACATTAGTGCATATGAATGCCCAGGAAATCATGACATAGAAGAAGCCCCACATACTTTATTTACATACAGAGAAAATAAGACTTAATATTAGATATCTCTAAATAGTATGGCAGCCGGGCGGTGGTGGAGCATGCATGCCTTTAGTCCCAGCACTCGGGAGGCAGAGCCAAGTGAATCTCTGTGAGTTCAAAGCCAGTCTGGTCTACAGAGCGAGATCCAGGACAGGCACCAAAACTATATAAAGAAACCCTGTCTCAAAACAAACAAACAAACAAACAAACAAACAAATAATAGTAGTATGGCTGGAGATTTTTTTAAATCCCTTCTTCATGGCCAAAGTTTTTTTTTTCTTCATACATTTGTGTTTTTTAATTTATTTATTTATTTATTGTATGCATCTGTGTGATTGCTTCTCTCTCTCTCTCTCTCTCTCTCTCTCTCTCTCTCTCTCTGTGTGTGTGTGTGTGTGTGTGTGTGTGTGTGTGTGTAGGTCAGAGAACAGCTTGCTTAATCAGTTCTCTCTTTCTACTATGTGGATTCTGGGGATTGAATTCAGGGCTTGAGGCGTGGTGGCAAGTATCCTTACCTGCTGAGCCATCTTGCCAGCTCACAGAAACTATGCGAGAGTTTCTACTATAATTAGAAAATAGATACTAATTTAGAAGTAAATGGACATCTTGACTTGTGATGAGTGAGTAATATGAGAAGGAAGGACATGACATTTGATCCAAGTGCAACCCTGCCTCAGATGACAAGAGCAATTGCTAGAAGCATTTCTGTGGATGCTGTTCTTCAGGAGCCAGAGCTTTACAAAATACACAGGAGGAGAAAAAAGTGGATAGAGTCACCACTGCTGCTGCTAAGGAACTATGGTGTACAAGTGAAACAGAAGCCGGGGACAGACTGTTCTGCCATGAAAGGTCACCCCAAAGTAAGGAGTCGGTGACAAAGACAGCCAGTGCCTTTTCAATCGTGGAGGTATTTTATAGAAGCCATAGTCTCTACCCCAGGGATGATTTCTCAGTAGTTCTGATCATTTCTAGGATTCTCTATCCAGCATTCCACCAGTACAGGTACTCCTGAGCAGCCAATGTCTAAGTCACTGCATCATTGGAAGAGGTTTTGAAGATGGGTCACAAAGATAAAATGGCACCGAGAGAAAGGTATTTCTATCTGTGTCGTGTAAATTCAGAAAGGTTTATATATGTTAGAGATTCTATACTGCCTTATTGGAATTGTGACGTGGAAAATCTTATCTTGTGCCTAACAGACACACCATGTGGACAATAATTAAGTCTCCAAAGGACAGAAATAGCTCAGTGAGGATGGAGTAGCTGTTGATGGTGTGTAAAGCAAAGGAAAAGAACTCTCAAAGATCTCAGATAGCTAACAAACTCAGATTCATTTCTGGGGAAGAAACCAAAGTTATCAGTCCTGGCAGTGACTGAGGTCCTATCAAAGACACTGGGCATCTTGAAGATACAAGTGAGCAATGCCACCCTGTAAGAGGAAAAGAGATTGCTGGAAGGAAGGAGGGAAGAAGAATGTAGCTGAAGTTTTCCTGTGTCCCACCCAGTCCGCAGTCACTCAGACCCAAGTAAACACACAGAGGCTTATATTAATTAAAACTGCTCGGCCATTAGCTCAGGCTAAGTACTGACTAGCTCTTACACTTAAACTCTGCCCATTATTGTTAATCTATATGTCGCCACATATTCCATGGCTTTACCTGTGTGTCTTTACATGCTGCTCTCTGGACGGCGGGCTGTCGTCTCCTCACTCAGCCTTCCTCTTCCCTGCTTATCCCGCCTATACTTCCTGCCTGGCTACGGGCCAGTCAGCATTTTATTAAACCAGTGTACAAAAGCAGGTTTCTGGGCTACATGCTGCTGGATGGAAGCATCGACCCACTGCTTCCCAGAGTCAGCAGAGAGCATGGTTCTCCCAGAGGTGGTGGTAAACATAGTTCTGCCATGTTAGAAAGCTGAGGTGGGTGGAGCCAGCAGCCAAAGCTGCCATTTCAGTCCTAGTAAATACTGCAGTTTAAAACAGTAGATTCACAATAAGACAGATTCAGATAAAATAAGACTTTAAATGGTTTACAGTGTGTGTAAAAATGTATGTAGGCTTGGAAGAGAGAGGAAAATGAATACAGATAGTTATATTAAAAAAGTTTTTAAAAATAAAGCTGTTTGGCCTATGACAAGGCAGCTTAAATGCAGGCGGGAAATTCAAAGAGACAGGAAGAATCAGGGAGAGACACCAGCAAGCCGCCCAAGGAGCAACATGTAATGGGACACAGGTAAAGCCACAGAACTTGTGGCTATACATAGATTAATAGTTATGGACTAATTTAAGATATAAGAGCTAGCTAGCAAAAGGCTTGAGCCATGACCATGCAGTTATAATTAATATAAGCCTCTGTGTGTCTACTTGGAGTATGCGAGTGAGAGAGATTTGTCCCAACCACTGGCAGGCCAGGACACAGGAAATATTCCAGCTACATTAGAAGGATAAGGAAGTGTGGCAGGGCTCCATGTGAGGTGTCCTTACTTGTCACAGGTTAAAACTTGATCATCACAAGTCAGTAGAATCGAGATGAAAAATATGCATCTCCTTATTACAGAGATTTTTGAGAGCCAATGCATTTCATAAAATCACAGTTTTGTTGTTTTGTTTTTTATTTCTGAAATCACATGGATCAGTGCAGCAACAAACTATTATGACTTAGTAAAATGTTTGAAAGCTAAATGAAACAAATGCTTTGAAAAAGAAACTCTGTTAATATGGGAAGTTGGTTAATAATGAAACACTTAAAAAAAAAAAAAAAGACCAGAAGAACATCTGGAGTTCAGAGGAAAAGACAGCACACCCTTCAAGGGCTGTGAGTCCCTTGTCTACATGGTTGATGGAATCAAGTGTGATGGCACACTTGATTGACCTGGTTGACCCTACAAACGATCAGCACTGTAAGGAAACACTGTAAAGAACAGCTCTCAGAAACATCCAGATTCTTGGACTAAGATCCACTCTACCCATCGGTCCACTCCCCATCCTATTCCCCAAACTATTAATAAGTATTTTCCATGAACCAGTGTAGTTTTTTTTTCTCTTTGTGGGCCTGCCATCCAGCTCCCAAATAAATACATGGAGATGTATGCTTACTTACAAATGCCTGGCTTTAGTTTGGCTTGTTTCTAGCCAGCTTTTCTTAAATTATCCCATCTACCTTATGTCTCTGGGCTTTTACCTTTCTCCATTCGATATGTCTTTCTTTACTTCTTACTCCATGGCTGGCTGTGTGGTTGTGTGGCTGTGTAGCTGGCCTCTGGCATCCTCCTCTCCCCTCTCATTCCTCTCTCTTCTATTTATGATCTCTGCCTGCCAGCCCCACCTAATTCTCTCTCCTGTCCTAGCTATTGGCCATTCATTTCTTGATTAGACCAACTAGGTGTTTTAGACAGGCAAAGTAACACAGCTTTACAGAGTTAAACAAATGCAATATAAAAGAGTGCAACACATCTTGGTATCATTAAACAACTGTTCCACAGTATAAACGAATGTAACACATCTTCAACTAATATTCCACAACAGACCAGGCCCTATAGGGCTTACCAATATCATTGTTTCTCAGACCTCTGATGCCAAATTGCCAGACGTTTAGGGAAGTTTTTGAAGGGGTGTGAAAAGAACCTTTCCTAGTCAACATTATCCCATCCTGGGTCCCTGCCTTTCCGCCATACAGGTTTAATTATTTTCATAGTACTATGTTCCACTAGAAAGTGTAAACAGAATTTTGGTACTCTTATCTCATAGTAGCTGATTGGCACTTTGAATCTCTCCCCACCCCTCTCTGGTCTCTGAGCATCTTAGGCAGGAGGACAATAAGCATCCTTCTGCTAATAATCCTTAGGGAGTATCTTGCTCACTGAAAGCACTCTGTGAGCACATGTATTAGGTTCTGCTTATAGGTAGGTAGCCCTCTGAGCCTCAGTTTCCAGATGAGTACAATGGACACAACAGTATCTTCTGCTCCACAGAACTGTAATGGGAATCAAGTCAGAGGCACTCTGTAACAATGTATGTCCCCTAGATGACTGGGGCCTTCTGAGTATTGGATGCTTCTTGCTCTGGTAGCAGTATTTCATTTCCCTTTAGGAAGTTACCCTTTGAAGTGTGATTAAGTGGTGCTAGGGTCTCCCTGCCTCTTTCCCCAAACCTGCTTTCTCGTGTTGGACCTGCCATGAGCCATATCAGTTACAACCAGGAAGCACAGCCCTTCTTATTCCACTGGGGACAAGAAGTAACTGAAATATTAAGATCTGAGGTAGAGGGGCCAGCAAGATGGTTCAACAGGTAAAGACACTTGTTGCCAAGCCCTGCAAACTGAGTTTGATCCCTGGAATCCACAGGGCAGAAGGAGGGAACTCACTCCTTCAAGTTATTCTCTGACACATATGACTTATGGTACATGTATGCACACACATACATACACACACACACACACACACACACACACACACACACACACACACACTGAATACATAAATACAATTTTTGTTGTTGTTTTGTCAAGACAGAGTCTCAATATGTAGCTCTGACTCTCTTGGAACTCACAGAGTTAATTTTAAAGTCCTTAAAATAAGATTTGAGCCATAAGGATTGCTCACCTGGAGAGCCTGCCTGCAAAACTAAATTCCCACAGGTTCCTAAAATGTCATCCATGTTCAGACTGCCACTACTGTATGCACCTCTAACGAAAGAGAAGTTTAACATAAAATGACAAGTTCCCTTTTGTTCTGTTTTGGTTTTTTTGTGGATAAAAGAGAAGCAAAACACGTATTTTAGAAGAGATGAAGTAGGATAAAACACCAGCATTAAAAAATATGAAGAAATCAATATCTAATCTTAATGATATTTGTCATATCAATTGCTGTCAATATTCTGGAGAGAGTACTGAATGGGTGAAATGTTTGGGGGTGTGTTTGTTAGAACTGTAGTTGGCTGCAGCCATTGGCATTCTTTGCTTCATAGCTCTGGAGGCTGGAAGCCCAACACTGGGATGTCCACAGGGTTGGTTTTTCCTCAGGCTGTGATGAAAGATCAGTCCAGGTCTTGCTTCTGGCTTGCACAGGCAGGGGGTGAGGATGTACCTTAGCTGGTGGAGTGTTTGCCAAGCTTGCAGGAAGCCGTAGGGGTCCAATATCCAGCACAGCATAAAATGAGAAGCATTGTGGTGTATGGCTACAATCAGTGCACTCATGAGATGGAGACAGGAGGATCAGAAGTTCAAGGTCACTCTGGAGTACATATTGAGTTTGAGGCCATCCTGGGTTGCATGAGTACCTGTCATGAAATAAAATAAAAAATAATAGATGAAGTCTACAGACATATAAATCTAAACATGCATCATATGTAATCACAAAAGAACAGTGGAAAAACTGGCCACAGATGTCTTAGTGCAGATACTTATTAGATTTTAAATGGCAGGATTAAGGCATGTGTTTATCCTCTGCTTCTGAAAATAGAACTGCTGGCTGAGTAAGTCCCCTGGAGGCTGAAAGGCCAATAACTGGACAGAAATTCATTATGGTGTCATTCTGAGAACAGCTGCTGCATACAGAACCTGGCCCTCACTGCCCTGCCTGGTGATCAATGCGACTCCTTCGTGCCTTAGGAGCCTCTCCATCTTGCATTTCTCCTCACTTAGCATTCTGCTACTGGTTGTTTCACTCACTTTGTTGATGTATTGATGTTTGTTTCATGGTTCCGGGTTATGTTTCACCGAGTTTTCAATAGAAGTGTCCCTCCTGGCTATCTGGTGAATGGATGTCTTTCATCATCTTACCTCCTTGGGACTATTATTTCAATAGCGCATTGCAACTCATGCTCTTCCATTACAGTCAAAAGAGCTGTATCTATTATTGCCTAGGATGGAGTCCAAAGCTCACAAGGAAAATGGATAGCATTGCCTCAACTTCAGTATGTGTGTGGAACATTGACCAAGACAGATGGCTCCCCTCGAGCTGTGACAGAGCTGCAGTACACTGAGTCATTAGAGTTGTGTCTGCTGCTTGGGGTGCTTTCTCAGCCTGGACCACTGTGTAGTTGTTAAGGACCTCACGAAGATTGAAGAGTTGAACGGGGCTGTGGGTTGGAGGAGGTTTGTTCCTCTGAGGACTTGTGTTGGTCTGCAACATAAGAAGTAGTGGAGCCTCTAAGAGGTGGAGCTTATTTCTCCTGCCTCTAAGGTAATTTTGGGTCATCTGTGGTGCTGCTTAAGGAAGAGACTAATGTAGTTCTTGTGGGACACCCGCTAGTTCTGGAAAGAGTTGTCACAAAAGAGAAACTCTGGCTCCTCCCTGCCGTCTGGCTTCCTGAGGTCTCAACCACATGGCCTGTTCCTCTGGCGTGTGTTATAATGTAGCCAGTTCCTCACTGAAGCTGACTGGATAACAGAATCATACTCTTGGACACCCTGAACAGTATGTTAAATAAGCTTCCGTAGATGTATTGTTAAATGGTCTTATTAATAGAAAACCAGGAGCCAGGTATTGGGGTGAATTCTGAAAGATCAGAGAGACAGAACAAGCCACAGCTAACCTCGCCTCACCAACTTCTCAGCTGATCCTGTTTCCTCAGACTGGAAGCCTCTGAGTCCTCACTCAAATGGATCTCAGCTGAACTGCTAAAAAGCCTCTAGTTTCTGGTCCTCATGCCTTATATATCTTTCTGCTTCCTGCCATCACTTCCTGGGATTAAAGGTGTGTGTCACCATGCCTGGCTGTTTCCAGTGTGGCCTTGAACTCACAGAGATCTGGATGAATCTCTGCTTCCCAAGTGATAGGATTAAAGGTGTGTGCCACCACTATCTGGCCTTTATGTCTATATAGTGGCTGTTCTGTTCTCTGACCCCAGATAAGTTTATTGGGGTGCACAATATATTGGGGGACACAATATCACCACAAGCTTCTATTCTTTGTAAGTTACCCCTCCTTAGATACTTTGTTTCATTGATGGAAAATGGATAATACACTTGGATGTAATCCCAGAGGACCTGCCCCACTTATTTATCTTACCTGTGGGAGAACATTGAAGGCCAGAGTTGGGAAACATAGAAGCATTATTAATAATATCTCTAACCTGGAAACAACTCAGATCTGTCAATGGTAGAAAGAATAAATTGTAATGCATTTACATAATTTAATTCTATGTAGGAATGTAAAGAAGAAAATTTATAGGTTTTCTAAATAATATGCATATATTTTTAAACACAATTTTGAGGTAAAAAAGGTCAAATGCTAATGTCTAATCTCAGAAAGTCGAAGATGGGATTGTATCTACTGTCTTCCTAATTCCATGGCCATTATAGCTGTTACCAACTGGACCTGAATATTCCTCCTCCTCTCTGGATGCTCCCGTTTCCTAGGTAACCAGCTCCAATTTGTCATGGTGAAGAATACAGGCTTGTGGAGTGAGGCAGGTCCAGCTTGAGTCACATTTTACTCACATCCAATAATAGCCTTAGCCCATAACAACACCTATTTTGCTTGGCTTCAGCTTTTCTTCTTTAAAACAGGCAATAATAAGAGTTATCTCTCAGATTTGCTTTGAGAATCCCAGGAGGGAACATATGCCAAGTACGGTTCTAATAAAAGTTGATTCTTTTCCTTTTTCTTCCCAAATCACATCTTTAAAAAAAGAAAGTCAGGAAAGAGTTCAGTTAACTGACGACTTTGAAGATGTTTGTGTGTGGGGGCCCTTTGTGCTTCTGCCTCTGCTGTGGCTCCCCAAAAGTAGTGTAAAGGCATGGAGTGTAGAGCGGACACACAAGGGCTTCAGATCCCTTTGAAGCCCCTCTGTGCCACCTGTAAAACGAGGATTAAAATGCACCAACACCAGAGGGCGCACATGAGCATTACGTGTGAAATCCATATGACCCATTTGAAACAAACTTAGTAGGTCTGGTTGTTGTAATCCAGGACAGTCACAGTTAAACATATAAGTAGAGAGACAGTTGCAGGTTGTATTCCAGTTCTCTGAAAGACAGCTTTATCGTATGCCTATTACAACTTCCCCAAAATACATTTTTGGTATCAGCCACATTAATTTTTCAGAAGTGTCACTTGGTGTTAAGACATTATATAGTGGTTTTATTTTCACAGTAGAAAAAAGGAGGCTATTTAAATCTTCTTTTCACAGTAAAAGGTAGGAACCAACACTTATTTCCTCTGAACCCTATATCCTACATTGTTTATATAATATTCATGTAGATAATGTTTAGATTAATTTCACTGAAAAAGCAGCCTTCCAAGTAGCTGTCTTAGTCAAAATTTCAAACTCTGACTGACTGTTCTTCCAGAAGTCCTGAGATCAATTCCCAGTACCCACATGGCAGCTCACAACTGTCTGAAACTCCAAGATCCAACACCCTCACATGTAAGCAAAACACCAATGCACATAAAATAAAAATAAATAAAACTATTAAAAAATTTTGAGCTCTGAAAATATCGTGAATATTATTTTATTTATTTTGAGGACAGTGCAGTGGCTAATGTTGATTTTCATCTTGACAGAGTCACCTCAGAGACTAGGTTCTGAACATGTCTGTAAGGGATTGTCTAGATTAGGTTAATGAGCTAGGAAGGTCCACCTAAATTATGGGTGGTGCCATTCCACTGACTGGGACAGAACAGAAAGGGAAAAGTGAGCTGAACAAAGCATTCCTGTCTCTCTGCTTCCTGCTGTGGACACAGCATGTCACCATGCTTGGTTTATACAGGTGCTGGGGATCAAACCCAAGGTTTTATGCATCCTAGGCAATCAATCTAGCAACTGAACTACACCCCCAGCCCATCTGTGACTATTTTTGATGCAGGCTGTTGACTAATTTAAATGTTCATTCATTTGTTCATTCTGTCAACATGGTCAACAGGTAATTAAAATATATAACAGATCAGATTATTGTATGTATCTGGAGAAACGTAAGTCAGAGAGTGAAAGACTGGGTGACTCAAGGTAGGAAGAGGATCTTCCAACTTCAAATGGCATGCCACAGCTAGAGAATGACTCACTACGAAGGAACCCACTGACAAGAAAGGGCCTTAGAGAAGTTAAAGACATGCCGAGTGGACGTTTGATGGAAGAGCATCCTCAGAAGTGGGAATGGACTGTGCAAAGACTGAGCAGTGAAAGTGTACCTGGGAGGTTCCCAGAATGGTAGAGGCCAGTACGGCTACAGGGATCAAGAGCCGCAGTAGTAGTTACCGGAAGTTATGGGAAGTTACCGGAAGTCAGAGTTTGGGCTGGGTGTTTCCGGATTCCGTTGGTGGCCCCTACTCCAAAGAACTGAAGACAAGTGTTCATACAGATTTGCAAAACCAAAATTATAATTTTGCTTGGAGCAAAGAGATAGTGCATATTAAAGAGAGATACACTGTCAAGATTGGCAGCTGTGATGATACTTAAGAGCCCCGTATTTGTTGCTCCCTGTAGATTTCTATTTATAAACTGCATCGTTCTCATTTATTTGTAGTGTTGTTTTCATGGTGTATAAATTTCCATGAATATATGCATCTGTTTATAAACTCTTTTCTGCTCCACCGATCCTTTATTCGTTCTTTAAAATCCACCCTTTCTTACTCCTATGAGCTCTGTATTTTGCCTTATGGACAGGACAAGTTTTATCTTCTTTACTTTTAAAATTGTGTGCATCTGCTTACTTGTGTATGTTGGAGGATGCTTGTGGAAGTCCTCTCTCTGCTGCCAACATTTGGGTTCCCCAGGACCGAGCTCAGGTTGCCAGGCTTGGCAACGGGCACCTTTCCCTGCTCAGTCCGCTCATCAGTCCTTTCGTTGTTTAAGGACTGAAGCCGCTAAGGGCATGTATGCTCACAAAACATTTTAGAAGAAGTTACTGTGGTGTCTCTGAAAGGGAACTTAACAGTTTAAATGTTACTGCTTTGCATTTGGGTGAATTTAGTTTACTTTGGAGAACTTTGACATCCTGTAAAATTAAATCAACCCATTTAGAATCGTTCGCATATGTGATAATCAGTGCCTTTTATTATCACTTAAAAATCCCCCCAGCTGACTGATATGCCAGGTTAGATCAACCTAGATACTTTATTGCTTGGCTTCTGCTGTTATTTTGTCTTTAAAATGTTTCCAGCAGGGGGATGCTGTATTTTCAAGTGGACCTCATATGTAGAAACCTGTGGAAAAAGATCCGTTCTTACAGTTTGTAAAAGCTCTTTATATATTGAAAATGTTCACTGTTTATATGTCATAGCTATTTTTTCCCAGTTTGTCATTCGATTTTTAATTTTGTCTTTTGTATTTTTTACATTTCAAAGCTTTAAATTGACCAAGGAGTCGATTCTGTGGGTAATAATTTGTGCTTTCCTTTCTTTCATAAATGATACTTTGCAAAATGTATTGCATTTTGTTTTGTTCTCTTCTGCCCTTGCAATTTGCTTTCCCAAAGTACAGAACACCAAACCTGTCAAAAATGTGCGTTTTCACTTTTGGTCCACTAGGGGCCAACACTTCCTTGACAGACACTGCTGGGCCATCCTAAAACTTGTATTTTTCTCTCTGAGGAGAAAGGAGACTGGTTAAGGAAACCTAGCTGAAAATAACTGGTTTCCATTCAGGTTGGATGGTCATCAATGACATACAAGAGTCTGGACAAAAACCACAAGCTACTTCTGAAAGCAAGGAGTGAGTAAGGAAGAGTCAAAATTGTTTTGAAATGAACAAAAATAAAGACACAAAATAAAATTAAGACAACTTGAAGTTTTGTTAAAATTTAACTTAGGAGGAGAAATGACTATAAGAGGATCCAGTTTCTACTCAAAATCCACATGAAGCGCGAGTGAGTAAAAAGGAGATAAAAGCAGCAGCAATGGATTTTCTTTTTTCCCCCTTTTCTCCTCTGTCAGGACATGTGTGGGGCTAGCCTGCTCCCACATCCTGTAGGACTCCTGTGCAGGTCACTGGGTAGAAAAGAATTCTCAAACCCCAAACAACACAGAACAGGAGGGGTGGCTTCAATTCAGTGAGCACCTGTAGACAAGGATGCTCCCGAGGGACAGAATGAGCCCCGAGCAGGAGACGGAAGGTGATTTTCTCTCTGAATCCTATTAACGTTTTCAAAATCATATTTATAACATGAAAGCAGACAAATCTGTGAGAGAAAGGAAAGGATAAGGGAGGGAGGGAGGGAAGAAGGAAGGGAGGGAGGGAGGAGAGGTAGGGTGAAGAGAGGGGAGGGGCAATTAATAGACAAGGCTATGATCCTTTTATTGGTGAAAACCAAAACATCACTTTTTTTTTTTTTAAAAGAGTTCCTTACCTATAGATGACTTCTTATATTTAGGTCTGGTGTGGAGGGATCAAATAGCCCACATGCAAAGTGCTATAAAAAGCAAGTACTGTGGTTACAAAGGCACACATATCAGCTTGGGACTTTTCTGAATGCCCTTCTTAAGTAGGGCAAGTACGTCATAACAAATATGAGAGCTCATCCCATAAAAGGAATTTATTTTTACATCAATTAAAATAAATGTATGGGCTGGGGAATGTAGCTCAGTTAAGCAGAGTGCCTTCCCAGCATGCATGAGGCCCTGGGTTTAATCTCCAGCCTAGCATAGATCAGAACACAGGTGTACACCTATAATCCTAGCACTTAGGAGGGGAGGCAGGAGGATCAGGGTTCAAGGTCATCAGGTGTTTAGGGAAGCCTAGGCTAGAGACCTTGTCTCCAAACAAACAAACATATAAAGGATAAAGTTTGTCTGCATATAAGATAAAGTCCAGTTTTAAAAATAAAATTTTTTTTATTTAATATTATATGACTACACACATGCAAATAACACATCTTGATCATATTTACCCCAACTCCTCTTTCCCACTCCCCTAGGCACCCCAACTTTCTCTTCCCACCTCCCCATAAAGAATAATTTTAAAGGCTGAACTAAAATATGTTTTGAACATGGCCAATTGCATGGAATGTATTTTCAAATTAATCGCGTTTCTGTGACTTTTGATTTAGTGCCATGACTGAGCATGCATACGAGAAAGAATGCATTTAAAATACTAAGCCACATCATAAATTACTTCATAGAATTCATTTGCTTAACTCTCAAGTAAACATATCTTTATGGGTAATAAATGCACAAGGGAAAATATAAGAAAATGATTTTCTTCTTTTTAAAAAGCAGGCTGAGGCGGTGGGGTGGTGGGGTGGGCACACTGGTAACTTGAGGCAAGTCTGGGCTACTGAGTAAGTCCCAGCTGGCTTCAGTCTGGATTACTGAGTGAGATCTTCAAAAGGGCGGTGGCACAAAGTCTTCCCTTAAATGAACAACCAGAGCTGACTCATCTCCTCTCCTATTGGAAGGCATTTATCTTATTTTAAGTCACTGGTGATTAAAAAAAAAAAACCAAACAATCAAACAAAACCAGCAATCAATTCTGTAGATTGATGTGTCTTGTGTGGAACGTCATTTAGAGACAGATGCCTAAAGAGGAATTGACAGAACAAAAGATATTTTTTCAGTTCCGGTTTCTATTTCTGTAGTGTAACATCATGACCAAAAGCAGTTCAGGGAGGAGAGTTTATTTGACTTACGTTTCCAGTAACAGTTCATCATGAAGGGAAGTCAGGGCAGGAACTCAAGCCAGGCAGGAACCTGGAGGCAAGAGCTGATGCAGAGGCCATGGAGGGGTGCTGCTTACTGGCTTGTTTCTCATGACTTGCTCAGCCTGCTTTCTTATAAAACCCAGGACCACCAGCCCAGGGATGGCACCACCCACAATGGGCTGAGCTCTCCCACATCAATCACTAGTTAAGAAAATGCCCTACAGGCTTACCTAGAGAGCCCAATCTCATGGAGGCATTTTCTCAGTTGAGACTCCCTCCTTTTGGATACTCCAGCATGTGTCAGGCTGACATCAAACTAGCCAGCACAGGTATAGATACTTTAATATTCAGAGAGCACTGCCTTGTGTGGATGGGGCCACCCTATATTCTCACTGAGGGAGTTCTTGTGCACCACATTCTGTCCAACATTGCCTTTTTTTTAAATCAAATATTTTGTTCTTTTCCATTCTGTTGAGTCAAAAAATTCTTATTGTGATTTTATTTTGTGTTTCCTCAATAATGGTAAAAGTTCAGCATCATTTAGTTTTAAAGTCATTTGGAAGCCGGGCGATGGTGGCGCACGCCTTTAATCCCAGCACTTGGGAGGCAGAGGCAGGTAGATCTCTGTAAGCTCGAGGCTAGCCTGGGCTACAGAGTGAGTTCCAGGACAGGCTCCAAAGCTGCACAGAGGAACCCTATCTCAAAAAACAAAAAACCAAAAAAAAAAAAAAAAAAGTCATTTGGAGACAGATGAACAGGAAGGGACCCAACTCTCCCTGTGAGTGCTTGGCTAAGTGTAAAGCACTGTTGGACAACGTTAAGGATGTTTAGGAATGTCTTTGCTGTAAGCACCCTTTACTATTTACTTTTCTATTGCCAGGGCCAGATGCTTTGAATATCAATTGATTGACATTAGTCAGACTTGTCCCTTTTGCTTGACTGTCTGGGGGCAGGAGATGCTGACTGAGAAATCCCTCTGTTAGTAGTCAGCTAGACTGTTGTTATAACGGCCGGGCTGCTTTGAACTCCGGACGCCTTGAAGAAGCAATCCATCAGCTATAAGGAATACTGGCTCCCTTCCTCTTCCCAAATACTCTCCCTTCTATTTTCATGAACTATTTAAAATTCACAGTATAGAAAGAGAGAGGAAGAGGTGGGAGAGGAGGAGGGGGAGGGGGAAAGAAGTTGAGAATTTATTAGTAAAAAAAAAATAGTAAGCTCTTGACAGCCAAATACACAAAATGAACATAAACAAAATGATATGATCATTCATGTTTGGTCAACCCTTTGCATTTTGGCATCTCTATTGACCTCTCAAGTGAAAACCTTGAAACTGCAGCAAATGATGTCAAGCCCCGCTGTGCATCCACTAAGGCTGTTGAAGTGGCAACTAATGCAGAGCCCCTCTCTGCCCTTTCCTGGGGCAGGGGTCTGCTGCTCATGGGCAAGGTCACTCAGGCCTGTTTCTTATTTCCCATTAGCCAAAGACGAAAGAACTCTGGTGGACTCTTAGACAAGGAAGTGGGAGGTAAGAGGTCACCTCTGGACTCAGCTGAATCTGAGTTGGGGAGGCTGGATGCCAACATTATCAGGATGACCAGGGTTGCAATGCTTTCTGTCTCATCCCTACTGAGAAGAGTCACCCCTTCTTACAGGCTGTGTGGGCTTTTCCTCTCCTCTCAGATGCTCCCCCCTCAGCTGGCTTACTTGAAGTTGGCATTGTACACTGGCAGGCAGCCTGCTCCTCCCCTAACAAAAAGCATTTTGCATTCAATTCATAGCTTGCTTCTGAGTTTATTTTTATACTTAAAAAATAGGTACCAAATATGCCCACATATATTCCATGTGCATTCAAGCATTTCTGTTAGTTAAGTCAGTGACATCTCCAGACCTTCTAATTCATTTTCACTGAGGTATGGAGGCGAGGAACAGGCAGGAAAAGAATAGAATAGTTAAAGAGTCTTCATTTTGAAAATGGGCTTACACAATGATGCCTCAGACTTGCCCTTGTCATTTTAATGAGCCGTGAAGACAATACCTATAAATGGACTGTCTCACTTCTTTAGAGTGTATGGATACTGTGATGTATCTCATCAATCCTCACTGATGGAAGTTGGGCTTGTTTGCTGAAGTTTATTGTACTGGGGCTGATGGTGGAGGAATAGAGTACCACTTAGGTTCCAAGCCCCCATGTTTAATCTTCATCCCACTTCCAGATAATACCTACCAAGCTCTCTTTAGTTCATGGTCTGTTGCCAGAGTTGAGAACAAGAGCAGTAATATCAGCATCCAAGCTCCATCTAGAGTGGGAACATTTTCAAGTTAGAGTAGAAGGCATCTTGTGGCAACCAGGCTCAGAGTAGATGTCAACATGTGGCACCGGCTGTGATGAGGGTTATCAGTTTGATGACCTTGGTGAGTGGTGACATTAAAAGCCACAAGAGCAGCCATGTTTATAATTTCAAATAGTCAACATTGGAACATGTGACAGAACCTTAGCTGCATTTATTTTCATAATCCTACAACACTGGCACCTGCCCTATCATTAACAGCTTTTTATAAAAGTTGCTATTATCATGGTGCCAGAACCTTCTATACTTTGTCCTGAGAAAATAAATTTGAGAATGAGTTAACTAAGAGCTATTCTTTTACCTCTCTCACCTAAATCTCCTTGGAGTAATTGGAGAATAAGTTGAAGTAATTTCTGGTATGGAAAAACAGCTTATTTCTGAGAAAATAGATTTGTACTTCTCAGGGAAGAAAAGGGACAAAAAGAAACACAAATTTATGAGCCTTTTCAAATCTTCTTATCCTTTTCTCTCTAACTCTTCTTTTTTTAAAATAAAACTTTATCATCATCATCATTATTCTTTTAATTGTTATTATTTTTTGTGTGAGTGTTTTTCTACATGTTTGTCTGTGTACCATGTGTGTGCCTGGTGCACGCTGAAGTCTGAAGAAGACATCTGATCCCCTGGACTGGAATTACAGATTGTTGTAGGGCACTATGTGGGTGCTGGGAATTGAACCCAGGTCTTCTACAAGAGCAGCCAGTGTTCTTAACCACTGAGCCAGCTCCCCAGCCCACTCTCCCTAATTCTTCTGTCCTACTCCATTTTCCTACTGTCACCTCCTAAACTACCATACCCATTTCATTCAAATTTATACTAAGGGTTTCTAGAAACTGGATGGGTAAGACAAACCTTGGGGAAAATAAATATTCCTTAAGGAGACAAAACAAAACTAAACAGACTTAGTTTTATTATTCATTGGGAAATTGGGAATAATATAACCAAACAGAATTCTGAATATTTTTAAAAGAAAGTTATGCACTCTCAAGTGGTTTTTACTTTCTCATTCATATTTGATATGAAATTAATGCAATGAATAACTTTGAGTATTTTATAATGCATGTAATCTAAACTTTCAAAATACCAAAATAATAGTGTTTGTTATACAAAGAGAAACACCAGAAAATCCTTGGTGTGGTGGGTTTACATGTAGAATGTCCAAAGGAATAGATACTTAAGATTTTGCTTCCTGAGTGGAAATGTTAGCAGGTGGGGAGCCTCAAGGGAGATCTTTCAGTGTTTGGAGAATAACCCTAAAGGTGAACATGAGAACCAGTGTCTTTCTCTTTCCCTGCACAGCTATGTTGTGAGTGACTGTCTTCCCAAGTACCCCCCACCACGATGTCCCATTACAGGTCCAATCCATCCGTGGACTAGAACCTCCCAAACTGTGAGTTGAGACAAGTTGACTATCTCAGGTCTTCATTATAGTGATAGATGACAAACACACCTGATTATTATTTTATTTATTCTTCTCTCATACATTACATCTGACTGCAGTTTTCTGTTCCTTACACCTCCACATCCCCTCTCTCCCAGATCCACTGTGCCTCTATTTCCTTTCAAAGAAGAGCAGGCCTCCCAGAGATAGCATCCCAACATGGCATAACAAGTTACAATAAGACTAGGCACAAACCCTCATATTGAGGCCGGTCAAAGCAACCTAGTAGAAGGGAAAGGGTTCCAAAGGTAGGCAAAAGAGTAAGAGACATCCCTGATTCCACTGTTAGGAGTCCCATAAGAACACCAAACAATACAACGATAATGTGTATGCAGATGACATAGCTCAGATCCATACAGGTTGCTTGATTGCCTCTTCAGTTTCTGTGAGCCCCTATGAGCCCTGCTCAGTTGATTCTATGGGCCACGTTCTCCTGGTGTCTTTGACCCCTCTGGCTCCTACAATCCTTCTTCCCTACTCTTCTGCACACACCAGATACTTAGAGAATAACAAGATGTTCTGGAATACCAGAATGCTGTAAAAATGTATTTCAATTGTCTCTTAGGTCAACGCAGGAAAGACAGGATAGGCAAAATACCAGAGAGGATTTTTAACAGGCAGGTAGAATTAGCCTCAGGAAATGCGGCTGATATGCTACACAGTGAGAACTTGGATTTGGAGCCTGAAGGCTCCAGAAAACAAATCCCTCATGTGTTTTAGGCAATCTTTTCTTCTTTTCATCATTACAGCAGACAGAGTAGCATTCCTCTGCCTCTGCCACAAGGCTGTTCCAAGGTACACTGAATAAAACACATTAACCAGAAGCTATAAAAGTCAGAGCTCAGGCTCCAAGGATAGCATTATCTTTCACTGAAAAAAATATTAACACTGAAAAATATGCATCATTTGATTTTAGTCTCAAACATCCAATGTAAATGTTTCCCCCGACACCTCCCTTTTCTCAAATGCTCCTTTATTCTTACGTCAGCTTCCCCGACTCCTGCTTCTTTCAAGAGGTCACATCCTGCCTCTCCACATTCTAACTCCTGGCACCACTGATTCACCACCAGCTCCAGGAAGGAAATATAAGGAGTGGACATATGACTATTGTATCCCTCCTTCATGGATCCTTTGATGCCACCTTTCCAGGCATTTTGCCAGTCCAAGTGTTCATGCTGCAATCATAGTGAGTTCTGGAAAGATGGGAAGTGTCCTCTTCCCTTCTGAGTTAGTCTCTGACATCATTCCTGATGAGGGAGGTGTCTCTATGTGCCCCAGGCTGGTTTTGAACTCTCAGTCATCCTATCTGCACTCACCCATGCTAACACTGCAGGTGGGAGCCAGCACACCATCATTTTCTTTAGCCTGATGATTCCAGTTTTCTAGGTACTTTTAAGGCAGCCCCTTCCTTTTGACTCGCTTTTTGGAATTTAGGAGGCCTGTTTAATCTATTAATCTAAGGAGGAAGCCAGAGAGCATGGCTCTCCGGGGTTTCACTGGAAAACAATTTGAGGAACACTGGATGTGCATCATTAAAAAACTTTCCTCACAGACTTCCTGGATGTTTTAAACCTGAAATACCTTGGACCCTCTTTCATCTGTAGAACAGCTTGCCAATGCGGGTCTCAATGCTGTGCCCAAAGGACTTTATTTCCTAGTAGTCCCAATAACGGCTATCTTAGCTTTAGAACCAGAATGAACTTCAAGGCACCAAGTCCATTATTCGTCCTTGAATATAGGTGCATTAGAAGACCAAATGGCCACTAAGGCACTGGAGGCCCCGCTATTCTAAGGGTCTTCGACTCTCCACAGCCTTTGAGGAGGGAGTGGCTTGGTTACTGTGGAGACCAAGTGAACTTAATATAGACCAGAGCATCAATTGTCTTTCTACTTGTATTTTATTTTATTGTATGTGTAAACCATCTGTGGTAGTTTGAATGAAAATGGTCCCCACAGGCTCATAGGAGTGGCACTATTGGGAGGTGTGTTCTTGTTGGAGTGGGTGTGGCCTTGTTGGAGGAAGTACATCACTTGTTGGAGGAAGTACATCACTTGGGGTGGGCTTTGAGGTTTCAAGTGATCAAGCCAGGTCCAGTGTCTCTCTCTTCCTGCTGCCTGCTGATCTGGATATAGAACTCTCAGCTACCTGTCCAGCACCATGTCTGCCTGCATGCCACTGTGCTCTCTGCAATGATGATAATGGACTAGACCTCTGAACTGTAAGCCAGCCCCAATTACATGTTTTTCTTTACAAGAGTTGACATGGTCTTGGTGTCTCTTTGCAGCAAGAGAACCCTAACTAAGACAGCATCTCACAACCTAGTACTTACTACATAGCACAGGCTGGCCTGAAACCAGTGAGCCTCCTGCAATCCCAGCCTCAAGTGCTGGAATAACAGGCATGCACTACCCCATCTAGCTTCATTTCAACTTTCCCCATTCACCTTAGTAACTGGTTTTGCATTTCTTCATCTTAGACAAAGAAGTCATGGTTATTTCCTAGGAAAATACAGGAATGTAAGTGAGAGTAAGATTTCTGTGAGACTATCCCACTCTTCTGCTCAGTCCTAAACTTAGCTCTCTTCAAAGGAACTGTCCACCTTGCTGTTTTGGATTCCTTTGGGTATGCCTTGGAATTGAACCAGAACCTCTGAGAGAAAGAATGTTCTCTACAGGCAGACAGCTACATGGGTGGGTTTGTTTCTGCTTTCTGAAACACATCTGAAGCTACTCTGGCCATTCCCTAAAGCCCCAGGATTCTAACCATGATGGAAAGAGCATATAACCAATTGCCCAGAGTGCTTTTATTTTGCTCTTTGCTACTGTAAACAATAGCTGAAATGTCACAGCTGACATAAATGAAAGTGTGACAACTGCTAAGCCGTGAGACCGAGGACTGTCTGCCTTCCTGGTTAGGTTAGTTGTGTTTATTTGACAAAGGGCAGCACAGAATGGAGGATAAAGAAAGGGCGGCACCAGAAAAGTTCGTCAGATACAATTCTCGTGAGATGAGAACATGGTGGAGTGTCTGACTAGGTGAAGAGATGTTGAAAAATATCAAAGAATATTTATATGTAAGTATGCAGTGCATGGATGTTTGTGTTTTCCTAAGTAGCTTCATATGAACTACATAATCTTCACAGACCTCTATGATATAGGTGTTACTGTAACTGTTACACTGTAAATGAATTCTCTCATGCCCAAGACATAACCAGCTTTTCCCGAACGGTTTATCTGTGGAATCAAGATTTGAACCGAGTGAGACAACTGCAGAGCCTGGAATCTTTGCCACAACGTCTAGATTTGGCACTCTGAACTGTGAAGTATGAGAGTTTAAGAAATTTCCTTCAAGATTCAGTGCCACTCCAGGACAGATGTGTGTGGCAGCATCTTGTGTGACCTGTCAGTCAGTCCCCTCCAGCAGAATCTTTGGAAGAACTAGGCAGTTCTGGAACCTCAGATCTAAAACACATTTTGAACTGAATTTAACTAGAACAGAGGAAGAATGACCTGTCACTTGAATTATCTTGTAGACAGCATCTAATTGTCCCAAGGCATGGGTGAATTTGAAGTTTTTTCTGTGACTCTAGCTTTTGGCCCCGTTTCCCAAGTAACAGCATTTAGTAGCATTCCATATCATGTTGCTGCTGCCTTCAGTGGGGAAATGAATAGCAAAATAATGAAGCTCCGAGTGACCACTTCAGCATGCCATTTCCTCATACATGTCAGCTATTTATAATGGTCCTCATTAGAAAAATCTCTTGTTCTGTGTGGTTAAAATCTTTTAGATCCCTTTTCCAAATCTCTGGTGTCTTTTACTCATCAGTGATGAAGTCAGCATTGTTTGTTCAAAGTGAGGAACAGAAATGCAGAAATTGAATTTCCTAGCTGAGCAATGTGTCCGAGTCATTCTCTGTGTGTATGAGCAATGTGTAAACCCATCCAATGTGCCCTGACATCACAAGATTTTTTGAGGACTGTTAGAGACTTTTAGATTATTTTATTCATTGAGAATTTTTGTTTAACACATGTGCCTCTATGCTCTCTTCTTCTCTATGATTTTCCATATTTTTTGGGTAGAAAAACAGATCTAAAAGCAGATATCCTTTTTTTAAAATCGAATGCATTCTTCAAAGATGTTGCCATAATAAAAATAGTAGTACAGATGGCATGCAGCTATAAAGTCTATTTGAACTGAGGCACAATCATCTATTATTTAATAGTATAAAAATGGGGACTGGTAATAGAATCATGAACCCTCTTAGCTAGGCCCTTTCATCTCTACTTACCTGGACATCTAAGTCCTGTGACTCTTATACATCTATTTTCTTGCTGCTCTTAATAGGGTGTGTGTTTCCTGTAAAAATAGAGGATAGTTTTTACTCAGATTACCAAACACGGTTTCCTTATCTTTGAGGCCCACGATGCCTGTGACTGACAAGAAGAAGAGTGTGCTTGCCAGAATGGGGGAGTCTCTGTGCTGTGTCACCTGTGCTAGCCTCAGTTGCTGCTCCCCCAACACTCTGTGGCTCCTGTCTGCTGCTGGCTCCTAGGTGACACATATTTAAAGAGCAGAGGCCAACTTTATTTCCAGGGACTCTGATTCTCTCTCTTTTAGGTTTTTGAGACAGGGTTTCTGTGTATAACTCTGGCTGTCCTGGAACTCACTCTGTAGAACAGGCTGGCCTTGAACTCACAGAGATCTACCTGCCTCTTCCTCCCTGAGTGCTGGGTTTAAGGGCATGCGCCACCACTGCCCATCAGAAATCTCTGTTTTTATGCAATATTTATTTGAGTAAATTAATATCTCATTTCATCATTTATGCAGTTTTTTATATGTCTAGTTAAAAAGTTACTGTCTCTAATAAACACATAAGCATAGACTACCCATGAATAGGTAAATAACATTTTGGGATACACATAGTGTAAAAATATCTGAAGTATATTGTTAGGGAGACAGGAAGGACATGCCAGACATCCTCTCCTCTCCCTCCCTCCTTCCCTTTCTTTCTCCTTTCCTTCCCTCCTTCCTTTCTTTTCAGTGGAGATTGAACTCTGGACCTTGCGTATTCTAGATAAATGTTCTATCACCGAGCTATTCTTCAGCCTGTTTTATTTGAAGTTCTTCTAGATTAAAAAGAGAGTACAATTGCACACAATGTGCAACTATTTCTTAACAAAATGAATACAGCCACATTGTGCATATACAAAGCTTAGCCACATAAGTAGAGCCTGTTTGATTGATGCCCAAGTGACTGAATCTTGGGTCACACTTTACTCCTAAAATATTTGCGTTCTACATTTTCCTTTTCTCTGAGTTTTAACTTTACCAAATCATAAACTACAAATTCCTGAAAACTGTCTTACTAAAAATGGAGAAATGAATGTGCTTCTTTGATTTTTCTAAAACCAGAGACTTATTACCAGCCAGAGGGTTATCACAGAAGCAGGTGAAAGAGACATGGAAACTAAGAAGGAAAGTTGAGAGCAAAGTGTATGCTTTTGTCGTCTTTCAAGCTGGAACCACTATGTGTAGATACCAGACTTTTCAGGACAGTGAAGCTGCTCTGCATGACACTGTAGTGATGGATATAGAGAATGTACAATGTAAAGAGTTAACTGTAATGTCAACCATCATGGAAGTTAATCTCCATGGTCAGCTTGATGGAATTTAGAGTCACCATGGAAACAAACCTCTGGGCGTGTCTGTGAGGGGCTTTCTAGATTGGCTTAATGAGGTGGGAAGACCAACCCTAAATGTAGGTGGCATCATACAGCGGGCTGAGGTCCTGGACTGGGTGAAAAAGAGTAAGAGGGATGAGCAACAGTGTTCATGCTCTCTGCTTCCTGTCTCAGACTCAGTGTGGCTAGTGGCTTCAAGATCCTGCTGTCACCCACTCCCCACCATGATGGACTGTAGCCTCAAACCATGAGCCAGACTAAATCTTTCCTTCCCCAAGCTCTTCCATCAGGTTAGGGCAAGGAGAACAGTGGTGGATGTAACAATGGACAGTAATAGATGTAATAAGTGACAGCAAGTCACATAAGTTCATCAGCTGAAACAAATTACTCTCTAGTGGTGGTGTGGGTAGCAGGGAGACTGTTAATGTGTCAGAGCAGGTGGGATTCAGAAAAATAAAACTTTTGTAGCTTTTCTGCTCAGTTTTGTTGTGAATCTAAAAATACTAAAATTCACATACACACACACACTCACACATATTCAATACACTCACATACATATCACATACACACTCACACACATATTCCCCATGTGCACACACTCACACATATATCCATGTATACATACTCACACACACCCACACACACATACACATACTCAGACACACACTCACGCACGTGCTTTCTCTCTCTCTCTCTTACACACACACACACACACACACACACACACACACACACACACACACACTATCCACGCCACAACAGACCTTTCCCACAAGAGGAGAGCATTAACCTTACAAAGATACATATACTAGGAAATCTTGAAAAGCGAACATTTGTAGGAGAATATGAAATATGATCACACTCTGTAACAGCTGTGAGCCATTACCTGTGATATATGCCTGCAATCCCAGACTCAGGAGGCTGAGAACTCATGAGGATATCATGAGTTCCAGGCCAGCTTGGACAACTTAGCAAGACCCTGTCTTAAAAATAATAAAATCAAAACAGTTGCTTGGGGGAGAAAACAGAATTTCATCTAAATATTCTAGGTGTCAGGGGAGAGGGGAGGAAGCAAGCTCTAGTTATAAGTATTATGATGCCACAAGATCAAAGCTGGTCAGTTTTGTGGAGAAACCCCAGACTCGAGGGAACATGTTCTCTTGGTAAGAGAGTCCATGTGATAGGGTGATCACTCATCACTGTGTCTCTGCAGTAAGTGCCTCACTGGGTT
The DNA here is from genome assembly GCF_007827085.1 of Peromyscus californicus insignis. Taxonomy (NCBI): domain Eukaryota; kingdom Metazoa; phylum Chordata; class Mammalia; order Rodentia; family Cricetidae; genus Peromyscus; species Peromyscus californicus. Next base: position 60,609,454 of record NW_026294436.1, on the reverse strand, counting down.
ATCCTTGCCCACTAGTCAGTGTCCTTCAGGTTAAGTCCAACAAAGCCAAAGACAATGAGTTACCCAAATATGGAAGTCCAAGTGTGTTATGTAAATTGTCAACTGTTCTGCTAAAGGATGAAATGAGACAACTCATTATAATAGCAATATTATAGAAAGCCATAGCACGATTTAAGAATGCAAGGAATAACTTCCTTTATATTGTATAAAATAACACCTTGGTTTAGTCCTTCTGGCACTGGGATAAATTAAGCTTTCCTGAAAGAAAGATGCAGTGAGGTAATAATTACCAAAGACATTCTCTATACCAGGGAGGTAGCTGTAGGCATCAAACCCAACAGATACCACAGTCTGTGCCTTTCTGTGTCGCTAATATTTGATGACCCATTTGTTTACCGATAACAATGGCTCCTTGAAGGTTTGACTGTAAGTGTGTTCAGCTTCTGATTGGCCTAACAAGAAGACTGAGGGGCTGGGTATTCTGGAGCCTGGTTCCTGTGGGGTGGCTGAGCTGCTGAACGGAAAGGTTGCAAACTGTGTTGTCTCTCTGTTGCTTGCTTTCTTCTGTTCTTACGCAATACCAGGGCACTGGGAATAGCTATCCAGTGAAGGACAAATCATTTCCTCTCTAGTTTGTTTTCACTGGCAAGTGGTGGCTAGAAGACACAAGTCATAAAACAGCTCAGCTCATAGTGAGTAGACATACCATGCCATGCTCAACAAAAACGGCTCATGGGTATCACATCAGCAAATCATTTGATCATTTTTGAGGTGTGGTAGGTGAGCAGAGGGAAGGACACCCCAATTTTTTGGATAGGAGAATCTAGGATTGGGACATTAAGAAACTTCTCTGATGTTAGACAGATCATGAGTAGCCATGAGATTTTCATTGTATATGTTCGCTGAACATGGTACTGTTTTACATAAGGACATTTTCACACAAGTATATATATTTTACGTTGTGTATATCTGCCACATTCTCCTTTCCTACTACTTTTTACCTCTACCCCCAACCCTGTTAGTCACCTTTGTCCCTTAGTTTTGCTTCAACTTTCATGATACACACACACACACACACACACACACACACACACATATATATGTCCTTATGTATCTATATAGAATATAAAGACTACATACAAGAGCAATATTTGATATTGATATGGAAGTGATATGTTGACATGGAGTCTTTTGAGTAAACATCCAGGAGTGGTAGGGATGGACTTTAAGGTGGGCCTAATTAGAATTTTTGAGTCCTCTGATGTCCACAGTGCAGGCTGCATAATTCCCAGAAATTCTATTCCATTTCCTTTGCTTGTTTCACTGCTGGCTGGATCCATTTGGAAAGCTGTCACCCAGCAAATTCTTATGATACCACTCTGCCAGTCACAGTGCTAGGTCTGAAAGACACCATGTGTGATCTAAGCAGAGTTTCACCTCTGACCCAGATGACCTTCTATAGAAGAAAAGCAGATAATAATAATAATAATAATAATAATAATAATAATAATAATAATAATAAAAACCCCACCATGCAATTAGTGTCAGTTGCTGCTATAGGCACTGTAAGAACAGGAGAGGAAGATGAGAGCCAAGGGCAGAGGTGGCAGGTAAAGGGTGTCATTTAAAATAAGATGGGGAGCAGAAGCATATCTTTGAGCGAAATCTGAAGGAAGTGTGGTGACCCGTCCCGCGGGTCAGGTTATTGGGGAGACCCGAGGAGGCACCTCCTGAAAGATCAATGGGGGCGAGAGAGAAAGGAGACCAGGCGCAATAAGGGAAGACAGAGTCAGTCTGAGTCGCGTCAAGGTCTCGTTTATTGACTGGGTATTGAGGCTTATAAGCAGGGCTTCAGGCAGGGAGGGGGAGTAGGGGAAGCAAAAGAAGAGAAGAATGGAAAATTCCTGAGGAAGGGTGAGGTCGCTTTGGTCCCAGGCTCCTGCAGCTAACTGATTAGCACGTACTACAGGAAGTTGTACAGCCCGAGGTTAGGCCAGGAACCTGTTTTTTGCAAGGTTTGATAAAGTAAGGAAGGTCACACAAAATTCAAGACGCAGCTGTCCGGGGTCGGCCCCCAACAGTTCCCCCTCCTTTCTCAAAAATGGACTAAGTCCATGTGATCGGGGTGGCTAGGGTCCGAGAGAGTCCCTGTCTTAGGCTACACAGGGGGCTTCCCACGCTCGGCAGCGTGCCATGTTGAGCCGGTCTCGACGACCTCTGTACGCTGTTGTCTCCGGCGTGGGCCCTGTACTATTCCCGTCATTGGGTACCCTCTAGCAAGACCGTGGGGACGTTAGGGCCTTAGGACACTGAATCTGAGTCCTTGATGGGGCTCCTAGCCGGCCTCCTCAGAATCTACTCTGTGATAATGAATGGAGACGTGTCGTGGTAAGGCCGAATTAATCTAATTTTTGATAAACCAAGTCAACCACTGAAAGGCCCAGGGACCAAAGGTAAACTCCCTTTTTCTTTGGGCTAGCCTTTCCCTTAATTTTTCCATCGATTCCCTGACAATACCATATGGTCGGCATAAAAGCGGCATTCTTTCTTCAAGGCTGCACTTAATCCCCCCTCCTTTAAAAATAGTAAATCCAGACCTCTTATGTTTTGTAACACAACCTCAGGGATCGAGGTTAAAGATTTCTCCAGAGCAGAAATGGTTCTTTCTATGGCCTCTAGGTCAGTAGTCATAGCCATTTGTAACTGCATAAGGTGGTTGCTCTGCACAAGGGCAGTAGTTCCTGTACCAATTCCTGCAGTGATGCCCCCAATATCTAACAAGAGGGCAATAGTCATAGACACAGGTTCTCGAGTGTATCTGCCTCTCTGCTCAAAGAATTCCATATTGGAGACTAATTGGACCAGAACATAAGAGTTTTCCCATTATCAATGGCAAAGAGAGCTTCCCCTTATTCAGTTTTTGCCATCTGCAAGTGTGTCATGGGTTCAGAGGTGCATATTGGAATTCTAGAATCCTCAGTTTAGTGGTACCCAGACATGAATTATCATTTTGTTAAGACATCAGTGATATAAGAGCCAACAATAATTAGCAGAAGCACAAGGGCCAAAAACCTTGTGATGGCTGACAGAGTTCCTTATCCTCAAGGAACTTAGAACTATATCTCAGGTTCCCTATGACAAGAAATTCCCTTTTGATCTAACATTCCGGGGTGGCGGGAAACAAGGGCGATGTTTTCTCTTCTATAATTACTTCCTGCTGACATTGGGACGTTGTTGTCAAGGCCCTGGAAAGCCAGAATGTTAGTCAAAGACAAGAGGGAACGTTCTGTTGACCAGCTGAAGAGATGGTATGCATATCGGCTGAATTGGTCCATATCAGCTTTCAGCAAGTTCAGGGCTCACAGTCATTTGCAGTAGGTTGTCACCAGCAAATGATGTTAGGATGTATCTGTCAGCCAAGTGGAAACCTGTTGAGATACATATAAACTAGGAACAGGAGTTAAAACTTACAAACTTATTTGGAACTTTTAGACCCATAGTCTTAGTAATTGTAGTATTATCAATTTGCCCTGAAATCCATAGTGTCCTTTCCATCCAGAGAGCCAAGTATAGACTGGACTGAAATTTCCTTGGCCCAATGAAAAGCATCTGTAAGTCTATATTTAGAACCTGTTTATCTTTTTTTTTTAAAAAGACTTATTAGCTTTAATTAATTAATCCATTGATTAATCAATTACTAAGCTGAGAAAGCTATAGCTAGTCCAGTCATCAATGTCATCAAAGATCTGAGAAGGATAAACTTTACCCAAGTGCAGACTCTTAAATCTATTTAAAAAACAACAGAGACTATCCATTACCCAGAGTGCCATCATCCCAGCTCCTATAGTCTTCATAGTGTTGGCAGGACACGTGTCGGGACAGCATCAGTCTTGGCTGCTGGGCCCATAATGTGAAATTCTCCCTGTTGAGGAGCAACTTGGTAAAAACTGACCTTATCTTGTCAGTGTCTCATAGGCCAGATCCCTGGCAGCAGGTGTTGAGTCAGAGTGTCTTGCCCAGTGGTCAGTGTTGTCCGCAATTCAGGTGGCATCTTCTTGTCATTGCTCCATATCTTTTTTGGAGACCTTGGGAGTCATTGCTAGGAGCTGGGGAGCTTGGAGTCTCTGTTTGCTATAGTAAGCTTTTTATCAAATAATGTAAATGCCATATTTAACAGATCTTTGACAGGTTTGAGGACCATTATCAATTAAATGTATCTGAGCCAAACAAATCTAGGCCCAATCTTGAAAATATCTCTAAGTTTGGTAACAATAACCAGGCCAATTTGTTCTCTTATAGATATATTAGTCAAATATACCTCTCAGTTTTTTTTTATTAAAATAGAACAGTTTATGCTTTAAACTAGTATCTGAATAGCCAGATGACTAGTATTAACTTGTAAACCAGTTCCTTAACATAAAGGACATGCAAACTCAGACATTCAAAACCAAACATACATGTGGCCACATTTTTCATTCATACCTTTAGAGTAGACAGACATTTTTACAACTATGACCCTTTGGAGTCTCAATGTAACAGCAGAATAGCAAGACAAAGAAATCTGAAACATGTTTCATTTTTTTGTATATCTCAAGTCATTTTTTTAAATCATTATTTAAGCCTTTTTTTTATCCTCAGACCTTTATACCTTGCTTTTACGTATTCTAATAACTTGCATTTTATATATTTTTTAAAACATTTTTTTTATCTTAACCAACAATAATTTGAAACCAATTCTCTTAAATGATGGCAAGTATTTGTAACCCATTGAACTCAAATGACCAAAACCCATGTTAATTTTTATTTTTCCTGTGGAAACAAAAGCATAATTTTCCCAGTATCTTGAACTGGTAATTTAACATTTCTTTTTAAGCAATATCAGGACAGAGAAGGGTTAACAAGAGAAGCTGCTGGCCAGCAGAAGAGACATTGAAGTTATCATAGTAAAGGAAGGGAAGGGGAGCAGTGGGCATAGAGCGTGTCCTTGGCTGCCAGTGTTCCTGAAAAAAGTTTTTATTAACTCCTCTGACTAAAGTCAGATCCTCTGTTCAGTGTTCACACAGTTTTTGTCAATTGCAGGCAGTCCCCATTGCCCTGTCCAGAGCTCCTGTCTTTGCCCGCCTGTACCAAGAGCATGCACACCCACCATCGAGAGAGCAGCCAGCTGGCTGCAGTCCTGATAGCAAGAGAGCTAAGGAGGGACGGAGGTGGCCTTAGTTATGCCTCTCTTTCCTCCTCTTCCTCTAGGAAAATAAGGGAGGTTAGTAGACAGAAACAAATAACATTTACACAGACAATCCAAGAACCGGAACATCAGCACTGAGATGACAGCCTCATTCACGGCCAGCAAGGCCCTCTTGCAGTATGCAAGCCCCACCTGGCAGGAGCTACCTGTTTATCTCAATTTAATCCGGGAGTGGGGGTGGGGAACCCAGTTCCCTCTATTGTGGCTCACACATTCTTCCAGTGGGCTAGGCAAAGGTCTAGTGGAGAAGAAGGGAACTGTCCCATAGCGTCCGTCACAGTCAAGTCAACAATGAGAACAGTTAATACATTACACACAAGACCAAGAGCACACGAAAAAACTTTGCCCCAACAAAACAACCAACAAAGCTCCAAGAACAATGACAGCCTGATGTGCTCTGGGTCGGGGGGTAACCCTCCAGGCTCAATCACATCAAAAACAATCCAGACTCGAGGATCTCTGTCCTTAATCAAACAGACATCAGGGGCTTCCACATCCCTGTCAGTCAGACATGCACCTTTTTTTCTTGGAAGAGAATGAGAGATTAAAGTAACAATGATCACAATAAAACACACAAAAAAAACCCCACAAAATGGCTCTGACAATTTCCCGGGACAAAATACAAAGTGGCACTTCCTCCCACCGTGGGGGAAGATACCCAAAGATGCTCCTAAACCAAATGGTCACCTCTGAGGTGGCCTTAGGGCTCTGGGACGTCTCCCTTCGCCGCAGGTTCACTGTCCGGACACGTCTGTCCCAGTGAGCCTGCAAAGTACAAGTCAAGCCTGCAAAGTATAAAACAAAAGTAACAAGACAGAGAGACACAGACAAGACAGAAAGCGCTCTTACCGGTAGATGTCAATAAACCTCTGGACCCTTGGGTGTCAGGCAGGGGGAGTTTGAGAGAAAATCCTCTGCAAGGGCTAGTAAATATGAAACATGCCCATCTCCCTCTGTTTCCTTTAGAACATCTCTAATCACACCATAAAGACTAAAAAAGGCATCGGGACATTTTCCCGTCTCTGATTAATTTGTTAATATCTTTTCCAACCTTGTTCCAAGTCAAAGGGTGAATTCCTGGTCCATTAATCACTAACCAGGGACATTTCTCCTCCACATATTGGAAGAATTTTATCAAATCCTTTTTCTTTTTCTTTTTCTTTTTTTTTTCTTTTCTTTTTTTTTTTCTCGAGACAGGGTTTCTCTGTGTAGCTTTGCGCCTGTCCTGGGACTCACTTGGTAGCCCAGGCTGGCCTCGAACTCACAGAGATCCGCCTGGCTCTGCCTCCCGAGTGCTGGGATTAAAGGCGTGCGCCACCACCGCCTGGCCTCAAATCCTTTTTCTTAACTCTTATTCCTCTCTCCCTAAGATTACCTTTCATCTCCTTGAGAAAAACAGCCTCTTTAGATAAATTTTTGCCCATGATCGATGGGACGACATACTTACCTCAAGACTCTCCCGCGTTGCATGAGTGATGCGGTCCGGGCGTCTCTACCCTGATCCTCTCCGGGGCCCCTTCTGTTGTCCGTCGTCGTCCGGCAGGTCACCGTGCCTCGAGCCCCACGTTCGGGCGCCACTTGACCCGTCCCACGGGCCAGGTTATTGGGGAGACCCGAGGAGGCACCTCCTGAAAGATCAATGGGGGCGAGAGAGAAAGGAGACCAGGCGCAATAAGGGAAGACAGAGTCAGTCTGAGTCGCGTCAAGGTCTCGTTTATTGACTGGGTATTGAGGCTTATAAGCAGGGCTTCAGGCAGGGAGGGGGAGTAGGGGAAGCAAAAGGAGAGAAGAATGGAAAATTCCTGAGGAAGGGTGAGGTCGCTTTGGTCCCAGGCTCCTGCAGCTAACTGATTAGCACGTACTACAGGAAGTTGTACAGCCCGAGGTTAGGCCAGGAACCTGTTTTTTGCAAGGTTTGATAAAGTAAGGAAGGTCACACAAAATTCAAGACGCAGCTGTCCAGGGTCGGCCCCCAACAGTGTGGAAGTTCCATGGGGGACATATTTATCATGCATGTTGACCAAAGTATATAGTTCTGTCTTTGGAGACTTTGTTTGTGTTGGAGGGTGTGTTGTGGCCTACATATTTTAGACATTTTTTTTTTCATTTTGTGTAAAAATTATCACCAGTGATTATTATCACATCAGTAATTATTATGAAGTATTCTCAGCTTGGTGGGAGTAAAATCTGCTAGACTAGAATAAATTTAATTATGTCCTCAAATGTGACAAGATATGGTAAAAAATATCCTGGCCACCGAGAGGAGGGTGGGTGGGTTTGGCCTCAAAACAGCAATGAATTGAATCACAGATGGGGTTTCAGGATGCTACAGAATAAAGATAGCCAGTATCATGGCTGGTATTTGTATCCTCCACTGGGTTTATTCTGATAGCCCAATTCAATAAGACTGTATAAAGTATAAAATTGCTTTACCCTCAAAAATTTTGTAATTCTCTCTCTCTCTCTCTCTCTCTCTCTCTCTCTCTCTCTCTCTCTCTCTCTCTCTCTCTGTCATGCATGTGGAGGTCACAGGTTGATGTTGGATGACTTCCTCTATTGCTCTCCATTTTACGTTGACAGTGTCTGTCACTGAACCTGGAGCTCTCAAATATAGCAAGACTGGATGGCCACCGAGCCCCAGAGACTGTCTTGTCTTTGTCTCCTCACCTCTGGGAGTTCAGGCTAGAAATGCTGCTCCTGGCCTCTTACGTGGGTGCTGGGGTTCAAATTCAGGTCCTCATGTTTGTGTGGCGGGCACTTTACCAGCTGAGCTACTGCCCAGTCCCCAGTTCAGTGTCGTTTAAGAATCAACAAAAAGGCCCCCGGAGTCTTCCTTTTTCCCTGTCTTCTGGTCTTCCTAAATCCCTTCAGTATGGTTGATTAATGTCTACTTCTAGGGCTTCCTAGCCCAAAGTTTCAAACTCTTCCACATCTCTCCCACAAACTGGCTCCAGGTTTATGATGGTAGCAACCCCATATATATTAAGGTTTTCCAGTAGAACAGAACTGGTAGAATGAACAGATGCTGAAGGTGGATTTATTAGATCGCCTTATTCAATGTCATCTAGCTTCTTCACATTTAAGAGCTGAGAACATGGTTGCTGTTAAGTTCATGAGGAACTCATGCCTCAGCAGCTGCAGAGGCCCTGGTCTGTGGTCCACATTGGATAGCCAAAGAAGATAGTTCTAATTTGATCAAAGGATGGTAGCCACAGATGCAGCAACAGTGACAGCAGTAGAAACAGTAAATGAGGTGAAGGCAAGCAGGCACAAAGCAATAGTTCTTCCTCTAGGTTCTCCTTATAGCCGAGATGCCACTGCAAGGGGTAGCTTACCTAGTAGAAGGGTCTTCCCTGCCATTTAACCTTTCCAGGAAATACCCCTGAGATACACTCAGATGAACACCTTGCAGTTGGTTACAGATCTAGTCAAGTTGACAACCAGGATCAACCATCACAGGTCTGATAGTCTTGCAACATTCTGTACTCTTCTTCACCCTCTTCCTTTGCACTGTTCAGCCATGGCTTCGGGGAGAAACTCTAGGAGACTAAAATGATCATGAACATCCCAGATGAAATTTAATGGCATGCATCTCACCCTTCAGCTGCTTTAACAAATGGACAGAATCTTAAGGGTTGGGAACACTAATCATCTTAACATTTTACAAACCAGAAGTCTGAAGTGAATATTATGAGGCAGCAGAGCTGGCTCTTTCCAATGGTTTTAGGAAGTGTCTACTTTCATGTTTTGCAATGTTCAGGGGCACACCACATCCACCCTCAAAGCAATTCCATGCAGCCTCTGCTTCTGAGATGAGATCTCTTGCTATTGACTTAGAAACTCTTGTCTCTCTCTTACACGAGCCTTTGTGATTAACTTGGGCTCACTAGATAATCTCCCCATCTCAGAAATATTTAATCTTATCCAAGAAGTACCATGTCATATAAACATATTCATAGACTGGGGACTCAGGTATAGAAATATTTGGGAAAATAATTCTGTATATCCACCATAGTGTTATCTTCAAAGCATGTTATATTTAGTTGGTAAGTAGAATCTAAATAATTTTGATAATTTTCTTGTTAATTGATGCAAGAGGATGTGATATGAATATGAATGCCAACAATATCAGTAAGAATGGTGATAACAGCAAGTCTTCGGTTGTGTTTTCTAGGGATGGGGCCTTGAGTGCTGTTCATTTACTACACTATCTCATTTCTGTTTCTAGTTTCCTTTGTCTTGGCTTGTTCTATCACCTGCTTTATTTTCCAGTCCTTTCTACAATCCTTGCCAGAATCTCCATCCTACTGTAAACCTTCCCTTCTGTGAAGACAAGCCAGGGTCAGATGTCTGCAAGGACACATTCCGGGCTCCCTCTCTTTGGTCCTTTCCGAGCTGTTTCTCTGTTACCCTCATATGAAATGGTCTCTGAGGCCCCTGTTCTCCTGCTATATCACCTTTTTTCTTCTCAGTCATGCTGTTTCCTGAACTTCTGGCACTTGTTCACATTGGCAATGAACATCTGGCTCAGGATATTTTCGGATAATGTTGTAGATACTTCATTGACCTCAAAACACTAGAGTTTCTTGATCTCAGTTTCAATGACCTTCAACTTCAGAAACCATCACTATAGAGAGAAATCTTTCACTGTGGCCATTATCCATGCTTTGTAACTACCTGGAGTTAGTTTACTCCTATACTCTTAAATTTCATGAGCCCATTCTGCCCACAACCTGCCACTTCTTTTGGAATAAGGTCTCCTTATACAGTTTAAGCTGTCCTCAAATTTGCAATCCTTCTGCCTCAACCTCCTGAGTGGCTGGATTAGAGCCATGGACTTCTGCACCTAGCTGTCAATCAGTTTTCCTTCCTTCCTTCTTTCTTTCTTTTTTCTCTTTCTTCTTTTTTCCTTCCTTCCTTCCTTCCTTCCTTCCTTCCTTCCTTCCTTCCTTCCTTCCTTCCTTCCTTCCTTCCTCTCCCCTCATCCTTCTTCTTCCCTCTCCCTCTCTCACCTTTTCTTCTTTGGTACTGGAATAGAACCCAACACTTGGACATGTAATGTTATACCCCCAACATCTGCCACTATTTTCTTTTTCTTTATTATTTTTGGACAGTCTCATGTTGTTCAAGCTGGCTTCAAACTCCCCGTGTATTTAAGAATAATCTTGATTCCAAGAATGTGCCACCACTCTGAGCTTCAAGCTTTCCTTACTTTCCAACACACCCTGGATGGCATTACTTAGTTCATGGCCACTCATTGCTGTAGATGGTCAAGATTACTCTTGATTCACTGTCTTCCCTATCAGCTTATGTCCATAAAGTCATTGCTTTGCCATGCCATGGAATCACTGGCTCCTCATTCTTCTGATTCATTTGGCAGAATCCTGGCGGATTGTAAGCTTCTCATCTCTGCAAGAGCTGTAGAGAAGAGCCCATGACTGTAGCCAGGAGCCATTTACAAATTCTTGGTCTTTAAAACTCAACAGGACATATAATGCTATATGGGATCTCATTATATCTAGACAAAGCTATACACAATGCTCTCTCGAACACCCAAATTTCCTCATTCCTCTTAAACCAACTGCCAAGACTCATCACGACTTCCACTCAAGATTCTTGTAAGGGGATCATTCATGGTGTGGACTCAGGAATCAAGTAGATGTGAATAAAATTTTAAGCTCCTCTGCTTCTCAAAAAGGGGATTTTGGAGAAAATTACTTTACTCACTAAACCTCTGTTTTCTCATATAATAAGAGGAGATAAACAATATCATTGAGTGAGTGTATAAGCCAGTGTTTAACACAGACTGGCAAAAATGAACACTTTAGCCAAAATGAACCCTTCCTGTCTATCAAATTGTCAAAGTAATATTAAAAACCCACTAAATACATGTTAGTTATTACTAATGAGGGAAACTGAACCAAAGTGGTAGAAGTTCTTTTAACTTTCTCCTGTAGTTATAAGTTTTCTCTGGTCCCGAGTTCCTCTGGTCCCACCTGGCCCTGTGGTCCTGCAGCCATTTATAAAATAATCATTCAGGCCGGGCGGTGGTGGCGCACGCCTTTAATCCCAGCACTCGGGAGGCAGAGCCAGGTGGATCTCTGTGAGTTCGAGGCCAGCCTGGTCTCCAAAGCGAGTACCAGGAAAGGCGCAAAGCTACACAGAGAAACCCTGTCTCGAAAAACCAAAAAAAAAAAAAAAAAAAAAAAAAAAAAAAAAAAAAAAAAAAAAAAAATCATTCAGAGGCTTAATATTACTTACAAACTGTATGACCTATGGCAGGTTTCTTGCTAGCTAGCCCTTATATCTTCAATTAACCCATTTCTATTAATCTATGTTTTGCCACATGTTCCATGGCTTTACCGATCAGCTGGCATGTTACTCCTTGGGCAACAGGCTACTTTCTTTCCAGACTTTGCCTTTCTCTTTCCTGTCTCTCTCCTTGGATTTCCCGCCTGCCTCTAAGTTTCTTTGCCAATAGGCCAAAGAAGTTTATTTATTAACCAATGGGAACAACATATATTCACAGCATACAGAAAGACATCCCCCCAGCACTTCCCCATTTCTGTTTAATCAAACTGTTTGTTATATATAATTTAATATATTAAAGAAAAAACCTTCCTTTTTGATTGGATACAAAAGGGGAAGTGCTGGGGGATGTCTTTCTGTATGCTGTGAATATATGTTGTTCCCATTGGTTAATAAATAGGCTTCTTTGGCCTATTGGCAAGGCAGCTTAGAGGCAGGCGGGAAATCCAAGGAGAGAGGCAGGAAGGAGTAAAGACAGAGTCACTGAGACACAGATGGGAGCTTGCCAGCAAAGGAGCAACAAGATGTCAGCAGACAGGTACTGCCACAGCCACACGGCGACATATAGATTTATAGAAATGGGTTGACTTAAGATAAAAGAGCTTGCTGGCCAGCAGCTAAAGCCATAGGCCATACAGTTTGTAAATAATGTAAGCCTCTATGTGTTTACTTGGTACCCAGAGGCTGCAGGACTGCAGATGAGAGAGCTTTGTCTGGACCGCGAGGAGCTGGGCAGAACCCAAGAAACTTCTGGTTACATTCTCCTGTCATAACTGCTAATCCATCTGTATTGGTACCCACTTTCTTACGGTTTTGTGACACAATGGAAGATAAAAATGTCCTCTGGTCATCTGGGGATGGAGGTCAGTAGCATACCATTTTTCTAGCATGTGTGAGACTCTGTGTATAATCTCATATATAATCTCTATAGAGATAAATTGAGAGAGAGAGAGAGAGAGAGAGAGAGAGAGAGAGAGAGAGAGAGAAGAGGAGGAGGAGGAGGAGGAGGAGGAGGAGGAGGAGGAGGGGGAGAATAATTCTCTCAGGTCTAAAGCAAACCCTACTCTATGAAATCTCACAAGTACCCCTCCCCACCCTCCTTCAGTTTCTCACAGGCACGCCCCCCTTCAGTTTCTCACAAGCACCCCCTTCAGTTTCTCACAGGCACGCCCCCCTTCAGTTTCTCTTTCTGCCCTTTCATGAGTCACTTCTGTAAGTCTTTCAACAAGTCCCAGCCTCTTCCGTCTCAAAAGAACCCTCCAGCTAGTCTATATCTAGTTCTCCTACTTTCACAGCCAAAATATGTTATTTTTAATAGAGAACTATAGGCTGGATGACTCAACACCATCAGAATCATGAAAGAGCTGAATGAAAACACATCACAGGCCAAAATGGTTTCCTATCATTTGACTTGATCTCGTCACCAAATTGAATATTATTGATGGTTTCGTCCTTGAAATCTTTCTTGAAACTCATGGCTTCTGAAATGTGAGATTTTTCTCTGGATCCCGTGCCCCCCCCCCCCCCCCCCCCCCGTGTCTATGCTTTAATTCTAAGTATTTAATTCTAAGTATCTCTTTTTCTTTTTCCTCTTCTTCTTTTTTAAAAAAGGATTTATTGCCGGGTGGCGAATGCCTTTAATTCCAGCACTCGGGAGGCAGAGCCAGGTGAATTTCTGTGAGTTCGAGGCTAACCTGGGCTACAGAGCAAGTTCCAGGAAAGGCATCAAAACTACACAGAGAAACCCTGTCTCGAAAAACCAAAAAAAAAAATTATTTATTTTTATTTTATGTGGATCGGCGTCCTGCCTGCATGTATGTCTGTGTGCAGGTTTCGGATCTCTTGGAACTGGAGTTACATAGGAGGAAAAGGAGGAGGAGCAGGAGGAGGAGGAGGAGGAAGAGCAGGAAGAGGAATTGTCTTAGATCTAAGGCAAATCCTATGTGAGCTGCCACGTGGGTGCTGGGATTTGAATGTGGGTCCTTTGAAAGAGAATCCAGTGCTTTTAACTCCTGACCCATCTCTCCAGCCCCAGTTCTAAGTATCTTTTTTAAACAAGTCATAGCCTCTTAATGTTGCCACTGGGGGTGGGGTGGGGCTCATGTCTTTGCCGCCATCACGGTCTGCATTCTCACTGAAGCTAATGGGTCCTCACTGATACTAGTGTGCCTAAGACTCGGCTTCTGATACCCAACTTTCTCTCTGGCCCAGAGCTCCGCCAAAGCATGGCAATCTGGAAGCACATATCACTGCCTAAAATAACTGTAAATCCATGGAGAATATGTTAAACAACATAGAGGAGGTTCTAGGAAAAGAAAACATTGCCATGAAAACCAAAAGAGGTGGAAGCTCCCACTGCTGGTGGAATCAGTAACAAGCAAAGGGTTTTGGTTGTTGTTCTTTTTAAAATATTTATTTTTATTTTGTGTGTGTGTGTGTGGGTGTTTTGCCTGCATATATGTCTCTCTGTGTGTGCAGTGTTAACAGAAACCAAAAGAGAGCTGTGGATCTTCTAAAATTAGAGTTGCAGAGGGTTGAGAGCTGCTATCCTGGTGTTAGGAATCAAACCAGGGCCTTCTAGAAGAACAGTGGATGCTCTTAATCACTGAGCCATCTCTCCAGCCCTGAATGAAGATTTTTTTTTTTTAAAATGGAAGTGATGTAGTTGCTCAAGCTTTGAAGAAATTGGAAATGTCTGATGGCCAGAAGCATAGGAAAAAGAAAGTGAGGAAAAGGTTAAAGCCTGTCTGGGGTGGCGAGTAGCCCAGGTTACCCCAAAGAGATAAAAGTGAATAGACTAGAAGTAGATATTTCAAGGTAGAATTTCTTAATTAGTTGTCAGTGAGTGCTCAGTGAAGTTTATGTGCCTTAGTGTTCCTGTCTTGAAAACAGTGACAGCAGTGGGTGTTAGAATTTGGTGGTGACCTCCAAGGAGGTTCTGGCCTTTTGTATCCCAGAACAAAGAACTAAAGATACCTGGATAGGAGTAAGAAAGCAAGAGGCTTTGTTGAAAAGGGATTCATTCCCAGGAAGGTAGAATTTAGTAGCTCAAATGGTAATGATGCACAAGGGATTAAGGCTTTTGTGTCCTATAGTATATATGAATTTTTTTGGGGGGTCATTTACATAGTGAAGGATTTTCCACGTATGTTTTATCTCTGCTACAAGTTGTATTACAGACAACTTCATGCATTGCATATATTGTCAGCACCTTAGATTTCCACACAGTTGTGTGGGTTTTAGTGTTATAAGGAAACACAGATGACCCTCAGATATCCAGAGTGTCCCTCCACACCTGTACCAGTGTCTAGATTTAGTAGGCTGCTAGTGGCAAGGCTGGAGATGGGGCAGGAAGGGTTGAGAGCTGCCCAGCATGTAGAGTGGAGACTAGTGTGATGGCAACATTTGATTTAGAGAATATCCTCAGAGTTCTAGTGCAATGCCCATGGTATAGCCATCTGATCAGAATTCCTAAATAGCACATCAACGTGCCTGTAGCATTTCAAGCATAGTCAGAGAAGCAATTGGTTGTTATAATTAATGTGGCTTTCTACATCTTAGAAAGAAGATTACAGCACTAAATGTTATTTTTCAGAGAAGAACCTGTAATTAACATTATGACCAGTCCCCTCATAGCTCATTATTCAGAAACAAACAAACATTAGGTAAAAAAGTTTTTTCTTTGACGGTTTGGCCATGTGCAACCATTGTCAACACCAAGCATGACATCAGTTTTATTCTGTTTTTGATGTTATGATAGATAATTTAAATTTTTTTTTTATTCTGAAAGATAGCACACCTACAGAAATTGAACAAAATATGGGCATGGCACTCTGATTTCTGATCGCACAGAACAACGTTGTGTCTCTGCTCTCAGGAGAAGAAACAGAAGGTTCCCAGCACCCAGGAAGTGTAATAGTCTCTGTGTGTCCATCAGGAGTCTGTTGGGAAAAAAAGAGGATGACCATAGAAGAGACGCAGGGCTCGTTAACCCGCTCTGCCTTTAACACAACCTGGGATCTTGTGCACACATTGTACAAACTATTGCTGGGTCTCCTTCTGGGTTTGTAATCAGTAAGGCAGTCAACCAGGGATCAGAGCAGCTGAAAACCTGAATCTGGTGATGAGGCACAACGCTCTGCTGTCAGGAGCGCCCAGGCTCAGGGACAGCGCATGCTGGAGGTGGACACACTCAATGCCAGAGTGCCTGGTACATCTACTTTTTGTGCATCATGATGTGTGCCTGCTGCTTCAGTTCTGCTTTCCTGGCAGTGTCCACGGTCTGGCAGCGATGCTGGCCCTGAATTGCGTCTGTGGGCCTATTTCTGGGCTCCGTTGTTTGTTCCTCTGATTTACTTGTTTCATCTTTGGGCAATAGTGTGCTCTGGATGACTGACAGTGGCTTTGTCTTAAGGCTTGAGATTGATTCTCCAGCTTGACCATTTTCCTTCAGTATAGTGAGGGCTTATTTTGCCGCTTCATACAAACCTTAGAAACAGTTTGTCAGGATTCCCAGAGCAACTTACTAGGGTTTGCCCTGACCCGTTACAAGTTGGAAGCATTGATACCTGGGTAATATCAAGTCTTCCAGTCTTTCCATGTAGTTAGCCGTCTCTAGTCTGACATCTTCCATCACCTTTGCTGTTTCTTCGTATAGATCATTTATGCATTTTGCTAAGATTTATACCCAAGCATTTAATTTTGGTGGGCTCTAATGGAATTGGGATTGCGTTTCTTTTTTTTTTTTTTTTTTTGGTTTTTCGAGACAGGGTTTCTCTGTGTAGCTTTGCGCCTTTCCTGGGACTCACTTGGTAGCCCAGGCTGGCCTCGAACTCACAGAGATCCGCCTGGCTCTGCCTCCCGAGTGCTGGGATTAAAGGCGTGCGCCACCACCGCCCGGCGGGATTGCGTTTCTAATTTCAGTTCTGCCTGCACAGGGGTGATATATCAAAAAGCAATTTACTTTGTGTCTTAATCTTGTGTCCTGAAAACTTGCAGGCTGAGGAGTGCTTTTTGTTAATTCTGCTAAACTTGGTTTTGATTAACATTATCCAGACTAAAGAAATTGGCCATCTCTTCTTAGAGGTATTGGTAATTTGGATGTCCTCTTTAGTGGAGTGTCTGTCCATGACTATTGTTTGTTCAGTTAGACTGTCTTTTTCTTATTGATCTGTGGGCATTCTTTATATATTTTGGATCTTCCAGTTCAAATTAGAAGTGCAAAAGCCTCATCTACTCTGAGGCTTGTTTTTTTCACTTTCATGGGAGTATTTTTTGTGAAAATGCATTTAACTATAATATAGCTAAATTTATAAATTTTTTTGTTTTTTTCTTCTCTTTTTTCTGTGGTGATGGTTAAACTTGAACCTAATGCCTTGGACATGATAGGCAATTATTCTACTATTAACCTACATCCTCAGCTGTGTGTGTGTGTGTGTGTGTGTGTGTGTGTGTGTGTGTGTGTGTGTGTGTGTGTTATTTAAGAGCCCTTGCCCTAGGCTCAGGCAGAAAGTTTTTTTTTAATTTAAAAATCACTTCATATTTTTCTTTTTATATTTAGAATTACAATTACATGACACTGGTTTTTAAAAGATTAATTTGTGTGTGTGTGTGTGTGTGTGTGTGTGTGTGTGTGTGTGTGTGTGTGTGTGTCTGTGCAGGTCAGAAGGGAGTGTTGGATCCTGTGGAGCTGGAGTTATGGGCATTTATGAGTTGCCCGATGTGGGTGATGGGAACTGACCTCAATTCCTCCAATAGAGCACCAAGCACTCTTAATTGCACAGCCATCCTTCCAGCCTCCATGACACTGATTTCTAGGCATGATATAAGGAAGGAAACATTTTCAGTAGAGCTAACTCTCCCAGTACTATTTAGTGAAAAGTTTACCCTTCTTATTCTGTGCTACAATGCTGTGCTAGAGTCAAACATCTAGACACGTGTGAAGGCTGCCGTCTATGCTTCCTATTCAATCCTCTAGTCTATTTATGTATTCTTATGCGAATTATCCCATACTGTGAACTGCTGTGGCTTTGCTATTTATTTTATTTTAGTGTTGTAGGTTTTTTTTTTTTTTTTGAAACAGGGTCTCACTGTGTAGCTATGAGTGACCTGAAACTCACTTTATAGACCAGGATGGTCTTGAACTCCTAAAGATCAGCCTGCTTCTGCATCCCAGAGTGCTGTGATTAAAGCCTTGTGTTACATGCCCAGCTGCTGTAGCTGTGTATTAAGTATGGCATATAGTCAAGCAAGCATACACTTTATGCCTAGTTCCAAAGCATCCTGGCTAATATTGTCCATATATCCATCCATCCATCCATCCATCCATACATACATACATACATACATACATTCATCCTATGCAATCAAATTATTCAGACATTAAAAAGGGAAGAATTGCCGGGCGGTGGTGGTGCACGCCTTTAATCCCAGCACTTGGGAGGCAACCAAAAAAAAAAGGGAAAAATTGGTTGGGACATATGGCTCAGTTAGTAAAACACTTGCCTTGTAAGTGTGAAGACCTCAGACTGATCCCCAGAACCCCCCTCAAAAAAGCCAAATGGAGAGGAGGAATCCATTTTGCAGTCCTGGCAGTGGAGAAGTAGAGAGAGGTGGGCTTCTGGGCCTCGATGGTCAGGCAGTCTCGCCCATTCAGTGAGCTCTAGGCCAATGAGAGATTCCGTCTCAAAAGCAAAGTGGGCCAGCCTGGTCTACAGAGTGAGCTCCAGGACATACACCAACACCACACAAAGAAACCCTGTCTTGTAAAACAAAAAGCAAAAAACAAACAAAAAGCAAAGTGAATGGTTTCTAAGTAATTATCAGACATACACAGGAAGAAGGCAGTGTTGACACATATTGTGACATGGTTGAAACATAAAAGCACTAGTCTAGGTGAAAGCCAGACATAGAAGTCACATAGTATCTGTTTTACATTTGTCTGAAACATCAGAGACAGTGAATCTGCAGAACTGGGATCAGAATTGGGTCACCAAGGGTGTAAGAGACTGGATGAGAGGACTGCTCCACATCACTTTATATAGTATATCCATTTAGTAGTCCACCTGCCAATCAAGTTTTCTCAAACGCTGAGATTTTATTGGGATGGCTGAATTGAAAGATCAGCTGAAGGAGTGTCTTAGTCCACTTTTTATTGTTACCACAAAATGTCAGAAGCTTCATTACTTTATTAAAAAAAATCAAGAGAAGTTCATTTGGCTTATGATTTAGTTGCTGAAATGTCCAAACATTTAGTTGCTGCATGGTATCTGGTAAAGGACCCCCTTGACTACAAGAAAACATATGCAGAAGGGAGATTTTCACAAAATAAGGAAAATTCAAATAGGCTTTACCTTAAGAGACCCCCATCACACCAACCCTACCACACAGTCGGACCAGTCTCTCAACACGTAAAATTTGGGGGTGGAAATCATATCTAAAACATAGCCAGGAGTGTGATAGTTCACAGAAGAGCCACACAGGTATCCTATGTCTGTGTGCAGGCTCCTCTCTCATGTGACTTTCTCCATTCCTTTGAATCTGAGCTTGCCTTGTGACCTGACTCACAAGGCAGCAGGGGCAGAAGGCTACTGTATGTTCTGTTCTCAGCTTCCTAAGAGCATCTGTGAACCATCATGACCCAGCCTCTTTACTGATGAGGGACCACACAGAAACAAGAGGTCCAGACAAAAGCCAATGCTAAACACAAGATGGTGATGGAGGCCATCCAGACCACACAGCCACTCATTGCATAGTGTGAGACCCCAGGAAATGCCCAGCTGGTCCCCGCCCACATTGCAACCTATAGCCACATGTAAGTGATTATTGTTTGGGCTGCTTTTTGTTGTTGTTGTTTTTAAGCTATATTAGATATACATAGAAAGAAGATCTTTCCAGCATTGATTCTTTAAAATTATGAGCATAAGTATTCATTTGCATTTGTATAAGGTTACTTTGATTTTTCCCTAAAATGTTATGTTGAAATGATTTGCCCCCCAGCTTTTATTATGGGAAAAAAGGAATATTAAGTGACATTGAAAGATTTTAATAATGAACACCTGCATACCTATCACCTAGAATCTACAATTATGATGTTATCAGACTTGATCTGTCACACATCTGGCCTATTCCTCTACCCATCTGTTTATCTTATTTTTTAAATTGAATTTCAAAGTAAGTCTGAAGAAAACCAATAATCATATTGACATGCATAACATTAACTGGAGTATTTTAATGTATACAGAAATATCAACTTTGAGATACACACATACTTGTATAGCCCAAATTCTACTACAATTAAGAATACTATAGTCATTCCAGGAAGTTACTTAATTCCCCCTTCTAGACAGTCTGTCAGACAAGGGATATAGCATAGTGGTAGGAACGTTTGCTTGCCTTCCTGATATGGTGGGTTAAATCCTCAGTACTAGAAAAAAAAAACCCACATAATTAATCTGTAATCAATGCCCTCTCTTCCAGAAACTATTGCTGTTTAATTTTTTCTCTTTGATATATGTAAATAAAAAGACAATTTATGCTGTCTCAATCTGTAATGCTCTATAGGCAGAAACATGGAGATTGAATTCTACTTTTATGAATAGATCAATGAGGGAAACTGGTCGTGTACACATTAGACAGGACTCATTCATTTTCTTACCCCGAGTGACAAACACACTAAGAGATGTCTTGTTTATGATGGAGCATGCACCCATTTCTATGTTGACCTTGGTGAATCACATAAGGTCTAGTGACATTAAATGGAACCTAGAATCTATATGTCTTTCCTCATTTATTTTTCTTCTCATCAAATTATTTGACATATTGGCTGCTGTAAATAATGTGATTTTTTTTTTATCATCTTCCTTAACGAGTGACTCTTTTGGATTGCTACTTCAGTAGTTAGCTACGGAAGTTTGAAGACCTCCTGCAAGTGAGTCTGCATCCCTCCAGCCCATGGATGCACGTGGTGTCATACCTTACCTTCATCTGAGAGTTCTTGTCTTCCTCTGCAACTATAGCCTTCTGATTCAGAAGAGTCAACATCCAATTCTCCACTCAATTGATCTGAAAATCAATCTTGATCTAACTAGGTGCCTGGATGCTCACTTAAGCCAGCAACAAGATCTGGATTTGACCAGGTCTGCTCATCTACTCCCTGCTGCTATTTCTGGGGCACATCAACAACTACACAGGAGCCAGGCTTTCATCAGAATAAAGGGGAGCACATCAGATCTGTGCTTAGATTGATCTATCTGCCTGCCTGCCTGTCTATCTATCTATCTTTCATCTATCTATCTAATCTATCATCTTATTTTGTAACTTTTTAAATTACATGTTCAGAGGTTACAACACTGTTTTAAAGAGTAAATGAAATTTAAAAAGTAAAAATATTTAATACATGATCTCGTTCATTTATTTTTCTTATCTTAAAGGGTTTCCTTTTGTAAATTGTGAGATGGTTTATGAGGTGTGTTTTAGTTACTTTTCTGTTGCTGTGATAAAACACCATGGTCAAAAACAACAAGTAAGAAAAAGTTTATTTTGAGTTATGGTTCCTGAGGGCTTGAATTCATAATGGCAGGGGTTGGGGGGGGCGGTCAGTTAGCAAGGTAGGGGATGGTAGCAGGAGCAGGAAGTTGAAAGATCACGTTTCAGCCTCACACAGGAACCAGAAAAAGAGAACAGGAAGCAGGACAAGGATATATACCCCCAAAGACTGTCCCCAGTGATTGCTTCCTCTTAGCAAAGCTCCACCTCCTAAAGGTTCCTGAAAATACCACCAAGGGGGAACCAAGAGTTCAAATACATGAGCTTAAGGGGAATATTTTTCATTCAAACTACCACAAGGTGCATTGCTTATTTAGATTTAGGGACAAGAAAAGAATACTGATACAGTTAAACTCAAGTTCACAAAACATTCTGGCCCTAAATAAACACAGCTTGTTTGTAACATCCTTGTTTGAGTTGCCTTTAGGGAAACAGTTCTTTCTAGATGCAGGCAATTTGGATCTAATCAGTTGTGTTAGAGTTTTTGTTGCTGCTATTTTGGTTTTGAGATAGGGTCTCACTGTGTAGCCCTAGATGTCCTGGAACTTACTATATAGATCAGGCTGACCTTAAAACTCAAAAAGATCTACCTGACTCCACCTCCCAAGTGCTGGGATTAAAAGCATGTGCTACCATGGCCATTGTGTTAAAGGTTTTCACTCCCAGCTAGATTATGGAGTGAAAGGTTTGTCTTCCCATGTCCCCTTAATTTTTCTAGTCTTTCTATCATGTCTCAGCACTAGGGAGGACCATGTGGAGGAAAGCATTGTCTTAACTAATGGTAAAAGTTTAGTTTTTCCTGTTTAAAAAAAACCATAAAAACAGATTCATACTGAATGTAGCCTTTTTTTTTCTTCAAAGCTTCTGTGACTTGTGCTCTTGAGTGAGTTATCCATGTTAATGTAAGCATTGGTGTAGTATCTGCTTTCATTAGAGAGCACTCTACTATTTTCCCATTGCACAGATTGCTTGGTCGTTCTTTAGCTGATGTAAACTAGGACTTTTCTAGTCTTGAGTCACCATAAAGAAAATTATTGTCAAGATCCATTCTTCCTTTATTTTCCTAATGTGTACTGTGATATTAATACACAATCTATTAATATACTAGTAATAATTATATTAATATGTAACGTATTAATGAAACCTTCCTTTAGGTTAATTTGTTTTATATTTGTTCCAGCCCTTTTATTGAATCATTTAGTCTCATTGTATGAAATAAGTTCATTATGTTCAAATTTAGCC
This sequence comes from Peromyscus californicus insignis, assembly GCF_007827085.1. NCBI lineage: Eukaryota > Metazoa > Chordata > Mammalia > Rodentia > Cricetidae > Peromyscus > Peromyscus californicus. The sequence goes on along the minus strand of NW_026294436.1, from coordinate 60,587,112 downwards.
TTGGACAAGTTCTTAGGACAGGAGTAGTAGGCAGCTAGAGCCTTTGATGAAGTGTCACAGGAGTAGCCTCTCATCCAGTTGCTAATATTGTTTATAGTTTTTTTTAATTTTTTTTACTCTTTGGCTCTTTTGGTGGGCCTGCCACCCAGCTCCCAAATAAATACACAGAGGCTTATTATTTCTCATAAATGCATGGCCTTAGCTTGGCTTGTTTCTAGCCAGCTTTTCTTAACTTAAAATATCCCATCTACTTTTTGCCTCTGGGCTTTTATCTTTCTCTATTCTATATAACTTTCTTATTTCTTATGTTATGGATTGCTGTGTAGCTAGATGGCTGGCCCCTGAGTTCTCCTTTCTTCCTTTTCTTCCCCCTGATCTTCTCTTCCCAGATTTCTCCCTCTATATCTTTTCACTGCATGCCAGTCCCATCTATCCTTTCTCCTGACTTGCTATTGGCTGTTCAGTTCTTTTTCAGACAGGTAGAGTAACACAACTTCACAGAGTTAAACAAATGCAACATAAAAGGATGCAACACCACATCTTTGCGTCATTAAACAAATGTCCCACAGCATAAACACATCTTCAACTAATATTCCACAACAATTGTTACTGTCTAAAGCCCCTTGAGCTTGACTTCCAGGTTCCTACTAGAATGACCCTTTAGCATCTACTTATAGCATTCAACCACTGTTTCAGTCTAAAGTTCCAAAGTCCTCCACATTTCTTCAAATAAACCATGGTCAGGCTCTTCACAGCCACAACTCTCTGAAACCAACTTTGTATTAGTGACTTTCCAGTTCCTGTGATAAAATACCGTGATCTAGGTAATTTATGGAAGAGTTGATTTGGGAGTATGTTTCCAGAAGGATGAGAGCCCATCATGGTGGGGGTGCACAGCAGTAAGAAGAAGGCATGGTAGCAGGAGGGGGAAGCCAAAAACAAAAGCCATGTTTAATCAGCTCCTGAAGCAGAGAGCAACCGGGAAGTGGGAGAGTCTTCACACACTCAAAGACAGACCCCGGTGACAACTTCCTCCCACAAAACTCCACCTCCGAAAGGTTCCACAACCTCCTTAAAAAGCACCCAAACCTGGGACCAGTGTTCAAATATCTGAGCCTATGGGGGAAATTCTTTTTCAAACTGCCACAGACATATTTCCTGTAACAGTTTATATTTGGAGTTTTTTTTCTTTTATGCATTCCCAAAACCAGTTTGAATATACAGTCTATGAAGAGCTAGGTAATTATTGGTATATTTAGGCTTACGTCTGTAATGTCAGTTATAACTTTAAAAAGGGCAGCAGGATTTTGCAAAGAAGCTAACTTGAGGTCATCCTTCATAAGCGCTTTATTAGTCTATGGGACCCTTATTGTGGAGAATGGGTCTTCAGGTTGGAAGAGGAGTTTCATTAATTCATTAGGAGAGATAGCTTCCCTGCCTGGCATGATGGGGAGTACAGCGAAGTGTGCCAGCAGGGACCAGAGGAAAGAGCTTTCAGATACCCAGAACAAAGAGGACGTTAGGTAAGTTCCAGCAGGGGGCAGACAAGCTTCATACCATGCGGTCTAGCCTGGACTACATGCCAAGAGGCACAGAATCAGACTCTTGGGATTGCAAACTCACAGCTTAAAGGCGGAGAGGCTGGGCTTCTCTTCCCTGACCCTTATCCCAGTCTGAGTGTTCTGTCAGTTCTTTGTCCTGATTTCAGGGTAGGGGTGTGGGGGGACTGAGCTAAGAAGGTCTGAGATCTGGCAGCTGCTGTACATTTTCTATTTATCCAGTCCTTTCATGATTCTTTTCACCCTTGGTTTTTAGAGCAAGTAATTTTTTATTATTCTCGATTCCTTCCTGTGCTTATCCATAGTCATGTGTTGTTGCTATTCTTCTAGTGGCTTCCACAGAGATTATCCCGTACACTACTGACATATCAGAGTTGAAATGATTATTGTTCATCTCACCTTCTTCCAGGCAATTCAAGAGCCTCAAAAATTATAACGATCCCTTTCCTACCTTTCTATTTTTAATCTACTTTGTGTGTGTGTGTGTGTGTGTGTGTGTGTGTGTGTGTGTGTGTATGTGTGTGCATGTTTTGAGTTCATTCCATATGTGTGCACTGCCTGTGAATGCCAGTAAAGGGCATCAGATGGCCCTGGAGCTGGAGTGATAGGTGGTCATGAGCTGCTTCACATGTGTCCTGGGAACCACGTGGGTCCCCTACAAGAGCAGTATGTGCTCTTAGCCACAAAGCTGCCTCTCTAGCCCTAGCCCCTTCCTCTATTACCTGTTTTAACCGATGCTGCTGCTGCTGCTGCTGCTGCTGCTGCTGCTCCATCCCATTGGCGTCCTGTGGGTTAGTGACGTGTTTTCCATCCTGGTACTCTTCTCTGTTCTCCATCTCTGAGTGCCCATCTATTTTCCTCCGCTTAAAGCATCCTCTTCAGTATCCTCTTTAGCGTGTGTCTATTCCCATTGGTTCTCTCAATTTTTGTTTGTCAAAACCTTGTTTGACATTTGGCTGTCCTTCCTGAAGGATTTTTTCTCGTGATTGGTAATGCTGGGTTGGCATTTGTTTTATGTCAGGAATCTTTTGTTTTCTGGTCTTTCCTCCTTCGGCTCTATGCAGAAACTGGCTGATGTCCGTCCACCTGTGTACCGCACAAGGATGCCGTGTCCTTCAGTCTCACTTGATTGCTTCTGTACTTTTTGTTTTAGCATTTTTTCTAGGATGCACACAAAACTGCATTGCTTTCTTCTAATGTTTATCTCTCAGAGCCCTAAGATTCCCCGAATTCTGTGGCCGTTACATGTTATAATAGAGAAGTAACGATAAAACAGCAGGATTGGTTGGCTTGGGAAAAGGAAGCTGGCACAGAATTCCCTTCAGAAAAATGCAGTTTATTAGAAGAGAGGGCCTTGAAGCCATCACCAGGCCTTCACACGGGATTAGATATATGGAGATGTGAACATGATGGAGCCCTAGAGGGATGTAGAGGCTTTACCTCAGTGCCTGGAGAAAAGCCTCATTAAGGGTAAGAAAGGGTTTTACTAACTTTCTCTTTAATTGAACTACTCTGTTTATTTACTAAGTATGTTTCGTTCATATTTTGTCATTGTTGCTTTAGAATTCCCCATAATTCTTCTCTCACAGAATAAGAAGTCAGAATTTAAAAAGGGATTTTTTTTTCTTTAACCAAGTGGTGGAGTGAAGCTTTGGGAAAAGTAGACTAACAGTTGTTACCATGGCAACACTTTTATTACTCAAGGCTCAGAATCATTTCCTGAAGCAGCTCAGGTTATCTAGTTCTCACGTTTCAATTCTGATACTTTTCCCCATGCTCATGTTTAAAATCTGATTCATTATCAGTCATATTTTCATATATTTTTTTAAAACATGTATATCTACTGACTAACATTCTATTAGCTGCTAAGCAAGACAGACACTGTTATGAGCAGACTATCAGCCTGTCTTCAAACTGTCTCTTCCTTTATGTTCAGGTCAAATTTTATGCTGCAAGCTGAGCATGCCTGGAGGCATTTGTCCACCACCTTAATTTAATCCTTCAAACGGTGCTTTCATGATCTTGAGCCTGGCACCCAGATAGCATTTACTATTTTTTTTTCTTGGAGTTTTCTTTTAACCTTAAAATGAGCATGCTCAGGAATGTAATGCTTTCTTGAGTTTGCCCAGGCTTGGGTCATCCCCTACTAAATATATATAGGCTACCTAAATAACACACTCATGATCCTTTAGTTTGATGAGGTCCTTGCTTTCCCTCACCTGATCCCACCCACAAATCTTTCCCATTCTTTAATATCTTGACTATGCTTGTTTTGGCTTCATTATCAGTGACAGGAGACCCCACTGCATTTGGTCTGTTGACAAAAGACACAGCCCTCACCTCAAAGGATAAGGGAGTTTATTCCAGAGCTAAGTATAAGTGACCGTTGTTGAGGAACACAATCTGACTTCTTCAAATACCATGTTCCAACAAGGCAGCAATTTCAGGAACTTTTATAGTAACAGAACAAAGAAAGTCATAAACCTAACACACTTTTCAACTCCATTGGTGAGTATGCATCATGATGAGCAAAAACGGCTCTCTATTTCATCCTAGCTGATGAAATTTTTAGAAGGATTAGGAGGTGTGGTTTTGTTGGAGTAAATGTGTCCTCGTTGGAGGAGGTGTGTTGACAGGAGTGGGCTTTGAGGTTTCAAAAGCCCATGCCAGGCCTAGTGTCTCTCTGCCTGCTGCCTGTGGATCCGGATGTAAAGCTCTCAGCTATGGCTCCAGTGCCACACTTATCTCTCTGCTTCCTGCCATGATGGTAGTAGACTCACACTCTGAGACTGTATGCTAGACATCCATTAAATGCCTCCTTTTGTAAGAGTTGCTTTGGTCATGGTTTCTCTTCACAGCACTAGAACAGTAACTAAGACAGTACATCAGGTAGGCAGGTTCCAGCAATGTTGGGGAAAACTCGGCCTTAGGCCTTCGATGCCATCGGACAGCTTTCTTAGCCCTTCGATTGGCAGAAACTAGGAGTTTGTTGATACATTCCAAAGGGTTTACCTAATGGTCACCACAGACATTGATTGAGTCATGCATAGAGGGGGACAATAAATGGCTACTAAGGGGACTAGAGATGTCCCCAAGATAATTTGGCTCTGGACTGGCAACACTTCAGCCTCTCCGTGTCACTGATGTTCTTTCTCTTCAATCAATCAGCTTTTGTAGTTACGCATCTCCCAGGTGACACTCCCCTCGTTGAAGCAGACAAACAGTAAGGGCCAGCTAGGGATGTTTTTCGTTTTTAATAACAATTTTCCTGGAAGATCTGGAGGATGAAGCAGAGTAACCTTAAATGAAAGGCCTCCCAGATCAACCTAATGAGACATTATCTGAAAATGGCTGTGGATGGAGCTGACTTGCCTCGCATGTCAGGCCCCTAGGTTCAACTTCAACTAGACAAAGAAACAACGCTGATAATCCTCTCTGTGTACACACAGCACAACACACACACAGTTTTCCTCTTACTGCACACGTTCTAATTCTGGCTACGGATTAGGGTGAACAACAGGTGGAAATGAAGAACTAACCATCACTAACCGTATCACTCGGGGTCTATTTATGCTACTGATTTCATTTGTTTCTTTGTGCCATCTTGTTGACCATGACAAGAGACACGGCCCATCTGTTATGTGTTTCTCCGTGTGTAAAGGAAGTTGGCAAACTGGCTGCAGGCTGTTGTTTGCTTGTTGTCAGGGCTGAGGTCACCAGAACCCCGTGGAGGAATCTCCATTACTAGGATTGCCCGAGGTAGAGGGATGTGTAACCATCCGGTGGTGCCTCATCTGGAAATACAGATGGGGATGTTGTCCTGACTTCGGGCCTCCTGTACAGCAGCCAGTTCTGAGGCTCCTCTTCACTTGGGCATGACTGGGAAGAAGGACGAAGCCAGATTTATTTGTGGGACGAGATTTCTTTTCAGGCTTTTCCTCCGTGACTGTGGAACAAAGGAGACATTCATCAGGGAAATAAAAGCATTAAAGACAGGTTTCCCCCCTTGCACCGTTAAAGAGTTTTCATCCTCTTAGACAAGCAGTGAAGTGATTTCAACAATCCTGTGTGTCTCCAGGCAGAAGAGTGTTGATGGGAAGAGGTAAGACCCCCAAAGGGTCCTGGAAGAGCTTTGCAGCTACTTAATAGGGTGCTTCTCCGTTCTAGGACCCATGTACCCTGACTTGAAAGGGTTGACAGGAGGATCTACCACAAGTATGAGTCCAGCCTGGAACATAACAAGTTCCAGGCTAGCCAGGGCTACATGACGAGATCCCAAAAGCACACCTTGGCGCAGTGAGATGGCCCAGCTCCTGACAGCACTTTCTGTACAGACCTGGCGGTGTGAGTTCTGTCCCCTGATCTCACTGTGCAAGGCGGGAACTGACTCCTGCAGGCTCTCCTCTGACCTCCATACATACGCTGTGACATGCATGTGCATACACACACACACACACACACACACACACACACACACACACACACACACAGACATACACACACACACACACACAAATGAAAACCCATAGATAGATACATAGAGTTAGACACATTTTTGTCAGCAACATTCGATCAGCACTTATAAGAGACACTAGATGAACACCATATGTTTCTGAGATATTTCTGGGATTTGGTTACAAAATTTTGTAACACAAGAAGAGAAGAGGAGACATGCAAGGTGAGGAAAGAGACAGAAAGCTCCGAGGCCCAGCCTTTTCTTCAAGGGTCCTGTACACCTGGGTCCTAACAGGTTGTATCTCCGCTTCTCTCTCCCTGAGACAAACTAGGAGGCTCAGGCCCCTTTATGACATGCACACTCCAGCAGATGGAGTGTCCCCGTGCCTCAGGTGTCCTCCTCTCTGCCATTTTCTATCCTTCATTTCGTCCCTAAGCCCACTACTCAGCAGCTTCTCGCTCCTTCTTGGTGTGAGTCTGAGAGAATGAGTCTGACAAAGGTATACCCTTGGGATTTACAATCCAGCAGAGTAGACAATGAAGAGAAATGAGTGTTCAAGGAAAACCAAGGTGCCATCGTAGAAAAGCAGAATTACTATATGACAGGAAGTCCGATGGTAATGAGGGTAGGGAGGAAAATAAAACTGAACGAGGGGGCTGTCATTGTTCGTGTGTTCTCAGAGCTTATTCCCACCAGGAGATCCCAGAAGCTCCCGTACTTCCAAGTTATACTGCATTACATTTAAACATTGAGGCTCTGAAGTCAAGCTTCTAGGTTTAAATCCCAGCTCTATCACCAGGTTCTTTGGGAATCTTTGATAGTTGTTTATGCCCTATGCTTCAGTTTTTGGACCTGCAAAATGGGGGTGTTAATTTTAATGCACCGTTGCAGAGATACAAGAGTGCATGCCAAGCGCACAGCCTCAGACTTGGCACATTAATTTAAAGGTAAAATTAGCCGTAATTATCAATTGTATCATCAGATTGAATTGTGTGTGTGTGTGTGTCTGTGTGCGTGTGTGTGTGTGTGAGTGTGTGTGTGTGTGCTAGCGGTCAGCGTCAGGTGTCTTCCTCGATCACTCACTCACTGTCTTATTTTTTCTCACTGCACTTGGAGTTGAGAAATGTAGCTAAACTGACTGGTCCGTAGTCCCAGCAATCTCGTCTCCATCTCTCCAGTACTGAGATTACAGACATACACCGTTGCACCCAGATTATTATGTGGGTGCTGAGTGTCCAAACTCAGGTCCCCATGCTCGAAGGGTAAGCACTTTAGCAACTGAGTACAGTTTTTTCACTTGAAATGAAATGGTAAGAATGGAGTACGCTGGCATATGTACTGTCTTCAGTATAGCCATTTCTCTGTGACTAGGCATTTCTCTAAGTTTGAAAATGGGTTACATGCCACGGAGTTCATGTTCTTATGTTTTCTCCACATTTCGACTTTTTTGAAGATTTTCTTGTCTTTCTTTCTTTTCTTTTTCTTTCTTTCTTTTTTTTTGAGACAGGGGCTCACTACATAACCCTGACATCTCTGTAACTCTGTATGTAGACCAGGCTGGCCTCAAACTCACAGAGATCTGCCTGCCTCTGCCTGAGTGCTGGGATTAAAGTTGTGTGCCACCACACCTGGCCCTTTGTTTGATTTTTGTGGCACTTAGGGATTGAACCTGTGGTGGTATTGTGTTCCCCGAAATATTGTGCACCCTAATAAACTTATCTGGGGTCAGAGACAGAACAGCCACAATATTAAATATAGAGGATAGGCAGTGGTAGCACAGGCCTTTAATCCCAGCACTTGGGAGGCAGAGCTAGGCAGAAATCCATGTGTTCAAGGATACAGCCAAGCATGGTGACTCACGCCTTTAATCCCAGAAAGCGAGCCTTTAATCCCAGGGAGTGGTGTTAGAAAGCAGAAAGGTATATAAGGCGTGAGGACCAGAAACTAGAAGCATTTGGCTGGTTAAGCTTTTAGGCTTTGAGCAGCACAGTTCAGCGGAGACCCATTCTGGATGAGGACACAGAGGTTTCCAGTCAGAGGAAATAGGATCAGCTGAGAAACTAGCAAGGTGAGGAAGCTGTGGCTTGTTCTGTCTCTCTGATCTTCCAGCATTCAACCCAATAACTGGCCTCAGGTTAGTTTTTATTAATAAGAACTGTTAAGATTTCTGCTACATGAACCCAGGGCCTTGTGCCTGATAGTTAACTACCACTGAGTTACCAACCCACGCCCTTCTAGCCATGACTAAGTTTTAATTCCATTATGCTGGTTCTTAAGACCTATGTGGACATCTTTTTTTCTAAGCTTTGTATTTGCTTGGAAAATAAACTTTTATTTACTATCAGATTAGATAAAATTGTAAAGAATAAAAATATGGGACACTAAATATATGAATTGTAAAACCCAACACAGATAAACTTTTTTACCTTTTACTTTTGGATTACATATAAAATGATGTTTCATCCATTCCTTATATCTAAAAGCAAAAATTATTTTTATAGAAAACGCCTCTATTGCCAATAGCTCTTTCTCAAATAATTGATAGCAAGGCTGATTAATGGGACTCATCCACAGTTCCATTCAGTGCAAAATCTAACTAAATTATGAAGACATTTTTCATCTTGATATAATAAAATAGCTTTTTAAAGTGGTTAGTCTTGTTGGCACTGTGTCCGTAATTAGTTACTGAGTTAGCAATGGACAATAAAAGCCATACACTGGGTTACATCTTTCTCTTAACTCAGGATCCATGCTGATGATTAGATAGATGAGTGAATGAAGGTTAAGTCAGGCCCATGGACACTTCTAGGGCTATTGGAATCAGCTCTGATCATGAAATCTGAAGGGAAAGATCTAGGGCTTAGTACTTCATTAACTGCCCAAATGCAAGATAGACCTAACATTTTCTTTTAACTCAATTGTAAAAAATTAAGAGAATCCTTTATAAGAACACATTTAATTTTGAAAAATTGCAGTTATTTCCTATTAACGCATGGGGACCACCACTGCTGGTAAGCTCACTGATACCAGGGCTCCCACAGCCACCATAACTGCAGTAAGACTCCACAGTGAGGACAGTAACACTGAATAGCCATGTTGTATCCAGTTGCTTGGCTTCTAAAGCCACTCAAAGAACTTATTTGGTGATCACCAGGATAGCCTCATTTATGGTGATATTTCATTTGTACTGAAATGTGATTTTATTTGTATGTTAATAAATAAAGTTGCCTGGGGGTCAGAGCTAAGAGCAAGCCATAGCAGAAGCCAGGTGGTGGTGGTGCATGCCTTTAATCCCAATCACATGACAGGCAGATCTCTGTGTATTCAAGGATACAGCCAGCATGGAGACACATGCCTTTAATCTCAATACCAACTATAGAAGACCTGGAGGTCTGTATAGACAAGCAGTGATGAGGTGGTCATGTGGTTGGGTTTACAACCAATGAGAAGGCAGAACAGAAAGTCAATAAAAAGACAGATACACAGGAAGTAGGTCTCTTTCTGAGGGGAAGGACAGCAGCAGCAGTGAAGGGTAAGAAAGGGTTTTTAGTATCAGCTGTTAGCTACTGCTCTGACCTCTTAGGCTTTTAACTGTACATTTGGCTCTGTGTACATCTATACTCATTTGTTCAGACCCACAGGTTGTATTTGATTTTCCTCTCACTTCTACCCAACAAACACATGACTTTAATCTCACTGAGCTAAACTTGTACACATCTGGAATATCCATGAAAATACACACTGACATAATTGTAGGCTCAGAATGTTTTTGGGGGGCAGAGAAGCATTTAAAAACAAAATACGTATGTGTGTGTGGAACTAGAGTGCTCTGTGGGGTGCACATAACTTACTTTATCGTGTTGAACATGAGTGCCCTTCTTCCTCCCATGAACACCCTCTACCGAATCTCTCTGCGCTTCAGAGCCAATGAGTGGAAGGAACCTTAGGCTTGTGGGACTCGGAACCTGTAAACCACAGACTGAGTTAAGCACATTTATAGTGTTTATTTCTGGGAATGTAAACCCGAGGAGGGGGTGTCACAGGAGAGGTCCATCTGCTTCAAGCACACGCTCCTTTTCAGACATCCATTGTTCTGTCTTTTTCCCTGTGTAAATTTGGTTTGCCTTATTTTATTTTTTTAAATTAAAAAAAAATTTTGATTGTGTTTGGGTGATCTGTCTGCAGGTATGTCTGTGTACCATGCATGTTCTTGGTGTCTTCAGTCCCTAGAAGAGGGTGTTGGATCCCCTGGAACTGGAGTTATTGGAAGTTGTGAGCTGCCATGTGGATGCTGGGAATTGAACCCAGGTCTCTGGAAGAGCAGCAAATATTCTTAACCACTGAGTCATTTTCTTCAGCCCCCTGCTGGCCTTGAACTCTACAGTCCTCTGCCTCTTCCTTGCTAGTGCTGGGAATATAGGTGTATATTACCTTATTGTTAATTCAGTGTGTGTGTGTGTGTGTGTGTGTGTGTGTGTGTATAAGTGTTCAGGTGTATGTGTGCACTCATGCTTATGGGGACCAAAGACTGATATGAGTTGTCTTCCTGATCACTCTCTGCTTTATTTACTGATGCAGGGTAATTGGAGCTTGCCAGTTCAGGCTGGTCAAGCTAGCCAGCTTGCCTAGCAGATGCCCTGGGTCCTCTGCCTCCTAAGCACTGGGATTACAGGTGAGCTGCCTTGACTTCTCAGCTTTTATGTGAGCTCTGACGATCTGAACGCTCTGGTCCTGGTGCTTGTATGGCAAGTGCTTTATCTACTGAGACATCTCCCCAGCCCCACTCCCTTATTTTTTGAGGTCTAGTCTCTCACTGAACCTCAACCTCACTAATTAAACTGGACTAGGTGGTCAAGAACCCCAGGGATCTTCTGTTTCTGCTCCTGATCCCCTTGCCCCCTCACAGGGATTACACATGTACCCTACAGTGTTCAATTTGTGTGTGTGTGTGTGTGTGTGTGTGTGTGTGTGTGTGTGTGTGTGTGTGCTGGGGATCCAAACTGAAGTCCTTATACTTGTGTGGCAAGCCCTTTAATGACTGAACCATCTCCCCAGTTAATTCTTGACGACTGTCAGCATCATTGTTCTTTGTTATCTACTACAATAAACAAGTCCTCATAAAGATAAGTAATGTTGAAGCTCTGTGTTGACATTAAGTGACATATTTGGTTTATTATTTCTTGTTTTTTTCATTAGTTACTTAACACTGGTTATCTGGGGGTGGAGACTTGGACACGAGATCTGATGGCTATTGAGCAGATAGCAGCATGGGCACCATGATGGAGTATCCAGTGGTACTCAAGCCTGCTGGAATATAGAGACAGTACAGGGAGAATGTGGTAGAAAACAGGGTCCAAAAGTCTGGCAGAGCCAGATCATAGAAGGTTTATATGCTACTCTATGGCATTTGGATTTTATCCTGGAGGTATAAACCACTTGATCAAAGCACAAAATCACTCTTATGTGCAATGGCAGAGATGAGCAGTTCAAGCTACTGACATACATAACTCAAGACTTGCCTAGGATGGGACCCAGTACATTTATGGAAGCATCGTGGGCTGATTATGTCAGCAATGAGAAGTCAGACTTCGTATTGCCCTGTTACTACCCTAGTTATAGAAACTTCTGACTTACCCTGTATATAGGCAGAGAACCAAAAACAATCCCCGCCTCTCTGTTTTCTGTCATGAAACCTTCCAAAGCATACCGGCGAATCTACAAAACAATGCAATGATTTATTAGAAAGGGCACGTTCTGGACACCAAATACCCATCAAAAACCTGACCCACTAATGCAAGATCTTAGGCAAGTTCTCTGTTGATGATAAATTTAGGGAAAGGAGCTACCCCAAAGGAAGCTTGACTATCATATTATTGGTACTGTAAACCACATGTCAAAAGGAAATGATCAGAAAGCTGTCTAGTTTAATCAGAGACTCCAAGTGAATCTTATCTCAACTCAACTGGCATTGAAGTCTTTTCATTCACTGGACCAATGAGGTGGGAAGATAGGAAGGCAAGGGAAGAAATTTAGGATATTCAAGTGTTTCAAGGACTCTACAAAGCCTTTCTAAGGATTTTAAACAATTTATTTAATATTTCATTTATCACCTCACCTTTGGTTTGTTTCGTGTGTGTGTGTGTGTGTGTGTGTGTGTTGATTTTTGAGACAAGTCTCTCTTTGTAGCCTTGGCCAGCCCAAAACTCACTATGTAGACCAAGCTAACCTCCTACCCTAGCATTCTTCTGCCCATCTCCTGAGCTCCAATGTACATAATAGGGCATGGCTATTTTCAACCATTTCTGATAATGCCACATTGATTTTCAATGACTCTCTACCAGGTCATATGACTGCCACCAGAAGATTAGTGCTTCTGGTGTCATCAGACTCTTTATTTAGACCCTGGGAGGTCTAAAGTGGAATCCCACAGTGCTATTGATGTGTATTTACTTGTGTACTCAAGAGGTTAGGTGTCTTTTGTGTGCTTATTGGCCTGCACTTTTTCTTTAGTGAAATATCCAAGCTTTTAAAGCAGTTTTTGGACTCTCTTTTTACTCATTTTTTTTTTCATATTCCAGATGCCAACAGTGTTCATACAGAAGTGTTCTGAAGACAGGGTGGGTTCGGACAGATGAAGACACAGTCTGGTTGTGTCGAGGGCATCCCAGATGAACTGCACATTAGGGACAGAAAACTCAGGAAGACAGTAAATATGTTTGGTAGACAGCGAGGCAGTAGTGGACTAGAGATTAATCCAGACACGTGTGCTTGCTCTATTTGTGGGCGAGCCAGAGGAAATACATTTTTAATCAATTAATTAATCCCAGACCTCTGGCGAACCTCACACTACATCCATCCTCTAGCATGGTTAAATAGTAACAGCTCACTTTTCTCAGACTGCCCTGTAAACAAAATGTGCCTATGAATACAGAATGTACACCAGTGATGTCTACACCCTATTTCCCCGCCCTCAACCTGGGAGTTCTATGCACGGACTTTACTTTTGAGGGGAGAGGTTCTCCTGACTTACTTGAGTGCCCCCAGGTAATCACTTGACTCCTCAAAGTACAGAACCTTTCCTACTGAGTCAGGGCCCCCCATAACAATGTGCTCAGTGAGAACCTGCATTTCTGACTTTGACAATGAAGGAAGGGTACACAAACTAAGGAATGTGGGTTCCCCAACCACCTCAATATCTTAAAAAAAAAAAACAACACAGCTCTGTCTACACTTTAGTTTCAATCCTATGAGAGTCATTTCAGTGTTTAAAAAAAAATAATAATACACAAATTGTCATCTAGCCCAGACAGACCTTGAACTCCACAGGTCTCTGAGGATGGCCTTGAACTCTTGACCCTCCTTCTTCTACTTCCCAAATGCTGGGATTATAGGCAAGCACTCTGCTCTCATTTTAGTTTTTTTTCCCTTTTAACCTACAAATCTGAGAGGTAATTGCTTTGTATTGTTTATTCCAAAAGAAAAAAAAAAAATACCTGTGGCGGTTTGCAAGAGTAACAACAGAAAACTAGCCTGCTACAGGAGAGGGAATATTTGGATTCAAAAATTCAAAAGTAAAGGTAAGTTTTGTTATTTTAGCTACCTTCGGAGAAGAAAGAGACTTGAAAAATTTAAAATCGTGTTGCACTTCAAAGGGCTTGGGAGGTGTGCGTTTGAAAAGCAAAGACATTGAGCTCATTTTTTTCCATCTGCATACAAAAATACAACAAAAAAAGTCAAGCACATAGCTATAACTTGCATTCCTTGCCAAGTGAGCAAATCTCCACCCTGTCTTTGTGTCCTTCCCCTCTGCTCCCCACACTGCCTGACTTTCATGGCACCAGTCCCAGAAACACTGACTATCTACCTAATCCTTATTCCATTTTGCTCCCTAGATCTCCCTCGAGGGAAAACTACAGCAATTCTACTCTGCCAGAATTGTCCATGTAATTAAAATCATCAATTGTCATTTGCGGGGAGCCCTACGTAGTCAGGATGAGGGGAAAGTCTTATAAATTCAAGGCCTGACTTTTGAGTAACCTTGGGAAGCTTCCTTTACAGTTAAAGCTTATTTACATATATATTTAGAAAGCCATAGCTAAGCATTAGAAACACTTTTAAAAAAGCAATCAATAATATATCTTGAGATGGGATTGTTCTGGGGCCAGGGAGATGGTTCATTGAGTGAAGATGCCAAGTCTGGTGATCTGAGTTCAATTCCCAGGATGTACACAGTGAAAGGAGAGAACCGACTATTGCATGTTGTTCTCTGACCTCCAAGACTTGCTGTGGCATGAGCTCTCTGTTTCTCCCCATACAAATAAACAAATGTAATGTAACGAAGTCATTCTTTAGAACAAGGCTTAATTTGCTAAATTTGCTATACAGAGCAAATTTATCTTTTTTTTTTTTTTTTTTTTGGTTTTTCGAGACAGGGTTTCTCTGTGTAGCTTTGCGCCTTTCCTGGAACTCGCTTATGGAGACCAGGCTGGCCTCGAACTCACAGAGATCCGCCTGGCTCTGCCTCCCGAGTGCTGGGATTAAAGGCGTGCGCCACCACCGCCCGGCCAAAGTTATCTTTTAATAACACAGCATAAGCACATATCATACATTTAAATTATCCAAGGCATGATGACCCTTTGATGCTTTGGTATCTACTACTTAGGCCTGTCCCCTGTGTTTGTAATAGTCACTACTAGTTTTTCAGAACTATTTTTTGAGTGCCTCTTGGATGCTGGCATTGAGCTAAGTTCTGGGGATACAAAGATGCATAAGCAAAACTATGGTCCTTTAAAGGACTCATGAGTAAAGGAGACTCACATCCATAAACTAGAACACAGAATCTGAAGTATTAAGATACATGATAGTTAATATTGTCAGCTCAGCAGGAGTTAGAATCACAAGAAATAAGCTTCTGGGCTTGTCTGTGATGGATTATCCAAGATTAGGTTGATTGAGGTGAGAAAGCATGCTCCAAATATGGACAGCATTATGCCAGGGCCTGGGGTCCTGATGGAATGCAAGAGGGAAAGTGACATAATCAACATTCATCACTCTCTGCTTCAGGACCAACTGCCTCAGGCTCCTGTTGCCATGACTTCCATGGCAAGACAGACTGTACCCTGGAAGCCTGGGCCCAAACAAACTCTTCCTTAAGTTACCTTTGCCAGGCATTTGGTCACAGCAGGAACTGGAGTAACTAATACAGGCTACATGGATATTCAAGTCTGGAAAGTTACCCCCAAGATAGGGCTAATCATCTCTCGTGGCTGAACTTGGCTACATCCTGATGGGCTTCGTTCTACAAGTCTATCTCTTATATTTTAGCCAGGCTCCTTCCCATTGCTCCTTCCTGGCCAGCCAAGGCAAGCCTTGAGCCTTCTGGTGGGGCTTTTCTGTCACCTGGAGACCTTCCCAATTCTTCCCACGTTGGTTGTATATTTTTGAGTCCTGTGGTTTCCATTCTTAGCTTCAATTCTTATTTCCAACCATTTTTGGCTTTTCTTATATTAAACGATGGCATCTGGTTTTCCCGGTTTTGACTGACTTAGGGTTCTCCTAAAGGAACTGCTCTTTGACAACCCCTCAGAGGCTTCCTGCTTGGGAATCATCCTTGTTGGCTCTCCAAGTTCTGATTTACAGGATTATCACCAGCCTAGGCAGATCTTTTTTGTTGTTGTTGTTGTTTAAGCTGGCCATTTAGATGTCTACTGTATAAGCTTAGCTCAGATGAGCGGCAGTCTCTTCTGCTAGGACAAAGGCCAGTCAAAAAGCAAGAGATGACATCTGTAAAATGCTTTCTTCCTTACATTCCATTTCCCTTCCTCCATGCCTTTGAGCATCCCCAGGCTTTCACACAAAAAACAAACCCTTGAAACAGTCTCTCCTGCAATGCTTACAACTACTTACTTCCTTTAAAAAGTAATCTATGTTAATTGTATTTTTGATGACTGTTACCACAGCTCCCCTTTCCTCCTTTACATGCAGTTTCCTCCTTCCTCAGCCTTTAATAAGCTCTATTACGTATATTTTTTTTATTGTTGTTGTTCTTCTGAAATAGGGTTTCATTATGTATCTCTGGCTGGCCTGAAACTTGTTACAAAGCCAGACTGGCCTTGAACTTTCACTGATCTTTCTGCCTCTGTTGAGATTACAGACACATGCTACCAAGCCTAGAGCTACTGGGTACTTGGGTTGACTGGTTTTCCTAAATAATCAGCAAGAACCTTGAAGGCTCCAAGCATAAAGTAATGTCAGCCAAAATGGAAACACTAATCACCATCATTTTAAGTACATATTATATGTGTGGCACAAATACATGTGCCAAAATATTATATTGTAATACATAATAAATGCAATTATTAAATGTTAATAAAAAACTCAAAATAATATACAAGGAAAGGTAAAGTTAACTTTACCTGTAGCTTTCTTAACTTTTGCCTTGTCATTTTTCTCCTGTCACTCCAATGAAATGACCCTTCCAGGGTCATCAAGGACTTTCTGGCCTCAAGCCCAATACCTCCTTCTCTGTTGCGTGGCTTTGTTCCTGTACACTACAAAAGCTCTGCTTTGCTTTCTTACACACTCTCTCCCTCGATTTCCCCTATATTGCTTGTTTGTGGTTTTTTTCTTCCTATATGTCAGCTCTTTTCTTTTAAGATTTTTTTCCACACCCATCTCTTCCCAGTCCTTCTCTTTATTTCTTCAGTAGTTTTCTGTTTTTCTGACTCAAGACATGGTACCTGAATGCCTTATCCACAGTGAAAATATTACTATGATAACTGACTTCAAATCCTTGTCTACAGCCGTGGACTCTCAGCATGTCTAGGCGGATCGGACCTGAGTGCATCTGCTCTACCTGGACGGACCACAAGCATTGTAGACTGAACCCTGTCCCAAACCAAACCCATCGGGTTTTCCTTTGTGCCCTGTTCCCTGCTGTGTGACCCCTGTTCCAGTGAGGTCCATGGTTTGAATTTCTCAATTTGGCTCACAGACTTGGTCATGTGACCTCTGTAGATTTCTTTTTCTTTAGATTTTAGTTTTACATTTATATATGTATCTATGTGAGTACATACACACGTGTGCAGGTGTCTTTGGAGGCTAGGAGTCACAGATAGTTGTAAGCCACATGATATGGGTGCTGGGAATTGAACTGTGGTCCTCTGTAAGAACAGTAAGTGCTCTTAACCCCAGAGCCACTTCTTCAGCCCATTTATTGTTGTGTTTTTGTTTCTTTTTTTTTTTTTTTGACACAGAGTTTTGCTAGGTAGCCCATGAAAGCCTTGGGAGTCCTGAGATCGCAGGTTTGAGCAGACGGGACTCTGGTTCTATTAGACTTTTGCAGCTTCATCTCCCATATCTCCCCCACATCCCCCGACCCTGGGCTCCACAGTTAGGACTATATCACATCACGGTCTCGAGTTACTCGGTGGCTCTGCTGACACAAACTTTTTTTGTTCTTCTTTGGTATTGCTCATTGGTTATTAACAATGAGGTGTTCTCAGGACTACAGCACTGAATTATAGTTTTTATTTATGTATTTCTCTCTTGCATGGGGCTTCACAATTATTGAAAAGTTTTGGTTTTGAATTCCCTGTTCTACTGCCGTGCCACCACATAGTAATAATTTAATTCTTATCTGTTCATTGAAAGGAAACCGAATGTTCTCACCTTTCACGGTCAAATATCAGAGGATATTCATATTTCTGCTGCTTCTCTGTGAACTTGCTTTCTTCTTTTATCTCTATGGGATATTCATTAACATCACAAGGCAAAATGACATCAGTTGTTAGAGTTAAATCAAACATTCTTCGTTGTCCGAAATAGCCACAGTAATGACCGCTGTTAGAATGCCAGAGCCTGAAGGAGAGTCGAGGAAGAGAGGGGAAGTAACTGGGGTGGTCAGAAGAAGTGAGCTTGATCACAGGTCATACGTCACACGAACTGTATTGGTCTACCAAGGATCGTAGTAAAGTTCATTCAGGACTCTTTCCCCCAAATGCTGCTGAGCTAATCATTATGTAAGACTTTATTTTTGAGCTCAGTGCTTCAAGCATACCAGATAAGCACCAGACTGCACTCTGAGCCTTTAATGTAAACATTTTTACAAGTCAGAACTCTAACCTGTAACTTTTTGGCATTAGCCAATTTGAACTTGTACCAGCAATCTTCACTGATCTAAGCTAGAAAACAAGGAAGACACTTCTCTCCAAACAACCCTGCTAACACAAGCTGACCAGAACCCACATTGGGAGTCTGTGAGCTAAAGTAGATCCTACAGTGGGCTGTGTTTCATCTGTCTATTTAGGAAATCATCACCAATAGAACTCATGAGACAAGAGATCTGGGGATGCTTCTAGTAGAGAATGATAAATAATAAAATTCTTTACCCATTTGTATTATTTCCCTATCTGTTGGCCCCAAGAAGCTCCAATTTGCCCAGGGGACTTAACTAATATAGAATACCATTAGCAGGAATGTGTGCTCTGTGTCTTACAGAGAGATGTTTTGTGTCTTTGTTTGTTTTCATTTAGATATTTTTTTTTGAGAGCAGATCTCACTAAGTAGCCTAGTCTAGCCATCCAGAGATTTATAGGAAGTTCTTGGCTAGACAAGCTAGACAAGCTCACATAGTAAGATACCGTTCTTCCTGTGTTAGCCTCTCAGGTCCTGGGATTACAGACATCTCTTTATGTCTTAGTTTCAAAACTAACCAAGGGATCTGCTGTAATGATTGAGAAGGAGAATAACCTAAAGGGACCAAGAGTAGATTCTACACAATTCAGAACAGCAGACTCACTCAGAGAAAGTAGCTAGTGAGGGAGGCAGAAGCAGAGGTGACCAGCTGAGGTGTCTCATACTGGACACTGTCTGAAGATTTAACATGAGCATGTTACATACCTCCTATATTTTAATTTAGAGCATTACTGAAGTAGCACGGCCTTCCCAGAGCTGTTACCAATAAGGAAATAGAGTTATTAAGAACATTTATAACAAGCTTTTTAAACAGAAAAGCAAGAAGACTAAGAGGCTAAATGAATTCTGTTCCAGGCCCATA
The DNA here is from genome assembly GCF_007827085.1 of Peromyscus californicus insignis. NCBI lineage: Eukaryota > Metazoa > Chordata > Mammalia > Rodentia > Cricetidae > Peromyscus > Peromyscus californicus. Next base: position 60,568,040 of record NW_026294436.1, on the reverse strand, counting down.
ATAAAGCAACTTGATTTCCTGCTTCACAGTGTTTCCTATTCCTCATGGCTCTGTCCCAAGTGAAAAACCCCACCTGATGTCCTGGGCCTTGGACATGGACTCTGAGCCATAGGAAGGTTTCCAATTTCCTGCTCTATGCCCCAGACTTAAGTCTCAATTATGTTTTTTTTTCATTGACAAGTCCTAATCTTTTCATAAACAAGATTTCTAATGCTAGAGTGCCTGCCTCTTGAGAACGTGGCAGCATATATTAGCCAAAGGATGTGGCTTAGTTACAAGGGCGGCAGCGCTTTGAGACAGCTATTAATAGAGACAAGCTCTATGAATTGAGTATCTGGGGAGTGCTCCACTTAAAGGAATCATAAAAATAATTTCTCCAGGCCAAGGACAACTGGCTTCAACAATACATTAGTCTAAATGTCTGTGTCCCCACAAAGTCATGCTGAACCCTAATTCCTAATGAATGGAGTCTTTAGGTCATGAGGAGTCCACCTTCCTAAACAGAATTAGTTCCTGCCTTAGGCTATTTTTTTTTCTTTCTATAACTGACTGCATGATGTATTGAGACTGAGAAGTTCAAAACTGGTTGGTCTTGTAGGGTGATGTCCTCCATGCTAGAAGGGGCTCTCTACAGAGTTCCAAAGCTGCCCAGAGCATCACAGGACAAGGCAAATTATCCTTATGCATGCCCTTCATCCTTTAAAAACTTCATATTTGTTGATTTATTGGGTGTATATAAACAGGTGCTTGTGTGGAGGTTAGCGGACAAGTTGTGGGAGTTGGTTTCCTCTCTAACATGTAGGTTTCCAAGACCAAATTCAGATCCTCAGGCTTAGCAGCAAGTGCTGGTGCTGGAGAGTAGATCCAGGTCATGTAGGTGCTGACCTCCTCAGTGGATGAGTTCACAGTTAAGTGGGTTATAAGGCAGTGGGGTTTAGGTGGACCGGTCACTGAGACACACCTTTGAAAGTCATGGCATAGCCCCTTTCTGCGTGTGCTTCCCAGCCACCAAAAAGTGAGCAGCTTTCCTCCACCACACCCCTCTATCAGGAGGCTCTGTCTCGCTGCAGGCCTAGAAACATCGAAGCCTTGCCACTCAGGAGTGAAGTCTCTGATGCTCTGAGCCCAAATAACACATCCCTTGTGGGCCCTGATGTGGCTCAGAGGGAAAAGGCACTTGTTGCTCAAGCCCGATGACATGAGTCTAAACCCACAGAAAAGTGGAAGGAGAGAGCTGATTCCATGAAGTTGTCCTCTGACCTCCACATGTGTACCACAGCACATGTGTGCACCCCCATCACTCACACACACACACACACACACACACACACACACGAGCTTAAAACCTTCCACCCCTAAGTTAATATAATCAAGTGCTTTGCTGTAATGATGGAAGGCTGATGGTCATACACCATGTTAGGAGTTAGGCGGATGACATTTATGAAGCAGAGGATAAGCACTAACTGTTCAATGTGCTGATATATGATCTTGGACATTCCAGTCTCTAGAACCATGAATAATAAATTTCTCTTGTTTGTAAACAACCCATTCTAAAGTGCTTTGTTATAGCAGCCTAAAAAGACTGAGTCAAGAGGGCAATTCTCATAGCAAAAAAAGGCTGATATATACCTATGTGGTTAGTATGTGTACATGTGCAGTCACACTCGCATGAGTGCACAACTATATGCACTACAACCTTCATCAAACATTTCTGTTGATGGGTAACTGAAAATAAGCCCAAGTAAAGACCAGAAAAACCAAGTCATTAATGGCATTTATAGTGATACATTTTTTTTCCTTACAAATAAAGCAACTGGTCATTTTTTCTGACACAAGAAATAGCTCTATCCATTTGCCTCTCCTACAGAATCATCTTGATCTTATTTCCGTATTAGGGTTCTTCTAGTGACTTCTATCTGGAATGGCTTTAGGGTTCCTCTGGTTGCACGTGGCAGGTCTCATTCTCCACATGGATCCCTCACTTCCTCCTTTAGTTGAAGCTTATGTCTTCTCTATTTGATCTGCCACATGGCTTTCAATCTTAAGCCACTTGTTTCCAATTTTTTTTAATTGTTGTTGTTTTTGAGACAGGGTCCCTCTGTGTAGCTTTGGAGCCTTTCCTGGAACTCGCTTTGTAGACCAGGTTAGCCTCGAACTCACAGAGATCCACCTTCCTCTGCCTCCCGAGTGCTGGGATTAAAGACCTTGATAACAATATAAAACAGTCCTTCCTTTTCATGTGTATTTCGACTGGTCTCTGATTCACTCGAAGCCTCTCTAGATCTCCTAATGTTGTCTAACTCCATTCTTTCAAGGGCATAATTCATTGCCACGATTTTAAAATATTTCAAGTAGGCAGCAGTTTGTCTCCAGAAATGTCATGACATTTCCTTTCTTTTTCTTTATATATGTGTATGTATTTTTAGTATTTTGTGTTTTGGGCCCTGTGCTCAGCACTGACTACAATGAATTAGTTAAGTTCAAGTAAGCCGGCTAATGTAAAAGTCAACCACACTAATCTAACAAGGCTGCTCCCGTCTCTAACTATTGGGTCACTTTTGTTTGGGTGGGTCTCTTCAAGCCTTTCTACTCTTGCCTCTTCTTCTCCCTCTTCCTCTTTCCTTCCTTTCCTCCTTTACTCTTCCCTCCCTTTCCTGTCCTCCTCACCTGTCCTCTCCCCTCCCTCCCCCCTCTTTGCCTCCTTCTTTATCCTCTTTACCATCCTTCCTCTCTCCCTCCCTCCTTCCCCTCTCTCCTTCCTTTCTTCCTTTGTCTTTATATCCTTCATTTCTTTTGTCTCCCCTTTCCTATTATTTCCTTTCTCCCCACTCTCCTACTCACTTTTCTCCCCTCTTCCCTCATTCCTCTCCCTTTTCCTTCCCCTTCTTCTCTCTTTCTGACAAGGTTGCCCAGTCTAGCTTAAAATACCTGAGCCTAAGAGATCCTTCTGCTTCTTTATCCCTCAAAGAGCTGGAACTGCTGGTATGCCCCACTCCACCTAGTTCCATACTCTTTCCTATGACTACCTTTTAAACTTTTGATCCTAAACCACCTTCTGTGACCTTCCCTAGGTATGAGTCTAGTTCTCTGAGCTGTCTATCCTGCTCAATTCTCTGAAATAACCCCACAAAACCCAATTCTACTGCAAATATTTGTCAGAACTTTTTAACAAGAAGTATTTCTTAATGAGTCTGTGAAAGAGCAAACATTATAAAAAAAAGATTCTGAGACCCTTGTCTCTGCCCTTTTTCCATAGAGGACTATAGCATCTCATTTCCCTGGATGTAGAAAAAGAATCCAAGTCAGTGATGGTTTTCACAAAGATTTTTTTGTATAACGTTTCTGGTTTACATATAAATTTATTCCAATAAGTGTACCAAGGCTATGCTTTTCCTGAAATCCCGTGTTGGGGGTGTACCACTTATGGAGATGCTGTGACACTAGGTGGACACATGGAATAGGTGGCACAAGCTCCAATCCCATCTTTCAGATCCCAAATCTATTTAACATATTGTCCTCAGATAGAAGATGTATCCGATATTAAGCTGATAAAAATAGATACATATTTGATCTTAGCCAAATGGTCAAGAATTGATCCAAAGCACTGCGTTGTAACCAAACATATCAACATTAGCCTCAAATCTTACTCCTCGCACGCTAAAAACCCTGAGATTCCAGGATGGACCCGTCTGGGTTTACCTCACTGAGCCATCAATGGAGGCGGTAAGCACCAGCTGCTTGTCTTCCACATAGATCACTTGAATAATTTCTAAAGAGTGGGCACGCCAGGAAAGCAGCTGCTTGAATTTCTAGATGGCAACAAGAAGACATATCTCTTGGAATGAATCAAAATACAATCTTAAGCAAAATCATTTCTCATTGAAGAGCTACATTTATGAGTGAGTGTGATAGATGGTGATTGAGTCTCTACTCTGATTAGTTTTTCTCTTGCTTACCGAGGTACCAAAACCACTCCAATTTTAGAGGATTATTACTCTGCACATACCCCTGCTGGAGAAGGAAGCTCATATTTTTATTAGTTTGTCGTGGACTTTAGCAAATGGTTGATAGTTGTGGGAGACATGCTGAAGGACCATTAGGAGAGAGGGAGAGCAGATCCGGAAGGTGAAGGCCAAGAGACGTTTTTTACTTATACATTTTATCTAGAGAAAGCATTGACTACATTCTTCTTTGCATGGGGTATGGAGTAAGAGGCATCTGCTGTAAGGAACTGGCAGAAAGGATAGGCATAGCTTATTCTCTTTCAAAAGCAGTGTGAGGGTCAACTGATAGACCTAAAGAAGGTCTATCTTTAACATTTGTTCTCAAGTTTAGAGTCCCTAAGGTGCTTCAGAAGACATTCCTACAGATTGCTCTGCAGTAACACACTCTGTATGTTTCTCTCTGCTCATCGATGGGCACACTTAGGCCACATTTTCCCTGGGCCATGTACTCAGAGTTATCTGTGTGACCAAAGTCCTAGGGGGCTTGCATTTCCCCTGTGCATCTCCTATTCCTTGAGACTTTAGCAGGGGTGAGAATAATTTCTTAGACTGTTGACTCAGTTTCCTGTATCTGTTCTTAAAAAGACTTGCTAAAAGTCTGCGCTCTCCTACTTCATATTATTTCAGAGCTGTTCAAGAGCTTTTGGTCATCCAAAGGTTTTTCTCTGTCTTAAGACAGCATCCACCCAAGCAAAGACTGGGGTCATATAGCTTAAATTACAGTAGAATATGTACCTGGAGTGTAGGGGGGCACTTGCATTTCCATCATTTGTGTGTGCGCTTTAGGAAAATGCTCAACAAACATGAGCTGATTTCTTTATTTAAGTGGAAATCTAAAATTCATACCTTTTCATCATGAGGTGCATCCAAAAAGGAACTAATACTGCAAAGGATAACGTGTCCTTCTGTATAAAATTTAAACATTAGAGTCCTTAATTAGATATTATATTCTTTAGGAAAACAGTCCCCAGCATGACAAGTCATTTTGATTCAGGCACTATATTGGTAGACAGAATAGAATCTGAGAAACTAGCTATAAAAGAGGAAATTTGGAGTTCTGGCATATAGCTTGGTAGAGGGCTTGCCTAGCATGGAGAAATCCTGTGTTTGATCCCCAGCACTGCATAAAACTGGGTGTGGTGGTACATCCAATGTAACCTTAGTTCTCAGGAGGTAGAGGCACAATGTCCAGAAGTACCAGGTTGTGGTGGTATTGTGTTCCCCAAAATATTGTGCACCCTAATAAACTTATCTGGGGTCAGAGAACAGAACAGCCACTAGATTCAGAGGCTAGAAAATGGTGGCACTCACTCTTTTAATCCTAGCATTCCAGAGGCAGAGATCCACCTGGATCTCTGTGAGTTTAAAGCCATACTGGAAAAAGTCAGGCATGGTAACTCACACCTTTAATCCCATGAAGTGAGCCTTTAATTCCAGGTAGTGAGGGCAGAAAGCAGAAAGGTATATAAAGCGTGAGGACCAGGAACTACAGACTGGTTAAGCTTTCAGGCTTTTGAGAAGCAGTTCAGCTGAGATCCATTTGGATAAGGACACAGAGGCTTCCAGTCTGAGGAAGAGGGATCAGCTGAGAAATTAGCAAGGTGAGGTGGCTGTGGCTTGTTCTGCTTCTCTGATCTTCCAGCATTCACCCCAATACCTGGTTGGGTTTGATTTTATTAACAAGACCTTCTAACAATTCAACCAGGTCATCCTTGGCTATATAGTAACTTTGAGGCCAACCTGGGCTACATGAAATCCTATTTCAAATTAAAAAAAGAAAGAATGAATAGCAATACTAGCCCAGATTGTTCCATAAAAGAAGGGGAAGGAACACTTCAAGCTCTTTTTTTTTTTTTTTTTTTTTTTTTTTTTTTTTTTTTTTTTTGGTTTTTCGAGACAGGGTTTCTCTGTGTAGCTTTGCGCCTTTTCCTGGAACTCACTTGGTAGCCCAGGCTGGCCTCGAACTCACAGAGATCCGCCTGGCTCTGCCTCCCGAGTGCTGGGATTAAAGGCGTGCGCCACCACCGCCCGGCCCTCAAGCTCTTTTTAATGAGCCACAATTACCTTGATACCAAACCAGATAAAAATCCAACAAAAAAAGAGGATTATAGGCCAATTTCCTTGATGAACATTAGAAGAAAAAAATTCTTGAAAAGAAAAACTTGCAAACTGAATTCAAGAGCACATCCATAATACCATTAATATGATCAAGTTGGCTTCATTCCAGAGATACATTGATGGTTCAATGGGAGTAAGCCAATGAACAAAATTGGACTACATAATGGACTCAAGGACAGAAATCATATGATTATTTCAATTGATACAGAAAAGGCCTTTGGGAAAAATACAGCATTCCTTTAAGATAAAATCCCTGGAGAGACTTGGGATGGAGAACATGTCTCAACATAATAAAAGCTAACACATAAAAAAAATCAATACCACCATGATGTTAAATGAAGAAAAACTCAAAGCATTCCCACAAAGATCGAGAAGACAAGGGTGTCCACTTTAAGTATTTCTATCCAATATAGTGCTTGAAGTCCTAGCTAAAGCAATAAGACAAGAGATGAAAATCAAAGGGCTATGAATAGCAAAATAAGTAGACTTATTCCTATTTATAGATGGTATGATATTTTATAAAAGAGATCCCCAAATTCCATCAGAAAATTTCTAGAATTTCAGAAGAAGAAATTATCTGTAGGCTGGCCATGGTGGCACACACCTATATTCCCAGCACTCAAAAGGCAGAGGCAGGCTAATTTCTATGAATTCAAGGGTAACCAGATCTACATAGCCAGTTCTAAGACAACCAATGCTACATAGAAAGACCCTGTCTCAAAGAAGCAAACAAAAAATAAATTTATTTGGCCCAGATCCTGTGGGTGGGGGATAGAGCCTTGGACCCTGCCCTGAAATAGGAGTATGCAGCCATTTGGCATTAGCTGATACCCTGGAACATGCCAGGCACCAGTCTGTAGCAGTGTCCAATCTCATGATCCTGGAGCCTCAGCCACCAGGAGACCCAGCAGAGTCTTAGTGTCTAAGGCAAGTCCTGAGGATGTCTAAAAGAACAACATCTTGATGGCTCAGAGGTTAAGAGCACTGACTGCTTTTCCAGAGGTCCTGAGTTCAATTCCCAGCACCCACATGGTGGCTCACAACCATCTGTAATGAGATCTGGCACCCTCTTCTGTATACATAATAAATAATAATAAAAAAAAAAGAGCAACATCTTTGTAAGACGAAAGAAAAATTCATGGGTGATTTCACTTGTATTCAAATGTCATCCATACAAAGAACTACCTAGATAAGGACTCCGAATCCAGGCCCTGGAGAACCCGTAAGGAGGACACATGCCACAAGCGGAAAAGCTGGCAGACGGCCATGCTGCTTGGTATTCTTGAATCTCAAACTTTCTCACTTTGAGCATACCTCTTGGAGACTTTCATTTGTCCCCGTAAATTTCATGGTTTCTTGGAGCCATTTTTATATCACATAGATTGTTAAGATGCAGCTTGATCTGCCAGAACAAGGACTTACCCACATTCCCGGCCAGCAGTGTCCTGCAGCACGAATCAGTGTATAGTGACGTCAGGGAAATGGCTGAGTGCTTTGTGAAGGGCAGTATGTCTTTCAGAAGCTTCCCCTGAACAAAGGACAAGGCAAACAACATGTCTTCCATTATAATAAATTCTATAAAACCTCAATATTAAAGTTAAACTTCACTCTACCCAAGACATCTCAATTTTTAGCTCTACTACTTAACAGGATTTTCTATTCCATACTGAAAATAACTTGATGCTATCCACGAGGACTTATTACTTTGAAATGAATAGTATGGATAACTCAAAGTATGGGTGACTATCCGCTGATGGTTAATTTCCTCTTTCTTTGGTGTTATCCATGGGTCTTTTCACACACTTCCTTGCAGGAGATTTCAACTATATGGTCTCCCCTTACACAGGCATTCCCATTAGGGCCAAATATAACTCCATGGTTACAAGGCATATTTCAACAGGCATACTTACATGCCAGGAAAACATATTTCTGATTATTAATAATGGATTGCAAGAGATTCAAGCCCAGATAAACTGTTTTGAAGTGGTATAAGCTAGCCCTTGGAAGGACTTCCATATATATTTATCTCTCTGGAGACTGAGAATAGAATTTGAGTCAGCAGCTGTTTTCACAGACTTTCTTTGGATATCGTCTGTTGTTTCTTATTCATCACAGAAAAAAGGCATTTTATTCCAAGATCATCTTGGAGGCAGTTTGTGTTTTCAAGATGGGAGTTTCACTAGGAAGCCAGAACCCGTGGGCAGACTGGGACTGAGCTGGCAGACAGCCTTGCTGCTCTGTGTTCTCAGATCTCAGTGTGGGTCACACAACACTGTTGCCATCTCCTGGGTTCTCCATAGGAGAAGCCTTATCACAGCACTCACACCTTCTTGTGTCTCTAAGAGTTTCAGAGTCACAATGGGCAGTCTACTCACAACTCTTTCATCCTCTTCTGTTCTCCTCTCCTACTTTGAATTTTTTAAAAAATAAAATTATTAATGTGTGTGTGTTGCGCACGCGCGTGTGTGTTACATGTGTGTTTTGCAAGTGTGTGTGTTGTATGTGTGTGTGTTGGGGTGTGTGTGTGTGTTGCATGTGTATGTGTGTTGGGGTGCATGTGTGTGTGTTGGGGTACGTGTGTGTGTTGGGGTGCATGTGTGTGTTGCATGTGTGTGTTGGGGTACATGTGTGTTGCATGTGTGTGTGCTGGGGTGCATGTGTGTGTTGGGGTGCATGTGTGTATGTTAGGGTACAGGTGTGGAGGTCAGAGGACAATTTATGGAGCTGGCTCTCTTCTTCCACCTACACATGGGATTCCTGGGATTGAACTCGGGTTTTGGGGCTTGTGTGCCAACTGATTTTTACCCACTGAGTCATCTTGTGTTCCTTAATTTGTACTTTTAATTTGGGATGCCCACCCTCCATCAAAAATCACTTGAAATCTCCTGGTAAATTAAAGCTGCTCTTTTCATGGTAAAAAAATTTTAAGAACACTCAAAGTGATGCAATACCATCTTTTAATAATTTATATCATTAAAGTTTTATATTAGGGCTCTGCCAGTAAAGGAGCTTGCTGCCAAGCCTGGCAACCTAAATTTGATCCCTAGGACCTACATGTTAGCAAAAGTGACTCTCACAAGTTTCCTTCTGACTTTTTCATTACTGCTATGGCATGCTTGCACCTACACGCACACACAGACATACATAAACATACAGACACACAGATAAAGATAACGAAAAAGTATCTTATAGGCTATGTGTCAGCATTCTTATAGTCTGTTTTATGGCATGAAAATATGAGTGTGTGTTTGTGTGTGTGTGTGTGTGTGTGTGTGTGTGTGTGTGTGTGTATGTATGTGTGTGTGTGTGTATGTGTGTGTAGGCCAGGGAACAACCCTGGATGTCACTCCTCAGGAACACCATTCCCCTTATTTTGGGACAAGATCTCCCCCTGGCTCGTAGCTTGCCAGCTAGGCTAGGATGGCTGGCCAGCAAGCTCCAGGCATCTGCTGATCCTTCCTCCCCAGCACTGGATTTATAAGAGTGCTCTACCATGCTCAGATTTTTAATGTGGATTCTAGGCATTGAACTCGGGTCTTCAGTCCTTTATTGACTAAGACCCTTACATCCTTTTATAGAATGCATTACTGATGACATTCATTTAAATATCCAATAGAATATTACCATGAATTTACAGCTCAGCTTAAAAGATTTGAAACTCTTAACAGTTTTGATGAACTAATGCCTTGAGTAGTAGAACCAGCCTAGTGTATAGTTTGGCAGTAGTCAGTGATGGAACTGAAAGACCATCTGTTTGGCTAGAATAGTGGAATGTTTGAACTGGATGCCATGTGGAAGAAGGCTGCAAGGCACAACTATCCTCTTTATCATCCCATTCCTTTTGAGTACCAGCCAAGCCCAAACTTCATCACCTCCAACGTCCACAAGCGGAGATGTCCATCCTCGTGTGCAGTGACCAGGATAGGAGGCTGTGTTTCCATGGAGCTAGTGGGGGTGGGCTGTTTTCTGCTCACTGGCTGCTGCTCTCCCACCATGTCTGTTTGCTCACCTGGTAGAGAAACTCATAAGCTCTGCTGGTATTTGTAATCCTTGGGGTTTCAAATTTAATGGAACACCAAAGAAGAGATGGGTGGGAAGAGAAATACAGGATTGTCTCAATTTTTTTTCCTTTAGAGAATTCACAGGGAAGGAAATAGAAAGGCCTTTGTAGAATGGAATCCTGGATCACTGGAAAAAATCTAAAAGGCTTATTTGGGCTCCTAATGTAAAAGCCTCTAGAAGATTCTGCATGTGGTGGCTTTAGCCTTGTGAAAGTTTTAAAACATCTAGGATGTTTTATAAGTCTAGCATAAGTTTTAGCAAAATGCATTGGAGACTAAAAAGTTCAGTCATACTTTGGATTTTAAACATCTAGAATTAGCATAAAAAGTATCATTTGTTTTTGTTCATATTGAGAATGTTTCTGGACACACTATCCTTTTAAAATTAGCATATATTAACTATCAATAATAACAGGTTTTATTATGACAATATCACTCATGTATAGCATATATATTAGTCATATTTACTCTGTATTACTTTTCTCATTCCCTCTCACTCCCGTTGAGCCCTTTAAAAGGCATTATTTTAATATTCTTCCCATTAGTCCAACCTTAGGGAGTCACATTTCAGATATCTTGCCTATCAGATATTTACATTATGATTCATAACAGTAGCAAAATTACAGTTATGAAATAGTAACAAAATAATTTTACGGGTGGGGGTCATCACACCATGAGGAACTGTATTAAAGGGTCACAGCATTACACTACCTAGACCCCCAAATACTTCAATACTCAGTTACAGAAAGAGTACATCAGGAATATCCTGTCGCACAAAGTTACTGTCGCAAAGGAGCAAAGGAGCTAAGGAGCTGGTCTGGGCTGTAGCTCCATGGTAGAGTGCTTGCCCAGCATGTGTGAGGTCCCAGGCTTGGTCCCCAGTGTCATAAAGGCAAGAAAAAAAAAAAAGACTCAGCTGCTTGGTTCTAAAGAAGAGCGCTGATACTGACCTTTGACCTCCGTGTCATGTATACTCTGTTTACTTCCCTGAATGGAGAAGAGAGAGAAAACGTTTCTGTGACATGACAAGGGGATGAGACCTAGTAGATGGGCAGCTTTTGCAGAGCTGCATTGACATGCCTAAGTACTAATGTTAATGTATTGCAGACATCTTCATTGTCATAAATAGAAGAGCTAGAAAACAATGGCAGTCCCTGGTGGCTTGTACTAGTGACAGTGATTTGGCCCCCGGTACACGCCCAGTTCTTGGTGTGCATTGGCTCTGATTCTATGGACAGCCACACCAGGTGTCTTTATTCTCCCAGTCTTACCCGTAAGGAAACAGAACCTCGGCCTTAGTGACAAGGCTAGAAGTCGGACAGTGTACAGAGGGCTTGGATTGAAGCGTGGCTCTGCTGGCTTTTCTATCCACGCATGTTTTCTTTCTACCACACTAGTTCTTTCAAAATACCTCTCATGTGAATGAATACCTCTTGACTTAGTAAAATCCTGATTAGAAAAGCACTCTGCAAAAATATGTACAATCAGAACTGAGAAGACAGCAGACCACACTGCATTATATTATGGGCTGTGGTCTGATTGCACCACATGTGAAATATGATAATAGAGAAGAGAAGCTCAGCATCATTGGGTTATCTTACAAGCATAAAAACAATAGGTGTAACTTATTAATACACTTATTTATTAATGATCATGTATAGGTTGGTCACACATGTGAAGACCTTGAAAATAAATGAAGAAAAACAATGTAGTTGTTGATTTTGAGGGAAAACAAATATGTTGCATGTTCATATAGATGTACATACGTCATAGATGTACACACAAGGGCCGAGAGCCACTGTTTCTGAGCCTCTGCTTGTAACAGGAAGATGCCATCTCTACTTTGCACTCACCTTGCTGCTCTGCGGACCTTTGCTTGAGTCACACTGGGTTGACGAGCAGATGGAATCCTGACTTGATCTCCTGTTCAGGGATGGAGGAGACACAGGCTGGAAGATTCAGACAGTCCACAGAACTCAGTGTGCTCTGTTTCAGTTTCAGGTGGTTATTTCCTCCTCATCCCTGGGACTATCTCACCCACTCATGAGGTGAGCTACACCTCACATCCAGTGTAATGAATGCTCACTAGTATGGTGTTACAGAGAATGCTGGGGAGCTTCAGCATTGAAGGGGTATCGCTGTTGCCTGGGTCTAGGAAACACAAGCCTGGCCTGGCTCAGTGTTAACACTAGATTGAACTATAGTTTTGATATAATTATAAGACAATGTATAGGGAAGGTGCTGGATTCTGACTCACCAAAGAGTGAACCCTAATTATAGCACAGAAACATTTCATTTCCCTCTAGAGATTTGTTTAGCATTGTTGCTTAAAACTACAGACTCCTAAAGCAAATGTAAGTAGAAAATAGGAAAAAATACTTCTTATTAGAAATTTAACAAACAACCCTCTGCTCTTGAAGGAATGAATGGAGGTTGCCCAGTTACACTGGATAGTATATGAAATTTCCAATGCCTTTTCCAGCTGTTCCCTCCAAGACCTAAACTGGCTGCACATTTTTGGTGACTGTATTAGGTTTAGCCAAAAGTAAGTGCCAATGAGCATTTCCCATTTCTACTTCTGTGGTAAAGGCACATGTGAGGGTGACATGCTAAGGGTCTACACTATGAAGAGACATGGTAAGGGTCTACTCAGTGAGGTAACAAGGTAAGGGTCTACACAGTGAGGGGGCATGGTAAGGATCTACACAGTGAGGCTGACATGGTAAGGGTCTACACAGTGAGGGGACATGGTAAGGGTCTACACAGTGAGGGGACATGGTAAGGGTCTACACAGTGAGGTGACATGGTAAGGGTATACACAGTGAGGGGACATGGTAAGGGTCTACACAGTGAGGTAACATGGTAAGGGTGTACACAGTGAGGAGACATGGTAAGGGTCTACACAGTAAGGCTGACATGGCAAGGGTCTACACAGTGAGGGGACATGGTAAGGGTCTACACAGTGAGGTGACATGGTAAGGGTCTACACAGTGAGGTGACATGGTAAGGGTATACACAATGAGGGGACATGGTAAGGGTCTACACAATGAAGGGACAGGATAAGGGTCTACACAGTGAGGGGACATAGTAAGGGTCCACACAATGAGGGGACATGGTAAGGGTCCACACAATGAAGGGACATGGTAAGGGTCTACCCACCAATATGTCACAATACTGTGACAGTGAGGAATGTTGAAACAAAGGAGTCAGCTCAACACACATTTTCCTTCAGTTGTCCTTTCTTTGATGCTGGCATGTGGGTAGCTCACATCACCTACCTGGGTTTCAGATAACCCTACTGGACCATGAAGCTCTGAGTTACCTTACACAGTCAGGAGGTCGGAAAAGGAACATTATGTCATTAATCCGAAAGCGTTTGGGGTCCAAGTCAGGGTCTGTAGAGAAGCAGTCCTCAGGCCGATATCTGAAAACAAGCATGTCCTTGCCTAGTAAATGGCATGAACTATGAAACTCGCCTCACATTGCATAATTTCCATGCATATCTAGCTACTTGAAATGTTATCATTGCACATGAAGTGAAAGTCCAAATATGCCTTGTTATCAAGGCTTTGTGGAACCACATGATCATCAGATGATCTATAAGTATTTAATCCAATTAACTGGACAGATTTCCTACCTATAGGTCACAGTGTCTCATCCTGTAGAGGGACTATCTGGAAGTATCATACAGTTTAAATAGCAGAATTCTACTCTGAACATATGGAAGGATAGATTTGAGTGAAATGTGGTGCCTTACCCCAGGATCTTAAAACTGAGTGGACAAGAGCAGATAATCCAGAGATTACCCTGCTCCCGCTGCTCTAGTTTTCCATGGACCCAGATCCCATGGGACTTTCCAGGTAGTGTCTTGAGACCAGAACAATAGTCTCTCAATACCAACACTATACTCTGTGCTATATCTCTTAACTATCACTTTGCATCCCTTAGGGCAAACTGACCTCTTAGCAACATGCCCCTTTCCTTTAAGGGAAATGACACCTGCTAATTTGAGCTGATGAGTGATTGCTAAAATGTGGATCTGAAACATCCTCCAAGGATCTATATTTTAAAAACTTGCTTCCCAGATCGGTGCCCTTGGGAGGTGTTGAGCTTTTAAGGGTGGGGTGCAGTGGGAAGTTTTTTTAGTTCTTTGGAAAGCAGATCCTTGAGAGAGATCAGGCACCCTCTTCCTTTTTTTTTTTTTTTTTTTTTTTTTTTTTTTAACTTTCTCACTATGAGAAGCTCTATCATTCATTACTACTCTGATGTGATGACTTCTCACAGGCCCAAAGCAACAGGGTCAGTAGATCACTTGAACCTCTGAAGTCATGAGCCCAAACAAATCTTTGTTCTTATTATCTTAGGGATTTTTTACAGTAGCAGGAAGGAGACTAACACTATGGTGCAGGAGTCTTGTACGGATGGGGCCAAGACCAAACAAGAAGCTTGTAAATTTGATGCTGACTTTTTTATGCTCAACCGTTTTAAATATATTTGATCATCAATCAATTATGAAACAGATTATTAATTAGCAAGAAACATTATTAAATTTGAACCACCAAATCATGGTGTTCTCGAGAGAGAATGGTTCTTTCTCTTTGACTGGGGAAGGAGTCAGACAAAATGAGGTATATTAAGAAATGGCAGGTTGGAGAGATGGCTCAATGGTTAAGAGTACTAATGGACCTGGGATCACTTCCCAGCACACACACATAGCAGCTCACAACTGTCTGTAACTCTAGTTCCAGGGGATCTGACACCCTCTTCTGGCCTCTCTAGATACTAGACATGCAGGTGGTGCACAGATATACATGCAGACAAAGCACCTATACATATAAAGTTAACTAATAAATAAAATAGTGGAAATGGCCTCCACCACAAATATAGGAATAATTTTTAGTTTTATAACTGGTAAAGCTAGGAATATATTACCTTACACAGTTTTGGGATGTTGTGTCTTTCTTTTCCAAAAGACTCCAGTGATCCTAAATATGTGTGTATATAGATGTGTAGTGGCCAAAGAACAAGCTCTGTGTTTCTCCCCGGTACAGGACCTATTGTTTTTGAGAGAGGATCTCTCACTGACCTAGGACTTGCCGAGTAGGCTTGGCTGGCTGGTTGCCAGCAAGCTCCAGGGATCCACCTGTCTCTACTTCTGCAGTGCTGAAGTTATAAATATGTGTCACGACACCTGGCTTTTTATACTTAGTTTCAGGGATCAAACTCAGGTCCTTGTGTTTGCAGTTAAGTCCTGTTCTCACTGAATTATCTCCCAGGACCCTACTGTTTTAAAATAATCATCTGCCTATGGAAAACGGACATGATACATAATCCACCAGAGTTGCTTTCTTTTATTGAGTACTAGCTTTGCATGCATCCCTTGGCAAAATGTCTAGTTCTTAAGTAAGAAGGATTGCTACCTTGAAATTGGAAATAGCTCAGGACAGCTGCCCCCTCCTTTCACGGTGGCATCACCACTGATCTTTTTCATCTGTCTTCTTTTCCTTCTCAGTAGTGAGCCAGACAGAAACTGACACCTTTTGGTGTGAAAACTGTTAATAAGAATGTGAGGAGCTGCCCAGTGTGTGCAGACATAGGTATCAAATGACAAGTACACAGTGCAGAAGAGAAGCCCAAGGGCAGGCACTGAGTGTTAGGATGGAGCCAACCTTTGATGAAAAGGGGTGTGCTCCAGGTAGACCAGTAGTATATGTCCTCTGACTAGAGGTAGAGATTCCTTATGTGCTTTCCTCTTTTTCCACCCTACTCCCCTTTTCTCCAAGATAGACTTGATTTTATTTTGGTTTATTAGGATTGTTGTCCATTTTGTATCTGCAATTAATTTTACAAGCCCCCTTGACAGAGGGTGTCCCTACAAGGTCCCAGTACACACCTCCAAGAACATAAGTCAAGACAGTCTATTATTTACAGTTCATACATATATACAGATAACACATTATGCTAGTTACTTTAAATAAATGGCAAGAACACTTAGAGACAGTAAATTGGGGAGAGTAAATGCTCCAGTCATGATTCAGAACATCTTAACAGAACTGACTGAGATCCGGGATGCACCTGCGACATTGGTCCTTGCTAGAGTCATCATGTAATAAATTGAATACTCTGATGTGAATGAGAAAGAAAAGCCTTCTAGAATGCCTATCTATCATCGTTTGTCTTTGGTAAGTGAGTAGATGTTGGTGGCAGTAGGAATAGAGAGGGAGGAGAAGTTTGATGGAGGGGCAGGTCAGGAATTGTGCAGCTTGATGTGAGTGGGGAGTGATCGGACGGGAAGTGCTAGGAAATGATTGGATATGTGTACTTGAAAGCTTGTGGATATTAGTGTGTCAAGTTATTACACATTTCAAATATTTGTTGGGAATAGAGAGATTGCTCAGTGGTTGAGAATACTGGCTGTTCTTCTAGAAGACCCCGGTTTGATTCCTAGTATCCACAGCCTGACTCACAACTGTTAATGCCAGCATCAAAGTGTTCAGTGTCTTCTTCTGGTCTCTGCCAGGTACCAGGCAAAACACCCACATACACAGGTAAATAAAATAAAAAATTAAATTTAAACCCATTTGTTGAAGGAATAAATTTAAACATGGAAGGACCATATATTTATGTAAAGGAGAAATCTTTCGGATATATGCATATTTAAGGTTTTTGTGTAATTATGGAATTTAGACTCTCAGCACATAGTGTACTTATGAAGATAACCTCCAAGAAAATCCTTCCTTGAAGGTATTACTTGATATTTAGATGCTTATGCAGTTAAACTCCTATTATTTAGGGCAAAGATAACACTTACATTTCTTTAACAGAAGCTGTTATAAAGTTCCATAAGATAATCATGCCATTTAAGGTTCCACATGCTATCAAATTATATCCCTCTGTTTGAAACAAATCAATGCAGTTGACCTCAACATCGACAGCAGGATTCTAAAAACAAGGACACAGATGTAGACTGGTGGGAATGCAAAGTCAGCCTAATTAAAATGTTATACATGCACAGTGTAATTGTAATTAACTTAAAGCAGTGTCATAGTACGTTCAAAGTCATTGAGCAAGAAATTTATTACCACCTCCCCCCCAACTGCCTTTAGCATTAGAAAATTTAGCTTGGGTAATTCACTGAAACAACAAAAACATTCTCTTTTCTTCTGGCCCCTTTTGGTTTAGCTTTGACTTACTCTGCTTTACCAACCATTAGACTATTTCTATTTTTTAAAAAATCTTCCCTTCAGTCTTCTTTGAAAAAAAAAAACAAAAAACAAAAACAGTGCACATTAGCTATTCCCACTGACATTCTAGTCTTTCACTTGGCTAGTCTACCTGTCCAGTTTCTGATGCACAGAACTATATAGAAGTTTTTTCTATGTATTGTTACATGTGCTTCTTTGCAGTTATCCTGCCTCCGATATTTGTTGAGCATCTTAGGTTCTTAGAATACAGAATTAAAGATGGTGTCTGTGATCTGAGATATGCATGAGAATTTAAAGTACCTAGATGATGTGTTAATTTCTGAGCAATCTCAAAATACTGTATTGGGGACATGTGTAAGACTTGTGTAGCAAACACTTTATCCATGTAGTCATTTCTCCAGCCCCACTTCTGTACTTCACTAATTTATCATCTGATTTAAAGTGATAATTTTTCAATTCTTTGTCACGTGTGCAATTACTTGGCAAGTGCCTTGGTGCCAACTCACTGTGCACTCACCTTTCTGCTGTTATTGACTATATACAATATTTCAGATACAGTGTATACATATGTCCAAACCTAGTTCCAATGACAAATAGAGTTGGAAGAGGTAGGCTAGACTCCATCTCTGAAGTGTTAGGAATTGTATGTATTAATTTCAAAGCTCTTTAATCTAACAATGAAACCTTTTTTTTTTTTATTGAAACTACCAATGCAATTCAAGTTCAGTCGGTGCTATGGTGACATTTGCTTCAATATGAGATAAACAATATCTTTTCTATATTAAAATGATCCAATAGACCGTTTTCAAATTCTATAAGACAAGCCTTGTCATTTTCTTGTGAGTTACATTACAGTTATATCACTGGTCCTTCTATAACCTGCAGTCCTCTTGAAGGCTTTGGTATCTGACCATTTTGTCCCTGAAAAAGCAGAGAAGCTGGGGTACTTCAAGCTAATATTAAAGTATATTAATAAAGTTAATGAAGACACATTTGAAACAATCAAAAGGCCTAAATATTTTTAAGGACAAGCAACAAACAAGCAAACAGCAAACAAATGATGTCTTCCTTATTTCCCTGTCCTAACTCTCAACCAAACACCTTGGTACTTCATCCTCAGATATATGTGCTTGCAAGCATGTCACAGAAATAACTTTCTGAAGACAATTTCTATTAACATGTCTATTTTAATATGTATAGATACTTCTAAAATATTTGGAAAGGTCTCTGAGCCCTAGTGGTTATGCATGTTTTGGTGGTCAAACACATTTCAAGCACCCTGAGACAATTCTGCGGTAGTAAAGGGATGTGGGGCTGACATGTATCATGACATGGTCATATCTCAGAAACATTGGGCTAAATGAGGGCAACAACATACATACATAATGGGAGCCACTGTTGTCGCATGTGGACAACAAATTTATGCGGAAGAGAATCAGGTAAGTGTTGACATGGCAGGTGCCTGGGGTGATGGTCATAGTCTCTGTCTTGACAGAGATTTGGGTTGTACAAAGTTCTCATCAAGCTCATTGAATGCTACAATTGTATCTTGCTAGTTTTCCTTTCTAATCCTCAATAATTCCACTAAAAACAACTCTGTAAAGTAGCAGTGGACTCCAGTTACTGATTCATATACTGAAGCATTCAAGGCAGCATCTATTTACAGCTTCTACTTCTTCTGAAATATACTCTGAAATACATTTTTTGAATAAGGTGAACTTGAGGGTGGGTAGAGGATAGATCCACAAATAGATCCATAATAAAGTAAACATTGAAAAATAGTAATTACATTTAAGGGGAGACATTTATATGTGTTTATAATTTTTTCAAATATTTTATAATAAACTATTAATGAAGAGAATACCAGACTTGTCTCAAACTCCTGACCCTGATGTCTCAGCTTGAATGCCAGGATTACAAACTGCCATTCAGAGACTGACTGCACTGAGACCTCTGAAATCCCTCATTAGCTACCAGCCCATCAGGATCAGGAGAGATCTCCCCTTGCTAGTTACTAACTGGTCAGGATTGGGAGAGACCTCTATTTTCCTGTGTTGTGGGAAATGAGGGTGCCTCCTCCTTTCAGGCTGCTTACAATTTTGGAATTTAGAGACTATCCTGAAAGAAAAAAGTCCGACAATGTCTGCTCCTTGTTTGTATTTTAGAACAACAAGGTAACGGTAACAGGTACATTCATGATTAACCAAATGGTGCTTCCCAAGCAAGGTGAGAAGCAAAGCTCCAAACCTACAAAAAGAAAAGATGCAGTTTGGTGAACTGACTTTGAAAAACCTAGTTAAAAGTGTATGACAGAGATGGGCATGGTGGACTGTGTCTGTGATTGAGCTCTAGGTAGATCAAGGGAGGAAGACCAGTTTGAGATGTACAATGAAACATTTTCTTAAAACAAACAGATGAAAACCAAAGCAAAGCCAACCCCCCCCCACACACCCCAATCCAAAAAACAACCAAAAAGGTCTATAATGATACATTAACTGGGCAGAAAAAGTGAATCATTCTAATATCATTTACACATACATGTTCTTAATATATGGGAAATATTCAATGTAAAAAGGGAATGACAACAGGTTGTATCAAAAAATAGACAGAGGATATAACAAATGCCCCTTGAATGAACAGAGGATAAAACAAATGCTCATTGAATGAACAGGGGATATAACAAATGTTCAATGAATAAGCAGAGGATATAACAAGTACCTCATGAATGAACAGAGGATAGAGCAAATACCCCATGAATAAACAGGAAAGTAAACTCACAGTTTACCAAAAATGCCACTAAAATATGCCAAATTAAATATTTTTTCATATAAATTGTTTTTTAATGCTTGGTAAGACTGTGGGGAAATATGCACTCTCTTATGTAGTAGTGAAAATGCAAAATTATATAATTGCCATGTAGGAGATTTGTCAATATATAGGAAAACTTCACAGGATTTGTTTTCCTCTACCAGTTTCATAATTTCTTATTTTATATTCAATCTTTTGATCCATATTTCATTTGATTTTTTTTGCAAGGTGAGAGATATGGATCTAATTTCATTCTTCTGCATGTAGCTATTCAGTTTCCCAGTACAATTTGTTGAACAGGCTGGCTTTTCCCCAATATGTGTTTTTGGCACCTTTGTAAAAAAAATTGGGTAAGTATAGCTGCATAGATCTCTGGGTCCTAAGACCATTGGTCTACATGTTTTATGCTAGTTCCATTCCCTTCTTGATACTATGGCATGGTAGTGTTGTAGAATATTATTTTAAAATGTGTTACATTTGTGTATGCTGTGGAACATTTGTTTAATGATGCAAAGATGTGTTGCATTCTTTTATGTTGCATTTGTTTAACTCTGTGAAGCTGTGTTACTTTGCCTGTCCAAAACACCTGATGGACTAATAAAGAGCTGAATGGCCAATAGCGAGGCAGTAGAAAGGATAGCCGGGGCTGCTAGGCAGAGAGAATACATAGAGAAATCTGGGAGAAAGGGAGAAAGAGCAAGGAACAAGAGAGGAATGAGGAGGACTTCAGGGACCAGCTACCCAGCCACCCAGCCAGACATGGAGTAAGAAGTGAAAAAAAAGATATACAGGAATAGAGAAAGAGAAAAGATCTGAAGCCAAAGATAGACAAGATAATTTAAAGTTAAAAAAAGCTAGTAAGAAACAAGCCAAGCTAAGGCCAGGCATTCATACATAAGAATACGTCTCTGTGTGTATTTATTTGGGAGCTGGGTGGTATGCCCCCCAAAGAGCCAAAAAAACCCAAAAGCAAACAACAACATTGTAGTATAATTTGAGATCAAGTGTTTGATGCTTCCAGTACTGCTCTTTCTGCTTAGCATTGTTTTGGCTGTTTGGGAATCCACGGTGGTTTGAAAGAAAATAGCCCCCAAAGGGAGTGGCACTGTTAGGAGGTGTGGCCTTGTTGGAGTAGGTGTGGTCTCACTGGAGGAAGTGAGGAACTGTGGAGGCAGGCTTTGAGGTGTCATATATGCTCAAGGCTCACCCAGTATCTCAGACCACTTCCTGTTGCCTGCATATCAAGATGTAGGACTTTCAGCTCCTTCTCCACAGCACCATGTCTGCCTGCATGCCAGTATGTTACACCCTAATGATAATGGACTAAACCTCTGAAAATGTAAGCCACTCCAATTAAATATTTTTCCTTCATAAGAGTTGCTGCAGTCATGGTGTCTCTTCACAGCAATAGAAACCCTAACTAAGACAGAATCTTTTGTGCTTCCATGTGAATTTTAGGAGCATTTTCATATTTTTATAAAATTTTGTGAATAATGTACTTGGATTTTGATGGAGATTATATTGAATATGCATTGCTTTTAGTTTTATAGGTATTTTTACAGTATGGATTTTGCCAGTCCATAAACATGGGAAATCTTTCTGTCTAGGTTTATCAATTTACTTCAATGTTTTAAAGTTTTTGTTGTAGATACCTTTCACTTCCTTGGTCATTTCTGGGTATTTTAAAAATACTTTTAGTAATTCTTTGATAATTTCATACAATATGTCTCTAAGTATTTTTAAAATCTATTGTGAATTGTAATATTTCTTTGAAATTTTGTCAACAAATTGATTATCAGTATGTAGAAGGCTGTATGTTCATTTTGTATTCTGCTGCTTTGCTGAAAATGTTTCCTAGGCCAGAGATTTCTGGTATTATCTACCATTTCATCTGCAAATGAGGGTATTTTACTTCCATTCCAATTTGTATTTCTTTTCTTTCCTTTTTTTACCTTATTTCCATTGAAGTAGAATAATGTAGAAATGACCAATTATTAGATATGGACTTATTCATTTATTTAGTGATTTGTGGGGGTCCCTGGAAGCTCTATAACCAACAGGGAAATGAATTGAGTGAGGCAAGAAGGAATCAGTGAGGAAGAAGCATGACTTAGCCAATGTTGGGTTGAAAATTCTGGAACCTAACACCAGGTGGTTTATTGTATGCATATTTAAATACAGTACAATTTGGAAACAAGTTTTCTGATGTAATACAAACCCTGGTTCACAAGGAGGCATAATCACATCAAAACTCAACTCAAAGTACATGTGATCATGAAGATGGGTTCTACAGTGTAACGACCTAGGATCTGAATTGGTCCCTGACTGAGATAGCCTAGAGGTCAGCAGGCTATAAAGTCATGTGACATCTCCCCTAAAGATGGGTTCTATTGACTGAGAAGCAAAGCTAAAACACAAAGGTCTAGGAATACAGAGTCTAGGATAAGCATTCTGGGGAGTTGGGGTGAGGTCTGGCTCTACAGATAGGAAAGGTCACCACGTCATTAACAACATCCACTCCCAGCCTTCTGGGTGGAAAACAGGTATTCAATTCCTCTGTTGAAGAGACAACCCTGAGTGATGAACATGCCCAGTTTCTCCATTGCTTATCTGTGAAGTATGTGTGTCTTCTACAGTGATTTACTTAAAGCTCTGTGTGTACTGCCTAATTGCCAAGTATGACTTCTCTTGCTACCTGAAATAGAATGATCTGGAGAAATTGTTGGAACAGTGGAGTTTTGCCCTTAAGAATCTGTTGACTGGACTGGAGAGATAGCTCAGTGGTTAAGAACACTGGCTGCTCTTTGAGAGGACTTGGGTTCAATTCCTAACACTCACGTGGCAGTTCACAACTGTCTGACTCCAGTACCAGGAAATCTGACACATTCACACCAATGCACATAAAATAAAAAAAGTTTAATAAATTATATTTTAAAAAAAAGAATCTGCTGACTGCCACGTAGCTTCTTTAAAACCTGCTTTCTTGCCTTTCCCACCTATGGTTTTAGAGTATAAAGTGGGAATAGAAACTGGACCCAGGATCAAAGCCTTGTAGGAACTATGCTGGCTTTGGCTCTCTTCTACACTCATTGGTATAGACTGCTTATTCCAGAGATATTCCCACAACACTCCAAGACTTCAAGGACTTTTTTTTTAAATAACGTTGGTATGAGAGTAGGCACTTTTTGCCTCACTCCTGATTTTAGAGAAATGTTTTTTAGACTTTCTCCACTTAACATAGTGTTCATTATGAAATATATTACATCTAATACTAGTTTTATTCAGGGCTTTTATCATGAAGTGCTTTTTGGACGTTTCAAAGGCCTTTTCTAGGTCTATTGGTATGAATCATTTTATTTCTATCCTAAGTTTATTGATGTGTTATTTTACATGTGCATACTAACCAGTGTATTGAATCAGCCTTGTATCCCTGCTGTGAAGCCAGCTTGGTCATGATGTATAACTGTCTCCATCTGTTCTTCAATGTGATTTACAAGAATCTTTGCAACTACATTTGTCAGGGAACTGGCCAATGGTTTTCTGTTTTTGTGATCTGATGTTGGTATCAGGGTGATACTGGCTTCACAGAATAAGTTCTGACTTGTTCCTTTCCTATCAGTTTTGTGGAAAGATTTGTATATTGCTATTAGCTTGTCCTTAAAGGTTTAATAAAATTCAGCAGTAAATCCACCTAGTCCTGGGCTTTTCTTTGTGGGGAAAAATTTTATCACCGCTTTAATCATGTTGCCAATTATGGATCTGTGTAAGTCATTTTGATTTAATTTTGGTAGGTCACATGTCTAGTATTTACTCATTAAAAAAAAAGATCTTCCAGCTTTTTTTTTTGAAATATATGTTTTAAAAACATTCCCTAATGAATCTCTGGTTTTTTTGAGGTCTGTTATAACATCCCTATTTAAGTTCTAATTTTACTAATTTAGCTCTTCTCTCACTTCCTTTTTGATAATCTAGTTAGGGTTTTGTGTATCTTTATCTTTTCAAAAAACCAACTCTTTGTTCATTTGGTTTAAAAATGCCTGGAGATGGTAGGTGACTATACAACAATTTAAACACAGTTAAGGCCTTTAAATGTACACTGAAAACTGGTTGAGGTGATAGATTGTAGTGTGTGTGTGTGTGTTATAATCAATTTTACAAAAGAAAAAAATGAAGATTTCTATATAAAGCTCATAATTATTTTCAGGATATATTATTAAATGAGATAAACGAAGAGTCACAAATACGTATAGCATTCTGTTCTTTCCTTAAGAAAGAATAGGAGAGAACTAAGTATGACTGTTTATTACAATCTTAAAAAATAACACCACAGACATAAACCTGGAACTCAGAAACAAAAATTTAACTATTCAGGTCTGTAACAGAACAAAGTGGTAGGGAAAGAAAAAAATGAGGATAACCTTTTTTGTGTGCCTCAGAATAGAAATGGTTGTGTAGATTTTATTTTATAACTGTTGCATGTTTTGCATAATACAAGGAAAAATAATAAAAAACCAGTAAATCAGGGCCAATAATATGCCTCAGTTGATCAATGACCTGAGTTTAACTCCTGGAACCTACATGGCAGAAGGAAAGTCGTGACTACTGAAAGTTGTTCTCTGACCTCCACAGCTGCCCACACAAGATATATACACATACAACAGTAAATAAACATTTAATAAGTGATAAATTAAAAGTGCAACAAGTACATCTAACTGGGTGCAGACTTGGTAGCACAGGAATTGTCTCAAGTACTTTCCAAACACCTAGTTTGATGGTACATTCCAAGTCACATGTACCCTGTGCCCAAAAAGCACAGCAAAGGAAGGAAAATCTTAACTGTGTCGTTAATCGTCTTGCTGATGGTTTTATTATTTTCCTGCAACTATACTATACAAGAACATAATAAAAGATAGTCTAGATATCGCATAGGTGTATTAAATAAAGATCAGCTAAAGCATGTAAGAATTTGTCAGAAAAAGAGCTATCAAATAAAACAAAAGTAGCGAAAGCCATTTACTCTAAAATTGAATTGGGAATATCAGTGTTAGGAGTGATATATTTTCTGATAAAACTTTCCTAGTTATATCCATTGAAAATACTATTATTTAGCCCAATGAAATTGTCTAAGAATCTGTATACTGTATACATATATGTAATATATGTATATATAATATATATTTAATATGTGTACACATATATCATGGAAGTAAAAGATATGAAGAAGAGGAAACCAATAAAAAGGGAAAGGGGAAAAAAAGAAAGCAGTGGGGAGTGGGTATGTTCAAATATATGGTGTACTTAAACAAATAAAATTCTCATTATAAAATCTATTATTTTATATAAAGAATAGATATCAATTATCTTTAAAAAATTTTTTGAGAGTGTCTCCCTCTGTATCCTAGTTTGGCCTGGAATTCATGGCAGTCCTCAGGCTTCAGCCTCTTGACTGCTGTGATCATAGGTTTGAACCTATGTGCTGTATAAAAATTGTTTAAAAATAAAATTTATTAAGCAATGTGGCTGGAAAAAGGAAACGAGCTAAATTTGTGTGCAATCCACCATTTTTAACTCCCAGATCACAGCAAGTGTGGAAGATCTTACATGACATCAGGAGAGTACAACAGACAGACTCCAGAGTAGGACATGATAACGTCCACTTTCTTAAGTACACAGATTCATAAGGAGGAAAAGAAATTCATACTTTAAAAGCTATTTAATATATCTGTCAATCAAATGGATCTTGTGTGGCCCTGGTTGAAACAAAGATCAAGAAGTTCTGAGGAAAACTGGAACTCTGGCTTGAAGACTAAATGCATTATAATATAATATAATATGATATGATATGATATGATATGATATGATATGACACAACATGATACGATACGATATGATATGATATGATATAATATAAAAATTTTGTAATTTTATATTAGATATCTCTATATGTTTCATGTTAAACATGTCTATAAAACAATGCTATTGCCATTTTAAAAATAATTATTGTCCAGAAATATATACTGAAATAGTTAAGGCTGAAAAGACACTATGATGTTGAAGATCCATTTTAATACCCATAGATGGTAAGTGTATGAAGAATGAAGAAACCTAGCTATAAACAAAATAGATTTAATGCCTAGAAGTTAACTGTGCTATTTTTTGTGGTTTTGTATATGTTTTTAATTCTCAGTGACAAAAGGTAAAAAGTTAAAAATTAAAGAATTCAACTTTTAAGGCCACTCCACAGGAGAAAACCCATGTATGGTTGGAGAGTTCAAGGGCCCTGGGGGTTGAACCTGTAACTATTATTGTGCTAAATAGTGATGGCATCAAACTGCCCTCTAAATTCACATCTCCTTACACGAAGATTGGTGCAGCCCTCAGACCTCATCAGCAAATTTTCTTTGTGCAGTGGATAGCATGTGGTGATATGTTATTTGTGCTCTAACAAGTAAAGCTTGCCTGGGGATCAGAGGACAAAGCCAGCCACTATATTAAACATAGAGGTCAGGCAGTGGTAGCACACGCCTTTAATCCTAGCATTCGGGAGGCAGAGATCCATCCGGATCTCTGTGAGTTCAAGGCCACATGGGGAACAGAGCCAGGCGTGGTGGCACATGCCTTTAATCCCAGCACTAGGAAGGAAGGAAAATGGCAGGGCACAGAAAGGTATATAAGGCATGAATAAACAGGAACTCACTCTCTTGAGGCTGAGGATTTCATAGAGGTAAGAATGTGGCTGGCTTGTTCTGTTTCTCTGATCTTTCAGCTTTCACCTCAATATCTGGCTCTTTTTTATTAATAAGACTGTTTAGCAATTCATGTTACAGTGGCACTTACTGCAGAAACTTACAACTAGTCAAACTGCAGAGCATAAGTGACTATGGAGTGCCCAGCCATCTATCTCATAGCCCCTTTCCAAAGCTCGGGAACCATTGTGGAAAAAGAAGCAGAAAGATTATAAGGGCCAAAGATGAGGGAGGGCAGGAGTGAAAGTGTCCTCTGGACATGACAGTACCACTGCACTCATGAACTCAGGGTAGCTGGTGTTGCCCGCACAAGATCAACCCAATCTCCAATCTGAGTGGGAGAGGGAGTGCTTTACAAGCCGTCCCCGCTCCATTAATGGACAGTTGATGGATTCTCAGGGAGGGGGGAAATCAATTTTCTTTAAGGGTGTGGTTCCTAGTATGTCAACAATGCTTTAGCAGATGGCCCCATAGCCAGAAGTACATGAACAACACAAATTGGGAGTCTATGAGTTATTAAATTAAAAAAAAGACACAAAGTTAAGGGATAGGGAGGTAGGAGTGGATCCAGAAGGAGTTAAGAAGAGGAGTTGGGGTGAATATGATCAAAATACATTGCATGGAACTGTCAGTGAAAATATTTTTGTAAAAAGAAATAGAACATACATTATTAGTTTGTTGAGCAAAGCTTTTCTGGACGATTAACTCAACATCTGGGAAAGGAATGGCCATCACCCTCTCTTTCGTTGACATTTTCAGATGTACAATATGGCTCCCATACTGTAGGTAAGGCATGGCATCAGGTAGCTCCCATATCACCGCAAGGAAGAGATCATCCTCTTTTCCCTTGTGCAGAAGAAATTTAGTAAGTGAAAAAAAATCAATGAATTATTTCCTTTGAGCTGTTCTTAAATAAAGCAAACACAGACTGGTACCCCATCATCCTACATCATCAACTCTCAAGCATTGCCTTTTCACTCAAAACACAATTTTATTTGCTTCTCATTCCTTATAGTAACCAGAAACCTTAATCTGCTGTTAGTCATGGAAGTCTTATTATCTCTACAGGTACATGCCTTAAGCCACCTCTGTATCTGTTGTTTAGCTGTATGTCAAATTGACACAAGCTGGAGTCCTTTTAGAAGAGGAAACTTCATTGAGACAATGCCCTGATCAGATTGACCTGTGGGCATGCCTGCAGGGCATTTTCTTTAGTGATGATTGATGTGGGGAAGACCCAACCCACCGTGAGTGGTGCCACCCCTGGGCTGGTGGTCCTGGGTGCTAAAAGAAATCAGGCTGAGCAAGCCATGAGGAGCAAGCCAGTCAGCAGCACTTTCCCATGGCCACGGCATCAGTTCGTGCTTTGAGTTCCTGTCCTGACTTCCTTCAATGATGGACTACAGACATTTACTATGGGTAGGGCAAGAATGCAGATACAAAATGAGGTGTTCAATTCTTACCAAGCTTAGTCTAATGTTCTGCACAGGGGACCAGAATAACTGAAGTGGAAGTGGCTAGGGCAGAACTCAAGACATTTTTGATATATGATGGTCCCATATATCCCAGTCAGACCTTGAACTTCTGACTTTCTACTTCCACATCCCAAGTGCAAGGATTACATGTGTGTGCCACCACACCCAGTTCATGTGATGCTAGAGATCAAACCTCGAGCTTCATGCATGCTTAAGGCAAGCGCTCTACCAACCTAGCTACATCCCAAGCCCAGAATCATGGTTCATTTTGCAGCCCTTCAAGTACAGTGAGCATCTATGATTACTGACATTCCGATGATTGATTACAGCAACTTCCAGAAGGTGAGTGACATTGTGCTTTATGTGGGCTGCCAAGGCTTTCCTCTACAGCCACATTTTGAAATATGCAGACAACAGGGGAAGAATCTACTGGCTGGGGAAGATGCTCCTTCTTTTCTCTCAGCTAAAAAGATTAGTCATCCCAGTCGATGTTTGTACTTCATCACTGAAATCCTATTCAAGACTTATTTTCCGCTCCTAGCTTCCAGAGGAGAACAACAAAGGCAATGTTAGTCCTTGAGGTCTAGCTGACTGGGTGAGGGCCACACAGGCAGGATAAATGATGTTGGCTTCTTTTTAAATTTGAAGAAGGCATTAGTATTCCTAGGTGGTAATAGATTCACAGGGAAAATAAATTAGCCTATCTCCAACCTCCTCAAACAACCCTGAGCAGATTGCACCATTAACCTTAAAATAAACAAGTCATTTTGGTGAGGAATGGAAAAAGTGACTTGAGCATCTTTGAATGCTTTACAGGCCATAACGGACAAAATCTGCTGGGGAGCCTTCTGGAGGAGCCTTCGAGAATTATTGCCGAGGTAGGGTGTGGGCAATGTTAGCGGTGGTAGATGTATATCAGTCCAACCTTTCTGACAACCATTTTAAGGGATCCTAAATGATGCTAAAGCAAGAATGTGATGGGTGGGATGCTGGGCCTGGGCAGCTGAGCTTTCTGTCATTTGCTTGGACTTGAGCAAAGTTGGTTATGAGCATCACAGGAAAGTTGGTGGCTAAGCACTATCCTCAACTGATTGCCAAAAGAAGTTGAGCAGAGCTGGAGATGTAGTTCGGTTGGTAGATTACTTGCTTAATATGATTAAAGCCCTACACTCAACTCCCAGTATCACATAAATTGAGCAAGTGGGTGTGGTGATCTGTGTGCACTAGGGAGGTAGAGGCAGGAGAATCAAGAGTGTAATGTCAGTCTGGGCTACATGAAACCATGATATGAGAGAGAGGTGGGGTACACAGAGACACAGAGAGGCAGAGAGATGTAGAGACAGAGATGGAAACAGAAAGAGGAGGACACAGAGAGAGGCAGAGAAATGAGGATCACCATTGGATTTCCCTCAAGGAGACTGTCTGCAGAGCAAGCGTGGAAGTGGGATTCAAACCTGGATTAGCTTGACAGTCCCATTGCGCTCCAGGGCAAGGACAAGATACTGGTGCTTCACCTGGGCCTTGAGGAAAAACAGGCGCAGCAGGCCATGTTCGTCCTCTACCCAGTCTTTCCCTTCAGTCAGCATTTTCATCTCCTGCCCACTGCCAAAGTCCCAGATCTTAGCTGTTCCTGAGGGCATGGAGAAAAGGCTTTGTAGGTAAGATGGCATGCAGACAGCCTGGCTCGTAGCTCAGGGGACACTGGCAGCTGCGTTTCCCCCAGTCGCCCTACATGATTGATTTGCCACAGGCTGATCCAAGAAGTGAGCAGCACAGGGTGGGTGTCTGCTTTGGTTTGGATAAATGCTCCCCCAAGGCCTGGGTGCTGAAGGTTTGGTTTCCATCTTGACACTATTTATGGAACCTTTAGGAGGTGGGGCCTAGCGGTCACTTAATCTTTATGTCGGAAAACTCATGTCTGTTGATTCCATCAACTAGCTTGTGAGGAAGTATTTATTTAAAAATCTACCCCAGAATAAATATATTCTGGGTAATGAATGCAGTTGGTCATACTCTCTATCTTAGAGCAAGCAGATCTTTGGTAAACATTCAGAATAAGGTGAGTTGGGAAAGTGGGGCAGTGTGTAGTTATCTACTTACATCCCGCTTCTCCCATAAGCCCAACATCCCCTATGTCTCAGTCCTCAACACCAATACTGCTAGACATGCAATGATTTGACTGTATGCCCCTCTACCAGGCTACCGCCATCATTACCAACACCAGACATTAATTATACCCTGGATACCCTGCCTGCAGTGGCAAGAACTACCCAGTATATGTTGTACAGTGGTAAGAGCTATGTGAGTCCAGGAGAATCAGCCCAACCCCTTGCTGCTTACTACATATGGTGAACTAGCTGGGGTAGTACTGGGGCACTCACTCTGGTGTGAGGATGAAGGAGAGCTGGTGGGCTGACCAACCCAGCAATCACCCAGACCCAGAATCAGAACTGAGTTGGCCCATCCCATCACCCACCCCATCTATGATCTGCTGGAGCACATGAAGGGGCTCATCCTGCTGACCCAAAGTTACAGGATCTCCATGGCACAGGACAGCAACAGGATGTCCAAAAGGAGCTCCAGTGAGGGTCCAGTATTGATGATGTAGCAAAAACCAGAGACCTCAAACCAGACCAACCACTCAATGCAATGAAGGTTTGTAAATAACAATATATGGACTAAAAGTACTAGTAACTTTTATATGGATGTGATGAGTGCCTGTGGCATGGTGAGGCTGCGTTCCTCTGCACCGCTCCTTAGAGAGGAATGCTGTGTCTCTGTGCATTGTATGCCAATGCATTCCCTTACCTTAATCCTGCACTCATGACTGCATTCCTGCTGGTTATCCTCTGTTCACATTTTAATATATCCGACTTTCACATATCCTGTGCCGGCTCATTCCATCAACCGGTTTGTGAGGAAGCATTTATTTATCAAATATACCCCAGAATGAATAGATTCTGCATAGTGCACACAGTTGGTCACTCCGTCTAGAGCAAGCAGATCTTTTGTAGGTGTTCAGAACAAGATGTGGTGGGAAGGTGAGGCAGTGTGTAGCTTTCTAGTTCCCACAAGTGCTCCACAGAAGAAGAAATATGAAACACAGTCACATCCAAGCCCCAAAGTCCCCCAAGTTTCATGTACCATCATAGAGCCTAAGGATAGAAGTATATCCACTACAGAACTCTAGGCAATCTGCACCAAAGCTGGATGAATATTTTGTGTGGTTCCCAAATATACTATGAGTAAAAATAATTTAGAGGTTGGGAATGTAGCTCAGAGGCAGAGTGTATGGGTACCATGTATAAAGCCCCAGGTTCAATTCTCAGCACATACAAGTGTGCGTGCGTGCGTGCGTGCGTGCGTGCGTGCGCGCGTGCACTCACTCACTCACACACACACACACACACACACACACACACACACACACACACACACACACACACACACAACAATAGCAGCAATAGCAGCAGCAGCAGCAGCAGCAGCAGCAGCAGCAGCAAGAGATTCCAAGTCTAATGACTGCCTCTTAGCTAACAGCACATAAAAGGCATCCAATAAAACGAGTCAGCACAACACGGCTATTTCCCACCAAAAGCTGAAATGCAGTGGTATCTGTAAAAGTCTTTTCATTTCTAACTACAGTGTAAAGTGGCTTTCCCTAATGTATTAGCTCATTGTAAGTAGCTAGACACATTAAAATGTAGGTGATACTCTGTGTGCCAATGTATCAGTGCTTAATATTTTGAGGCTTTGGTTTGTGTTTTCATGACCTTTTTTTTTAAAGTTTGCATACAAAGTAATGGGTTTCATTATGCTATTTTCACACACATGTATCATTATGTGAAGGCTTTTGCACATAGATGCAGCAGTCATGTAAACAGAATGTAAGTTACTGGTTTGTTTATCACATCAATATCCAGACATTAGTGGCCATGAAATATGACTCTTGGCATTTACCCAGGCATAGCCATCTCTCTGGACTGTCTCTATGTCAGCTGGATTCACATTTACCCTTAAACCCCCTAAACTTAGGGATTCCTAAACAAATTCTCACGACACCAAGGTGGAGATGTCATATTCTGAACACTAGTCTCACCATTATATGCTCCTGTGGCAAAAAGAAATCCACTCTCATCAATAGCTGCACAGGTTAGTTCAATATTGAAGCCATGAGGGTCTAGAATCTGGTATATTTGGAGGCCAGTCTCAAGTTCCCATACCTACAGAAGAATAAAACAACATCAAAAAACAAAACAAACAAACAGGTATTCCATATATCTGCCCTTCATTTCTGAACAAAGTTCTTTTTACCATTTTCAAACTAGTACGTGACACACCAAGCTAGCACCTTCCCCAGGACCCTGCCCTGAGTGCTGGCTTGCTCAAAGGCAAGCTGTGAAAGTTGACTCCTGTTATTAGGGACTGTGCTATTCCTGAGTGTGTTTGTTGAGCATCACACTGGCCAAGGCAATGTCTGGTTGTAGTCCCATGGAAACTTTAGACAAAACTGAGGGCATGCTTTTGAAGGGGTGCTAGCCCTCAGCCCCTTCCCTTCTTCTCTTTCACTCCCTGACTACTAGGAGGTGAGGATCTTGGTCTAGCTCACATCCTACCACAATGCATTGCCTCATCAAATGCCCCAAAGTAACTGGGCTAATCCACCATGCAACTGAAACCTCCAAAGCCATGCACCAAAGCAAATATTTCCTCCTTTTAAGTTGATTGTCTCGGGTATTTTGTCACAGTAATGGAAAATTTCCCTTCTTACTATAAGAGTGAAATGAAGGTGGCAGCAGGATAGAAATACAGTAATTAACAGTGCTCAGTTAAGTCCTCAGTGACACCAAGGGTCACGGAACAAAAGTGTGGTGAACAGCATAATATGTGGGCAAATTGTAAAGAAAGAGCTCCCTGGTCATTTTAGATGGTTCTCTGACGAGAGATATGAGACACAGTGACAGAGAAAGGGTTTGCAGTAAGAGTGAGACAGACCATCTGTGAAACAGGCTGGCAGTATTGGGAAAAGTCCAGAAACATCATGGCTCATCAATCCCTCTCATTGGAAACACACAGAGGACAGACCCATAGAGCTATGATCTGCATCTCTCCTACATTAGGGTTGCACCAAGTTCAGGTGTAAATGTTCTGGTCAGTGAAGCAGCTGTGAGCACTGGGGCTGGTGGGGGTGGGGCAATACACCCTGCGGGCCAGAGGTAGGTGTGCTTTTCTCCCAGGGAACAGAAGGAAAGTTGTGACAGCCAGGCGAGAGGGAGTGGAAGCTGAAGAAATGGCTCACGGCTGCATGCTGGCCACTGTTCGGGGAGTAGTAGAGGCATGATGCACACGAAGTAAGTCTGGCCCAGAGGCCACGTTCTCAGTCTCTGAGTGTTGTGTGTAGACAGTGTTCTTAGAGGACAGAGAGAGGAATGTGGGTCCCTGCATAAATGGGTCTTGAAGTTGCCCATCTCCGAGTCTGAACTACAATCCCTCTCCATCTAATAGTGTAGAAAAATTCCCTTAGACAATTCTCTCCATCTTCTATTGGCGAAGATAAGACAGACTATGCTTAAGAGCACGTTATTATGTGAATGTAGGGCAGGGTTTATTTTATGTTATTATGTGAATGCAGGGCAGGGTTTATTTTAGTCTATTTTATCTGTAGCAGCAGAAAATAAAAAGTCCTCTGATAATTAACCAAGTTCAGGGGATTCAAACTTGAGAAAATATCCAGCAGCTGACCACAGAAGGTTAAAATATAAGGAATTTGATGGGTTCCCAGAGGGATGCTGTCTACAGGTCCATAGGCCTCTGCTTAGTGCATTCATGAACTAACAGGATGGAAACGCCCCTAGGTATCACTGGTAGATGAGTTTCAGTGGTTGTAACGACAAGCATAGTTATCATGGCTAAGTTCTATGCCACTCAACACAGCAGTGGGCATGGCTAGAGGTACAGAGCCCAAGGCCATGGCTGCTCACAGTCAGACTCGGGCTCATATCCAGCCTTTATGAGAACAGAGGATCTGAGGCAGGTCACTTATCTCTGAGCCCTGTCTTCCCCATCTCTAGAAGAGAAGGCTTTGTCTATCTGCAAAGATCTTGCATGAGATTTAATGGAGATCATAGACTTTGTGGTCTTGGTACATAACCTGCACCAGTAAGAGTTACAGTGCATGCCTACTAAACGTCTTTCCTTTCCTTCTTAGCATACAACCTCTAGTGAAATTTAAATACAGGCTAGTTCTTTCTCCTTAATGTATTTCCTTTAAAATGTCTATTTGGCTCAGGGGGTAAACATGCTTGCAACTGAGCCTGATGACCTGAGTTTGATCCATGAAACCCACATTGTAGGAGGAGAGAATCAACACCCACAAGTTGTCCTCTGGTCTCCATAGACACATACCCCTTTCCACACAAAATCAATATATAAATGTAACATTATTAAATTTTCTATTTTTTAATTTGACTTTATTTAATCAAACATGTGGCTCAAACTGGCTTAAAACACTTCTTTATCATATATTCATGAAAACTTAAAGAGTTTCAATATATTGTCTCAGTCTATGTATCACTACATATAAAATTCTGTTTTATCTGTAAGAAGATAATATTTCACATACTCTGCCTTTTCCTGTCTACGGAGTCATTACATGCTCACCTTGATTATAGACTCTGAGCAGATAGTGAGCACTTGGTGGAAGTATTTGTTGTAAAGCATGACATTGATTTCTCGTTCGTGAGTGTGAGGAACCTGCTTTGTGTCCTGTATCATCCTGGTCAAAGGATACATGTCTATAACACTCGATCCTGGAGAGGAAGGAAAGTAGGAAGGATGTCACAAAGCTGGGTTGATGATGCATCCTTGTAATCCCACACTTTAGAGACTGAAATGGGAATATCATGAGTCCTGGGCCAACCTGGGCTGCATAGTAACATCACATCTTAAAAATGAAATGAAGTAAAAAATGAAAAAAATTGCAAAAGCATCTCACCCCTAAATTGTCATTACCAGAAGTCTGGAATTTCATAGAGGATTTGATCCAACCAACTACGTGTGGAGCTAGCTGGCCAGTGAGATTAGAGTATAAAAGTTCTGTCCCTTAACATTTAATAAGGTGAGAATACTGTTGCCTATCCCTGACAAACACTGCAAATGTGATTTAGTCAGGGGAAAGGATTCATCAGAGACTTCATTATCCTTCAAACACAGGTCATTCTGACCTCCGTTTTTATAGTCTGCTCCCTGCTCGCTAATGTGTGCCTCTCCAATGTGTGCACGTCGGTGATGCTGTCCACCAGCCCTCTGCTTGCACTGGTGATTGAAATTGAGTCAGAGAGTTCTTCAAGCCAACAAATGATAACACATGCTGTGAACATGGTCTGATTAAATATAATGAATGAGAATGATTGCAGGCCAGTGATTGCAACATCAGTAGTAAAAGTAATTTTCAAATAACCATACTAAAAGATGTAGTTAGCAAGGCCAGGGCATTTTTCTATGTGTAGGACTTAAATTGCAAAATGAGAATCATGTGTGCTTTAGCTTAGTGTAAAGTCTAGAAATACTGATAAACATATCAAAGCATTCTGTAGTTAATTTTGCTTATTTATTTGTTTTTTTTCCCTCCAAGACAGGTTTCTATGTGTAGCCCCGGCTATCTTGGAACTCATTCTGTAGGCCAGGCTGTCCTAGAACTCAGAGCTCTGCCTGCTTCTGCTTCCCCAAGTGCTGGGATTAAAGGCCTGTGCCACCACAGCTCAGCAC
Organism: Peromyscus californicus insignis; assembly: GCF_007827085.1. NCBI lineage: Eukaryota > Metazoa > Chordata > Mammalia > Rodentia > Cricetidae > Peromyscus > Peromyscus californicus. The sequence continues at coordinate 60,531,856 of NW_026294436.1, read as the reverse complement.
ATTCTGTAGTTGAAACAAAAACCAAAGTTCTAAGAATAGGAGACTTCTTCCAGCTTTATTGATGTGGACATCCATTTGCCACTGTGGACCCTGCAGTGACTTTGTCAAATCATTCCACAGAAGCTCTCAAAGTCATAGCAGCCGTTACTAAGGTGTTTAGATTCTGTGATACAGTCTGTCCATGTGTAAAGGACTGAGATGGCTCATCAGGTAATACTACTCAATCCAAACACCACTGCTGGGAAATGTGATGGATGGGCATCAGGCTCTCAAAGGCACATGGTGGGGGGGTTGGGGGGGGAGACTTTTCCATAAGTCCTTAAACACGATACTAACAGTTAACATAGCTGGATTTGCAGGTGAAGAACTGACACTCTTCTACCCTTTTGGCCTGTTGTAGGGAAAAGAAAAAATGAGGATTCAGGAGTCTGTTTCAACATCTTACTAGTCAGTTCAACTGTCTGAGGTTTGGCTTGGCCATTTATAAAACTTCAGTGACCAATTCTTGCCTCCAAGGGTGACTATGCAGATGAAATGAAAAGTGAAAAGGGCAACAGATAGTTGTTGTCATCATCACCAGCGTATTGATGGCACTGGCAGGAACAATGTGTTCTACCAAGCATTGAGTGCAGTGTTGCTGTCCACATGGCTCATAAAACTACCCTACCTGATGTCACTTGAATCTAAGCACAAATTAATGCACTTGATGAAATCCTGATATCAAGCTGATGACTGTGCTTTCTAAAATATTTTATTTTATTTTATGGGCATTGGTGCACTGCCTGCATGTATGTCTGTGTGAGGTTGTGAGGGCTGTACTTTTAATGATCAGGCAATATACAGATCTCAGTATTTTTGCAAATAGGAACACCACCAAAAGTGTATAAGAGTGGACAGAATTCTTGGCTTTTCTATTCTCCTTCTTCTTCTTTGTCTGGGTATTTTAGCCTTTTCTTACTCTGATGATAATTGGGATGGAAATTGAACCCAATAATCAAGCAGGCAAGTTTGGATATTAAGAGGTGACATTTGTGTATAGACATTAAAATGTTCATTTCAGAGGAGGTCAGATAGAGGACAGGCATTCACAACTGAAACTAAGTTCTATTTTACAGGGTGGAAAATTATTTATTGAGCATGAAGTGATGGTTCTCTTCTAACCCAGGAAAAATAAACAACACAAAATTAAAAATAATTATGTTCCCTAACAGAGACAGCACCAATCACTTCCCTGCCTTAATTAATCCCCCAGGAACTCAGAGCAGGTGGTCAGTGGTAATACGCTTAGGAAAGGCAATTCTGGCTTAGTGTTCCAGAGGGCAGAGCTACTATTAATATAACCATTTGTCTCCTAAATGCTGAAAACTGTATATGTGAACAGTAGCCAACCTACATGCCTAACAAGATTCTTTGTCTTTTTAGTGTATCTGTCAAAGAGAGAGAGAGAGAGAGAGAGAGAGAGAGAGAGAGAGAGAGAGAGAGAGAGAGAGAGAGAGAGAGAAACCCATTAAATTTGGCAACCAATGCATTGTATTTAGGACCTATCTTCATGGGTTCTGGCCTCTCTCTCTACTGCTCTTTATCTGGAAGCAAAGGCAGTTGAGAAGGTCTGTACCCATCTTACAGAGTGACCAACTGCTTACCAGAACTGTCTTGCATCAGAAAACAAGTTCATGCTGGTACATGCTAGGATCACTACCCTATGAAATACCAATTTATTGCATCCAAGAAGCAAACCAGAGCCCTAGACATAGTGGGAGCTTTCTCATCCCTTTTTGCCTCACCTGGGCTCATCATCTTATATAACTGACCTGGTATTTTCATAAAAAAAGAGGTTGCATATTTCACCAACTCACGTACGATAAGAAATTGAAGTAAATATTTATATTGTCATGAACCATGGTTAGTCATTTTCTTTTCTTTGTGTGTGTTTTCATAGTAAATACTCAAGAGCTATCTTTTTTTAAAATGTAAAAGACATGAAATTAATTTATCATGCTTTCGGTACACATACCTGTAATGAGCATGCCATGGTTGGCATCATACACCATAGAATAAATCTGCATGTCTCCTGGCCCTCCTTGGCTGTCATGGAAGACTTGCAATACTGATAGAGTCTGTATATCCCACACCCGGAAGACCTGGAAAATGAGCAGAATTCACCAATTTACACACCGTTGTTCTCACTCCGGACAGTTAAGTCTTCAAGTGATTTGTCATCTTATAAACTTGCAGTGAAATGCGATTTACATTGTGAGCACACAGGTGCTATGTTTCAACTTGGCTCTTAGTTCCAATGTTGTTTTATCAACATGAGTAACTGGCTGCAAAGTGTTGCTTAAGGGTTTATCTTTTGTCACAGGATTTTCCTCCATTATTCAAGATGCCCAGGAAACAGAACTAATCAAGGTATCTATTGAGAGATGAATGGACAAAGAAAATGTGCTACATATACACAATAGAATTTTGTACCACCATCAAGAAAAATGAAGTTATGACAATCACAAGAAAATAGATGCAACTGGAAATCATGTTAAGTGAAATAAGCCAGACTCAGAAAGAAAAAGTACTTCATATCTCCTCTTATATGGAAACTAGACTTTAAATTGAGAATGCATATTTATGTGTGTGTATGCAAGTCATCAAACGAGAAAGGAGATCATGAGGGAGGAGGAAGAAATGTTAAGGGAAGTTGGAATTAGAGGAAGTAACAGAAAGGAAGGCTGTCTGAAGATAAGGAACCAGCTGTGGGGACAGAAAGGCAGAAATAAATGAGAAGAAAATATAATGGCACAGATGCATAAAGATGCCACTCTTAGGTGTTTGTAATATGCTAGTGCCTTTGAGAGAAAAGAGCAGTGATACTGAGGAGGTTTTATGGGAGCTTGCTGTTCTCTGTCAACAACTCCAAGCTCGAGCTGGCAGTGTTTGAGCGAAGGTGTTGGTGTCAAAGCTTGGGAGAGCCTACCTAAAGTCAGTCAGCCCTGGGGAGGCTTAGGAAGAAAACAAGGACAAACCATTTCAGAAAGAGGCTGAGTTGGTATAAGGGACAAGCATACAAGATTTCCACTTTCACTAAACAAGTCTTGGGGTGACAGAATGGAATATTTACAAGTCATAATTAAATCTTGCATATGCACAAGTGAACATAAATTACAAAAAAATTTCACAGTCTTGTAGCAGTAAGAGTTAAAATGCTGATTTTTTTCAAACAAATTGGGAGTGAAAGAATTAAACAAAAGGATCATTTTGGCATTGGGAAAAACACTGAATTATGAGGCTGATTAACTTTGAGAATAAGGTGCGGAGGGGAGCTAAAGTCGCTAGCCACAAAATCTCATAGAAAAGGACAAGAGAAGGCTTTGGCCAAAACCTTCTGTAAGGAACAACTAATAAGTAATGATAAAGGAAATCAAAAATTTAAGCATTCTGTACACCAAGGGATGCATGCTTAGATTCAGCAATGGCTTCTGGCAAGCTTCATGTCAGTTGCTATTAGTCAAAGGTATTAATACCTCTTTTTCCCCCACTTTGATGAGTGTTTGTCATAATATGAGTAGAGTGATATCTGAGTTTTAGGAGTTGGTGACATATTTATAGACAAGAGAACATCCTAGTCTGAAAAGGTACAACACTAACAAGATATTCATAATCCATGAACACACAGTGACTGGGGAACTGGGAGAGGCACTTCACTCAAGTGTAATGACCAGTGAAAGTGCTATCAATATCTTTGCTGCTGACTGCAGCCAAGCTCAGATGGATAATAGGGAAGAGATGGGTCATTATGTTGCACCATAAGTACTCTTTAAATGGAAACATGAACATTGAGACATAGTGAAAACATCATCATTAGAGCCCATCTTTAGAAACAGTGTCATTTAGATGGAGTGAGCAATTTAGGAATAGATTAGTCTATCATATATTAAGGGAGTCTGGGATTTGACCTGCCCTTCTAAACTTTACCCAATGGCCACAAGAAGTTAATTTCTGAACCAAATGGTGCTGACTCAATGGATTACATGATTTTACATTGCAAGGAGCCTGGACATGTGTGAGGTGATAAAACCCCTTTGAGACTCATCATCATGGACAGATGGTACATTTGAGAACTGAGGTATGTAACTGAAGTACAAATGGATTATGTACAGCTGTACTACAAATGGATGGTAAGTATTTGACATTGTCCTTATAGGGAATTCAATGCAAAATGTGCTTATTTAGTTGTTACCAGTAAGTTGATATATAAAAAAAAAGTTAGCAATGTGGAACAAGACTTGCTAATTTTGTTGTCTTGCTCTCACATTTTTCCCCTGTGTGATAATTGGCAAGTAAAAAAATGAGGTGAAGACATCAGCACACACATCATTTAAACATCAAATGCTTGGGGGAGGGACTCATAAATCCCCACTCCTAGCAGAGAATCTGACCATTGGTGACTTTTAGGAGAGGGAGTGAGTTCTTTTTGTTTGTTTGTTTTGTTTTGAGTGTGTAGCCCTGGTAGGTCAACCAGGCTCCAGTGGTTGGTTCTATACCTAGGAGTACATGGTCAGCACTGACTGAACTCAGTAGATTATTAAGAAAGAAAAACAAGAAAGGAAGAAAGAAAGAAAGAAAGAAAGAAAGAAAGAAAGAAAGAAAGAAAGAGAAAGAAAGAAAGAAAGAAAGAAAGAAGAAAGTTAGGAGGAAGGAAGTAGCAGTGAATCTCAGAGACGATAGAAGAAATTGTTATTATAACTAACCACCCTTATTGAACTATTCTTCCTAAAACTTTCAAATAAATTGTATTCAATCAAACAAATATGTTTTTTCAAATATATTGCAAAATATTCAAGATTCTCATTTTTGACATTTATAACTTATTTTTCTTTCTGTATTACTTTAGCCAGAATATTTAAATCAGTTTCATAACAAAGAAAAACACGGAAGTCTTTGTTTTTTCCTTTCCTTAATGATGATGATCTTAGCTAGATTCGGAGCCTCTGGTGTTCTACTACAGAGGAAAATACCATCTTTCTTCCCAATATGAAGTTTTACACCTGTCTTTCAACATGTCCCGTCTCATGCTGCGGTCAAAAGGAACAGTGCAATGGCTGTTCTTCTCTATGCTGATGTCACTTTTCTCAGCAGCCATCAGTTACTCCAGAGAAAAATTATGCATGTATGTATGCATGCAAGTGTGTATGTGTGCATGTGCGCATGTGCGCATGTGTGTATGCAGACATGTGCAAGGCCTCCCTCTAGTTGACTTGAAGAGCAGCTTCCTTTTGGTTCTACTGTTTTCTTGTTACCTTTGCGGAGGAAAGGCTGATGACGTGTTGCTCTTTCTCGTTGCTTACGATCTCTGTGATGCTGAACATGTGCCCCACCAGCTTCCCAACGGGCTTAGTGCTGATATTGGGGTGCCACAGCCGGAGGACTTTATCATCTCCTAGAAAGGACGACAGTGACAGAGGCCTTGCATTCTCAAGCGCTTGAAAGTTAAAAAGTCTCCCCCTTTTTATTGCTGTTGCTGTAATAAAAACACCTTGGCCAAAAGTAACTTAGGAGAGAAAGGGTTCATTTTAACTCATGATTTCAGGTTCCAGTCCATCAGAGCAGGAGTGTAAAGGCAGCAGGAATTTAAAACAAGCAGTCACAACACACCCACCGTCAAGAGCAGAGAAAAATGAATGCATGCATGCTTATTGCTCATCTAGCAGTCTCTACTCTTCACAGTAGTGAATGACATGATTCACTTTCAGGCTGGATTTTCCCACATCAATTAACGCAACCAAGACAATTATCATAGGCATGCCCACAGGCCAATGGGAACTAGGTAGCCCCTCACTGAGATCTTCTCATTCTAGGCTGTGGCAACTTGACGATAAAAATTCACCATCACAGAAAGCATCTCTCATTTAGTGAGATCCTTGTCTTTTTTCTAGCAAACCACAGCCCACAGCTCCCCAGAGGCATTTCATCTGTGACTGACTTGTAAGGCATTAGCCTTGTTTTGGATCTGTCTGTGATGAACGTATCTTCACATACAAATGTGAATTCCCATAAATATTTCATGAGTACTTTTCTTGATTCAATACTTCCCTACTCTGTCATGCATTAATACATTATTTATACTTTATTTACTTCCAAAACATATTTCAGGCAGCTGGTCTTTTGTTTTACAGCCTTAAATTATGCAAACATTGTAATAATAAAAGAAATCAAGGGAAGAGGCAAACTGCTCATAATATCCAGCATGAACAAATCATCCGCCTTTTATTTTTCCATTTTCCTTTTTCCTGCAGCAGAACCACAAGCACAAGACATTTATATGTAATTACTATCATAGCATAGATTTTGTCTTTCAATTGCTAAAATAATCTGGATACATAGTAAGATAGTGAAACAGTATAGAAGGGTGACATCTTTGTAAAAATAAATAAATAAATAAATAAATAAATAAATAAATAATAAATAAAGCTTTCTCCCAGCCTGCCCTCTTATGCTCCAATTTCTAGTTCCATTCCCTACAGGAAATCACTGTTAACATTTTTTGCAGTTTATTTGTGTGTGTGTGTGTGTGTGTGTGTGTGTGTGTGTGTGTGTGAGAGAGAGAGAGAGAGAGAGAGAGAGAGAGAGAGAGAGAGAGAGAGAATGAATGAATGGCAGAGGTCAAGTTCAGGTATCTTCTGCAAGTGTGCTCCATCTTGTTTTTTGAGACAGGGTCTCTCACTGAGCCTGGAGAGCATTGACTGACACTGTAACTGCATGTATTTGTAGTGTGTGTTGTAACAGTTTCAACACTTTTATACACTATATAATAGTTAGATCAGGATAATACCTTTTATCCCAGAAATGTTTTTCTCTGTGATGGGAACATTGTAAAATCCTGTCTACTAGGTATGGTGAATTAGTCAATTGACTGCTTCAACCACAGTTATCCCATTAAACTGCAGAATGTTGGAAGGAATTCCTCCTTCCCAACTGTGTGCTTCTAACCATGCACTGTCACTTCGAATCCCTCCCTCCCCTAGCCCCTGCCCAGGTTCTGGTAACTGCTATACTACTTTCTTCTTTAAGATTGACTTAAGATCACATAGAAAGAGAACATGTAGTATTTGTCTTTCTGTGTGTGCCTTATATCATCAGCATGATGTCCATGTTGCAAGAATTGATGGAATACCATTGTTCTTTCATAGTTGAATACCTTTCCATTGATAGTTCATAATTACTTAACCATCATCTATGGCATACTGTTCTCTGACTCTGCATTTTCTGTTTTATTTTATTCAGCAATGCTGTAAGGAACAGCCCATCTGTGTGTTCACTTTTGTTTCTTAGATTAGTTGCCAACAGTGAGTTTCTAAAAGTAGAAACATTATGTTAAATCATGTTTATGTCTTTAAGACCCATTGCCAAGTTGCTTTCCAAAATGCTTCTACCAACCATGAGGACATTGGCTTTATCAGTCTGACCATCATGTGGACGCTGTGATTTAAAGTATTTAATGCAGCTAAAATGATACTTCATTTTGCTTTGCATGAGTGCTGGGGAGCAAATTCAGGTGCCCTTGCTTCTGCAGCAAACACTCTTACATGGAGCCATTCCCCAAACCTCTTCTTTCCGCTTTCTGATATATTATTCCAAATACATCCTATCTAAATCACTAAGCTGAATAATTTAATACTTTAAATCATTTAATCCTGAGGAGCTTGTGTCTTGTAATACAAGGATGTTGGATCATATAATTTCTTGACTATTATCTTGAAATTCTGTAATATTTTTATGATTCAGCTTCCAGGATGATATTTAATGAGTTATCTGTGAAATAGAAAATCCAATATCTTAAAAATAATCTATATTTTAAAAATCATTGCACAACTTACTCCTTTTAAAACATAAATAAATTATAGCTGTGCATTTGTGCAAATAATAAAGGCTGTTTATAACAAATAAATTCCATATACATATGACACAAACAATGAAAATATCTTTCTGAGTCATTTTAAATCTTGGCTCTTGTAGTTCATTCACTGAAAGTTAGTACCTGACCACACCTAAGTGCTAGGAGTCTGGGGAAGATAGCCTAGTTAAATTGCCCAGGAAGAGAAGTTCTGCATGTGGAGCAAAGCTAGCCAGCTTCTGCATACGTGTGCATGTGTGTGTGTGTGTGTGATCTATAAGTGTATGCTTGTGTTTTCACGGTATGGGTGCACACAAGCCTCTGGGTGCTTGAGAAAGCCAGAGGAGGACCTTTGGGTGCCACGCTTTCCTTTTTACCTTCTAATCAGGTTCTCATAACCAAGGGACAGTTATACATAAATCTTATGTATAACTTATTTAACTTATCTATTTTGCTTAATCTGCTAGCATGCATTCTGCCACCCACAGGACCGACTTGCCTTTATATGCTAGATACTTTTGTATAAGTAGACAGATCCATGATTAAAAGACCAGTTATGTACAGGGTACAACTGGGTGACTTGGAAGTTAGATATTCATAGGTTAGCCAAATGTGATAGATTCAGATGCTCCAATAATTCTATTATCTTCTTGGACCCCAAGGAAAAGGATTGTAGTATTTTCTCTACTCTTTTCATTCGCTCCCAATCCAATCTTCAAGGATATACCAGAATACCTCCATAGTTAAAAACAAAACAAAACAAGACTGAGTGCCCTGTCAATATACAATTCCTCTTCATAATCATTCGCTATTAATTTATAATAAATAATCTAGTAGGCTCCTCTTTGAGGCAGAATTCTCTTCTGATTTACAGTGGTGTCCTACCAGGTAACATACAGGGAGAGCTCATCCAGTAGTTATTGAGCTGATCACATTGGTTGCTATGAGGAGTCACAGTTCAGAGGTTGAACTGCCAAGGGATAAGGGTAGGGAGGACATGCATCTCCTGAGAATGGAACCTTGGGTGATTGTTTGTCTAGTCCCTTTGTGAAGGTCAATTATATCATTTAGGTACTCAGATCTTGGAGTAGTATGAGAAGGCTGAAAAATGAGGACTCAGATGGCTCTTACTTGCTGGGGACTAGATTGTGCCCTCTCAATCTGGTTGAGGCCATAAGCATCAATGTGTGGGTGCTTGGGGATAAGGCCGTGGGGAGATAGTTAGCTTTAAATAAGGTCATAAGGATGGCGTCCTCATAAGAAAAGAAATCAGGCAGCTTGCTTCTCATCTCCCTACCACATGAAGAGGCCACCTACACAGCACAAAGAAAGCCCTTATTAGGAGGTGACCATGTTGAAGCTTTGATCTTGGACCCGAAGCCTCCAGAACTATAAGATAATGAAATTTGGTAGTCTATTTAATGTATGGTGCTTTGTTTTGATAGCTCAATTATTAATGCAGTAACACATTATTTGAAGTTAGATAACCAGGAATTTCTTAAATTTAAATATTAAGAGCAAGAATGAAACTTTCCTGAGAAATTACTACCTGCATGGAAATTTGCTAGATTTTTGAGGATACAAAGATTCTAGATATCATTCTTCCCTAATATCAACTTAAAATTATAAAATTTGTATTTATTTATTTTGCATGCACATGTGTGTATGTGGGGTGGGGTATGGGTGTACCACATACCCCTTGTGTTGTGTTGTGGTCAGAGGGCAACTTGTAAGAATTGGTTCCCACCTTCCATTATGTGGGTCCCAGGGGTTGAACTCAGGTTTGGCAGGCTTGGAGGCAAGTGCCTTTACCTAATGAGCCATCTGACCCAAAGTCTACTTTTAAAGAAGAAGTCATGTGCTTTTGGACTGAATTCTGGATTCCTCTCCAGTGCTTCCCCTAGTCTCCTTTCCTGGTCCCTGATGAAGGTAAGAGGTCATTTTCCATGCTCTCCAGGCCTCAGCCTTCTGCAGCACTAGCCCTATAATTATAGCTGTCTGTCTGTTGTTTATATGATGAGCCTTGGACCGATCATTTGTGGTGATTCTTGACAAATAACAGGTACACAGTTGTTGCTTGCTGAGTTAGTACTCTTAAGTGTTTCAATCTGAAATCTGGTATATCACTTATTAGCTCTATAACCAAGTTTCTTGCTCTACTAGTTCAATGAAATCATACCATAGTTTCCTTGTGAGAATAAACAAGTTCACACATATCTAACTGAATAGATCCTGACTGTTCACTGGATGATACAACCACTAGTATGATTATTCTAAGTCCCTGCTTTGTATAATGCATTCTACAAAATGTTTGGAGAGATTGGAAGAAGCTTCTACACAGACACATAAAGTATGGTTCCTGATGTGAAGTATTTATAATCTAATACAGCCATGAGGCAAGTATGAACTATTTAGAGAGAAAATATTCATAGACAAGTTCAAATACGAATAATCAAATCACGATATCAATATGATGTATTATTTAAACCATTTATATTATAAATTGTGGTTCATAAGTTATTGATTCCCTGTTGTTACTTTTTATTTAACTCATTCTCTTTCCTCTCTTCTCTCATTCCCTTTTTCTAAGGCAGGATTTAAACAAAGCTACTCATCAAAGACAGACTTTCCTTTCTTTTAGCAAACTCCTCTTGACTGTGCGTCACTCAGTCCCCGCGCATCACTTTTGATGAAATGAGCTGGCTCAGATCACAGAGGACGGTGTGGGAGAGCGCCCTGATGCACAGGATCACAGTGGTCCAGAAAAGAGAAAACAAGGCTGAAGGCGAAGACAGTTGATTCACCCTCAGCTCCACCAGCTGACTAGCTGCACAGCTTGTGGCAAATAGTTTTCTTTGTTTCCTCCTGTGTAAAACGATGATCTTCAAGATTCAGTTCAGCCCCATTTTATGAGTGTGAGTGAGCTCTGGGAAGGCAAGGTTACTTTAGTGAGAGTAGAGAGCAAGCTAACATTGTTATAGCAACGAGGAAGCCTTCAGGGGTTCGGTCACACGCTTCAAAGTAATAATTCCAATAATTCAGTTATTTCTCCCTCTTTGCCTTTCACCAGCAACAGCCAAGAAGTATATTACTAGGCATGTTCAGAAATCTGTCCCTCTGGCCGACACATAATGATAACACTGACGGTGACATCCCTGAAGTGGGTGTTTCTACTCCCAGAGGAGTTGAGGCTCTCCATGAAGAAGAGCACAGAAGAGAACTTCTGCCTGAGTCACCAACAGTACATGCTGTACATGTAGCAGGGCTCATGGCTGAGTCACCAGTCAATAAGAGTATTGCCCTGGGGCAATGTTTGCAGTTATTGAGAATTTGAACTTTTTACTAATAGAGTCTTCATTAACGACAACAATTCAAACGATTATGCGTGGTGAAAAATATTAGTTGCTCATTGATCACATTGCAACACATTCGATTGTTTTCATGGCAGCCTCTTGACCAGGATTTTGCCTGTGTGCACTGTGGAGAAACAGCCTTCCTTGTCTTCCTCCAGAGCAGGCTCTATTGCTTCTGTAGATACCAACAGAGTCCTCATACAGTATGTGATGCCACCAGAATGAGCAGAAAGGCCATATGAGGTCACAAGATACTGAGCTCTTGAGATAGACAATGCTTCACTTAATCCTGCATTATCTTCATCACCATCGTTTCTTGACTCAGACTCTGTTTTGCATTAGAACTGTCTGGAATTGTCTTACTTCTGTTATTAGATTTTGAATTCTTGAAGGTTAGGATCACAGTCTGATGGGTCGGTCCCTAGCTCCTTGTCCTTAACAGTTGCATAAAGATATTTGTTGAATGTATCATGGAAAAAAATTTGTGTAGTGCTCCCGAGTTATCATAGGTGGGAGACCTGGGTTTCTTTTTTCTTTTTTCATTTTTCTTTATTAAGAAATTTTCTACTAACTCCACATACTATCCACAGATCCCCCTTCCTCCCTCCTCCCACCCCCCAGCCCTCTTTCCCAAGCCTGCATCCCCACATCCCCCAAATCGAGGTCTCCCATGGGGAGTCAGCAGAGCCCAGCATACTGAGCCTAGGCAGGTCCAAGCCCCTTCCCACTGCACCAAGGCTGTGCCAGGTGTCACACCACAGGCACCAGATTCCAGAATCCTGCCCATAGACCAGGGACAGATCCTGATCCCCTTGCCTGGGTGCCCCCCAAACAGTTCGAGCCAAACAACCATCTTCCATATCCAGAGGGCCTAGTCCAGTCCCATGGGGGCTTCACAGCCACCAGTCCACAGTTCATCGGCCTCCACTAGTGTGGCTGGTCATCTCTGCACATCTTCCCATCATGATCTCGACGTCCTTCGCCTGCAGTATCTCTCCTCTCTCTCATCAATTGGATTCCTGGAGCTCAGCCTGGTGCCTGGCCATGGATCTCTGTATCTGCCTCCATCAGTCACTGGACAAAGGCTCTATGATGACAGCTAGGTTATTTGCTAGGCTGGTCACCAGATTAGACCGATTCAGGCACCCTCTGGACCACTGCCAGCAGACCAAGGTGGGGTCAACCTTGTGGATTCCTGAGAGCCTCCCCAGCACCCTGCCTCTTCCTATTCCCATGATGTCCTCATCTATCATGGAGACCTGGGTTTTTATGCTTGGAACATCCAAATGAGGTGCTTAATTCTTAAAATAATAAATGAAGACAATATTATGTTAAAAAATTGTGGTAGTCAAAAAATAATGCTTAGAAAATATAAAGGTTTTTTGTTATTGTTGTTGGTTTTTGTAAGTTCCCAGTCATGGGTTTTTTTTTTTTTTTGTCGTTTGTTTTGTTAGGTTGGTTTTTGAGCCAGGGTTTCTCTGTGTAGCCCAGGCTGTCATGGAATTTGCTCTGTAGACCAGGCTGGCCTCGAACTCATGGAGATCCACCTGCCTCTGCCTCTGGGATTAAAGGTGTGTGCCACCACCAACCTGTAAACACCCAGTCTTGGGGGGTATTTGTTTGTTTTACATGTTGTTTGTTTGTTTCCTGAAGAACTCCTGTTTTTCCCAAGCTCATCAAGTGTCCTAGTACACTCAACCCAGGCAGCTGTGCTGAGCAAAACAGCCCTCGTACGTACGTGTGGAGTCAGCAGCAGCACATGCAGTGTAGAGGCTCACGGCTGAGCCACTCATCAACAAGGGTATTGTCCCAAGGAGGGGATGTTTGCGGTTACTGAGAATTTGCATTTTCCACCATTAGAGTCTCCACATCTGGGGGAATTCATTAAGCCATGCATGCTGGAAAGCGCTCGCTGCTTGTCAGTCATGCTGCTTGACATTTGCTGGTTTTCATGAGAGCTCAAACCCCATACTTTATCGTATTTCTGAGCTGTAGTTGAGCATTTTATACTATGAATAACACTGAGGTTAATGGTGTCAACGCCTTTATCTACAACAGTAAAGTCATATGATTCCTGGAACTTTCCCAAAATATTTTTCCCTAGAATTGATTACAAAGCTAAGCTTACAAAGAATTCTAAAACTGATATGCATAAAATTTTGCTTTTTTTTTTTTGTGTGTGTGTGAGCACAAAGAGGTGGTTAAGATTAATGTGTCATTCATGTTTTAGAAGTCAACTCCTTTTGCCAGCTACTTGAATACTGCTCAGTCAAAGGGTTTGTGCTTGATAGGATGCAAGGCTAATATTTTTATCTGGCTGCAGACATGCCTTGATGGGGCAGAATCTAGTCTGATTCTCAGACATTGCTTTAGCTTGGATCTGGAATGTTCCTCTTGAGGGCAGTTTGTACTGCTATTGAGAACTGGTGAACGCTTTGGGAGGTGGGGCCCAGTAGGAAGAAATGAGGTCGTTAAGAGAATGCCTTTGAAAGAGATACTGAGAACATGGTCCTTCCTGTTTCTCTCTGCTTCCTAGTAAACTGGATACTTCTGTCATGTTTCCTGGCCGTGACGGTCTGCCTCTTCATAGGCCTACAGTAATAGAGCCAAATCACCGGGACTGAAACTTCTGAAAGTGTGAGCTGAAATAAAACTTCCCTCCGTTTAAACTGATCGCTTCAGGTATTTTGCCAATTAATGGAATTCAGATGAACACTGTATGCTCAACGTGCCATCTACCAGACAATGTGGTTGTCACTGGAGCCCCTCCACTTCCTTGTGGCTTGTCGTCTAGGCTTGGAAGTGTACCCATTTCTACCAAAGATGAGAAGCCAAGACAGTTACCAACTCAGGAAGAGGCTACAGAGGTTAAGAAATCATGATGCAATTTTCTTTCTAGAAAGTACCTAGGTCTAGCATTTGTTCCTCCAGACCTTTCCATATACCTCCTTTTGTTGTCTCTCAAATTCATGGTCTCTTTTTTCACTAATTGTTGTTACATGCATATATGTCTATACATACATATTTATAACTATAACCTGCTCAGTCTAAGTAATGTTACTCATATGGATTTTAGAGGGCTGACCATTTGGTATTGGAGAACCAGTTGGTATGATCATCTCCAGAGAAGATGATTTCTCCCACTCCCAGCATCCCCTAGTTGGCTGTAGTTCTCCGTGTAGGGTTGAGGCCTTGGGAACTTTCCCTCATGCCCTCTGGCATGTCTATTATTGTCCTTGTTCATGTTGAGGCAGTCACGTTGGTGAGGCTTTATGGGTGTAGCTTCTGACATTACTAAGAGACACATCTCACAGCAAACTCCCTGGTCCTCTGGGTCTTACAACCTTTCCACCTTCTCTTCCTCAATGTTCCCTGAGCTTAGGTGAGGGACTGTTATATAGATATATCCACTGACGCTAGGCTCCACAACTCTGTTTTTTGACTTTGTAGTTTTCTGTAATGGGCTTCATCTTTGCAAAGAGAATTTCCTTGATAAAAAGTGAGGACTAATCCTGTCTATTAGTACAAGGACAAATGTTTAGGATGTAGTTTAGAGATTATGTTGTTTTAGAGAAGCAGTGGTTGTAGGTTCTGCTCAAGGATTCATGACTTCACTAGCCTTGAAGGAAGGCTTGTTAAAGTGTGCCGTCACACCTCGAAGCTGAAGTGAAAGGAATAGACAACGTTTAAATCATTCTAGAAAGTTATTTCTGGACATAAACCACAAAGAGAGTCCTGTGAGAAACCCAGAGTTATCTATGATGGGAGCTGTCCTCTTACCTCCAGTCACAATTACGTTCGCTTTCACGCAGTAGCAGAAAGTGTTGGCTCCTCTAGGCATGGCAAATTCTCTGACAGGCCTGGAAGACAAAATTAGATGCGAACTGTTAATTGCAGCTTAGAAATAGATTATGTTTAATGGGCTCATTTCTAAATTGCTTATAAATCTATTTGTCCATAGTGACTATGATAAGTAATGGCAGAATATTCTCCGAGCCACAGAATCTCTATGTTCCCTGTTTTAGTTTGGGTATTTCCCAAAGGCCCATGGGCTAAAGACTTAGCCCTAAGATGTGGTACATTGAGAGGTAGTGGAACCTGTAAAAGGCAAGGCCTAATACCTGAGGTTGGGGTGTCTAAATCCTCTTCCTTGCTTTGCTTCATGACTGCCATGAGGTAAGTGAACAGTTTACTCCACCATGCACCGTCTTCCCCCACAAACCCCGCCACCATGATGTGGTAGCAGGAGTAACAGGGCCAAGTCATCAGGGACTGAAACTTTGAAACTTGTGAGCCATAATAACCCATTTTTCTTTTATATCGATTGATCTCTTATGACAGCAATGGAAGACAGACTGAATATTTAAAAATGTAAAGACCGTTCTTAGTTTCCTGATGCTGCGAATACTGCTGGCCCACTGGATTTGGTCCTTGGGTCATTATTTTCTGAGTCGTGCTTGAGATATGGGAACATGAAGCCCAAAGCCATGCAGGGCTATGATAGTATTCAATTTTGTCTTTAAAAATGTTTTTTAGTACCTTAGTTCTCAGGTTAACAAGAAAAAGGAATGTAAATCTATTGAGTACTCAGAGCTCCAGGCATCAAACCAGGCACTTCACAACAGTTCATTTAAATGTAAACATTTATGAAGTCTGTAAACATCTTTATTCCCATTCGTGGATGGGAAAACTGAGGCTAAGTTGTACAAATAGTCATAGGCTAGGTGCGGGGACAGAAACTGGTATTGTACCACTCCATAGGAAATTTATGGAACGCCGCTGTCATCTCTCCACTGTAATATTCTGCCTCTAAGTCGAGCAGCTAAGAAAAGGTAAGGCTAAGCAGTTGCTTGCTCACCTGTGGGAAACTGTCAAGCTGTGACCGAGTTAGAGGCTCAGCTTGTACGCTACAACAGGACAGCATGCTATGTGGCAATTAATTGCAGACATTCATCAGCTTCCTGGTACATGGCTCTAATTCTGAAAAGTCTGCACAAAATTTTATGCTAATCATTTCTGAAATTAAAATTTCTGGAGAGTTCCCTTTCCTGCCTTTTTGGGAGATGTGCTGGCTCCTATTTTAACAGCTGACCAATTATGTATTTGTATAAATACGGTTTCATCTGAAGACTCATTATAGGAAGTTGCAGAAATAGGAATATGGTGCATTAGGAGTGGAGGAAACCAACTGTGCCCTTATGATGGCTCTCCAGGGGCCATGGTCGTCCAGGAAAACAGGATCACAAGTATCACTTGAGAAATCTCTTCAGTGTCTAAATTTAGAAAGAGTGGCCCAGGAGAGAGAGAGAAAGAGAAGAGTAAGCAGCTGA
This sequence comes from Peromyscus californicus insignis, assembly GCF_007827085.1. NCBI lineage: Eukaryota > Metazoa > Chordata > Mammalia > Rodentia > Cricetidae > Peromyscus > Peromyscus californicus. Next base: position 60,515,288 of record NW_026294436.1, on the reverse strand, counting down.
GAGGTTCCTGGAGCATCGGATGGACAAAGGAGCACTGTTTGCTGAGGTTGTCTGAATATTTTTATCTCCCTGACTCCTGATTCTAGCTGTAATCAGCAAAGATGTAATTACTACCTACCAAATTCCAAGAGAGACAGTAAATAGTGGGAAGTCCAGGATTCATCTGGAAGACAGACTCCTGACTATTGTGAAATAGACATTCTTTGCAGCAAACACCACAACGCACCAGGTGGTTGGAGGGTGAAACCTTCCAGATCATCTGTTTGTGACTTTTAAGGACCAGGTCTGTGGGATATTATGCAGCATAGGAATTTAAGTTTCCTGCAACAGATTGTGTTTGTGTTTGTGTGCCCATGCGTGTGTGTGTGTGTGTGTGTGTGTGTGTGTGTGTGTGTGTGTGTGTGTGAATGGAATGGAAAATGAGGGTAAAAAATAAAATAAGAACATGAAAATATTACTAAATCAATTCTTTTCATAAGGTTTTCACATACTCCTGTGCCACACACAAAACACACTATTAATTTTGCTTGGAATCCTGCTAGCTATATGGTAATATTTTCTCTGACAAAGCATCAACATCTGAGATAAAAGACCCTCTGTCTCTGGATCTTTGTAAAAGCCAGTCCTCCATTCATGAAGATCTCTACTTAAGCAATGATCTCCTATGAATAGCCATCAAAACACTGCCTCCCACTACCCTCCACCGCGCATGCTACTTCATTTCAGTTAACTCATATTGTTTGTTTATTGTCTGCCTTTCCCACTAGAGCATGAACTCGATGATAACAGAATTAGTCTTTTTTAAGTATTTCTTTTATTTTTGAGATTATAATATAATCTGATCATTTCTCCCTTTTCTCTCCTTCCTCCAAACCCTCTCCATATAACCCTTTTGCTCTTTTTTCAAATTCATGGCCTATTTTTACACTAATTGTCATTACATACATTTATATATATATATATACATACATTGTATATATATATGTGTGTGTATATATATACATACACACACACACACACACACAAAAATATTTCTAAATACAACCTGTTCAGTCTGTACAATGTTATTTGTCTGTATGTTTTGGGGCCTGACCATTTGGTATTGGATAACCAGTTGATGTCCTTGTCCCCAGGGAGTATTATTTCTCCTATTCTCAGCATCCTTTAGCTCTTGGTATAGGCTTGAGGCCGCATGGGCTTTCCTCCCTCAACTTTGACATGGTTATTGGTATCTTTCTTGTTTGGCTCATGTTTAGGCAGTCATGTTGGTGAGGCTTCATGGGTTCTGACATTCCTAGGAGAAACAATCTCACAGGAAATTTTCTGATCCTCTGGCTCTTAATCATTCTGCATCCTCTTCTGCAATGTTCCCTGAGCCTTAGGTGTGAGAGTTGTTTTATAGATATATCCATTGAGACTGGGCTCCACAATTTGATTGGTTGTGATTTTTTTTTTTCTGTGATGATTTCTGTTTGTTGCAAAAAGAACTTTTTCCTTGATGAAAGGTGAGGACTATACCTACCTGTGGGTATAAGGACAGATATTTAGAAGTTAGGGGGTTTGCTGGCTTAGTAAGGTGGTGGCTGTAGGTTCTTTTCCAAGATCCATGACTTTGCTAGCCCTGGGTATTTTAGCTGGGTTTCCAGTACTGGGTGTGGTTTTGTTCCTGTTGAGTGACTTTTAAGTTAAAGAGCTGTGGTTATTGTCACAGTATTTTGCATTCTTAGGGTTATACCATTGCACTCTTAGGGTTCTAGTACCATTGCTGGTCATTGCTGTAGTTCATAGGTATCATAGCTGGGTAAGAATGTTACTCGATTCTCTCCTTTGGAAGCTTGCACAGCACCTGCTGGTACCCTGAAAGCTGTTCCTCAGGGAGGAAGCTTACGGGTCAGTTTTAGTTCAGAGGCATCTGGGCTCCGTTTCTGCACTGCACGGTGTCTTCAGCAATAGGGACTTACCTTCCACCTGTGGGGTGACCAAGGACACCAGCAAGCCACAGCCTGCAGTGTTTTTTGTATCATTAGTGCTTGCAATTGGGCACGGTCTATAAGAGACATACAGTAAATGGTAAGGATTTAGAAAATAAAATAGATCTCTCCCATTTATTCCTTTTATCCTGTGGGTTATCAGTTCTGAAGAATGATGAAAAAAAAAAAACCTGTTCTCTCCTTACCTCCTTCCACTGGTTAAAATCAAATCCTTATCATTTATTTTTAAATTTCCATATCTTTCTCAGTTGATCTTCCATTGTCCACCTGCCTTTTTCTAACCCATTCTCTAATTTGAGGATAGGGTGACCTTAAAAAGTGATTCTCTCTCCTCTCTCCTCTCCTCTCTCTCTCTCTCTCTCCCTCTCTCTCTCTCTCTCTCTCCTCTGTGTTTAGGGGTGGTCTTCCCATAGCTTTGAGTCTCAGATTCTACCTCTGGCACAATTTACAGGGGTTTTCTATATGGGAATACAGAGAGTTGCTTTTGCTCAGGATGTTTGCCACTGCAACAGAAATGGAACTAGAACGTGAAGTATTTTATTTCTACAATATGCTGTTCTCATTGACAACAGGGAACAACCCTGTATACTCAGAATATCCTAAAGATGTTCTTTAAGAAGGAAGCAATGGGATAGCTCATTACTCTAGATCCAAATACAATGGGTTTGTTTGGGCTGCTGTAACTTTTCTTGTTGATAAAATTATGGCTATATATATTCATCTATTCATTATTTCATTCTAGTTCATGCTGGAAGAAATCTTAACCTCTCTGGGATTTGCAAAAATCTAGCACTTAACATTTCCATTTCTGAACTTTTGTGTGTATTCCTAAACCATGCCGTTGTCCTGAACACACTGCTTGGCATTGATGGTTATCTACCTATGTGCTGGTGTGCCTGTGTGCTGGTAAACATTTACTTTACACCTGGAGCCAAAGTTAGTACAGAGCTAATCCTTACTAGTGTTTGCAGGTCTCCATAAAATATTTTGTTCCCACCATGGCTAATTCCACACTACCAATGGGATAGCCTTGCGTACTAGTTGGTAAAAGATACAGAACTATATAACATCGTATAGTATTTATATTTTCTAGAGATGGAAAAAATATCAAGAAGTTAATTGTAAGTTATAGTAAAATAAATGGGAGGCAATAGGTTGGGTTTGGGATTTGTCTTACCTTTGTTTTTAATATAATTGGGTTGCAAATTTGCATCATATAACCTTTAGCCATGGCGGTGTTTGATGAAGGCTTGCTAAATTCCTGAACTCTCAGCTGATGAGAGCTAGGTCTATAGAATACCCTGGATCTCATGTCCATAGTTGGTTCTTCACTTAGATCTTAAGTAAGCAGAGGCCATGACTTAAACATGTTGACTAAATACTTGTTGAATGTTGGCTATATTTCTGGTTTAAAGACTGACCTACAGGATCACTGCATGCCTCTGGCTACCACATCACTTGTTATAAATATCCTTGAAGAGTCCTGTAATTATCAGCAATATTACCATTGTGGCTCCAAATTTGGTCTCCTTGGAAATGAAAATTAGATGAGGTCAAGTACATCTTCCACAGGACCACAAGGGCCTGTTATGGTTCCATGTGTGTAGGGAGAGAAGGAAATCTTGAGTGAGTGGACTGAGTGAATGTGCATTTTGACACAGGCATGGCCTGTTGAGGATTCCAAGACCAATTGGCCCATGGGAAATGGGCAAAACCATTACACATATGGCCCAGAATAAAAAGAAGTGGCAAAGTGACTTTTCTTGGGAGTCCATGTATGAGTACTTATGAATGATCAGTGTGTGCAAAACTAGCAAAGGCAGTTTCCTCCTCCTGGATGTTTACAGCCTAAGACTGTAAACATCTACAGAGACCCCTACCAAGACTAGCGAATCCCTCTTCATGTGCTGTAACTAATAAACATGCTAAGGTTCCAGATTGTGGTGGTAATATTAGAGAAGCCTACCTGATCCCAACTTTGTTGTGCATGTGCCTATATGCTGGTCCTGTCTTCACTCCCTCACCACCCTTAGCCAGGGTCCCAGGACCCAAGTCCTGTGGGTCGAGGCACATATGCTTCACAATGCACAGCCCTGGTTGTTCCCCATGCTATGGCCATGCTGTGAATTGTCAGAATAGGATAAAATCACATTGGATATACAGCTGCACCTATTTATTAATTAGTTTGTGTTTCAGAAATGTACTTCTGTAAAACACCAGCAGACACTCATTAGCAGTTAATTATGTTACAGAAACTAAATAAAACTCTATAATTAATTGCATCATATAAATGACATTTGTGGAACGTGAGCCAGTGTCAGGGAGTGAAATTGTTTTTAACATGCCATGAAGCTTTTAAATTCATTTCTCAGTGTGATAACATTATAAACCAAAATAAACATTTTTAGCTTCTAAGTAATGAATACAAAATGTGAGTCTTTCATGAAGTCTACAATTATTTTTTTACAGAAAATATAAGGTCATCAGTCATCTGAGAGATATGATAGTCTATTCTATTAAATTTCTAATTCTTTTTCCTTTACTGAAACTTAGCTTAGAGAATGTTTTTGTTTGTATTTTGTGTTTTGGCTTGCCTTTTCCACCTATTATGTGTATGTTAATTTTATTTATATTTATTAATACATACACATATATTAAGCACGTATATTAAGAAGGTGTTTCTTGTAAGCAATATATATATATATTTGGTTCTTGTTTTTTATCATCAGATAATCTCCATGTCTCAGCTGTGGCATTTAATATTGACAGTTGAAGTGATTGCTAATATTAGATTTGTATCTACTATGTTAATTACTTTCTATTTATTGCCTTTATAGTTCGTTCCTATTTTTGTATTCCATTCTTTTTCTACCTTTTAGTTTGTTTGTGTTCACTGAGCATCTTATGTGTTTGCACTTTTTATGCTTTCAATCTTTGTTTAGTTTAATTTCTGTATTTATGAATGTTTGCACTTCTGTGTCTGGCTCATTTCTCATCATTAAGGTTTATGATTTTTGTTTTGTTTCTTTGAATATCAACTATTTCCTGCTAGTCCCATCCTTCCTCTTCTT